>NC_053393.1:195986960-198386960 GCF_905171765.1 Bufo bufo
GAAATTCAATTAACCCCTTAAGGACTCAGCCCTATTTTACCTTAAGGACTTGGCCATTTTTTGCAAATCTGACCAGTGTCATTTTAAGTGGTGATAACTTTAAAACGCTTTGACTTACCCAGGCCGTTCTGAGATTGTTTTTTCGTCACATATTGTACTTCATGACACTGCTAAAATTGGGTCAAAAAATACCAAATTTACCAAACATTTGGGAAAAATTAGCAAATTTCAAAGTTTCAGTTTCTCTACTTCTGTAATACATAGTAATACCCCCAAAAATTGTGATGACTTTACATTCCCCATATGTCTACTTCATGTTTGTAATCATTTTGGTAATGATATTTTATTTTTGGGCATGTTACATAGCTTAGAAGTTTAGAAGCAAATTTCGAAATTTCTCAGAATTATTCCAAATCCCCACTTTTTATGGACCAGTTCAGGTCTGAAGTCACTTTGTGAGGCTTACGTAGTAGAAACCATCCAAAAATGACCCCATTCTACGAAACTACACCCCTCAAGGTATTCAAAACTGATTTTACAAACTTTATATTAACCCTTTAGGTCTTCCACAAGACTTCATGGCAAATGGACATAAAATTAAAGAATTTCAATTTTTGGGAAAATTTTCCATATAATAAATTTTTTTCCACGAGAAAAGTAAGGGTTAACTGCCAAACAAAACTCAATATGGGTTGCCCTGATTCTGTCGTTTGCAAAACACCCCATATGTGGTCGGTAAACTACTGTTTGGCCAAACGGGAGGACATAGAAGGAGGGGGAACGTCATATGGTTTTTGCAAGGCAGATTTTGCAGGACTGGTTTTGTATATTCCATGTCCCATTTCAAGCCCCCTGTTGCACCCCTAGAATTGAATTTCAAAAAAAAGTGACTCCATCTAAGAAAGTACACCCCTCAAGGTATTCAAAAACTGGGTTTACAAACTTTGTAACCCTTTAGGTGTTCCACAAGAGTTAATGGCAGATGGAGAAACAATTTAGAAATTTCTATTTTTTTGAATATTTTCCATTTTAACCCATTTTTTCCAGTAATAAAGTAAGGGTTAACTGCCAAACAAAACTCAATATGGGTTTCCCTGATTCTGTAGTTTGCAAAAACACCCCATATTTGGTCCTAAACTACTGTTTGGTCCAAACAGGAGGACATAGAAAAGAGGCGAACACCAAATGGGTTTTGAATTCAGATTTTGCAGGACTGTTTTGTTTATACCATTGTCCCATTTCAAGCCCCCCCCCCCCCCTGCACTCCTAGAATAGAAATTCAAAAAAAGTGACTCCATCTAAGAAAGTACTCCCCTCAAGGTATTCAAAACTGGGTTTACATACTTTGTTAACCCTTTATTGTGTTCCACAAGAGTTAATGGCAGATGGAGAAACAATTTTGGAATTTAATTTTTTGGAAAATTTTCCATTTTAACCCTTACTTTATTACTGGAAAAAATGGGTTAACAGACAACAAAACTCAATATGGGTTGCCCTGATTCTGTAGTTTGCAGAAAACACCCCATATGTGGTTATAAACTACTATTTGGCTAAACGGCAGACATAGAAGAAGGGGAACGCCATATGGTTTTTGGAAGGCAGATTTTGCTGGACTGGTTTATTTACACCATGTACCCTTTTCAAGCCCCCTGATGCACCCCTAGAGTAGAAACTCCATAAAAGTGACCCCATATAGGAAACTACGGGATAAGGTGGTTGTTGTTTTAGGACTATTTTAGGGGTAAATATGATTTTTGGTTGCTCTATATTACATTTTTTTGAGGCAAGGTAACAAAAAATGTAAATTCTAAAATTGTTTCTACATTCGCTATTTAGTTTTGTGGACACCTAAAGGGTTAACAAAGTTTGTAAAGTAACTTTTGAATACCTTGAGGGGTGTAGTTCTTAGATGGGGTCACTTTTTTGGAGTTTTTAGTCTAGGCTACATCAGGGGGGGCTTCTAATGGACATGGTGTAAAAAAAAACATTTACGACCACATATGGGGTGTTTCTGCAAACTAAAGAATCAGGGCAATAATAATTTAATTTTGGTTTGGCTGTTAACCCATGCTTTATTACGGAAGAAAAGGATTCAAATGGAAATTTTGCCCAAAAATGGGTGTTTTGGCACCGTTTTTTATTTTATATTTTTAACGCTGTTCATCCGAGGGTTTGTTCAAATGTTATTTTTATAGGGCAGATTCTTATGGATGCGGCGATACCAAATATGTCTACATTTTAAAATTTATTTTGATTTTACACTATATTATCATTTTAGGAACCCAAAAAATGTATTTTAGTATCTCCATAGCCTGGGAGCTACAGGTTTTTTTTTTTTGTTGGGCGACTATAATGTAGGGGCGCATTTTTTGCAGGATGAGATGGCGGTTTTATTGGCACTAATTAGGGGTGCATATGACATTTTGATCGCTCGCTATTACACTTTTTGTGATGTTAGGTGACAAAAAATTGCGCTTTTTTACACTTTATTTTTAATTTTTTTAACGCTGTTCATCCAGGGGGGTTGGGTTAAATGTTATTTTTATAGAGAAGATTTTTACGGACGCGGCGATGCCCAATATGTATGGCTGTCAGACTTTGGAGACACTAAGCAGGCATCCTCAAACTGCGGCCCTCCAGATTTTGTAAAACTACAATTCCCACCATGCCCTGCTGATGGCTGTAGGTTGTCTGGACATGCTGGGAGTTATAGTTTTCCAACATCTGGAGGGCTGCATATTGAGGATGCCTGCACTAAAATTTATATTTTTGGAAAAAATATATTTGTTTTCCGTGTCTCCAAAGTCTGAGAGCCATAGTTTTTATGTTCTCTAGGGGACTGTTGGGGATTATAAAAATGTAGTACTCCATTTAAGTGTGATACTCCCTGAAGCAATCGATAACACAGAGGCCCGGATGATCGGGGCAAGTGTCACATTGAGTGGTGGTGTCCTTCCGTATCCCCCTCTTGTGACACACTCTGCATCTTTTTTGGGTTCGTCCCTTCTTTCCAGTATGGGGGACCACACCTGGAAAATGTTGCAGGGAGGCCGTGCTGATTTTTCCGCACGGTCCCACAAGCAAACGTGGATCTGGCGGCAAGGGACCTGAACAAGGGAATGCTAGTATAAAAGTTATCCACGTAAAGGTGGTAACCCTTATCTAACAGTGGGTACATAAGGTCTCACACGAGTTTCCCGCTAACACCCAGAGAGGGCGGACATTCTGGGGGTTGAGTACAGGAATCTCAACCCTCGTACACACGAAATTTGTAAGTGTACCCTGAGGTACTCTCACAAATTTTGTACAGCTTCATGCCATACCTTGCCCGCTTATGGAGAATGTATTTGGCGGAAACTGAGTCTCCCCTTGAACGCAATGAGAGACTCATCAACCGCGACCTCCCTTCCAGGTACGTAGGCCTGCTCAAATTTGGCCCCGAAGTGATCGATGACCGGCCGTATCTTATACAGACGGGGGGGACATGCTGCATTATCTGAATAATGCAGACATTTCCAGATGGCCTCAAACCGGGTACGTATCATGACCATACTGTAGAGTGGGGTCTGGTAGAGGACGTCCCCACTCCAGTATTGCCTGACACTGGGTGTTTGCACTAGACCCATGTGCAGCACGAGGCCCCAAAATGTCCTCATCTCGGCTGCACTGACCGGCGTCCAGCCACCGGGTCTAGCCAAAAAGGAGCCCGGGTGCTGAGCAACGAACTGTTGGGCGTACAGGTTCGTCTGCTCCACCATCAGGGGCTGGGGGGGCAAGTGGCAGGGGGGTCTAGGGTCTCAAAGCAAAAAAACTATAAGTTTAGATAAAGTTTTTTTTTTGTTTTTTTTTCCTAACTAACTTTTCCCTTCTATCCCTGCCTGACGGTGCCTCTCCCTCACTGACCCTAACCTACCTGGAGGGTGACAGGTGCAGGAGGGTGATGGGTGCCGAATGGGGGATCGCAGGAGCCTGGTGAGGACGGTGCTGCATGGTGCAGGTGCTGAACAGGAAGAGGAGGGGAGAGAGGAGCGCAGGAAGTTTGAATCTCGCGCCTCTCTCCCCTGCACCAATCAGCACCCTGAACAGCAGGCATCAGCACCATGGCCAGCACCGCCTCTCCAAATGTTCGTACTGCGATTGGTGGTGTGTAATCACGCCACCGATCACAGTCTTTTTTCGGTTCATCGGGTCACCGGAGACCCGAATGGACCAGAAACGCAGCAAACTGCAGGTCTGAATTGACCTGTGGTTTTCTGCGATCGCAGATACGGGGGGTCACATGACCCCCCTGGCGTTGTGACAGGATGCCGGCTGAATGATTTCAGCCGGCATCCTGTTACGATTAACCCCTGCGGCGCCGCAATCGCATTTTAAACCCATGGCTTACCGGTACGTCATGGGTCCTTAAGGACTCGGGAAACATGCCGTACCAGTACGTCATGCGTCCCTAAGGGGTTAAACGTGGTCGACTCGTCACATGTGTTGAATTCCTCCGAGATCCATGCCTCATTCATTTTTAGAAATGTGAGGTAGTCCACACTGTCGTGAGCTAGGCGAGTGCGCTTATCGGGCACGATCCCCCCTGCTGCGCTGAACGTCCTTTCAGACAGGACACTGGATGAGGGCAAGCCAAGAGTTCCATGGCAAGTTAAGTTGTGCCAGCTCTGGCCACAGGCCAAGCCTGCACACCCAGTAGTCCAGGGTTTTATTCCCTTTGATAGAAACTTTTAAATACATAAAGGGAATCAACAAGGTAAAAGAGGAGAGAATATTTAAATAGAAGAAAAACTGCTACAAGAGGACATAGTTTTAAATTAGAGGGGCAAAGGTTTAAAAGTAATATCAGGAAATATTACTTTACTGAGAGAGTAGTGGATGCATGGAATAGCCTTCCTGGTAGCTGCAAATACAGTGAAGGATTTTAAGCATGCATGGGATAGGCATAAGGCCATCCTTCATATAAGATAGGGCCAAGGGCTATTCATAATATTCAGTATATTGGGCAGACTAGATGGGCCAAATGGTTCTTATCTGCCGACACATTCTATGTTTCTATGTTCCTCGCTTCTCAGAGCGTCCACATCGGCCGCTAACCTGATGTAGTCGGACACCTGTCGGTCTAGGCGTTCCCTGAGGCTGGATCCTGAGGGCGGCTGTTGATGGGTTGGCTGCAAGAATGATCTCATATCCGAAGTGACCAACGGATCTTCAAACCACCCTCTTCTTGCATGAGCTGTTGGATTTGTACCCACAACTGTTTCTCTGTGAGTGGAAATTCATCTGCCAGCGCCCGCAAAAGCAGAATGCAGCATTTCTCAAAGCAAGGCCTGAAAGTGCTGCATTCTGACAGCCCTCTGTGATGCTGGTAACATGTCCACCATTTTGTTTTTCCCGTACCTTTCCTGCCTGTGTTTGTTAGACCACGTGTCTGTGGTCAGATGTACAGTATCTTGGCACCGTTCTGCCTGCTTCTCCTCCTTCTCCTACTTATCTGCTGCTCCGTCTCTCCCTCTGAACTCCCCTCCTCTTCCTCTCTTGTGGGCACCCACGTGACGTCCATAGACACGTCATCATCGTCACCTTAAATACCACTGACATTAGAGATCTCGGATTATGAAGCAACAGTGGGGACCACCCTCCTTGGGCTGATCTGGGTACTGTCGTCAAACTGCTGGGCGGCGACCGTTGATACCTTTTCTTCTTGATCCGATGCCAGGAATGGCTGTGCATCGGTAAGGTCTTGGAATGAATGGCAAAATAATTCCTCTGACTCTAGCGGAGGGGATATGGTGGTGGTGGTGTCTTTGGGGGTGCACACAGTAGAGATGGAAGAGGGGGCAGATAGAGAGGATAAGCAGGGTGCAGAACTGGAAGGCTGATTGAGCCACTCAGCCAAGTCTGGTGCGTCCTTTGACGTAATCGCACGCACCTTCTGCAACTTCCCACTTAGGCTCCAGCCTGGTGCACCTGCCCGACCCCTACCACCCCTGCGGAATGGCCTGCCTCTTCCCCTGCCTGTCTTTTTCAAAATCACCCTGTGACAAAAGTCCCTGTAGAAGAACAGTATTTGTGGAAGAAGGTATATCACACCCCTGCCTCAATCTTTTTTTGGGGGGGCAACTGGTATATCACACCAGTAGAAATTATTTGTTCCAATAGCGTTTGTCACTGTGTAGCTGAGGTAACGCAGAAAAACCGCAAACAAATGCTGCAGTACCCAAATGCACTATATAGAAAGTATATTATTTGTATATAACACCCCTGCTTCAATCACTTTTTTGGGTGCAACTGGTATATCAAACCAGTAGAAATTATTTGTTCCTATAGCATTTGTCACTGTAGCTGAGGTAACGCAGCAAAACCGTAAACAAATGCTGCACTACCTTAATGAACTATATAGAGAGTATATTATTGGTATACACTCACCTAAAGAATTATTAGGAACACCATACTAATACGGTGTTGGACCCCCTTTTGCCTCAGAACTGCCTTAATTCTACGTGGCATTGATTCAACAAGGTGCTGATAGCATTCTTTAGAAATGTTGGCCCATATTGATAGGATAGCATCTTACAGTTGATGGAGATTTGAGGGATGCACATCCAGGGCACGAAGCTCCCGTTCCACCACATCCCAAAGATGCTCTATTGGGTTGAGATCTGGTGACTGTGGGGCCATTTTAGTACAGTGAACTCATTTTCATGTTCAAGAAACCAATTTGAAATGATTCGAGCTTTGTGACATGGTGCATTATCCTGCTGGAAGTAGCCATCAGAGGATGGATACATGTTCTCATTCTGTTTACGCCAAATTCGGACTCTACCATTTGAATGTCTCTACAGAAATCAAGACTCATCAGACCAGGCAACAATTTTCCAGTCTTCAACAGTCTAATTTTGGTGAGCTTGTGCAAATTGTAGCCTCTTTTTCCTATTTGTAGTGGAGATGAGTGGTACCCGGTGGGGTCTTCTGCTGTTGTAGCCCATCCGCCTCAAGGTTGTGCGTGTTGTGGCTTCACAAATGCTTTGCTGCATACCTCGGTTGTAACGAGTGGTTATTTCAGTCAACGTTGCTCTTCTATCAGCTTGAATCAGTCGGCCCATTCTCCTCTGACCTCTAGCATCCACAAAGCATTTTTGCCCACAGGACTGCCGCATACTGGATGTTTTTCCCTTTTCACACCATTCTTTGTAAACCTTAGAAATGGTTGTGCGTGAAAATCCCAGTAACTGAGCAGATTGTGAAATACTCAGACCGGCCCGTCTGGCACCAACAACCATGCCACGCTCAAAATTGCTTAAATCACCTTTCTTTCCCATTCTGACATTCAGTTTGGAGTTCAGTAGATTTTCTTGACCAGGACCACACCCCTAAATGCATTGAAGCAACTGCCATGTGATTGGTTGACTAGATAATTGCATTAATGAGAAATAGAACAGGTGTTCCTAATAATTCTTTAGGTGAGTGTATAACACCCCTGCTTCCATCAGTTTTTTTGTGGGCAACTTGTCTATCATACCAGTAGAAATGATTTGCTCCAATAGCGTTTGTCACTCTGTGCAGCTGCGGTAACGCAGCAAAGCCGCAAACAAATGCTGCACTACCCAAATGCACTATATAGAAAGTATATTATTGGTATATAACACCCCTGCTTCAATCACTTTTTTTGGGGGGGAACTGGTATATCACACCAGTAGAAACAATTTGTTCCAATAGCGTTTGTCACTCTGTGTACCTGCAGTATCGCAGCAGATTCGCATACAACTGCTGCACAATACAAATATACTATAATATACTTTGTATGTTAGAAAGTATATTATAAGTATATTACATAGCACACCTATACTAGTCCTATCACACCTATACTAGTCCTTAAAAGAACTTTTTTGTCCCCAACAGTCTGTCCCTGCTCCAGACAGCAAAGTCTCCCTACACTGGCAAAAGACTGAATATAAAATGGCGTCCAGATCTGGTTTATTTAAAAGGTAGGGGGTATGTCCATGTGCTGAAATGTCTCAATTGGCTGTCCTGTCCCACCTGATAAATGTGTCATGGGTCAAAGTTCTTTACAATGTAAAAGAATATTGCGCAGACGGATATCGACATATGTTCGCCCATTCGACAAACCGCAAACGAGCAAAGTTTGCCGTGAAATTACCGCCGGGCGAACTGCAAGCCCATCTCTAGCTGTTAGTATACCTAAAATGAAGACCAGAGTGATCTGGTTACCATACTATATGCCTCCCGATACCATAATCCCATAAGTAGGACTAGTGCAGCATTCTCTTGTGAAGACCTCTTCCTGACATTGCCCACGTAGTTTCCAGAACAATCTCTGGCTATCATTGCATCCAGGACAAAAGCAGGACTCATTGCTAAAGAGGATTGACCTTGATTCCAGCTTCTATTGCCCTTTTGCTTTGCCTTTGAGAGAAGTTGTGTGAGGCCAATGGAATGCCTGTAGCCCAATGTCGTTCAAACACTTTCTGATGGTTTGTGTAGACACTGTTTGCCACCCTAGGCTTGAGATCTGATGTACAGTGCTGCCCATAATTATTCATACCCCTGGCAAATTTTGACTTAGTTACTTTTATTCAACCAGCAAGTAATTTTTCGACGGGAAATTACATAGGTGTCTCCCAAAAGATAATAAGACGATGTACAAGAGTCATTATTGTGGAAAAAAACATTTCTCAGCTTTTATTTAAATTTGAGCAAAAAATACAAGATGTTCCGCACTGTGGAAAATCTCAGAGGACGTGGTCGGAAGCCAAAAGTGACACCTGTGCTGGCCAGGAGGATAGTTAGAGAGGTGAAAAAGAATCCAAGGATCACCACCAAGGCCATCCTGGTGAATCTGGGCTCTGCTGGTGGCAATGTCTCAAGGCAGACAATCCAACGGACACTGCACACTGCTGGGTTCCACTTCTCCAGATAAGGCACACAAAAGCTTGCTTGGCCTTTGCAAAAGCTCATCTGGACAAAGAAGAAGACTTCTGGTCTTCTGTGTTATGGTCAGATGAAACAAAAATTTAATTGTTTGGTCACAATGATGTTTCCTTCATTCGGCGTAAAAAAGGAGAAGCCTTTAACCCAAAGAACGCCATCCCCACTGTCAAACATGGTGGTGGGAACCTAATGCTTTGGGGGTGTTTTTCAGCCAATGGACCAGGGAACCTAATCACAGTAGACGGCACCATGAAAAAAGAGCAATACATAAGGATTCTCAACAACAACATCAGGAAGTCTGCAGAGAAACTTGGCCTTGGGCACCAGTGGACATTTCAGCATGACAATGACCCAAAACACACAGCAAAAGTGGTGAAGAAAAGGTTAGCAGACAACAACATTAACGTTTTTGAGTGGCCCAGCCAGAGTCCAGACTTGAATCCAATTGAGAATCTGTGGAGGAAGCTAAAGATCAGGGTGATGGCAAGAAGACCCTCCAACCTGAAAGTTTTGGAGCTCATTGCTAAAGATGAATGGTCAAATATACCTATAGAGACATGCAAAAAGCTGGTCTGCAATTATAGGAAGCGTTTGATTGCTGTAATAGCCAATAAAGGCTTTTCTATTGATTATTGAGAAGGGTATGATTAATTTTGGACTGGACACTTTTTGCTCAAATGCAAATAAAAGCTGATAAATGCTTTTTTTCCCCACAATAATGACTCTTGTACATCGTCTTATTATCTTTTGGGAGACACCTATGTCATTTCCTGTCAAAAAATTACTTGCTGGTTGAATAAAAGTAACTTTAAGTAAAAATTTGCCAGAGGTATGAATAATTATGGGTAGCACTGTACAATTTCACTTGCAATACAGAACAGATCACTATGCACCATTCTTGCAATCACATCATTGGTCTGTGCAGAGGTTTGCCCCTGTGCACCACTTGCTGTCATTCCAGTTCATCATTGTTCTCCAAACCACCGGGACATGCAATATTGCACAATACTCACATCTTGACCTAGGTGCATACAGGTCAGCCTGGATGATAAACCGAGGTCTCTCAGGTCAAGGATTCTGTCCCTCTCATTTGTGACAAGTGGTGATAACTGGGATCTCGGCGAACAGAAAGCATTAGACAATTATGCCACATGTCTTGATCCAATTTTTGAGATTTCATGTGGCCCATTTCATGTGTGCTTTCAATCATTTAGCTTTTATCCCTTTCCCACGTGCCACAGATTGGAGCTAGGTACTTAAACATTTGATAAGCTGCAGATCTTAGCAACGCCTGTTACTTCCTCGATTTTCATATCCTTATGGCTTGTACTTATCGTTATAGCAGTTTTAATTTTAAGGAATGTACTTAGCATATAATAGCAATAATAATAATAATTTATTTACAGAATTGCTATTATTTGGCCACTTTGTCTCATAAAAATTTGATAAAAATTGATCAAAAAGCCACATGTACCCCAAGATGGTACAAAAAAACACAGCTTTTCCAGAAAAAGAAAAAACTCTCAAAAAAAATAAAAAGGTTATGAACCAGCAAGATCCATGTTCCAAAATCCAAATAGCACTCATTCTCTTCTGAGCCCTGCTATCTCCCCAAAAAGCTGTTTATGACCACATATTGGGTGTTGTCCCTGGAGACAATTGCAGTTTGTAAGGTGCTTTTTCTCAAATTAACCCTTGTGAAAAATAAAAATTTTGGGGTTAAATCAACACACTATAAAAAAAAAATATTTTTTCATTTTCACAGTCCATGTTAAAGTGTAAGCCATTTAAAGTATGTGTAGCTTTTCAGAATAAGTTACTATGTGGGTGCATATGAGAGATTACACTATTTCTGGCCATTATGTGACTTGCATCTGACATTTATAGCAGTGTTTCTCTCTTAAATCTGTCTGTAATTCTATTTTTTCTGAACTAGTAGGTGAAGACTACCTGGAATCATGTCTATTGATAGACTACACATGGACAAACAACAAATCATGCTTTCTAACTATTTATAGTAAATCCTCAGCAAAAGCAACACATAGTGGAGGTCATTACACAACAGAGCTTATATAGAGCAGAGCAGTTTATATTAAAATTCAACATCTTACAGCAGACACTGTGTCAGTCACTCCAGGACTTCCTGCGTACAGCAGCTCCTCCTCCACCTTACCATTCCCCCTCCCCTCTCTCCTCTCCATATACTTCTATGTAATCTGATCCTTCAGTGAACACGGAGCACGTCTTCACTGAAGTCCTATTCAGTATTATTCATTCATGAAAATAGTGAAATGATAGTTACTTTTTAATAAAGTCTAAACAACAACCCCAAAATGGGGTCATTTCTTGGGTTTTTCTACTGTATTGGTACCTTGGGTCATTGCAAATGCAACATGGCACCCGAAACCCATTTAAGTAAAATTTGCACTTTAAAATCCAAATAGCACTTTTTTTGCCCAAACATCAGTCCATGACTACATATGGGGTATCAAGCTATGGGATTCTTTTTCTTCTTTTACCCCTTATGAAAATGAAATATATTTGAGTAAAAAAATATACTAGTGGGAAAAAGACCTTTTTATATTTTCCAGTCCAATGTTAATGAAGTCTAGGAAACACCTGTGGTGTCAAAACCATTACTTCACCCCTAGATTTATTCTTTGAGGGGTGATTTTTACAAAATGAAGTCCTGTGGGTTTCAACTATTCATCAGAGTCATTGCAAATGTGACATAGTGCCCAAACACATTCAAGCAAAATCTATGCCTCAAGAGCATACAATGTTTGCTACACAGCTAGATGATTTTCTTGACGGGTGTTGTTTCCAAAATGGTGTGTTTGTTTTTATGTTCTGGCACCTGAAGGTCTCTGCAAACCTTAAATGGTGCCTGAGAAATATCCTCATAAAAACAAGATCTCGAAATCCAGAAGGTGCTCCTTTATATCAGAGGCCTGAGTCAATTAGCATTCAACATATGCGATATTCACAATAATTCACAATAATTAATATTTCCTGTTGTGTTAAACAAAAATTAAAATTGAAAGTCTGAAAAAATTGAAAATTTTTTATTTTTTATTTTGCTTTAATTCCTGTGAAGGAGCTTAAGGGTTAACACACTTCATTAATCTCATTTTGAATCTCCAATATCTTGAATTTGGTTTAATTCCTGTGAAGCGGCTAAAAGGGTATCATACTTTATTAATGTGATTTTGAATACTTTAAGAGGTGCAGTTTTCAAAATGTGGTGATTTATGGGGGTTAGAATATGTAGTTATTAAAAAGTCCCTTCAGAACTAAATTGATCCCTAAAAAAAATTATTTTGGAAAATTTCTTGAAAATTTGGAAAAGTATTGTAAAACTTTTAAATCTTCTAATGTCCTGTGAAAATGAAAAGACATTTAAGATATGATGTCAACATAAAGTAGACTAATGGAATTGTATTGCTAAAAACTTATTACTGTCATGATATGTACAATATATCAATAAAAGATAATAAACTCAGAATCACTTGGATAAAGTATAAGCATTTCAAAGTTATTACCACAAAAGGTGACACATCAGATTTTTGAAAATGAGGCTGTGTCCATAATGATTTGAAGACACCTTTTTCCATTTATATAATTGTTGCATGTGTACCTACCATACTTTTAAAGAAATGTTAACAGCCACTCTACTTTCACTCGTGTGCCCGATTTTGCAGGAATAAAAAGGAATCCACTTGTTAACTGATTTGATTTCTATTTATTATGGATCAATAATTTAGCAAATTGCCTTTTTACACTCCCTTGTCCACGATATAATAAAAAAAAAACAGGTAAGGATGCAGCAAGAGAGAAAATTTACAATGTATTTCTAAATAGTCCCATTTACATTTAAGAAATGTTCCAACTCGTGCAACTATTTAAACTTGAGATCTGTATTGAGCCAATTATAGCATTTTTATGCTGTAGGGTAATTACAATGTTTTAATCACTAAAAAATGATTAGAGTGATAAATGTGATTCTACTGTATCCAAGATGTGACTGTGTGACCTGTCATACTGTTAAATTGATTAAGGGATTAGGACAAAACATCATACCTATTGTAAATTATGAGATGATCTTGAAAATTTCGTCCATTAATTTTCCCCATTAAAGATTAAATGATGCAAAACAACCTTCTTTAAATTTTGTTTATCACAACTGTATTGATTTTGTGGTCTGCAAATTGAGGATCTGCTAAATACAAATGCTGTCTGTGTGCATTTTGCACTTTTTGATGGTCCCATTGTAAAAATGACAATTTTTGTACGCAAAATAGACAAAAATAGGACATGTTCGATGATTTGTTGCATGGCGTTTTGCCACCCCCATAGAAATTAATGGGTTCAAGTCCGATCCACGTTGTTTGAATGTAACCTAAGAAGCGGAAAAAAATCTGCAAAAAAGTGTTATTGGTATATGCCAATCATAAAATTTGTATTCTAGTTGATTTAACCTCTTCCGGACACATGACGTACCGGTACGCCATGTTGTCCCGGTACTTAAGGACACATGACGTACCGGTACGTCATGTATAGTTCCGATCACCGCCGCCCTGCGGGCAGTGATCGGGACTGGGTGCCTGCTCAAATCATTGAGCAGGCACCTTGGGTCAATGCGCCAAGTGGTCCTGTGACCCCCCCGTGTCAGCGATCGCAGCAAAACGCAGGTCAATTCAGACCTGCGGTTTGCTCCGTTTCCGGGTTATTCGGGTCTCTGGGGACCCGATAACCCGGAACAGGATGGTGATCGGTGGTGTGATAATACACCACCAATCACCATCCTGCGATCCTGAGAGGTGATGGTGACATCACCTCTCAGGATCGCCTCTCATTGGTCGGCTGGGAGGATGGGCAGTTCAAACTACTGCAGCGCATCTCTCCTCCTCCTTTTTAGTCCGGGAGCTGAGGAGAGAGGAGCGCTGCATCGGATCTCAGAGCCAGCACCCCCATCTGTGCAGGGATCATCAGCCAGCACACCATCTGTGCCCCAGCACCCCCATCTGTGCACCAAGGTATTTAGGGAAAGGTTAGGGAAAGGTTAGGTTAGGCAGGGATATTCAGGGAAAGTTAGTGAGAAAAAAAACAGATTTTTTTTTTGTTGCATCACCCTAAATCGGGTGTCTGGGGTCCACAGCACAGCTGTGTGACCCTAGACTCCCCAGGGGTGCTGCAGCTTGCCCCCCCTCAACTTTTTTTGGGGCACAAGCAGTTTTTCTGCGTACGCTGTGCACTCTTAGCGTCCAGCCACTGTTAACGCATCGCACACCCCACCGCTGATCAACTTCGGATGGTTGATCAGCGATTTAGATTTTTTTTCACATTTTTTGCCCTTTTTTTAGTTATTTTTTTTTTGTCTGTTAGCTTTAGGGTAAGTTTGCACACACACACACCAAATAAAGTTTATCACGCACACACACGCACACACGCACACACACACTCCCCTATGGCCCGCCGGATGTTCTCGACTGAGGAGGCATATGCCCAGCTTGCCTCCGAGTCCGAGAGTCTCAGTGAGGACGATGATGACCCCACTTTTCTTTTGTCATCCGCGTCCTCCTCCTCATCTAGCGATGATGATAAGCCCCCAAGGCGGCAGAGACGCCGCCAGGCAGAGCAAGGGGACCGCCATGCTAGGTACCCTGTGGCCCACACTAGTACGAGAAGCTCTGGGGCTCGTACTAGTTTTCCGGCCCACCAGTTAAGTCGACCGGAGCCCCCTGCCGGTGAACTTGTCTGGTATACCCCAGAGCTTTTTTAACCCGTGATTCCTGATTTTGTAGGCCAACCAGGAATCCAGATTTCCACAGTGGCTTCACTGAATATGACTATTTTAGTGTTTTATTCAGTGACCACTTTGTAAATCGAATGATGGAGCAAACAAACCTGTATGCCCAACAGTTTGTTGCTCAACACCCGGGCTCCTTTTTGGATAGGCCCGGTGGCTGGACTCCAGTCAGTGCAGCCGAGATGAGGAAGTTTTGGGGCCTCGTGCTGCACTTGGGCCTAGTCAAGAAACCTAGTGTCAGGCATTACTGGAGTGGGTGACGTCCTCTACCAGACCCCACTTTACAGTACGCCATGACACGCTCCCGGTTTGAGGCCATCCGGAAATGCCTGCATTATGCAGATAATGCAGCATGTCCCCCCAAGGTAATCCTGCCTATGACTGCCTGTACAAAATCAAGCCGGTCATTGATCACTTTAGGGCCAAATTTGTGCAGGCCTATGTACCTGGAAGGGAGGTCGCGGTTGATAAATCTTTCATTGCTTTCAAGGGGAGACTCATTTTCCGCCAATATGTTCCCTCTAAGTGGGCGAGGTATGGCGTGAAGCTGTACAAAATTTGTGAGAGTACCTCAGGGTACACTTACAAGTTTCCTGTGTACGAGGGCCGAGATTCCCGTATTCAACCCCCAGAATGTCCCCCCACTCTGGGTGTTAGCGGGAAACTTGTGTGGGACCTTATGCACCCACTGCTAGATAAGGGTTACCACCTGTACGTGGATAACTTTTATACTAGTATCCCCTTGTTCCAGTCCCTCGCTGCCAGATCCTCGTCCGCTTGTGGGACCCTACGGAAAAATTTACGCGGTCTCCCTACCCACCCCCTCCTGGTACCTATCCCCAGCGGTGCGACCCGTGCCCTTACCAGTGGAAACCTGTTGCTGGTCAGATATAAGGACAAGAGGGATGTCTTGTACTGTCCACAATTCATGTTAACGGCATCACCCCTGTCCCTGTGCGAGGTACCGAGGCAACGGTCCTCAAGCCCGATTGTATCATTGACTACAGTCGGTATATGGGAGGAGTTGATCTCTCTGATCAAGTCCTCAAGCCATATAATGCCATGCGCAAAATCCGGTATGGTACAAAAAAGTTGCAGTCTACTTGGTACAGGTTGCCTTGTACAACTCTTTTGTGCTGTCCCAGAGCTCTGGCAATACATGGACATTCCTTCAGTTCTATGAGGCAGTCCTCAAGGACCTGACCTTTTCTGACCGGGAAAGAGCAGGCCGGAGTACCTTGGGAACTGGAGGCGCCCGGATTGACCCTGGTCAACACTTTCTAGGTGTGGTCCCCCATACTGGAAAGAAGGGACGGACCCAAAAAAGGTACAAAATGTGTCACAGGAGGGGGATACAGAAGGACACCACTACTCAGTGTGACACGTGCCCTGATCATCCGGGCCTCTGCATTATTGGTTGCTTCAGGGAGTACCACACTTCCATGGAGTACTAAATTAATGTTTGCAATTTTATTTTATTTTTTCACCTTACATCACAAAAATTGTAATAGCAAGCGTTCAAAAAGTCCTATGCCCCTTAAAATCATGCCAATAAAACCGTCCTCTCATCCCACAAAAAATGAACCCCTACCTAAGATAATCAGATAAAAACTTTAAAAAAACTGACTCTTAGGCTCCTTTCACACGAGCAAGATTTGAACGCATTGTACCCGCACTGAATCCGGACCCATTCATTTCTATGGGGCTGTGTACATGAGCGGTAATTTTTTACGCATCACTTGTGCGTTGCGTGAAAATCGCAGCATGTTCTATATTGTGCGTTTTTCATGCAACGCAGGCCCCATAGAAGTGAATGGGGCTGCGTGAAAATCGCAAGCATCCGCAAGCAAGTGCAGATGCGGTGCGATTTTCACGCACGGTTGCTAGGAGACGATCGGGATGGGGACCCGATCATTCATATTTTTCCTTATAACTTGGTTATAAGGGAAAATAATAGCATTCTGAATACAGAATATATAGTACAATAGGGCTGGAGGGGTTAAAAAAAAATATATATTTTTTTTTACTCACCTTAATCCACTTGTTCGCGCAGCCCGGCTTCTCTTCTGTCTTCATCTTTGCTGTGCACAGGAAAAGGACCTGTGGTGACGTCACTGCGCTCATGACATGGTCCGTCACATGATCCATCACTATGGTGATGGATCATGTGATGGACCATGTCATGAGCGCAGTGATGTCATCAAAGGTCCTTTGCCCAGTTCCTGAAGAAAGAAGAAAGAAGAGAAGCCAGGCTGCGCGAACAATTGGATTAAGGTTAAATATTTTTTTATTTTTTTTAACCCCTCCAGCCCTATTGTACTATGCATTCTGTATTAAGAATGCTATTATTTTCCCTTATAACCATGTTATCTACAGAACACCTATCCCAAACCCGAACTTCTATGAAGATGTTCGAATTTGGGTGCCAACCATGCAGATTTTTCTCACGCGCGTGCAAAACACATTACAATGTTTTGCACTTGTGCGGAAAAATCGCGCATGTTCCCGCAACCCACCCGCATCTTTTCCTGCAACGCCCGTGTGAAACCAGCCTAAGACTATGGAGATACTAAAATGTTTTTTTTTTTTATAATAAGAAAATATAGTGTAAAACATAAATAAATAAAAAAAAGTAGACATATTAGGTATCGCCGCATCCGTAAGAATCTGCTCTATAAAAATACCCCATGACCTAACCCCTCAGATGAACACGGTAAATTTTTTTAAAATAAAAACGGTGCCAAAAAAGGTATTTTTTGTCACCTTACATCACAAAAATTGTAATAGCAAGCGATCAAAAAGTCATATGCCCCCCAAAATAGTGCCAATAAAAACATCCTCTCATCCCACAAATAATGAGCCCCTAACTAAGATAATCGGCTAAAAACAAAAAAAAAAATGACTCTTAGACTGTAGAGATACTAAAATGTTTTTTTTTTTGGTTTATCAAAAGATAATATAGCGTAAAACATAAATAAATAAATAAAAAGTAGACATATTAGGTATCGAAGTGTCCGTAAGAATCTGCTCTATAAAAATACCCCATGACCTAGCCCCTCAGATGAACACGGTCAATTTTTTTTTATAAAAACGGTGCCAAAACAGCAATTTTTGGGCAAATCAAGGGTTAACAGCCAAACAAAACTTTATATTTTTTACCCTGATTCTGCAGTTTACAGAAACACCCCATATGTGGTCGTAAACTACTGTATCACCAAACGGCAGGGCGCAGAAGGAGAGGAACGCCGTATGGTTTCTGGAATGCAGATTTTGATGGATTTTTATTTTTGGCACCATGTCCTATTTGAAGCGCCCCTGATGCACCCCTAGAGTAGAAACTCAATAAAAGCGACTCCATCTAAGAAACTACACCCCTCTAGGTATTAAAAACTGATTTTACAAACTTTATTTAGGTGGAACACAGTTTATGGCAAATGAAGAAATTTCTGAATTTCTATTTTTGGTAACCTTGCCTCCAAAAATGTAATATAGACAGGGGCGTAGCTATAGAGGGTGCAGAGGTAGCAGTCGCTACCGGGCCCAGGAGCCTGAGGGGCCCCTAAGACCCTTGTGCCACATAAGTGGACACTGGTATTATTGAAAGTACATGCTGGTCAAGTTACACCTCTGGCTGAAGGGAACGGGTTAGGTCAAGAATTTGGATTGAGGGGGAGGAAGGTGCCGTTTCAATTTTTGCCTCATGTGGCACGAAGGCTATGTGTTTCCCTGTCCCTGGCCACAAATCACTGAGGGAAGGGGGCCCAAGCTGAACTCTTGCACCAGGGCCCATGAGCCTTAAGCTACGCCCCTGAATATAGAGCAACCAAAAATCATATGTACCCTAAAAATAGTCCCAACAAAACTGACACCTTATCCCGTAGTTTACAAAATGGGGTCACTTTTATGGAGTTTCTACTGTATGGGTGCATCAGGGGGGCTTCAAATGGGACATGGTGTAAATAAACCAGTCCAGCAAAATCTGTCTTCCAGAAACCACACGGCGCACTTTTCCCTCTACGCCCTACCGTGTGCCCGTACAGTAGTTTACGGCCACATATGGGGTGTTTCTGCAAACTACAGAATCGGGGCAATAAATATAGCATTTGTTTGGCTGTTAACCCTTGCTTTGTTACTGGAAAAATTGGATTAAAATGGAAAATTTGCAATTAACCTAAAGGGTTAACGACATTTCTAAAATCAGTTTTGAATACCTTGAGAGGTGTAGTTTCTAGAATGGGGTCATATTTGGGTGGTTTCTATTATGTAAGCCTCACAAAGTTACTTTAGACCTGAACTGGTCCCTAAAAATTGGGTTTTTAAAATTTCTGAAAAATTTCAAGATTTGCTTCTAAACTTCTAAGCCTTGTAACGTCCACAAAAATTAAAATGTCATTCCTAAAATGATCCAAACATGAAGTAGACATCTAGGGAATGTAAAGTAATAACTATTTTTGGAGGTATTACTATGTATTATAGAAGTAGAGAAATGGAAACTTGGAAATTTGCTAATTTTTCAAAAAATTTTGGTAAATTTGGTATTTTTTTATAAATAAAAATGATTTTTTTTTTATTTCATTTTACCAGTGTCATGAAGAACAATATGTGACGAAAAAACTATCTCAGAATGGCCTGGATAAGTCAAAGCGTTTTAAAGTTATCACCACTTAAAGTGACACTGGTCAGATTTTCAAAAAATGGCCTGGTCCTTAAGGTGAAATATGTCTGTGTCCTTAAGAAGTTAAAGGTAACATGTCATCAGAATATGACCTACTGTTAAAATTTTGATATTAAACATATTTTTAAAGAACTTTTGGTGATATTTTTCATTTCACATGTCACTATCTAGATTTTAAAAATCCTAAGGGTACTTTCACTTTCACTAGTCAATGGGGCCGGGGGCATGCGTGCACTAACAGCAGCACGGATCCGACAGGCTGTTCACCCACCGGAACAGCCTGCTGGAGTTCCCTACCGCTAGTGTGAAACTAGCCTAAAACCCTGCAATTTTCACACTGGCCACTTCACAGGAGGTGAGATCTGCATTTATATGCATTAATCACCTCCACTGTAAGGGGATGAGGCATTGCTGCTTTGATTGTTCGTCCCCATAGGGAATCATTGTTTCTGGCCAGCAGATCATTGTTTAGATATCACAATCTCCTTCTCAGAAACAATGATTTAGGCTACTTTCACACTCGCGTTTTGGCTTTCCGTTTGTGAGATCCGTTATGGGCTCTCACAAGCGGTCCAAAATGGATCAGTTTTGCCCTAATGCATTCTGAATGAAAAAGGATCCGCTCAGAATTAATCAGTTTGTCTCCATTCCGCACTGCAACTCCGCCTGCAGTGTTTTGCTGTCCGCTTGACGAAACTGAGCCAAACGGATCCGTCCTGGCACACAATGTAATTCAATGGGGACGGATCCATTTTATCTGACAAAATCTGGCACAATCTGGCATTGACTTTCAATGGAATTCATGACAGATCCGTCTTGGCTATGTTATAGATAAACCCCAAAAAATGAAACTGACTTTTGTATATATGAAAATCCAAAAGACTTTATTATAAATATATATGAACAATACATACATGCATGATAAAAGAAGGCAGCACAAGGCAGGACACACAGATGAGGAGCAGGACCCAAGGAGAGCCCGGGAGATCAGTGCATGAAAATAACAACAGAGAAAAAAGAATGCTAGCTAAAAAAGCATACCTCAAAACCTCATGACAGCAACGCCCCAAACAAAGTGCAAAGGAGGCAATTGTAGAGATTGAGGTTAAAGTACAAGGACAAGATTAAACATACCCTGAGTGGTGCATAGATCTCTCGGCCGACTCCTGACCCAACGCCGTTTCGCAAGTAAACCTGGCTTCTTCCGGGGATATGGAAACATGTAAAAACCTCTCCCCTATATAGTGCCCACACAGGTGTGTGGAAGAAAATTAAGATTGCAGGACCTGAATGACGCCACCAATGGAGTTGAAGCTCCAGTAATTGGGGACCAGTCAGTGGAGGCAAAAGCACCTAGTAGGGGCAGGACTAGACTGACAGAGCGATCATGTGAACAAATACATGACCGCAGTGTCAGAAATGTGTCAAAGGGCACGCACAGACTCCATCAGAAGAGCCAATCAAAAGCACCCAGTAGGGTCAGGACTATACTAAGGACTATGTTATAGATAATACAAACGGATCCGTTCAAGATGGATGCATGTTGTTGTATTATTGTAACGGATCAGTTTTTGCAGATCCATGGCGGATCCGCCCAAAACACGAGTGTGAAAGTAGCCTTAGGTGTCTGCATCAGCAATGCTTTCACCTGATGAATGTTTGCACGATCAATGGCACCTTTACACAAGGCAATTATTGAGAACAAGCATTCCTAAGATGTTCCTTCCCAAATTTTGCCGAAGTGGATGGTGTATGTAAAGGGACCTGAAGGTCATAATCTTAGTTAGCCCAATATTGAAGCAATAGAACATGGATCCCTGACTGTTGGCTGGTGTGTTCACAATCAGATAATATTGTAATCCCAGATGTACCGGTTTAAAGAGTTACCACTGGAATATTAATCCCAATGATCAGCTCATAATAAATAATCATAGGTCCCAGACCACTGTAGCTAACCCACTCAAGCAGGTGGATTCTTTTGAGAGATCCCCTTTATACTCCAATCTTTCCCCTTTTCTGTGCTACAACTGATACACGCTATAGGGAGAAAACCTCTCCACAAAATACAAGATCGTCACTACTCTGCACTTCCATAGCATAGAGGAATTCCAGAGGAAAAAAGGGGAAGAATTATTTAAGCGTAGACAAGGGGTAAATGAGTTAATCCTTCTTTTATTCATAAGACGTGTACTCATAAGATATGATCATTCTCATGGCATATCAAAACACAACTGGTAGATCGGCATATTCAAATGGCAGCGAGCCTTTCTGGATAATTTTAGCCCATCCTCCATACTTACCATGTTATTGTAATAGGACCATTAAATATAGAGAGAGAGATAGAGATAGAGATAGAGAGAGAGAGAGAGAGAGAGAGAGAGAGAGAGAGAGAGAAGGCCCAGCTCTAGTTGGCCAAGAAGTGTGTAAAGCCTTCAGAATTTTCTGAATAAATAATCAGATTTTAACACAAGTCCTAATAGGAGATAAAGGTAACCAAATCAAACAAATAAATAAAAAATATTAGACAGTCATTTATTTGTTATGTTTATTATTTGATAAAATGATCCAATTAGCAAATAATTTGAAGATGAAAATATATGCAGATGTTTTGAAGTCTACTGTTTTTTGACTCATTTGTTTGATTTAGTTATTTTTTATTTACTTTTAGGACTTGTGTTAAAATCTGATGTGGTTTTAGATCAAAATGATGCAGAAATATAGAAACCTTTGAAGGGTTCACAAATTTTCAAGCATGACTGTGGATAACTGTCCCATGAGTATTGAAAAGAGGAATCGCGTAGCAAATAAACTCTGGGCACTCTGCACCATAATATGAAGCCCACTTTGAGTTTTGCTGTGAGGCCCCCCTGCTTCTGCTATACAAAATAATTCACATTTTGCCAAGAAGTAATGGTAATACAAGGAGATGCTTTTAAATATGAAATACTAGCAACTGAATAGCAAGCACAGCTCCAGTATATAACATTCCCTGACAGAATACTGTGCTGCTTAATTTTCTTTTTGTCTGTGTTTGAATTAATATAAAATTTACTGCTAAAAATAAACAGAATTTCCTTCCTCCTCATCATAACGCCATGACAGAGGATTAGCAAGTATGTTCATAATTCATAGTCAATTTTGCAAAATATTTAAGGCTTATTAGAAAAGTTTACAGTACGAGGCATGAGCTGTCATGAGAGGAAATATGACAACAGCATAAAATTATGTCAATGTAATGAATTTTCACACTCTTGACATCGTTCTTGCTCTAATGTAGGAGCTTTAACATTTCAAATAGGGAACTTCTTACTGCCATCGAATATGAAAGGCAATCACATCCCTGGCATGCCACGTCTCCGTGTTCATAATTGTATACTTCCTCGCTTGCTACTCGGTGTTTAGAATTCTTTAATTAAGCTTCTTTTTGTTTCAGAGCCATGACAGACACTCCTGAGATAGATAATAGATTGATATGGAAGAAAAATACTTGAAAGACCCTGGAGCGCTCATCATTTACTAGGTAGGATATGTTAAACATAATAGTGGTAAGATCAGGCCCTCCAGGACAAAAAATGAAAGAGGCATTTAATTGGAACACTTAGCAATCACAAAACCAAGACAGAGGTTAAATTGTTTTGAGCAAGAGAAATTAATACATTAAAGGTTATATTTCCAACTGTGAGTCTGCAAAGCCTGGCTCTTATGCGGTGTCAGAATCACATGAGGCAGAAGAAATGACTCTGAAATGATTGTGGAATCATTAACAAAAGCCAAGGCAGAGTAAGACATTTCCCAGCAGGAGGGTGTGAAGAAGAATAAAGACATGGAGAGAGCTCATTAAGAATGAATTGCAGACCATAAACATTTGAAACCACTAAGTGTGGAGTTCTATCTGTTATCTAATGACTCAGAGATTATAAAATAGCTATGACTTTCAGGGAAGGAGTTGACTTTGCAGGCGATTGTTTGCTATTGGAAAGCATGTTTCTAAACATGTCATAGGAACATACTTACAGATGTCACTTGCTGAAGTGCCTAAAAGAGTCCTGAAATGTCCTAAAAAGATGATTGACATCGATGAGTAAGGCTTTCTTGATCAACGATTAAATGTCATTGATGGAAGAGAAAACTAACAAAAATCTGTGTTAAAAAAAATCTAAAACAACTATATTCAACACTTCAGACAGTGTTAGGACATCATAGGAAACTTCTTTTTCCATATTTGAGATTTTAGCATTTTTATCTTTATTCATATGCTACTACAGTACAGAGATCTCTCATATGATCAATTTATACCCAGGACTGTGACGAGGGGACATCCTCTGCGTCTGGAGGAAAGAAGGTTTGTACACAAACAGAAGAGCATTCTTTACAGTAAGAGCAGTGAGACTTTGGAACTCTCTACCAGAGCATATGGTGATGGTGAATTCACTAAAAGAGTTCAAGAGGGGCCTGGATATATTTCTGGAGTGTAATAATATTACAGGTTATAGTTATTAGATTTCTGGAGAAGGGTCGTTGATCCAGGGAGTTATTTTGCCTGCCTGATTGGAGTCTGGAAGGAATTGTTTCTCCAAATATTACAAAAATTTGCTTCTACCTCATGAATGTTTTTTGCCTTCCTCTGGATCAACTTTGCAGGATAACAGGCTGAACTAATTATGTGTTTTTTCAGCCTAACAAACTATATTACTATGTACATGCTCAGTTTTATCCTTTAACTACCTCTTGAGCTGTGATAGGGACAGTATGGACACGCCCCCTGAGCTGCAGCAGAAAAGACACTCCCCTTAAGCTGCCAGATTGTTATAAATCTAGCAGAGTGATGAATGGGGAGATCTCTGCATCCAAGTGAGGTACATGACTGGTTTTAGCTTTGTTAGAAAGAGATGTCCATGTGCTATATGATGTCTGATTTTCCTTTTTTACATTAGTCGTGGGATAACCCCTTTCAAGACCCAAAGGTGGTGTGAGGTTGTCAATAGAGATGAGCACATTTCTTAAACTCAGATCTATTTAGGCCAAATCAACCATCTGATGCACTTCACTTCACTACATTTTTTCTCTCTAATCACGTAAAATTCAGGTTTGGTAGAATCAAGATTTAAAAAAAAAAGTCAGCTCGAATTTCAGAATTTTAGATGAGATTCGTTCATCTCTAATTGTCAAAGTTCCACCCTTATTATCTTTTCAAACTTGACACCAGCAAAATCTACTGAAGAAGTGTCAAAAGTCCCTCATGATATATACTGTAGGAATTATATTTTTTTACGCTATAATTCCATTGTATATTTGTTTAAGTTATTTTCATGGATATATAATTGTGTGGACCTCTTGTTTCTCACAATTTAAAATAAAGAAATGTTTAATAAGGTCCAGTTAAGGACTTTTTTTGTGGGCAATATTTGGCTGAATGAGTGTTCCTAAGAATGCACTTTCCTTATCCTTGGCCCAAATTCATAATTCTCAACAGCATATGTCTTAATGTAAATTAACAATTGATTGTCCTTCATACTGTTTGCATCAGCCCTTGGGAAAGACCCTTTAAATGAGCACTGGTTGACTTGTTATATCATCATCTGTACCGTGCAAATGAGGATGCATTTCCACAGTGGTGTGAAAGGTTCCTTGTATCCATACAGTGGATATAAAAGTCTATACACCTCTGTTAAAATGTCAGGTTTCTGTGATGTAAAAAAAAATGAGACAAAGATAAATCATTTCAGAACTTTCCCACCTTTAATGTGCCCTATAAACTGTACCACTCAATTGAAAAATAAACAAATCTTTTAGGTGGAGGGAAGAAAACAAAAAAAATAAAATAATGTGGTTGCATAAGTGTGCACACCCTCTTAACTGGGGATGTAGCTGTGTTCAGAATTAAGCAATCACATTCAAAATCATGTTAAATAGGAGTGAGCATACACCTGCCATCATTTAAAGTGCCTCTGATTAACCCCAAATAAAGTTCAGCTGCTCTAGTTGGTCTTTCCTGAAATTTTCTTAGTCGCATCCCACAGCAAAAGCCATGTTCCACAGAGAGCTTCCAAAACATCAGAGGGATCTCATTGTTAAAAGGGATGTCAGGAGAAGGGTACAAAAGAATTTCCAAGGCATTAGATATACCATGGAACACAGTGAAGACAGTCATCATCAAGTGGAAAAAATATGGCACAACAGTGACATTACCAAGAACTGGACGTCTTTTCAAAATTGATGAAAAGACGAGAAGAAAACTGGTCTGGGAGGCTACCAAGAGGCCTACAGCAACATTAAAGGAGCTGCAGGAATATCTGGCAAGAACTGGCTGTGTGGTACATGTGACAACAATCTCCCGTATTTTTCATAGGTTTGGGCTATGGGGTAGAGTGGCAAGACAAAAGCCTTTTCTTAAGAAGAATAACAACCAAGCCAGGCTACATTTTGCAAAAACACATCTGAAGTCTCCCAAAAGCATGTGGGAAAAGGTGTTATGGTCTGATGAAACCAAGGTTGAACTTTTTGGTCATAATTCCAAAAGATATGTTTGGCGCAAAAACAACACTGCACATCACCAAAAGAACACCATACCCGATGTAAAGCATGGTGGTGGCAGCATCATGCTCTGGGGCTGTTTTTCTTCAGCTGGAACTGGGGCCTTAGTTACACTAGAGGGAATTATGAACAGTTCCAAATAACAGTCAATATTGGCGCAAAACCTTCAGGCTTCTGCTAGAAAGCTGAACATGAAGAAGAACATTATCTTTCAGCATGACAACGACCCAAAGCATACATCCAAATCAACAAAGGAATGGCCTCACCAGAAGAACATTAAAGTTTTGGAATGGCCCAGCCAGAGCCCAGACCTGAATCCGATTGAAAATCTGTGAGGTGATCTGAAGTGGGCTGTGCACAGGAGATGCCCTCGCAATCTGACAGATTTGGAGTGTTTTTGCAAAGAAGAGTGGGCAAATCTTGCCAAGTCAAAATGTGCCATGCTGATAGACTCATACCCAAAAAGACTGAGTGCTGTAATAAAATCAAAAGGTGCTTTAACAAAGTATTAGTTTAAGGGTGTGCACACTTATGCAACTATATTATTTTATTTTTATATTTTCTCTTCCCTCTACCTAAAAGATTTCAGTTTGTTTTTCAATTGAGTTGTACAGTTTATAGGTCACATTAAAGGTGGAAAAAGTTCTGAAATGATTTATCTTTGTCTAATTTTTTTACATCATAGAAACCTGAAATTTTAACAGGGATGTGTAGACTTTTTATATCCACTGTATATTTGATCAGTATTTCTCATCCATCCAAATCCCAGGAGTGGATCCTAAATAAATATATTGGAATAATTTAGACTTTTTTCCTTTCTTTAAACCACTCCTGATCATGACTTTAAAAAGTTTTAATAAGTCATTGGACAGCATTTAGGAATGTTCTTACATCAATTTTTTTTTTTGCCACAGATCTCTATGCATTTTCCAAACTGAAATATGCAGCAAAAACCTTTAACATTATCTGCCCTTGATTAAATTGGGAATATTTGTCATAGTTCATACGCCATGGATTTTTCCACAATCTGATTCAGAGTCCACGTTACTGAAAAAAAGCATTGAATAGGGACAAATCTGTGAGTGGATCTGTAGCATGTGAATTGAAAATCCAATGCAGAAAGTCGAGGGTCAGTCTTGGATTTCTGTTGCAGATTCCACAGCAGATACAATACATCATGGTTTTCCAATGTTTATTTTCCACCATGTGCATATACAATTAGACCTTGTAGGGATCCTATTGACTAGTGTAATAGTAATATGATGGTTTCACAAAATTTATACTTTACCAGACCGAATAACAGAGGAGCAGTACATTGCAGAGGTATAACAATAGTGTGCTCCAGAATTTTTATTTCATTTGTCCTTTAAATTGGCATAATATGTGCTCTATCCGATAACATTCTGATCACTTACCATAGCCTACTGTGAAAATACTTAACAAACTTGTCTTCAATATCATGAGACCTTTAAGAACAGCCAGGGCTATTAAACAGTCTATAACTAAAACTATTAGATCAACTGTCTCTTGGGAGGTTGCAAGTTCCAATAGTTATATCTTGGCAATAATAAATTACCAAATAACCCTTGAAAATAACTTGTATAATGCATTTCCATTTCCCTAAGAAACAAACAGAATAAAAGTGATGGTTACTTCCAATGTGGGCAACATAAATACCCCTGTTGTTTCCATAGCCTCAGAGGATATTCCAGAGAAAGACATATTGTGATCTAAATTATATAAACTTGTCTAAAATCAATGAAACATGCAAAAGACTATTGAAAAGAGGTTGCATGAGCCCATATACCAACAGAAGTCAAGCATCTGTGACATTGTGAGCAAATGAAGGTATCAGCTCCCACAGGACATGCAAATAAATATAACTTCACAGCATACTTAAGGGATTTGATATTGAATATGTAAAGATTCCTACTGTTAGGGAATGTAGAATTTGCTCAGCATTTAGAATAAAAGGTTGAGCTCCCACTATGTAGTCGAACACTGAAATTCTACTCGTAAATTTGTAAAACTGCTTTAGTCTTTGTTTTGTATGTTTACGCAAAACACAGACGACAAACAATTTTATTTTGACGCAAGAGATAAGTGCTCACATGAGCCCTGCTACAGCTTCAAACAGCTCGTTGGTTGGGGTCCCGGGAGTCAGATAGGTCATCAATATCCTCACCTAAGGATAGGTCATTAATATTTAGTCATTGCATAACCCCTTTAAGTAAACATTGCAACAAGTTAGAGGGCATCTGTCAGCAGAATTGTTCATATGAAACTGTCTGACCTGTTGCATGTGTGCTTGGCAGTTGAAGGCATCTGTGTTGGTCCCATGTTCCTATGTGCATGCATTGCTGAGAAAATGATGTTTTAATATATGCAAATATGCATCTAGGAGCAACAGGGGCATTGCCATTATATCTAGAGGCTCTAATCTCTCTGCAACTGCTGCTCTCCCTGCACTTTGATTGATACCCTGCGATTAGTACCAAAGTCCTATAGGGCTAGATAGGACTCTAGATATTTCTGTGTATGAACACTCCTACCTCTGGTTAGTCAGGATTTTGGTTAGGGTTTTACTAGGAGGTGTCCATCTTCCTTCTTTAGTTCTCAGGCCTGATTCCCTGTTCCTCCCTTCCTTCTTATGCTCGGTGTGATGTTTCCCTCCCACACCGAAGCGTGACACTAAATTAAACTATTTTACCAAGATATTCTGGAAAGAAGGATGGTCCAGAAATCCGCTGTTGTTTAGTGTAAAGGAAATCGAGTGCTGACCTCAATCCCATTGAACACCTCTGGGATGAACTGGGACACTACTTGCCAACCTCACAAAGCTCCAAAATCTTTATAATCATAATAGTGAAGGGTATTATAGATGCAAACAAGGGCCTAATGCATTGGTTTGGAATGGGGGGGGGGGTGTTATGTTTACTGTGCTGCATAAATAAAAAATTTCCTCTGTTCTATAGGTGAGTACAATTATGGTGATATCAAATTTATATTTTTTGCATATTTTATTACTATTGCACAATAAAAACATTCAAAATAATGCTTGTTTTGTTGTCATATTCTAAGACCCAAAACGTTTTGTTTGTCTATCATTGGAGCTATGTGGGGACTTCTTTTAGGAAAGTGAACATATTTTATTAATACCATTTGAGGTACTGCATATACAACTTTTTGATCACTTTGTATTTCATTTTAGACCTAGGGTAACCACAAAGTAGCAATTATGGCTTTGTTTTTTGTTTTTTTAATTCTGCATGATGCATTTGTTTTATAGTGAGGGTTGTTATTCCCCAGTGATGCCAAATATGTTTATATTTTTTAGACATTTTAATAAAATAAAATAATTGGCCATTTTTTAATTCCTACTTTGGAACTTGAACACTAGGGGGCTCATTCACTAGTATAACACACTGCAATACTTCTTTATTGCAATATATTTTGTCAGTTAGCCTGACAAGAATCCTATGACATAGTGCCCATGTCAGGGTCTAATGGGTGTACAAAGACAGTGGATGTAGGAGTCTTAATAAGACCTAATGCTGCACCAAATGGCACCAAACCCCATGATTGTGTTGTGAGGTGCAGGTGGAGGGACAGTCAAACCCCTTAGATGCCATTATTGTTATTAACTGTTGCATCTAAGGTGTTAAATGGATGGGATCAGAGTATGATACTGCAGGTATGATGATACAAGTTCATGCAGGTATGATGGTCAGCTGTTCACCTGCTTTTGGCATTATATTGTATATTTTAATTATTTTAGTCGATAGGATGGAAATGGAAACCAGAAGAAAATAACTAATGCAAGTGTAAACAGTACCTTATACATCAGAAATACATTGATTGGCCATAATATAAAAAAATGACTGGTGGGATATATTAATCAGCAAGGTAACAGTCAGTTATTGAACTTCAAGTATTGAAAGCTGGAAAATAACCAAACCGAAACCTTGTGAGACTGACAAGGGCAAATTTGTAATGGCTAACTGACTGGATCAGAGCATTTCCAAAAATATAAGGTCTTCTGGGATGGATGTTCCTTGTATGCTTTGGTTATTACATATTAAACAAGGATTAAGGAAGAATACCTGGTAAACCATTAAAATCATGGTAATGGATGGCCAAGAATTAATAATCATTAACACATTTGGAGACGGAAGGCTAGCCTATCTGTCTATCTGGGCTAATCATACAGAAGAGCTACTGTAGCATAAATTGTTGAAAAAGATAATGGAGAAGGGTTGCTGATCCCATAAAGAATCATTACTTCTGGACAGAAGATCTCAGAAATGATGATTAAAGTGATTGTATCATAGAAGAGAAGATTGCAGCACAAACGAATATCTTTGCAATTATGTATCATTTATTGATTAAGCAACATAATATGCGACTCATGATCCAGATACTTCATGCATTATCATAGCCACTTTTAGTGAACACATCGACCGGACATTTCGATCCTAGTTGGACCTTCTTCAGCGGTCTAGTTATCTGGTATTTGTGGCTGGAGGTATGGCGCGCTGGTCGATGTGTTCACTAAAAGTGGCTAAGATAATGCATGAAGTATCTGGATCATGAGTCGAAAATTATGATCCTTAATCAATAAATGATACATAATTGCAAAGATATTCCTGTGTGCCGCAATCTTCTCTTCTAAAATTTCGACTACCAAATCCTTGCTGGCACCAGCTAATTTAGTGTGCAGAGCTCCACTACTACGAAACTAAAGTGATTGTATCAATGATGCTTTCAGCCGATGAATTAGCATTTGCTCATTTGCTCAACTTCACATAGGGCAATTATCGCGAATGAGCATTTCTACAAACACTCACTCCTGATAATTATTCCAATTATTGGCCCATGTAAAGGGGCCTTTATTCTGACTGCCACATTTGAAGTTGCAAATCAGTTTTTTTCCCTAGGATAAGGAACATTTTATTTATTTTTTTACTTATGGGGGGTTTGTTGTCTTTGTCTTTATCAACTATGCGGAATAACAGACTGAACAGAATCGGATGCATGTCTTATTTTAGCTAAAGTCAGGTCCATAAATATTGGGACATCGACACAATTCTAAAATTTTTGGCTCTATACACCACCACAATGGATTTGAAATGAAACTAACAAGATGTGCTTTAACTGCAGACTGTCATCTTTAATTTGAGGGTATTTACATCCAAATCAGGTGAACGGTGTAGGAATTACAACAGTTTGCATATGTGCCTCCCACTTGTTAAGAGACCAAAAGTAATGGGACAGAATAATAATCACAAATCAAACTTTCACTTTTTAATACTTGGTTGCAAATCCTTTGCAGTCAATTACAACCTGAAGTCTGGAATGCATAGACATCACCAGATGCTGGGTTTCATTCCTGGTGATGCTCTGCCAGGCTTCTACTGCAACTGTCTTCAGTTCCTGCTTGTTCTTGGGGCATTTTCTCTTCAGTTTTGTCTTCAGCAAGTGAAATGCATGCTCAATCGGATTCAGGTCAGGTGATTGACTTGGCCATTGCATAACATTCCACTTCTTTCCCTTAAAAAACTCTTTGGTTGCCTTTGCAATATGCTTTGGGTCATTGTCCATCTGCTCTGTGAAGCACCGTCCAATGAGTTCTGAAGCATTTGGCTGAATATGAGCAGATAATATTGCCCGAAACACTTTAATTCATCCTGCTGCTTTTGTCAGCCGTCACATCATCAATAAAAACAAGAGAACCAGTTCCATTGGCAGCCATACATGCCCCCGCCATGACACTACCACCACCATGCTTCACGGATGAGGTGGTATGCTTAGGATCATGAGCAGTTCCTTTCCTTCTCCATACTCTTCTCTCCCTATCACTCTGGTACAAGTTGATCTTGGTCTCATCTGTCCATAGGATGTTGTTCCAGAACTGTGAAGGCTTTTTTAGATGTCATTTGGCAAACTCTAATCTGGCCTTCCTGTTTTTAAAGGTTTACCAATGGTTTACATCTTGTGGTGAACCCTCTGTATTCACTCTGATAAAGTCTTCTCTTGATTGTTGACTTTGACACACATACACCTACCTCCTGGAGAGTGTTCTTAATCTGGCCAACTGTTGTGAAGGGTGTTTTCTTCACCAGGGAAAGAATTGTTCGGTCATCCACCACAGTTGTTTTCCGTGGTCTTCCGGGTCTTTTGGTGTTGCTGAGTTCACCGGTGCGTTCCTTCTTTTTAAGAATGTTCCAAACAGTTGTTTTGGCCACGCCTAATGTTTTTGCTATCTCTCTGATGGGTTTGTTTTGTTTTTACAGCCTAATGATGGCTTGCCTTACTGATAGTGACAGCTCTTTGGATCTCATCTTGAGAGTTGACAGCAACATATTCCAAATACAAATAGCACACTTGAAATAAACTGTGGACCTTATATCTGCTCATTGTAATTGGGATAATGAGGGAATAACACACACCTGGCCATGGAAGAGCTGAGAAGCCAATTGTCCCATTACTTTTGGTCCCTCAACAAGTGGGAGGCACATATGAAAACTGTTGTAATTCCTACACCGTTCACCTGATTTGGATGTAAATACCCTCAAATTAATGCTGACAGTCTGCAGTTAAAGCACATCTTGTTTATTTCATTAAAAAAATAAAGATATAAGACTGGCACTCAATATGTGGGTCATATAAAATGTTGCAATTTAATACATTGTACACAACAGTGAAATCAGCACATAATAATAATAACAGCTATAAAAACTTAATACTAAGTGAGTCTGCCCTAGCTGCCCACAGTTGAAATCGTAATCTATATCTGTGAATAAGACAGAAATAGGAGCAGAATATAAAATCGCAATATAAAATACAAAACAATTGCAAGGAATCGTAGGATAATCGCACATTAATCGCAAGGAGTGAAATGATCGCAAAAATAATCGCAAGGACCATGTGAGAGCATATACACAAGGTTCCTTGATTCACTATCACGGAGGAGTTTAGGATTGTCATGTGAAAACAAATCCTTTAAGTCTTGGCAGTATTTATTCAGAAGGTAGCATCCAGTGGGCGATAATATGTTTCGAATCTCCAAGTATTCCCCTGGATGGGAAAGGTCAGTCTCTAGGCTACACACACTGTGAACATACAGTGGTTCGATCCGGCAGAAACAGTCACTGTTATTAAAGCTGAGACTTTGCCAATAATGTCACTGGCAGTTGGATATAGGTGGTGAGTAAGGCAATAATATGTATCTTACCCATGGAGGATCGGGGCCGGTAGCTGGAGATCCTATCTCACAAGCCACTACTCACCACACCGTACAGCTTTCTTCTCTTGCCGTTGGCGTCCTCGCTCGTAAGTGCATGTCACGTGGTTGTTGTCAAAGTATCGTGAGAGTAGCCTATTCAGTCCTGTTATCATCAAACAGTTTCCAGATAGAAAGTTTTGGAGCGCTCCAATCTTTGTTGTTTGTTCAATGTTCCACGGTGTATCCGATTAATGCCGTTACAGGGGTGGATTACGCCAGACGCGTTTCGTGGACCTCTCTCCCCTTCCTCAGTGGCTCTACCCCGCTGATACATCACATCCTTTTATAGTCCCGTCGGTACTCTCCAAAAAATGGACCGGAGCACAAATTAGCTTTTTGCGGTATAGTTGTGTTTTTTATGCGATTTTTCGCGTTCGTATGTGTTTTTTACATATTATCTCCACAATGTTGCGATTAGACTAGGTGATAAAAGAAACATTCCTACGACATTGCTTTCTTTGAATAAAAGTCCAAAACATACACAAGTATAGAAATATACACATAAATGGACAATAGTCGACATAAGCCATAAAATGATAAGAAAAAAGAGGGGGAGAGAACCCCGTGCTCTTTTAAACTCATATATTGCGTTTTGTACGCGATTTAAGGTATTCTTGTACGTTTCCTACATATTGTTTCCACGTAGCTATATTTAAGCTAATTAGTGAAAGAACATCCTGCGGCGTTGCTTCTTTTCATTAAAAAAAGCCCATAAAAATATATATAACTAGTATATAAAAAAATATATATAACTGATGTAAAAAATATATATAACTGAAATAAAAGGCGGGGGGGATTAAACCCCATACTAAAAGGTAAACCTCATGCATGGTTTGTGTGGAAACACAGCTCTATACGTCATGTAAAAAAGACATTTAGATGGTGATCTATGACAAAGGAACCGTTATAGCATAGTATGTTCTGTAACTTAATTTCCTCCTCTGTTTCTTGAGGTAGCTAGGGGTATGTGAGCCTTTCTCCAAGGAGGGATCACAGTGCCGATACAATGGCCAGACATGTTATCCCCCATTGGATGAAAGGCACACAACCCTGGGTCTAAAGGAAGCCGAAAATTTCTAACTCAGCATTCAGACCTGCTGGAATCATACTTCCAAAATCATATATACGCCTAGATTCCGTTCTAGACATTCTCTCAATATGTTTGACTCCTCTCCAGTGTTTGTCTATCCTTTCCAAGGCCATAAAAGTCTGAAGTTGTGGACTTCTTTAAAGTGCTTTGAAAGTGAGTGTTTTAGGTATCCTTTCCTTATATTGGATACATGTTCAGATATCCTCACCTTCAAAGCTCTTTTTGTTCTACCAATGTATTGTGTAGAACACAGGCATTGGATGAGGTAGACTACACTGGTTGAGTTGCAAGTGAGAAAGTGATTGATCTCCCATAGAAAGGAGTTTTGAGTCGATTGTACTTTTTTAGTGCTCCTTGGGGCTTTGGTGACCCAGTTACTAATTCCCGGAGTCTTATTTAATTTTGTCTTTATTGATGCCCCAAATTGGGTGCCTTCGTAAAAGTGATCTGTGGTCTCACTGGCAGACCTCAACGTCTCTGTGGAAAATTTCTGTACAGAAGAACACCGGGACCCAACCGTATCCTGAGCCTGGGAGAATGTGGTAATAATTGATGATGAACCACAACAACATGGGGCCAAGTCAATGTTTCCCCGTTTTGTGGTTCATCAGAATATGCTGTATCCGGTAAACCAGCTGCGGGGGGAACATATTGAACAGTTGGTGGTGCCCCAGGCTTATCGCAAACTCATGTTAGAGTTAGCCCACCAACATGTTCTTGGGGGTCATCTGGGAATGCAGAAAACACAGGACCGGATACTACAATGGTTTTACTGGCCCAGTGTGTTTAGAGAGGTGGACGGGTTTTGCAAGTCTTTCCCGACCTGCCAAACAACTAGCCCTCAGCAGCTTTTCTGCAGTCCCATAGTACCTCTTCCGATCATCAAGGTACCATTTGAGCGAATCACTATGGACCTCATAGGTCCAGTACCGAAGTCAGCTAGAGGACACCAACATATCTTGGTCGTCCTAGAATACGCCACTTGGTATCCGGAGGTGGTGTCACTGTGACATATATCAGCCAAACTTATAGCTAAAGAGTTAATGGAGACATTTTCCCGAGTGTGGCTACCTAAAGAGGTTCTGACTGACCAGGGGACCCCTTTTTATGTCCAAGGTCATGAGGGAACTCTGTAAGTTGCTGCACTTTAAACAGCTACGGACGTCCGTTTATCATCCGCAAACTGATGGCCTGGTAGAAAGTATTAACCAAACATTAAAAAACATACTAAAAAGAGTGGTGTCTAAGGATGGGAAGGACTGGGACCTCCTTCTGCACTATCTTATGTTCGCAGTGCAAGAGGCACCCCAGGCCTCTACTGGGTTCTCGCCCTTTGAACTGCTATATGGCAGACATCCTCGTGGTCTGTTGGACATAGCCAAAGAGGCGTGGGAGCAACAACCCACCCCTAATAAAAGTATTATTGAATACGTCACCCAGATGCAAGAACGTAGGGAAACAGCGTTGCCTCTTGTAAGAGAGCATATGGAGGCAGCTCAGCGAGCTCAAAGTCAGGTCTATAATCAGCAGGCTCGGGTCCGGATCTTTAATCCGGGTGATCAGGTTTTGGTTCTGGTATCGACCGTGGACAGTAAGTTCCTGGCTAGGTGGCAGGGACCTTATGAAGTAATCGAAAAAGTTGGAGGGGTAAACTACAAGGTACATCAGCCAGGGCGGCGAAAGTCGTAGCAGGTGTACCATGTGAATTTACTCAACCCTTAGAAAGATAGGGATACCGGTACTGACGACAGCCCGCGGCCGAGTTTTCTAGGGGAAGAGTTTCCGGCCCCTCGGTCTGATGCAAGGGAAGCGGTTGCCAAAGTGAAGATTGCTGACAGCCTCTCCTCTAAACTCAAGAGCCCAGGAAGTTCATCAGCAGAAACACGGATGTGTTCTCAGACCTCCCCGGACGCACTTCCACAATTCAGCATGACATTGTCCCTGAGCCTCAGGCAAAAGTCCGGTTAAAACCATACCGGGTATCCGAGGCTCGGCGACAAGCCATCTCGGAGGAAGTGCAGCTAATGCTGCAACTAGACGTTATTGAGGAATCTAAAAGTGAGTGGGCTAGTCCTATAGTTTTAAAACCCAAACCGTACGGGACGTCACCACTCTGTAGCGATTTTCATAAACTAAACGAGATTTTCAAATTCGATGCGTATCCCATGCCCCGGGTGGATGAGCTTATTGAGAGATTAGGACAAGCCTGGTATTTTTCTGTTTTGGACCTCACCAAAGGGTACTGGCAGATACCCTTGATGGAGGCTGCCAAAGAGAAAACTGCCTTCATAACACCAGAGTGGCTGTACCAATATAAGGTGTTACCCTTTGGTCTTCATGGCGCTCCTGCCACTTTTCAATGACTTTTGGACATTGTGCTTCGTCCACATCGTCGGTACGCTTCGGCTTACCTGGACGATATTGTCATTCACAGTACCGACTGGGAAAGTCACCTACCCAAAGTGCAGGCCGTAGTGGACTCCTCCTAACTCAAAAAAATGTGCAATAGGGTTTGGGGAGACTAAATACCTTGAGGAATGTCATTGGGCGCAGAGTCATCAAACCCCAAGTGAAAAAAATAGAGGCGATACGTAATTGACCCCGACCTGTCACTACCAGGCAAGTAAAGTCGTTCTTGGGAATGGTGGGTCATTACATGAGGCTTGTCCCCCACTTTGCTACGGTGGCCGCGCCATTGACAGGGCTCTTGAAGGGACGCAGGTCGGTGATGGTTCGCTGGGATGATTAGGCGGAAGGGGCTTTCTCCGGTTTGAAGTCGACCCTGTGCGGGTCCCCGGTTTTGGTGATGCCCCACTTCAAAAAAGAATTTGTAGTACAGACCGATGCATCTGAAGTAGGCCTCTGTGCTGTACTGTCTCTGGAAGTCAATGGGGAGAAGCATCCCGTTGTCTTCCTCAGCTGTAACATTGTCTGGCGAGTGTTCACCCCCTCAGGGTTGATCAAAGGGGGGGGGGAGTATGTGACACAGTAAGGGGAATGGTTTGGGGAAACAAGTATTTTCCTCCCAGCGTGTGCTGCTGGGCTGATTTGCAGTCAGGTGGGGTCAAATACCGGACTGGATTTTAATTTCCAATCCAGGTTTTTAGCAGCACCAGGATGTCCAAAAATAGGCAGCTGGGCTCAGCAGCAGGATCACAGTGTTGTGATCTGAGGCTTGGTGCCAGGTTGGAGGGCTGAGACCCATGGGCCGAGGAAACAGGCCCCCTAAAGCCTGCAGTGGACTGCTGGAGGCAGAACTGACATCAAGGTGACTTGTCTTATATAAAATTTCCAATTTTGTTTGAAGTAACACCAAGATGTACTTTCCATTGTGTGTGAAGTAATCACCAAGACTGCAACGTAACGCATTGTTTTGTGCATTTGCCTCAAGTGTGAATAAACACTGAAGTTTTGCGTTAAAGGGGTTTTCACATCTCAAACAATGGGGGCATATCGCTAGGATATGCCCCTATTGTCTTATAGGTGCGGGTACCACCACTGGGACCCGCACCTATTTTGAGAACAGAACCCCAAAAGTGAAGGAGAGCACACTGCGCATGCAAAGCCGCCCTCTATACATTTCTATGGGGCCGCCGAAAATAGCCGTCTGCCTCATAGAAATGAATGGGAGCATGGGCCGCGCAGGCACAGCACGCTCCCATTCACTTCTATGGGAGAGGCGGGGATTAGCGTTTGGTGGTGGACGGACCCCGGGAAATCTGGGGTCCTCCTGCCACAGCGATCCCTGCTCCGTTCTCGATATAGGGGCAGGCGATGGGACCCGCACTTATCAGACAATGGGGGCATATCCTAGTGATATTATGCCCCCATTGTCTAAAATGGGAATACCCCTTTAAGAACTTGTCTTTTGCCTCTGTACTGCTACCGCTTACCCTATCTACCAGAGTGAAACCCCACAATATATGTATATATATATATATATATATATATATATATATATATAAACACATGCCTCCAGAAAATGTGCGTTTATTCACCCCAAAGTGACGTTTCGGTCCACACAATGGGACATTTCTCTAGCAGTGACAAAAGTGAATGGTGCCAAGTACAAATACAAACTCAGGTGATTATTTAACCTCTTAAGGACACATGACGTACCGGTACGTCATGATGTCCTGGTACTTAAGGACACATGACGTACCGGTACATCATGTGTTGTTCCGATCACTGCCGCCCGGCCGGCGGTGATCGGAACAAGGTGGCTGCTCAAATCATTGAGCAGGCACCTAGGCTAAATGCGCGGGGGGGTCCCGTGACCCCTCCATATCGGCGATCGCAGCAAACCGCAGGTCAATCCAGACCTGCTGTTTGCTGTGCTTTCTGCAGTTTCTGATCCCCGTGGTCCCTGACCGCAGGGATCAGAAACTTTAGTATTCCTAAAATATATATTTATCTCCCCCACCTGCACCCCTGAATGATTTTATCCCGGTGGGAGGTGCAGGGGGGAGGTTGCGGGCGGTGCGAGAGGCGGGATCGCGATCCCCCGCCCGCCTCCTCTTGAATAATCATTGGTGGCCAGTGGTTATACCAGAGTGTCAGCACATTGCTGACACTCTGGTATAAACGGCTGACATCTGTGATGCGATGTCAGCCGTTTAACCCTTTCCATACCGTGGTCTGTACGGACCGCTGTATGGAAAAGGTTAACAGCTCAGGGAGCTCCCACCCTCTCCCATCGGGGGGCTGCTGTGCCTTTGCAGCCCCCCGATGGGAGAGGGAGAGAGCCCCCAGACAGCCCCCAGACAGCCCCCCTCCTTACCCTTCCCCGTCTGCAAAGTTGTGGCTACAACCGAGCAGACGGGGAAGGTTCCCATGGCAACAGGACGCCTTCTCAGGCATCCTGCTGTCCATGGTGCTGAACAGATCTGTGCTAAAGGCATAGATCTGTTCAGACAAAGTGTAAGTAAAATACAGTGCAGTACCCTATATAGTGTACTGTACTGTATTATACAGACATAAGACCCACTGGATCTTCAAGAACCAAGTGGGTCTGGGTCAAAAAAATGTAAAAAAAAAAGTGAAAAAACTAAAGTAAAGAAAAACCACATTTATCACTGAATAAAAATTTAAAAAATAAAATACACTACACATATTAGGTATCGCCGCGTCCGTAACGACCTGATCTATAAAACGGTCATGTTACTTTTCCCGCACGGTGAACGCCATAAAAACAAAAAAATAAAAACTATGAGGAAATTGAAATTTTGCCCACCTTACTTCCCAAAAAAGGTAATAAAAGTGATCAAAAAAGTCGCATGTACGCCAAAATAGTACCAATCAAACCGGCATCTCATCCCGCAAAAATCATACCCTACCCAAGATAATCTGAAAAAACTATGGCTCTTAGACTATGGAAACACTAAAACATGATTTTTTGGGGTTTCAAAAATGAAATCATTGTGTAAAACTTACATAAATAAAAAAAAAAGTATACATATTAGGTATCACCGCGTTCGTATCGACCGGCTCTATAAAAATATCACATGACCACCGTGAAAAAATAAAAATAAAAACGGTGTAAAAAAAGCTATTTTTTGTCATCTTACGTCACAAAAAGTGTAATAGCAAGCGATCAAAAAGTCATACGCACCCCATAATAGTGCCAATAAAACCGTCATCTCATCCCACAAAAAATGAGACCCTACCTAAGATAATCGCCCAAAAACTGAAAAAACTATGGCTCTCAAACTATGGAGACACTAAAACATGATTTTTTTTTGTTTCAAAAATGAAATCATTGTGTAAAACTTACAAAAATAAGAAAATTGTATACATATTAGGTATCGCCGCGTCCGTGACAACCTGCTCTATAAAAATACCACATGATCTAACCTGTCAGATGAATTTTGTAAATAACAAAAAAAAAACGGTGCCAAAAAAGCTATTTCTTGTTACCTTGCCTCACAAAAAGTGTAATATAGAGCAACCAAAAATCTTATGTACCCTAAACTAGTACCAACAAAACTTTATCCCAAAGTTTCTAAAATGGGGTCACTTTTTTGGAGTTTCTACTCTAGGGGTGCATCAGGGGAGCTTCAAATGGGATATGGTGTCAAAAAAACCAGTCCAGCAAAATCTGCCTTCCAAAAACCGTATGGATTTTCTTTTTCTTCTGCGCCCTGCCGTGTGCCCGTACAGCAGTTTACAACCACATATGGGGTGTTTCTGTAAACTACAGAATCAGGGCCATAAATAATGAATTTTGTTTGGCTGTTAACCCTTGCTTTGTAACTGAAAAAAAAAAAAATGGAAAATCTGCCAAAAAAGTGAAATTTTGAAATTGTATCTCTATTTTCCATTAAATCTTGTGCAACACCTAAAGGGTTAACAAAGTTTGTAAAATCAGTTTTGAATACCTTGAGAGGTGTAGTTTCTTAGATGGGGTCATTTTTATGGATTTTCTACTCTAGGGGTGCATCAGGGGGGCTTCAAATGGGACATGATGTAAAAAAAAAAACAGTCCAGCAAAATCTGCCTTCCAAAAACCAAACGGCGCACCTTTCACTCTACGCCCCGCTGTGTGGCCGTACAGTAGTTTACGGCCACATATGGGGTGTTTCTGTAAACGGCAGAGTCAGGGCAATAAAGATACAGTCTTGTTTGGCTGTTAACCCTTGCTTTGTTAATGGAAAAAATGGGTTAAAATGGAAAATTAGGCAAAAAAAAATGAAATTCTCAAATTTCATCCCCATTTGCCAATAACTCTTGTGCAACACCTAAAGGGTTAACGAAGTTTGTAAAATCAGTTTTGAATACCTTGAGGGATGTAGTTTAAAGAATGGGGTAATTTTTGGGTGGTTTCTATTATGTAAGCCTCGCAAAGTGACTTCAGACCTGAAAAATTGGGTTTTTGTAAATTTCTGAAAAATTTCAAGATTTACTTCTAAACTTCTAAGCCTTGTAACATCCCCAAAAAATAAAATATCATTCCCAAAATAATTCAAACATGAAGTAGACATATGGGGAATGTAAAATCATCACAATTTTTGGGGGTATTACTATGTATTACAGAAGTAGAGAAACTGAAACTTTGAAATTTGCTAATTTTTCAAAATTTTTGGTAAATTAGGTATTTTTTTATGCAAAAAAATAAAACAAATTTACTTCATTTTACCAGTGTCATGAAGTACAATATGTGACGAAAAAACTATCTCAGAATGGCCTGGATAAGTCAAAGCGTTTTAAAGTTATCAGCACTTAAAGTGACACTGGTCATATTTGCAAAAAATGGCCTGGTCCTTAAGGTGAAATAAGGCTGTGTCCCTAAGGGGTTAATGAAAACGATTCATATTTGAATTACAATTAATTTGTTTGATTAGTATTGTGTCTAAAAATAAAAACTTCTGTTTAATTTTTTTTTACATTATATACAAGTATCCATACTGTGAAGAGATTAATAACTTCAATAAAACTATGTGAATTCGTAATATGTGCTTAATTCATCAAAATTACATTTAAAAAAATGATGTCCAAAAGCAATTGTGTCATTATAATATCAGGTGCACCGATTAAAAACATAATGGAGGGGGCCAAGAACTAACCAGCATGGATCCGATATAGCGTCCCGTTTGGTTAACTGCGCATGTCGACGCATTGCTTCCGCATTACATAAAGAAACATGTGATGCAATCACATGATCGCATCGAAGGAGGAACACACACAGGCCGGGAGTGTCCATATACAGGGCGTTCACATGATAACAGATCACATGTTTGCACCTGAAATTGATCGCAAGTTGAGCCGAAAATGCATCCTGTCTATGCGGTCACATGATAGCAACCATGGAAATGAGAAGAATAACTCCCAAAATGGTGACATGGCTTCAAGAATATTATATATACCACAGTTTATATTGTAAAGTGAAAAGCTGTGATTATATAAAAATCGCATGTGCAAATTATCATTACATAGTTGTCAAGAAGTCACATAAAATGTAAATGTATATATACATATATACAAGTGGCAATAATGCTTCATTCCCAAAACCGGATTACCACACGGATGAGTATAACGCCAGTCACACCCAACCATGTGGAGAGGTCAAAATGGAAGTCAGGCATCCCGTTCAGGACTGGCGTGTGAGCAGTGAGGCTGGTGTGAACGCCGATATTTTTGGGGGAATTTTCCAGGAATGGTTGTATGTCGTACATTAAATCAGCTGTATTACAACCAGAGAGACAAACCTGCACCAATGTGAGGCTAATAAGCAGCAGCAGGAGACCAACCAGTTGCTGCTACAACATGTGATGGCTCCTAAGATGACCTCCACAGACGACACCGAAACCTACCTGGCGATGTACGAGAAAGTGGCCACCAGTGGGCTTAGGTCCGTTCCTGGAATCCGAATTCCAGCTAGTGTATTTCGACTTGCCAGACGATCAAGCGGCCGACTACCAAAAAGTAAAGGGTGAGATTTTGAAAAGACTTGGGGTGAATGTGTTGGCCCGGGCCCAGCGGGTACATCAGTGGGGGTTTAAGCCGGCGGAGCCTGCGAGACCTAAGTATTATGACTTATTTCACCTCTTGCAAAAGTGGCTACAGCCTGATGTGCTGGATAGACTATTGGCCGATATGTTCTGGAGGGCTCTGCCACCCCCTCTCCAGCACTGGACCGGCCAGGTGTCTCCTGGCAATGCCCTGGAAATAGTGGACCTGGTGGAGCGCTATGAGGCTACTAAGAATCTTACGGAGGGTTATTTTGGGAGGTGGGAAGTAAAACCCCATAAATCTCCATCCCAGACCCGGCGACTTGTACAAACCAAACCCACCCGGGATGTTCCCACTACGAACCTGGCTCCAATAGTCTGCTGGCGGTGTCAGGAGCCTGGCCATGTAAGAGCTGACTGTCCACATCAGGTGGAACTTATGGATACTAACATGCCAGGAAGCTGTGTGCAGCAGGTACCCCAGAAACTCTAAACAACTTGTGCCAGGTAGAAGTGGGAGACACTCCAGCAGAGGCTCTGCTGGACTCAGGTGTCCCTAGTACGGTCCACGGAGTATAATGGGGTCATGTGCATCCATGGAGACTTAAAAGACTATCCCACCGCCCTGGTGTCTCTAATCACAGGGGCCGGGAGGTGGACTCATACCTATGAGACAGCAGAGTGACCTGACTCCAGGGGGAGGCCAGAACCCTGGGAACCTGAGGCCGAAGGACCAGCGGTAGGGGTGACCGCCACTTCGGTGGAAGAGGGGGGGACTACCAGTGCCATTTCATGGCGCTGTCAGAAGGGGGGCGCCGACAGCGAGGAGGCTCCTTGGCCGGTGTAGCAACTGCCACAAACACCACACACTAGCGACATGCAGGATGGCGGCGGCCTTCTCTCAGCGCCCTTACCACTTTATAGACGTCCTTGCCTGTGTCACAACTTGCACGCTTCTCATTTACAAGATTCCAATCCGACGAATCTCAAGCATAGTCATCTGTATTGCCATCCTCAGGAGAGGGAGAGATGTGTCTGGGATTTGAACCCATGACCTTCATGTATCAGAGGCAAAGCACTTACCCACACAGCTATAAAAGCTGCATAGCCACTGACTGAAAAAATATGAGACTTCTACTGTAGACTCTCTTATAGCTGTTATAGCCAGTGTACATCTATACACATGACAGCTGCCCCAACACACTACTATATTTCTATATGACAGCTGCCCAGTCCACTCAGCTCTGCTATATCTCTATATATGATAGCTGCCCCAGCACACCCAGCTCTGCTACATCTAATACACACGACAGCTGCCCCAGCACACTCAGCTCTACTATATCTCTATATATGACAGCTTCCCCAGCACACCCAGCTCTGCTACATCTATACACATGACAGCTGCCCCTGCACACTCAGCTCTGCTATATCTATATATCTCAAAGTTTTATTATACAGTAGATAGATATATAGAGATATAGCAGAGCTGAGTGTGCAGGGGCAGCTGTCATGTGTATAGATGTAGCAGTGCTCGGTGTGCTGGGGCAGCTATTATATATAAAGATAGCTGCCCAAGCACACCCAGCTCTGCTACATCTCTATATATCTACTGTATAGTAATACTTAGAGATATATAGATATAGCAGAGCTGAGTGTGTAGCATCATAGTGCCAAAGCACACTCAGCTCTACTATATCTCTATATTTGACAGCTGCCCCAGCACACCCAGCTCTGCTACATCTATACACATGACAGCTGCCCCTGCACACTCAGCTCTGCTATATCTATATATCTCTAAGTATTACTATACAGTAGATAGATATATAGAGATATAGCAGAGCTGAGTGTGCAGGGGCAGCTGTCATGTGTATAGATGTAGCAGAGCTGGGTGTGCTGGGGCAGCTGTCATATATAGAGACATAGTAGAGCTGAGTGTGCTGGGGCAGCTGTTATGTGTATTAGATGTAGAAGGGCTGAGTGAGATGGGGCAGCTGTCATATAGAGATATAGCAAAGCTGGGTGTGTTGGGGCAGCTGTCATGTGTATAGATGTACACTGGCTATAACAGCTATAACAGAGTCTACAGTAGAAGTCTCATATTTTCTTAGCCAGTGGCCATTTGCCACTTATACCTGTGTGGTTAAGAGCCTTGCGTCTGATACAGAAGGTCGTGGGTTCGAGTCCCAGCAGAAACTTTTCTGAAATACAGGCTAAATTAGAATACACAAGCACTGACTCCATATATGGACATACAGGTCGGGAGAGGCTGCATCGCATCGCTGACATGGAGGTAAGTATAAGTGTTTTTTGTTTTTTTTAAATACCCGACTGTTACTGCCACATGGGGGGAGCAGGAGGCACTTGATACTGGCACATGGGGGGAGGGGGGTTGGCACCTGATACTGGCACACGGGGGCGGGGGCTTGGCACTATGATACTAGCACATGGGGGAAGCAGAGAGGCACTTGATACTGGCACATGGGGGGGTTGGCACTATGATACTGGCACATGGGGGGGAAGGAGAGAGGCACTTGATACTGGCACATTGGGGGGGGAGATGGCACTATGATATTTGCACATATGGGGGGTGGGTGGGAAGGAGAGAGGCACTTAATATTGGCACATTGGGGGGCTACTGGTACATGATAGGAGGCTACTGGCACATAGGGGGACTACTGGCACATAAGGGGGGCTACTGGCACATAGGGGGGCTATTGGCACATGATAGGAGGCTACTGGCACATAAGGGGGGCTACTGGCACATGATAGGAGGCTACTGGCACATAAGGGGGGGCTACTGACACATAAGGGGGATACTGGCACTTGATAGGGGGGCTACTGGCACATGATAGGGGGAGTGACTGGCACATAAGGGGGCTACTGGCACATGATGGTTGGGGGGCTCTTATTACTGGCACATGATTGGGGGCAACTATGGGGGCACATCTAACTGGCACATGATTAGGGGGCATCTATGGGGGCACATCTTACTGGCACATGATTGGGGGGCATCTATGGGGGCTCTTATTACTGGAACATGATTGGGGGCATCTATGGGGGAACATCTTACTGGCACATTATTAGGGGGCATCTATGGGGGCACATCTTACTGGCACATGATTGGGGGGCATCTATTGGGGCACTTATTACTGGCACATTTTTGGGTGGCACTATAGAGGCATCTACTGAGGCTAAAAAGAAGGGGTATTTTATATAAATGGGGCTCTGTATAGGGGCATTTTATACTGGGACACATTATGGTGGGTACTATGGGGAAGGGGGGAGAGGAGCACTATGGGGTCATCTACGGGGGCACTAAGAAGGGGTATTTTATATTGGCACATTATGGGAACATTAGCTCAACTGGGGGCATTACAAGGGGGTATGTTTTGCACATTATGAGGACAATTATTTCTACTGGGGGGGCATTATGGTGGGCTTTATTACTCCCCCATGGTATGACCCCCTAGTAGCAGCACCAGCCTTTCTCTGCTCCGCTGTGATTGGGTTTTAGTTAGTTATTAAATGCTAACATGACAGTTTTTTGGTTTTGCACATTATTGATGATTGTATTTCATGACTACTCTTTTAAGGGTATTGCCTTCCTTTATACTGCAGTTCTCCTGTACCACTCCTATACCTGACGAAGCCTTTCTTGGCGAAACGCGCGTTGAGGTGCAGCTCCGGTCATACACCTTGTGTTTCCACACATCATGGGTAATTTATGTTTTGCTTTATACATATTTAGTGTGTTACCTTAGCGTCATTGCTTACACATACCACTCTTGTTTCACCCGTACTTTAGTTATTATGTGATCTGGCTGTCTGTACATTACGTGACGGCCACAATAGTTTCTAGTGGTGGGTAAGTCTGTTATGTGTGATCTTATTGATCCTTTACATGCGTGCAAAACATATGCTTATATGTCACTCTGGGCGAATTTACAGTTCCTCCCTTAGTATGCGGTTCTACACTCAGTGTTTTATGACACCTTTTCCTTGTTAGTCTGGTATATGTGAGGGTGGGGGTTCACGGTCCCGCTACACGGGGTGTTCTGCTTCGCGTTATTGAACTGTTGTATAACACTAGTCAGACAGCTTAACAATAATTCAGAAGTCAAGAAACGTGAGACATCAGATCTGTATGTATTCTTTTTTCTGAATAACTTTGTAAAACTACAATATAAACATAAACAAAACATAAGTGTCAATACATTACACATAATACAGCAGCCTCACTGCATCAGTGAGAGTACTCACAGACAATTCCATCATTAGTCCAGGAATAGATCAAGAGCTCCTCTGCATGCAGCCTGCAAGATCCAGGAGCAGTGATGAAATGGAGGAAATACAGTTCCAGGTTAAAGGTTACTGCCTCTGACAATACACTTCCTGTAAAGTTCTGGCAAAGTAGAAACTAACTTTGACCACTAGATGGCAGCAACGTAAAACATAACATTTCAGTATACTCTTTACAGCACATTACACACATTTATTATGCACAAAATGGGCAGAACACTCCCTGTCTGGCATAATTAATTATGTCACTACCTAAATAACTACTGCAATGCAGGAAAAACATATAAACAGGAAATGGAATCCTAGCTAATCGGAAACCAAAACTATAATGTCAGTTATAGGTCTAAGATAGATTTTGGAAGTCCCATTCTTTGCAATCTTGACCTCCACCTTCCTAACCTTGCCATCCCTGCTTGGTAGAGCATTGACAATAAGTCCTACAGGCCACTCGTTCCTGCTCTCTTGGCTGTCTTTTAACAGAACAACATCACCCACTTTTACATTTGGGCGATCCTCAGTCCATTTCCTACGGTGTTGCAGATTTGACAGATACCCCCTCTTCCATCTTTTCCAAAAGGTGTCTGCCAAGCATTGTACTTGCTTCCATTGTTTCGCATGAACTTGTGTTGTACTTATGGTTCCGGATGGAGCAGACAAAGAGTTCACTTTTTGAGTCAACAACATTGCTGGGGTAAGGACCATAGGTGTATCTGGGTCTGAGGACACAGGAACTATAGGCCTGGCATTCATAATAGCTGTAACCTCTGCCATAAAGGTGCTTAAAGTCTCATGAGTCAAGTTAGCAGTTTTAGTTTGTAGCAACATAGCGTCCAAGATACGCCTGGCAATACCTATAAGTCTCTCCCAGACACCACCCATGTGTGAAGAGTGTGGAGGATTAAAGACCCATGTACATCCTCTGTCTTGTAGAAAGTCTTGCAATTGTGATTCGCTGGCACAAATGTTAAGTTCCTTGCAGGCGCCTACAAAGTTTGTTCCTCTGTCAAAACGGAGCAGTTTTGCTGGGCCACGAATTGAGAAGAATCTCCTTAAGGCATTAATAAAGCTTGATGTTGACATGGTTTCAAGTAGCTCTATGTGAACAGCTCGGGTGGACAAACAAGTGAAAAGGACTGCCCATCGTTTACTGTCTGCGCTGCCTCCTCTAGTGCGGCGGGTTAAAACAGACCACGGACCAAATACATCTAAGCCCACATTGGTGAAAGGTGGTTGAGCAATTACTCTGTCCTCTGGTAGCCTTGCCATCTTTTGACTTTGTAACCTTCCTCGCAGCTTGCGACAGATGACACATTTGTGTATGACCGCTAATACCAAGCGTTTGCCACCAAGAATCCAGAAACCTGCGGATCTGATTGCACCCTCTGTGATGTGTCGCCCTTGGTGAACTACTTGTTCATGATAGTACCTAACAAGCAGTGTCGCAATGTGGTGATCATAAGGTATAATGACAGGCTGTTTCTCTTCCTCTGTAAGTTCTGCAAGAGACAAACGTCCACCTACTCTCAACAACCCATTTTTGTCTAAAAAGGGGCTAAGCTTCCTAAGACGGCTTAGTTTTGGGAATGTCTTTTGTTTTTTGATGCAGTCAATTTCCTTCTGGAAATGTTTGTTTTGAACAGAAGAGATTATAACAGACTTTGCCTGAGTAAGTTCTTCTAGATTGACTTGTTCATGGAAACTTTCCCATCTTCTGACCTGATCGCTGCTGGTTTCCCTCTGGAAGGTTCTAGCGACATGGATGAGTCTGGCTAGGGTCTTAACTAATATCTTCCAGCAAGAAAATCTATCAAAGCAATGTGAGTGAAGTGTGGCTTCAGAAGCTTTGGTGCTGAAGCTTATAATTTCAAATCTGATTTCAGGGTCAGCTTCAGGCTCTATGAGTGGAAAAACATTAGCAGTGTCTATATCCTCACAGTGTGGTTGGTACAGAAAGGATGGGCCTGAGAACCATATAGAGTTCTGAAGGCATGCTGCTTGGGTAGGCCTACTGGCATAATCTGCAGGGTTTTGAGCCTCTATAGAGAGGGCCTGTTTATCATCATCTTTAGTTTTCTGAAATACTGTTATCCCTAGATTGTCCGTCTCAATGTTGTAATTGACTTCTTCTTTACCATATAGTGTAGAAGAGTCACAGTGTTGTGTTGACCTGCCAAAGCTTTCCTTGACAATGAAGTTGTTGTGACAGGGACTGAGAAGGGATGTGCGTCCATTTGTTAACACAGACGTTTTCAAAGTGCTAATGCTGTCAGGCTGGTGCACTGTCCCCAGGCAAACTTCTCCTACAATGACCCATCCCAGGTCCAGTCTCTGTGCATAGGGGGCATTATAAGGTCCATTGATTTTCTGGCGTACCTTGTGTACCTGAAGGATATCTCTTCCAAGAAGTAGAAGGATAGGAACATCTGGCTCAACAACTGGGATAAGGTGAGCAATTGAGCGGAGGTGAGGGTGGTGATGAGTAGAGTTGAGCGAACACCTGGATGTTCGGGTTCGACGAGTTCGGCCGAACTTTCGAAAAATGTTCGGGTTCGGGATCCGAACTCGACCCGAACTTCATCCCGAACCCGAACCCCATAGAAGTCAATGGGGACCCGAACTTTTGGGCACTAAAAAGGCTGTAAAACACACCCGGAAAGGGCTAGAGGGCTGCAAAAGGCAGCAAAATGTAGTTAAATCCCCTGCAAACAAATGTAGATAGGGAAATGATGAGTTAACATAAAATAAATAAAAATTAAACAATATTAATTGGAGTGAGGTCCCATAGCACAGAATCAGGCTTCAAGTCACCCACCAATGGAGAAGGTCACTTACTATTATTTTGACCACAGCACCCAGACAAAGGAGAGAGGTCCCACAGCAGAGAACCAGGCATCATATCACCCACCACAGGAGTAGGCCACCATTTAGTTACTTTGACCCCTACACCCAGACGGAGGAGAGAGGTTACACAGCAGAGAATCAGGCATTTAGATCACCCACCACAGGAGTAGGCCACCATTGAATCAGACCCCGGCAACCATGTCAGATGGCACAAGCATAAGCTTTATATCAATCAGCACAGGAGAAGGCGACTTTGACAGACTTTGACCCCTACACCCGGACGGAGGAGAGAGGTTTCAAAGCAGAGAATCAGGCATTTAGATCACCCACCACAGGAGTAGGCCCCAATTTAATGGGACCCCGGCAACCATGTCAGATGGCACAACCATCAGCTTCATATCAATCAGCACAGGAGAAGGCGACTTTGAAAGACTTTGACCCCTACACCCAGACGGAGGAGAGAGGTTTCACAGCAGAGAATCAGGCATTTAGATCACCCACAACAGGAGTAGGCCCCCATTGAATCAGACCCTGGCAACCATGTCAGATGGCACAACCATCAGCTTTATATCAATCAGCACAGGAGAAGGCGACTTTGACAGACTTTGACCCCTACACCCGGACGGAGGAGAGAGGTTTCAAAGCAGAGAATCAGGCATTTAGATCACCCACCACAGGAGTAGGCCCCAATTTAATGGGACCCCGGCAACCATGTCAGATGGCACAACCATCAGCTTCATATCAATCAGCACAGGAGAAGGCGACTTTGAAAGACTTTGACCCCTACACCCAGACGGAGGAGAGAGGTTTCACAGCAGAGAATCAGGCATTTAGATCACCCACCACAGGAGTAGGCCCCCATTGAATCAGACCCTGGCAACCATGTCAGATGGCACAACCATCAGCTTTATATCAATCAGCACAGGAGAAGGCGACTTTGAAAGACTTTGACCCCTACACCCAGATGGAGGAGAGAGGTTTCACAGCAGAGAATCAGGCATCATATCAACCACCACAGGAGAAGCCACCATTTAGTTACTTTGACCCCTGCACCCAGGAAGAGGAGAGAGGCACCACAGCACATATTCTGGCATCATATTAGCCACCACAGGAGAAGCCACCATTGAGTTACTTTGACCCCCGCACCCAGGAAGAGGAGAGAGGCACCACAGCACATATTCTGGCATCATATCAGCCACCACAGGAGAAGCCACCATTGAGTTACTTTGACCCCCGCACCCAGGAAGAGGAGAGAGGCACCACAGCACATATTCTGGCATCATATCAGCCACCACAGGAGAAGCCACCATTGAGTTACTTTGACCCCTGCACCCAGGAAGAGGAGAGAGGCCCCACAGCACATATTCTGGCATCATATCAGCCACCACAGGAGAAGCCACCATTTAGTTACTTTGACCCCTTCACCCAAACAGAGGAGAGAGGTTCCACATCAGAGAATCAGGCATCATATCAACTACCACAGGAGTAGGCCACAATTTAATGGGACCCCGGCAACCATGTCAGATGGCACAACCATCAGCTTCATATCAATCAGCACAGGAGAAGGCGACTTTGAAAGACTTTGACCCCTACACCCAGACGGAGGAGAGAGGTTTCACAGCAGAGAATCAGGCATTTAGATCACCCACCACAGGAGTAGGCCCCCATTGAATCAGACCCTGGCAACCATGTCAGATGGCACAACCATCAGCTTTATATCAATCAGCACAGGAGAAGCCACCATTGAGTTACTTTGACCCCTGCACCCAGGAAGAGGAGAGAGGCCCCACAGCACATATTCTGGCATCATATCAGCCACCACAGGAGAAGCCACCATTGAGTTACTTTGACCCCCGCACCCAGGAAGAGGAGAGAGGCACCACAGCACATATTCTGGCATCATATCAGCCACCACAGGAGAAGCCACCATTGAGTTACTTTGACCCCTGCACCCAGGAAGAGGAGAGAGGCCCCACAGCACATATTCTGGCATCATACTAACCACCACAGGAGAAGCCACCATTGAGTTACTTTGACCCCTGCACCCAGGAAGAGGAGAGAGGCCCCACAGCACATATTCTGGCATCATATCAGCCACCACAGGAGAAGCCACCATTGAGTTACTTTGACCCCCGCACCCAGGAAGAGGAGAGAGGCACCACAGCACATATTCTGGCATCATATCAGCCACCACAGGAGAAGCCACCATTGAGTTACTTTGACCCCCGCACCCAGGAAGAGGAGAGAGGCACCACAGCACATATTCAGGCATCATATCACACACCACAGGAGAAGGCCTCTTTCAGTGATTTAGGCCTTTGGACCCAGACAGAGGAGAGAGGCACCACAGCACATATTCTGGCATCATATCAGCCACCACAGGAGAAGCCACCATTGAGTTACTTTGACCCCTGCACCCAGGAAGAGGAGAGAGGCCCCACAGCACATATTCTGGCATCATATCAGCCACCACAGGAGAAGCCACCATTTAGTTACTTTGACCCCTGCACCCAGGAAGAGGAGAGAGGCCCCACAGCACATATTCTGGCATCATACTAACCACCACAGGAGAAGCCACCATTGAGTTACTTTGACCCCTGCACCCAGGAAGAGGAGAGAGGCCCCACAGCACATATTCTGGCATCATATCAGCCACCACAGGAGAAGCCACCATTGAGTTACTTTGACCCCCGCACCCAGGAAGAGGAGAGAGGCACCACAGCACATATTCTGGCATCATATCAGCCACCACAGGAGAAGCCACCATTGAGTTACTTTGACCCCTGCACCCAGGAAGAGGAGAGAGGCCCCACAGCACATATTCTGGCATCATACTAACCACCACAGGAGAAGCCACCATTGAGTTACTTTGACCCCTGCACCCAGGAAGAGGAGAGAGGCCCCACAGCACATATTCTGGCATCATACTAACCACCACAGGAGAAGCCACCATTGAGTTACTTTGACCCCTGCACCCAGGAAGAGGAGAGAGGCCCCACAGCACATATTCTGGCATCATATCAGCCACCACAGGAGAAGCCACCATTGAGTTACTTTGACCCCCGCACCCAGGAAGAGGAGAGAGGCACCACAGCACATATTCTGGCATCATATCAGCCACCACAGGAGAAGCCACCATTGAGTTACTTTGACCCCTGCACCCAGGAAGAGGAGAGAGGCCCCACAGCACATATTCTGGCATCATACTAACCACCACAGGAGAAGCCACCATTGAGTTACTTTGACCCCTGCACCCAGGAAGAGGAGAGAGGCCTAACAGCACATATTCTGGCATCATATCAGCCACCACAGGAGAAGCCACCATTGAGTTACTTTGACCCCCGCACCCAGGAAGAGGAGAGAGGCACCACAGCACATATTCTGGCATCATATCAGCCACCACAGGAGAAGCCACCATTGAGTTACTTTGACCCCCGCACCCAGGAAGAGGAGAGAGGCACCACAGCACATATTCAGGCATCATATCACACACCACAGGAGAAGGCCTCTTTCAGTGATTTAGGCCTTTGGACCCAGACAGAGGAGAGAGGCACCACAGCACATATTCTGGCATCATATCAGCCACCACAGGAGAAGCCACCATTGAGTTACTTTGACCCCTGCACCCAGGAAGAGGAGAGAGGCCCCACAGCACATATTCTGGCATCATATCAGCCACCACAGGAGAAGCCACCATTTAGTTACTTTGACCCCTGCACCCAGGAAGAGGAGAGAGGCACCACAGCACATATTCTGGCATCATATCAGCCACCACAGGAGAAGCCACCATTTAGTTACTTTGACCCCTTCACCCAAACAGAGGAGAGAGGTTCCACATCAGAGAATCAGGCATCATATCAACCACCACAGGAGTAGGCCACAATTTAGTTTATTTGACCCCTGCACCCAGGAAGAGGAGAGAGGCCCCACAGCACATATTCTGGCATCATATCACACACCACAGGAGAAGGCCTCTTTCAGTGATTTAGGCCTTTGGACCCAGACAGAGGAGAGAGGTCAGAGATTAGCTTCATATCCCCCAGCACAGCAGAAGACCGCTTTATTTGACTTAGGCCTCAGCACCCAGACAGAAGACAGAGGTAGCATGGCAGAGGTTATGGCTTCATGTCACCCGTTAGTTTAACCGGCCACTTTCATCTGGTTAGGCCCCGGCGCCCAGACAGAGAAGAGTTTCATTCAACTGTGGGTTTCATAAAATTTGTATCAAATAAAGAAGTGGCCCGTAGCACAACAAGACATGTTTTAGGCAGTTAATAAGGACTACTCTGCACAAGGGAGGGACAGGTCCTGTGGGATCCATGCCTGGTTCATCTTTATGAAGGTCAGCTTGTCCACGTTGGCTGTGGACAGGCGGCTGCGCTTGTCAGTAATGACGCCCCCTGCCGTGCTGAATACGCGTTCAGATAAAACGCTGGCCGCCGGGCAGGAAAGCACCTCCAAGGCATAACATGCTAACTCTGGCCACGTGGACAATTTCGAAACCCAGTAGTTGAATGGGGCCGAACCATCCGTCAGGATGTGGAGGGGTGTGCAGACATACTGTTCAACCATGTTAGTGAAATGCTGCCTCCTGCTAACACGTTCCGTATCAGGTGTCGGTGCAGATAGCTGTGGCGTGGAGACAAAACTTTTCCACATTTCTGCCATGCTAACCCTGCCCTCAGATGAGCTGGCCGTGACACAGCTGCGTTGGCGACCTCTTGCCACTCCTCTGCCTTCACCTTCCACCTGTTCCCCTGTGACATGTGGGAATGCTCTCAAGAGCGCCTCTATCAGCGTGCGCTTGTACTCGCGCATCTTACGGTCGCGCTCCAGTTCAGGAATTAAAGTGGGCACATTGTCTTTATACCGGGGATCCAGCAGGGTGGCCACCCAGTAGTCTGCACACGTTAAAACGTGGGCAACTCTGCTGTCGTTGCGCAGGCATTGGAGCATATATTCGCTCATGTGGGCCAGGCTACCCATGGGTAAGGACAAGCTGTCCTCTGTGGGAGGCGTATCGTCATCGTCCACCGTATCCCCCCAGCCACGCACCAGTGATGGGCCTGGGCTGCCACCCCGCTGTGAACTTGCGTCATCCTCGTCCCCCTCCACCTCCTCCTCCTCATCCTCCTAGTCCTCCAGTACAGTGCCTTGGCTGGCGACTTGTGAACCTGTCCTCTGCTGCTTAAACAAACCTCCCTCTGAGCCACTTCGAACAGACTGGCCCGAAAGTGTTAGAAACGAGCCCTCATCCTCCTCCTCCTCCTCCACCTGGGCCACCTCCTCTAACATCAATGCCCTAAGTGTTTTCTCAAGGAGACATAGAAGTGGTATTGTAACGCTGATAACAGTGTCATCGCCACTGGCCATGTTGGTGGAGTACTCGAAACAGCGCAGCAGGGCACACAGGTCTCGCATGGAGGCCCAATCATTGGTGGTGAAGTGGTGCTGTTCGGCAGTACGACTGACGCGAGCGTGCTGCAGCTGAAACTCCACTATGGCCTGCTGCTGCTCGCACAGTCTCTCCAGCATGTGCAAGGTGGAGTTCCACTGGGTGGGCACGTCGCATATGAGGCGGTGAGCGGGAAGGCCGAAGTTCCGCTGTAGCGCAGACAGGCGAGCAGCGGCAGGATGTGAACGGCGGAAGCGCGCACAGACGGCCCGCACTTTATGCAGCAGCTCTGACATGTTGGGGTAGTGGTGAATGAACCTCTGCACCACCAAGTTTAGCACATTCGCCAGGCAAGGGATGTGCGTCAAACCGGCTAGTCCCAGAGCTGCCACGAGATTTCGCCCATTATCGCATACCACCAGGCCTGGCTTGAGGCCCACCGGCAGAAACCACTCGTCGGTCTGTTGTTCAATACCCCGCCACAACTCCTTTGCGCTGTGGGGCCTGTCCCCCAAACATATGAGTTTCAGAATGGCCTGCTGACGTTTACCCCGGGCTGTGCTGAAGTTGGTGGTGAAGGTGTGTGGCTGACCGGATGAGCTGGTGGAAGCAGTGGAGGAGGAAGCCGAGTAGGAGGAGGAGGCTACAGGAGGCAGAGAATGATGCCCTGCGATCCTAGGGGGCGGAAGGACGTGCGCCAAGGAACTGTCCGCCGGGGGCCCAGCCGCCACTACATTCATCCAGTGTGCAGTTAGTGAGATATAGCGTCCCTGGCCGTGCTTACTGGTCCACGTATCTGTGGTTAGGTGGACCTTGCCACAAATGGCGTTGCGCAGTGCACACTTGATTTTATCGGACACTTGCATGTGCAGGGAAGGCACGGCTGTCTTGGAGAAGTAGTGGCGGCTGGGAACCACATACTGCGGGACAGCCATGGCCATCAGCTGTTTGAAGCTGTCTGTGTCCACCAGCCGGAATGACAGCATTTCAAAGGCCAGCAGTTTAGAAATGCTGGCGTTCAGGCCAAGGGCTCGAGGGTGACTCGGGGGGAATTTGCGCTTCCTCTCTAAGGTTTGAGATATTGAGAGCTGAACGCTGCTGTGTGATATAGTGGAGACGCTAGTTGACGGTGGCGGTGGTGGTGGTGTCGGTGGCACATCCTCTGTTTGCTGCTCGGCAGGTGGCAACATTCCTCTCGAGGCGGAAGCCGAGGCAGCAGCGGTAGAGGGAGCAGGGGGAGCCTCAGCGAGTGCCTGGTTTTTAAGGTGTGTACCCCACTGCAGTTCATGCTTTGCATGTAGATGCCTGGTCATGCAGGTTGTGCTGAGGTTCAGAACGTTAATGCCTCGCCTCAGGCTCTGATGGCAGAGCGTGCAAGTCACTCGGGTCTTGTCGGTAGGACATTGTTTAAAGAAGTGCCATGCCAGGGAACTCTTTGAAGCTGCCTTTGTGGGGCTGGGTCCCTGTTGGTGATGTCCAGTAGCAGGCGAACTCTGGGGGCGGCGGCTCGTCTGCTTTGGCCCCCTGCTCCCTCTTTGGCTTCGCTGTTGTCTCGGTCTCACCACTACCTCTTCCTCTGAACTGTGAAAGTCATCGCCACGACCTTCAGTCCATGTGGGGTCTAAGACCTCATCGTCCTCTGCATCGTCTTCCACCCAGTCTCCCTCCCTGACCTCCTCCTGTTCAGTCTGCACACTGCAAAAAGACGCGGCAGTGGGCACCTGTGTTTCGTCATCATCAGAGAGTCGGTGACTCTGCTGTGGTGGTATTCCCATGTCCTCTTCATCTGGAGACATAAGTGGTTGTGCGTCAGTGCATGGTATGTCTTCCTCCACTGGGGAAGGGCTAGGTGGACGCCCCTGGGAAACCCTGGAAGCAGAGTCTTCAAACAGAAGAAGAGACTGCTGCATAACTTGTGGCTCAGACCGTTTCCCTGATATGCTTGGGGGTGATGTGACAGACTGATGGGCTTGGTTTTCAGGTGCCACCTGTGCGCTTTCCGCAGAAGACTGGGTGGAAGACCATGTGGTGAACGTGCTGGAAGCACTGTCGGCCACCCAATCGATTAATGCCTGTACCTGCTCAGGCCTTACCATCCTAAGAGCGGCATTGGGCCCCACGAGATATTGCGGTACATTCTGCCGGCTAGTTGAGGGAGTTCGTTCCCTACTGTGTGCGCCTGGGGCCGAACGGCCACGTCCTCTACCAGCAACAGAGGCTCCACGGACACCACCACGACCGCGTCCTCGTCCCTTAATAGTATTTTTCTTCATTGTTGCGATTCAACTCGCACCACAATGAAATATATTATTTTTTATAAGCAAAATCCCCTCACTGGAATACTTTCAGTCTTTTGACTGTATGGATTACAGATGGAATGACTGTTATATGTGAGTACCGCTTTCTTTGACAGATTCTAGTATGGGTACATATATGTTTTCCCAACCCCAGCACATTAGTTTGCTAATTCCAGATGTATGAAACGCAGGCCTAACTGTATCTAGTATATTGAACGCCAGATAAACTGTCCGGATCCGGCGTGTACTCCACTTGCCGGAATTACACTCCGGATCCGGAAAAACGCAAGTGTACTGAAAGCATTTGAAGACGGAACCGTCTTCCAAATGCTTTCAGTGTTACTATGGCACCCAGGACGCTATTAAAGTCCTGGTTGCCATAGTAGGAGCGGGGAGCGGGGGAGCGGTATACTTACAGTCCGTGCGGCTCCCTGGGCGCTCCAGAATGACGTCAGAGCGCCCCATGCGCATGGATGACGTGATCCATGCGATCACGTGATCCATGCGCTTGGGGCGCCCTGACGTCACTCTGGAGCGCCCGGGGAGCCGCACGGACGGTAAGTACACTGCTCCCCCGCTCCCCGCTACACTTACCATGGCTGTCAGGACTTTAGCGTCCCGGCAGCCATGGTAACCACTCTGAAAAAGCTAAATGTCGGCTCCGGCAATGCGCCGAAACGACGTTTAGCTTAAGGCCGGATCCGGATCAATGCCTTCCAATGGGCATTAATTCCGGATCCGGCCTTGCGGCAAGTGTTCCGGATTTTTGGCCGGAGCAAAAAGCGCAGCATGCTGCGGTATTTTCTCCGGCCAACAAACGTTCCGTACCGGAACTGAAGACATCCTGATGCATCCTGAACGGATTACTCTCCATTCAGAATGCATTAGGATAATCCTGATCAGGATTCTTCCGGCATAGAGCCCCGACGACGGAACTCTATGCCGGAAGACAATAACGCAGGTGTGAAAGAGCCCTAACTTGGCCTTTTTTAAATAAAAAAAAAATTCCCTCACTGGAATACTTTCAGTCTTTTGACTGTATGGATTACAGATGGAATGACTGTTATATGTGAGTACCGCTTTCTTTGACAGATTCTAGTATGGGTACATATATGTTTTCCCAACCCCAGCACATTAGTTTGCTAATTCCAGATGTATGAAACGCAGGCCTAACTGTATCTAGTATATTGAACGCCAGATAAACTAACTTGGCCTTTTTTAAATAAAAAAAAAATTCCCTCACTGGAATACTTTATGGCTTTTCACTGTATGGATTACAGGTGGACTGGTATTAGTAGGGGTGACACAAGCACACCCAAGTCCCTGATGTAGGATTTCTATGGCACAGACCACTATTACAAGTGATTAATGGACGTTGGGAGAGATTGTGCTGCAGCACTAGTCCCAAGATGGCCGCCGCCTATCAGCCCAGTAACATGTGCCACAAAATGGTCTGCACAACCTTTAAAAAAAATAGCCTTGGACTGTGCTGCTAAATCGCTATTGGTCTGAATCCCAGGTGTAGATGTCTGACTTGTTTGGAGCTTTGGAATGCACACTGTGGCAGCTTCTGCTGCAGCACTACAAGTCGCAAAATGGCGGCCGGCGGTCAGCCCAGGTACATGTGGATGGAAAAATCACTCTGGCCACTCTAAAAATAGCCAATCCCTATCAAAAAAGCAGCTCAGCTGCAGTTGTTCAGATGAATCACAGGTGGAGGAGAGAAATTTGCTTCCAGTTATTCAATTATCCCTGCCTATTCTCGCCCTAGCATCAGCTGCGTCTATCCCTGTTCTATTCACATCGGGAGTGAGCACGTCCCGATGTGCGCACAAGCTTATAAAGAGGCTGAGTCACATGCTGCACTTGGCCAATCACAGCCTTTGCAATAGTAGGCATGGCTGCGATGGCATCTTAGGGCAAGTAGTATGATGCATGTTGATTGGCTGCTTTGCAGCCTTTCAAAATGCGCCAAAATACATGCCGAACGACGAACCCGAACCCGAACTTTTACGAAAAAGTTCGGGTTCGGGTCCGTGTCACGAACACCCCAAAATTCGGTACGGACCCGAACTATGCTCGAACTGTTCGCTCAACACTAGTGATGAGCTACTTCTGGAGATGGAATCTCAGTTTTGTCGTCAGGTATCATGCCACACTCTATTAGGGTAGGAAGTGGGAACTGCACTTTCTTATTGAAGGATTCAATGGTAAAGTCAGTAGCTCTTCTCCCTGTGGTTTCAATTGTCCCTGCACATGTCCTTAGAGTGTATAGAACTGCACTTGCCTTAAGGTTAAAGATATCAAAGAAATCTGACTTTGCAAGGGATCTGTTGCTCTGTTCATCTAGCACTGCATACATTTTCACTGCCCTTTCTCTCTTGCCAGTGGGATACACAGTCACTAGACAGATTTTAGAGCATGATCGTGCACTCTTGCCTTGTCCACATACTTCTGTGCAATTAGACATTACAGAGGAGAGTGGGGTCTCTTGCTGCTCCCTGCCCTGATCTTTCCTGGGTTCTACAGTCTCTAGTGGGGCAGGAGCAGGGCCAGGGTGCAAAGCTGCAATATGTCTCTCACTGCCACATTCTGTACATTCTACTGGTATTTTGCAGTCTTTGGCAATGTGATAATTTTGTTTAAGGAAGGACATCCGCTCTGCAATGGGTTTGCTTCTAAAGCCTTTGCATTTCTTTAGTGGATGTGGTTTTTTGTGTATTGGACAATGTCTATCAGGGTTTTCTATAGTGTGTACCTTGTGGGTGCTTTGGCAGTCTGTGACTTCTGAAGGTACAGCTGTTTTGTGTGTGGATACATAGGTCCTACCGTGAGGTCTGTGAGGTCTCTCAGGTCTGTGTGATTGATTGCCGCTGGTGGTGAAGGCGAAACTGGGATCACTTCGGATTTTCGCTTGCTGTCGGACAAACCTAGAAAACACAGAGAAAGGGGGAAAAGCGACTCCATAATCTTCTTTGAATTTACCTCCTACAGACATCCACTTGTCTTGCAGATTTGAGGGTAGTTTCTCTACTATGGGATTAGTGCCTCTAGCTGTATCTAGATACGAAAGTCCTTGCAAGTAGCCATCTTCTTTGGCATATTCTATCTCTAATAGAAGATCACTTAGTTCTTGTAGCCGCACGTTGTCTCTGTAGCCCACCTTGGGAAAGACTTCAAGTTTTTTCAACAGTGCTCCTTCTATTACCTCTGGGGATCCATACGTTTCTTCTAGTCTTCTCCAGGTCATGTTGAGTCCTGCTGCAGGGTTGAACAGGTTTGCTCTTCTCATCCTCTTAGCATGCTCTGCTGACTCAGTACCAAGCCATTTTATCATTAAATTAAGCATTTCTGCTGGTGATAAGTTCAGTGGCATTCAGAAAGGAAGATTTCCATGCCCAATAGTTTTCAGGACAGTCATCAAATTGGAGAAAGCCTGAGCTAACCATTTCTTTGCGGATGAGATATTTGGTGACATCCACTGCACATTGTTGTTCGCGCATGACATCTATAGGTTGAGGTGATGGGAACACTTGTTTTTTGTTCTTAGAGGTTTCTGGTGCTTCCTTCTTGGTTTGCTGGCAGCCGCTGACCTCATGAGGTTGATTGGGCCTGTTCAGGGGGTATGTTGATCTCGGCCTGAATTCCTTTGCTTCAGGTTTAAGAGACTGTTCCTTTGTATGCGCATCAGTAAGGTTCTGGACGTACTCACTTGTACGATCTGCAGAGAATAGAGGTTTTTCTGGAACCTCTGAGTCTTTATATGATTTTTCACTTCCTGACCGACTTGTTGCCCCGTAGGCAGCGGCCTCTGCTTCAGCAACTGCAACTGCAGTCTGTCGCTGCAGGATGAGCAATTTTGATTCTAAAACCGCTTCTTCTTGTGCTATGGCAGCTTCCCTAGCTGCTTCCTTAGCTCTTTCTTGTGCTATGGCAGCTTTCTTTGTTGCTAACTCCTGCATCATCATGGCTTCTTTTTCTGCGTACTGTAGCTGGACACTGCTTACTGTAGCTTCTGCCTTGGCACGAGCTCTAACTATTGAGGAACTAGCTGAGGACATCTTGCTAGCCCGTGAAGTTCTGGACACATGTGACTTTGCATTGTCTTGCTGGGCACTGGGAATGTTCTCCCTGCCTTGCTGTGTCGGCGGTAGCGTGGCATCAGCCTGGTACTTTGTTCCTGATCTTAGACTCATGCTGCAGTAATGGCGTCTCAGTTTATTCCAGACCGCCACGTGGGTTGTCTTTTTACTGGCTATTCCAGACCGCCAAGTGGATTGTCTTTTTACTGTTCTGCTTCGCGTTATTGAACTGTTGTATAACACTAGTCAGACAGCTTAACAATAATTCAGAAGTCAATAAACGTGAGCCATCAGATCTGTATGTATTTTGTTTTCTGAATAACTTTGTAAAACTACAATATAAACATAAACAAAACATAAGTGTCAATACATTACACATAATACAGCAGCCTCACTCCATCAGTGAGAGTACTCACAGACAATTCCATCATTAGTCCAGGAATAGATCAAGAGCTCCTCTGCATGCAGCCTGCAAGATCCAGGAGCAGTGATGAAATGGAGGAAATACAGTTCCAGGTTAAAGGTTACTGCCTCTGACAATACACTTCCTGTAAAGTTCTGGCAAAGTAGAAACTAACTTTGACCACTAGATGGCAGCAACGTCAAACATAACATTTCAGTATACTCTTTACAGCACATTACACACATTTATTATGCACAAAATGGGCAGAACACGGGGCGTCCCATCCCCTTTTACCTTGTGCCTTCGTGTTATTGTATAATTATTATTTTTTGCCCTAATAAACTATATATATTTTATAGGAGTGTTCTCTCATTTTTAAATGGGGTTATTGGTCTCTCTTCTCTTGTTGTCTCCTGTACCACTCTGCCTGCGACTTTTAGCAGTTTAAGCAGCAATTTATGATTTTCTTTTGCTCTCAATAAATCTTGTGTTAAGCATAAAAATAAAAATAAATGGTGAGACGGTTGCAAGTACTCTTCTGATATGATTTCATCGAGCAGTTTTGATGGGGAAGGGGGGGGTTGACACTCGCCCTGAGATAAATTTTACCTAGAAACTGCACTGGGGACTACCCCACTGAATCTAATGGTGGGTAATGTAGAGGAATTGCTGCCAGGGCCTGAGCTGGCCAACCTTAATGTCTTTGGGATAATTTTAGTACTGCACAACACCGAATCCCAACCCTATCCCGAGCTTTGGGAAATGTATTAATAGTAGATGGTGAACCACAACAACCAGGGACAGAGTCAGTGTTTCCCCATTTTGTGGTTCATCAGGATATGTTGTATCGGGTGAACCAACTGCGGGGTGAACATATTGAACAGTTATTGGTGCTCCAGGCTTATCGCAAATTCGTGTTAGAGTTAACCCACCAACATGTTCTCATTGGGCATCTGGGAATGCAGAAAACACAGGACAGGCGGTGCCCCTGTGACATACTGTACATCGGCTAAACTGATAGCTAAGGAGCTAATGGAAATGTTCTCCCGAGTGGAGCTACCTAAGGTTACTTTCACACTAGCGTTCGGGTGTCCGCTTGTGAGATCCGTTTGAAGGGGCTCACAAACGGCCCCGAACGCATCCGTACTGCCCTAATGCATTCTGAGTGGATGCGGATCCGCTCAGAATGCATCAGTCTGGCAGCGTTCAGCCTCCGCTCCGATCAGCAAGCGGACACCTGAACGCTGCTTGCAGCATTCGGGTGTCCGCCTGGCCGTGCAGAGGCAAGCAGATCCATCCAGACTTACAGTGTAAGTCAATGGGGACGGATCCGTTTGACGTTGACACAGTATGGCTGAATTTTCAAACGGATCCGTCCCCCATTGACTTTCAATGTAAAGTCTGGACGGATCCGTCTGAAGCTACTTTCACACTTAGAATTTTTTCTACAATATAATGCAGACGGATCCGTTCTGAACGGATCCCAAGTCTGCATTATATGAGCGGATCCGTCTGGGCAGACATCAGACGGACCCGCTCTGAACGGTAGTGTGAAAGTAGCCTAAAGAGGTTCTGACTGACCCCAATCAGACCTAGGGGAAGTGGTTTCGGCCCCTCTGTCTGAAGCAAGGGAAGCGGCTGCCACAGTAAGAATTGCTGACAGCTTCTCCTCTAAACAGGCTCAGGAGGCCAGGTAGTTTATTATTCATAACACGGATGTGTTTTTGGATCTCGCTTGACGCAGTTCCACAATTCGGCATGACATTGTCACTGAGCCTCAGGCAAAAGTCCGGCTAAAACCATACTGGTTACCCGAGGCTTGGCGACAAGCCATCTCAGAGGAAGTGCAGATGATGCTAAGGCTAGACGTCACTGAGTAGTCTAAAAGTGAGTGGGCTAGTCCTATAGTGCTAATACCCAAGCTGGACGGGACACTCCGGTTTTGTAACAATTTCCGAAAACTAAACGAGATCTCTAAGTTTGATGCATATTTGTATCGGGTGAACCAACTGCGGGGTGAACATATTGAACAGTTATTGGTGCTCCAGGCTTATCGGGTGGATAAGCCTATTGAGAGGTTAGGCCAAGCCCGGTGTTTTTCTGTTTTGGACCTCACCAAAAGGTACCGGCAGGTACCCTTGATGTAGGGTGCCAAAGAGAAAACTGCCTTCATCACACCAGAGGGGCTGGTTTATGTATGGAGGGCAGTGTTCAGAGATTACACAGAGGACTGTGGGTTACACTATACTAGGGCTCAAACGATTAATTAATTGAATCGAGTAATTTGACACAAAAAGCCAATGTGGTCAAGTTCCCTTGCCATTTAAGAAAGACTGTTCCTACTAGTGTTTATGCACTACTGTTCTACCGCCCGATATTTTAACAGGCTTAATGTGTAGTGTATATATATATAAATATATATATATATATATATATAAGTACAGTTGCAAGAAAAAGTATGCAAACCCTTTGGAATGATATAGATTTCTGCACAAATTGGTCATAAAATGTGATCTGATCTTCATCTAAGTCATAACAATAGACAATCACAGTCTGCTTAAACTAATAACACACAAAGAATTAAATGTTACCATGTTTTTATTGAACACACCATGTAACCATTCACAGTGCAGGTGGAAAAAGTATGTGAACCCCTAGACTAATGACATCTCCAAGAGCTAATTGGAGTGAGGTGTCAGCCAACTGGAGTCCAATCAATGATATGAGATTGGAGGTGTTGGTTACAGCTGCCCTGCCCTATAAAAAACACACACCAGTTCTGGGTTTGCTTTTCACAAGAAGCATTGCCTGATGTGAATGATGCCTCGCACAAAAGAGCTCTCAGAAGACTTGTTGACTTGCATAAAGCTGGAAAGGGTTCTAAAAGTATCTCCAAAAGCCTTGCGGTTCACCAGTCCACGGTAAGACAAAATGTCTATAAATGGAGAAAGCTCAGCACTGCTGCTACTCTACCTAGGAGTGGCCGTCCTGTAAAGATGACTGCAAGAGCACAGCGCAGACTGCTCAATGAGGTGAAGAAGAAACCTAGAGTGTCAGCTAAAGACTTACAAAAGTCTCTGGCATATGCTAACATGCCTGTTAGCGAAAATACGATACATAAAACACTAAACAAGAATGGATTTCATGGGAGGATACCACAGAGGAAGCCACTGCTGTCCAAAAAAAACATTGCTGCACGTTTACAGTTTGCACAAGAGCACCTGGATGTTCCACAGCAGTACTGGCAAAATATTCTATGGACAGATGAAACCAAAGTTGAGTTGTTGGGAAGAAACACAGAACACTATGTGTGGAGAAAAAGAGGCACAACACACCAACATCAAAGCCTCATCCCAACTGTGAAGTATGGTGGTGGGGGCAACATGGTTTGGGGCTGCTTTGCTGCGTCAGGGCCTGCACGGATTGCTATCATCGAAGGAAAAATGAATTCCCAAGTTTATCAAGACATTTTGCAGGAGAACTTAAGGCCATCTGTTCACCAGCTGAAGCTCAACAGAAAATGGGTGTTGCAACAGGACCCAAAGCATAGGAGTAAATCAACAACAGAATGGCTTAAACAGAAGAAAATACGCCTTCTGGAGTGGCCCAGTCAGAGTCCTGACCACAACCCGATTGAGATGCTGTGGCATGACCTCAAGAAAGCGATTCACGCCAGACATCCCAAGAATATTGCTGAACTGAAACAGTTCTGTAAAGAGGAATGGTCAAGAATTACTCCTGACCGTAGTGCACGTCTGATCTGCAACTACAGGAAACGTTTGGTTGAAATTATTGTTGCCAAAGGAGGTTCAACCAGTTATTAAATCCAAGGGTTCACATACTTTTTCCACCTGCACTGTGAATGTTTACATGGTGTGTTCAATAAAAACATGTTAACATTTAATTATTTGTGTGTTATTAGTTTAAGCAGACTGTGATTGTCTATTGTTGTGACTTAGATGAAGATCAGATCACATTTTATGACCAATTTGCGCAGAAATCCATATCATTCCAAAGGGTTTACATACTTTTTATTGCAACTGTATATATATAGTTCAATAATTAGTAAATTGAATGAATAAATAAATAAGAGGTTTAATAAATTAATGTAAAAATAGATAAATAAACTCATCGATTGATAGAAAAATTATTCGACAAATAAATCCATAAATAAATTCAACAATTTATAAATTGAGAAATTTATAAATAAAGTCATCAATAAATAAATCCATAAATAAATGTATCAATAAATACATAAAGAAATTTATCAATACAGAAATATATAAAGTCATCAATAAGTAAATATATAAATAAATAAATTAATAAATAAATACAAAAATAAATTAATCAATACAGAAATATATATATAAAAAGTCATCAATAAATAAACCGGAAGTGCCTTGGTCCAGCAGATATTCTTTCACTGCCCGTTGCTGTTCCCACAACATCTCCAGAATGTGGAGGGTGGAGTTCCGCCGCGCCACACTGTCCACAATCAGCCTGTGAGCTGGCAGGCTGTTGTCCTTCTACAGTTTTAATTGGGACGCTGTGGCGGTTGGGGAGTGTCGGAAGTGGCTGGAAATCCTCTGTACCCTTTGCACAATGTTGCTCAACCTTGGGTATGTGCGTAGAAACATCTGTACCACAAGGTTGAGGACATGTGCCATGAGGACACGTGTGTTAGACTGCCAGCATGGAGGGCGGCAAGGAGGTTGCTGCAGTTGTCACAGACAACCATACCTGCCTGGAGCCTTCGGGGTGTCAGCCACTTGTGTACCTGAGCCTGGAGGACGGCCAGAACATTAGGTCTAGTGTGTCTCCGTTCCCCTAAGCTCACTAGCTGGAGCACAGCCTGGCAGCGGACATGCCCCACACTTGTGTAGCTACGGGGACGCTTGCTGAGGGGCTCAGCAGTGGTGGAGACAGTGGCTTGAGGGAGAGCAGCAGTTCTCCCTTGGACTCCCCGGGGCGGAACCACAAACATCTGCCTGAATGGATTGCAGTCCACAATATTGAAGGGTAGCAGATGTTGGGCGATAACCCTTGCCAGGAGCCTATTGAGTGAATGCACCCATCGGTCCCCGGTGGTGTAGGCCGCGATATGTTCAAAAGCGGAGGCAACCGACGGCTGGTGCCGGACGGAAGTGGAGGCGATAGAGAAGGGTGCAGAGGAGGCAGAGGTCTGGCTGCCGGTGCCAGTATCTTTAGGAGACAGAGTGGGGAAGTGGGAATGCATTGTTGGAAGGGGGCTGGGTGGCTGCAGGACAGGGGCAGGAGCTGCTGTCCCCTGCGCAGTGTTGCTGTTGCTGCTGCGACCACCCTGCATCTGGTCCCACTCCCGCCAGTGGTTGACTCTCAGGTGCTGGGTAAGGGCAGTGGTACCCAGCTGAGCAACAGACCTCCTTTTCCTCACCCTGGCATGGCACAGCTGACAGAAGGCAATTGTCTGATCGTCTGCTGCCAGGGTGAAGTAAGCCCAAACAGCCTATCACATGGGGTGGTGCTGGCTTGCGCCTGTTCGGGCTCGGTGCGCACAGGTGGAGCAGGCATCTGCTGTTGCTGCGGCCTCCTCTTGCTGCCATTACCAGTGGAGCCCCTGCCACTGGGCTCCTTGGTGACCTGGCGCACCATTTGTCTTGGGTGCCTAACTTCCTCATCAGTGCTGCTGTCACCTGACAAGGGAGGTGGCACCCATTCTAGGTCACCTTCCTCTTCATCCGCTGTAATGTCAGACCTAAGGTCGACCAGTGGTTGACTGAGGGGAACAGCAGACGTGGAGCCCCTGACCTGGTTCCACTGTCCCCTTGCTGACGCCTGGTTCTGACTAGGTGTGGGGGTTCTGTGGCTGAAACCACCCGCACCAGTTGGAAGGGATGTCACTGGGGTACTGACGGGCGGTACCCCCTCCTCCTCCATCCCTTCCAAAAGGTCCTGAGCATCCGGACCAAGCTCTAGCTCACTTTCCTGCATTACCTCCCCCAAGATGTCCCTCTCGCTGTCGCTGTCAAACAGCATCAGGGACAAGTCTTGGGGGCTGGTCTTGCCAGAGACAGAGAGCTGATGATGCTCATAGCCAGGGCATAGGAATCCGTGCCATTGGCTTGTGTCACAAATGACACAACTGCCTCTGCGTCCTGAGATGAAATGGGGCGGCTGCCATGCCCTAAAAAATCACGGATGAGGCTGATGCCCCTGCCACCTACGCCCGCCCATCTGTGGGTAGAGGAGTGGCCCTGTGCTGGCAGCAGTCCAGCACTGGAACCAACTCCCCTACCACGACCACGGCTGCCGGCACAACCACATCCACTTATGATTTGACCATAATGTTTTTAAACACCAGAAAAAAATATAGAAAGAAAATAATGATGGAGTTTGGGCTAACTTTATTGGGTTGGGGACAATGGGGCAAAAATAAAATAAAATAGACACTAAATCTTAAGACAATGACACAAAAACAGACAGGAAAAGCCTTGTTTTTTTTGTTTTTTTCACAGACAAAGGACGCTGACAATAATCCCTCCCTAGCACACGAAACCCTAAAACAGTAACACTAAAACACAGCAAAATACTTTTTCAATTGTTTTTTTGACAGACAAAAGACGCTGACAATAATCCCTCCCTAGGACACGAAACCCTAAAACAGTAACACTAAAACATACTATAGCAAGAGACTTTTTTTTTTTTTTTTTCACTGACAAAAGACACTGACAATAATCCCTCCCTAGGAGACACGAAACCCTAAAACAGTAACACTAAAACATAGAATAAAACATAGACTTTTTTTTTTTCACAGACAAATGACGCTGACAATAATCCTAGCACACGAAACCCTAAAGCATAGCAAAATACTTTTTTTTTTCACAGACTAAACAGACAACCTACACTACACCCTGCACTTGAACCTATCAGCTACACTATTCACTATTAATTAACCTACACTATCTCTCACTAACTATCTGGATTATATATATATGACTGAGCTAGCTAACTAATGTACCTAACACCCTACACTGGAAACTATCAGCTACACTATTCACTAACTAACCTACACTATCTACCGCTAACGATCTGGATTATATACAGTAGGAGGATAATGTCCTGACAAAGGGTGCCAGGATAGAGTCAATATATACACTGCTCAAAAAAATAAAGGGAACACAAAAATAACACATCCTAGATCTGAATTAATTAAATATTCTTCTGAAATACTTTGTTCTTTACATAGTTGAATGTGCTGACAACAAAATCACACAAAAATAAAAAAATGGAAATCAAATTTTTCAAGCCATGGAGGTCTGGATTTGGAGTCACACTCAAAATTAAAGTGGAAAAACACACTACAGGGTGATCCAACTTTGATGTAATGTCTTTAAAACAAGTCAAAATGGCTCAGTAGTGTGTGTGGCCTCCACGTGCCTGTTTTACCTCCCTACAACGCCTGTGCATGCTCCTGATGAGGTGGCGGATGGTCTCCTGAGGGATTTCCTCCCAGACCTGGACTAAAGCATCTGCCAACTCCTGGACAGTCTGTGGTGCAACGTGACGTTGGTGGATAGAGCGAGACATGATGTCCCAGATGTGCTCAATTGGATTCAGGTCTGGGGAATGGGCAGGCCAGTCCATAGCATCAATGCCTTCGTCTTGCAGGAACTGCTGAGACACTCCAGCCACATGAAGTCTAGCATTGTCTTGCATTAGGAGGAACCCAGGGCCAACCGCACCAGCCTATGGTCTCACAAGGGGTCTGAGGATCTCATCTCGGTACCTAATGGCAGTCAGGCTACCTCTGGCGAGCACATGGAGGGCTGTGCGGCCCTCCAAAGAAATGCCACCCCACACCATTACTGACCCAATGCCAAACCGGTCATGCTGGAGGATGTTGCAGGCAGCAGAACATTCTCCACCGCGTCTCCAGACTCTGTCACGTCTGTCACATGTGCTCAGTGTGAACCTGCTTTCATCTGTGAAGAGCACAGGGGGCGCCAGTGGCGAATTTGCCAATCTTGATGTTCTCTGGCAAATGCCAAACGTCCTGCACGGTGTTGGGCTGCAAGCACAACCCCCACCTGTGGACGTCGGGCCCTCATATCACCCTCGTGGAGTCTGTTTCTGACCGTTTGAGCAGACATATGCACATTTGTGGCCTGCTGGAGGTCATTTTGCAGGGCTCTGGCAGTGCTCCTCCTGTTCCTCCTTGCACAAAGGCGGAGGTAGCGGTCCTGCTGCTGGGTTGTTGCCCTCCTCCAGGTCTCCTGATGTACTGGCCTGTCTCCTGGTAGCGCCTCCATGCTCTGGACACTATGCTGACAGACACAGCAAACCTTCTTGCCATAGCTCGCATTGATTTGCCATCCTGGATAAGCTGCACTACCTGAGCCACTTGTGTGGGTTGTAGACTCCGTCTCATGCTACCACTAGAGTGAAAGCACCGCCAGCATTCAAAAGTGACCAAAACATCAGCCAGGAAGCATAGGAACTGAGAAGTGGTCTGTGTCACCACCTGCAGAACCACTCCTTTATTGGGGGTGTCTTGCTAATTGCCTATAATTTCCACCTGTTGTCTATCCCATTTGCACAACAGCATGTGAAATTGATTGTCACTCAGTGTTGCTTCCTAAGTGGACAGTTTGATTTCACAGAAGTGTGATTGACTTGGAGTTACATTGTGTTGTTTAAGTGTTCCCTTTTTTTTTTGAGCAGTGTATATGCCAGCATGTCCACTCTATATCATAAGTGGTTTTGCTCTATGTGTGGTTTTGTGTGTTTTCCATTAGACAGTAATTGAAGACTTGCACACCTTTCGTCAAAAGCACAGGGTCGTTGCTAGGGTCTTAAAAGGAACAGAGATGTGGCCACAACACTCGTACTTATAGCCATGTGACCAGCCCAATAGACTTTAATTAGTTGTAAAAATGGCTGTGTGATGGCTGCTACTTAAACAGCTGTCAAACGGCCATTTGTGTGCATGTAGCCTAAATAACACCACTAAGGGTACTTTCACACTAGCGTTATTCTTTTCCGGTATTGAAATCTAGTAAAGGGTCTCAATCCCGGAAAAAAACGCTTCCGTTTTGTCCCAATGCATTCTGAATGGAAAGCAATCCGTTCAGTATGCATCAGGATGTCTTCCGTTCTTGTACGGTATTCAACCAAACAAAATACCGTAGCTTGCTGTAGGATTTTTTCCGGCCAAAATCCCGAAACACTTTCGCACTTGCCGGATTAATTTCCATAGAGATGCACTAATACCGGATCTGGTATCAAGTGTTCCAGAGAATGCTGCATCGCTGGATCCGGTTTTCCGGTCTGCGCATGCGCAGTTCTTTCTAAATTAAATACTGAATCCGTTATTCCAGATGATACCGGAAAGACGAATCCGGTATTTCAATGAAAGAGTCTAACGGATCCGGAAAAAAAGATATCAGTTTGCATACGGATTTTCGGATCCGGCTGGCAGCTCCGGCAACGGAACTGCCTGCCGGATCCTCACAACGCTAGTGTGAAAGTACCCTTACTTGCCTTCCTCCCTGCAATATACAGCCCCATGCAAATAATATCACTCCCCTCCCTTCAGCCCTCTCTAATATACAGTCCCATGTAAATAACATCTCTCCCTCCAGCCTCCTCCAAAATACAGCCCCATGTAAATAACATCCCCCCACATGTAAATAACATCCCTCCCTTCAGCCCTAACATACAGTCCCATGTAAATAACATCCCTCCCTTCAGCCCTAACATACAGTCCTATGTAAATAAGATCCCTCACTTCAGCCCTAACATACAGTCCCAGGACAATAGCATCATTCCCTCAACCAAGCAAAGAGGAGGGTATAAGAGAGGAGAACTACAACTCCCAGCATTACTCTGTCTCTCACACTGAGAATCTAACCTTTCATTTACCTCTCCTCATGTCACAGAGGTTATCATAGGTTCTTCACCACTACTTCTGCTCCGTCCTCTTCTGCACTGATAACATGACATCATCACAGGTCCTTCTCCACCACTAAGGCCTCCTGCACACGACCGTTGTGTGCACCCGTGGCCGTTGTGCCGTTTTCCGTTTTTTTTTCGCGAACCCATTGACTTTCAATGGGTCCGGGAAAAAACCGGAAAATGCACCGTTTTGCAGCCGCATCCGTGATCCGTGTTTCCTGGCCGTGAAAAAAATATGACCTGTCCTATTTTTTTCACGGCCAACGGTTCACGGACCCATTCAAGTCAATGGGTCCGTGAAAGAACACGGATGCACACAAGATTGGCATCCGTGTCCGTGATCCGTGGCCGTAGGTTACTTTTTATACAGACGGATCCGAAGATCCGTCTGCATAAAAGCTTTTTCATAGCTGAGTTTTCACTTCGTGAAACTCAAATCCGACAGTATATTCTAACACAGAGGCGTTCCCATGGTGATGGGGACGCTTCAGGTTAGAATATACTAAAATAACTGTGTACATGACTGCCCCCTGCTGCCTGGCCCCCCCTCCCTCCCTTGTAGTTAACACATTAGTGGCCAGTTGCCCCCCCCCTGTAGTTAACACATTGGTGGCCAGTGCGGCCGCCCCCCCCTCCCCTGTAGTTAACACATTAGTGGCCAGTGGGCCCCCCCCCTGTAGTTAACACATTGGTGGCCAGTGCGGCCGGCACCCCCCTCCCTCCCTTGTGGTTAACACATTAGTGGCCAGTGGGCCCCCCCCTGTAGTTAACACATTGGTGGCCAGTGCGGCCGCCCCCCCCTCCCCTGTAGTTAACTCATTGGTGGCCAGTGGGCCCTCTCCCCTCCCTCCCCCTCCTAATTAAAATCTCCCCCCCCATCATTGGTGGCAGCGGAGTGTACCGATCGGAGTCCCAGTTTAATCGCTGGGGCTCCGATCGGTAACCATGGCAACCAGGACGCTACTGCTGTCCCGGTTGCCATGGTTACTTAGCGATTTGTAGAACCATTATACTTACCTGCGAGCTGCGATCTCTGCGTCCGGTCGGGAGCTCCTCCTACTGGTAAGTGACAGGTCCGGCCGGGAGCTCCTCCTACTGGTATGTGACAGGTCATGTCACTTACCAGTAGGAGGAGCTCCCGGGCGGATGCAGACATCGCAGCTCGCAGGTAAGTATAATGGTTCTACAAATTGCTAAGTAACCATGGCAACCGGGACTGCAGTAGCGTCCTGGTTGCCATGGTTACCGATAGGAGCCCCAGCGATTAAACTGGGACTCCGATCGGTACACTCCGCTGCCACCAATGATAGGGGGGAGATTTTAATTAGGAGGGGGAGGGAGGGGAGAAGGCCCACTGGCCACCAACGAGTTAACTACAGGGGAGGGAGGGCGGGGCCCACTGGCCACCAACGAGTTAACTACAGGGGAGGGAGGGGGGCCGGCCGCACTGGCCACCAATGAGTTAACTACAGGGTAGGGGGGGCCCACTGGCCACCAATGAGTTAACTACAGGGGAGGGGGGGGGCCGGCCGCACTGGCCACCAATGTGTTAACTACAGGGGGGGGGCGGGGGGGCTGCCCCCTGCTGCCTGGCAGCACCTGCCAGGCAGCAGGGGGCAGTCATGTACACAGTTCTTTTAGTATATTCTAACCTGAAGCGTCCCCATCACCATGGGAACGCCTCTGTGTTAGAATATACTGTCGGATCTGAGTTTTCACGATGTAACTCAAATCCGACGGTATATTCTAACATAGAGGCGTTCCCATGGTGATGGGGACGCTTCAAGTTAAAATATACCATCGGATTGGAGAAAACTCCAATCCTATGGTATATTAACTCCTGACTTTACATTGAAAGTCAATGGGGGACGGATCCGTTTGAAATTGCACCATATTGTGTCAACGTCAAACGGATCCGTCCCTATTGACTTGCATTGTAATTCAGGACGGATCCGTTTGGCTCTGCACGGCCAGGCGGACACCAAAACGACTTTTTTTTCATGTCCGTGGATCCTCCAAAAATCAAGGAAGACCCACGGACGAAAAAACGGTCACGGATCACGGAAAAACGGAACCCCGTTTTGCGGACCGCAAAAAAATATGGTCGTGTGCATGAGGCCTAACTCTGTCTCTAGCACTGATCACAACTATGATGTAATCACAGGTCCTTTAGCTCCTGCAGTGTGTCTTGGTCCATAGTCACTGCTGTTGTTTCAATGGCTGTGGACCAGTTAAGCAGGGAGCCATTTTACTTATGGGGACCCTGGGCAATTCTGCCTCAGTGATTCAATTGTATTGCCATCCTGAGGAATGGCAATACAGTTGTATATGTCCTACGGCAGTACATTCTGGGCCCCGAATGTTTTAACCCAGCGACTCCCCTGCAAAAGCCCTCAGCAGGAGAGACTCTAACTTTTTCTGCATGGGACTCTCGCTCCTTTGTTTTTGCTCCAGTAGCAGGCAAACATTTACAGAAGATATCAGATCCGAAAGTGCACATTTAAAGGTAACCTGTCACCTCAAATTCTCATATTACATAACCATATAATAGCCCCCAGTCTGTTATCAATGATGTGTTTGATCCGGTAATTTGATGCTCCATACATGACAAAAACAATGTTTTAATCCCCATCAGCGGTATCTCGACGGTCAGTCTCAAGTCAAGGGGGCAGCAGCCTTCTTGCTTCAAGTCAAGATAAGCACGCCCCCTAACCATCCCCTCTTCTGTGTGATTGACATCCTGCAGTGCGGCCTGGGATCACGTTAGTCTCACGCAAGCGCGGTGCGCTCCTTGTTACTGCGCGATCCCGGCTCCCGCAGTTAGCCGGGTTTCATCACCACACCGCTCATGCGCGAGACTAACGCGATCCCAGGCCGCACTGCAGGATGTCAATCTCACAGAAGAGGGGACGGTTAGGGGGCGTGCTTATCTTGACTTGCAGAAAGGAGACCGCTGCCCCTTTGACTTCAGACTGACCGGCGAGATAGCGCTGATGGCGATTAAAACAACATTTCTGTCATATATGGCGCATCAGATTACCGGATCAAACACATCATTAATAACAGACTGGGGGCTACTATAAGGTAATGCTGGCGGTTTTATCTGTGATTTTGAGGTGACAGTTTCCCTTTAAGGGGAATACGACAATCTTAATTACTCACTGAGAAACCTTTTGCCTGACATTTCTTTTGTTCCCAGCTTCAGAGTATAAAGATTACTACAATAAGACTATATTCAATACTGTATCACAAGGATACTGTAAAATTCATTCTATCGCTTGAAATCTATTTTGAATACATTGACAAAATATTCAACCCCCAGAAATTCATCTAAATAGAGAAAAAAAAGCTTATATTAATCTTTTACAGAAAGGATGGTTACAAAATGCTTTTATCTAATTTACCGGACTTGAGTGAATATGCTACTGAACCTTTTTCTTAGTAACCATCGAAAATTATAGGGAAAATGACAAGTTCTTGCTAACAATTAAACGTCGCCTTAAGTGCAGTTAAAAAGCAACTTATTCCTATCCAAGGGCTGTTGGATCAATACCAGAAGAACAAAGGACCTTTTAGGATGTTGAATAAAAACAAAAAAATCTCAACTATATGTCTCCTTTTTTCATTTTTATTTTCACTAGCAAGCCATCTTTTTGTTCAGTTTCTTTATCTGAAGCTTTGTATACATATTTTTAATCCTACACGAAAATGATAGGATGTCAAGAAGGATCTATAATAACAGCATTTTTTTTATTTCACTTCAAAGAGTTTGCAATTTCTGATCCATGTGACATTCACACTCCTTCAGGGTCAAACAACATCTTGCAGCCTTCATAAAATGATTAAATATTTTAAACAGCTCCTGCTTATACCTTCATCGCCCCATGAGACTGATACTGTTATCGTTTTTGTCAAAGGCAGTTTCCATCCACATTTGTCATTCCAGCTTGCATTTATGAGTTATCAATCGCCACGTCAAAATGCAAAATAACTGATGTTCTTTGGGCGGTATTGGATGGTCTATCCGGGGCTTTTAATCAATGCTGATTTTTATTTTCCATACCCATACATAAATCTTTACCATTCTGGGCCACACATAATGCATTTATACAAAGCACAGTGACAGGAGCAGTAGTTATATTATCAAACATTATACCTTGGGGCTAACTGAGTATCAAGGGCTTTCAAAAGGGAACACTGGGAATTACTGTGCAGAAGAGATGACTGCAGAGGAGAATGGAACGAATTGGTAGTTGCTCTGAATAAATCAAGATCATGCTACATAATCTTTCCAGCTTACATGCAACCCTAATTCCTTCCCTTCACTGATCATCTCTATATATAGCCATTTTAGCCATTATGGGCTTGAATATAATTTATACAAAAGCCTTCTAAAATGCTTGATTTCTTCAAATATACAACAGTAGTGTACAATGCACTAAATACAAATGTAACTATAATGAAATAGATACGACATATTGGTCTAACAATACAGAAAAATCCATGCACAATAAGGCTTGCTTATAATGAATGCTTTGTACTGAACAACAATATTATATTTTGAAATTGGTAAAAAATATTATACATTCTTACTCCCGAAATTGGTACTGTATTTCCAAAATAAAATCCTTCTGGGAAAGCAGAGCATATAATATGTGTACACAGCAACTTTAGCAACTGTGTACACATATTATATGCTCTGCTTTCCCAGAAGGATTTTATTTTGGAAATACAGTACCAATTTCGGGAGTATGAATGTATGGTAACTGGGTGGCAGTATACTGCAGATCAATATCTATCAAACTATAGGGGAGATTTTCATCCCCCTGTGCAACTTTTCTGGCAAAAAAAAAGTCACAAATAGAGATGAGTGAAGTTTTCAAAAATTTGTTTCCAAAGCTTCTCCGAATTTTCCCAAAATATTCATTCATTTTAAATTAGCTATTTCCTGGCTGCAGGGAGCGTGTATGTCGGTGTACATCACTGTGCATTGCAGAAACATGCATAGCTAGTCTGCTGTGGTAATGAAACAATAAACAATTAGTATGACAGGCAGGTGACAGGCGTCACTCTTAGGCCCCTTTCACACGGGGGAGAATTCCGCGAGGGCGCAATGCATGAGGTGAACGCATTGCACCCGCACTGAATCTGGACCCATTCACTTCAATGGGGCTGTGCAGATGAGCTGTGATTTCACTTGTGCGTTGCGTGAAAATCGCAGCATGCTTAATATTCAAAGTTTTTCACGCAACGCAGGCCCCATAGAAATGGCAAGCATCTGCAAGCAAGTGTGGATGCGGTGCGATTTTCACGCATGGTTGCTAGGAGATGATAGGGATGAGCGACCCCCATTATAGTCTAATCACTATTATTTTCCCTTATAACATGGTTATAAGGGAAAATATCAGCATTCTGCTTACTAAAATGTGCCTTTAGGGGTTAAAATAAATAAATGAACTCACCTCATACACTTGTTCGCACAGCCGGCATCGTCTTCTTTCTTCTTCTTTCAGGATCTGCAAAAAGAACTTTGATGATGTAATCGCGCTCACCACTTGGTGAGCGTGGTGACGTCAGCGCAAGTCCTGCTGAATGAAGATAGAATTATGTACAACAGCCATTTTCGAAAAAAATCTGATTTGTTACTAGTCGAATCCCCAGGAAATTCGAATTTGCAATGAATCAAATTTTTCCTGAAATTTGGATTGAATTCCACTTTATGAAGTTCGATTCGCTCAACACTAGTCACAAACTTTGTCATAAGTGGTGTTTTGATGCCGCCTTTACTACTTTTCAGGAAGGTGGCATGGCGATGATGTGGCAAGGCCAGCAAGTGCAGAATTCAGTTACACAATGTTATAGCACCTCTCTGTATCACGCTGACTGCCCACTGCGATTTCAAGTAAGAAGAATGAACAGACATAAAGCACTAAAACCAAAATAATGATATCAGAATATCAATGACTTGGTAAATACTTATCCCAAACCTCAAAGAGGAACAAAAATAACTCCAGGACCTCTGCAAGGTTAAGAAAAGTAAGAGGAGATAACAGGAAATTAAAGGGGTTATCTAATATCATAAACAACCCCCCTATGTGCCGGGCCCCTTACAGGGAATATACCGTATTTTTCATAATGTAAGTGCTCATTAGTACCAGAGGACAGGGAAGCGGTGAAGGCTCTGTACTCACCGCTTCCTGGTCCTCGGCTGTCAGCTGTGCAGTGGCTGTGTTAAGTGTTTTTTTATTTTATAAAACTTGGGGCTGATCTGAGGCCATGGGGGTGATGAGAGGCATAACGGATGATAATGGGGATGATAAGAAGCATAATGGATGATAATGGGGATGATGAGAAGCATAATGGATGATAATGGGGGTGATGAAAGGCATCATGGATGATAACTGGGGTGATGAGAGGCATCATGGTTGATTATCGGGGGTGATGAGAGGCATCATTGATGATAATGAGGATGATGAGAGGCATCATGGATGATAATGGGGTGATGAGAGGCATCATTCATGATAATGGGGATGATGAGAGGCATAATGGATTATAATGGGGGTGATAAGAGGCATAATGGATGATAATGTGGGTTGATGAGAGGCATAATGGATGATAATGGGGGCTGATAAGAGGCATAAGAGCTAATATGAGGGTTGATGACAGGCATGGGGGCTGATATGGGAGTGATGAGAGGCATGGGGTCTGATGAGAGGCATGAGGCTCTTATCTGAGGTCTGATTGGGGGTAATTTACATTAGGGTCTGAGCTGACGTCTGATTGGGGGTCTGATCTGAGGTCATATTGGGGTCTTATTAACATTGGGGGTCTGATTGGTGTTCGGAAAAAATGAAAAAAAAAAAAATCTTATTGTCCTCCTCTAAAGCCTAGGTGCGTCTTATGGGCCGGTGCGTCTTATAGGGCGACAAATACGGTACTTACCCTGCTCCCCGCTCCCTGCGCTGCTCCTGGTCCCCACACCTCCCTGCTGCTTCTTCCTGTACACAGATGAAAACATCCAGCGTTGGGGGGAGCAGTTAATGGCAGGCGGGGATGGGGACGAGCCTCCGTAGCGTCATCCATGATGCTAGGGAGGCTCATCACTGTCCCCCCTGCCATTGGCTGCTCCCCCCCAACACCAGATCTATTCATCATGTACAGGAAGAAGCAGCAGCGGCGGTACGGGGACCAGGAGCAGTGCAGGGAGCGGGGTAAGTATATTCCCTGTGAGAGGCCTGGCATATGGGGGGGGGGCTGTTTATAATATTGGATAACCCCTTTAAGGAGTAAGTAATAAAAGAAGGAGTAACATTTGACTATTTGACAATACCCCAGGCAAACTTTACAAGGAGAGGAGGTGTTCTTTCTTCTCAAGCTCAACTCAGCTGGTGTGTTCTTTTTGCTGCAGCTCTCTCCTTGTCACAGCTCAGGTGGTGTGCCCTTTTTTCTTCAGCTCTCTCCCTACCACAGCTCAGTAGGCCTGTTCTTTCTCAGGGTGGGTGTACTTTCTTTTGCAGCTAGATCCCTGCCACTATCACAGCTTCAAACAGTAGATATAGCTGGTGACAGTTAAATGATGAAATTAAGCATGTCCGTTACTGAAATTGGCAGAAAAATAAAGTAAAGAACAAACAACAGGTAGTGCTACATAGATACATTTTATTGAGTAATTTTTAATTACATGCTATTACAAAAATATTCAAATTCAGATGTTGGTTTGAAAAATGTGAAATAAGCAGCGGCCTATAGCCAGGCGTCTGGGGTATCCCTTGCCCCTTAGGAGGTTTCTGCGAAATATGTCCCTCTTATAGAGCAAGTAGTCGTGACGCAAGTTGCAGTTAAGCAACGAGGACATTGAGTCCCCTTTTTAGATGGTAGTGTTAGTACCCAGGTGTAGGATTGCCAGATTGGTGTAGCGTGGCCTACAATCTCTCTGAAGGTGTTGTATGCACGTTTCACGGTGCTCCTACCTGGATATCCTTGGATCCCAGATGTGGTGTAGTCTGAAGCAAGTGCAAAAGGGGGTTGTTGAACTTGGGTGACGAATAAGTAGAATAAATGGAGTCCAGACTTTGTATTAACGTAGAACACAACTTTACTTGGCATAAAAAGTAATTCTACAGTTTCCAAACGGTATCTTAGTCATCAGCAGGTATTGGCTAAACTTGGGCAGGCAAACACTTCTGCAACAATCCCAGCTCTGCTATGCTGTAGCTATCTCAGCTCTACTATGCTAGCTGGGTTAAACAGGAACTTTCCTTTTCTGCTGGAACTTAGCTTAGCTGTAGTCTGTCTCTTACTTTATCTTTAGTCCTATTAACTTCTTCCTGGCTTCAAGCTATCTTAGCTTGGCTTGTAGGCAATGCAAGCCCAGGAGGGGAGAAGCAACTATGTAGAACTTGCAGGCAGGGCCAGCAGAGCAGGCAGTTCTCTGCTGGCCGACACACAACCTTCCCCTTGGAAGGGTAAGCTAGACTGACCAACACTAACTAACTCCTCCCTCTCCAGGGAAACTATCTCTGCCTTAGATGCCGCCATCTGCTGGTGAACCAGGCACATTACACATTAAGGGTACATTCACATGACCATATGTGTTTTGCGGTCCGCAAATTGCGGATCCGCAAAACACGGATCTGCAAAACACGGATACCGGCCGTGTGAATGTAGCCGGCTCCATGATAGAAATGCCTATTCTTGTCCGCGATTGCGGACAAGAATAGGACATGCTCTATCTTTTTTGCGGGGCCCCCGGAACAGATCTACGGATGCGGACAGCACATTGTGTGCTGTCCGCATCTTTTGCGGCCCCATTGAAATGAATGGGTCCGCACCCGTTGCGGAACGGATGCAGAGCCAAAAATACGGTTGTGTGAATGTACCCTAACAGTTACCAAATAAGGAAGTACATACACACATTGCAGGAAATGACAGTAAATATATATGAGATGACACTTGCTACACCAACCAAGATAGTGGGGGGTATAAAAGAGGTGGCAATGCCTCTCTGGGATATTACAAATATTTTTAGTGGGACATCCCCTTTTATTCCCTTGCTGGGAATAGTCACTGTTTAGTGGAGCACACTGAAACTAAATTTACATTTTACTTAATGGTTTGCCTGGTAAAATCAGACAACCTATAAGTAAAATGTAAATTAAGTCCCTCGGTGATCCATTTGTGACTCAAAGCAGATTTATTCTGGCTTAAAAAGTTATCTGTCTGCTAAACTCTCCTTGACCTCTTACAATCTGTCTTTCTCACTCTATAGAAACCACCCCTACCAAAATGTCTAATGATCTCCTTATAGCTAAAAGCAATGGCAAATACTCTGTACTGATTCTTCTGTATCTGTTTGCAGTATTTGACACTGTAGACCACTAACTTCTCCTCAGTATGCGCCACTCTATTGGCCTTGACACTGCTCTCTCCCAGTTATCTTCATATCTCTCTGTCCACTCTTTCAGTGTATCATTTACTGTCTTTACTTCCTCCAGGGCCATAGCTATAAGGGAAACAGGGTAAGCGGCTGCTTTGGGGCCCAGACCCACAAGGGTTCCCCTCAGACGGAGCGGCTACTGGGCCTTGTCTGAGAGCTCAATCTTAACTAGACACAGGAGTGGGGGTTGCAAATATGTTGCTCAGGGGTGGGGGGTATTCAAAAATTTTCTGTGGGGCCCAGTTAATTGTTGTCATGCCACCAACTTCCTCTCCTCCTCCTCTTGATGTTGGGGTTCCTCAGGGTTACATTTTAGGTAATCTCTTTTCCTTATCAGTAGTTTTGTTTTTTGTACCATCTCTACACTGATGACACCCAACTATATAACTTATCCCATAACATCACCCCTGCACTACTACAGAAAACCAGTGGCTTCCTGTCCACTGTCTCTAATATTATGCCTTCTCTCTGAAACTGAATCTTTCAAAAACTGAACTTCAAATCTTTCCCTTATCTACTAACCTACTGTACCTAACAACCTGACAAATTTAAGGCGAAACGTGTGGTGAGGTGTTTTTTAGACCCCTGGCACCACACTCCCTCAAATATGTCCACAGGTTGGTTATTGTCCATACCTTGTTATATATTTTTTTCTCCTTTATGTTTCTCTTGGTCCTACAGTGACTTAGGAGTGGTTATCCCCTTGAGTTGGTATGTTATTTCATCCCCTTTGTATTATTAGGCTTGCTATGTAGACTTGACCTTATTACTTCCTGATACTATTTGGATTGGTATAGGCTTACCTATCTTTGTGTCATGTAAATCTATTTCCATCTGTTGAGGAAACTATGTTGTTGTTGTTGTTGTTGTTGTAGGATCAATACTCATTGTGGCGTTTGTGGATATTGTTCCATATTTAGGTGTTTTGTCCCCAGTCTACACGATTTATGTTTACATACTGTATTTATTTATATATGCTGCAATAAAGAATATAATATTTTTTTATATGGTTCTGAGTCCTTTTTTCCCTGTTATAGGGTTTTTACATATGTTGTTGTTTAATTGGAGCATGCCTATTTGTTTTGGTTTTTACTAACCTACCTAAACCTCATATTTTAAGTATGCCTGCTTGTGGTTATGTTTGACTCTGATCTTTCATTTGCTTCCCATATTTAATCACTGCACATTGTAACAGCGGTGATCTTTGGCCAGTGCTCCCATTCACAGCTGCAGTCCTGGTGTCACGGCCATGGCTATGACCGTGACTCCTCAACCGCATGCGGTTGTCAGCGGTTTAGTTTGATTGTCAATCACAGGTGAGGGCTGTGGTATTTGCCTCACCTGTGGTTGCCGCTGGCAACGGTATGTATGTAGCAGCATAGCACTCTGAGCTGTATTGTTGCAGCTTGCTATGATGTGCATGCGGTTGCACCTAGCAATCTGTATGTTAGGTGTGTGTGTATGTCTGTGTACACTCTGTGTTTTGTGTGGTGTGCACTTACATCTTCCCCTCACTGTGGTTGCCCGTGGCAACGTTTGGTCATTGTGTGTACATGTGGTGGCAGTGTCCCGGCCTTCGGGCTGACTCCCCGGACATGAGTGCCACCCATGTCGTTGCCTGCGGCAACAGCCACAGTGTGTGTGTTGTTTGGACACTTCTCCTTTTAAGTGTGTGTTTCCCTTCTTTGGTGCTGGAAGGGTTAACTCCCTTCCCAGTGTGTTTGTGTTTCACTGGGTGTGTCCGACTGTGGGGTGTGGCTTCTTGGCCTATATAGCCTCACTGCTTTCCCAGGGCTGCAGGTTGCTTCAGCCATGCTTAGCTGTAGCAGCCTCCTGTGTTTTATACCTGCCAGTGAGAGCCACCCCTGTGGTCATAACCTTATGTCAAAACCATAATGTCACATTTAAGTTTATGTGTGATGTCTATTTGATGTTTCCTTGTGATTTTGTGCAGCTATGGATCTGGGTCCCTGTGTGGGGATGCATTGTGATCTGCACCCTGCCAGCACAGGGATCCAGTCAGCAAGGCTGTGGCAGGTAGGTGGAACTCCTTGTTCACCTGCCATATCCATAGAGCTGTTTATGTTCCCCCTTTTCCAGCAGCTTGGCCATTGAGACTCCTGCTCCTCCGTGCCTAGGAGGAGTGGGTTGTCTTACCCTGCTCCTTAGCCCAGGGACCGGACGGAGGGTAAGTCAGGGCTCCTAGGTTCCTGCGCATGGGTCCTCCTACCTTTAAGGTCGGCCCATGCAGATAGGAGACAGGGTCCGGTTAGGGATGCTGTAGGAGGTGACCTGCTCCCTAATCCTGTTGTCCTGGCCTAGTAGCCAAAACATCAATTGGCACCGCACGGCTGAGGATTTCCCCCATCCTCAGCCGTGACACCTGGGCTCTGTCTGTGTGGGTGCTGTTGTTTTGGGATCCACTCCACAGTTTGCTCTCAGCCCTGGGCACAGCATGCTTGCTGCTTGTTTCCTGCAGCACTTCCTTAAGGGCCGGCGTGCGTCACTTCCTGGGCTTTATGGGTTAGGTTATGTGACCTCGCTGACCTATCCTAACCCTCCTGCGCATAAATAAGTAGCTCAGCCCCCTTCCCAGATGCCTCAGTGTCAAGGTCCTTGTGTCCTGCTAAGTTTCTTGGTTTCCGCTAGTGTTCCTGTGCTCCTGACTTGTATCTGTATTCCTGGACTCTGATACCTGTTAGATCCCATTCTGATTGCCGTGACTCTCCTGTTGCCGACTCGGATTGCCTGACCTGTACCTGTGCCGCCTGTCCTGATCTTTTGCCTGTCTGACTATGACCTCTGCCTCATCCTTTGGTATTGCACCTCTGGTACCTTTCTCAGGTACCTCCTGGTCAGCCTGGACCAGCTGCCTCATGTGCCTATCCTCCTCAAGAGGTAACGACCTGGTGTTCCCCTCGGGAAAGTCTATCCCCACCATCAGGGGTACTGTGAAGATCCAGGGGTTCACTTAGATAATGCCCTTAGAGGAGGTAGGACATGTGGCACAGTGGGTTCACACCCGCTGGTTCGTGAAACACACTCTTGTCGTCTCCACCTCAATTGCATTTCCATAGTTAGCCTTTTTCTCACAGTGGAAACGTCCAAAATTCTTGTTGGTGCTTTGATTCATTCTTTTTTTGGCTACTGTAACTTATTACTAATCCGTACCGCCCTCACTAAATCCTCCTCCTTCAGTCTGTCTTAATTGCAGCAGCTAGGCTCACCTAACTGTCCACCTGATACACCAATACCTCTCTTCTGTGCCAGTCACTTCACTGGTTGCCCGTTGACCACAGAATACAGTTCAAACTCTGGAATGCACTGCCTCAAACAATAAGGTTCATTCTCAACTTTCTTATTAATAAATGTTCCTTAAAAACACATAAACACATCTTTTTAGCCAGGCTTATCATGTTCCCTAAACTTGCTCCTGACTCTTTGCCTGTTATTCCCCGCCCCTCATTTTTCAGAATCGAACATCATCTTCTGACAGCAATCCCCACACTCACTGAGCTAGCTCATGCAACTCTATCTGCACTAGAGTAATTTGTACAAAGATGGATGGGCCATTTTACAAAACAATCAATTTTACCTTTTGTGTCACCCCCATTCCCTGATAAATTATACAGTTGTGAGCAGGACCCTCACTCCTAGTGTTTCAATTGTATATTAGCCTGTAATCCTGTGATGTCTATTTTGATTTGAATATGTACCCTCTGAATTGTAAAGCGCTTTGGAATATGGTGGTTATTATTTTGGTGTTGCTATTATTCGAATACTGTATAACACTATTATGAGCACGTTGGTGATATATTAAAATTTTATGTAGACGTATATTATTTTACATTAATAGTCAAGTGTTGTTTGGCATTATAGTTTTTTTTGGACTTTGAATGTTATTTTCCATCAAAGATTATCGAGATATTTTGACTGGGATTATTTTTTATCTGTCTACATTTTACATACCATATTGCTTTGATATGTACTGTGACCTTTTATTGTTATGGATTTTTAAAGATCAGGTGCTGTTGATATTGAGGTTTTTTACTCAAAAATGTGTGGAATTACTGGTCTATTTCTAGTCTTTTTCTGTTTCTAGAAGCTTTTTAGATACCTGTCTCCTTTATTTATATTTTTAATATACTTGTGATGATGTAGTTTGATAGAAGTTTATTTATTTTAAAAGACCATATATAATGCTAGACAATCATCTGACAATATAGATACGGTAGGTAAAATTATTTTGGCAAGTAAAAGATGATACAAATAATTGCCCTTTGCATTTAAATTTGTATATTAAATGTAATTCTTAGTCCCGAAAGCTGTGTGAAATTTACTTATAAAATATTTCTGAAGAGAAAACGCTTTTAACAATTTATATTCATTAGAATTTGCTACATTGATAATACATTTTCTTTTATGATATATTGATTTTGTTCATGAACAATTTGACTTAAAAATGAATCTGAACGCATAACCAGATAGGTGAACAGATAGATGAATGCAGCGACCTGGCCGCAGGGGTGCATGTCAGTGTGCGTGTGGTCAGATGGATGCAGTAGTTGTAATCACAGTTCTGAAGCTCTCTGGACCAGCACCCATTGATACTGAGGGTGCACAGGTTCTTTCCTTTGGGAACACTCTGGTTCTTGGTTCATCCTGCCTGATGGTGCTCGAAGTGCCCTTGATGTTGACGGTTTTATGGTGCGTGTTTACTGTTGTCATGACGCCAGCACATTGCGGTACAAATTTAGCGCAGGAAGTACTAATGAGGAGACAGTTGTGCAACAGAATGGATTATTTACTAGGGTTGATCTCGAATATTCTAATCGCGAATTTTTATCGCGAATATCGGCACTTCAAGAATTTGCGAAGATGTAGAATATAGTGCTATGTATTCGTAATCGTGGATATTCTAGATTTCTTTTCAACAGTAACCTCCCTTCTTGCTTGTGGGCCAATGAGAAGGTTGCAATATCTTTGTCAGAGCTTAGCAACATCCCTAGCAACCAATTGAAAGTTGCCTACCTCTTTACTCAACTTGTAGGATAACAGGCCGAACTGGATGGACAAATGTCTTTTTTTGGCCTTATATTCTATGTTACTATGTTATACCTTACTCCCCAGCAGCCATTTTCTCCTGTTTTTTTTTTGCAGTTCTGAGAGAAAGAGAGCAGTTACATTGCTGTGCTCTGTGCTTTCATCTGGATCCTATTCATTATCCAATTACATTAGATAGTTATCTAATATGTATAATACAGATAGTTAGTGGGAGATAGTCAGTGTAGGTTAGATAGTGATATAGTGTAGCTGATAGGTTCCAGTGCAGGGTGTTAGGTAGTGTGATAGGAATTACTGTTTCTCTGCTGTCCATACATACATGCTACAGACATAGTGATGTCATAACAATACTTAGTGCACCAATCAGTAAGATCTACTCAGACCTGATAAAATGTGAAGTTGCTTGTATTGCACAAAAAATATGCGCATCATTAGTGATGATTTGCGCAATTGCGAATATAATGACTGGAGATCACAAATTCTATAATTTGCTAATTTATTGCGAATATTATGAAAAAAATTGCGAAATATCACGTATATTGCCTATGTCGCTCATCACTATTTTTTAATGAAGAATTATAATGCAAACAATTCAGGACAACTCTTACTCTCTTTGGATAGTTGAAGCAATCTTTCTTATTTTGCCCTTTGCTAACTGACTTGTACCTTAGTAACCAGATGTGGGTTGCAATAGTTCACTTTAAAGGATAACTGTAATGTTTTCATAAAAAAATCTATTTTAGCATATGTTACTGCTGCAGCAGCATTATGCATAATGCAATCTTTAGTTTCTTCACATACCACTATTTTCCTTGAGTTTTCCCCCCTGGCTGTCTTGAATCCTACAATATGAGGATCTTCTCAAGATGGCTCCTCTGCCAGTTCTCTGAGGCCAAAACTGCCTTCCCTTACTTCCCATACACACTTGCTATAGCCAGCAGCTTTCTGCTAGCCAATCAGATTGCATTATTGAAAGACACGCCTCCTCACGCTGAAGCTTAATGCAGGCATGAAGTGTGATGGACCGCCCCTCTGTCTTCTGTTTACATTAAGTTGGGAGATAGATGAGCCCTAGCAATGGTCTTTTAAGGGAGCAGTGGAAAGGGACAGGAGACATTAATGACAGCTGTTATTAAAAGGTAATTATAGATCTTTTAGCAATCATTGACAGACTATCTCAGGTATACATGCCTAGTTCTAATAAACTAGCAAATAAAAAAATATATGAAGCTATCATTTAAGCAATATCTTGCAACCAATAAGGGTGTTCCCCTCCACATTGTTTGACAAATTGCTAATCCACTCTTCCATTTTGGGATGTAGAGAACTACACTGGTGCGCCAAACTGTGCTTTGGTGTGCTCAGGCACCAGAGGCTTCTCCTGAACACTGGTAACGTAGAGTCCCGAAAGTACTTTGAAAGACTGGTCACCTCTACAGGTCTTTCTGTACACCTTTCTTGCATCCGGTACGCTTTGGAGATATTATGGCCCTATTCTGGGATCTGGGTGGATCCGGGTCCAGGATGAGCTAAAATGTCAGCCCTACATCTTTACTCTTTGCTGGTTTAGACTGGCTCTAGAATGTTCCTAACTAGAGTTGAGCGAACCCGAACTGTAAAGTTCGGGTTCGTACTGAACTTTAGGTTTTTCAGCACCCGGACCCGAACCCGAACATTTACGTAAAAGTTCGGGTTCGGTGTCAGGCGCTTTCTTGGCGCTTTTTGAAAGGCTGCAAAGCAGCCAATCAACAAGCGTCATACTACTTGCCCCAAGAGGCCATCACAGCCATGCCTACTAATGGAATGACTGTGATTGGCCAGAGCAGCCTGTGACCCAGCCTCTATTTAAGCTGGAGTCATGTAGCGCTGCCCGTCACTCTGCTCGGATTAGTGTAGGGATAGGCTGCAGCTGCTGTGAGGGAGAGATCAGGGAGAAATCTTATGAAGAACTGCTTCTTTACTCAGCGATCTACAGCAAATGTGTTTTGTGGGTGCAGTGCACAATTTTTTTAAGCCTGCCCTGAGCCAACTACTACTGAAAACAAACTTTTTTTCCTTCAGTTAGTCAATATCAATACATAATTGGCAGCCATTTTATGCAACGATAGTGCACAAGCACAGGATATCTGCATGTCTGCAAGTCCAGAAATACTGCTTTGAGATACTGGGGCAAAAAAAACCTTTTTTTCATATAGTGCAGATCTACGATTAGACGTGCATAAGTGAGTGTCACATTTATGCCAAAAATACAGCTTTTTGCTTACTGGGGTGAAAAAAACATCTGTTTGGATTAGACGTGCATAAGTAAGTGTCACATTTAGGCCAGAAATACAGCTTTTTGCTTGCTGGGGTGAAAAAAAGACATCTGTTTCATAAAGTGCAGATCTAGGATTAGACATGCATAAGTGAGTGTCACATTTAGGCCAGAAATACAGCTTTTTGCTTACTGGGGTGAAAAAAAAAACATCTGATTCATAAAGTGCAGATCTAGGATTAGACGTGCATAAGTGAGTGTCACATTTAGGCCAGAAATACAGCTTTATGCTTACTGGGGTGGAAAAAAACCATCTGTTTCATAAAGTGCAGATGTAGGATTAGACGTGCATAAGTGAATGTCACATTTAGGCCAGAAATACAGCTTTTTGCTTACTGGGGTGAAAAAAAACATCTGTTTCATGAAGTGCAGATCAAGGATTATAGGTGCATAAGGGACTGTTCATTTTAGGCCACAAATACGGCTTTTGCTTACTGGAGTTAAAAAAAAACTCTGATATACTGCACATCTGGGATTAGAGGTGCATAAATTACTGTGAAATTTAGGCCACAAATACCGCTGTCATATAGAGTTAAAAAATGCAATACCCTACATCAGGGTTTTTATTGGCGGTTAATTATTTTTAACAGACTTAACCACTTTTTACTTTGCTTGGTGAACGCTAACTATGAGGCAAACATCTAATAAGGGATGCGGTCATGGTCGTGGTGGTGGTGTTGGTGGAGCCTCTGGTGCAGGGAGAGGACGTGACCGTTCTGCCACAGCTACAAGTCCTACTGAACCTACTACCTCAGGTCCCAGTAGCCGCCAGAATCTACAGCGATATTTGGTCAGGATGCTGCACGCTGCTGATATTAAGCGTACAGCAAGACGACCATCATAGTGCTGGAGGCTACGCATCGCTGTATGCCAAATATCAGCAGCAAGCAGCATCCATTGTTTGTTTGGTGCTCTTTTCCCCGAGCTTGATTCCTAAGGAACTGCTGGCTTATGTCCAGCAGAGAAACGCGTCGAGCACTGAGTTAATTATTATTTTTAACCCCTCAATGGCAATTTAGCAGGCACAGTTCATAAGGGGGCCTATTGGCACACAGAAGAGCAGACACAGTTCATAAGGGGGCCTGTTGGCACACAGAAGAGCAGACACAGTTCATAAGGCAAGGGGGGCTATGGTGGCACTGGTATACTATTGTGCCAGCACCACCATAGCCCCCCCCCCCGCCTGTGTGCTGATTATAGTGGACAGTGCCCTCAGACAATGAATGGGGCCAATCGGAAGTGTTTTTTTCCCCAGTATTGAGACCCTATGACGGATCTGAATACCGGAAGATAGAAACGCAAGTGTGAAAGTAGCTCCTAATGCCTACACGGCTGCAACTGCTGGGGGTATGGCAGGGGAGGAGCCAGGGCAGGTGGTGGGATGGGCCAATGGTGGTTAGTGGGCGGAGTTAGTGGGGCCCCATTCAGATTCTTGCTATGGGGCCCAATGATTTCTATGTACGCCCCTGATCCCACCCCATATAACATTTCTCCCCCCTCCATGTCACATTTCTCCCCCTACATGTTACCCCCTCCTTTTTACATTCTGGTGGTGGTAGGGGCGCCAAAATGTAGCTTTGCTTGTGGTGGCAAAAATCCTTTCACCGGCCCTGGCTGTTAGCTGTGCATGACTGCGCACAGGCGTAAGGCGCTCTGTGATGTCACACTGTACGCAGCCTTCACAGCACAGCTGACAGCAGAAGAATGCAGATCGCATTGGAGGAGAGGAGCAGCGGCGTCCAGGAGCAGGAAGGGTAAGTGTTTTTTTATTTTTATATTTATGAGGCTGATGGACACTTCTGGGGGCTGGTGAGGGCACTGGGGGCTGATGGAGAGGTTGCTGGGGGCTGAGAAGCTACTTGGGCAGATGAGAGGCACTGGGGGCTGATGAGAGGCACTGGGGGCTGATGGAGAGGCTGCTGGGGGCTGAGAAGCTACTGGGGGCTGATGGAGAGGCTGCTGGGGGCTGATGAGAGGCACTGGGGGCTAATGGAGCGGCTGCTGGGGGCTGATGAGAGGCACTAGGGGCTAATGGAGAGGCTGCTGGGGACTGAGAAGCTACTATGGACTGATGGAGAGGCTGCTGGGGACTGATGAGAGGCACTGGGGCAGATAAGAGGCACTGGGGGCAGATGAGAGTCACTGGGGGCAGATGGAGAGGCTGCTGGGGGCTGATGGAGAGGCTGCTGGGGGCTGATGGATAGGCTGCTGGGGGCTGATGGAGAGGCTGCTGGGGGCAGATAAGAAGCACCGGGAGCTGATGAGAGGCACTGGGGACTGATGGAAAGGCTGCTAGGGGCTGATGAGAGGCACTGGGGGCTGATGGAGAGGTTGCTCGGGGCTGAGAAGCTACTGGGGGCTGATGAGAGGCTGCTGGGGGCTTATGAGATGCACTGGGGGCAGAAGAGAGGCACTGGGGGCTGATGAGAGGCACTGGGGGCTAATGAGAGGCTGCTGCGAACTGAGAAGCTACTGGGGCTAATGGAGAGGCTTCTGGGGGCTGGGAAACTACTGTGGGCTGATGGAGAGGCTGCTGGGGGCAGATAAGAAGCACCGGGAGCTGATGAGAGGCACTGGGGACTGATGGAAAGGCTGCTAGGGGCTGATGAGAGGCACTGGGGGCTGATGGAGAGGTTGCTCGGGGCTGAGAAGCTACTGGGGGCTGATGAGAAGCTGCTGGGGGCTGATGAGATGCACTGGGGGCAGATGAGAGGCACTGGGGGCTGATGAGAGGCTGCTGGGGGCTTATGAGATGCACTGGGGGCAGAAGAGAGGCACTGGGGGCTGATGAGAGGCACTGGGGGCTGATGAGAGGCTGCTGCAAACTGAAAAGCTACTGGGGGCTAATGGAGAGGCTTCTGGGGGCTGGGAAGCTACTGTGGGCTGATGGAGAGGCTTGTGGGGCTGATAAGCTACTGTGGGCTGATGGAGAGGCTTCTGGGGGCTGATGAGAGGCACTGGGGGCTGATGAGAGGCTGCTGGGGGCTGATGAGATGCACTGGGGCAGATGAGAGGCACTGGGGGCTGATGAGAGGCACTGGGGGCTGATGAGAGGCTGCTGAGGACTAAGAAGCTATTGGTGGATAATGGAGAGGCTTCTGGGGGCTGATAAGCTACTGGGGGCTAATAAAGAGGCACTGGGGGCTGATGAGAGGCACTGGGGGCTGATGAGAGGCTGCTGCAAACTGAAAAGCTACTGGGGGCTAATGGAGAGGCTTCTGGGGGCTGGGAAGCTACTGTGGGCTGATGGAGAGGCTTGTGGGGGCTGATAAGCTACTGTGGGCTGATGGAGAGGCTTCTGGGGGCTGATGGAGAGGCTGCTGGGGGCTGATGGAGAGGCTGCTGGGGGCTGATGGAGAGGCACTAGGGGCAGATGAGAGGCACTGGGGGCTGATGAGAGGCACTGGGGGCTGATGAGAGGCACTGGAGGCTGATGAGAGTCAGCCCCCAGTGTCTGATGGAGAGGATGCTGGGGGCTAATGAGAGGCACTGGGGGCAGATGAGAGGCACTGGGGGCTGATGAGAGGCACTGGGGGCTAATGGAGAGGCTGCTGGGGACTGAGAAGCTAATGGGGACTGAAAAGCTACTGGGGACTGATGGAGAGGCTGCAAGGGGCTGATGAGAGGCACTGGGGGCTGATGGAGAGGTTGCTGTGGCCTGATGGAGAGGCTGCTGGGGGCTGATGGAGAGGCTGCTGTGGCCTGATGGAGAGGCTGCTTGGGGCTGATGGAAAAGCTGCTGGGGGCTGATGGAGAGGCTGCTGGGGACAGATAAGAGGCACTGGGGGCTGATGGAGAGGCTGCTAGGGGCTGATGAGAGGCACTGGGGGCTGCTGGAGAGGTTGCTCGGGGCTGAGAAGCTACTAAGGGCTGATGAGAGGTTGCTGGGGGCTGATGGAGAGGCTGCTGGGGGCAGATTAGAGGTACTGGGGGCAGATGAGAGGCACTGGGGGCAGATGAGAGATGGTGGGGCTGATGGAGAGGCTGCTGGGACTGAGAAGCTACTGGGGGATAATGGGGAGGCTGCTGTGGGCTGAAAAGCTACTGGGGGCTGATGGAGAGGCTGTTGCGGGGTGATGAGAGGCACTGGGGCAGATGGAGAGGCTGCTGGGGGCTGATGAGAGGCTGCTGGGGGTGATGAGAGGCTGCTGGGGGCTGAGAAGCTACCCGGGGCTGATAGAGAGGCTGCTGAGGGCTAGTGAGAGGCACTGGGGGCTAGTGAGAGGCACTGGGGGCTGATGGAGAGGCTGCTAGGGGCTGATGAAAGGCACTGGGGGCTGATGAGAGACACTAGGGGCTGATGAGAGGCTGCTGGGGGCTGAGAAGCAACTGGTGCTGATATGAGGCTACTGGGGGATGATGAGAGGCATGGGGCTCTTATCTGAGGTCTGATTGGGGGTCATTCATATTGGGGTCTGAGCTAAGGTCTGATTGGGGGTCTGATCTGAGGTCTTATTAACATTGTGGATCTTATTGGGGCTGTTAGAAGAGGGCTGATTAACATTGGGGGTCTGATTGGTGGTCTGACCCGAGGTATAATGAAAAACCTAGGTGTGTCTTATAGGGCGAAAAATACGGTACTTGCTTTCTCCTCCTCCCGATCTCCCCTGCCCTTTGCGTAGGCCACGCACCATGACATCACATGGAGGCACTGCAACACTAGGGTGATCCCCAGTCTCCTTCCTGAACTGCAGAGCGGTGCCCACTTCCAGCCCTGAGCCCAGCTGCCAGAGCACTGATCCTGAGCCTGCTGGAGTCTTCAGAACTGTAAGTTTTTACAGTAATTCACTGTAAGCTATATTAGATATATATTACTTGTTTTTTGTGAGTAAGGGTGCTGGGTGGTTGGAGAAGGGGGGAGAGGGGTGGATGGAGGGGTACAGTACTATCTGCACATTGTAAAAAAAAAAAGTAATCTGCAAAATACTATATATTTGTCACGGTGTGGGAAGAAAAACATTCAGCGGCACTCACCAGTGTGTTGTTTCAAAGCGGTACTTTATTCCATGGTCATAGATATAGCAGGGGGCAGACAACTACATGCGTTTCATCGGGCTGTGCGCCAGCGCGTACATTCGCGCCACCCTTTAAAATACCGGCGCTGCATGTTGTCATAGCAATAGACAACAAAATTGCACCTACATAAAAGGTTAGTAATGGATATATAACGTAACAAATACAGACATAAACATAAGTTCATACATTTCAATACCACGTGTGTAACACAGATCTATAAGAACGGACTTAAATCATTTCTGTCATTTAATCCAAGCTCACCTAGAGCTTGAGTGCGCAGAATCCACCTTGCTTCCCTCTACAGGAGGAGGCGGTGTCTATCCCCATCTTCCCCCTGCAGAGGGGCGTACACGATCTCTAGCCCTGTGAAAGAGATACAGTCCACGTTACCTCCATGAACATTCCTTACATGATCTATGAATCTTGGGCAACCCTTTCCTGTTTTTATGGAATTGAAGTGCTCTCTCACTCGTTCAAACATGCACCTGATCGTTTTTCCAATATAGAAACTCCCGCAGCTGCAGAGCAGTAAATAGACTACATATGTGCTCCTGCAGTTAATAAAACTTCTGATTCTATATTGGATGCCTGCAAATTCAATCAACTTTTTTGGGGAATTATGTTTACAAAGTGAACAACTGCCGCATCGAAAATTACCCTTTGGTATATTGTTCCTAAGCCAATTATTGCCTTTAATGGGATGAAACCTGCTTCTCACAAGTCTATCTTTAATCGTGTGTCTCCTTCTAAAGGATACAAGGTAAAAGAGGAGAGAATATTTAAAAGAAGAAAAACTGCTACAAGAGGACATAGTTTTAAATTAGAGGGGCAAAGGTTTAAAAGTAATATCAGGAAGTATTACTTTACTGAGAGAGTAGTGGATGCATGGAATAGCCTTCCTGCAGAAGTGGTAGCTGCAAATACAGTGAAGGAGTTTAAGCATGCATGGAATAGGCATAAGGCCATCCTTCATATAAGATAGGGCCAGGGGCTATTCATAGTATTCAGTATATTGGGCAGACTAGATGGGCCAAATGGTTCTTATCTGCCGACACATTCTATGTTTCTATAAGTGGCTTCTGTTCAGTGAGTAAGGGTGCTGGGTGGTTGGAAAAGGGGGGGAGAGGGGTGGATGGAGGGGTACAGTACTATCTGCACATTGTAAAAAAAAAAAAAAGTAATCTGCAAAATACTATATATTTGTGTCAGAAGTTGTGCTGATTCTTTTTTTTTCTCTATATTAAGTGACACTATAGTCACCAGAACCACAACAGCTTTGTAGTAGATCTGGTGTCTATAGCATGTCTCTGCAAGCCTTTTACTGTAAACACTGCCTTTTGAAAATATGACAATGAGTTACATTATACCAGCAAACATTTATTAACACAACATTTACCACATTGTATCATATTTGTCTTGCTTCATAACATCAATATCCGTTATAAAACAAGAAGAAGGTGAGCGTGGATGGTGAGTTGAATCGGTGGTGCAATGGGCCACTTGACTGGATTTGCCCCCCAGAACTAAGGCTGCCAGCCAATAGTAGGACCAGCATCACAGCATGGAACAGACAAGGCAGTAAGTGATTGTACGGCATACATATTAGGACATCATCAGACATCATCCACAACTCCATCCTCCGTCAGGCAAAACTCCATCAGACCTCAGACAAAACTCCGTCCTCCCTCAGACATCAGCCAAAACTCCATCAGACATCAGCCAAAACTCCATCAGACATCAGCCAAAACTCCATCAGACATCAGCCAAAACTCCATCAGACATCAGCCAAAACTCTGTCGTCCCTCATCCAAAACTCTGTCGTCCCTCAGACATCAGCCAAAACTCCATCAGACCTCAGACATCATCCAAAACTCCATCGTCCCTCATCCAAAACTCTGTCGTCCCTCATCCAAAACTCAGTCGTCCCTCAGCCAAAACTCTGTCGTCCCTCAGCCAAAACTCCATCAGACATCAGCCAAAATTCCGTCGTCCCTCAGCCAAAACTCCATCAGACATCAGCCAAAACTCCGTCAGACATCAGCCAAAACTCCGTCAGACATCAGCCAAAACTCTGTCGTCCCTCAGCCAAAACTCCGTCGTCCCTCAGCCAAAACTCCGTCGTCCCTCAGCCAAAACTCCGTCAGACATCAGCCAAAACTCCGTCAGACATCAGCCAAAACTCCGTCAGACATCAGCCAAAACTCCGTCAGACATCAGCCAAAACTCCGTCAGACATCAGCCAAAACTCCGTCAGACATCAGCCAAAACTCTGTCCTCCATAACTCAAAATATGCCCTACTACACACACTCTTCACCTGACAGAGCTGCTAGCTGCTGGAAAGGCAAAGGACCTGTGATGATGTCATGACCATGTGACGAGTCACGTGTGTGGGAGGGGTCAGATGTGCACAGCAGCTGGTAGAGTGTACAGAACTGTAGCCATCAAATAGAGCTCTGTACTAGAGATGTGTGTGTAACCTGCATGTAGCAGTGTTGTGTATTGTGTAGCAGGGCTGTATGTGTAACCTGCATGTCGCAGAGCGGTGTACTGTGTAGCAGAGCTGTATGTGTAAACTGCATGTAGCAGAGCTGTGTACTGTGTAGCAGAGCTGTATGTGTAACCTGCATGTAGCAGTGCTGTGTACTGTGTAGCAGAGCTGTATGTGTAACTTGTATGTAGCAGAGCTGTGTACTGTGTAGCAGATCTGTATGTGTACCCTGCATGTAGCAGAGCTGTGTACTGTGCAGCAGAGCTGTATTTGTAACCTGCATGTAGCAGAGCTGTATGTGTAACCTGCATGTAGCAGAGCTGTGTACTGTGTAGCAGAGCTGTATGTGTAACCTGCATGTAGCAGAGCTGTGTACTGTGTAGCAGTGCTGTATGTGTAACCTGCATGTAGCAGAGCTGTGTACTGTGTAGCAGAGCTGTATGTGTAACCTGCATGTAGGAGAGTTGTATGTGTAACCTGCATGTAGCAGAGCTGTGTACTGTGTAGCAGAGCTGTATGTGTAACCTGAATGTAGCAGAGCTGTGTACTGTGTAGCAGAGCTGTATGTGTAACCTGCATGTAGCAGAGCTGTGTACTGTGTAGTAGAGCTGTATGTGTAACCTGGATGTTGCAGTGCTGTGTACTGTGTAGCAGATCTGTATGTGTACCCTGCATGTAGCAGAGCTGTGTACTGTGTAGCAGTGCTGTATGTGTAACCTGCATGTAGCAGAGCTGTATGTGTAACCTGCATGTAGGAGAGTTGTATGTGTAACCTGCATGTAGCAGAGCTGTGTACTGTGTAGCAGAGCTGTATGTGTAACCTGCATGTAGCAGTGCTGTGTACTGTGTAGCAGATCTGTATGTGTACCCTGCATGTAGCAGAGCTGTGTACTGTGTAGCAGAGCTGTATGTGTAACCTGCATGTAGCAGAGCTGTATGTGTAACCTGCATGTAGGAGAGCTGTATGTGTAACCTGCATGTAGCAGGGCTGTGTACTGTGTAGCAGAGCTGTATGTGTAACCTGAATGTAGCTGAGCTGTGTACTGTGTAGCAGGGCTGTATGTGTAACCTGCATGTAGCAGAGATGTGTACTGTGTAGCAGAGCTGTATGTGTAAACTGCATGTAGCAGAGCTGTATGTGTAACCTGCATGTAGCAGAGCTGTGTACTGTGTAGCAGAGCTGTATGTGTAACCTGCATGTAGCATTGCTGTTTACTGTGTAGCAGAGCTGTATGTGTAACTTGCATGTAGCAGAGCTGTGTACTGTGTAGTAGAGCTATATGTGTAACCTGCAGGTAGCAGTGCTGTGTACTGTGTAGCAGAGATGTGTACTGTGTTACAGAGATGTGTGTGTAACCTGCATGTAGCAGAGCTGTGTACTGTGTTACAGAGATGTGTGTGTAACCTGGGAACTATAAAAAAGTGTAAAAAAAAATAATAATAATTAGATCACCCCCCTTTTCCCAAAATGAAAATAAAAGAACTGAAAAAATACACATCATGGGTGTCGCAATGTGTAAAATCACCCATTGTATAAATATATATTCCCCATACGGCAAACAGCAAAACAGAAAAAAAAAGAGTCCAAATGTCCGATTCGTCGTTTTTGGTCGCTTCATTTGCTACAATTTTTTTTTATAAAAAGTGATCAAAAAGTCTTAAACACCCCAGAATAGTATAAGTGAAAAGTTCAGATTGCCCTGCAAAAAATGAGCCCCACCCAGCTCCGTAAACATAATTACAAAAAAGTTATAGGGGTTAAAATAAAAAATAAATAAATCAGATTCTGGAAATCTCCTGTCACTCCGAGTTACTCAGAATTGGTAGCCCTAATTAATAAATACATGCAACATGAATGCATATATGCCTCTTCACACAAAACTAGATCACAAGTGTTAGGCCTCTTACACATAAACGTTGTTGGTCGATTCCGTGCATTAGGGACAGCAATTTGCAGTCCCCAATGCACGGGCAACGTGCGTGCAGCGGCTGGGACAGATCCAGACTTATTCAACTTGAATGGGTCAGTGAGCATGTTCTACTTTTTTGCTGTGCGGTGGGACGGCCAGAAACACCACGGAAGCACTCTGTAGTGCTTCTATGGGGATCCGATCCGTGTTTACGTTCCGTTCAAGTGAATGGGTCGACATCACGGATGCGGGATGCACACGGCTGGTGCCCTGTGTATTGCGGAACCGCCGTATGTGGTCCACAATACAACCACAGGCACACAGCGGCCATGTGCAAGAGGCCTTACAAAGATGGGATTTATGGTGCACATCCTCTTATGCTTCCCATATTCCACAGATTTATATCACACAGCTACTTACAGTTGTGCTGATAAGTTTACATACCCTTGCAGAACTTATGATTTCTTAAAGGGGTATTCTCATCTTCACTTTTTTATACTTGCCTTTCTTGAGCGCGACGTTCACTTCCTGGATTCTTCTCCCGGCCGGGCCGTGCTTGCGCAGAAGACTGAAGATTTTCTCCCGGCCGGGGCGCTCAATGTCCTGAACGCGCACGCCGCCGCGCATGTGCCATGGTGACTTATTCCTGGCCTGTATAGTATAGAGTCGGCGTGCGCGTTCGCGGCTCTGTACTATACTGGCGAGGAAGAAGTCATCATGGCGCATGCGCGGCGGCATGCGTGTTCAGGACATTGCGCGGCCCGGCGGGATTCAACAGGAGAGGTGGCCGTAACCAGGGGAGACCAAAGACAACATCAGGTAAGAGGTGACTTATTTTCTAAAAAAGGGTGGGAATTGGGTAATAAAATGTATTTAGAAAAATGATCACTGTCAAATCATTAACAGATTTAACAGTGATCAATATGATGGGAATACCCCTTTAACCATTGTTCAGAGAATATGAATGATAACACGGACACTTGTCTCTCGCTCATGGTTAGTGGTCGGCTGAAGCCATTTATGTCAAACAACTGTGTTTACTCTTTATAAATCATAATCACAACACAAACTCCCCAAATGACCCTGATCAGAAGTTTACACACCCCAGTTCTTAATACCATGTATTGCCCCCTTTAACATCAATGACAGCTTGAAGTCTTTTGTGGTAGTTGTGGATGAGGCTCTTTATTTTCTCAGATGGTAAAACTGCCAATTCTTCCTGTTGAAAATAAAAAAGCAATTCCACCACAGTTTTACAGGATTTTTATTTACGACATTCGATGTGCGATAAAACTGACTTACTTTTATTCTACAGGTCAGATCGAATCCGGCGATACCTTATATGTATAGTTTTTCTTGCATTTTAATAGTGATAAAAAAATAAAATAAAAATCTGATTAATTTTTTTTGTCGCCATATTTTGAGCCCTATAACTTTTTAGCAATTATGTGTACGGAGCTGGGTGGGGGAACATTATTTGCGGGGCAATCTGAACTTTTCACTGATACCATTCTGGGGTGTTTAAGACTATTTGATCACTTTTTATTTAAATTTTTGTAGCAAATGAAGCGACCAAAAACGGCGAATCGGACATTTGGACTCTTTTTTTTTCTGTTTTGCTGTTTGACGTATGGGGAATATATTTTTATACAATGGGTGTTTATACACATTGTGAAACCCATGATGTGTATTTCTTTAGTTATTTTATTTTCATTTTGGGAAAAGGGGGGTGATCTGAATTTTTATGTTTTTTTTTTACACTTTTTTATAGTTCCCAGGTTACACACACATCTCTGTAACACAGTACACAGCCCTGCTACATGCGGTTAGACACACTGCTCTATATACACAGTACACAGCTCTGCTACATGCAGGTTACACATACAGCTCTGCTACACAGTACACAGCTCTGCTACATGCAGGGTACACATACAGATCTGCTACACAGTACACAGCACTGCTACATGCAGGTTACACATACAGCTCTGCTACACAGTACACAGCTCTGCTACAGCCAGGGTACACATACAGCTCTGCTACATGCGGTTAGACACACTGCTCTATATACACAGTACACAGCTCTGCTACATGCAGGTTACACATACAGCTCTGCTACACAGTACACAGCTCTGCTACATGCAGGGTACACATACAGATCTGCTACACAGTACACAGCACTGCTACATGCAGGTTACACATACAGCTCTGCTACACAGTACACAGCTCTGCTACAGCCAGGGTACACATACAGCTCTGCTACATGCAGGTTACACACACAGCTCTACTACACAGTACACAGCACTGCTACATGCAGGTTAAACATACAGCTCTGCTACATGCAGGTTACACATACAGCTCTGCTACACAGTACACAGCTCTGCTACATGCAGGGTACACATACAGATCTGCTACACAGTACACAGCACTGCTACATGCAGGTTACACATACAGCTCTGCTACACAGTACACGGCACTGCTACAGCCAGGGTACACATACAGCTCTGCTACATGCAGGTTACACATACAGCTCTGCTACACAGTACACAGCACTGCTACATGCAGGTTAAACATACAGCTCTACTACATGCAGGTTACACATACAGCTCTGCTACATGCAGGTTACACATACAGCTCTGCTACACAGTACACAGCTCTGCTACATGCAGGTTACACATACAGCTCTGCTACAAAGTACACAGCACTGCTACATGCAGGTTATACATACAGCTCTGCTACACAGTACACAGCTCTGCTACAGCCAGGGTACACATACAGCTCTGCTACATGCAGGTTACAAATACAGCTCTGCTACACAGTACACAGCTCTGCTACATGCAGGTTACACATACAGCTCTGCTACATGCAGGTTACAAATACAGCTCTGCTACACAGTACACAGCTCTGCTACATGCAGGGTACACATACAGCTCTGCTACACAGTACACAGCTCTGCTACAGCCAGGTTAAACATACAGCTCTGCTACATGCAGTTTACACATACAGCTCTGCTACACAGTACACAGCTCTGCTACATGCAGGTTAGACATACAGCTCTGCTATATACAGGTTACACATACAGCTCTGCTACACAGTACACAGCTCTGCTACATGCAGGTTACACATACAGCTCTGCTACATGCAGGTTACACATACAGCTCTGCTACACAGTACACAGCAATGCTACATGCAGGTTACACATACAGCACTGCTACATGCAGTTTACACATACAGCTCTTCTACACAGTACACAGCTCTGCTACATGCAGGGTACACATACAGCTCAGCTACACAGTACACAGCTCTGCTACATGCAGGTTACACATACAGCTCTGCTACACAGTACACAGCTCTGCTACATCCAGGGTACACATACAGCTCTGATACATGCAAGTTACACATACAGCTCTGCTACACAATACACAGCACTGCTACATGCAGGTTACACATACAGCTCTGCTACACAGTACACAGCACTGCTACATGCAGGTTACACATACAGCTCTGCTACACAGTACACAGCTCTGCTACATGCAGGTTACACATACAGCTCTGCTACATGCAGGTTACAAATACAGCTCTGCTACACAGTACACAGCTGTGCTACATGCAGGTTACACATACAGCTCTGCTACATGCAGGTTACAAATACAGCTCTGCTACACAGTACACAGCTCTGCTACATGCAGGGTACACATACAGCTCTGCTACACAGTACACAGCTCTGCTACAGCCAGGGTACACATACAGCTCTGCTACATGCAGGTTACACATACAGCTCTACTACACAGTACACAGCACTGCTACATGCAGGTTAAACATACAGCTCTGCTACATGCAGGTTACACATACAGCTATGCTACACAGTACACAGCACTGCTACATGCAGGGTACACATACAGATCTGCTACACAGTACACAGCACTGCTACATGCAGGTTACACATACAGCTCTGCTACACAGTACACAGCACTGCTACAGCCAGGGTACACATACAGCTCTGCTACATGCAGGTTACACATACAGCTCTGCTACACAGTACACAGCACTGCTATATGCAGGTAAAACAAACAGCTCTGCTACATGCAGGTTACACATACAGCTCTGCTACACAGTACACAGCTCTGCTACATGCAGGTTACACATACAACTCTACTACATGCAGGTTACACATACAGCTCTGCTACACAGTACATAGCTCTGCTACATGCAGGGTACACATACAGATCTGCTACACAGTACACAGCACTGCTTCATGCAGGTTACACATACAGCTCTGCTACACAGTACACAGCTCTGCTACAGCCAGGGTACACATACAGCCCTGCTACATGCAGGTTACAAATACAGCTCTGCTACACAGTACACAGCTCTGCTACATGCAGGGTACACATACAGCTCTGCTACACAGTACACAGCTCTGCTACATGCAAGTTACACATACAGCTCTGCTACACAGTACACATCACTGCTACATGCAGGTTACACATACAGCTCTGCTACACAGTACACAGCTCTGCTACATGCAGGTTACACATACAGCTCTGCTACACAGTACACCGCTCTGCTACATGCAGGTTACACATACAGCCTGCTACACAATACACAACACTGCTACATGCAGGTTACACACACATCTCTAGTACAGAGCTCTATTTGATGGCTACAGTTCTGTACACTCTACCAGCTGCTGTGCACATCTGACCCCTCCCACACACGTGACTCATCACATGGTCATGACATCATCACAGGTCCTTTGCCTTTCCAGCAGCTAGCAGCTCTGTCAGGTGAAGAGTGTGTGTAGTAGGGCATATTTTGAGTTAGGGAGGACGAAGTTTTGGCTGATGTCTGATGGAGTTTTGGCTGATGTCTGATGGAGTTTTGGCTGATGTCTGACGGAGTTTTGGCTGATGTCTGACGGAGTTTTGGCTGAGGGACGACGGAGTTTTGGCTGATGTCTGACGGAGTTTTGGCTGATGTCTGACGGAGTTTTGGCTGAGGGACGACGGAGTTTTGGCTGATGTCTGACGGAGTTTTGGCTGAGGGACGACAGAGTTTTGGCTGAGGGACGACTGAGTTTTGGCTGATGTCTGACGGAGTTTTGGCTGAGGGACGACTGAGTTTTGGCTGATGTCTGACGGAGTTTTGGCTGATGTCTGACGGAGTTTTGGCTGAGGGACGACGGAGTTTTGGCTGAGGGACGACGGAGTTTTGGCTGAGGGACGACGGAGTTTTGGCTGAGGGACGACGGAGTTTTGGCTGAGGGACGACTGAGTTTTGGCTGAGGGACGACGGAGTTTTCCCTGAGGGAGGACGGAGTTTTGGATGAGGGAGGACGGAGTTTTGTCTGAGGTCTGATGGAGTTTTGCCTGACGGAGGATGGAGTTGTGGATGATGTCTGATGATGTCCTAATATGTATGCTGTATGATTGTGTGTGTGGCTGTGTTGGAATAGTATTTGTATTAGTGACGGTTGTGTAGCAGGAATGATAGTGGCAGTAAGGGTAATGGAAGTGGAGGAAGGGGGATTAGCAGCAGGGAGAAGTAGCTGCGATAGTGGTAGCAGCAGCAACCGAACAGTACAAAACATTCTGGTAGGCAGACAGTGGCATGATGGGGCACCGCAAGCAATGGCAGATCTATTTATCTACCTCAGCCAGAGTCCAGGGGGTCCGGGAACACAGTTGACGCAGAAGAGAGGCCAGAGTCCAGGTAGAACTGCATCTGGTTGTTTAGGTGGTATATCTCTGTTCACTGATTTGCATCAGCCTTGGCTGGTCTTATACAAAAACTGCTCCATCATGATGATACTGAACTTGTTGCTGCTGCAGCTTTTGATGCATGTAGTAGCGGAGACAGTGGAGGCTATTTTGTAGGGTGGCCACTGGTTTCACCCCAGAAAGCTGGACCTTAACGGACACTCCCCCAAACCAATAAACCACACCCACCTCCGTGAAGCTACGCCCCTATCATCAGCCGGGGGGGGACTGGGGGAGGAGACGGAAGAACTTGTGGAGGGGCCGGGGAGGAAGAATGGAGGGGCCAGGGGGTGAACTGGAGCCAGCCAGTCCCCCATCACAGTAATTATTAACCCCTTTCAGCAGTCCCCCCTTCAGTTTTTTACTGCTGGGGTAAATACATACTGTAAATGGGGGACTGCTGAAAGGGGTTAATAATTACTGTGAAGGGCCTTTACAGTAGTTATTAATCCCTTTCAGCAGTCCCCCATTCACAGTATTAACCCCTTTCAGTCCCCTCTTCACAGTAGTTATTTATTCCCTCCTTTCAGCTCCCTATTAACCCCTTTCAAAATAAGCAGCACCAGCCCAGTAGCCATTCACAGACTTTCTTATAACTTATTTTCCACCTTTCATAGCAGTTATTACAGACTTCCCCCCTTTCAGTTTCAGCCATCCCCGGCTCGGCCACAGCAACAGCACAGTATTTCACTTTCAGACCAGTAAGCTACGACTACCTCAGACTCAGCGCAGCTGTGCTCGCATCGCAGGCAGCGCTCCTCAGACTCTGTCTTTCTTCCACTTCCTGCCGCACCTGAATTGACTGGCACGAATCTGCAGGCAGCGCTGCCGGACGTGTGAGTGATGTCAGTGCGCTGAGCGCTCTGTGCTTTTGACTAGTTATTTGGATCATGTGACGTGTCTTGTGACTGATAATTAAAGTGCCCCGTACTAATCTCGACGAGAGTCGCCGATAACCTCAAAAAAGGAGGACTTTTGGACGTCCTTACTGACCTTGTGCCAGACGGAGGACCAGGAGTCTAAAAACCTGGACTGTCCAGCCTAAAACCAGACGTCTGGCCACCCTAGTGTCTTGGCAGGAGGCAGAGAGGGTCCTCCTGGTCAGAATTCCAGGCCAGCAGGAAGCTGCTTGCTAAAAGCTGTGGCAAGATGTGTACACAGTGTATCCTGGTAATAAAGCAATGTTACCTCCCTTTTGGCAACATGAAAACATTCCACCATTTTGCTTTGATAGTGAGGGTCTAAAAGCATGGCTATCCAGTAATCATCAGATTGCTTGATAGTCAGGATATGCCTGTCATTATGTAAGCAAGCAAGCAAGCAAGCATACAGCTTGCCATTTTGGCCAGCATGCTCGAGGACCCAATTACTTCCGGATCCGCCCCCACTGTGATGATTTGTCATCATAGCCAGTGTCATTGTCATTATCATCAACCTTGTCATCCTGCACAGGTAACTCCTCCTCCTGCTCCTCCTCCTCCAGTGGTAGCTCTACATCCTTATCTTCCACTTCCTCCTCCATGGGACTTTTTCCATATCAGTCCCCAACAGCTACAGGGCAGCCAGCGAGATGCATAAGTTGTTCTTCTGTCATCCCGGTTGTATTAGCGTGAGCTTCTGCTCTAAGATAAATATCAGGTGGTTGACACTGTTGATACTACAGTTGTCCCTACTGACAAATCTGGTGGCCTCCTCAAAGGGTCTTAGTACCTGACAAGTCTCTGATGAGCTGCCCTTGTCTGACCTTGAAACAAAACATGCTCCCTGCTGAGGTGGTCTGGTGTATTATGAAATCATTCACCACTTTATGCTGCTCATACAGACATTCTATCATATGCAAATTGGAATTCCTGCAAGTTGGAATATTATAATAGAAGCAGGTCTGGTCCTGTCAGTTTCTTGGGAGATTTTGGTCATACGTTGCCTCTGCTGTTTATTGCTGCTACGGCCACCACCCTTCTTCTCTGATGTCACCTCCTCCTCAGCACTCTAATCCAGCTCCCGGGTCCTGTCCAACACGTGATCATTATCATTGTCCTCACCCTCCCCAACAGTTTTAGCAGACTGTGGTATGTCATTGTGGGATCCTTCCCCCCCCCCCCCCAATTCATTGCTCTGTATTTTCTGATGTCGCTACGACTCACCCTACTGCCACCACTTGCCTAAAAGTGCCACTACTACCACCATCACCAACTTGCTAAGCATGGTGTCAGCTGTCTCCCCCTGAACCTCCTCCTATGGCAGTCAAAACACTGACTGTTCTCACACAAGTCATCAACAGGGAGATTCTCTTCAATATGTGATTCTCTTCAATATGTTCCATAGTGCATAGTCCTCTTCTTAGGAAAAAAGAAGGTGCCGATCTTGGAAGGGGCAGTTTAAACAGAGATGCAATTAATGGGGCTGCAAGAAGGAAAAGTAAGAGGAATGCTGTGACCTCTGGCTCAAAAGTATAGTGTCAGACTCAGAGGTGACCTTAACATCATCCTGCTGTGACTGACTGTCACGAACCAGCGGGTGTGAACCCACTGTGCCACGTGTCCTACCTCCTCTAAGGGCATTGTCTAAGTTAACCCCTCAATCTTCACAGTACCCCTGATGGTGGGGATAGACTTTCCAGAGGGTAACACCAGATCCCTACCTCTTGAGAAGGATTGGCACACGAGGCAGCTAGGCCAGGCGGACCAGGAGGTACCTAAGCAAGGTACCAGAGGTACAGGCATTGTCAGCAGGCGTAACCAGTGCAGGACCAAAGGAAGAGGGCGGAGGCAAAGTCAAACAGGCAATTGGTCAGGGCACGCGGCACAGGTACAGGTCCGGCAATACGGATCGGCAACAGGAGAGTTAAGGCAAGCAGACAGGGATCAAACAGGTAGCACAGTCCAGGAATACCAGTATGAGTCAGGAACATAAGAACACAAACAGATATCAGTAACCTTAGCAGGACACTAGGATCTTGACACTGAGGCATCTGGGAAGGGGGATGAGCCACTTATATATATGCAGGAGGGCTAGGATTGGACAGTGAGGTCACATGACCTAACCCATAAAGCACAGGAAGAGACGTGCGCCGCCCCTTAAGGAAGTGCTGCGGCGGTAAGCAGGGGAACAGCGGCGCACAGCAGCCACTGTTAAACTGACATGAGGAGTGAGTCATCTAGTCCACAATCTCATCCTCTTTGTCCTCAATAATAATGCAGTGGCTATTGGAAGCCAGGGAGAACTGACCCTCAGACGATAAGGCATGGGTCTTTCGTTTTCCACTCTTCTATTTTCATTTTAATATGAGGCCTTCAAATCAAAAGTCATGGGTTTCCTATAAATGAAAAGGCATGAGTTTGGTACACAGATTATTAAACAGTACTAGTTGCAATTGTCTTTTTCTGTAATTTAAAGACAAAGTCGCAATGAAATGTCTCTCCCCTTCCACAAACTGCCCACTGCCCACTGGTAATGACAATTTACTTCTGTAAAAATGCTTTTTTGTAGTAAAATGTGTTTGAACTACATGGTATATTACAGTAATATAATGTATTCACTAACACAGGTATAACAAAGCAATTTTTGTGATAAAGGTGTTTGAATTACACAATATATTGCAGTAAAATAATGCATTCACTAACATGGGAATAAGAAGGCAATTTTTGCTGTAAAATGTTTGTATTGCAGTAATGGAATCTGTTCACTGAAACGGGTATAACAATGTAATTTTTACAGTAAAATACAACACGTCTTTTGCATTTAATAACACGGGTTTAACAATGACACTATTGCAGTATTGATTTTGCTGTAACTACTATCTTGCAGTTATATAAAACCCGTTTAATAATGAGTATAAAAATGACATTATTGCAGTATTGCTTTTGCTGTAAGTAGCTGTTATCTTGCAGTAATATACAACGTAGCTCAAAAAATAGCGACACCACACAATATGTCAAAATAATCAAACAACATGATTAGTGTTCAGTGAATCGAACTCCATGAAGTGGAATTCGATCCAAATTTCTGCCCTAATTAGCAGATCAAGCTGTATTTCAGCCACTCATCCAATCAGGGCAAGCCTTCACTTCCACTTCCTCCCAGTGTCATGTTATCTATCTTGCATCTTCTTCTTCCTTCCTGATTTTCCCCACCAATTTCCACAGTAAAATGGCCCCAGGCGCCTTCTTTACAGACTTTTGTGAAATTCATAATGAATCTGATTAATTTAGAGTTGATTCACTCATCTCTAGTTCATCCAAATCAAACTGCAAAAGATTTGTATTCAGCTGGAGTCTGAATTATTTGGAAATTCAAGACGTTTTCAAGTTGTTGAAAGTCAGTCATCTTTACAAGTTATACTTGTGCGATAGGATTATGTCTATATTTATTTATTTTTTAAACTATCATTGGAATGTCTTTAGGACTTTTTCTATGTATTAGTATATGTAAACTACCTATCCACTTATCAGGCTTGCATAGTCAGACTTTGTGCAGGCACTCCTCTGGTTAGTTCACTCTAAAGCTTCTTTCACACTAGCGTTAATGTTTTCCGGTATTGAGATCCATCATAGGGTCTCAATACCGGAAAAAAACGCTTCGGCTTCATTGTCAATGGGGACAAAACGTAACTGAATAGAACGGAATGCTCCAAAATGCATTCCGTTCCGTTCTCATACTGGAGAGCAAACCGCATGCTGCGGTTTTCTTTCCGTCCTGAGATGCGGAGCAAGACGGATCTGTCTTGACCCACAATGCAAGTCAATGGGGACCGATCCATACTCTCTGACCCAATAGAAAACTGATTCGATCCCCACTGACTTTCAATGGAGTTCATGACAGATCCATCTTGGCCATGTTAAAGATAATACAAGATAACGGATGCAGATGGTTGTATTATCAGTAATGGAAGCGTTTTTGCTGAACCCTGCCGGATCCAGCAAAAACATTAGTGTGAAGGTAGCCTAAGAGTGGTAACAGGTCTTCAGAGCCTGCTGTGGGCAGGATGGATGGCTGCTCTTAGAGGGGCATTACCATCTGGGAAATAGGTGACATATCGCTAGGATATGACATAAATATCAGATAAGTGTAGGTTAACACTTTAGAACTCACCCCTGTCCGCAGAATAGGGCACCCAAGATGAAGGGAGAGCAGCCAGTTGGCAACCCAAGAGCGCTATGTATCAGCCACTTATGTCATCAGACGAGCCTTTAGTGGTGGTGGTGTTAAAGAGGACCTTTCACCGCTCCTGACATGCCTGTTTTATTAGCTTTATGCATTCCCCATGTAATAACAATTCTGGAGCATCTATTCTTATGCCTCTATGTGTTGCCATTCCTCTATTATTTCTACTAGAAGTTATAAAATAAATGCTATTAGCCTTCAGTAAGGGTACAGAGGGGAGGTAACCAGTTGGGGGGTGTACCTGCACAGTCTGAAAATGGAAGTGCTGATTGGATAGAGTGAGTCTGTGCAGGGACACCCCCCCAACTTGTTACCTCCCCTCTGTACCCTTACTGAAGGATAATAGCAATTAATTCATAAATTCTAGTAGAGATAATAAAGGAATGGCACAACATACAGACATAAGAATAGAGGCTCCAGAATCGTTATTACATGGGGAATAAATGAAGCTAATAAAACATGTCAGGAGTGGTGAAAGGTCCTCTTTAAAGTGTGAGCAGGTGTGTCTAGTGAATGCAGAACTGCCGTACACTTTGTGAATGGTACAGTGACAAGCCCATACTACTAATCACCAATCCATTCATTCATTGTGCCTCTGCATGAACAACACAGGCCTAATTTCATCTTCATGCACGACTCAAGGTTGCATGATTTTTAAATGTTCTTCATTGTTTGTATTGTTTACAGAGCATATTTACCCGTTACAGTAAGTACCTGGCCAATTTTTGGTTTTCAATTATTTTTTTTTGCTCTCCACGTTCCAATAGCCATTATTTTTTTTACATTTTGCATTCAATTAGCCATATGAGGGCTTATTTTTTGCGGGATAAGTTGTACTTTTTAAGGGCACCATTTAATTTACCATGTCTGTTATTGGAAAATGGAAACAAATTATATAAAAACTATAATTCCGCCAGGGTTTTTTGGGTTTTGACATCACAGCGTTGCTAAAAATTACATGATTTCCTTATTCTGCTACACAATACGAATACAGTGATACCAAACTTGTATATTTGTTTTACTACTTTAAAAAAAAAAAAAATCTTGGAAAAAAATCTAAATTTTCTTTGCATCACAATTTTCTGAGAGCCATAACATTTTTATATTTCAGTCTACAGAGCTATGTTTTTGCTGAACAAACTGTATATTTTATCGATACCAATTTAGTAGTAGGTGCAACTTTTTGATGACTGTTATGGACGACAATGTGTGGAAAGGTGACAAAAAACGGCGAATCATGTGTTTTTCATTTTTGTTCTTTTACGTCAATCAGCATACAGGAAATAATGTTCAGACATTTTCTAACACGCCAATATTTAATATGTTTATTTTTTAATCGTTAATATATTTTTATATCTAAAATTGGGAAAGGTAGGAAGCCATAGGAAGATTCAGAAGCATCCAGGCTGTCATGGTAATCAATCGTAACCCTGTGATTTCACTGCGGGGGCAACGTTCGGAAGGCACAGGGATATGCATCCCTCTGCCTTAACTCACAGATGCCGTGATCGCCGTTGATCTCGTTGGTTTCAGCAGGATCGCCATTCCCTGTCATTGCGGCCAGGTGTCTGCTATATGATTCTACGGGTATACATGATTTATAGTGATTCATGACAAATTAATTTGTAACTAATCAAATTTATTGGCAAACCTCAGAAAATTGGCCAAATCTAATTTTTAAAAACTTCTCTCATCTCTAATAGCTATGCCTGGATAACTTAGTTGTCTCACTTCAGAAAGTTGCATTTATCTAGTATAAGGTATAATGAGATGAACTCCACAAGACTACTGCAACACTCTGTTCCAAGACCTTGGTTTCATCTCCACTCTAGTTTTCAGTGTCTAAAGATCAGATAATATCTCTTAAACTCATATTGAGATCACTTTCAAAATATTTTGTAACCATTTAATAGATTTTTTGAGATTAAGTCTAAAAATCCCATCTGCTTAAGCAGATGCTTGCTTTTTTCTACTTTCCCAAAAAGTCATATCTACTTTAACTTGCATGGCAGTCTCTGTGTCTCCTTAATATGGAGCCATAGACACCATGTGCTGCTCTATGGTGCCACCAAATGGTACTGTATGATGGAAATATTTTGCCCAACAAACAATGCTTTTGGAGGTTAATAGTTTTGTACTATATAGTATGATAGAGTTATTGTCTGATGGAGCATCAAATTGAGCATGAATTCATTTGAAAAATAGTAGTTAGTACTGGTGCCTTGCAGCACTGGTGTTCTAGGGTCAAATCCAACCAAGGACAACATCTGCATGGAGTTTGTATGTTTTACCTGTGTTTCCTCCCACACTCCAAAAACATACTTATAGATAGTGATGAGCGGCAGGGGCAATATTCGAATCTGCGATATTTCGCGAATATTTGGGCAAATATTCGTCATGAATTCGTGAATTTGCCATTATTTTCTTGATTGTGAAAATCGGCAATGTAATATGGGTGTATTGCGCGCGCAATACAGGCGTGGGTCACTTTTGCTACATTTTTCAAGCTGCTAGAAGTTTCCTTAGACTGGAGAAAATGGTTGGCACGGCAGAACATTACAATAGCTTTATATGCAGATAGAGTGCTCCAATATATTCACAATTGCGCACATCGGCAATCAATGATGCGCATATTTTTGAGCAATATGTGCAACTTCACATTTTAGCAGGTCTGACTACATATTACTGATTGGTGCACTAAGTATTGTTGTTAACTTGTGACATCACAGCACTATGTATGTGTCATGCATGTATGGACAGCAGAACACTATATCAGGATATAACCTACACTGACTATCTCCCACTAACTATCTGTATTATATATATAAGCTAACTAACTATCTAATGTAATGACACAGAAAAGCACAGAGCACAGCAATGACACTGCTGTCTCTCTTGGAACTGCAAAACACTGCAAAAAATGGCTGCTGGGGCGGTTCTTATATAGTAAGGGCTAGGCAACTTTCCCATTGGTTGCTAGCGATGTTGCTAAGCTGTGACAAAGACAATGCAGCCTTTACATTGGCTCATAAGCAAGAAGCAGGGAGGGATCATGGGTTCAGATGGAAAAAAAAATCTAGAATATTCGCAAATACGAATATATAGCACTATATTCTAAATCTTAGCGAATTCTCGAAGTGGCGATATTTGCGATTAAAATTAGCGATTTGAATATTTGCCCCAAAAACTACTTATAGAGAGCTTAGATTGTGTCCTTCATTGGAGACAGCGAGCAATGATAACGTCTGTAAAGTACTGTGGAATATGTGCTATATGTTAGTAATATAAGTAAATAAATGCATTTGTAATTGTAGACATATAGTGGTAGATTATGACCTCAAAAACTAATATAGGTGCTACTTTGTAGATTTCAGAGGTGGTATGGAGTCCTTGTTTGTGCAATAGACCTTAGACAACAATTGATTTCTCTGAAAACAGTACACGTTTATTCACATTTTAGTTTTACGCAACTATGCTTTCACTGTTACTTAACTTGATACAAAAAAAATTGCAGAAAAAGCGTCTTGTAGTCTAACAGTCATCATATTTTATTCTAAAGGTTATTGCATTATTCTTTATAAATGAAGACCAAATTAGAAAGAGTTGCCTGAAAAATGTTAGGCGCTCTCAATACAGCAGACTAAGCCAGTTCAGAAAGGTTATTTAAAGTTTTAGTTGCACCGTATTTACAGATAATAAGTGATGGGGAGAAGAAAGGTTATTATTCTTCCAAAATAAAATAATGTCATTTTTTTATTTAATTAGCAAATTCTAAATGTGCTGATAAAGGACATTTGCTTGGAAGAAGTATTGTATTGTGTAACAAATACAAATTAATTGACTATGGAAACATAATAATAGATGAACCATAAAACCGCCATACCTCAAGCAGTAAATAAAATAGATCTCTTCTGGGGTCATGTCATATTCACTGGCAAAAAATATTCATGTCTTATTTGCTGCATAGTTACAATTAAATGTATAATACATCCAGTATATAGAGAGTTTTTACGTTATATATCACAAATTAATTACATATTCTGATCTTCTAACCTTTCATTTGTTAAACTACTTGGAGCCACTTATCTATTTTTTCCTTTCATTTCCATTCACTATACAATTGTTCAGCATCTATCTATCTATTAGAGATGAGCGAATTTTTCAAAAATTCGATTCGCCGGTTCGCCAATTTTTTTTTAAAATATTCGGTTTCAATCCGAATATATTTGCAGAGAATTTCGTTAAAAAAACTGCTATTTCCTGGCTGTAGAGAACCTTTTATAGTGGTGTAGAACACTGTGCCTTACAGTAACACTCATAGGGAGTCTGCTTTGGTATTGAAATAATACTGTGAGTCCATATGACATGCAGATGACAGGCTCTTAGAATCACTGCACACTTCACTTATTTGGGCATTCACGGGGCCAAAACTGACCCAATAATTCAAGTATAAACTCAGCCTTACAGGTCGATGTTAGCGCCAAGAAGAATCGCACTCGTTTTACACCGTCGTCAGCTGATTCCACATAGATGTCTACAGAAACTGTTCTATTAAACGCCTATACAAGTAGAGCCCCCAGACAGAATGGAGAGGGTGTCAGCAGTAAGTTTGTTTTGACGTCACTGATTATTTTGCCCTTCCTCTTATCCGTCAGAACAATAACCCACAAAAAATGGATCCTGTCTGTGGAGCATCCCCGTTCACTCCGTCAGAATTTAGTCAGTAATCCATCAGCATTGCTAATGCCAAAAAAAAGGAGTGGATCCAAAACAGAAATGACACGTAAAATGGAATATTTGCATATCTTCTGTGTTTTGTATCCACTCCTGCTTTTGGCTACCAAATCACGAGCCAATTCTGATAGGACCATACAAGCCTTATAGCTGTTACACAGAGAGGATCTGTTGTGCATCTAATTTTTCTTTCCTTCTGACAGATCAAAATAAGGGTCAAATAAATGATGATGTCAGCCAAGCCAAAAAGGCAAAATAGTGGCCCAGTCATGAAGTGGGGAATGTGGGAACAGCATGAGAAGTGGCCCTATGACATGGTGGTGAGGTGGAAGCAGCATGAGGAGACCACAGATTGGCCCAATGACAGAGTCTGGAGGTGGCAGCAGCATCAGGAGGCCACAGAGTGGCACAATAACAGAGTGTGGAGGTGGCGGCAGCATCAGGAGACCACAGAGTGGCAAGGTGACATAGTGTGGAGGTGGCGGCAGCATCAGGAGGCCACAGAGTGGCACAATAACAGAGTGTGGAGATGGCGGCAGCATCAGGAGACCACAGAGTGGCAAGGTGACATAGTGTGGAGGTGGCGGCAGCATCAGGAGGCCACAGAGTGGCAAGGTGATATATTGTGGAGGTAGCAGCAGCATCAGGACATGACAGGGTGGCAAGGTGACATATTGTGGAGGTAGCAGCAGCATCAGGAGACCACAGAGAGACCCAGTGACAGAGTGTGGAGGTGGCTGGCAATGACAGTACCCGCTGATGATGGTGGATGTAGGAAGGAGCACTTGGCATCAGATGTGTGGCATCAGGCAGGTGGCAGCATCAGAATAGTTGCTGAGGCAGGTAGCCAGAAGAAACCGGTCTCTTTTGTCAAAGTGTTGGTGAGGCACCATGCATGATCTAGTCTGATGCATCAGGCATTGGTGGGTAGAAATCCTGGCTGATCCACACCTAAATCATCTTGACAAAGGTCTGTCTCTCCACATTTATGGTGGACAGGTGAGTTCTCCTTGGGGTAACTATGGCCCCCGAGGCAGTAAACACCCACTCTGATCCCACACTACTGGCTGGACAGGACAGCTTTTCCAGGGCAAACTCGGCCAGTTGCGGCCACAAAGTTTGGCTGTCCAGTAGTCCAGCGGATTTTCTGGCAGGGTGCAAGTATGCCACCACCTGCTGGTTCAGGTTCTGCTCTATGTCTAGCTGCTGGTGAGTAGTTTCTTCATTAGGTGGGTGAAGAAAGCTGCTCATCAGCGACTCTAGACTCGGGCTGCTGCTGATGGAGCTGGTACTGCTCCTGCCACCCAACCTCTCCCTAGTAGCCATGGCAGCGGAACGTGAGGGCAGAGGAGTTCCCCGGTCAGACCTGCGAGAGGATGGACGATGGCGCAGATAAGCAGCGGACAACTAACTACATAGGATGTCTCTATAGTAGTTCAGTTTGTCCTCCCTCTCAGCGGGTGTAAAAAATGCCCCCATTTTGGACCGGTAGCAAGGGTCCTACAAGGTGGAAAGCCAGAAGTAATCCCTCTCCCGAATGGTGGCAATTTGGCTGTCACAATGCAAGCAAGTGAGCATGCAGAGGGCCATTTGTGCAAGTGACTCGGAGAGACTCCTGTCTCCATCTCCACTGCATACTGCAACGGTGTGTCTGGGTCCTCTGCCTCGTCTTCCTCATCATCCTGTAGCTCCTCTGGCTGCTCCTGCTCCTCCTCTCCTGTCACCTGTGTAGAAAAGCCACCTATTTCGCTACACATTGCTTGTGCTCCAATGTCCTCCTCCTCCTCCAGTTCAGCCCCCACAGGGATCATGTGTAGTGATGAGCGGCAGGTGCCATATTCGATTTTGACGAAATTTGCGAATATTCAAAAGAATATTTGTTTCATATTCGTCGAAATCGAATATTCGTCATTATTCTAGTTATCGCGATTAATATTTAAATAATCGCGTATTGCGATTGTAACTTAAGGATACTTTCCTATTGGTTTGATATCTAGAATTAGCGAAGATGACGAATATGAAGAATGTATTTGTCATATTCCTCAAAACGAAGATAACGAAGTATTCTCCATCTTCGTTTTAACTACCTATTCATCAACTTCGCTAATTCTAGCATTCAAATAGGAAAGTTGACTATAGAGACAGCTGTGTTTAATTCGCTATGCGATTATATATACAGGGTGGGCCATTTATATGGATACACCTTAATAAATGGGAATGGTTGGTGATATTAACTTCCTGTTTGTGGCACATTAGTATATGTGAGGGGGGAAACTTTTCAAGATGGGTGGTGACCATGGCGGCCATTTTGAAGTCGGCCATTTTGAATCCAACTTTTGTTTTTTCAATAGGAAGAGGGTCATGTGACACATCAAACTTATTAGGAATTTCACACGAAAAACAATGGTGTGCTTGGTTTTAATGTAACTTTATTCTTTCATGAGTTATTTACAAGTTTCTCTTTGTTTACAGCCATTGACATGTCGCCGAGGTTAACACGTGAGGAGCGGATAGAAATTGTGTAGATGTCTGGTGAACTCAGTAACCGGGTCATTGCAGCAGATTTCAATGCAAGACACCCGACGAGACCACCCATCTCCCATGCTACAGTTAGCAAACTGCTTGCTAAGTTTCGTGAAACTGGTTCAGTGTTGGATTTGCCAAAATGTGGACGCATAAAATCTGTCTCTAATGAAGAAACATCAGTGGCTGTCCTAGCTTCATTCAGCAAGAGTCCACAGCGTAGCACTCGCCGCATGTCACTGGAGCGTGGCATTAGTCGAACATCCCTTCGGTGGATATTAGCTACTCACAAATGGCAACCTTACAAACTCCAGCTACTGCAGCATCTCAACGAGGATGACCCAGATCGGCACACTGAATTTGCAGAATGGGCAAAACAAAAATTGGAACAGGACCCTTAGTTTACGCAGAAGATTTTGTTCAGTGATGAGGCAAACTTTTATGTGAATGGTGAAGTTAACAAACAAAACCACCGCTATTGGTCTGACACTAACCCACATTGGATAGATCCCTCCAAGACTGTTGGAACAAAAAAAATTATGGTATGGTGTGGTATATGGGGTACAAAGATAGTGGGGCCATTCTTCATCAATGGAAACCTCAAGGCCACTGGATATGCGAAATTGCTACATGATGATGTATTTCCCTCTTTATGCACTGAAGCTGGCACGTTCCCTGAGTTTTTCCAGCAAGATGGTGCACCACCACATTATGGGTGTTAGGTCCGAGTTTTCCTAGATGAACAGTTTCCTGGAAAGTGGATTGGTCATCGTGGGCCAGTTGAATGGCCCCCAAGGTCTCCCGATCTGACCCCCTTAGACTTTTATCTTTGGGGTCATCTGAAGGCAATTGTCTATGCTGTGAAGATACGAGATGTGCAGCACCTGAAAGTACGGATACTGGAAGCCTGTGATAGCATTTCTCCTGCGGTGTTGCTATCAGTGTGTGAAGAGTGGGAGAAGAGGGTTGCATTGACAATCCAACACAATGGGCAGCACATTGAACACATTTTATAAGTGGTCAGAAACTTGTAAATAACTCATGAAAGAATTAAGTTACGTTAAAACCAAGCACACCATTGTTTTTCTTGTGAAATTCCCAATAAGTTTGATGTCTCACATGACCCTCTTCCTATTGAAAAAACAAAAGTTGGATTCAAAATGGCCGACTTCAAAATGGCCACCATAGTCACCACCCATCTTGAAGTTTCCCCCCTCACATATACTAATGTGCCACAAACAGGAAGTTAATATAACCAACCATTCCCATTTTATTAAGGTGTATCCATATAAATGGCCCACCCTGTATATATTTTTTTAATAAATAGAATAATTATAATAATTATCAAGTATTATAATTATTCTATTTATTTAAAAAAAAAAAAGCAAAGTAATATAATCGCATAGCGAATTAAACACAGCTGTCTCTATAGTCAACTTTCCTATTTGATTGCTAGAATTAGCGAAGTTGACGAATATGGAGCTAAAACGAAGATGGAGAATACTTTGTTATCTTTGTTTTGAGGAATATGACGAATACATTAGTCATATTCCTATTCTTCGCTAATTCTACCAAGCCAACCATAGTAAACCAGGTATAAGTTGAAATCGCAATGCGATGACTTCAAGTTATATTAATCGCATTGCCGAATATGGAATATAGCAGTAAGTTGAAATCGCAATTCGATTAATATAACTTGAAGTCATCGCATTGCGATTTCAACTTATACCCAGTTTACTATGGTTGGCTTGGTAGAATTAGCAAATATGACGAATGTATTCGTCATATTCCTCAAAACGAAGATAACGAAGTACTCTCCATCTTCGTTTTAGCTCCATATTCGGCAACTTCGCTAATTCTAGCAATCAAATAGGAAAGTTGACTATAGAGACAGCTGTGTTTAATTCGCTATGCGATTATATTACTTAGCTTTTTTTTTAAATAAATAGAATAATTATAATACTTGATAATTATTATAATTATTCTATTTATTAAAAAAAATATATATTTACAGTCGTGGCCAAAAGTTTTGAGAATTACATAAATATTGGAAATTGTAAAAGTTGCTGCTTAAGTTTTTATAATAGCAATTTGCATATACTCCAGAATGTTATGAAGAGAGATCAGATGAATTGCATAGTCCTTTTTTGCCATGAAAATTAACTTAATTAAAAAAAAATATTTCCACTGCATTTCATTGCTGTCATTAAAGGACCTGCTGAGATCATTTCAGTAATTGTCTTGTTAACTCAGGTGAGAATGTTGACGAGCACAAGGCTGGAGATCATTATGTCAGGCTGATTGGGTTAAAATGGCAGACTTGACATGTTAAAAGGAGGGTGATGCTTGAAATCATTGTTCTTCCATTGTTAACCATGGTGACCTCCAAAGAAACGCTTGCAGCCATCATTGCATTGCATAAAAATGGCTTCACAGGCAAGGATATTGTGGCTACTAAGATTGCACCTCAATCAACAATTTATAGGATCATCAAGAACTTCAAGGAAAGAGGTTCAATTCTTGTTAAGAAGGCTTCAGGGCGTCCAAGAAAGTCCAGCAAGCTCTAGGATCGTCTCCTAAAGAGGATTCAGCTGCGGGATCGGAGTGCCGCCAGTGCAGAGCTTGCTCAGGAATGGCAGCAGGCAGGTGTGAGCGCATCTGCACGCACAGTGAGGCGAAGACTTTTGGAAGATGGCCTGGTGTCAAGAAGGGCAGCAAAGAAGCCACTTGTCTCCAAAAAAAACATCAGGGACAGATTGATCTTCTGCAGAAAGTATGGTGAATGGACTGCTGAGGACTGGGGCAAAGTCATATTCTCTGATGAAGCCTCTTTCTGATTGTTTGAGGCATCTGGAAAAAGGCTTGTCCGGAGAAGAAAAGGTGAGCGCTACCATCAGTCCTGTGTCATGCCAACAGTAAAGCATCCTGAGACCATTCATGTGTGGGGTTGCTTCTCATCCAAGGGAGTGGGCTCACTCACAATTTTGCCCAAAAACACAGCCATGAATAAAGAATGGCACCAAAACACCCTCCAACAGCAACTTCTTCCAACAATCCAACAACAGTTTGATGAAGAACAATGCATTTTCCAGCACGATGGAGCACCGTGCCATAAGGCAAAAAAGATAACTAAGTGGCTCGGGGACCAAAATGTTAACATTTTGGGTCCATGGCCTGGAAACTCCCCAGATCTTAATCCCATTGAGAACTTGTGGTCAATCCTCAAGAGGCGGGTGGACAAACAAAAACCCACTAATTCTGACAAACTCCAAGAAGTGATTATGAAAGAATGGGTTGCTATCAGTCAGGAATTGGCCCAGAAGTTGATTGAGAGCATGCCAAGTCGAATTGCAGAGGTCCTGAAAAAGAAGGGCCAACACTGCAAATACTGACTCTTTGCATAAATGTCATGTAATTGTCAATAAAAGCCTTTGAAACGTATGAAGTGCGTGTAATTATATTTCACTACATCACAGAAACAACTGAAACAAAGATCTAAAAGCAGTTTAGCAGCAAACTTTGTGAAAACTAATATTTGTGTCATTCTCAAAACTTTTGGCCACGACTGTATATATATAATCGCATAGCGAATTAAACACAGCTGTCTCTATAGTCAACTTTCCTATTTGATTGCTAGAATTAGCGAAGTTGACGAATAGGTAGCTAAAACGAAGATGGAGAATACTTTGTTATCTTCGTTTTGAGGAATATGACGAATACATTCGTCATATTCGCTAATTCTACCAAGCCAACCATAGTAAACCGGGTCTAAGTTGAAATCGAAATGCGATTAATTCAAGTTATATTAATCACATTGCGATTTCAACGTAATTCTCAAATCCGACAGTACATTCTAGTATGGAGACGTTCCCATGGTGATGCTCCATGAGCACGGAAGTCGGCAGAAGCGGCAACGGGCACTGACTGGAGCAGCCAGGAAGCCAGGAATCCTAAGGACAGGTAAGAACTACTTTTGGGAAGTGGGAAAGAAAAAAAAATAACAATAAAAAAAAAAAAAAAAAGAATATTCAAAATAACAAATTTATAGCACTATATTTGAAATATTCGCGAATTAGCGAAGTGCCGATATTCGCAAAAAAATTTCAATATTCAAATATTCGCGCTCAACACTACTCATGTGGCCGTGAGATGTAGGTGCCACATCTCCAGGCCCATGACCAGCCAGATTTACCATCATCTGTTCCAGGACATGAAGCAGTGGAATAATGTTGTTCATCCCGTAATCCTGGCGACTGACAAATAACATGGCCTTCTCAAAGGGCCTGAGCAAACAGGAGGTGTCACGCATTAGCTGTTACTGGCTGACATCGAAGTTACACAGGGGAGTACTCCTGTCCGCTTGGATCATCAAGAAATTGTTGATGGCCTTTCTCTGTTAGTATAGTCGGTCCAACATTTGGAGGGTGGAATTCCAATGTGTGGAAATGTTGCATATCAGCCTATGTTGGGGGATGCCGTTCTGCTGCTGCAGCTCAAGGAGGTTGTGCTTTGCAGTTTACAAGTGGCTGAAGTGCATGATAAGTCTCCTGGTCATTTTTAGGATGTCTTGCAGATGGGTGGTAGACTTCAGAAAAAGCTTGACAACCAGATTTAACACGTGTGCCATGTAAGGCGCATGGCTCAGCCCTCCTTGACGCAGAGCCAACACCATGTTCTTCTCGTTGTCAGTCACCATGGTTCCGATTTTGAGTTGCCGCGGAGAAAGCCAGGATTCGATTTCTTGCTGAAGGACATGGTGTAGTGTGACTCCGTTTCTAAGGCAAACCAGGTTCAGAAAAGCGTGAGATTGATGAGAGATGTCACACATGGCTTGCATACACTTTATGCCTCCAACATAATTCTTGGATCTCTACATGAAAATAATGTATTTGCTGTAAATCACGAGAGGGGCATAGTTGGAGACATTGACTTCACAAAAGATACAGAGCAGCGTAGTTCAGCCACTTCTATTTGCTTCCCGCTGTTTACTGATCATGAAATATGGAGTCCTTTTGTTATGGCTTTCCACAGGGAGCAAGAATGTTATGCACAATTCTGATGGAACTCCTGATCTTAAGAAACTGGACTTGGACTCCAAAGCAGAGGCTCTCTTGTCATGTTTTGTGGGCTGAGGAGATCAAATGCAGTTGGAGCAGATAAAAACACATCAATATTTTCAACTTCTTGAAGCTGCTTGATTTAATTGTGAATAAATAGTAAAGGCAAAGTCTGCTGGTGTGTTGTCATCAGCGTCTTTATTATGTTTACTGCAGGACCCACAACAACGTAATTTAGTCCATATAGCAAAAGGAGGTCTACAATCACCTATCAATTTTTCAGAAAAAAACATGTTTGAAATGAAAAATTTCACCAATGAAATGATAATGGAATTCGGTTCATACAGAAGAAAGTCTACAATCACCTATCAATTTTCCCTCCAAAAAAGCCTGCTTCACATAAAAAATTTCACCACTACGTAATTTGGTCCATACCGCAAAAAGGGCTTTGCTACATATAACTGCACGGCTAAATGGCAAATAGCCCCTTATTTTTTTCCACTTTTACACTACACAAAAGGCTTTTCAACATATATTTAAGTGCAACACTAAAGGCAAATATATTTTTCTTTTGCCACTAATATACAGCAGACAGGGCTTTAGAATATATAACTGCACTGCTGAAAGGTAATTAGGTCCTAACTTTTTTCTACTTTTCCACTACACAAAAGGCTTTTCAACATAAAAGTGCAACGCTGAACGGCGAATATATTTTTCTTTCGCCACTAATACAGGGCAAAAAGGGTTTTAGAATATATAACTGCACCGCTGAACGGCAATTAGGCCCTAATTTTTTTTCACTTTTACACTACAAAAATGGCTTTTCAACATATACCATAAGTGCAACGCTGAATGACGAATATATTTTTCTTTTGCCACTAATACAGGGCAAAAAGGGCTTTAGAATATATAACTGCACTGCTGAACGGCAATTAGGCCCTAATTTTTTTCACTTTTACACTACACAAAAGGCTTTTCAACATATAAGTGCAACGCTGAACAGCGAACATATTTTTATTTTGCCACTAATACACGGCAAACAGGACTTTAGAATATACAACTGCACCACTGAACGGCAATTAGGCACAAATGTTTTCCACTTTTTCACTAAACAAAAAGCTTTTCAACATATACACTCACCTAAAGAATTAATAGGAACACCATACTAATACGGTGTTGGACCCCCTTTTGCCTTCAGAACTGCCTTAATTCTACGTGGCATTGATTCAACAAGGTGCTGATAGCATTCTTTAGAAATGTTGGCCCATATTGATAGGATAGCATCTTGCAGTTGATGGAGATTTGAGGGATGCACATCCAGGGCACGAAGCTCCCGTTCCACCACATCCCAAAGATGCTCTATTGGGTTGAGATCTGGTGACTGTGGGGGCCATTTTAGTACAGTGAACTCATTGTCATATTCAAGAAACCAATTTGAAATGATTCGAGCTTTGTGACATGGTGCATTATCCTGCTGGAAGTAGCCATCAGAGGATGGCATGGATACATGTTTTCATTCTGTTTACGCCAAATTCGGACTACCATTTGAATGTCTCAACAGAAATCGAGACTCATCAGACCAGGCAACATTCTTCCAGTCTTCAACAGTCCAATTTTGGTGAGCTCGTGCAAATTGTAGCCTCTTTTTCCTATTTGTAGTGGAGATAAGTGGTACCCGGTGGGGTCTTCTGCTTTTGTAGCCCATCCGCCTCAAGGTTGTGCGTGTTGTGGCTTCACAAATGCTTTGCTGCATACCTCGGTTGTAACGAGTGGTTATTTCAGTCAACGTTGCTCTTCTATTAGCTTGACTCAGTCGGCCCATTCTCCTCTGACCTCTAGCATCAACAAGGCATTTTCGCCCACAGGACTGCCACATACTGGATGTTTTTCCTTTTTCACATCATTCTTTGTAAACCTTAGAAATGGTTGTGCGTGAAAATCCCAGTAACTGAGCAGATTGTGAAATACTCAGACCGGCCCGTCTGGCACCAACAACCATGCCACGTTCAAAATTGCTTAAATCACCTTTCTTTCCCATTCTGACATTCAGTTTGGAGTTCAGGAGATTGTCTTGACCAGGACCACACCCCTAAATGCATTGAAGCAACTGCCATGTGATTGGTTGACTAGATAACTGCATTATTGAGAAATAGAACAGGTGTTCCTAATAATTCTTTAGGTGAGTGTATATCTATATATATACATTTACATTTTATGTGACTTCTTGACAACTATGTAATGAAAATTTGCACATCCGATTTTTATATAAAAATAGCTTTCCACTTTGCAATATAAACTGTGGTGTATAATATTCTTGAAGCCATGTCACCATTTTGGGAGTTATTCTTCTCATTTCCATGGTTGCTATCATGTGACCGCATAGACAGGATGCGTTTGTGGCTCAGCTTGCGTTCAATTTCAGGTGTGAACACGTGATCTGTTATCATGTGAACACCCTGTCTATGGACACTTGCAGCCTGTGTGTGTTCCTCCTTCGATGCGATCATGTGATTGCATCACATGTTTCTTTATGTAATGCGGAAGCAATGCGCCGGCATGCACAGCTAACCAAACGGGACACTATATCGGATCCATGCTGGTTTTGGACATCATTTTTTTAATGTAATTTTGATGAATTAAGCACATATTATGAATTCACAAAGTTTAATTAAAGTTATTATTCTCTTCACAGTATGAATACTTGTATATTATGTAAAAAAATAAATTTAACAGGATTTTTTTTTTTACACAATACTAATCAAATTAATTGTAATTCAGTCATTAATAGTTTTCATTAAATAATTACCTGAGTTTGTATTTGTACTTAGCACCATTCACTTTTGTCACTGCTAGAGATAGGTCCCATTGTGTGGACCGAAACGTCGCTTTGAGGTGAATAAACGCACATTTTATGGAGGCTGTGCCATGGCATGTGTATATATATATATACATATATATACATATATATATATATACACATATATATATACACATATATATATACACATATATATATATATATACATACATACATATACATATATATATATACATACAGTGGGATGCGAAAGTTTGAGCAACCTTGTTAATCGTCATGATTTTCCTGTATAAATCGTTGGTTGTTACGATAAAAAATGTCAGTTAAATATATCATATAGGAGACACACACAGTGATATTTGAGAAGTGAAATGAAGTTTATTGGATTTACAGAAAGTGTGCTATAATTGTTTAAACAAAATTAGGCAGGTGCATAAATTTGGGCACTGTTGTCATTTTATTGATTCCAAAGCCTTTAGAACTAATTATTGAAACTCAAATTGGCTTGGTAAGCTCAGTGACCCCTGACCTACATACACAGGTGAATCCAATTATGAGAAAGAGTATTTAAGGGGGTCAATTGTAGGTTTCCCTCCTCTTTTTATTTTCTCGGAAGAGTAGCAACATGGGGGTCTCAAAACAAATCTCAAATGACCTGAAGACAAAGATTGTTCACCATCATGGTTTAGGGGAAGGATACAGAAAGCTGTCTCAGAGATTTCAGCTGTCTGTTTCCACAGTTAGGAACCTATTGAGGAAATGGAAGACCACAGGCTCAGTTCAAGTTAAGGCTCAAAGTGGCAGACCAAGAAAAATCTCGGATAGACAGAAGCGGCGAATGGTGAGAACAGTCAGAGTCAACCCACAGACCAGCACCAAAGACCTACAACATCATCTTGCTGCAGATGGAGTCACTGTGCATCGTTCAACCATTCGGCGCACTTTAAACAAGGAGATGCTATATGCGAGAGTGATGCAGAAGAAGCCTTTTCTCTGCCCACAGCACAAAAAGTTCCACTTGAGGTGGGCTAAAGCACATTTGGACAAGCCAGCTTCATTTTGGAATAAGGTGCTGTGGGCTGATGAAACTAAAATTAAGTTATTTGGCCATAACAAGGGGCGTTATGCATGAAGGAAAAAGAACACCGCATTCCAAGAAAAACACCTGCTACCTACAGTAAAATATGGTGGTGGTTCCATCATGCTGTGGGGCTGTGTGGCCAGTGCAGGGACTGGGAATCTTGTCAAAGTTGAGGGCCGCATGGATTCCACTCAGTATCAGCAGATTCTGGAGACCAATGTCCAGGAATCAGTGACAAAGCTAAAGTTGCGCCGAGGCTGGATCTTTCAACAAGACAACGATCCTAATCACTGCTCAAAATCCACTAAGGCATTTATGCAGAGGAACAAGTACAACGTTCTGGAATGGCCATCTCAGTCCCCAGACCTGAATATAATTGAAAATCTGTGGTGTCACTTAAAGAGAGCTGTCCATGCTCAGAAGCCATCAAACCTGAATGAACTAAAGATGTTTTGTAAAGAGGAATGGTCCAAAATACCTTCAACCAGAATCCAGACTCTCATTGGAACCTACAGGAAGTGTTTAGAGGCTGTAATTTCTGAAAAAGGAGAATCTACTAAATATTGATTTCATTTATTTTTTGTGGTGCCCAAATTTATGCACCTGCCTAATTTTGTTTAAACAATTCTAGCACACTTTCTGTAAATCCAATAAACTTCATTTCACTTCTCAAATATCACTGTGTGTGTCTCCTATATGATATATTTAACTGACATTTTTTATCGTAACAACTAACGATTTATACAGGAAAATCATGACGATTAACAAGGTTGCCCAAACTTTCGCATTCCACTGTACATACATATATATATATATATATATATATATATATAATTTTTTTTTTATTTCTTGTGGGATTTACAATCTAAAAAATCCTTTGAAATAGAAATTGTAAAAGGAATATATTGCAATTTGTATGCATGGGAACACATTCCTGCTGTAGACAAAGAACCTGCTGCTGTCAGAGGTGTATAAGTTTATTTTTGGTGTTGCCCCGGTCTGGCAGGGGCCCATTCCTGTAAACATATTCCTGCTACAAAGAACTGGCTCCTATCTGTTCTGACTGAGTTTTGCCGAGCTATGTGTAGGCCTTATGCTACCCTGTTACCATTTACATGCTGCTGCTCTCTGTCCTGATGATTTTGGCCGAGATATATGTAGGCCTTTTACTACCCAGTTATCACTTACATACTGCTGCTGCTGTCTGTCCTTCTGAGTTTGGCCAAGCTATGTGTAGGCCATATATTACCATGCTGTCTGTCCTGAAGAGTTTGGCCGAGCTATGTGTAGGCCTCATACTACGCCATTACCACTTACCTGCTGCTGTCTGTCCTGCTGAGTTTGGCCCAGCTATGTGTAGGCCTTATACTATCCCATTACCAATTACATGTTGCTACTCTCTGTCCTATTGATTTTGGCTGAGCTATGTGTAGGCCTTATACTACCCTGTTACCGATTACATGCTGCTGCCTGTCCTTCTGAGTTTGGCCGAGCTATGTGTAGGCTTTATACTACCCCGTTATTATTTAGATGCTGCTGCTATCTGTCTTGATGAGTTTGGCCGAGCTATGTGTAGGCCTTATACTACCCTGTTACCATCTACATGCTGCTGCTGTCTGTCCTGATGATTTTGGCTGAGATATGTGTAGGCCTTATACTACCCCGTTACAATTTTCATGCTGCTGCTTCTGTCTGTCCTGATGACTTTTGGCCGAGCTAAGTGTAGGCCTTATACTACCCCATTACCATTTTACGCTGCTGCTGTCTGTCCTGATGATTTTGGACCAGCTATGTGTAGGCCTTACACTACACCATTACCATTTACCTGCTGCTGCTACTGTCTGTCCTGATCCTGATGAGTTTGACCCTGGACTAAAGAGGCTTTACTGCAACCTTATTGTTCAAAATTACACAAAAACAAAATATAAAAAAATGGAAGTACACGTTACAACAGAATAAAAATATTTATTTACAAACATGCCTCTATGACAACTTTTTTAGTTGGTCATGAAGTTCTAACAGCTCCTGCATCCGTTTAAGGTGCAGCACCTCCATCTTCCAGATCTGCTTGCACATCAGGCTCCGCATCTCGTGCATGCCAGCTTTATGCTCCTGCTGCATCTGCCTAATTTTTTTTATAATTAATCAGTACTGTTAAGATTAAAAAAAAATATGAAAATGACTTGCAATTCAGATTGAAGTGGCATGAATACAGAATTATATTGCTATGTGTACATATCTACCCTCCTGGCGGAAGCTGGTGACATCCTCCTCCTCTTCATTGTCATCAGGACCGGGCTGCCTGAATCTGGCTGCTGGGAGGGTCCAGCCTCTTCCACCTCCACCTCTTTGCCCACATCAGGTGGGGCTGGTGCCTAATGCTGCTGCTCCCTCCTCTCCCTCCTCCTCCTCGGTGGACAACACCAGCACCTCTAGATCCTCTGTCGAAGGCCTGCGGCGGACGGAGGGAACAGAAACCGCTGTAATCAGACAATGTTCAGAATTTAAACAAACAACTCAGAACTCATAACGGCAAATTAAGTGTGGGATGTATCTAATGTAATGATGGACAGGGCCTTTTACTGGAATACAGAATGATGATGGCAGTTTATGTATAGAGGTGGGACGACGAATCCGTTGAATCCACGAATACCTCAAATCTTGCTCGATTCTTGGGATTTGTGGACTCGAATCCCGACGTTCGATAACGGGATTCGTTGTCGACGAATCCCGTTATCGAATAATCGGCCGATTCGTTGCTATGCTTGCGGGAACGGGCGGCTTACATTAAACTTTAAATCAGCACATCTTTATTACCTTAAAATGAAGCTCCAGTAACAGGCAGAGTGGGCGGCGGCGTAACGTCACTTACTCATGTGATACGCCTGCTCCGCCTGCTTCATTCATAAAGTGGGCGGAGCAGGCGCGTCACGTAAGTGAGTGACGTTATGCCGCTGCCCGCTCTGCCTGTTACTGGAGCTTCATTGTAAGGTAATAAAGATGTGCTGAACCTGATTTAAAGTTAAAGTAAAAGTTACTGCTGGGCCGGGCTGTTATGGGGAGGGGGATCTGTGGATGGCACTGTTATGGGGGATCTGTGGGTGGCGCTGTTATGGGGGGATCTGTGGCTGAAGGCTGTTATGGGGAGGGGAATCTGTGGATGGTGCTGTTATGGGGAGGGGGATCTGGGGATGGCGCTGTTATGGGGGGATCTGTGGTGGATGACACATATAGCATAAGATGCTATATAGTGTCATCCACAGATCCCTTCCATAACAGCGCCATCCGCAGATCCCCTCCATAACAGCGCCATCCACAGATCCCACATAACAGCACCATCCAAAAATCCCCCATAACAGTGTCATCCACAGATTCCCCATAACAGTGTCATCCACAGATCCCTCCAACAACAGCGCCATCCACAGATCCCTCCCATAACAGCGCCATCCACAGATCCCCCATAACAGTGTCATCCACAGATCCCCATAATAGTGTGTCATCCACAGATCACTTTGTTTCTTACACCGTTCACACAATTCTTATGTACAGGATTCGTAGGATTCCAGATTCAAAAGATTCGATATATTCGAGCACATTTTCGGATTCGGATTCGAAAAAAATTGGATTCGTTCCACCTCTAATATACACACACACACATATAAATATATTTATGTGTGTGTGTGAAACGCACAAAATCAGCCGGTTACCTTCATTTCTCACCTAGTTGAAGTAAGTGTAATCCAGGAAGTGCTGTGGCCTGAACAAATTTAGTTGTTTAAGCAGGATTTTTCTGAAAATACGTGGGGCCTGGATTATGTGAAACAGTTGTTAAGGTTGGTAGTGGGATCAACCGTTCCCTCCCTTCCAGGCCAGCTTGTTGGTGTGCCCTAAAACACCTGAAGGCAGTTAACCTTGTTAGGTTGCTATATAAAGGGTTCTGTAGCTCACTTAGTAGAGTCCTGCAAGGAGAGCACATAGTGCTAGGACTACTGAGGACCAGCGAGCAAACTACATGCCGTGGGAACGTCAGCCTTACAGATGTAGCCTAGGTGAGATAAACTTTTTATGTTAGTAGTTAGTCCCAGACGGAAGGTTTTTTGTTTTTGTGATTTGTAAGGCTACTTTCACACCTGCGTTAGGTGCAGATCTGTCTTGTATCTGCACAGACGGATCCGCACCGATAATGCAAACGCTTGTATCTGTTTAGAACGGATCCGTTTGCATTACCATGAACCATATCATTGTTCATGATAATGCAAACGGATCCGTTTTGACTTACACTGAAAGTCAATGGGAGGCGGATCCGTTTTCAATTGCACCATATTGTGTCAGTGAAAACGGATCCGTCCCCATTGACCTCCATTGTAAGTCAGGACGGATCCGTTTGGCTCTGCATCGTCAGGCGGACATCAAAACGCTGCAAGCAGCGTTTTGGTGTCCGCCTCCAGAGCAGAATGGAGGCTGAACGAAGGCAAACTGATGCATTCTGAATGGATCCTTATCCATTCAGAATGGATTGGGGCTAAACTGATCCGTTTTGGGCCGCTTATGAGAGCCCTGAAACGGATCTCACAAGCGGACCCAGAAACGCCAGTGTGAAAGTAGCCTTACTGAAATACTGGAAATCCTGGGTTCCACTAAAGAAAGCATGTGTTGATTTAAACCTCATAAAACTGGATCCTAATAAAAGTGACGTGAACTTTATGCCACCCGTGCCTCCGTGAGTGTCCCTAACTGTACGCTACCCCCCGCAGGCTTACAATATATACTCATGGCGAGGTAGAGATATATGATGTAACCTGCTGATTTGCTAAGTGTCACACCAGGTAATAAGTAATCATTTGTAAAAGGATGAAATATTTTATTTCATAACTGTATATATACATTACAGAGTGTTGGCGAGAGATACAAAAGTAATGTAAGCAATGTAACATAGTAACATAGTACATAAGGCCGAAAAAAGACATTTGTCCATCCAGTTCGGCCTGTTATCATGCAAGTTGATCCAGAGGAAGGCAAAAAAACCCTGTGAGGTAGAAGCCAATTTTCCTCACTTTAGGGGAATAAAAAATTCCTTCCCGACTCCAATCAGGCAATCAGAATAACTCCCTGGATCAACGACCCCTCTCTAGTAGCTATATCCTGTAATATTATTACGCTCCAGAAATACATCCAGGCCCCTCTTGAATTCCTTTATTGTACTCAACATCACCACCTCCTCAGGCAGAGAGTTCCATAGTCTCACTGCTCTTACCGTAAATAATACTTTTCTATGTTTGTGTACAAACCTTCTTTCCTCCAGACGCAGAGGATGTCCCCTCGTCACAGTCCTGGGGATAAATAGATGATGGGATAGATCTCTGTACTGACCCCTGATATATTTATACATAGTAATTAGATCTCCCCTCAGTCGTCTTTTTTCTAACGTGAATAACCCTAATTGTGATAATCTTTCAGGGTACTGTAGTTGCCCCATTCCAGTTATTACTTTAGTTGCCCTCCTCTGGACCCTCTCCAGCTCTGCTATGTCTGCCTTGTTCACTGGGCATATTCTGTCATGGATCTCTCTGATTCGCTCCTAGTTCCTCCTCTTCAAATCTGACCATTTCTTTAATATGGCCATCCTAGGGTGCCTGCTATTAAACTTCCTTAAGAGCTCAAAACGGATCTCACCCAAAATCCTCTGCTTCTAAGCCTGGACCCGGGTCCTTTCAGATCCCCGCTCCAACATGCGCTGCAGGATAAAGATGCAAGCATATAATCCCAATTTGTTTTAATACAAGTATTGAAAATAATGACCTCAGCAAAACATCAAAAAGTATTTAAGTCTTTGAAGGGGAAATATTAGATTTAATGTTACCGTTATAAGATTGTATTGTATTGTGATTGTATGTGTGTGGGGTCTAAGCAATCGGGTATTGGCCAGTTGAGCAGAGATGTACCTGTCTAGTGAAGTGACGGTACGGTATGGGGTGTAAAGCTGGTTTGTCTCCCCGTGGTGCACCCTGGGTAACTCTAAATAAACCAGCAAATACTGGCGGTCAGACAAAGAAAGCTTCTCCTGAATCCTGACCAACATGACACAAACTCTAATCTATAGACTGTGTTTGTGTGTGTGTGTGTGTGTGTGTGTGTGTGTGGGGGGGGGGGGGTATATAGTGTGCAGCAGGAAAATGGACTTGCAATGTGCATGTGAGAGATATTTCTATGCTGTCCATGCATACATGCTACATACATAGTGCCGTGAAGCCACTACAATACTTAGTGCACCAATCAGTAATATCTACTTAGACCTGATAAAATTTGAAGTTGTATGTATTGCAAATTAACATTCGCATCACAAGTGACGATTTTTGCAATTGCTAATATTTTATAACACTCTATCTGCATATAAAGCGATTGTTCTGACAAGCATGTGAAATGTAATCAAATATAGGGTTGAGCGTACTCGAACTTTAAAGTTAGGGTTCGTACCAAATTTTAGGATTTTTGGAGGTATCTCCCAGGGAAAAAGAACTGTCTGGCTACTGCCACCTTTTGGCTTTTTAAAAAGTTGGACTTTGACTTATAGGGAAACACTTCCAAAAGGTGACACTAGCGAGACATGATTCTGTTTCCTTGGAAGATACCTCTTTGTATATTATTTTCCCATGACGCATTGCTACTAAGAGAACCAGTACACCCCCCTTCCCCAAGCTGCATCCAAGTCATCTCACTCAGCCAGCCAAAATCCTACTCTGTACTGATGAGGAGGCAAGCACCCCAAAACTGCTGCCTGCGGATGGATATTTGACATGACTATTTTCTCTTTACATGTCCCATAGCTTGGTAAAAAATAGGGACTATGACACATGGGGAGCCACTTCCAAAAGGTGGCACTAGCAATATGATTCCCTTTCCTTGTATGATATCTCTTTGCATAAGACTGGCAATAAGACAAATGGATACGATGATTAAGTTACTCTCTGAGCACTGCTTGGAAAACAATTAAGTGGGCACTATTTTCTTTAACACTGAGTTGGCACATTCTGGCACTGTGTGAACTTTGTATAACTGGCAATTTTTGCCACATAATAGCACTATGTGGGTTCCATGTAGGCGCAGTGTGGCTGTACCTCGCATAGTCTTGGAACTATTTAGCACTATGTGGGCCAATAATCCAAAACATCCAAAGCCAATTACCCCGTACCCAAACAAATCAGTTTAAAGTGCCTTCAAGGCTATGTTCAAACTCTGTGTTGCTGTTAAAATCACAACATAAGCACACTGCAGTAACTCAGAAATAGACATGACATATACTCTATCGGTGCTTGTACCAAAGGTTGAGAACTTAGGCGCTACAGGATCATTTTGTCCATTGGAAAGCCATTCCCTAGCCTATAAGAGAACTGACCATAGACCATAGACAAAATGACAGCTACTGTTCTTCAGTAGGTCCTGAAATAATTCATGACTCATTTTATTTATACTGTGCTCTACAAAGTCTTGAGCCATAATGTAGCTTTCAGGGTTTTTGTAGTCTTTAAGACTTTACTTTAAATCATGGCATTATTATGCATTGTTAAAACTACTAATCCCATAAACTAAATTATATTTTGGATTCTGGTTTGATTGTTAAAAAAGTGCTAGGATAAATATTCAGCATTGATGAGATATTATAGAACATCGCCTGCAGACTGGTGTTTTGAATGACAGGTACAAATATTTAACATGAGTACATGATTATGAAAGCAATTATGAAACACCTTTCTTATGAATTTTGTATCCTTCTTAGATCATTTTTGGTTGGAGAGTACATTATCACTGAATTTTAAACTTCTTATTTTCCAATTTTCACTGAATAATGCTTTTTTTTTTAAAGAGTAAATTAAGCTCAGTGGCTTTCACACTGCTGGGTAGCAGAAAAATTTGAATTATAAAATAGTCTCTGTCTATGCAGGTAATGATCAGTGCATATAACTACAGGTGGGTATTCCATATGCAGCTTAAATAGATCATCAATTATATTTCATGATATGAAAATGTTAGAAGTTAGCAGGATACTTACAATAAATACTTTAAAATATAAAAAAATTTCCCACAAAACAGGAATGTTTCTTCCCAAATCTGTATTCATTCAGTCAATGCTTTAGCAGTCTTATATGAAAATTGAAAAGTGTTATCATCTAATTGGTCAGGCGCTATGACAAGCTGCATGCAAGACACAGCACAGATCTAAAACTGGCTAATTTGCTAAAGAGTTTGTTATGGAAGACCTACTTCATGGGATTTAACAATTTCCCCTTGCAGTCCCAGCTGCTTAGGTAGTCCCTTGTGCAACTGCAAAGGTATACATATGATACGTCCACCTCTGGCTTTAAAATATGCACCAAATAGGAAGCAAAATAAAAAAGCAAAAACTACACAGCTTCTCAGTGGGCGTCGCACCACAAGGTTTTGAGCATCTAAAACCAAGTGCAGTATGGAGATTATATATTCCCTTCTGTTTATATTGGTTTCCTCAAACAAAGCTAATAGATTAGCTGTATGGTTCTGCAAGTGGTTCTGTCTTTGGGAAACAGACTCCCTTTCACACAAACATTTTTGGGATCTTTCTGACTATATGATAGAAAAGTAGTCAAAAACATTGGGGCAAATAAGTTAATCCTGCCTAACAGCGTCAGACTGAAGCCCCCTGGGCCCACCAGAGGCCCACAATCTGTGAATACAGGATCTTAAGGTCCCTTTTTTTATTAGAGGTTCATTATTGCCAGAGCTTGGGCCCATCATGGGATCTTTTGGTACTCTGGTGATCCAGTTTGACCCTGCTGTCGAATACTTAGACAGTGTAAAGTTAGACCTGGCAATCTAAAGATTCAACAAAATTATCAAAGTGGTTCATGCTGGATGATAAATGTTGTACATGCTTAGATACTTTTGTCTAACTTTACACCGCCTATTGGTTGGTTTACTTTGCACCAAAACTCTGAACAAATTTGCACAAATAATTTGCCACATCCTTTATAACAGTGGTGGCGAACCTATGGCACAGTTGCCAGAAGCAGCACTCAGAGCCCTCTCTGTAGGCACCCGCACCCTGGAAAAAGTCTACGGTGTACCAGTATGCCTTAGACTTTTCCTGCCATTCATCAGTGCAGGGCGTACTATGAACAGAACGGACAGCGCATTGAATGTAGGCAGGCTATTATAGCTAACTGATAAAAGTACATGGAATATATACTATATTAGACTGTAGTATGCAGTTTAAATTGCGGTGTTGGCACTTTGCAATAAATAAGTGGGTTTTGGATTGCAGTTTTGGCACTCAGTATGTAAAAGGTTCACCATCACTGCTCTAAAACTAAACAATGCCACTTTGTTTGGCATGTGGCAAAAACTGTAATGCAAAGCATGAATGCTATTTTTTGGCACACATGAAGCCAATATTCCTGTGCTTTTAGGAAATATCCCCATTTACCAAATACACCAAATATATATATATTAAAAGTCTGTGAAGGTTCTCATTTATCCAGGTCATGGTATATCTGTAAAGAATAAATCAAGGCAACTGGACTTACTGTAGATTTCTTGAAAACGTTTCACTCATTCTTCCAACGAGCTTTCTCAATTCTGAGTGACTGTACAAGAATTCTCTGGGAATAAATATGTAACTGAATCAACATCTGGTAATTATACCCAGCATGGGGTCAGAGGTCATTATACCCAGCATGGGATCAAAGGTGTTGAATCCATTATCCTAATTTGAGTCAGTAGGTGATAATGACCTCACAGAAAAAGGTGTCAAGACAGCATTGTATGTGGCAGACAATAGATGTCTAACCCCCCCGCCTCTATTCAAGCTTGGTTTCTCCATTTTTACGTAGATGGCCTCCTTCACAACTCGTTTGTACCAATCGGCCTCTTTATCCAAAACACGTACTTGACTGTCTTCAAAGGTGTGACCTGTTTTGTTTAGATGTAAGTACACGGCTGAATCTTGACCAGAGGTCATTATCACCTACTGACTCCAATTAGGATAATGGAATCAACACCTTTGACCCCATGCTGGGTATAATGACCTCTGACCCCATGCTGGGTATAATTACCAGATGTTGATTCAGTTACATATTTATTCCCAGAGAATTCTTGTACAGTCACTCAGAATTGAGAAAGCTCGTTGGAAGAACGAGTGAAACGTTTTCAAGAAATCTACAGTAAGTCCAGTTGCCTTGATTTATTCTTTACAGATATATATATTAAAATTTAAAATTAGATGTCTGGTAACTCTATTCAATGATATACAAATAACTATACTTGTGACTGAGGATTTTGCCCTTTTTAAGGGCATCCTTCATATGTAAAAAATGAAGATACAATTTTGAATAGTCTTTTTTCCCAACTTTTATTTTCCTTTTAAAGTCTGTCTGCCTCATGGGCTACTGTATTTAGTATGAGAGTCTTGCTTTATGTCTTTTATAATAATGAATGAGAGATTTCTGTTAGAGACTTCTGTATTAACCTTTTTGGGACAAATCCTTATTTTATTTACTTAGTAATTTTTCCTTCTCTTCCCCGCCTTCCTACTGCCATAATTATGTAATGATTACAAATAAAAACCTTTGAAAATGCTTTTTTTTTTTGCATCACCATTCCTGACAGCCATAACTTTTTTTTTATATTTCTTTCTAAAGAGCTGTGTAAGAGCTTTTTTTTTTTTTGGGTGAATTGTAGTTTGTAAAGGCTATAAACACCTTGGGGGAGGGGGGGGGGGGTTAATTTTTTTTATTATTGCATTGTACTCATTTTGAGCTAAAAATTATTTTTTTAATTGTTTTTTATTACAAATATGTTATCACTGAAGGTATATTGGCAATTGATCCTTGCTAATGTATATGATGTATCACTGAGGGCAAGGACCTAAAACTTAACTTTTATTTATAATCACAGTAAAATAAAATTACAACTTGGATAAAGAATCATAATTGGTGCGTAGAAAGCTATCAACGGTAAAGGAAGGGCGGTAAAAGGCTAAGGAACTGGGATACAGGGAATAACATTCCCTAAACTTTCCCTCCACAGCTGCTCAGCCCAGAGATACATCTTAATGGTAGGCGTACTCTGTCCGCGTACCTAGGACTGAACTGTCCTTGAAAAGACGTATCCCAATTTCAAAGGTCCCAACGCGTTTCCCCCTCTTAATGCAACAGAGGGTTCATCAGGGGACAATACCTAAATGGGTCAATACAGAAAAAGTGTGTGGCCTCTTAATGGACTAACAGCGCATTGATATAGGGGCAAAACGCACAGAAATGGAACCAGTGGTACACACATGTACTCCTAAGATACAGTGTTTATGGCAAAACAATTTGGCAAAGTTGTAACCAACAGATAGAAACAACATTAGTCACAGCCCCTTAGCATTCATACTATGCAACAGTGCAAGGACTAATATTACATGCACCATATATTCATGAAATGCTGAGTTTGAAACAGAGGGGTTATAAACAAACCAATCAATGAGACTATAATCACAATTGCTTGACAGTCATACTGTGACATAATGCATGGGCTGATATTACCTGCATCACTGCGTCCTGTGTTGTTTCCATTAGATACTAAGTGGGATCATACATATAAGTCGCTTGAGATGCGATTAGAATTAATACAATCTATCAATCTGCCAACTGTGTGACCAGAGATGTGTTCTTGGGGGCCAGATGATAGCTCAACAAATATGGAATCCTTTTTTCTGTACAGGGCTGAGATGCTCTAATAGCAGGATTTACACTCATTATAGCTCAGTTATAATCTTACTGATAAGAATGTGGCTTAAATAAGTGTTTATGACCTCTTAGCGAATTAGAGATAAGGGTTATTAGATTACCAGCACAAAATGAAAGTAAAAAATATGATTCACATATCCAGACAAACAGTTAACCCTTTGTGACAGAACGGCTCAATGTTTTTAATAAAGAGCAAATGAAAAAATGATTTTTAGCCTAAAATTAGTAAAAATGCAGTCATAAAAAAAAGGTTAATTTCGAAGGTGTACATAGCCTTTAATGATACTCTTTTGAGATACAAATGACTGTTTGATAACTAAAAAAATGGCAAATCAAATTTTGTTTTATTATTTTTTACAGCATACATCACACAGAAAAAATATTTTCCCAAGGCCCCTGGCTGTCATAGCAATTGTTTGCTATGGAGATTTTCGCTGTGATTTGAAGGCAGAGGGAGCCTCTGCTTAACCCCAAATATACTGCAATCACTATTGAGGGGTTTGAAGGGTCAAAAGACTGGGATTGATGTTATCACCAATCCAGTATTACACAGCCGGTACCAGCAATATATAGAGTGTTGTGGTGCATGTAGGGGTGAAATAAGGAAGTCTAGGAGACAGTGTTTTCCCTGCAGTGATATCTTGGGAACATACAAGTGTATAATGCAGGAAGGGGGTGGACACACTGCACAAGTTCTTTTGACAGAGTGGAAATATGGAATGTAGATTCTTTGCAGCAACACAACTATACAACTGATAAATATCATAGCTGCAAAGGAGGGCATGGTACTTGAGCAAATGTTGTATGTTACATATTCAAAAGTTCTGTGAGGACACAAACATGTACAATAGTGGTTACAGTTTCTGAAAGGGCACATGTTACAACTATAGGGGAGACAGACAAGGACAGTGAGTCCTAAGGCTAGAACCCAGCTCGCTTTCCCTACTTACTTGCAGTACAAGCCCTAGAAAGCTAGATTGCAACTGGTCGATGATCCCTACGCTATTTAAGTGCATACAAACAAACAGACAAACAAAATACAAGAGTCATACGTCAGAACCAGACAAGATATGCAGTACCAAATGAGAGACAGAGAGTGGTCAGAAGACAAGCTGAGATCAGAACCAGATGGACAACGCAGAACTAAATGCAAGACAAAGAGTGGTCAGAAGACAAGCTGGGGTCAGAGAAATGACACACAGGAACAAGGAACCAGAAACATAGCTAGTGAGTTAGAGACTATCACTGGCATTGGTGTATGGGCAGGAAGGGATTTAACAACTTCCCATCTGGGCCATTTGCCCCCTTCCTGACCAGGCCTAATTTTGCAAATCTGACATATCTCACTTTATGTGGTAATAACTTTAGAACGCTTTTACTTATCCAAGCCATTCAGAGATTGTTTTCTCGTAACACATTGTACTTCATGCTAGTTATAAATTTGAGTCAATATATTTCACCTTTATTTATGAAAAAATCCCAAATTTACCCAAAATTTACAAAAATTCACAATTTTCAAAATTTATATTTCTCTGCTTTTAAAACAGAAAGTGATACCTCATAAAATTTTATTACTTAACATTCCCCATATGTCAACTTTATGTTGGCATCAATTTTTAAATGTCATTTAAATTTTTTAGGACGTTAGAAGGCTTAGAAGTTTAGAAGCAATTGTTACAATTTTTAAGAAAATTGCCAAAACCCACTTTTTAAGTACCAGTTCAGGTCTGAAGTCACTTTGTGGGGCCTACATAGTGGATACCCCCATACATGACCCCCATTGTAGAAACTACACCCCTCAAGTTACTTAAAACCAATTTTACAAACTTTGTTAACCCTTTAGGCGTTCCACAAGAATTAAAGGAAAATGGATAAAAAAAAAAAAAATTTCACTTTTTTTGCCAGATTTTCCATTTTAATCCAATTTTTTTTCTTTAACACATCAATGGCTAACAGCCAAACAAAACTCAATATTTATTACCCAGATTCTGTGGTTTACAGAAACACCTGACATGTGGTCATAAACTGCTGTATGGGCACACGGCAGGGCGCAGAAGAAAAGTAGGGCCACATGGTTTTTAGATGCCATGTCCCATTTGAAGGCCCCCTGATGCACCCTTACAGTAGAAACTCCGATGAAGTGACCCCATTTTGGAAACTAGGGGATAAGGTGCCAGTTTTATTGGTACTATTTTTGGGTACATATGATTTTTTGATCATTCATTATAACACTTTATGGGGCAAGGTGACCAAAAAATTGGTTGTTTTAGCACAGTTTTTATTTATTTATAGCGTTCAACTGAGGGGTTTGGTCAAGTGACATTTTTATAGAGCAGATCGTTATGGACGTGACGATACCTAATATGTATACTTTATTTATTTAAGTTTTACACAATAATAGCATTTTTGAAACAAAAAAAATATGTTTTATTGTGTCCATGCTCTGAGAGCTATAGTTTTTTTTTTTTTTTGAGAGATTTTCTTATGTAGGGGCTCATTTTTTATGGGATGAGGTGACGGTTTTATTGGTACCATTTTGTGGGTGCCTTTTTGATCATTTGGTGTTGGTGCTGTTTGTAAGGTGACAAAAATGGCTTTTTTTGACACAGTTTATTTTTTTTAATGGTGTTTATCAGACTGGGTCGATCATGTGATATATATATATATATATATATATATATATATACAGTACAGACCAAAAGTTTGGACACACCTTCTCATTCAAAGAGTTTTCTTTATTTTCATGACTATGAAAATTGTAGATTCACACTGAAGGCATCAAAACTATGAATTAACACATGTGGAATTATATACATAACAAACAAGTGTGAAACAACTGAAAATATGTCATATTCTAGGTTCTTCAAAGTAGCCACCTTTTGCTTTGATTACTGCTTTGCACACTCTTGGCATTCTCTTGATGAGCTTCAAGAGGTAGTCCCCTGAAATGGTTTTCACTTCACAGGTGTGCCCTGTCAGGTTTAATAAGTGGGATTTCTTGCCTTATAAATGGGGTTGGGACCATCAGTTGCGTTGAGAAGAAGTCAGGTGGATACACAGCTGATAGTCCTACTGAATAGACTGTTAGAATTCGTATTATGGCAAGAAAAAATCAGCTAAGTAAAGAAAAACGAGTGGCCATCATTACTTTAAGAAATGAAGGTCAGTCAGTCAGCCGAAAAATTGGGAAAACTTTGAAAGTAAGGGCTATTTGACCATGAAGGAGAGTGATGGGGTGCTGCGCCAGATGACCTGGCCTTCACAGTCACCGGACCTGAACCCAATCGAGATGGTTTGGGGTGAGCTGGACCGCAGAGTGAAGGCAAAAGGGCCCACAAGTGCTAAGCATCTCTGGGAACTCCTTCAAGACTGTTGGAAGACCATTTCAGGGAACTACCTCTTGAAGCTCATCAAGAGAATGCCAAGAGTGTGCAAAGCAGTAATCAAAGCAAAAGGTGGCTACTTTGTAGAACCTAGAATATGACATATTTTCAGTTGTTTCACACTTGTTGGTTATGTATATAATTCCACATGTGTTAATTCATAGTTTTGATGCCTTCATAGTCATGAAAATAAAGAAAACTCTTTGAATGAGAAGGTGTGTCCAAACTTTTGGTCTGTACTGTATATATAGAGTCGACCATCACGGACACGGCAATACCGAATATGTCTATTTTATTTATTTTTTTTCTATTTTTAACATTTTTTTTATTCCTTACTTGGGGATTTTTTTTTTACATGTGAAACCTTTTTTTTTTTAACACTTTTTTTTTTTTTTTTTTTTTTTACACTTGTCGTCCCCCATAAGGTCATACAAGACCTCTGGGGGACATTTAACTTCACTTTTTATTTTTTATTTTCACTGTTGATTTCTCCTGTACCTGGGGCTGACATAGTAGCCCCAGTTAGAGGAGAAATACACCCCCCCAGAGAGGATGTACAGCGCAATACAGTGCTGTACAGCCTCAGTGCAGGGCTGATCGAGGTCTCTGAAAGACCTCACAGCTCCTGCACTCACCCGGCTCCGGCGGACACATGACCGCCGGGCCGGAATAGGAAGTGCTATGCTGTGTATACAGCGATCTAGAAGGCAGGGACACCTGGGCACTGTCCCCGCCTTCTCTAAGGGTTGCCCTGCTGTCACTGACAGCGGGCAACCCGATCTGCAGCTGCACGATTAGCATGCAGCTGCAGTTTCTGAATGGACGTTCAGGAATGTCCATTCAGAAATAGAGAACCACCTCCGGGACGTTTATAGTCTATGGGCGGACAGGAGGTGGTTAAATAGATCAGAACCTAACAGGTCCATGACTCTGCGCTCCTTTAGTCAGAAACACCAGTAATAGAGCAGCATTGCAATCAGCCTACTGTTAACCTCTCCAGCATATGCCGGGCTGCAGGGAGAAGCAGAACATTGCATCCTGCTGTTACCAGGGGGGCATGGTGCAGCAGCACATCTCTCCCGACTCAGGCACGCCGAGGCTGAGGATTGCACCACTAAAGCCCAGACAGGTAAGTTTCTTATAGCACATCACTCTTGGCAACTATATGTCTGTAGTCCAGAGACACAGTGAGGCACAGTCCTTAAACTATTTCCATAGTTTATATTTCTAGTTCATATACTAGTATTAGTCCCTTCTCCAGAGTTGATGTTAGATTCCAATACCCTAGGTAACTAGCTTGTGGTCTCCACTCACTTGCAGTCTTTTCTACCCTGACTTGGACTCCTGTGGACTTTCCTGTCAAGGCATTGGCTCCTCTTTGAAATAGGTGGCACTAAGTGCTTTTTAAAGGGTAACCACACTTTGGCAAAACCTTTTATGTGTCATAGCAACATATACAAGGTTTTGATTTGTGGATGTTTGAACACTGAACACCCCCACCCCCACCCCATCCCATTTTTCAAACAAGGAGTTAGAGGCATTCAGTTGAACGCTGTTTCGTCTAGCTGATGATGATTGAAATGGAGACTGCTTCCTAGTCTTTCTAATTAGACTGTCTTCAGTTTTGTTTCCCGAATAGAGGTGAGATAGCACTTGGCCAAATACTTCTAACTCCTCTTTTTAGTGATAAGTGGGGGGCTCAACACTCGGACCCCCACCAATCAAAACTTTTATGCTTTAAAATATCAAAAGCTTTGCTAAAGTGTAGTTACTCTTTAAAGTGGATGTGCGGGTTCAGAGCTGACCCCGGACATATCCCCATCCTCATTCCTCCAGCCTCTCTGATATGAGCTTCGGAGAATTTCATGCTCCGATGCTCTCTCTTGCCCTGCACTATATAGTGCAGGGCAAAGGCTGTTTGTTTATGTTTTTAACACTAATAGGCAGAGGCTTCCACCTAGCAGTGTTGCTGGTAACGTCCCCGGCTCTGATGGGTGGGCTTTAGGAATGACACACAGGAACAAGGAACCAGAAACAAAGATAGTGAGTTACAGACTGTCATTGGTGTATGGGCTCTAATGGGCGGGCTTTAGCACTGCCCTAGCCATTTTGCAGGCTAGGGCAGCGCTAAAGCCCACCCATTAGTGCCAGTGACATCACCGGACTCACTGCTGGGTGGAAGCCTCTGCCCTATGGAGAACCCAGTACTTCACCAGATCTCCAAAACATGCCTTTGTCCTGTGTGATTCAGCACAGAGAAAAGGAGAGGATTGGAACATGAAATGCTCCGATGCTCATATCAAGAGGGCTGGAGGGGTGAAGATGGGGATATGTCTGGGTGCAACTCTGAGCCCAGACAACCCTTTTAAGGGTAATTAGCTCTCAGCCTGGTCTTATTGTTGAATGTCATCACTGCAGCAGTTTAATCTGCAGTTGTTGCTTTTACTACAGCTGTGGTAACTGCTAATCTAGGCTCCAATCAAGGACCTACCTAACCTTTTCTGGTTTGCATCAACGTCCCTAAAAATAATCATTTATGAAGGTAGCTGCCATTTTGTAATGTATTTCTTTAACCTCCTGTCTTCTGTTATGGGATGTGGTCATATGACCATGAAGCTCTTTCTTATTTCCTGTGATGTTATGTCCATGGGTGGTGAAAGCAGCATTAGGGGCAGTGATAGGGGAGTGTCTATGTAACTAGCTGGGTGGGAGGAGCTATAATCTAATTGGGCATTGTTAGAGGTGGTGCTGGAGCTGTAGCAGAGACAGGAAAAGTGCATAATGGGTTTGGTTGGATACAGGAACAGGAAGTGCTAGAGTAAAAAATTTAAAATGGACATTGGAAATATGTACATGAGGTAAGCAACTACATGAGCATATCTGTTAAAAACCATAGTAATCCCGGAAACCCACTTAAGGCCTGGTCCATGTCCTTTTTATAAGCCTCGTCTGTGGTCCTTTCTGTAGCGCTCCCAACTGGGGGATACACAGCTCCTTGCATTCCAGCCCCACCTCTGCATAGCACATTTGCAGGGTGAAGAGGGTTAACCATCTTTCCCTGCACAAACTGAATGCTTATTATCCACCTCAGCAGCTGCTGTGGCAGGCTTTGGGTCAGCACTCCCCCCAGTGTGTAGGGGAAGGGGGGCGATTGCTCATCATGTAGCTTACAGCCTCTTTATCCATTATAGCACCAGGCCTTATACTAGAGCTCCTTCTCTCTATATTCAGTGGTGTGACACTGTAGGTAGTGTCACTGCTCACAATGTTAACAGTACCCCACATTTATCCTTCTTCTGCTCTCTCCAGATAGCAGAACATTGTCTATAATTATGGAGCTATAGCACCATCTGGTGGTGGACCCAGCCCCTTTGGAGTGGCAGTTCCGCTCATATCTTTAGGGTACTGGCACTTTTAGGTGTGCACCTGCTCCTTCACCCTACAAAATATCTTAATAAAATATGTGGTTGTCATTCTGAAATAGGTTAAGAAATATATATTTTTAGTGTGACAGAATATTCAAGTGAAAGGGCATCTATCAGCAGATTTGTACCTATGAAACTGTCTGACCTGATGCATGTGCGCCTAACAGCTGAAGGCATTTGTGTTGGTCCCATGTTCATATGTGCCTGCATTTCTGAGAATAAATAAGTCTTAATATCTGCAGATGAGCCTCTAGGAGCATCGGGGGCATTGCCATTACATCTATAGGCTCAACTCTCTATGCAACTGCTGTGCCCTTTGCCCTTTGATTGACAGGGCCAGGCAGTGAAAACACCATCACTCCTGGCTCTGACTTCTAAAGTCAATCTAAGTGCACGGGGCATTGCTGTTGCAGACAGCGGAGCCTTTAGATGTAACAGCAATGCACCCATTACTCCTCATTTTTCATAACAATGCAGGGACATATGGACATGGGATCAACACAGATACCTTCAGCTGTCAAGCGCACATCCAACAGGTCATAAATAGTGATAATCGAGCATGCTCGGCTGAACACCAGTTCGGTTCGAGCATCTAGATGCTCGGCACATAGCGGTATTCGGCCGAATACCGCATGTGCTCGTGCGCAATGCTCGAGTCTCCGCCTCGCACGTTTCTTGGCTGCTATGCAGCCAATAAACGTGCAGGTAAGTACTTCCCTCACTGTAATGCCGTAGCCATGTTGGCTGCTGGCATTACAGTGATTGGCTGGCCGGAACGCATCATCGGGTGCTATATAGCACCCAATGACGCATGTTCGGCTCATTCTTAGTCAGGGAGAGCTGTGCTGAGGAAGGGACAGATAGTATAGGGAGTGATTTAAGAATATTATTACCACCAAAACTTTTTAGAGAACCAAAAGTCCTTTTAAGGACTATTGTATGTGGCAGCAGAAATCTATATTTTTAGCGCAACCTGTGCTAAATTGATAAAACTTTACAGACCCAAAAGTCCTTCTAAGGACTATTGTGTGTGGCAGCAATACCTATTTTTATTGCATCCTGCGCTAAATAGCGTACAATAGTTAGTCCGCTGCAGACAGTGACATTAGCTGCGCCACATCTCCAGTGTAAAGTGTGCACATCCAAAAAAAATCTGTGACATCTAGTGTCCTTTTTCCGTAGACTGTGTCCGCTGCGGACAGTGACATTAGCTACGCAACATCTCCAGTGTAAAGTGTGCACATACAAAAAATATCTGTGACATACAGTGTACTTTTTCAATAGACAGTGTCCGCTTCTGACAGTGACATAACCAGTGCCACATGTGCTGTGTAACGTGTGCGCTGAAAAAATGTATCTGTGACATACAGTGTCCTTTTTTCGTAGACGGTGTCCGCTGCGGACAGTGACATTAGCTGCGCCACATCTTCTGTGTAAAGTGTGCGCATCCAAAAAATATCTGACATACAGTGTACTTTTTCAATAGACAGTGTCCGCTTCTGACAGTGACATTACTAGGGTCATATCTGCAGTGTAACGTGTGCGCTTGAAAAATGTATCTGTAACATACAGTTTACTTTTTTGCGTAGACCCTGCGGACAGTGACATTACCAGTGGTACCTCTCCTGTATAACGTTTCCTCATCCCAAATACCTGTGACATTCCCTGTAATTTTTCATTAGCCGCAGGTGACCGCATTGACATTACCTGCGGAATTTCTCCTGTGTGACGTTTCCACATCCCAAATACCTTTTTAAATTTTTTTGCGCATACACTTTTAAATCCTACGCTACTATACATGTAACAGACGTTCAATCATATATAACATTTAATATGAAGCAGTAAGGGACGTGGCAGTTACTGTCTCAAGAAGTTGATGAAGAGGATGAGACACAGTTGTCAATCACTGAGGTAGTGGTTAGATCAACAAGTCAGGAGGATGAGCAGAGTGAGGAAGTGGAAAAGGAAGTGGTGGATGATGAATTCACTGACCCAACCTGGGAAGGTGGTAGGCCGAGCGAGGACAGCAGTATAGAGGAGGGGGTATCTGCTGCACCGCAACAGGCTGGAAGAGGCAGTGGAGTAGCAAGAGGGAGAAGGCGGGGCCACACCAAACAGGCCCAACTGTTCCACAGAGCACCCCCTTGTGGAAATCTCCCTTGTTAAGGGGTAGGAGAATGCGGACGACAAAAGAATAGTAGTTTGCAACCTGTGCCGTACCAAAATGAGCCGGGTAGTGGAATACCAACTGCAACATGGTCGTCGCCTTTCCAGTCAGTTTCCACTATTCACAAGCGAGGAGTGGGCATGGATGTCTGACCTCTGTGAGGTTCTAAGAAACTTTGAGGAATTAACACAGATGGTGAGCGGCGATAACGCTATTATCAGCGTAACCATCCCACTTCTGTGTCTACTAAAACGCTTGCTGCTCACAATTAAGGACTACGCTTTGCATGTGGAAGATGTGGAAATGGGGGAAGACATTACACAGGGTGATAGCCAAACCACCTTCAGTTCGTCTTCTCAGCGCGAATTGGATGAAGAAGAGGAGGTGGAGGAGGAGGAGCAGGAGACAGTTGCCTCCGTTACAGAGGGTAGTACCCATTGAATTTTAATTCCACCTGTTCTGCGTGGTTTGGCGGAAGAGGAGAAAGAGGATGAGGATATTGAGAGTGATCCTCTTGACGACAGCAAAGTTTTGCCTGTTGGTACTCTGGCACACATGGCTGACTTCATGTTAGGCTGCATTTCCCACGACCCACGCGTTATACGTATTTTAGACAACACGGATTACTGGTTGTTCACCCTTCTCGACCCCTGCTACAAAGAGATCTTCTCATCTCTCATTCCTCTGGTGGAGAGGATGAGCAAAACGATGCATTACCAGAAGATCCTTGTTGAAAAATTGCTCCAAAAATTTTCATCTGACAACTCTAGCGGCAGAGTCCGTAGTTCCTTGGCCAACCGAGGAGGGGAGACAAGGGGAACACACAGCAGTTCCAACAGAGGCAGGGCAACACTCTCCAAAGCCTGGGACAGTTTCATGACACCCTGCCAGCACCCCCACTCTGATGCATGGCCTAGTGTCACAAGGAGGGAAAAAATTTGGAACATGGTGAAGGAGTACATAGCAGACCGTGACAGCGTCCTTAATGATCCCTCAGTGGCTTACAACTACTGGGTGTCCAAGCCGGACACGTGGCACAAACTGGCATTCTACGCCTTGGAGGTGCTGGCCTGCCCTGCCGCCAGCATTTTGTCTGAGCGGGTATTTAGTTCTGCTGGTGGCATTATAACAGATAGGCGTATCAGCCTTTAAACAGAAAATGTTGACATGTTGATTCTTATAAAAATGAACAAGGCCTGGATTGACCATGACTTCTCGACTCTACCAGAGGAAAGCTGATGAACATAAAGGCACTTTAAATGTGTTATTTATAATATAGTGAATACACTGTATTCCCATGTAGAGATGGCTTTGCGGTTCGCCAGGCGGTCGTTACGCGGCGAACTTTTCACTTTTGCGATTTGCCTCACATGCGAACATATGGCAATATTCGCACCCGCCATATTCTCTTACATTGTGAAGAACTTTGACCCATGACACATCCATCAGGTGGTACAGGACAGCCAATTGAGACGTTTCAACACATGGACATACCCCCTACCTTATAAATAAACCTGATCTGACATTCAGTCTTTTGCCAGTGTAGGGAGAGGTTGCTGTTTGGAGCAGGGACAGACTGTTAGGGACACAAATCGCTAGCTAATATTGCCACAAAAGTCCTTTTAAGGACTGGTATAGGTGTGCTATCGATAGGTGTGACATACTGAGGGGTGCAATATACTTATAATATACTTTCTAACATAGAAAGTATATTATAGTGCAATTGTATTGTGCAACAGTTGTGTGCGGTTCTGCTGCAATACTGCAGCCACACAGTGACAAACGCTATTGGAAAAAATAATTTCTACTGGTGTTATTTACCAGTTGCCTCCCCAAAAAACTGATTGAAGCAAAGATTTTATATACCAATAATATACGTTCTATATAGTGCATTTAGGTAGTGCAGCATTTGTTTGTGGCTTTGGTGCGTTACCGCATCTACACAGAGCGACAAACCCCATTGGAACCAATAATTTCTACTGGTGTGATTTATCAGTTGCCCCCCCCCAAAAACTGATTTAGGCAAAGGTGTGATATACCTTCTTCCACAAATACTGCTCTTCTATAGGGACTTTTGTCACAGGGTCATTTTGAAAATGACAGGCAGAGGAAGAGGCAGGCCATTCCGCGGGGGTGGTAGGGGCCAGGCAGGTGCACCAGGCCGTAGCCTAAGAGGGAAGTTGCAGAAGATGTGTGCGATTACGTCAAAGGACGCACCAGACTTGGTTGAGTGGCTCACTCAGCCTTCCGCTTATGCAGCCTTCTCATCCTCTCTGTCTGCACCCTCTTCACTCTCTGCTGTGTTCACCCCCAAAGACACCACCACTACCATATCCCCTCCGCTTGAGTCAGAGGAATTATTTTCCCATTCATTACAAGACCTTACAGATGCGCAGATATTATTTACATCGGATCAGGAAGAGGAGGTCTCAACGGTCGCCACCCAGCAGTCTGACGACAGTACCCAGATCAGCCCAAGCAGGGTGGTCCCCGCTGTTGCTGTCTACTCCGAGATCTCTAATGTCAGGGGTGGTGAAGGTGAATTAATCCGATGATGATGTGTTGATGGACGTCACATGGGTGCCCACAAGAGAAGAAGAGGAGGGGAGTTCAGAGGGAGAGATAGCAGCAGATAGGGAGGAGAAGGAGGAGAAGCAGGCAGAACTTACTGCTAATGTATCTGGAACGAGCCATCCACCATGCACTGTCACATCTGGCGCTCCCAGGACACCGGCACATGGCTCCGCAGTGTGGGCTTTTTTTAACGTGTCCGCTGCTGACAATAGTGTTGCCATCTACAACCTGTGCTGTCAACGAATAAGTCGTGGTAAGCCCAACACTCACCTAGGAACGACCGCCTTAAGAAGGCACCTGGCCTCCCATCAACGAGCCCAGTGAGAGCAACACCGTCAGAACCTACACAGCCGCGCTCCCTATCCTGCCTCTTCTCATCTCTCCTCCCAGTTGTGGTCCACTCCACCTTCCACCGTGCCGTAGTCGCGTTCATCTGGCAAAAGGCAGGCTTCCTTGCCGCAAATGTTCGAGCGAAAAAAGATGATGACGCCGGATAACCCTCTTGCCCAACGGCTCACCGCTGGCTTGTCAGAACTACTAGCCCGCAGACTAATGCCATATAAACTGGTGGACTCAGAGGCCTTTAGAAAATTTGTGGCCATTGGAACACCACAAGGAAGGAAATATTTCTCCCAGAAGGGCATCCCAGAGCTATATGGCCACGTTCAGCGGCAAGTGAATGTATATCTGGCACACAGTGTCGGTGCCAAGATACATCTGACCACAGAAACGTGGTCTAGCAAACACGGGCAGGGCAGGTACATAACTTTTACTGCCCACTGGGTGAACCTTCTGATGCCGTCAAGCATGTAACCCGTGGCACCCATGTGGATTTGGTGTTACCTCCACGGATTGCATGCAGGCCTGACTCTTCTTCTCCTCCTACTACTCCATCCTCCCTCTCCTCCTCAGCTGGTTCCTACTTTTCCGCTGCTACCGTCTCTTCTGCTGCACCCCCCCATGCTCCCCAGAACCTATTCGACGTGCCAGGTGAGACGTTGCCATGCTGTGCTGCGGCTGTTGTGCCTGGAAGCCAAGAGCCACACAGTTTTTGCACTCCTTTCAGCTTTGCGGTCACAGGCCGATCAGTGGCTAACCTACTTTGACAGTTGGTAAAGTGGTGTGCGACACTGGTGCCAATCTGCTGAGCACGCTAAAACAGGACAAATGACACACGTGCTGTGCATGGCACACTTTCTGAACTTATTCGTTGACAACTATCCTGGGTCCAGGATGTCTTGCGGCAGGCAAGCAAAATCTCTGCCCATTTTAGAAGATCTTACACGGCCATGGCTCGCCTTGCTGACATTCAGCAGCGACACCACCCGCCCATCAGACGTCTGATTTGTGACTGCCCTAAGTGATGGAACTCTACCTTGTATATGCTTGATAGGCTGCTCCAGCAGAAACGTGCAGTTAACGACGACCTGTACGAACTCTGCGGCAGGACAGGTTCTGGGGAGCTTGCAGACGCATGCAGACTTCTGCGGCCATTTGATAAGATCACCAAACTGGTCAGTCGCAGGCAGGGCACCATCAGTGACGTCAAATCTTACGCCTTCTTTATGGCGTGTGCATTGCGTTGTGTCATTGATCAAGCCACGGAGGAGCAGGAACATGAGGAAGTCGCAATGCTGGATGAATTCCCAGGTGGGGCTACTCCATATGAGACAAGTCAACAACAAGAGTCTGAAGAGGAGTCAGAGGAGGATGGTGCCAGAGTGGAGGAGGAGCAAGAAGTGCATGCTTTAAACGTTTCTGGGATCCCTGGTGTTGTCTGTGGCTGGGGGGGGTTGGAGAACGAGGACGACATTATGCTGGATGATGAGCAGGAGCCAGGCCACTCCACCGCTTCCAGTTTAGTGCAAATGGGGGCCTTCATGCTCCAGTGTTTGAAGAGGGACCCCCATATAAAAAGCATAAAAGGCAAGGACCAGTACTGGGTGGCAATGTACTTAGACCCCCGATACAAACACAAAATGGCAGAAATGTTGCCACAATCACAGAGGGCTGTCAGAATGCAGCACTTCCAGGTCTTGTTTCGAGAAATGCTGCATTCTACTTTTGCGGGCGCTGGCAGAGGAATTTCCACTCACAGATAAACAGTTGCGGGTACCAATCCAACAGCGCATGTAAGAAGAGGATGGTTTGAAGATGTGTTGGTCACTTCGGATATGAGATAATTCTTGCAGCCAACCCATCGACAGCCGTCCTCCGGATCCAGCCTCAGGGAACGCCTAGACCGACAGGTGTCCGACTACATCTGGTTAACTGCCGATATGGATGCTCTGAGAAGCGATGAACCCCTGGACTACTGGGTGTGCAGGCTTGACCTGTGGCAAGAGCTGGCACAATTTGCAATAGAACTGTTGGCTTGCCCCTCGTCCAGTGTCCTGTCCGAAAGGCCGTCCAGAGCAGCAGAGGGGATCGTGACCAATAAGCGCACTCACCTAGCTCACGACAGTGTGTACTACCTCACATTTCTAAAAATGAATGAAGCATGGATCTCGGAGGAATTCAACACATGTGACGAGTCGACCACGTTTGATTGAATTTCCTCATGACAGCCCACAAATATCTGCCACCACCCAGAGCAAATCATGGTCCCTGTCTTAGGTAAAATACAGCGGCATAAGAGGCCTTTTATGTCAGTTGAATGCCTAATTTTGGGGTCCTGTACTGTCCGACAGTTACATATTTATCCTGTGACCATCTAATGTACCTCCAGCCACAGAATCCAAAGTTCTTTGCTGTCAGCTGAATGTCTATTGGCAAATTTTTGGGGCTTGTACTGGCCGACAGTTACATTTTTATCCTGTGACCACCTAATGGACCTCCAGCCACAGAATCCAAAGTTCTTTGCTGTCAGGTAATGCCTTTTGCCTAATTTTTGGGGCCTGTACTGGCCAACAGTTACATTTTTATCCTGTGACCGCCTAATGTACCTCCAGCCAGAGAAGTGAGACTGAGATATTTCTTTGCTGTCCATACATACATGCTACAAACATAGTGATGTCACAAGTTCTCACAGCAATACTTAGTGCACCAATCACTAATATGTCATGAGACCTTATAAAATGTGAAGTTGTGTGTACTGCGATAAAAAAAATAGCATCATTAAGGATTTTCACAATGGCGCTTTTTTTTAACCACCTCAGCCCCCATAGCTTAAACACCCTTAATGACCAGGCCACTTTTTACACTTCTGACCTACAGTACTTTCACCGTTTATTGCTCGGTCATGCAACTTACCACCCAAATGAATTTTACCTCCTTTTCTTCTCACTAATAGAGCTTTCATTTGGTGGTATTTCATTGCTGCTGACATTTTTACTTTTTTTGTTATTAATCAAAATTTTACGATTTTTGTAAAATTTTGCAAAAAAAACGACATCCATATGTAATTTTTTTCTCTAAATTTATTGTTCTACATGTCTTTGATAAAAAAAAAATGTTTGGGTAAAAAAAAAATGGTTTGGGTAAAAGTTATAGCGTTTACAAACTATGGTACAAAACTGTGAATTTCCGCTTTTTGAAGCAGCTCTGACTTTCTGAGCACTTGTCATGTTTCCTGGGGTTCTACAATGGCCAGACAGTACAAACACCCCACAAATGACCCCATTTCGGAAAGTAGACACCCTAAGTAGAGTTGAGCGAACCCCGGAAATGTTCCGAACCCGACCCGAACTTCGTCCCGAACCCGAACCCCATTGAAGTCAATGGGGACCCGAACTTTTCGGAACTAAAAAGGCTGTAAAACAGCCCAGGAAAGAGCTAGAGGGCTGCAAAAGGCAGCAACATGTAGGTAAATCCCCTGCAAACAAATGTGGATAGGGAAATGAATTAAAATAAAAAAAATAAAAATTACCAATATCAATTGGATAGAGGTCCCATAGCAGAGAATCTGGCTTCACGTCAGCAGAGAATCAGTCTCTTCATGCCATAGAAAAGAATCTGGCTTCATGTCAGCAGAGAATCAGTCTCTTCATGCCATAGAAGAGAATCTGGCTTCATGTCAGCGCAGAATCAGTCTTCATGTCATAGCAGAGAATCAGGCTTTACGTCACCCACCACTGGAACAGGCCACTGTCACATATTTAGGCCCCGGCACCCAGACAGAGGAGAGAGGTCCCGTAACAGAGAATCTGCCCTTATGTCAGCGCATAATCAGTCTTCATGTCATAGCAGAGAATCAGGCTTCACGTCACCCACCACTGAAACAGGCCACTGTCACATATTTAGGCCCAGGCACCCAGGCAGAGGAGAGAGGTCCCGTAACAGAGAATCTGGCCTTATGTCAGCACAGAATCAGTCTTCATGTCATAGCAGAGAATCAGGCTTTACGTCACCCACCACTGGAACAGGCCACTGTCACATATTTAGGCCCCGGCACCCAGACAGAGGAGAGAGGTCTCGTAACAGAGAATCTGGCCTTATGTCAGCACAGAATCTGTCTTCATGTCATAGCAGAGAATCAGGCTTCACGTCACCCACCACTGGAACAGGCCACTGTCACATATTTAGGCCCCGGCACCCAGACAGAGGAGAGAGGTCCCGTAACAGAGAATCTGGCCTTATGTCAGCACAGAATCTGTCTTCATGTCATAGCAGAGAATCAGGCTTCACGTCACCCACCACTGGAACAGGCCACTGTCACATAATTAGGCCCAGGCACCCAGGCAGAGGAGAGAGGTCCCGTAACAGAGAATCTGGCCTTATGTCAGCACAGAATCAGTCTTCATGTCATAGCAGAGAATCAGGCTTCACGTCACCCACCACTGGAACAGGCCACTGTCACATATTTAGGCCCAGGCACCCAGGCAGAGGAGAGAGGTCCCGTAACAGAGAATCTGGCCTTATGTCAGCACAGAATCTGTCTTCATGTCATAGCAGAGAATCAGGCTTCACGTCACCCACCACTGGAACAGGCCACTGTCACATATTTAGGCCCAGGCACCCAGGCAGAGGAGAGAGGTCCCGTAACAGAGAATCTGGCCTTATGTCAGCACAGAATCAGTCTTCATGTCATAGCAGAGAATCAGGCTTCACGTCACCCACCACTGGAACAGGCCACTGTCACATATTTAGGCCCAGGCAGAGGAGAGAGGTCCCGTAACAGAGAATCTGGCCTTATGTCAGCACAGAATCTGTCTTCATGTCATAGCAGAGAATCAGGCTTCACGTCACCCACCACTGGAACAGTCCACTGTCACATATTTAGGCCCAGGCACCCAGGCAGAGGAGAGAGGTTCCGTAACAGAGAATCTGGCCTTATGTCAGCACAGAATCTGTCTTCATGTCATAGCAGAGAATCAGGCTTCACATCACCCACCACTGGAACAGGCCACTGTCACATATTTAGGCCCAGGCACCCAGGCAGAGGAGAGAGGTCCCGTAACAGAGAATCTGGCCTTATGTCAGCACAGAATCAGTCTTCATGTCATAGCAGAGAATCAGGCTTCACGTCACCCACCACTGGAACAGGCCACGGTCACATATTTAGGATCAGGCACCCAGGCAGAGGAGAGAGGTCCCGTAACAGAGAATCTGGCCTTATGTCAGCGCAGAATCAGTCTTCATGTCATAGCAGAGAATCAGGCTTCACGTCACCCACCACTGGAACAGGCCACTGTCACATATTTAGGCCCAGGCACCCAGGCAGAGGAGAGAGGTCCCGTAACAGAGAATCTGGCCTTATGTCAGCACAGAATCTGTCTTCATGTCATAGCAGAGAATCAGGCTTCACGTCACCCACCACTGGAACAGGCCACTGTCACATATTTAGGCCCCGGCACCCAGACAGAGGAGAGAGGTCCCGTAACAGAGAATCTGGCCTTATGTCAGCACAGAATCTGTCTTCATGTCATAGCAGAGAATCAGGCTTCACGTCACCCACCACTGGAACAGACCACTGTCACACATTTAGGCCCCGGCACCCAGGAAGAGGAGAGAGGTCCCGTAACAGAGAATCTGGCCTTATGTCAGCACCGAATCTGTCTTCATGTCATAGCAGAGAATCAGGCTTCACGTCACCCACCACTAGAACAGGCCACTGTCACATATTTAGGCCCCGGCACCCAGACAGAGGAGAGAGGTCCCGTAACAGAGAATCTGGCCTTATGTCAGCACAGAATCAGTCTTCATGTCATAGCAGAGAATCAGGCTTCACGTCACCCACCACTGGAACAGGCCACTGTCACATATTTAGGCCCAGGCACCCAGGCAGAGGAGAGAGGTCCTGTAACAGAGAATCTGTCCTTATGTCAGCACAGAATCAGTCTTCATGTCATAGCAGAGAATCAGGCTTCACGTCACCCACCACTGGAACAGGCCACTGTCACATATTTAGGCCCCGGCACCCAGACAGAGGAGAGAGGTCCCGTAACAGAGAATCTGGCCTTATGTCAGCACAGAATCTGTCTTCATGTCATAGCAGAGAATCAGGCTTCACGTCACCCACCACTGGAACAGGCCACTGTCACATATTTAGGCCCCGGCACCCAGGCAGAGGAGAGAGGTCCCGTAACAGAGAATCTGGCCTTATGTCAGCACAGAATCTGTCTTCATGTCATAGCAGAGAATCAGGCTTCACGTCACCCACCACTGGAACAGGCCACTGTCACATATTTAGGCCCCTGCACCCAGACAGAGGAGAGAGGTCCCGTAACAGAGAATCTGGCCTTATGTCAGCGCAGAATCAGTCTTCATGTCATAGCAGAGGATCAGGCTTCATGTCACCCACCACTGGAACAGGCCACTGTCACATATTTAGGCCCAGGCACCCAGGCAGAGGAGAGAGGTCCCGTAACAGAGAATCTGGCCTTATGTCAGCACAGAATCAGTCTTCATGTCATAGCAGAGAATCAGGCTTCACGTCACCCACCACTGGAACAGGCCACTGTCACATATTTAGGCCCCGGCACCCAGACAGAGGAGAGAGGTCCCGTAACAGAGAATCTGGCCTTATGTCAGCACAGAATCTGTCTTCATGTCATAGCAGAGAATCAGGCTTCACGTCACCCACCATTGGAACAGGCCACTGTCACATATTTAGGCCCCGGCACTTAGACAGATGAGAGAGGTCCCGTAACAAAGAATCTGGCCTTATGTCAGCACAGAATCTGTCTTCATGTCATAGCAGAGAATCATGCTTCACGTCACCCACCACTGGAGCAGGCCACTGTCACACATTTAGGCCCCGGCAGCCAGACAGAGGAGAGGTTCATTCAACTTTGGGTTGCCCCGCAATATAATGGTAAAATGAAAATAAAAATAGTATTGAATGAGGAAGTGCCCTGGAGTAGAATAATATATTGTTAAGGGGAGGTAGTTAATATCTAATCTGCACAAGGGATGGACAGGTCCTGTGGGATCCATGCCTGATTCATTTTTATGAACGTCAGCTTGTCCACATTGGCTGTAGACAGGCGGCTGCGTTTGTCTGTAATGAAGCCCCCTGCCGTGCTGAATACACGTTTAGACAAAACGCTGGCCGCCGGGCAGGCCAGCACCTCCAAGGCATAAAAGGCTAGCTCTGGCCACGTGGACAATTTGGAGACCCAGAAGTTGAATGGGGCCGAACCATCAGTCAGTACGTGGAGGGGTGTGCACAGGTACTGTTCCACCATGTTAGTCAAATGTTGCCTCCTGCTAACACGTTCCGTATCAGGTGGTGGTGCAGTTAGCTGTGGCGTGGTGACAAAACTTTTCCACATCTCTGCCATGCTAACCCTGCCCTCAGAGGAGCTGGCCGTGACACAGCTGCGTTGGCGACCTCTTGCTCCTCCTCTTCCTTCGCCTTGGGCTTCCACTGGTTCCCCTGTGACATTTGGGAATGCTCTCAGTAGCGCGTCTACCAATGTGCGCTTGTATTTGCGCATCTTCCTATCACTCTCCAGTGTAGGAAGTAAGGTGGGCACATTATCTTTGTACCGGGGATCCAGCAGGGTGGCAACCCAGTAGTCCGCACACGTTAAAATGTGGGCAACTCTGTTGTCGTTGCGCAGGCACTGCAGCATGTAGTCGCTCATGTGTGCCAGGCTGCCCAGAGGTAAGGACAAGCTGTCCTCTGTGGGAGGCGTATCGTCATCGTCCTGTGTTTCCCCCCAACCACGCACCAGTGATGGGCCCGAGCTGCTTTGGGTGCCACCCCGCTGTGAACATGCTTCATCCTCATCCTCCTCCACCTCCTCCTCATCCTCGTCCTCCTCGTCCTCCAGTAGTGGGCCCTGTCTGGCCACATTTGTACCTGGCCTCTGGTGTTGCAAAAAACCTCCCTCTGAGTCACTTCGAAGAGACTGGCCTGAAAGTGCAAAAAATGACCCCTCTTCCTCCTCCTCTTCCTCCTCCTGGGCCACCTCCTCTTCCATCATCGCCCTAAGTGTTTTCTCAAGGAGACATAGAAGTGGTATTGTAACGCTGATAACGGTCTCATCGCCACTGGCCATGTTGGTGGAGTACTCGACAGCACAACAGGGCACACAGGTCTCGCATGGAGGCCCAGTCATTGGTGGTGAAGTGGGTCTGATCCGCAGTGCGACTGACCCGTGCGTGCTGCAGCTGAAACTCCACTATGGCCTGCTGCTGCTCGCACAGTCTGTCCAGCATATGCAGAGTTCCACCTGGTGGGCACGTCGCATATGAGGCGGTGAGCGGGAAGGCCGAAGTTACGCTGTAGCGCAGACAGGTGAGCAGCGGCAGGGTGTGAACGCCGGAATCGCGAACAGACGGCCCGCACTTTATGCTGCAGCTCTGACATGTCGGGGTAGTTGCGAATGAACTTCTGCACCACCAAATTCAGCACATGCGCCAGGCAAGGGATGTGCGTCAAACCGGCTAGTCCCAGAGCTGCAACGAGATTTCGCCCATTATCGCACACCACCAGGCCGGGCTTGAGGCTCACCGGCAGCAACCACTCGTCGGTCTGTTGTTCTATACCCCGCCATAACTCCTGTGCGGTGTAGGGCCTGTCCCCCAAACATATGAGTTTCAGAACGGCCTGCTGACGTTTACCCCGGGCTGTGCTGAAGTTGGTGGTGAAGGTGTGTGGCTGACTGGATGAGCAGGTGGAAGAAGAGGAGGAGGAAGCTGGGTAGGAGGAGGAGGAGACAGGAGGCAAAGAATGTTGCCCTGCGATCCTTGACGGCGGAAGGACGTGCGCCAAACAGCTCTCCGCCTGGGGCTCAGCCGCCACTACATTTACCCAGTGTGCAGTTAGGGAGATATAGAAATGACTGGGACATAACCATACCAGGGTACTCTTTATACAGAAGAGACAGAGAAGGCAAGAAAGGAGGAGGAGTGGCCCTGTATGTGAAAGATAGCATTAAATCTAACCTAATACAAGTTGGTGAGGCCAACATAGAGTCAGTTTGGGTTACGTTGCAGTTTGCTAACCATGCAGTAACTCGTGTAGGTGTGATATATAGACCACCTGGTCAAGTTAAAGAACTAGATGATCTACTAGTTGAAGAAATAGCTAAAATGACAATGAAAGGAGAAGTTATCATTATGGGAGATTTCAATCTTCCAGATATAAACTGGAAAACCAAAATAGCAAGTTCTACCAGGAGTACAGATATTCTAAATTCCCTACTGGGGTTATCTCTACAACAAGTGGTTGAGGAGCCAACCCGGAGGGAGGCCATTTTGGATTTGGTATTCACAAACGGGGATTCGGTATATGATGTCATTGTAGGCGAAACCTTGGGATCTAGTGATCACCAGTCAGTGTGGTTTAATATAAGAACTGTGAAAGAGTCCCACCACACAAAAACAAAAGTTTTAGATTTTAGAAAAACAGACTTTTCAAAAATGAAATTAGTCATAAATGAGTCCTTATCAGACTGGAACGGATTACATGGAGTCCAGGAGAAATGGGACTACTTAAAAGGTGCATTATTGAAGGCAACAGAAAATTGCATTAGACTCGTCAGTAAAAGCAAAAAAAGGAGGAGACCAATGTGGTACTCAGCAGAAGTGGCCCAAATCATTAAAAATAAAAAGCTAGCATTTTGTAATTATAAAAAAACCCAGAGCAATGAAGATAAGGAAATCTACAAGATTAGGCAGAGAGAGGCCAAGCAAGTTATAAGAACTTCTAAAGCGCAGGCAGAAGAAAAACTAGCTCAGTCTATGAAAAAAGGGGATAAGACATTCTTCAGATATATAAATGAAAAAAGGAAATTAAAACAAGGAATAACTAAATTAAAAACAAAGGACGGAAGGTATGTAGAAGAGAATAAAGGGCTAGCCGACTGCCTTAATGAATACTTCTGTTCAGTTTTTACAAAAGAAAAAGGAGAAGGACCTCCACTAGAAAGAATGACTATTAAATCGTTTGATGCATGTATCTTTACAGAGGAAGATGTTCTAAGTTTGCTGTCTAAGGTGAAGACAGATAAGTCACAGGGGCCTGATGAGATACACCCAAAATTATTAAAAGAGCTTAGTGGTGAGCTGGCAAAACCGTTAACAGATTTATTTAACCAATCATTAGTAACAGGAGTCGTCCCGGAAGATTGGAAATTGGCAAATGTCGTGCCCATTCACAAGAAAGGTAGTAGGGAGGAATCGAGCAACTATAGACCAGTGAGTCTGACATCAATAGTAGGCAAATTAATGGAAACCCTATTAAAGGATAGGATTGTGGAACATCTAAAATCCCATGGATTGCAAGATGAAAAACAACATGGGTTTACTTCAGGGAGATCATGTCAAACAAATCTTATAGATTTTTTTGACTGGGTGAATAAAATAATAGACGGTGGAGGTGCAGTAGACATCGCATATCTAGATTTTAGTAAGGCTTTTGACACTGTCCCACATAGAAGACTTATCAATAAACTGCAGTCATTGAGCATGGACTCCCATATTGTTGAGTGGATTAGGCAGTGGCTGAGTGACAGACAACAGAGGGTTGTAGTCAATGGAGAACATTCAAAACAAGGTAATGTTACCAGTGGGGTTCCACAGGGATCTGTACTGGGACCGATTTTGTTTAATATCTTCATAAGTGATATTGCAAAAGGCCTCGCTGGTAAGGTTTGTCTTTTTGCTGATGACACAAAGATATGTAACAGGGTTGATGTTCCTGGAGGGAAACGTCAAATGGAAAAGGATTTAGGAAAACTAGAAGAATGGTCAGAACTCTGGAAACTGAAATTTAATGTGGATAAGTGCAAGATAATGCACCTGGGGCGTAAAAACCCAAGGGCAGAATATAGAATATTTGACACAGTCCTGACCTCAGTATCTGAGGAAAGGGATTTAGGAGTAATTATTTCAGAAGACTTAAAGGTGGGAAGACAATGTAATAGAGCAGCACGAAATGCCAGCAGAATGCTTGGATGTATAGGGAGAGGTATAAGCAGTAGAAAGAGTGAAGTGCTTATGCCGCTGTACAGAACACTGGTGAGACCTCACTTGGAGTATTGTGCGCAGTACTGGAGGCCATATCTCCAGAAGGATATAGATACTCTAGAGAGAGTTCAGAGAAGAGCTACTAAACTAGTACATGGATTGCAGGATAAAACTTACCAGGAAAGGTTAAAGGACCTTAATATGTATAGCTTGGAAGAAAGAAGAGACAGAGGGGATATGATAGAAACTTTTAAATACATAAAGGGAATCAACTCGGTAAAGGAAGAGAGCATATTTAAAAGAAGAAAAACTACCACAAGAGGACACAGTTTTAAATTAGAGGGGCAAAGGTTTAAAAGTAATATAAGGAAGTATTACTTTACTGAGAGAGTAGTGGATGCATGGAATAGCCTTCCTGCAGAAGTGGTAGCTGCAAATACAGTGAAGGGGTTTAAGCATGCATGGGATAGGCATTAGGCCATCCTTCATATAAGATAGGGCCGGGGGCTATCCATAGTATTCAGTATATTGGGCAGACTAGATGGGCCAAATGGTTCTTATCTGCCGACACATTCTATGTTTCTATGTTTCTATGTTTCTATGTTTCTATATAGCGTCCCTGGCCGTGCTTACTGGTCCACGTATCTGTGGTTAGGTGGACCTTGCCACAGATGGCGTTGCGCAGTGCACACTTGATTTTATCGGACACTTGGTTGAGCAGGGAAGGCACGACTCTCTTGGAGAAGTAGTGCCGGCTGGGAACAACATACTATGGGACAGCAAGCGACATGAGCTGTTTGAAGCTGTGTGTGTCCACCAGCCTAAATGACAGCATTTCATAGGCCAGTAGTTTAGAAATGCTGGCATTCAGGGCCAGGGATCGAGGGTGGCTAGGTGGGAATTTACGCTTTCTCTCAAATGTTTGTGAGATGGAGAGCTGAACGCTGCCGTGTGACATGGTTGAGATGCTTGGTGACGCAGGTGGTGGTGTTGGTGGTACATCCCATGTTTGCTGGGTGGCAGGTGCCAACGTTCCTCCAGAGGCGGAGGAAGAGGCCGAGGCGGCGGCAGCAGCAGAAGAGGCCGAGGCGGCGGCAGCATCAGAAGAGGTAGCAGGGGGAGCCTGAGTGAGTTCCTTGTTTTTAAGGTGTTTACTCCACTGCAGTTCATGCTTTGCATGCAGGTGCCTGGTCATGCAGGTTGTGCTAAGGTTCAGAACGTTAATGCCTCGCTTCAGGCTCTGATGGCACAGTGTGCAAACCACTCGGGTCTTGTCGTCAGCACATTGTTTGAAGAAGTGCCATGCCAGGGAACTCCTTGAAGCTGCCTTTGGGGTTCTCGGTCCCAGATGGCAGTAGCAGTAGCAGGCGGAGTCTCTTGGCAGCGGGTGTTCTGATTTTGTCCACTGCTCCCTCTTTTGCTACGCTGTTTGCTCGGTCTCACCACTGCCTCTTCCTCCGAACTGTGAAAGTCAGTAGCACGACCTTCATTCCATGTGGGGTCTAGGACCTTATCGTCCCCTGCATCGTCTTCCACCCAGTCTTGATCCCTGACCTCCTGTTCAGTCTGCACACTGCAGAAAGACGCAGCAGTTGGCACCTGTGTTTCGTCATCATCAGAGACGTGCTGAGGTGGTATTCCCATGTCCTCATCATCAGGAAAAATAAGTGGTTGTGCGTTAGTGCATTCTATCTCTTCCACCCCTGGGGAAGGGCTAGGTGGATGCCCTTGGGAAACCCTGGCAGCAGAGTCTTCAAACAGCATAAGAGACTGCTGCATAACTTGAGGCTCAGACAGTTTCCCTGATATGCATGAGGGTGATGTGACAGACCGATGGGCTTGGTTTTCATGCGCCATCTGTGCGCTTTCTGCAGAAGACTGGGTGGGAGATAATGTGAACGTGCTGGATCCACTGTCGGCCACCCAATTGACTAATGCATGTACCTGCTCAGGCCTTACCATCCTTAGAACGGCATTGGGCCTCACCAAATATCGCTGTAAATTCTGCTGGCTACTGGGACCTGAGGTAGTTGGTTCACTAGGATGTGTGGCTGTGGCAGAACAGCCACGTCCTCTCCCAGCACCAGAGGGTCCACTAACACCACCACGACCATGTCCACGTCCGCGTCCGCGTCCCTTATTAGATGTTTTCCTCATTGTTCCCGTTCACCACAATTTTGAGACTGGCAAATTTGGGAATAGTTTTTCAACCCAGAACAAAAAATGTGCTTTTACGGTCACTACAAATAACTTGACCAGCTAAAACAGTACAGATTTGGTTGAATAGAAATGTGAGGCCTGTTTTTTTTTGCGCTGTGTGACAGGTATAGGTTTAATCACAGAATTAGACTTGTATCTGCACGGTAGCGTGTGTGTTAAGTTTTTCTGAATGACACTATCAGCACCTTCAATGTAAGATATCCTTTTTGGGATAGATTTCAAGTAGGCCTCATATAGCAGAAACTAGTTATTTTGAGAATGGCAAATTTGGGAATAGTTTTTCAACCCAGAACAAAAAGTGTGCTTTTACGGTCACTACAAATAGCCAGCAAGGTGGAGGTGGAGTACTGGTTTGGGCTGGTATTATCAAAGATGAGCTTGTGGGGCCTTTTCGGGTTGAGGATGGAGTCAAGCTCAACTCCCAGTCCTACTGCCAGTTTCTGGAAGACACCTTCTTCAAGCAGTGGTACAGGAAGAAGTCTGCATCCTTCAAGAAAAACATGATTTTCATGCAGGACAATGCTCCATCACAGGCGTCCAAGTACTCCACAGCGTGGCTGGCAAGAAAGGGTATAAAAGAAGAAAATCTAATGACATGGCCTCCTTGTTCACCTGATCTGAACCCCATTGAGAACCTGTGGTCCATCATCAAATGTGAGATTTACAAGGAGGGAAAACAGTACACCTCTCTGAACAGTGTCTGGGAGGCTGTGGTTGCTGCTGCACGCAATGTTGATGGTGAACAGATCAAAACACTGACAGAATCCATGGATGGCAGGCTTTTGAGTGTCCTTGCAAAGAAAGGTGGCTATATTGGTCACTGATTTGTTTTTGCTTTGTTTTTGATTGTCAGAAATGTATATTTGTGAATGTTGAGATGTTATATTGGTTTCACTGGTAAAAATAAATAATTGAAATGGGTATATATTTGTTTTTTGTTAAGTTGCCTAATAATTATGCACAGTAATAGTCACCTGCACACACAGATATCCCCCTAAAATAGCTAAAACTAAAAACAAACTAAAAACTACTTCCAAAAATATTCAGCTTTGATATTAATGAGTTTTTTGGGTTCATTGAGAACATGGTTGTTGTTCAATAATAAAATTAATCCTCAAAAATACAACTTGCCTAATAATTCTGCACTCCGTGTATAGCAGAAACTAGTTATTTTGAGAATGGCAAATTTGGGAATAGTTTTTCAACCCAGAACAAAAAATGTGCTTTTACAGTCACTACAAATAACTTGCCCAGCTAAAACAGTACAGATTTGGTTGAATAGAAATGTGAGGCCTGTTTTTTTTTGCGCTGTGTGACAGGTATAGGTTTAATCACAGAATTAGACTTGTATCTGCACGGTAGCGTGTGTGTTAAATTTTTCGGAATGACACTATCAGCACCTTCAATGTAAGATATCCTTTTTGGGATAGATTTCAAGTAGGCTTCATATAGCAGAAACTAGTTATTTTGAGAATGGCAAATTTGGGAATAGTTTTTCAACCCAGAACAAAAAGTGTGCTTTTACGGTCAATACAAATAACTTGACCAGCTAAAACAGTACAGATTTGGTTGAATAGAAATGTGAGGCCTGTTTTTTTTTGCGCTGTGTGACAGGTATAGGTTTAATCACAGAATTAGACTTGTATCTGCACGGTAGCGTGTGTGTTAAATTTTTCGGAATGACACTATCAGCACCTTCAATGTAAGATATCCTTTTTGGGATAGATTTCAAGTAGGCCTCATATAGCAGAAACTAGTTATTTTGAGAATGGCAAATTTGGGAATAGTTTTTCAACCCAGAACAAAAGGTGTGCTTTTACGGTCACTACAAATAACTTGACCAGCTAAAACAGTACAAATTTGGTTGAATAGAAATATCAGGTCTATTTTTTAGGCGCTGGGTGACAGGCTCAACGTGCCCCTGATGTAGTATATGGCCAAATAATAACCACACTATTGATGGTTAAATGCACTTGGGTGACACAGGCTCAGCCTGCACCAGATGTAGTATATGGCCAAAAAATAACCAGACTGTTGATGGTTAAATGCACTTCGGTGACACAGGCTCAGCCTGCAGCTCATGTAGTATATGGCCAAAAAATAACCAGACTGTTGATGGTTAAATGCACTTCGGTGACACAGGCTCAGCCTGCAGCTGATGTAGGATATAGCAAAAAATAACCACACTATTGATGGTTAAATACACTTGGTGATAGCTTGTGCTGGCGCACCACAAGCCACAAAATGGCCGCCGATCACCCCAGAAAAAAGTGATCTAAAAACGCTCTGGGCAGCCTCAAAAAAGTGAGCAAGTCGATATTAGCACTTCAATGATCCACAGCTGCAGATCGATCACAGAATGAAGTCTTTTGGAGGAGTTAATCTTCCTAATCTCGCCCTAACGTCGCAGCAGCAACCTCTCCCTATGCTTGAATCAGCAGAGTGACGTGCAGCGCTACGTGTCCCAAGCTTATATAGAGGCTGGGTCACATGCTGCACTGGCCAATCACAGCCATGCCAATAGTAGGCAAGGCTGTGATGGCCTCTTGGGGCAAGTAGTATGACGCTTGTTGATTGGCTGCTTTGCAGCCTTTCAAAAAGCGCCAAGAAAGCGCCGAACACCGAACCCGAACCCGGACTTTTACAGTTCGGATTCGCTCATCCCTAACCCTAAGGTATTCGCTGATGGGCATAGTGAGTTAATTGAACTTTTTATTTTTTGTCACAAGTTAGTGGAAAATGATGATTTTTTTTCTTTTTCTTTTTTTTCTTACAAAGTCTCTTATTCCACTAACTTGTGACAAAAAATAAAAACTTCTATGAACTCACTATGCCCATCAGCGAATACCTTGGGGTGTATTCTTTCCAAAATGGGGTCACTTGTGGGGTAGTTATACTGTCCTGGCATTCTAGGGGCCCAAATGTGTGGTAAGTAGTTTGAAATCAAAATCTGTAAAAAATGGCCGTTGAAATCCAAAAGGTGCTCTTTTGAATGTGGACCCCTTTGCCCACCTAGGCTGCAAAAAAGTGTCACACATCTGGTATCTCCGTACATATACCCATGAGATAAATATCTTGGTCAAATGCCAACTTTGTATAAAAAAATGGGAAAAGTTGTCTTTTGCCAAGATATTTCTCTCACCCAGCATGGGTATATGTAAAATGACACCCCAAAACACATTGCCCAACTTCTCCTGAGTACGGAGATACCACATGTGTGACACTTTTTTGCAGCCTAGGTGGGCAAAGGGGCCCACATTCCAAAGAGCACCTTTCGGATTTCACCGGCCATTTTTTACACATTTTGATTTCAAACTTCTTACCACACATTTGGGCCCCTAGAATGCCAGGGCAGTATAACTACCCCACAAGTGACCCCATTTTGGAAAGAAGACACCCCAAGGTATTCCGTGAGGGTAATGGCGAGTTCCTAGAAGTTTTAATTTTTTGTCACAAGTTAGCGGAAAATGATGATTTTTTTTTTTATTACAAAGTCTCATATTCCACTAACTTGTGACAAAAAATAAAAACTTCCATGAACTCACTATGCCCATCACGAAATACCTTGGGGTGTCTTCTTTCCAAAATGGGGTCACTTGTGGGGTAGTAATACTGCCCTGGCATTCTAGGGGCCCAAATGTTTAAAAGTAGATTGAAATCAAAATCTGTAAAAAATGGCCGGTGAAATCCGAAAGGTGCTCTTTGGAATGTGGCCCCCTTTGCCCACCTAGGCTGCAAAAAAGTGTCACACATTTGGTATCTCCGTACTCAGGAGAAGTTGGGAAATGTGTTTTGGGGTGTCATTTTACATATACCCATGCTGGGTGAGAGAAATATCTCGGCAAAAGACAACTTTTCCCATTTTTTTATACAAAGTTGGCATTTGACCAAGATATTTATCTCGCCCAGCATGGGTATATGTAAAATGACACCCCAAAACACATTGCCCAACTTCTCCTGAGTACGGCGATACCACATGTGTGACACTTTTTTGCAGCCTAGATGCGCAAAGGTGCCCAAATTCCTTTTAGGAGGGCATTTTTTGACATTTGGATCCCAGACTTCTTCTCACGCTTTAGGGCCCCTAAAAAGCCAGGGCAGTATAAATACCCCACATGTGACCCCATTTTGGAAAGAAGACACCCCAAGGTATTCAATGAGGGGCATGGCGAGTTCATAGAAAAAAAATTTTTTGGCACAAGTTAGCGGAAATTGATTTTTTGGGGTTTTTTCTCACAAAGTCTCCCTTTCCGCTAACTTGAGACAAAAATTTCAATCTTTCATGGACTCAATATGCCCCTCAGCGAATACCTTGGGGTGTCTTCTTTCCAAAATGGTGTTACTTGTGGGGTGTTTGTACTGCCCTGGCATTTGAGGGTCTCCGCAATCATTACATGTATGGCCCGCATTAGGAGTTTCTGCTATTCTCCTTATATTGAGCATACGGGTAATGAGATTTTTTTTTTCCGTTCAGCCTCTGGGCTGAAAGAAAAAAATGAACGGCACAGATTTCTTCATTCGCATCGATCAATGTGAATGAAAAAATCTCTGCCCAAAAAAAAAAAAGGAGGGGAAAGGTGTCTGCCAGGACATAGGAGCTCCGCCCAACATCCATACCCACTTAGCCCGTATGCCCTGGCAAACCAGATTTATCCATTCACATCAATATTTTTTTTATATATACAAAGTGTTTGCCAAAGCATATGAACACCGCCACCTCCTCAGCTCATATGCCTCGGCAAACGTATCTTTTACTGCAGAGGAGAAATCTCGTCTTGCAGCGCCGCATACACCGACTTGTGTGTAATCTGACAGCAGCGCAATGCTTCTGTCAGAATGCACATCAGTGCTGCAGCTAGTCGATCGGTTGGTCCACCTGGAAGGTAAAAAAAAAAAAAAAAAAAAAGAAAAAACCAGGCCGCAACGCAATAAATTTTATTAACTTTATAATGACTTTTGAACAGAACATCTAAACTTTTTTTTTTTACTTTTTAAACTGAAGTTAACTTTTTTGCTTACTGGTGTTTTTTTTTTTTTTTTTACCTTTTATAGGACAAACCTCTCCTTTCCCATGGGACAATGTGCAAAGCGCAAATCGCCCAAAGATGTGGCGAAGTACATTATGCACTTTATCCCAGGTGAAAGGAGAGGTTTGCAGCAGCTGTGAGTAAAAGGGCCCTAATAGCCCTGTGTGCCTGTCCTGTGAGATGCAATCCCTATGCTAAGTGTACCTGTGTGTGGTACTTCCGGAAACACTCTCCAAAGCATAGGGCAGGGTGGTCAGGACAGTCAGGACAGAAATAGCGGGTGTCACGCCTTATTCCACTCCTGCTACAGACACTACATCTTTTTCGGGGTGACGGTTGGGTTGAGGGACCAGGAACGACACTGGGGAAATGTCGCTCGTGTAGACGGCTAACTACACTGGTGGATGGGGCCACGGAACCTTCTGGATACAGGAGATTCTCGATGATCTCTTCCTGAAATTTGAGGAAGGATCCCGTTCTCCCAGCCTTACTGTAGAGAACAAAACTATTATATGCAGCCAATTGAATTAAATATACAGACACCTTCTTATACCAGCGTCTGGTGCGTCGGGAAACTAAATACGGAGCCAACATCTGGTCATTGAAGTCCACCCCTCCCATGAGAAAATTATAGTCATGGACACAGTGGGGCTTTTCAATAACACGGGTTGCTCACTCAATTTGTATTGTCGTGTCTGCGTGAATGGAGGAGAGCATGTAAACGTCACGCTTGTCTCTCCATTTCACCGCGAGCAGTTCTTCGTTACACAAGGCAGCCCTCTCCCCCCTTGCAAGACGGGTGGTAACGAGCCGTTGGGGGAAGCCCACGCGACTAGTTCGCGCGGTGCCACAGCAGCCAATCTGTTCTAGGAACAAATGCAGGAAGAGGGCCACACTTGTGTAGAAATTGTCCACATAAAGATGGTACCCCTTGCCAAATAAGGGTGACACCAAGTCCCAGACTGTCTTCCCACTGCTCCCCAGGTAGTCAGGGCAACCGACCGGCTCCAGGGTCTGATCTTTTCCCTCATAGATCCAAAATTTGTGGGTATAGCCTGTGGCCCTTTCACAGAGCTTATACAATTTGACCCCATACCGGGCGCGCTTGCTTGGGATGTATTGTTTTAAGCCAAGGCGCCCGGTAAAATGTATTAGGGACTCGTCTACGCAGATGTTTTGCTCTGGGGTATACAAATCTGCAAATTTCTGGTTGAAGTGGTCTATGAGGGGCCGAATTTTGTGGAGCCGGTCAAAAGCTGGATGGCCTCTGGGACGGGAGGTGGTGTTGTCGCTAAAGTGCAGGAAACGCAGGATGGCCTCAAATCGTGCCTTGGACATAGCAGCAGAGAACATGGGCATGTGATGAATCGGGTTCGTGGACCAATATGACCGCAATTCATGCTTTTTGGTTAGACCCATGTTGAGGAGAAGGCCCAGAAAAATTTTCATTTCGGAAACTTGGACTGGTTTCCACCGGAAAGGCTGGGCATAAAAGTTTCCCGGGTTGGCGGATATAAATTGTGTGGCATACCGGTTTGTCTCTGCCACGACTAAGTCCAAGAGCTCCGCAGTCAAGAACAGCTCAAAAAATCCCAGGGCCGAACCGATCTGAGCTGTCTCAACCCGAACTCCAGACTGGGCGGTGAAAGGGGGAACTAATGGTGCGGCTGAAGTTGGTGACTGCCAATCAGGATTTGCCAGCACTTCAGGGACTCTAGGGGCTCTACGGGCCTGTCTGTGCGGTGGCTGCGACGGGGTAACTACTGCACGTGCCACCGTACCAGCCTCAACTGCCCTTCTGGTGCTCGCCACTTCACCATGTTGTAAGGCAGTGCTGGTACTAGGTCCAGGGAGGGCTGCGCTGCTGGTGTATGCCTCACCACGTGATCCGACAGCGCCAGCCCCACTCTGCTGCTCTTGAAGCGGATCCTGCGCAACCTGTGGTCTAGCGACACGGGGCCGGGTACGCCTGGTTCTATCAGGGACCTCAACCTCCTCGTCCGAACTTTGGGTCAGAGTGCCACTGCTTTCTACAGGTTCATATTCTGACCCGCTAGATTCGTCAGATGAGGGTTCCCATTCCTCATCCGACTGGGTCAGAATCCTGTAGGCCTCTTCAGAAGAATACCCCCTGTTTGACATTTGGACTACTAAATTTAGGGGTATTCCCTGAGACTACCCAAGAAAAAAAGCAAGCCTGTCTTACAAAGGGGAGGCTAGCGAAGTACCGGAGGCAGCTGCGGTTGATAAAAAATATCAAAACAGATTTTTTTATCGCCGCAGCGCTTGGAAAGTGATTGTGCAGTGATAAAAAAATATATATTTTTTGTCACTACGGCAGGGCGGGTGTGGGTGAACGCACGTGTGGGCGACCGATCAGGCCTGATCGGGCAAACACTGCATTTTGGGTGGAGGGCGAGCTAAGGTGACACTAATACAATTATAGATCTGACTGTGATCAGTTTTGATCACTTACAGATACTATAAAAGTACAAATGCTGATTAGCGATACGCTAATCAGCGAACCAGTGACTGCGGTGCGGTTGGCTGGGCGCTAACTGACGCTAAACTACCTAACCAAGGGGCCTAAACTATCCTAAAACCTAACAGTCAATACCAGTGAAAAAAAAAAGTGACAGTTTACACTGATCACTTTTTTCCTTTCACTAGGTGATTGACAGGGGCGATCAAGGGGTTATCAAGGGGTTAATTCGGGTGATGGGGGTGATCTGGGGCTAAGGTGAAGTGTTTGGTGCTACTCACTGTGATGTCTGCTCCTCTGCTGGAACCAACCGACGAAAAGAACCAGCAGAGGAGCAGACAAGCCATTTAACACATCATATTTACTAATATGATGTGTTATCTGGCTTTTCATTTGTTTTTTTTTTAAATCGCCAGCCTGCCAGCCAATGATCGTGGCTGGCAGGCTGATGACAAACTTGACCTCTAACTTTTGCCGGCCCGCGATGCGCATGCGCGGGCCGGCTTTGAGCGAAATCTTGCGTCTCGCGAGATGACGCGTATATGCGTGACTCTGCGCAGGGCTGCCGCCTCCGGAACGCGATCCTGCGTTAGGAGGTCCGGAGGCGGTTAAACACTCGATCTGCATTTACAGCGATTGTTCTAACATGCATGTGAAATGTAATCAAATACAATGCTTTAATGTCAAATTACTTACAGTGATCAGAAGTAGAGTTAAGTGGACACCTGGAAGTTCGGGTTCGACGGCTTCGGCCGAACTTCGCTAAAAAGTTCGAGTTCGGGACCCGAACTTGACCCTGAACCACATTGAAGTCAATGGGGACCTGAACTTTGTACCACTAAAATGGCTCTAAAAAAGTCATGGAAAGGGCTAGAGGGCTGCAAAATGTAGTTAAGAGCATGGCAAATGCTCTGCAAACAAATGTGGATAGGGAAATGACTTAAAATAACATAAAATACGTAAAAATAAAAAATAATAATCTTTATCTAGGAGGAGGAGGTCCATATGGAGTAGGAGGTTGAGGAGGCGGTGGAGGAGGAAGCCAACACTGGTTTTTGTTTTTTATTATTATTTTTTGTTCAAATTTGGGTAGACCCCAAAACATTGCGAAATATAAAAAATAAAATAAAGACAAAGTGCGCTGGAGTACAACAATGGCTGGGTGAGGCCGGTATACATGTCTATTCTGCACAAGGTATGGACAAGTCCTGTGGGATCTCTGCCTGGTTCATTTTAATGAACGTGAGCTTGTCCACATTGGCTATGGACAGGCGGCTGCGCTTGTCTGATAACCCTCTCCTGCTGTGCTAAACAAACGTTTAGACAATTCACTGGCTGCAGGGCAGGCCAGCACCTCCAAGGCGTAAAGGGCAAGCTCAGGCTATGTTCCCGTGACGTCCACAATCCAATTGGATATTTTCTCTATCAACTTTTGATGTTCTTTTATGCACCTACCATGGTGATCACGGGTAACAGGGAATCAGGGTTCCATGCTGGAGAAATAGCCTGAGAAAGGGATACCACATCCAAGGGAGGTCAATGGCTGAAATCTGTTCGGGTGGAAATGTGGGACAAGTTATTAAAGCGGAAGAATCGAACGAAAGGAGGGGGCACACAGCAATTACGCACTCCTGTCTCGGGGAGGTAGTGACGATAAATAACAATACAGGACTCTTAAGATGTCCTGTTATTGGAATGAGTAATACAAAAATTACAGGGAATGTCACTGCGGAATTTTGTATGAGGAATCGTTATACAGGAAAGGCCCTGCTGCCGCTTTGTTGACTCTAGATAACTTCTGCCTGATCGCACGTCCCCGTGATGTCCACGATCCAATTGGATATCTTCCCTATCCACTTTCGAAGTTCTTTTATGCGCCTACCATGGTGATCACGGGGAATCAGGGTTCCATGCCGAAGAAATAGCCTGAGAAAGGGATACCACATCCAAGGGAGGTCAAGGGCTGAAATCTGATCGGTGGAAATGTGGGACAAGTTATTAAATTAAATTCAGCACATGCGCTGGGCAAGGGATGTGCGTCAAATCGGCTAGGCCCAGAGATGCTATGAGATTTTGCCCATTATCGCACACCACCAGTCCGGGCTTGAGGCTCACTGGCACCAACCACTCATCTGTCTGTTGTTCCATGCCCGTCCACAGCTCCTGCGCAGTGTGGGGGTTGTCCCCCAAACAGATAAGTTTCAAAACTGCCTGCTGTTTTTTTCCCCTTGCTGTGCTGAAGATGGTGGTGAAGGTGTTACGCTGACCGGATTAGGAGGCGGTAGAGGATGAGGAAGCATAGGAGGAGGAGGAAGCAACAGGTGGCGAAGAGAAACGCCCTGCAATCTATAGTGGTGGAAGTACATGCGCCAATCTTCTATCCGCCTCAGGCCTGTCACGGCCTATTGGTGTGTTTTGTGACACTTTCCTTCACTTGCGGTTGCCCGTGGCAACGTGTGGTGTTGTGTGCATGTGGTGGCAGTGTTTCGGCCTTTTGGCTGTTTCCCAGGACATGGTTGCCTCGCATGCAGTTGCCGGTGGTAACAGGTGGAGTGTGATGTTTGTGTGTACACTTCCCTTTTAAGTGGCTTTCTTCCCTTGCCTGGTGTTGGAAGGGTTAATTCCCTTGCTAGTGAGTGAACACTGGGTGTGTCTGTGTGTGGGTGTGGCTACTTCGGCTATTTAGCTTCTGCTGGATGCCAGTAGGTGAGGGGTACTCCAGCCATGGTGTTTGCTGGAGTCATCCTCCTGGTCTCATATACCATCTGCCCAGTGTGGGCCACCCTTGTGGTCATAAGTAATGTTTAGACATAGATGTTCTTATCTTATTTTATGTCTAGTGGTGTCTCTATGTTTATTGCAGCTTATGGTTTCTGGGTTCCTGTGTGCTTTGTGTGTGTCCTTTGTCCTTTTGTGTTTGGTGTGGACATTAGCATTTCTGCATGGGTTCCAGTCTGTGTGTCTGTGGCAGGTAGGTGTTGTACTAGTTTCACTACCTGCCATTGCCATCTGCTGTATGTGTTCCCCATACCTTGCAGCTTGGCCAGTGAGACTCCTGTTCATCCGTGCCTAGGAGGAACAGGTTGTCTTACCCTGCTCCTAGTTCCAGCGCTATCCTAAGGGGTAGTAGGGACCCTAGGTTCCGGAGTATGAGCCCTCCAGGGTCAGATTTAGGGACGCTATAGGAGGTGACCTGCTCCCTGTTTCCTGTTTTGGCCCACCACCTACCCTTTATTATTGACACCGCACGGCTGAGGGTTTCCCCACCCTCAGCCATGACAAGGCCCAGACACTACTGCATTTACCCAGTGTGCTGTTGGGGAGATATAACGTCCACACACAGTGCACACCTTATTTTGTCCCCCACTTGGTTGTGCAGGAAAAGGATGGCTCGCCTGGAAAAGTAGCGGCAGCTGGGCACAACGTACTGTGGGACACCCACCACCATCAGATTCTTAAAACTGTCTGTGTCCACCAGACAGAATGACAGCATTTCAAAGGCCAGGAATTTGGAATTGCTGGCATTAAGGGCCAGGGATTGGGGGTGAGTAGGGGGGTACTTCCTCTTTCGCTCCAGTGTTTGGGAGATAGACAGCTGAATGCTTCCATGGGACATTGTGGAGATGCTTGGTGACCGAGGTGGTGGCGTTGCTAGCACATCCTCTGTTTGCGGGGTGGCAGGTGCCACTGTCGCTCCAGAGGGGGATGAAGAGGCCGAGACTGCAGCAGAAGAGGAAGCAGGAGGAGCCAGAGAGCTTTCTTGGTTTTTGAGGTGTCTACTCCACTGCAGCTCGTGCTTTGCACTTAGATGCCTGGTCATGCAGGTTGTGCTCAGGTTTAGAATGTTTATGCCTTGCTTTAGTCAGCACATTGAAAAAATGTGGGGGATTTAATCAGCACAACCCTATATGTAGGTGCACATTGCTATGGCGAAATACATATACAAAGAAAAAGACACAAATGCAATGGCACTCTGCAACCAGCACTCTGCCCTGCCTCTATGCTGGATGAGGCATTGGTGTACATTTTGGCCAAAGCGTAATAAGCCACTCACCACGTCAAGGTCGCCTCTATGGAGTGGTCCCTAACACTAGTTCCTACCTGTTTGTGGGCCATGACAGCCACACAAAGTCCAGGGAATGCAGGTGCAGCATGCACGCCAAGCACACTCTGCTTTTAACCCCGTCCGGTGACATTACAGCTTTCATCGGATCCAGGGATGCAAGTACCAACATGCATGCTGAGCCCACCATATACTTCTCCTGGAGCCAAATGGCTACTGGTAGGTGCTATATATGCAGACTCAGTTTTATACTGACTTTAAAACCAGCCTCCAGGACAGATTGACTGGTCAGGTGTGCATGACTGCATGGAGATTGCCACGCCTCCAATATATACTACAAAGAAAAAATGTGGGGGATTCAATCAGCACAACCCTATATGTAGGTGCACATTGCTATGGCGAAATACATATACAAAGAAAAAGACACAAATGCAATGGCACTCTGCAACCAGCACTCTGCCCTGCCTCTATGCTGGATGAGGCATTGGTGTACATTTTGGCCAAAGCGTAATAAGCCACTCACCACGTCAAGGTCGCCTCTATGGAGTGGTCCCTAACACTAGTTCCTACCTGTTTGTGGGCCATGACAGCCACACAAAGTCCAGGGAATGCAGGTGTAGCATGCACGCCAAGCACACTCTGCTTTTAACCCCGTCCGGTGACATTACAGCTTTCATCGGATCCAGGGATGCAAGTACCAACATGCATGCTGAGCCCACTATATACTTCTCCTGGAGCCAAATGGCTACTGGTAGGTGCTATATATGCAGACTCAGTTTTATACTGACTTTAAAACCAGCCTCCAGGACAGATTGACTGGTGAGGTGTGCATGATTGCATGGAGATCGCCACGCCTCCAATATATACTACAAAGAAAAAATGTGGGGGATTCAATCAGCACAACCCTATATGTAGGTGCACATTGCTATGGCGAAATACATATACAAAGAAAAAGACACAAATGCAATGGCACTCTGCAACCAGCACTCTGCCCTGCCTCTATGCTGGATGAGGCATTGGTGTACATTTTGGCCAAAGCGTAATAAGCCACTCACCACGTCAAGGTCGCCTCTATGGAGTGGTCCCTAACACTAGTTCCTACCTGTTTGTGGGCCATGACAGCCACACAAAGTCCAGGGAATGCAGGTGCAGCATGCACGCCAAGCACACTCTGCTTTTAACCCCGTCCGGTGCCATTACAGCTTTCATCGGTTCCAGGGATGCAAGTACCAACATGGCCAAAATGTACACCAATGCCTCATCCAGCATAGAGGCAGGGCAGAGTGCTGGTTGCAGAGTGCCATTGCATTTGTGTCTTTTTCTTTGTATATGTATTTCGCCATAGCAATGTGCACCTACATATAGGGTTGTGCTGATTGAATCCCCCACATTTTTTCTTTGTAGTATATATTGGAGGCGTGGCGATCTCCATGCAGTCATGCACACCTGACCAGTCAATCTGTCCTGGAGGCTGGATTTAAAGTCAGTATAAAACTGAGTCTGCATATATAGCACCTACCAGTAGCCATTTGGCTCCAGGAGAAGTATATAGTGGGCTCAGCATGCATGTTGGTACTTGCATCCCTGGATCCGATGAAAGCTGTAATGGCACCGGATGGGGTTAAAAGCAGAGTGTGCTTGGCGTGCATGCTGCACCTGCATTCCCTGGACTTTGTGTGGCTGTCATGGCCCACAAACAGGTAGGAACTAGTGTTAGGGACCACTCCATAGAGGCGACCTTGACGTGGTAAGTGGCTTATTACGCTTTGGCCAAAATGTACACCAATGCCTCATCCAGCATAGAGGCAGGGCAGAGTGCTGGTTGCAGAGTGCCATTGCATTTGTGTCTTTTTCTTTGTTTAGTCAGCACATTGTCTGAAGAACTGCCACGCCAGAGAACTCCTTGGAGCTAACTTTGGTGTGCTTGGTCCCTTGGTGCGGGGGTCCAGTAGCAGGCATACTGTCTAAGGAATGGCCGCTCCGCTTTTGCACCCTGCTCCCTCTTTTGATGTGCTGGTGGCTCTGTGCGACCACCGTCTCTTCCTCTGAACTAGACAGGTCACTCGCATGACCTTGATTCCATGTGGGGTCGAGGACCTCATCGTCCTCTACCCAGTCTTCACCCCTGCCCTCCTTGTCGGTCTGCACCTGTGTTTCGTCATCATCCGAGACGTGCTGTGGTGGTCCTCCCATGTACTCATCCTGAAACATCAGTGATTGGACATCGGTGCACTCAATCTCTTTCACTTCTGATGCAGGGCTATGTGGATGACCCTGGGAAATCCTGCTAGCAGAGTCATCAAAAATCAGAAGAGACTGCTGCATGACCTGGGGGCTCAGACTGCTTGGCTGATTTGCAAGGGGTGAGGTGAAACTGATCTTTCAGAAGGGGACTGGGTGGGAGACAATGTGAAGGAACTGGAGGCACTGTCAGCCACTCAATCTACTATCGCCTGTACTTCTTCTGGCCTCACCATTCGTAGAGCGGCATTCGGGCCTACCAAATAACGCTGAAGGTTTTGTCACCTACTCGCACCTGAGGAAGGTGTTTCACTTGTGCGTGTAGCTGGCACAGATCTACCATGTCCTCTCCCTGCAACAGGAGCTTCACCAACACCAGCAGCACCACGTCCCTTATTTGACGCTCTCCTTTTTTGCGTTCACCTACCAAACTAACAGATGGTTTATGTCAGGTGACAATGTAAACGCCAATAGTCAACAATTAAGTTCACTGACAGTAAGGCTGTGTCGGTGTCATAAAGAGAAAAAAATTCTTGAAGTCACACAACCGTGTGACAGGCGAATTTAATGCAATTACTTCACGGTCAACCAATAATGTAACAGCAGTATTGACTGGTTTTATTGGACTGTCAGAAATGCAGCGCAGGCCGCAAATGTACTATCTAGTACAAAAAGGGTGTTTTTTTCCAACAACAACATAACAGCAGTATTTAACGGTTTTATTCGACTGTCAGAAATGTAGCGCAGGCCGCAAAGATACTTTTTAACCCACAGTGAAAAAGATGGATTTACTGATTATATTTCACTATCAGATTTGCAGTGCAGGCCGCAAAGGTACTTTATGGAAAAAAAGATATGATTTTTTTTCACCCACAAATGAAACGGATTTAACTGACTTTCTTTCACTATCACAAATGCAGTGCAGGCCGCAAAGGTACTTTATGGCCCAAAAAAAAGTTTTTTTTGACCCACAATGTCCCAGTTCTATTCACTGATTATATTTCACTATCAGATTTGCAGTGCAGGCCGCAAAGGTACTTTATGCAGAAAAAAAAGAAGATTTTTTTCACCCACAGTGAAACGGATTTAACTGACTTTCTTTCACTATCACAAATGCAGTGCAGGGCGCAAATGTACTTTTTAGCAAAAAATTTTTTATTTGTCCCCCCAGAATCTAACAGATGGATTTACTGAATGGATTACACTCACATATGCAGCACAGGGGTACTTTACAGAAAAAAATGTGAATATGTCACCCCCTGGGTCCCAAAAGTCACAAACGGATTACCTATATTATTTTCCTTTCCCCTGGCACATATGCAAAAAATAGCTATATGTTGCCCACTGAACTAAAAGAACAGGATTGAATTATTGTCCCTGGCACATATGCAGCTCTGGTGCACTGCACTTGCACATTATGGCCGCCGACGCCCACCTAACTAACAGATGGATAAAACATATTTTTCTGTGTCACTGGGCTCAGATCAGGGTACAAAAATGTTGCATTGCACCCACACACACAAAAAAAAAACAGTTAACAATTTCTGATATCAAATTTTTTCCTATTCTCTCCCTAACAGCAGCAGCATCCTATCCCTACACTAGTAAGAGCTGAGTGACGTGCGGCGATACATGACTCCAGCTTATATAGAGGCTGGGTCACATGCTGCACTGGCCAATCACAGCCATGCCATTAGTAGACATGGCTGTGGTGGCTTCCAAGAGCACATGAGTTAAACGCTTGTTGATTGGCTGCCCTGCAGCCTTTCAAAAAGCGCCATTAAATCGCCGAACACCGAACACGAACTTTTACTGAAATGTTCGGGTTGGAGTCCGTGGTAAAAATCGTAAAGTGCGGTAATGTGACGGACTGAACCGTCACTGGGGCTGCTGGAGAAGCCTGAGGGCTAGCCTCCTTCCTACGGACTATGGACCCAGAACTATGGAGACCACCTCAGACTTTTTGGGGTTAACTCTGCACTGAGACTCCCACTGATTGTGTTAGTGATGGGATTAAGATAGCTGATTTTAGGAGTAGCTGACTCCTAGATGAGTAGATCACCCTATGATACACGCAGGAGATAATCCCATCACATGTGTCTCCTCTCTCCCCATTCATTCATTATGGAGGGGAAGATGTCTGTTTGCATGTTGTTCATGGTTGATTGATTTATGTTGTTAGACTTATTGAACTGTATATATACTGAGTTGATCTTCAATAAAGTCAGTTCCTGTTTTACCCTCAACATAGAGTGTCATCTCATGTGTGGGGGAACAGCTATATTTACTCTGGGGATTGCTATCGGTATTATACTCCCCTTGGATTACAACATGGTTCTACCCACTGGAAGTTGGATCCTGGTCTTGGGCCCAGGGTGGGTGGAAGACGGCGAGACCTCAACCAAGCTGCGGCGGCTCGCAGGGTTGGTGTAACGGTCGCGTACACACACACACAGGGGGGAGGGAAGTGACCACTGCGCTCCACCCTTACCCCTGGCCCTGCCTACTTGCCTCGCGAGTCCTAATGACAGGGGGCAACTGGACGGCAATCCCTAACTTGGAATAAGTGCAGGGATGACAGACAGACAAACAACAGGACGTGAACGGACCGAGTCAATACCAGGAAAGCTACAAAGTACAAATGGAGCAAGCAGAGAATTGTCAGGAAAAGCCGGGGTCATAAATACCAGGAGAGACGTGAAGTACCAAAGGAGTCAGCAGAGGATTGTCAGGAGGAGGCCGGGGTCAGAATACCAGGAGAGCATCAAAGTACACAAGGAGCAGGCAGAGGATCGTCAGGAATTCAGCAGGAGGTAAGTATGCCAGGAAAGACCAAATCACAGGTGGAACCTAAATTAACAGGCAACCTGTGGCCAGCAGGCTGCCTGTATTTATAGTGGGGAGTGAGGGTCATGTGACGTGGCCAGCGTTACATGACTGACAGACCAACCAGTCGAGCACCGAGTGATCAGCTCGGCGCTCAAGGCAGACTTAGGAGCAGGGAGCCACCCAGCTAGTAAAGCCGCCCTGGGAACGAGGTAAAACACAGATCCTCGTTCCTGAAGCTAAGCAGCAGGTCTGCGGCTAATGGGGGACCGAGTGTACCTTCGGAACCCCGTTACAGTTGGCAGTGATTACAGTGTCAAGTGGAGTGCTTGGATCCCTCAGGAAGCACTAGGAGCATCCATCAATGGAGGTACCCAGTCGGGGTGCCAGGAGATCCGTTACAGGTACGAACCCGAACTTTACAGTTTGGGTTCGCTCAACCCTAATCAGAAGTTCTTCCTCAACGTTGCCAACCATCTTTTCTGATTGCATCCAACTTCGGTCTGGTGGAAACCAGTTGCTGTAGTAGGCCACGGCTATTTTGCTCATGCGCATATGCGAAAATTACATTGCCAATATTTTGCATTGAAAAAAATTATGAATGGAGATCGCAAATTCGAATAATACATCTGGTATGTCACTGTCCATGTTGTGGGACTATTTGTGCACTTCTAGTAATTATTTGGTGGCTGCAAATATGACATGAAGGTTTTTCAGGTCCGCCTGCTATTCAAGTCTATGGGGCCCTCTGCGAACACACGGTTCACGAACACGCATTCGTGTTCGTGAACCTTCCCGGCCAGTGTTCGTCCATCACTATTCCCATGCACCCCTTCCACCACAAAAAAGGGTATATTCTCCTCTTCCATCATATCAACATGCTTATTCATCGCATATAATGCCCTCGCATATGTATATGCCCTTCGCATATAATGTTTTACAGGGTCAGCTCAGCTGCAGGCCCTCGTATATAATTTTTTAGAGGGTCAGCTCACCAGCAGGCCCTCGCATATAATTTTTTACATGGTCAGCTCACCAACAGGCCTTCACCTACAATCTTTTACAGGGTCAGCTCATCTGCAGCCCCTCACATATGTTTTAGAGGGTCAGCTCACCAGCAGGCCCTCACCTACAATCTTTTACAGGGTCAGCTCACCTGCAGGCCCTCATCTAATTATACCTAATAGGTCATTTGCGTGCATGCTGCTTTGCTTGAATGTGGTAGACAGAGCCATTTCGTAGGCTCCCTCTCCGAAATAGAACACTGATTCACTGTTACTTGTGGTCACCATGGTTTGCGCTGAAAATAACATCAAAAGTTGATAGGGCAGACATCCGAATGGATCGGCGTCATCACGGGGACGTAAGATTGGCCACAGGTTATTTGGAGTCACCAATGCGGCAGCAGGCCCTCGCCCATAATGTTCAGTTCAGCAGGCGCTTGCTCCAAATTTGAGAGTCATCAATCAAAAAATTTTTAAGGCTGTGTATTTTTCAAGAGGATGTATTGTAGTGCCGGTTCCTTGTAATTTTCTGGCGGCCCTTTCACTTAGTGCATAGGCTTTATGAGTGTAGGAGTCCCACTACCTGAACAATTGTACCACAATGTGAATTAGGCCCAGCTTTATGTGATATACAGGTTGTATCGGAGTGCCTCTTCCTTGTAATTTTGGCAGCATTGCACTTTACATACAAGTAAATATACAGGAAAAATAATGTTTCCTAACAATTTTTCCTCTAAAATTGATTTGATCTTCGGTTTTGTGCGTATTATTGTCAGTCTTTAAAAGTGGCGTATTACTCAGACAAAATCATTCCCAGCAGCGACCTCGGAGTCCAAGATGCATCCAGACATCCTTCCCATGCTGTTCCCGAACCATTTCAGTGGTGTTTCCATCTATTTCTGACCTTTTCCTATGAATCAGACACCCTCCCCTCTTCACAGCAGGGGGTGCCTGGTTTAATGCTCTGCTTCTCCCATTGACTTCCATTATACTCGGGTGCTCTTAGAGCACCAGAGCATCCCGATGTGTTCGGCCAGAGCACCCGAGCACTTTGGTGCTCGATCAACACTAATCTTTCACTAAAGTTTCATAGGTATAAATCTGCTGACAGATGCCCTCTAACCTGTACTATACCAGTGCCATGCATGTAATGCCTCTTTCACACGTGTTGACGGATTAGGTCTGGATGTGTTCAGGCTGCTTTCAATGAAACTTGCACCATTTTGCAAACAAGTTCAGTCGGTTTTGTCTGCAATTGCGTTTATTTGTTCAGTTTTTTCAGCGCGAGTGCAAAGCGTTTTGATGTGTTTTTCTCTCGCGCGATAAAAAACTGAAGGTTTACAAACAACATCTCCTAGCAACCATCAGTGAAAAATGCATTGCATCCGCACTTGCTTCCGTATGCAATGAGTTTTTCACTGAAGCCCCATTCACTTCTATGGGGCCAGGGCTGCATGAAAAATGCAGAATATAGAACATGCTGCGTTTTTCACTCAACGCAGAACTGATGCGTGTAAAAAAAACGCTCATGTACACAGACCCATTGAAATGAACGGGTCAGGATTCAGTGCGGGTGCTATGCATTCACGTCACTTATTGCACTCACGCGGAAAACTCGCTCGTGTGAAAGGGGCCTAAGGCTCTGCGGGATGTCACTTAAATCCTAGCACTGTACATGTACGGTACTCTGATCAAGCTGGTACAGGAGCTGCGCCTGTTCGATGAACAGCAGGGGCCCGGCTATTACTAACAGCTGAGCCCCTGCTGTTTATGCCGGCATCGGTGAATATAATGCATACATTAACCCCTTGTATGCCAAGGTCAATGCTAAATGCGGCATATACAGAGTTTGTGGAGGCTACGAGCTCCCTCTCCATCCCCATTGGGTCCTCGTGCTGCAGTAACAGATACACGATGGCTGCTATGGCAGCCTGGAAGCTATGCACAGGCATCAGAGCCTGCCAGCTACAGAAGTCTATGAGATCCAGCCCCCAGGCTAGGCCTCATAGGCACTCTGTCAGTGTAAAAACTGACAGACAATGCATTACAATACACAATGTACTGTAATGCATTGTAGAGGGTTCAGACCCCCAAAAGTCTCATAGTGGGACATAATAATAAAAAAAAAAATGTTTCAAGTATAAGAAAGAAAAGCCCCCTTTCCCATAATCAAGAAAAAAAAAATGAAAAAAGAAAAAGAAAAGTGGACATATTAGTTATCATCGTATCTGTAATGGCCAGCTCTATAAAAAGATATCACATGATAACCTGTAAGGTGAAAGCTGTAAAAAAAAAAAAATTGCTTCACAAAAGTGTAATATCAAGTGATCAAAAAGTCATATGTACTCCAAAACAGTACCAATGAAAATGTCACCTCATCCTGCAAAAAACATCTCCCACATATGAAAATTGCCAGAAATTTTTTTTTTTTTTTTCAGAAAATGGCAACACAAAAACAAGATTCTTTCTTTTCAAAGATGTTTTTACTGTGTGAAACTAAATAAAAATAAAAAATAGACATATTAGGTATTGCTTTGTCCATAATAACCGTTTCTACAAAAATATCACATGGTCTACCCCCTCAGGTGAACTCCATAAAAAAAAAAAAATTGTGCCAAAACAGCCATTTTTGTCACCTTGCCTCACAAAAAATGTAATATCAAAAAGTACTATGTATCCCAAAATGTTACCAATGATAACATCAATTCATTTTGCAAAAAGCGAGCCCCCACACAAGATGATTGGCAGAAAAATAAAAACAAATATGGCTTTCAGAAAATGCTGTTCCATAAATAGGATTTTGTTTAAAAACAGCTTTGTATAAAAGTGTTAAAACTTAAAAGAAAAACTATATAAAATTGGTATTTCTGTAATGGTACAACCAGCAGAATAAAGATAACGTTTCATTTTTCCCGACTGTTGAACGGCGAAATAACAAAACCCAAAAAGCAGTTTATCCTGCTTCCCAAAAAAATAAAATAAAAAGTGACTAAAAAGTTGTATGCCCAAAAATAGAATTTATTAGAATAGAATATTCTAATAGAATTTCAGGAAGTGTTTACAAAGTATGAGAAAAAAAGAGAGGGGGGGGATATATAGACAGGATTTGGGGGACTATTATCATCTTGAGCAAATTTGAGTGGCCTATCCAAGAGATGTAGAGGATCTTTCAGGAGTGTTATGTAGTCTAAATTTTGTTCAAGAGGGGGACGTTGTTCAGGGTATACCATGTGTCAGAAGATGGGGATATGTGAAGCCCTATGTATTTGATAGAGGAAGGGGGCCATGGGAAGGACGAGGAGTTTTTGGCTACCGCAATCGAGGAAGTGGAGCATGAGATATTCAATGCCACCGACTTGGATGGGTTTATCCTAAAATTGGACAGTAACTGGAATTGTTCAAAAAGTTGGGACAGGGCCGGGAATGAGGATTCCGGGTGGAGGTAACAATCAGTAATTCATCTGCATAAGCTATTGTGTGATGCTCGACTCCTCCAGCCCGGAACCCCTGTATTGCAGGGCGCTGTCTGATGGTAAGGATGAAAAGGAGGGGAGAGAGAGAGGGCAACCTTGTCTTTTCACATTAGATATCCGAAAAGGAGAGGACAAGGGGCACGTATAAAGGGCCGAAACATACATGATAAATACTTCTGGGAGACCAAATTTGCGCAAATATGCCCAAATTTGCGCAGAGTGGCGAGCATATAGACCCAGTCGATACGGTCGAACGCTTTTTTGGCATTAGTAGATAATGCTAAAGAAATTTTTTCAGCTCTGCCAACTGGACTATGCAAGACTCTTAAAATATTGTCTTCGCCTTTTCTGCGCTTTATGAAACCCACATGCTCAGCATTGACCAAGGAGGGGAGGAACTGGCTAAGGCAATTCACTAGAACTTTAGCAAATATTTTAATATCCACATTAATCTGAGAGATTGGGCGATAACTCCCACAAAGGGCTAAAATTTGTGGCTGAAGCAACATTTTCTTATAAAATATTTATAAAATTCTATGAAACGCATGTTGGGCCAAGGTGCTCAATGCAGCCTTTGAAAAGTTCCTTGGAGTTGAAGTTTCCAAAATAGGGTCACTTCTTGGGGGATTCCACTGTAGAGGTACCTCACAGTGTCTTCAAATGGAACATGGCACCAGAAAATTATTCCAGTAATAACCGCCCTTCAAAAGCCACATGGTGGTCCTTCCCTTCTGAGCTTTGCTGTGTGCCCAAACATTTTACGACCCTGGGGTGTTTCTGTATTCTGGAAAGAATAGGTAACACATTATGGGAGTATGTTACTTCCTGTTATCTCTTACATTTGGGGGTAAAACAACATTTTATTGTAAAATATGTAATTTTTAAGTTTTATGACATAGTGTTTCCAAGATTCTCATTGCACTCCTTGAAAAATTCCTGTGGGGGTGTAGTTTCCAAAATGGGGTAAAAGCAGGTTGTATCCCGATTATTCCCAACTCAATTTCTAACAGTGATTTCTCCTCTGTTGCTTGGACTTATGCTGTCATTTTGGTCTTGTATTAAAGCCTGGAATGTAAGCTTTCAAACAAGACCAATTCCTGTTACCATTCATGAGATATCAGCAGCTAAAGCAGCCCTCCTCCCTCTACTTTCTGCCCGAGGTCAGCTCAGTTAGAACAGTTAAAGAGGTTGTCCGGGTACAGAGCTGAACCCAGATATACCTCCATTTTCACGCAGGCAGCCCCCCTGACTTGAGCATCAGAGCAGTTCATTCTGATTACACAGCCTGCAATGTCCCTGCACTGTCCCTATGCTCTCCTTATGCTTTCCAATATTACATCAATCAAGATGGAAAGTATCTGCACGTATGTGTACGGAAAACCAAATACCCTATTCCTTTAATATAAATATGGAGATAAGAATCCACACAGTGGACAAATATAGGTCTGAACTCATTGGGTTCACTATTACACTATATGAATGAAAGTCTTAATGTTTTTATGTAAGCAGCAAAAACGGTTAAAATCGCAACAAAATCAATATAAGCTGACATTAATGAGGTTAAATACATCAAGTGTATTATTTATTATAGAAGTGATATATCAAATTAATTTTCTATGTAGTATGTATAATGCAAGAAACTGCAACTTATATAAAAAAAACGCACCATTAAGATAAAAACGCACAATAACCACAACAAAACCGCAGGTGGGAAAATTGAGTACAAAATTGAATGAATGGAAACTACAACTAGCAAAAATGACATACAGATGCCCCATCAAATACGAACCAAAAATAAATATGGGAAATTTGCAAAATGAGAAAAATGGCATCAGAAATAATCCATACCGGTTTTCGGAGACAACCAATCAGGGTATAAAAACCCACAATGCAGACAGAAGGGTTATCACCACTGAAGAAGAGAGTCGTCCCCGAAACGCGTTTGGTATAAAATCAAGATATGACCCCTATTCTAAAAGAATGGACTTTATCGTGATGATTAACAGTGCACTGTGAATTCTTCAAGCGATCATCGCCCTAATATTATCGAGCATTGGATCAAGGATCTGGACTAAGAAATATCGAAAGTCCTAGTCCCGTCTGCCTGCTACGTCATCTCCGGAAGCATCAACCACCTTCTAAATACACGTGGGACGCCGACTGAGAAACAGCCGGGATGCCGGTGTTCAGCAGACCCTGGAAAGCTTCACGATACCACTGAGCAGCCGGGACAAGGAAAGATAAGCCCACAGAAGTGGGTTATCATTACCGGTTTTAAGATTCAGATGACCAGCGAACAATACCTCATAAAAGGACACAATTACATCTAAAGTGATATCAACAAATTGCCATTCTGGTTATACCACTGACCTCACCGCAGTTGTGAGATATTTTGTCCTCATTGTTGCTATAAAGGATACAATTAATGATTTTATATCCATTCTACAACCTAACCAATAACCGTGGACATATCTGAGGACACCAAGTTCTAATAGGAGCCAGTTGCTGGTTATATGGTATTAATGGTGTATAATATTTTATGTTGCAAATTCCACTGAGCTAGCTGCTGGATACTTACCGCAACATTATGCAATACTCTGCATTTCCAGGCACCTTTTATCACTTGTTATTAACATTTTAACATTATACTTTTTATCTTTATTTTATTTTATCTGTGTGTATAATAAATTCATTGCAGTTTGGACTTGCCCACTATGTCCCATATATTTAGTGTGCCAGTCTTCTAGTATCAGTTATTTTATGCATTTTTTTAAGGGTGAATCATTACAGATCTGAGCACCTTTCCGTGATTGTGAGGAGGTGAGCTATTTCCCTTCTAACCCCATTGTAAAATATGGCCCATTACTTCTGTCTATGTGCTAAAGCCACTATTCTGATGTTGCCACCCACCTGATTCCACACATCTGCTGCCATCTTCTACCACTGCCACCATCTTGTGCTGTTACTGCCACTGCTGTTGATTCCCACCTCCCCACTCTGTAACTGTAATGGTCCGGGTCTGGTTCGAGTCTTTTATTGCAACTACTTGCAAGGCTACGTGATATCGTAGTCAGGTGAAAGCCAGTGGTCGATGCACAGATAAGCGTCGGTATTTGAGGAGTAGCAAGTACAGTAGTCAGGAGGAAGCCAGTGGTCGATGCACAGATAAGCATCAGTATTTCAGGAGTAGCAAGTACCGTAGTCAGGAGGAAGCCAGTGGTCAATGTACAGATAAGCGTCGGTATTTGGCAGAGTAGCATGGAGAGACTAGCTTGATTACAGCTTGATTACAGAATGAAGAGCACAATAATCTCACAAGACAGGAAGTACAAGGCTGGATTTAAATAGGAAGCCCAATCAAGGAACAGGGTGGAGCAAACAGGGAGGTGGGAAACTGAAACTAGAGGCACAGGAAAGTGTAGGCTTCGGTTCAGCACAGGAGCTGTCCAGAAGGCTGAATAGCTCAGTTGGAAGAGCTGCAGCTTGAGACACAATATTCCCTGGGTTCAGTCCTGACAGTGACTGTGCCACTTTGTTGACTCTTTATGCTGTTGCCACCCTCACCACTCTGTGACTGGGGCACCATGTTGACTCCTCATGGTGTTGCTATCCTCACCACTCTGTGACTGGGCCACTATGTTGACTCCTCATGCTGTTGCCAACCTCACCAGTTTAGCCTTGTTGACATCACTGTTTATTTTATCCTTCTTCTGATCTGTCAGAAGAACTGAAAAATAGAAACACTAAGGATACTTACTGTCTTTGGAGCATCCATAAGGCCTCAATCACACGGTCAGTATTTTGCATCAGGATTTCATAATGATTTGGAAGTCAAAAGCAGCAGTGGGTCGAAAATACAGAAGACATGCAAATATTTCTATCACATTTCATCTCTGTTTTGGACCCACTCCTGTTTTTGCCTTACAAATTCTGATGAATTACTAACCAAATACTGACCATGTGAAGTCGGATGCTCAGAAGACAGGATCCATATTTTCTGGGTTGTTCCTCTGATGGATCAGAAGAAGGGAAAAATAAAACAGCGACGTAAACAAAAGCTTATTGCTGACACCCTCCCCACTACTTTTATCAGTGGCTAACAAAATAGGTTATCTATTAATCTATGTGGAAACCGTAGACAGTGTAAAATGAGACAGCTCTTTCCCACTTTGGTAGAATCTTAGGCCACTGCACGGTTAAGTACATTATACCTGTCACTAACTTTGACCTGTAAGGACGAGTTAACAATTCAGTTACTTGGTCAGTTAATTCCAGCAGTTACTGTATGGTGAACCAAAATCAGGATCCAATTGATAAGGTATCATAAAAAGATCTGCACCTGCTCTGTTTTTGACCCGTTATTGACCAAATAAGTGAAGTGTGAACTGAACCTAATAGTGATGCAGTCATTCTACAGCTAATAGAAGTGATATTAAAAAAACATTTTTTTTTCTCCACTACTTTATTGGCACTGCCTCCAGGACCTTATTTTGTTTCACTAAAGAGTCCTTGGGGCACAGCTGTTGCAGGGGCGCACAATGTTTTTTCCCCTTAACTAAAGGCTGCTGAATGGTCTTTTGGTTTAGCAAGGCATTAGCTAGGACTGTTGGTGGCCTGCACAATGATGTGCACGTCCATATACTGTATGAGACTTTACTGTCATACTGATGCACAGTAACTGTTTCACTACCAGAAAGAACTAGCTATGCATATTGCTGCAATGCACAGTGATTTAAACTGAGATACACTCACTTTCGTAACTAAAGGCTCATGGGCCCTGATGCAAGAGTTGAGCTTGGGGCCCCCTTCCCTCAGTGATTTGTGGCTAGGTGCGATTGTACTGGCACTGTTTCCCCCCACTCCCCCTTCCATGCCAAATTCTTAGCCTCACCCCTTCTCTCCAGCCAGTAGTGTAACTTGAGCAGCATGCACTTTCTATAATACTTGTGTCTTCTTATATGGCATAAGGGTTTATGGGCCAGCTCAGGCTCCTGGGTGCGGTAGTGACTGCTACCTCTGCACCCCCTATAGCTACGCCCCTGGATACACTCTCCTTGCAGGCTGGGATATAACTGATTTAACACACTTTGTGAAAAATTTATTCGGAAATAGGCAAATTTCTTGGAGAAATTCGGCAAAGTGGCCGAATCAAATTTTAGAAAAATTCGCTCATCTCTATTAATAATAATAGTAACATAGTAACATAGTAATAATAATATTTAAGAAAACATGTTATTGTTTTTTTTTATAGATACTGTGTCGAAGGTTAGAGAAAATAAATACTTTAACAGATATTTAATCCTATAGATATTTGACCAAGTATTTTACAAATTTAGTCGCTATAGTTTTATATTTCAGAGTAATACATTCATACCTGTTTCATGTTAATAGTGTAACAAATTTTCAAACTATATAAACAAAGAGATTCTAAGGTCCAAAATATATCTTTTTACATGTATGGATTTGAAATGATTCCTTATTGTACTATATAATCTTGTGTTTGAACAATATTATTCAGAATAATGTGACATAAGCTATATGAAATACTGTAAAAAAGCTAAACTGTTAAAGGGGTTGTCCGGGTTCAGAGCTGAACCCGGACAAACCCTAATTTCACCCATTTCATGCTCCGATGCTCTCCCTTGCCCTGCTCTGGATCACGCAGGGCAAGGGCTCTTTTATTTACAATAACACACTGCCGGGCAGAGGCTTCCACCCAGCAGTGTGTTGGGTGACGTCACCGGCTCTGATGGGCGAGCTTTAGTGCTGCCCTAGTCGTTTTACAGGCTAGAGAAATGCTAAACCCCGCTGATCAGTGCCAATACGTCACCAGAACTTCACAAAATGCCTTTGCCCTGCGCGATTCAGCGCAAGGCAAAGGAGAGCATCGGCGCATGAACTGCTCCGATGCTCAAGTCAGGGGGGCTGCCTGGGTGAAAATGGGGATATGTCTGGGTTCAGCTCTGAACCCGGACAACCCTTTTAATGTACAGTATATACTGTGTATATGTCTTACATAGGATGGCCATTATAAATTCTGTTGAAGTGAAGTTAATCTAGTATTCTGGCAGAATTTGACAGTAAGCCCCCATTTCAAACGGGCAAGTTTTCCACGCGGGTGCAATGTGTGAGGTGAACGCATTGCACCCGCATTGAATCCGGACCCATTCACTTAAATGGGGCTGTGCAGATAAGCGGTGATTTTCACGCATCAGTTGTGCATTGCGTGAATATTGCAGCATGTTCTATATTCAGCGTTTTTCACACAATGCAGGCCCCATAGAAATGAATGGGGCAGAGTGAAAATCGCAAGCATCCGCAAGCAAGTGCGGATGTGGTGTGATTTTCACGCATGGTTGCTAGGAGATGATAGGGATGTGCAACCCCGGACTTCATTAAAGTAAACTCACTGTATTATTTTCACTTATAACATGGTTATAGAGGGAAAATAATAGCATTCTTAATACAGAATGCTTACTAAAATGTCGAGGGGGTTAAAAAATAAAAAAAATTAACTCACCTTATCCACTTGATCGCTCAGCCGGCATAGTTTTCTTTCTTCTTCTTTCAGGACCTGCAAAAGGACCTTTCATGACGTAATTGCTCTCACCACGTGGTGAGCGTGGTGAGGTCAGTGCAGGTCCTGCTGAATGAAGATAGAAGGATCTTCTATCTTCATTCAGCAGGACCTGCGCTGACATCACGTGGTGAGTGTGATTACATCATCAAAGGTCCTTTTGCAAGTTTTATATTATAGGTCGTATGTTATAAGGAAAAGTAATAAAATCTACAGAACACCTAACCCAAAGCCGAATTTCAGTGAAGAAGTCCGGGTTCGGGTCTGGGTACCACATTCATTTTTTCATCACGTGCGTGCAAAACGCAATCCGGAGCAAATCTGGAATGCCCGTCTGAAAGAGGCCTAAAGCCTCATTCACATGTCAGTGTTCGGTCAGTGATTTCCATAAGTGATTTTGAGCCAAAACCAGGTGCGGCTCTAAACACAGAACAGGAGCAGGTCTCTCCATTATACCTTATGTCTGTGGAGGCTCCAATCCTGGTTTGGGGAAACCCTGACATGTGAATATGGCTTAAGGCTACATGCACACGACCAAATGTGTTTCACGGTCCGCAAAAATAAAAAACGGATGACAATGCCCAAAACGGACAAGAATAGGACATATTCCTTTTTTTTTGCGGTACTATGGAATGGACATACCGTGTGCTGTCAGCATTTTTTGAGGACCCATTGAAATGAATGGGTCCGCATCCTATCCGCCAAATAAAACGAACGGACACGAAAACAAACAATGTTCGTGTGCATGTAGCCTAAGGGTGGGTTTGCACTAGCGTTATGCCATTCCATTATAGGTTCCGTTTATAACGGAATATAACGGAATGGCCAGACAGAATGCAAAATGAAAGCCTTTAAGAGGCATTCCATTTTGTTGCATCCTAATAGAAGTCCATGGGCAAGCATAACGGATCCATCTGGTTTCTGTTATGCAGGATAGAAAAAAAAGTCCTGTCTTTTCAAAAACCCAATTTTTAGGGACCAGTTCAGGTCTGAAGTCACTTTGCGAGGCTTACATAATAGAAACCACCCAAAAATGACCCCATTCTATAAACTACACCCCTCCAGGTATTCAAAACTGATTTTACAAACTTTTTTTTAACCCTTTAGGGCTGTTTCACACGAGCGAGTCCATTGCGGGAATCACGCTCCGTGTGTGAGTGTGATCCTCCGCTCTGGATTGCAGGAGCGCACGGCATTATCATGATTTATAATGCTATGTGTCTCTGCATGGCCTTTTTTCCACAGAATCATAGTGACATAAAGCTGTCAGTATGATTCTGTAGAAATAAGGTCAAGCAGAGGCACATAGCATTATAAATCATGATAATGCCGTGCGCTCCTGCAAGTCCAGAGCAGAGGATCCCACTCACACATGGAGCGTTATTCCCGCAATGGACTCACTCGTGTGAAACAGCCTTTAGGTGTTCCACAAGAATTAATGGAAAATAGAGATTAAATTTCAGAATTTCACTTTTTTGACAAATTTTCAATTTTAATCCATTTTTCCCAGTAACAAAGCAAGGGTTAACAGCCAAACAAAACTCAATATTTATGTCGCTGATTCTGTAGTTTACAGAAACACCCCATATGTGGTCGTAAACTGCTGTACGGGCACACGGCAGGGCGCAGAAGGAAAGGAATGCTATACGGTTTTTGGAAGGCAGATTTAGCTGGACTGTTTTTTTTGACACCATGTCCTATTTGAAGCCCCCCTGATGCACCCCTAGAGTAGAAACTCCATAAAAGTGACCCCATCTAAGAAACTACACCCCTCAAGGTATTCAAAACTGATTTTACAAACGTCGTTAACCCTTTAGGTGTTCCACAAGAGTTATTGGCAAATGGAGATGAAATTTCAGAATTAAAATTTTTGGGCAAATTTTCCATTTTAATTCATTTCTCCCAGTAACAAAGCAAGGGTTAACAGCCAAACAAAACTCAATATTTATGGCCCTGATTCTGTAGTTTACAGAAACACCCCATATATGGTCATAAACTGCTGTAAGGGCACACGGCAGGGCGCAGAAGGAAAGGAATGCCATACGGTTTTTGGAAGGCAGATTTTGCTGGACTGTTTTTTTTTTTACACCATGTCCCATTTGAAGCCCTACTGATGCACCCCTAAAGTAGAAACTCCAAAAAAGTGACCCCATTTTAGAAACTATGGGATAGGGTGGCAGTATTGTTGGTACTAGTTTAGGGTACATATGATTTTTGGTTGCTCTATATTACACTTTTTCTGAGGCAAGGTAACAAGAAATAGCTGTTTTGGCACCGTTTTAGTTTTTTTTGTTATTTACAACATTCATCTGACAGGTTAGATAATGTGATATTTTTATAGACCAGGTTGTCACGGATGTGGCGATACCTAATATGTATACTTTTTTTTTATTTATGTAAGTTTTACATAATGATTTCATTTTTGAAGCAAAAAAAAATCATGTTTTAGTGTTTCCATAGTCTGAGAGCCATAATTTTTTCAGTTTTTGGGCGATTACCTTGGGTAGGTAATGACTTTTTGATCGCTTGCTATTACACTTTTTGTGATGTAAGGTGACAAAAAATGGTTTATTTATCACAGTTTTTATTTAAAAAATTTTACGGTGTTCATCTGAGGGGTTAGGTCATGTGATATTTTTATAGAGCCAGTCGATACGGACGCGGCGATACCTAATATGTATACTTTTTATTTATTTATGTAAGTTTTACACAATAACAGCTTTTTTAAAACAAAAAAAAAGAAGTTTTAGTGTCTCCATATTCTGAGCCATAGTTTTTTCATTTTTTGGGCGATTGTCTCAGGTAGGGGCAAATTTTTTGTGGGATGAGGTGATGGTTAAATTGGTACTATTTTGGTGGGCAAACGCCTTTTTGATCGCTTGCTGTTGTACTTTTTGTGATGTAAGGTGACAAAAAAATTGTTTATTTAGCAAAGTTTTTATTTTTTATTTTTTTACGGTGTTCATCTGAGGGGTTAGGTCATGTGATAGGTTTATAGAGCCGGTCGATACGGACGCGGCGATATCTAATATGTATACTTTTTTCCCCCCCCTATTTTTTACCATTTTTTTTAACTTTATTTGGGGAAAATGACATTTTTGTTTATTTTTACTTGAAACTTTTAATTTTTTGGGGGGGGGGGGAAACTTTATTTTTTTCAACTTTTTTTTGTCCCACTTTGGGACTTGAACTTTTGGGGGTCTAATCCTTTACAATGCATTCCAAAACTTCTGTATTGGAGTGCATTGGCTGTATGAGTAATACTGTGTGTATTACTCATACAGCTTCCGGCCTGTGAGATCCAGGGGGCTGGATCTCACAGGCTCGTCACCGGAAGGCAGCGCGATTCCTTCCTTAGGCATCGCGCTGCCTTCCATGCCATCGGGTCCCCCCTACAGCCGCATGGGGACCAATGGCACCGCTGATAGACGCCGCAAACCGCAGGTAAAGCCGCAAACCGTAGGTCTGAATTGTCACGGGACCCCCCCCTTGCATTTAGCCAAGGTGCCTGCTCAACGATTTGAGCAGGCACCGGGTTCCGATCACCGCCCCCTCGGGCGGCGGTGATCGGAAATACACAGGACGTACCCGTACGCCCTGTGTCCTTAAGTACCAGGACATCAGGGCGTACTGGTACGCCCTGTGTCCTGAAGAGGTTGATCACAGCTTTCATACATTTTGGCATGCTTTCCATCAGTGTTTCACATTGCTGTTAGGTAACTTTATACCACTTCAAGTGCAGAAATTCAAGCAGATAGGCCTTGTTTGATGATTTGAGATCATCCATTTTTACCCTTGATCACATTCCAGAGGTTTTTGATGGCGTTCAGGTCTGGAGATTGGACTGACATTGACAGTTTGTTGGTCCTTCATCTTCATCCACACCTTGATTGACCTGTTTGTGTAACTTTGTGCATTGTGTCAGAGTTGGAGAACATTGTCAGAGCAGAAGGAAACAAGTTTTCTTCCAGTATAAATTTCTATGTGGCTTGATTCATGTATCCTTCACAAAAACAAATCTTCCCAACTCCAGTCTTGCTGAAACCCCCACATCATCTCTGATCCTGCACCAAATTTCACAGTGGGTGTGAGACCCTGTTGTTTATAGGCCTCTCTAGGTCTCTGTCAAACCATTACATAGCTTAGTGTTGGGCAAAGCTGAAGATTGGACTCATCAGAGAAGATGACCTTACTCCAGTCTTCCATGATCCAATCATTATGGGCTTTTGCAAACTTCAGCCTGATTCTTCTTTGCTTCTCGTTGATGAAGCGCTTTTTTCTAGCTTTGCATGACTTCAGACCTGCTTCTAGAAGCTTGTTTTGAACTGTCCTCGCTGTGCATTTCACTCAAGCTCCTGCTTGCTATTCTTTTTGCAGGTCACTTGATATCATCATATAGTTGTCAAGTGAAATTTAAATGAGATGGCGGTCAGTAGAGACATGTTTCCGCCCTCTGCCAGTCTAGCTTTGTTGTCCCCCATGTTTTTCATGAGTCAAATGTGTGCATATAGAAAAGCTATTTTAAAATACACTAAATAAATTGGCCTCATGCACATGGCTGTCATCCTGCCATGCGAGTATTGAATGGGTTTGCAATCTTGGAGATACGGTGTGGGGTGGAACTGAAGCACTACTGAGTGCCTCAGTGTGTTTTCTATTCGTGCCTCCGAAACGCAAAAGAATATAGCATGCACTACTTTTTTGCAGTGCGGACCTTCGAATGTGGATCGCTTACCCCATTCAAGTCCGCAGATGGCGACAGTCTGCATCACGAGCAAGGCCAGCACAGTCGTGTGCATGAGGCTCAAAAGGTAAATCGCAACATGACTGCTTACAAACGCTGATTATTATTATTATTTTGAACTGGAAACTTCAAGAATGTGAAAGATTTTTTAATGTCTTACATAGTTTGAAGGGCATCTGTCACCAGGTTTGTACATACGAAACTGGCTGATCTATTGCATGTATGGCATGTGTATTGGTCCTGTGTTCTTATGTGCACATTTGTTTGTTTGTTGAATATATGCAAATGAGCCTCTAGGAGCAATGGGGGCGTTGCTGATACCCCTAGAGGCTCTGCTCTCACTGCAACTCTCAGCACACTCTTCACTTTAAATAACAGGGACAGGCAGTGAAAACATCATAACCCCTTGCCCTATCAATCAAATTGGAGAGGGCACGGCAGCTACAGAGAGAGAGAGAGAGAGAATGACAACTCCCCTGTTGCTCCTAGAGGCTCATTTGCATATATTAAAACATCAGTTATCTCAGCAATGTGCACACATATGAACCTGGAACCAACACAAATGTCTTTAGCTGCCAAGCACACATGCCACAGGTCTGCCGGTTTCAGACAGATAACCATTAGTGTTAAGCGCGATCATCGGCACTTTGAGAATTCACGAAGATCTAGAATATAATGCTATATTTTCGTAATTGCGAATATTCGAGATTTTTTTCTCTCCTTATTATGCTATCTATGTTGCATATCTTTTTTTACAGTTATTATTTTACCTCTCATTAATACATTTTTATTTTAAGTGTTTTTTTTTTACCTAAACTTTTATTAGAAGTGGTTTTTAACCTATCATTAATAAGTTCTTTTTATAAATGTTATATTATTAAATCATTACATATAATATACCATACACAACATATAATAGACAATCACACAAATCTGTATTCTAAAAGCTGGATATGTTCAAGCCAACAACCTATCCATGAGGCAGGTACAGGCAGCCACATCCAGCGCATGCCTACTTCTCTCTGCCTTCAGACCCCGCTGAAGAAGGTCGTATAGACCGAAACATTCGGGATTTTTCTATCTGATATGGCATAAAATACTTACTATATGTAAATGAATTTGCACTGGATGTATATTAACAGCATTCTGTTTACTAAGAATTAAATGAAATTATTCTTGCAAAAAACTTTTTGGAGTGCCGTGGATATTTAACCTATATTACCTTACAATGGCAGCCTTGTGCACTATGAGACAACTAGCAATAAACACAATTCAGCTAAACCTCATGGGCTATGATATTGGTAGAACCAGCTCTCATCTGACTGAGAGCCAGTAAGCCTCAAAGTTGCTTGATTTAAGTTGGGTGGCTTGCGGGAACCTGCGCACCTAGATCATTATCATAAGGGTGACAAAAATTTTAATTTACTTTTTTTTTATGCCAGCTAACTCTTCTCTCACTGCTTAGGAGGGCTGCATAAAAATGTTCAGTTTTCTAATTGTCCTAATATTATATTCAATAACCATTCTATACTGTTTTGTAATGTAAACACATTCGCATAAACTTGAATATGGGAAAGACATTCATAGTAACACAGTACATAAGGCCTAAAAAAGACATTTGTCCATCAAGTTCGGCCTGTTATCCTGCAAGTTGATCCAGAGGAAGGCAAAAAAAAACCAAAAAAAAACCTGTGAGGTAGAAGCCAATTTTCCCCACTTTAGGGGAATAGAAAATTCCTTCCCGGCTCCAATCAGGCAAATAGTGTTTCAGCTGAAAAACAAGGCAGATTCTGCTAATTTGCATGTCTTTCCGATATTCAAGTTTATGCAAATGAGTTTACATGACAAAACAGTATAGAAAGGTTATTGAATTTAATATTAGGAAAATTAGAAAACTGACACATTTTTATGCAGCACTCCTAAGCAGTGAGAGAAGAGATAGCTGGCCAAAAAAAAATATAAAAAAATCTACAACTTTTGTCACCCTAATGATAATGATCTAGGTGCACAGGTCCCCCCAAGCCATCCAACTTAAATCAAACAATTTTGAGGCTTACTGGCTCTCAGTCAGATGAGAGCTGGATTTGAATGTCTCATAGTGTGCAAAGATGCCATTGTAATGTATGCGGACTGTACCTGCCTAATGGATAGATTATTGGTTAGCACATACCTGACTTTTGGCATATAGCCTTTGTGTAATTGTCTGTTTATTATATGTTATAGGTAATAAAATTGTGCATGCAATATGTGCATATTACATTACTGATTTTTGCAATCATGAATTTGCGAACTTATGGTGAATAAGTGGTCGAAATATCGCGAATTTGAATATTGCCTATGCTGCTCATCACTAATAACCATAATAATATTAAAGGGAGTCTGTCATCAAAGTTTCACCTTTTTAACCCTTCCCATAGCTTTCTAGCAGCCTTACAGTTAATAAAAACGTTACCTTTATGAGCAATCCTGGACTTATAAAACCGGCAAAAAACATCTTAGTAGCATATGCAAATAAGGGCTCGCAAGTGCCCAGGGGCGGCGTTACCCTCGTAGGTGCCCAGCTAGCTCAGCCTTATCGTCACTTCGCCCTGCCCATTCTTTCCCTCTGCCCGCCCATCCTTTCCCTCTGACCGCCCATCTACTTACTTCTTGTTTCGCCGAGATCCCGCGCCTGCGAACTCAGTCCGTCGGCCGGCGCATGCGCACTGCGAAGACCATTCCTTGCACGGCATCACAGTAATTAATGCGCATGCGCCGGCTAACTACGCGAAAACACTACAAAGGAGGCGGTCCATCGGCGCATGCGCATTAATTACTGTGATTAATTACAAGGAATGGGCATCGCAGTGCGCATGCGCCGGCCAACGGACTGAGTGCGCAGGCGCGGGATCTCGGAGAAACAAGAAGTAAGTAGATGGGCGGTCAGAGGGAAAGGATGGGCGGGCAGAGGGAAAGAATGGGCGGGGGTAAGCGACGATAAGGCTGAGCTAGCTGGGCACCTACGAGGGTAACGCCGCCCCTGGGCACTTGCGAGCCCTCATTTGCATATGCTACTAAGATGTTTTTTGCCGGTTTTATAAGTCCAGGATTGCTCATAAAGGTAACGTTTTTATTAACTGTAAGGCTGCTAGAAAGCTATGGGAAGGGTTAAAAAGGTGAAACTTTGATGACTCCCTTTAATCTTTATTTTTGTATTATGCCAACATATTCTGCAGAACTTTACAATCAGATGGCCATTAAGGACTAAATCTAAAAGCAGATTTCCAGTTCCTTGTTCAACATTTTTCAGAATGGACTATTAAAAAGTGTTTTATTTACATATAGATTGTCTTAACAGATTTTACACCTGCATACCTAGACTCCATGGTGTATGTGGGCAGTGATGTGGATATTCCCATTTCAGTGTAGTATACACAGGTTCATGAGCTTGGAAAATTTGCAGTTACAGACTTCAAATTCATTCATCCTTTCCCAAATTTTTGTATGCTCAAAAAGGGATATTTATGAAAAATCGATTATCTTAAACATATCATTAACGTCAACAGTTTTTCCTTTACACAGTAGCACAACAAATGAATACTTTACGTACGGACATATTACACTAAAATGAAATGAAAAACAACAACACAGCAATAAATAAATGTCAATAATCTAATTGCTCTGGATAAAAATACAAAATAAAACCAAACACAATGAAAAGACGGAATTTATATACTGTAAATTTTACTTATGCTATATTCAGCCATCTTCCCCACAAACTATTTTTAATTAGTGAAGTATATATACTTCACTAATTAAAGGGGCTGAACATATATATATATATTTTATATATATATATATATATATATATATATATAAAAAAAAAAACACTGGCAGCACCACCCTAGGAAGTATGGAAAAACGGGACGGGTGCAATGTCCAAGTACGGTAAAAGGTGCTTACCCACTTATAGAGAACAAAAATCGGACTGCACGGGACTGTGCAGTCCGATTTTTGTGTTCTATATATATATATATATATATATATACAGCTGGAGCCTACTAGTGTTGATCGCAAATATTCTAATCACAAATTTTTATCGCAAATATTGGCGCTTCGAGAATTCGCGAATATCTAGAATATAGTGATATATCTTCGTAATCGCGAATATTCTAGATTTTTGTTTTCATCAGTACCCATGATCCCCCACTGCTTATTGCTTGTGGGCCAATGAGAAGGCTGCAATATCTTTGACTTTAGGAGTAGTGCTGATTGCAAATTTTCATATCGCAAATTTTCCGATTGCCGATTCTCGCAATCAAGAAAATAATGACTGGAGATCACGAATTCTCGAATATATGATGAATATTTGCCCAAATATTCATGAAATATTGCGAATTCGAATATTGCCCCTGCTGCTCATCACTGGAGCCTACTTTCCCCACATTCATTTGAGCCTGATAGTACAAGAAGAGGAGTCGTTACACAGGTCACTCCATTTAAAGTACGCCAGTCTGTAGCAGCCATTACCTAATGATGTGACCTCGATGAGCTGGTTCATTGTCATCCATGAAGATGAAATTAGGGCTGTGTTGTCAGGGCCATCTTTAATATTGATTGGACCCTGGGCAAAAATTTACTTGGGCCCCCTGGATCCCGCCTTCCCACACCTTAGCAGGCAATCACGCTCTCCAACACAACACACACACAAAAAATCCACACATCTGGTAGAGTACAGTGAATGACTGTAAATACTTACAGTTCTGAAGACTCCAGCGGCTCAGGATCAGTGCTCTGGGCAGCTGGGCTCAGGCTGGAAGAGGGCACCGCTCTGCAGGAAGGAGACCAGGGCTCGGCTCACCCTAGTGTTGCAGTGCACCCCAGCACCCCACAGTATGCAGTATAGCACCCTATAGTATACAGCAACCCACAGTATGCAGTATAGCACCCTATAGTATACAGCACCACACAGTATGCAGTATAGCACCCCACACTATACAGTACCTCACAGTATATACAGGGAGTGCAGAATTATTAGGCAAGTTGTATTTTTGAGGATTAATTTTATTATTGAACAACAACCATGTTCTCAATGAACCCAAAAAACTCATTAATATCAAAGCTGAATATTTTTGGAAGTAGTTTTTAGTTTGTTTTTAGTTTTAGCTATTTTAGGGGGATATCTGTGTGTGCAGGTGACTATTACTGTGCATAATTATCAGGCAACTTAACAAAAAACAAATATATACCCATTTCAATTATTTATTTTTACCAGTGAAACCAATATAACATCTCAACATTCACAAATATACATTTCTGACATTCAAAAACAAAACAAAAACAAATCAGTGACCAATATAGCCACCTTTCTTTGCAAGGACACTCAAAAGCCTGCCATCCATGGATTCTGTCAGTGTTTTGATCTGTTCACCATCAACATTGCGTGCAGCAGCAACCACAGCCTCCCAGACACTGTTCAGAGAGGTGTACTGTTTTCCCTCCTTGTAAATCTCACATTTGATGATGGACCACAGGTTCTCAATGGGGTTCAGATCAGGTGAACAAGGAGGCCATGTCATTAGATTTTCTTCTTTTATACCCTTTCTTGCCAGCCACGCTGTGGGGTACTTGGACGCGTGTGATGGAGCATTGTCCTGCATAAAAATCATGTTTTTCTTGAAGGATGCAGACTTCTTCCTGTACCACTGCTTGAAGAAGGTGTCTTCCAGAAACTGGCAGTAGGACTGGGAGTTGAGCTTGACTCCATCCTCAACCCGAAAAGGCCCCACAAGCTCATCTTTGATGATACCAGCCCAAACCAGTACTCCACCTCCACCTTGCTGGCGTCTGAGTCGGACTGGAGCTCTCTACCCTTTACCAATCCAGCCACGGGCCCATCCATCTGGCCCATCAAGACTCACTCTCATTTCATCAGTCCATAAAACCTTAGAAAAATCAGTCTTGAGATATTTCTTGGCCCAGTCTTGACGTTTCAGCTTGTGTGTCTTGTTCAGTGGTGGTCGTCTTTCAGCCTTTCTTACCTTGGCCATGTCTCTGAGTATTGCACACCTTGTGCTTTTGGGCACTCCAGTGATGTTGCAGCTCTGAAATATGGCCAAACTGGTGGCAAGTGGCATCTTGGCAGCTGCACACTTGACTTTTCTCAGTTCATGGGCAGTTATTTTGCGCCTTGGTTTTTCCACACGCTTCTTGCGACCCTGTTGACTATTTTGAATGAAACGCTTGATTGTTCGATGATCACGCTTCAGAAGCTTTGCAATTTTAAGAGTGCTGCATCCCTCTGCAAGATATCTCACTATTTTTGACTTTTCTGAGCCTGTCAAGTCCTTCTTTTGACCCATTTTGCCAAAGGAAAGGAAGTTGTCTAATAATTATGCACACCTGATATAGGGTGTTGATGTCATTAGACCACACCCCTTCTCATTACAGAGATGCACATCACCTAATATGCTTAATTGGTAGTAGGCTTTCGAGCCTATACAGCTTGGAGTAAGACAACATGCATAAAGAGGATGATGTGGTCAAAATACTAATTTGCCTAATAATTCTGTACAGGGTGTAGTAGAGCAGTATATCAGCCCACAGTATACAGCACCCCACAGTATACAACACCTCACAGTATACAGTAGAGCAGTATAGCACCTCACCGTATACAGCACCCCAAACTATACACGATACAGCACCCCACACTATACAGCCCCCCACACTATACAGTACAGCAGTATAGCACTCCACAATATACAGCACCCACAGTACACAGTATACAGCCCACCACAGTATACAGCCCCCCACAGTATACAGTACAGCAGTATAGCACTCCACAATATACAGCACTCACAGTATACAGTATACAGCCCCCCACACTATACAGTACAGCAGTATAGCACTGCACAATATACAGCACCCACAGTATACAGTATACAGCCCCCCACAGTATACAGCCCCCCACAGTATACAGTACAGCAGTATAGCACTTCACAATATACAGCACCCACAGTATACAGTATACAGCCCCCCATAGTATACAGCCCCCCACAGTATACAGCCCCCCAGGGTATACAGTACAGCAGTATAGAACTCCACAATATACAGCACCCACAGTATACAGTAAACAACCCCCCACACTATACAGTACAGCAGTATAGCACTCCACAATATACAGCACCCACAGTATACAGTATACAGCCCCCCACAGTATACAGTACAGCAGTATAGCACTCCATAATATACAGCACCCACAATATACAGTATACAGCCCCCCACAGTATACAGTACAGCAGTATAGAACTCCACAATATACAGCACCCACAGTATACAGTATACAGCCCCCCACAGTATACAGCCCCCCATAGTATACAGTACAGCAGTATAGCACTCCACAATATACAGCACCCACAGTATACAGTATACAGCCCCCCACACTATACTGTACAGCAGTATAGCACTCCACAATATACAGCACCCATAGTATACAGTATACAGCCCCCCACAGTATACAGCCCCCCACAGTATACAGTACAGCAGTATAGCACTCCACAATATACAGCACCCACAGTATACAGCCCCCCACACTATACAGTACAGCAGTATAGCACTCCACAATATACAGCACCCACAGTATACAGTATACAGCCCCCACAGTATACAGTACAGCAGTATAGCACTCAACAATATACAGCACCCACAGTATACAGGCCCCCACACTATACAGGCCCCCACACTATACAGCACCCCACTATACAGTAGTTTACAGTATATTAGCATAACAGCCCCTGTCACCTTTTTCACCAAAAAAGCTCCACAGTTAAGGCTCCATTCACACGTCCGTGGTGTGTTGCGGACCCACAAATTGCAGATCCGCAACACACCCGCCCGGCACCCCTATAGAAATGCCTACTCTTGTCCGCAAGCTGCGGACAAGAATAGGACATGTTCTATCTTTTGCGGAGCTGCGGACCTGAAGATCGGTGCCGCGCTCCGTAAATGCGGATGCTGACAGCACACTGTGTGCTGTCCGCATCCATTCCGTCCCCATAGAAAATGAATGGGTCCGCACCCGTTCTGAAAAATTGCGGAACGAATGCGGACCCATTTGCGGACGTGTGAATGGAGCCTAAGGCAAACTTCTCCTGCAACACTCCTGGTAGAAAGGACCTTGATGACCTTATAGCCATGTGAGCAGTAATATTGCTAGGTTACTGGTCACATGGTGATGATGTCATCTAAGGTCCTAGATAATCATAGCTCTCCCAGTACGCTGCCTGGAGTGTCGGCAGGCAGGCATGGCATGGCATGGCAGCACCCCCTGTGTAGCTGACAGCCTGACACCCGGGGCCGTGGCTAGCAGGGCTCAAGAGGCAGCTGCCTTGTGCCCCCCAGGAGAAACTGGGCCCGGGGCAGCTGCCCCTTTTGCCCCTTGTTAAAGACAGCCCTGTGTGTTGTTCATGTAGAGGCACAATGACTGGATTAATGATGTTATTCAAGTAGTATCGGCTTCTCACTGTACCATTCACAAAGTGTAGGGCAGTTCTTAATTGACTAGACACACCTATCCACACTGTAACACCACCACCACCACTAAAGGCTCATCTGTTTGGACATGTTCATTAAAAAGTTTAGAGAAGGTCACATTAAGTTAACCTGTAAAGGTTAGAGTGTATTTTAGGTTCATTCTGAAATTTCACCCACAAGCCAAATATCCCTAACTTTTTGTGATTAGTGTATACATTCACTGTTTTCAGAATGCTTTTGCATTGTGTTTGATTTTACAAAGTCATGAAACTATATACAACTTTAGGTCTAATACGCAACTATTAAGTTTGTTGTAATTCAGCGTACGTGGTTGATCAGATTTAGATTGTCAGGATGTTGGCAGGATGCAGATGTATCCTTCCTTACCTTTCCTCTTGGCTCACCATATCTCAAGATGTGTGGCATGAGAATGCAAAAAAAAATGCTTGTGATGCTCATGAGATGTCTATGTTATATGAGCCTATGCGTGACAACCCAATGGGCATGATGTGAATTGCAGCTTATCAAGAGTTTTGGGTTCCTAAATGAAATTCAAGGAAAGATATGGGTGTACAAATTTGTATGGTTACATTTATCTGTAGTCATTTGCAGTGTAAACAACCTAGATATGTCATGTGTTGTTGTATTCTTGTCTTTTGTAGCCTAATGTGGTTTCTCATAATCAACAAGAGTCTGATCACTGGGGTTCTGTCCATGGTGGTTCAAACCCCCAACAATCACTTATCACCTATAATGTGTAGAGGTGATAAGTATTTGCTATGAGAATGTCCCTTTAAAAAGATAGCGATGTGATAGCAAATGTGATCAAGTCCTAATAGACTTAGGGTCCATTCACACATACACAATTTCGTTCCGCATTTTGAAGAACGGAATTGTGGACTCATTCATTTCTATGGGGCAGCACGATGTGCTGCCCGGACACGGAATTGCGGACCCGCACTTCCGGGTCCACAATTCCGTTCCCCAAAAAAATAGAACATGTCCTATTCTTGTCCGCAATTGCGGTCAAGAATAGGCATATTCTATTAGTGCCGGCAATGTGCGGTCCGCAAAATGCGGAACGCACCTTGCCGCTGTCCGTGTTTTGCGGATCCGTGGATCCGCAAACCACACACGGATGTGTGAATGGACCATTAAAGTGGTTGTCTGAGTTTTATTTTAGTTTTTCAAAGTGATGGAGATGCCTGGAAAATAATAAAAATGTACCTTTCTTCACCTGCTCCGATCCATATATACTGCAGGCAATCACTGACCTCAATGGTGTGTGGCATGAGACTAATGAGCTAATTTCCCACTACCTTGCCCCCGGTCTCTATCTGCACTATCTTCCCATCCTATAACGTAATTACCCTCCCCAGTCCCCAGTTTAAACACTCCTCCAACCTTCTAGCCATCTTTCCCCCCAACACAGCTGCCCCTTCCCCATTGAGATGCAACCCATCCCTACGATAGAGCCTGTAGTTGACAGGCCCAGTTCTCCAGGAACCCAAACCTTTCCTTCGTACACCAGTTCTTGAGCCACTTGTTAACCTCCCTAATCTTCCGCTGCGTTTCTTGTGTGGCTCATGGTACAGGCAGTATTTTGGAAAACACTACCTTTTGAGGTCCTTGCCCTAAGCTTTTGACCTAAAATCCTTGTTAAGAACTCTCCACCTCCTCTAACTTTGTCATTGGTTCCGATATGGACCATGACCGCTGGATCTTCTCCAGCCCCTCCCAGTAATCTGTCAACCCGATCCGCGATGTGTCAAACTCTAGCGCCAGGAAGACAGCACACTGTTCGGTGATCACAGTCTTTGTGACAGATTGCCCTTTCTGTACCCCTAATAATAGAGTCTCCCACTACCAGCACCTGTCTGCCCTGCCCTGCTCTCCTGGTCCCCTGCTTACTGGATCTGACATTCCCCTGACTGGCAGAGGAAATGTTGTCCCTGAACTGACATCCCCCTCATCTGCCAACTTGTTGGGGTGTGACAGATCAGGGCTAGCCTCCCTGCCACTCTTCCCTCTACCCCGCTTTCTAACTGTTACCCAGCTAGCTACCTTACTTTCCTCAGCCTCCTTGCTTTCACCCTGCCCCTTATCTACCCCATAGAATGCTTGCTCAGTGAGCAGCAAACTCTTTTCCAAATTGTTAACGCCTCTCAGTGTTGAAACTCGCCCGTTTAGATACTCAATTTGCGATTCCAAACGGGTAATTTGCTCACATTTTGAAGAATGATATACACCCTTGAACGGCTGTTCTAAGACTGCATACATCAGACAAGATGTGCACTGGACTGCGCTGTCAATAATGGAACACATACTAAATGGGGATTACACAAAGAAAGCGAAAAATACAATATAATGCAGTAACAAGAAACTGATTTACTGCAGTCCCCCACTGAAGTCACTGAATATGAAGTCACTTAATCTAAAGTCGCACACTTATACAAACACACACTTAAATCAAACATGCGATGCTCAAACTCGCGTTATATGCCTGCTTATATAATTGGAGCTCTCAAAATCAGCCTGTTTTGTTTCCTCTGGATTCAAACTCTATATCATGAGATTCTAAGATGAGATAATATATATTTCCTAATATCCAATAATATGATCAGACGTCTATGATCAGACGTCTTTGCATTCAAGTCTCTGATGAATACAGGTCAGCAGCCAACCACACTGAAACTATTCCAAGAAGTAGAGGTCTTGTGTCTCCTCTTCTCCCCTGCAGAATAGTCCAGATCCCTGTATAAGGGTTAAAGGGTAAAAATAAGGGGACTGGAAGGATAACACCCTTAGGAATAACCCAAATCCAAACCGGTTGTTTAACACAGGGGGTCCATATCCACTGTCCATAACCGGCATTTCCAGCTTTTTTGACTGTAATATGCATTGCGAGGAAGGGAGGCATAAAACCCTGGTGATGCCATAAATTTAGGCATCTGTGGGCCAAAGGGTTTGAACCCTATGGCCCACAGATGCCTAAATTTATGGCATCACCATGGTTTTATGCCTCCCTTCCTCGCAATGCATATTACAGTCAAAAAAGCTGGAAATGCCGGTTATGGACAGTGGATATGGACCCCCTGTGTTAAACAACCGGTTTGGATTTGGGTTATTCCTAAGGGTGTTATCCTTCCAGTCCCCTTATTTTTACCCTTTAACCCTTATACAGGGATCTGGACTATGCTGCAGGGGAGAAGAGGAGACACAAGACCTCTACTTCTTGGAATAGTTTCAGTGTGGTTGGCTGCTGACCTGTATTCATCAGAGACTTGAATGCAAAGCACCGAGGGATCAGTCAATACTTGTAGTCAGGAAAAAGGGTGAGGTCAGTGCAAGCAGATATTGTGCAAATCAGTGAAATTAATATGAGGTCAAAGCAGGCAGCAAAAGGTCAGTACAGTACACAGACAGTAGTCTTGTCAGGCACTGCAGGGTCAGAATCAGTAGGCAGGCAGAGTATGGTGCACGGGCAGAAAGACAGGAATAGTACACCTTCACTAGGAAACTAGCAAGGTAGAGAAACCTAAAGCTCAGACACCCTCCCACTCGGGAAGATGCCTGAAATATCCTAAGACAGCCAACCATCGGTTAGGGAAGAATTAGGACGTGTGCACTGGCCCTTCAGAAGCCAGGAAATACAGAATGGCCAGTGAAGTGCAGGTTGCAGTCTGCAGAAGGAGAATAAGGCTCAAGTGGCAGGCTCGCTGTGGGTGAGTAAGGCAGCTCCTGCTACTCTACAGGGTGGACATGAGCTACAGTACCATACTAACAATGCATGTGCCATATTTTATGTAAAATCTCTTAAATCTAATCTATACATTGCAGATATTTTTTCCAAGAAAATCCACTCATAACTTAACATGCGGTGTGATTTTTAAATCTGAAGTATATCAATGTGTAATTCAGAGACTGCAATCTGTTGCAAACACGCAACATTTGAGCACCAAAATCCTCACCATTTGTTTAGATGTGCTGCAGAAAATCCACAACTGGCTCATCAATTCTGGCTATACCCAAAAGGGGCCAAAAGATAAATGCAGAACTAGAGATGGGTAAATCAGTTTGGTTAAAAAATCTATTCAGTTCATATTTTCCAAAAATTGGGTTTGAAATTTTTGACATTTCTCAAAATGGTGTCAGCCATTTTTCAGTTCAGAAGACAGGAAAGAAGGAGAATCACATTACCCCAGGAGGTGTCTGTATATAGACACTGGCAAGCATAAGCCACCAAAAAGCAAAAACTGGGCTTTAAAAAAAAAAAAAGTCTAAAAAATCCAACAGTGCAGTGCTTTTTTAAAGAGGCTGTTTGTTACCACCAGCAGCCATGAGTTTACCCATAGTTACACCGTACATGTTACTGTGACATTACTAATGATGTCTTGGTGTTCAAAAGCTTGAAAGGACTTGCATACGTTCCTAGAAAACCCCAGACGGTCATCTTATCAGGGCAATTGGAATACTTTTGATTCTGCTTAAAACAAACTTATTCAAACGTATTTAAATTGGACAACCGATTCAGTTAAATCAAATCCTAATCAAATTTCATTAAATTCGCTCATCAGTATGCAGCACTGCTGCATCAGACAGACTTAGCTCTGCTATGTATGTAAAACAGATTGTAAAACACACAGTACCTAAGTATTGCATTTTGTGAATTTTAAAGGGTTCTGAAATCCTGACCATAAAGTATGTAAATGCAATTTCTTCTTTTACAGCTTGTTCTTATTAGGCTGCACTGCAAAATAATATACCTGTAATAACAATAAAAGGTTGTACATCCTCACTAATTACATTTTTGTGAAAAACTGTAACAGTGTGGCTTTATTAAGTAAAATATCATAACTCCTTTACACAAAGGATTACATCTCTTTATAATTCCATTAAACCTAGGATTAATAAGGGAAGATTTGTGAACTACGGGCATGAGCTACTACACTTGCAGGAAAAGAAATAATTTTACTTGTAAAGACGTTCTAAAATGATTAGTATAACTCCGAAAGGATGAGCATTTTTCTTGAATAAACCAAATATTCTGATCTCACTGACCCTATATGGCGACACTTTCTTTTAAGTGTCCATTACTATTAGCATTAACTAGCTCTAAACCACAATGGAATTCCATTGGAAGTGCGTATGACAGCCATATGAATTCCAAATGAGTTCATTATGATTGGTGTTATCGAAATGAATACCAAATGATTCCATAATGACTTGGGAGGTAAAATCTGTATAAACCATGGGCTCTCTTTTATACTGGGTCTGGGGCACTCTTTTTTATTCTGGTTTGTTGTGTTACTCTAACCTGCAATAAAGGAGGATCTGAAATGTTTGCAGCTATGTGTTTGTTTTTTTACTTGATGAAATTGTAAGATTTTCTCTAATGTATTTTCCATTGTTATTAACTAATTAATATGTAAGGGTACTTTCACACTTGCGTCGCCGGAACTGCCTGCCGGATCCGGAAATCCATGTTCAAACGGATAACATTTGTAGACGGATCCGGATGCGGATCCGTCTAACAAATGCATTAAAACACCGGATCCGTCTCTTCTTTGTCATCCGGAAAAATGGATCCGGTATTTATTTTTTTGGCATGCGCAGACCGAAAAACCGGATCCGTTTTGCCGGAACACTTGGTGCCGGATCTGGCATTAATGCATTTCAATGGAAAATAATGCAGGATCCAACATTTTGGACTTAGAAAATTTTGGACTTAGAAAATATCGCAGCATGCTGCAGTATTTTCTCCGGCCAAATACCGTAAGAGTGACTGAACTGAAGACATCCTGATGCATAATGAACGGATTGCTCTCCATTCAGAATGCATTAGGATAAGACTGATCATTTTTTCCCCGCTATTGAGCCCCTGTGACGGAACTCAATTCCCGAAAACTTTAACGCTAGTGTGAATGTACCATTAACCTGTTAAAACACAAATTAGTGGCATTTATGGGTTAGCATGACATACAGTATACTCCTCAACATTGAAATTGCAGCACGAAGAAAGACAAGCCCTAAGGCTATGCAAATTGAGGCGGTAGCAGGTGTCGCTATTGCAGATGATCACATTTTCAAGCACCTAGCTCCAATCTGTAGTATGTGGGAGGACATAAAGGCCAGGTTGAAGCAAATTTTTTAGCCACATGAAACCACAAAAATTGGATCATCTTGTTTCATGATTGTGCTATGCCTCCTGTTGGTCAACATGCCAGTTATCACAATTCGTCGCAAACTGAGAGAGACAGAATCTTTTACCTGAGAGACCTTGGTTTATCACTCCAGCAGGTGAGTATGTACCTAGGTTGAGATGTCAGCACTCTTCAACTTTTCATGTCTCGGTGGTTGGGAAAACAACAAACTGGAATGACTGTATTATCGTGAGATCAGAAGTTTGGGGGAAAAAATCGATCAGCGCCCAATATGGCACGATGCCCATATGAGGCAAAGAGTGGTGATGGTACAAGACATCTTACTCTGATGATGACTGCAATGGAGCTATGCTCTCTATTCCAAAATTAAGGGGTTCATTTATTAAGATCTGCATTTTAGACACCAGTCTTAAAAACCTCAGTTAGGAAGATCCTCTGCCACTTCTAAATGTAAGATGACTGATATGGACCTATCAGCCCATCCCCTTACCTGCCCACGTCACGCCCACTTTTTTAGACCTGGCGTGAGCAGGGAGAAGACAGAGTGCAGCCTAAAGGACATTTGCGCTGCAATCTGCTCCAGAAATATACGCCTAATTTAGGCATATTTCTGTTTGATAAATCATCCCCTAAGTGTTTTTTACTCTCCTGGTCCCTCCTAGTCCCACCCAAATGTTAGTATGCATGTACAATTATTTCATATTGCAGAAATGTGGCCAGGTATAGACCACTAAATAACTTCATGTAGTTAAAGAACCAATTAAAAACCTTTCTTTACAGACAGCTATAGGTGCACAGAGGTGATCATCTGATTAGAAGAACGGTGCATAGTGATCCAATCTAAACTGCAAGTGAAATTAGACTTCAGATCCCAAGCCTAGGGTGGCAAACAGGGTCTACACAAACCATTAGAAGGCATTTGCATGACATTGGACTTACGAGCCACATGTCCAGCTACAGGTTTTGACTTCACGCCACCAGTCTCAAAGGCTATCATGGCGCACAGCAAGAATGCAATGGAAGCTGGAATTAGAGCAATGAGTCCCAAATTTGTCTCGGACACAATTATAGCCAGAGATTGGTCTGGAGACCACATGGACAACATCATGAACAGGCCTTCACAAGGAAATGTCACACCAGTCTTGGGAATTTGGTGTGAGGAGGCAGAACTATTGGTAGCTGGACCCCTCTAGTCTACACTTCAGGTACATTAAGAGCTTGGCATTACATTGATTTGGTTGTGAAACCAGTGGTACAGCCATTTCTCTAAAGTGTCCTAGGAGCCATTTTCAACAGGACAACATCAGGCCACATATTGCTTGTACTACTGTGAGCAGCCTGTGTGGCACAAGTGTACTACTATAGCCTGAAGCATCTCTGGACATCAAGCACAACTGGGACATCACTGGTCGGCAATTGCAAAGGGAGGTGCCAAGTGCATTGAGAATATCAGAATATTCCTCGGACAACCATTAATAATAATAATATTTCTGTACATGGAACTCATAATCAATACTGAATAAATCGAGATGTTTTGAATATTTTGTGTCCAATTTTTTATCATTTGCATATCATGAACATGTCTATCTATGCTTTGGTTTCCATAATTCTATGATCTTTCCTTCTTGGTATTGCAATTACAATGTTGAAGAGTGCATTTACTATACACAGAGTACATAATGTCTTAAAAGTGATCTCTTGGCTCTTCTGATGTCTATTTTAGTAAATAATTGTATTCTGCATAAATGAACAATTCTGGAGCATATCTGCATTGTTCTGTATTTCTCTTATTCTTCCTGGAAATGTATGGAGAAAGAATTAGGCATTTCACTGTCATGTGTCCGTGCACAGTAAGCACCGATTGACCCATTGATTTAGGGCAGGCATGCTCAACCTGCGGCCCCTCCAGCTGTTGAAAAACTACAATGTCCAGCATGCCCGAACAGCCTACAGCTATCAGCCTACAGCAGGACATTGTGGGAGTTGTAGTTTTACAACAGCTGGAGGGCCGCAGGTTGAGCATGCCTGATTTAGGGGACTGTAATAACTTCAAACATCACCAGTAGAATTAACAGAGTAAAGATGCTCCATAATGTATATTTTAAGGAGAATACAAGTACCGTATGTACTAAAAATACAAATGCTAGTAAAACTGACAGATCATCATTGAATGATGAAGTATACCAAATGTAGAAACTGTATTAGACCCAAGTTTTGCAGATGCTTCCATCTGTAATATGTTGTGTCGTAGCACTCATCACAACAGCTGTATGGCAGAACCTGATAAGACAGCAAATGTTGATGGCATAGATAGCAGGCGCCAGATGTCTTTTTGGCACCTGCTACATGTGCAAATAAACATTTTCATCACAATTTCTTTCACTCCATTTGGCATATTTGCCACTAACACTGGAATTGGCCAGGAGTCACAACTGTCAAATGTCTGAAGTTCATATTTTTGTTGTACCTGTTTCTCATAAGGTCATTAATCTAATAAGGTAATAACTTTTCCCATCTCATTCTCTCTATTATAGTTGAAGTACCATGTCATTCTAAACCTAAACAATTTATTTTCATAGATCTTATCAGTGCATTTAGATTTTTCTATGTCATTTTAAAATAAAATATAAGGTCTATAAAGTCTTTTAAAGCCATGATAATCAGTCTACAATTTCACTATTTCTACTATTCACAGGACTGTTCCACAAGACTTTCTATATTTTCTGTATTGAATACACTATTGTAAATGTAGCCTTGAGTGCGTATCAGAAGAGGGTCATGTATACATAAGCCAGGTGGGGTTGTGATCTATGGCATGGGAGATTTTCTATAGACATGATTTTCTCTATGTCACAAACATTGCAGTTAAGATCTGCGGTGTAGAAAAAAAGATAGTGAAAGCTTTGGAAGGGATTTGCTCAAAATATATTTGGTAGAGTTTATATGCAATATAAAGCTTTGAGACCTTGATTATGCCCATATAAGAGGATGTACTCCTAGAAACAGTTCCACTGAATGTATGCATTATGTAGGCCTGTATTGCTGCTTATGTCTCCAATTGATTCAAAAATACAATTCTACCATGCCACAAACTATTTATTTATACAGCTGTATTGAAAAGTGCAGTCAACTATAAGTTAAGAAGGGTATTCCACAAGCCCTCTAAGCCTACACAGTTCAATGATACACATGAGTCAGTATAAGACCATTAAGTACTATAAAACCTTTAAAATCATTGGGGCACATTTATTAAGACTGACGTTTTAGATGCCGGTCTTAATAAAGCCTGTAGCTGGCAACATGATGTAGAGGCATGGGTCTCTACATAACTTTAGCGCATCCAGTGGAGTATATCTGGTCACAAATGCCCCCCCATTGTATTTTCCTATTGAGTCAGGAAGTTACTAAACTCCTTTACTGGAGTGTGGGTGGGACACAGCAACGTACCACAAGATGCACTATAACAGTATCCCTCCTTAAACTGCATGCAAGGAACGCCACCTGGTGCTGACTAAAACCATATCATACATGGTAACTCCTCTGCTTGTCGTGGGAGGAGAATGTTATTGTGCTTGCTCAGTATCTCTGACAAGCAGAGAATTCACTGCTGATTGAGTAGCAGCCTGCTTACTACAGCAGGAATCCTTCTGCTTTTGCTGATGAGGCTGAGCTTAGCAGAAAACTGAAAAATGGTGCATGTGTGTCCATCTTAGCACATCTAGTAGGGTGAATGCAGTAAAAAGGACACACAGTAGGTGGTGCTATAATGACCTTATAAGTTGAATATCTTTTAGTATAAATATTTTTTGCATACATCTTAATACAAATATAGTTATAATTTGGAGCTTTATATGACTAACAACTATATTATTTGTGAGATAACCCCTTTTTAGGCTTCTTTCAGGTGGCCAATAGCAAACTCATCCTTGTTCTAAATGGAGACAGCAACCATGTTTTAAAACAGACCCCACATGGATGGATACATGGAGTCTGTGTGCGTCCCCTTACTTTAGTCTTAAACTTTCACATTTGCAGTTTTTCACATGAAAACAAAAACATAATGCACTTGTTTGCATTTTCCAGCAGGATTAAAATAAAATCTACTAGAACAGTGGTCCCAAACCACTGGGCCGCGGATCATCTGGTACTGAAGGTTCAGATGGGTTTTACCAATTAAGGTGTACCCCTACACAGTCTAACACTGGCAGCACCGATTGGATCATGTCAGACTGTGCAGGGACACACTCGTAGCTGGTAACACCCATCTGGACTTTCATTACAAGCTGCTAGGTCTTTATGGTGAATGCGGTTTATACACCATCATAATGAAAGGCAGAGAAGTGAGACAAGGGTGTGATTATGTGGCTAGAGAAAAAAAAAATTAACTGTCAGCCAGTACAGCCCCCAAAAATTAGGCAATAGGCGTTCACCTGACAGCAAAGAACTTTGGATTCTGTGGCTGGAGGTACATTAGGCGGTCAATGGATAAATATGTAACTGTTGGCCAGTACAGGCCCCAAAAATTAGGCAATAGGCATTCACCTGACAGCAAAGAACTTTGGATTCTGTGGCTGGAGGTACATTAGGCGGTCACAGGATAAAAATTTAACTGTTGGCCAGTAAAGGCCCCAAAAATTAGGCTTTCATCTGCCATAAAAGGCCTTTTATGCAGCTATATATACACAAGGCAAGGGCCATTCTATGTTCTGGGTGGTGGCGGATATGTGTGGACTGGCATGAGGAAATTCAATTGCACATGGCCATCACAGGTGTTAAATTGAGATCCATTCCTCATTCATTTTTAAAAATGTGAGGTAGTCCACACTGTCGTGAGCTATTCGAGTGCACTTATTGGTCACAATATTTCTTGCTGCGCTGAACGTCCTTTCGGACAGGACACTCGACAAATTGTGCCAGCTCTGGCCACAGGTCAAGCCTGCACACCCAGTAGTCATGAAATTCCTCACTTCTTAGAGTGTCTACATTGGCCATTAACCCGATATAGTCGGACACCTGTCGGTCTAGGCGTTCCCTGAGGCTGGATCCGGAGGGTGGCTGTCGATGGGTTGGCTGCAAAAATGATCTCATATCCGAAGTGACCAACACATCTTCAAACTGCCCTCTTTTTCCAGGTGTGGTAGGATTGGTACCCGCACCTGTTTTGCTGAGGGTGGAAATTCCTTTGCCAGTGCCCGCAACAGCAGAATGCAGCATCTCTCACAGCAAGGCCTGGAAATGTTGCATTCTGACAGCCCTCTGTAATGCTGGTAAAATGTCTGCCATTTTGTGTTTGTACCGGGGGTCTAAGTACGTTGCCACTCACAACAGGTCCTTGACCTTTATGCTTTTTATACGGGGTTCCCTCTTAAAACACTGGAGCATTAAGGCCCCCATTTGCACTAAATTGGAAATGGTGGAGCGCCCTGGCTCCTGCTCATCGCCCAGGAGAATGTCATCCTCGGTCTCCTCCCCCCAGCCACGGACGACACCAGGGATCCCCAAAAAGTTTAAAGCCTGCTCTTCTTGCTCCTCCTTCTCCTCCTCCCTTCAGCCACCATCCTCCTTTGACTCCTCTTCAGACTCCTGCTGACTTGTCTCAGATGGAGAAGCCCCCCTTGGGAATTCATTCAGCATTGTGACTTCCTCATCTTCCAGCTCCTGCTCCTCGACGGCTTGATCAATCACGACAAAATACACGCTCCAGAAAAAAGGCGTAAGGTATGATGTCCCTGATGGCGCCCTGGCTGTGACTGGCCAGTTTGGTGATCTCATAAAATGGCCTCAGAAGTCTGCATGCGTCGCGCAGGAGCATCCACTGGAGTGGTGAAAAAAAAACAAGCTCCCCAGAACCTGTCCTGCCACAGAGTTCGTACAGGTAGTCGTTAACGGCACGTTTCTGCTGGAGCAGCCTATCAAGCATATACAAGGTAGAGTTCCAGCGCATTGGGTAGTCACAAATCAGATGTCTGATGGGCAAATGGTGTCACCTCTAAACGTCAGCAAGGCAAGCCATTGCCGTGAAAGATCTTCTAAAATGGCCAGAGATTTTCCTGGCCTGCCGCGAGACGTCCTGGACCCCGGGGTATTTGGCAACGAATCGCTGCTCGGATAAGTTCAGGACGTGTGCCATGCATCGCACGTGTGTCATTTTGCCCTGTTTCAGCGTGCTCAGCAGATTGGCACCGTTGTCGCACATCACTTTACCAACTGTCAAATTGAGCGGGGTTAGCCACTGATCGGCCTGTGACCGCAGAGCTGAAAGCAGTGCAGTGTGACTCTTGGCTTCCAGGCACAACATCCGCAGCACAGCATGGCAACGTCTCACATGGCACGTCGAATAGGTTCTGGGGAGCTTGGGAGGTGCAGCAGAAGAGGTGGTAGCAGTGGAAACGGAGGAGTCAGCTGGTGAGGAGACGGAGGATGGAGTAGGAGGAGGAGAAGAAGAGGTCAGCCTGCATGCAATCCATGGCGGTAACACCAAATCCACACAGGTGCCACGGGTTAAATGCTTGATGGCGTCAAAAGGTTCACCCAGTGGGCAGCAACATTTGTGTACTTTCCCTGCCCGTGTTTGCTAGATCAAGTGTTTGTGGTCAGATGTATCTTGGCACCGACACTGTGTGCCAGAGATATATTAACTTGCCGCTGAATGTGGCCATATAGCTCTAGGATGCCCTTCAAGGAGAAATATTTCCTTCCGGGGACCTTCCATTGCGGTGTGCCAATGGCCACAAATATTCTAAAGGTCTCCGAGTACACCAATTGGCAGTAGTTGGCATGCTAGCAGTTCTGACAAGCCAGCGGTCAGCCTTTGGGCAAGAGGATTATCTAGCGTCATCATTTTTTTACGCTTGAACATTTGGGCCAAGGAAGCCTGCTTTGTGCCAGATGAACACAATGACGGTACAGTGGAAGGTGGAGTGGAGGAAAAATGGAGAGAGGAGAAGGAGAAGAGGGAGGACGTGGAGCGCCGGGTTATGACGTCGTTGCTCCCACTGGGCTCGGTGATGGGAGGCCAGGTGCCTTCTTAAGGCGGTTGCCCCTAAGTGAGTGTTGGGCTTACCGCGAATTATGCGTTGACAGCACAGGCTGCAAATGGCAACACTATTGTCAGCAGTTGACATGTTAACAAAAGCCCACACTGCGGAGCCATGTGCCTGCTTCTCCTCTTTTTCCTCCCTATCTGCTGCTCCGTCTCTCTCTCTGAACTCCCCTGCTCTTCCTTTCTTGTGGGCACCCATGTGACGTCCATCGACACATCATCATTGTCACCTTCACCACCACTGACATTAGACATCTCAGAGTAGGAAACAACAGTGGGTTCCACCCTCCTTGGGCTGATCTGGGTACTGTCTGAATGGCTGCCATTGCTACCTCCTCTTCCTCATCCGATGCCATGAATGGCTGTGCATTGGTAAGGTCTGGAAATGGATGTGAAAACTATTCCCCTGACTCGAGTGGAGAGGCTATGGTGGTGGTGGTGGTAATTGTGGTGTCTTTGGGGGTGCACACAGCAGAGAGTGAGGAGGGTGCAGATACAGAGGATGAGGAGGGTGCAGAAACGGAAGGCTGAGTCAGCCACTCAACCAAATCTGGTGCATCCTTTGACATAATCGCACGCACCTTCTCCAACTTCCCACTTAGGCTGCGGCCTGGTGCACCTGCCCGACCCCTACCACCCCTGCGGAACAGCCTGCCTCTTCCTCTGCTTGTCATTTTCAAAATGACCCTGTGCCAAAGTTCCTAGAGAAGAGCATTATTTGTGGAAGCTGATGTATGGCAGGCCTCAATCAGTTCTTAGTTGAAGCTGGTATATCACCCTCAAGCAGTAATTTTGTGGACGCATGTATATGGAAAACCTCAATCACAATTTTGTAAAAGCTGATAGATGGCAGCCCTCAATCAGTATTTTCTGGAAGCATACAAATGCAAAATAATATACTTTCTATGTTAGAAAGTATATTATAAGTATATCGCACCCCTCTGTGTATCACACCTACACAACGTTACCAGTCCTTAAAAGGACTTTTGTGGCCCTATTAGCTAGCGTTTGGTGTCCCTTAGTTCCTAACACCCTGTCCCTGCTCCAAAATGCAACCTCTCCCTACACTGGCAAAACACATAATGTAAAATGGCTGCCAGATCAGGTTCTTTTATAGGGTTGGGGGTGTGTTCATGTGCTGAAACGTCTCAATTGGCTGTCCTGTGCCACCTGATGAATGTGTCATGGGTCAAAGTTCGGCACAATGCAAAATAATATGTTTGCCGCGAACCGACCGCTGGGCGGACCGCAAGGCCAACACTAGTAATAGCTTTGGAACACTTTTATTTTTCCAAGCCATTCTGAGATTGTTTTCTCGTGACACATTGTACTTCATGATAGTCATAAATTTGAGTCAATATATTTGACCTTTATTTATGAAAAAAATCCAAAATATTACAAAACATTTAGAAAAATTAGCAATTTTAAAATTTTTTATTTCTCTGCTTTTAAAACAGAAAGTGATACCTCATAAAATATTTATTAATTAACATTCCCCATATGTCTACTTTATGTTGGCACCATTTTGTAAATGTCATTTTATTTTTTTAGGACGTTAGAAGGCTTAGAATTTTAGAAGCAATTATTAAAATTTTTAAGAAAATTTTCAAAACCCACTTTTTAAGGACCAGTTCAGGTCTGAAGTCACTTTGTGGGGCTTACATAGTGGAAACCCCCCATAAATAACCCAATTGTAGAAACTACACCCCTCAAGTTACTCAAAACTGATTTTACAAACTTTGTTAACTCTTTAGGTGTTCCCCAAGATATTAAGAAAAATTGAGTTAAAATTTCTAAATTTAACTTTATTGGCAGATTTTTCATTTTAATATTTTTTTTTCTTTAACACATTGAGGGTTAACAGCTAAACAAAACTCAATGTTTATTACCCTGATTCTGCGGTATACAGAAACACCCCAGATCTGGTTGTAAACTGATGTAAGGGCACACGGCAGGATGCTGAAGAAAAGGAGCGCCATATGGTTTTTGGAAGTCAGATTTTGCTGAACTGGTTTTTAGATGCCATGTCCCATTTGAAGTCCCCCTGATGCACCCATACAGTAGAAACTCCCAAAAAGTTACCCCATTTTGAAAACTAGGGGATAAGGTGACAGTTTTATTGGTACTATTTTGGGGTACATATGATTTTTAATTGCTCTATATTACATTTTTTGTGAGGCAAGGTAACCAAAAATGGCTGTTTTGGCACTGTTTATTTTTTGATTTTTTTACAACATTCATCTGACAGGGTAGATCATGTGCTATTTTTATAGAGCAGGTTGTTACAGACGCAATGATATAAAATATGTCTACTTTCTTTGTTTTTTTCAGTATTAAATAATAAAGCATTTTTGAAAAAAAAAAAGTTTTTCTGAACGCCATTTTTTTTCATTTTTCTGCCGATCATCTTGTGAAGGGGCTCGTTTTTTTGCAGGAAAAGTTGACATTTTATTGGTTCCATTTTTGGGTACAAAGGACCGGCATCATCTTCTTTCTTCTTCTTTCAGGACCTGCAAAAGGACTTTTGATGACGTAGAAATCTTCTATCTTCATTCAGCAGAACCTGCACTGACGTCACCGCGCTCACCACGTGATAAGGGCGATTACGTCATCAAAAGTCCTTTTGCAGGTCCTGAAAGAAGAAGAAAGAAGAAAATGTCAGTTGCGCGAACAACAGGATGAGGTGAGTTATTTTATTTTAATTTTTTAACCCCTAAAGTCCCATTTTAGTAAGCATTCTGTATTAAGAATGCTATTATGTTCCCTTATAACCATGTTATAAGGGAAAATAATACAGTAAATAGATTTTTATCAATGTACTTACATTATCTCCTAGCAACCATGCGTGAAAATCGCACCGCATCCGCACTTGCTCGCAGATGCATGCAATTTTCACGAAGACCCATTAATTTCTATGGGGCCTGCGTTTCGTGAAAAACACTGAATATAGAACATGCTGCGATTTTCACGGCATGCACAAGTGATGCAACCGCTCATCTGTACAGCCCAATTGAAGTGAATGGGTCCGGATTCAGTGCGGGTGCAATGCGTTCACCTCACGCATTGCACTCGCATGGAATTCTCACCTGTGTGAAAGGGGCCTTAGTTTTTCACGAGGCGAATGATGATGATGGGACACAGTTGCCAATAAGTCAACGGCAATTAGTGTCTCAAGAGGTTCATGATGAGGATGAGACACAGTTGTCAATAAGTGAGGTTCTTGTTAGGTCAACAAGTCAAGAGGATGACCAGAGTAAAGAAGTGGAAGAGAAGGTGGTGGATGATTAATCTCTGACCCAACCTAGGAAGGTGGCAAGCCGAGCGAGGACAGCAGTACAGAGGGGGAGGGATCCGCAGCAACGCAACAGGCTGGAAGAGGCAGTGGGGTGGCAAAAGGGAGAAGCTGCTGAGCCACACCAAACAGGCCCGCAACTGTTCCCTGGTGCACCCTCTTGCGGCAATCTCCCTTGCCAAGGGATAGGTGTTCTGCAGTTTGGCGCTTTTTTGAGGAAAGGGCAGACGATAAAAGAATTGTCATTTGCAACCTGTACCGTACCAAAATGAGCAGGGGCATGAACACTAGCAACCTCACCACCACCAGCATGATCCGCCACATGGCATCAAAGCACCCTAATAGGTGGGACGAATGCCTGGGTCCTCAATCAGTGTCTGCGGGTCACACCACTGCCTCCTCTTCCTCTTTGCTACGTGCTGGCTAATCCCCTGTCCAAGACTCAGGCCAGGATGCCTCCCGCCCTACACCTGGACCTTCGCAAGCACCATCATCTAGCACATCCACTTCTGTGTCCTAGCGCAGTGTACAGATGTCCATACTCCAGGCCTTTGAACGAAAGCGCAAATACCCAGCCACCCACCCACAGGACATAGCATTAAATGCGGGCCTTTCTAAATTGCTGGCCCTGGAAATGTTGCCAATTAGGCTTGTGGACACTGAGGATTTCCGCAGCCTGATGGCGGTGGCCGTCCCTCATTACTCAGTCCTCAGCCGCCACTATTTTTCCTGGTGTCGTCCCCGCCTTACACCAGCATGTGTCCCGTAACATCACCCGTGCCCTGACCAACACAGTTATTGGGAAGGTCCACTTAACGACTGACACATGGACAAGTGCTTTTGGCCAGGGACTCTACATTTCCCTGACGGAACACTGGGTGAATGTTGTGGAGGCCGGGAATGAGTCATACCATGGGATGGCACAGGTACTACCGACGCCAAGGATTGCGGGCCCTACTTCCATAAGGATTTCCACCACCACCTACATTAGTGGCTGCAACCCCCCTTCTCCTCCTCCACCTCCTCCTCCACTTCCACCTCTGAATTCTCATCTTGCAGCACCAGTAAGCCATTAGTCAGTAGCTAGAAGCAGTGTAGCACTGCAGTGAGGAGGCAGCAACAGGCCTGCTGAAACTAATTTGCTTAGGTGACAAACAGCACATCGCCGAAGAGCTGTGGCAGGGTATAAGGGACCAGACTGAGCTGTGGCTCTCGCCACTCAACCTACAACCAGGCATGATTGTGTCTGATAATGGCCGTAACTTGGTGGCAGCTTTGGAGCTCGGCAAGTTCACACACATACCATGCCTAGCCCACGTGTTCAACTTGGTGGTTCAGCAGTTTCTCAAAACCTACCCCAATTTGCCTGAGCTACTGGTGAAGGTACGCCGCGTGTGTGCCCATTTCTGAATGTAATCTACAGCTGCCACTGGTCTGGCAACGCTGCAGCAGCTCTTGCAATTGCCAGCTCACTGACTGTTGTGCGATGTGAGCACACGTTGGAACTCCACGTTCCACATGTTGACCAGGCTTTGTGAGCAGCAGAGGGCAGTAGTGGAATACCAGCTGCAACATGGTCGTCGCCTTTCCAGTCAGCTGCCGCTCTTCACAAGCGACGAGTGGGCATGGATGTCTGACCTCTGTGAGGTTTTACGCAACTTTGAGGAATCAACACAGATGGCAAGTGTGACGGTCTAGTTAACTCCCACCGTCACGGGTGCCTCTTTTCCTGCCCGGATCGTAAATAATCCTGACAGGCGTGCTCCCTCAGGCATGAAATCATCCCACACATCAGCTGAGGCCTATTGCTGGGTAAACCATGAACTGAACTTTATTGACACACACACATCAAGTTTATACAGTGCACATAACTCCTCCCCCAGTATCCTGGGAGATAATTGAGTGACAACATAAGCCAACTCCCTCCCCATGTGTCACATCCTTAGTTGGCTGTGGTAAAACTGTGAACAAGAGTCAAACAGTGTTCATGATGGAGGGCATAATAAAGAGCTTTCCTTCACAGTGAGCAGTGATGCCGCTATTATCAGCGTAACCATCCCACTTCTGTGTCTACTCAAACGCTCACTGCTCACAATGAAGGAGGACGCTTTGCATGTGGAAGAGGTGGAAATGGGGGAAGACAGTACACAGGGTACACACCCGCAGTTCGTCTTCTTAGCTTGAATTGGATGATGATGATGAGGAGGAGGAACAGGAGACGGTTGCCTCTGCTACAGAGGGTAGTACCCATAGCAAGTTTATTCTATCTGTTCAACCTGGATGGGCCAAAGAGAAGGAAGAGTATGAGGAGATTGAGAGTCCTCCTGATGAGTACAGTGAAGTTTTGTCTGTTGGGTCTCTGACACACATGACTGACTTTATGTTATGCTGCCTTTCCCGTGACCCTCGCGTTATGCGCATTTTGACCAACACTGATTACTGGTTGTTCACCCTTCTCGACCCCTGCTACAAAGAGAGCTTCTCATCTCTCATTCCTGTGGTGGAGAGGACTAGCAAAATGGTGCAATACCAGAAGGTCCTTGTGGAAAAATTGCTCCCAAAATTTCCAGCTGGCGGCAGAGTACGTAGTTTCTTGGGCAACCAAGGAGGGGAGATGGTGAAGGAGTACGTAGCAGATCATGTCAGCGTCCTCAGTAATCCCTCTGTGCCTTAAAACTATTGGGTGTCCAAGCTGGACATGTGGCACAAACTGGCACTCTACGCCTTGGAGGTGCTAGCCTGCCCTGCCGCCAGCGTTTTGTCAGAGCGGGTATTTAGTGCTTCTGGGGGCATAATAACTGATAAGCGCATCCGCCTGTCAACTGAAAATGCTGACAGGTTGACTCTTACCAAAATAAACAAGGCCTGGATTGCCCCTGACTTCTCTACTCCACCAGAGGAAAGCGGCTGAACCTAAAGGCACTTTAAATGTGGCTTTTATGGTGTATTGAATACACTGTATTCCCATGCACCCCTTCCACCACAAAAAAGAGTATGTGGTTCAATCTTCCTCGTCATCCTCCTCCTCCTCCATTATATCAAAATGCTTATTAGGCTGCCCTCGCTCCTAATGTTTTAGAGGGTCACCAGCAGGCCCTCACCCATAATGTTTTAGAGGGTCAGCTCAGCAGCAGATCCTCATCTCTAATGTTTTAGATGGTCAGCTCGGCAGTAGGCCCTCACCCACAACATTTTTTAGATAGTCAGCTCAGCAGCAGGCACTCACCCCTAATGTTTTAGATGGTCAGATCAGCAGCAGGCCCTCGCCCCTAATGTTTTAGAGAGTCACCAGCAGGCCCTTGCTCCTAATGTTTTTGAGGTTCACCAGCAGGCCTTCAATCATAATTTTACAAGGTTGTGTATGATGCCCTCCTTTATGTGTAATAAAGGGTCTATTGGAGTACCGGTTCATTGTAATTTTTGGCAGCCCTTTCACTTAGTGCATAGGCTTTATGAGTGTAGGAGTCCCACTACCTGAACAATTGTACCACAATGTGAATGAGGCCCTCCATTATGTGATATACATACCTTGTAATTTTTGGCAGCACTTGTATTTTATATACAAGTAAATATACAGGAAATAATTTTTCCTAACAATTTTTCCTCTAAAATCGATTTTACCTTCAGTTTTGTGCATATTATTGTGAGCCTGCAAAAGTGGCTTACTACTCGGACAACATCGTTCCCAGCAGCGACCAGGGAGTCCAAGATGCATCCATACATCCTCCCTATGCTGTTTCCGAACCATTTCAGTGGTGTTTCCATCAATTTCTGACCTTTTCCTGTGAGCCAGACACCCTTCCCTCTTCAGAGCTCTGGTTCTCCCATTGACTTCCATTGTGCTCCCAAAGTGTTTTACTCAAGCACCATAGCACCCGAGCACTTTGTTGCTCGATCAACACTAGTCATATGACATTTTTATAGAGAAGATCGTTACAGACGTGGCAATACCTAATATGCATACTTTTTACTATTTATTTAACTTTTACACAATAATAGCGTTTTTTAAACCAAAAAAATCATGTATTAGTGTCTTTATAGTCTGAGAGCCATAGCTTTTTTATTTTTCGAACAATTGTCTTAGTTAGGGTCTCATTTATTGTGGGATGAGGTGACGATTTTATTGATACCATTTTGTGGGACATACGCCTTTTTGATCACTTGGTGTTGCACTTTTTGTGACAGTTTTTTTTTTATGGTGTTTATCGGACGGGGTGGATCATGTGATATATTTATAGAGCTGTCCGTCACGGATGTGGCAATGCCAAATATACCTATTTTATTTATTATATTCTATTTTTAACATTTTATTTGAATTACTTAATGGGGGATTGTTTTTTTAATTACATATGAAACCTATTTTTTATTTTTTATTTTATACATTATATACCCCATAAGGTCATACAAGACCTCTGGGGGACATTTAACTTCATTTTTTTTAATTTATTTTTTACTATTGATTTCGCCTGTAACTGGGGCTGACATAGTAGCCCCAGTTACAGGGGAAATACACCCCCCAGGTAGGCTGTACAGCAGTATACAGCACTGTACAGCCTTAGTGCAGGGCTGATCGAGGTCTGTGGAAGACCCGACAGCTTTTGGACTCTCTTGGCCCCGGCGGTCACATGACCACCAGGCCGGGACAGGAAGCGCATAGCTCTTTCTCGTTGAGCGATGTGTATACAGCAATCTAGAAAGCAGGGACACCTGGGAACTGTCCCTGCCTTCTCTCTGGGGTGCCCTTCTGTCACTGACAGCGGGCCCCCCGCTCTGTAGCTGCACTATTAGCATGCAACTTCCATCTCTGAATGGACGTTCTAAAATGTCCATTGAGAAATAAACAACCACCCATAGGACATTTATAGGCTATGGGCAGTCATGAAGTAGTTAAGGAGATTCTGCACCCTCCTTAAAGAACTTCCAAGGCATCACACTGAGCCAGCCAGAATCCTACTCCATACTGATGAGGGAGAAAGCACCCCAAAACAGCTGTCTATGGCTTGTTATCTAATAGTAGGTCAGTCAGTTGCGGGAACACATAGAAAACCCCAAGGTCACGTCTCAAGTACAAAAGATCTATGGAAGTCGAGAACTTGCTTTATAAAATTACACATAATTTAAGAATTTACATCCAGGTGAATATATATGTTGTACGTAGCCACTAGCCATTTTGTACATGGTCTAATAATGTTCTGGATGATGGGTGTCTTTGCTGTAGTCAGCTTGCAGTAGTGTCTGGAGATGCAGGTTATAGTAGTTTACTCTGATCGCAAACTTTTCAAGACTTCACTTGAGGCAAAAGGATAAGTGAGAATCCTCTAAAGAATCCGTAAAGGGAGCAGAAGCTCTGACTTGTGCTTTCTCACTCCTCCATAGCTACACAGGTACTCCCCTTCCTGACAGGAAGTGGGACCAGCCCACTTCTACAAACAGGTTGGTTAGCCCTGTTACTTATTAACCCTTGTCATCCATTCCCTACTGGTAACAATAACCACATAATGTCATGGCCATAGAATATCATGGCTGGTTCTTTTGGGCACCAAACTGCAAGGGAATGAACAGCAATGATCTTTTAAAGGTTAAGCCTCTGTAGTGCCCCTGCTCACTGCCGCAGGCCCAGACTTCAGATGACTTCAGATCATATAGAATTCTATGACTGCCCACCCCGACGATGCACACAATTTTTACTGTGTGCATTGCTGGGAAGGGTGATCTCAGAACTCGGAACAGGCATAAACTGTCTCCAAGCTGGTGTTGCCTCCTTTCTCTTGCCACTCTGCTGCTACATAAAAAGGAGGAGGACACAATGGCAGCTTGGCAAGAAGGAGGAGGTAGCGCCAGCTTTGATCACCACACAGAACTACAGGTGACATTTGCTACATTATCTGTACTCTGTAGAGAGTTGTCACTGTGTTATTGTCACGGTCTCTAACGTGACAGGTGTCAGAAGATCTAAGAGAATGGCTGCACGTTATGTGGTCTGACAGCCTCTTTTGCGTTCGCTTGTTTCAGTGTTGTTGCTGGTAATGACCACACCTCTTGTCTCAGATGTAGCTCAGTGGTCATTACAACTCCTTTATTTAGTCTGGCTTCACCCATCATGCTACGCGGTTGATAGCTTCAGTTTTGTATTGAAAGTGCTGGTGTGGTTCCTGCTCGTCCATTTACTTCAGAAGTTAAGTGTTACTCCCCTTTTATATTTTGTTGTTTCCTCTGTCTTTTGTTACTAGGCCTCAGGGAGACGCTGGTTCTTTCATATGGGAAGGAACCGGCCGTCTCTAGCCCAGACACTACTTCAGGGCAATTCAGGGTTTCCAGGGTCTTAGGTTCCAGTGTATGAACATTCCTACTCTCAAGGTCCATTCATACGGACAGGAGTCAGGGCTAGGATTAGGGTTTCCATAGGGGGTGTCCGTTTTCCTTTCCCTAGCTTTGAGGCCTAGTTCCTTTTCTCTTCCCTCCTGTTGTCGCTGTGGTGTTCCCTACCACATCACCACATGTGTTATGTTACATAGGACTGTTGGTCATATGTACTACATTACTCTGTACTTAGAGAGTTATCACTGTGTTATCTGTAATGTTACATATGACTTCAGGTAACATCTACTACATTGTCTGTACTCAGAAAGTTATCACTGTTATCTGTGGTGTTACATCGGACTGCAGGTAGCATCTGCTACCTTATCTGTACTGAGTTATAATAGTGTTATATGTGGTATAGAAAACATTAAGCAGCACTCCAACCCACCATGGGTAAAATTCATTATAATCCTCATAGTACCTGATAGAGGTCCACAGAACAATATCAAGCGGTTAGAAGGGATCCACAGCACTCGTCAATTCAGAATATCTTGTGGTTTATTTTGAAGACAACGAACATGGGAACGATTTGACGTGAAGTCTTTATCAAATAAACCACAAGATATTCTGAATTGGCGAGTGCTGTGGATCCCTTTTAACCAGTGTTATCTGTGGTGTTACCTGGGGCTGCAGGTAACATCTACTACATTATCTGTACTCACTGCACATCACTGTTATCTGTGGTGAAACCCCTTTGTTATTTCCCCTAGAAAGTTAGAAATAAATTGACAACTTAGTTTTGCCAGTAGAGGTCGTATCTATACATACTTCGGCACACTGTTCAATCAGTGCTGCCAGTGTCAAACTAGTACTACTTCTCTTTGACAATGGAACTGGTAACTCAGAGAAACTGCATAATATAAAGTTATAAAAGAGACATATCAGGAATCCATTCAGCTTAATTCATTGGAGTTCCTATGGAACTGGAGTACAGGCATAGAGACTCTAGCAGAAATGTAATCTGTGCTGCCTATCCAAATGTACAGGGCCCCGGAAAAAGATGGAAGGCTTCTCTGGCCTTAGTAAGTTTTCAAACAAGTATTCTGCTTCTCTTGCCCCCTCCCCATTTGCTTCTCTTACCCCCTTCCCCATTTGTGTCTATCTATGTGTCTAAGCAGAGAGTAAGAGTCTTCTGTACAGGTAGTTAAAGGGGTTGTGCAGGCGGTATATATTGATGACCTATCCTCAGGATAGGTCATGAATGTCTGATCGGCGAGAGTCCTACATCCGGCACCACCACAGATCAGCTGTTTGAAGAGGAGATGGCACTCCATGCGAGCGCTACTTCCTCTTTAATACACAGCCTGTCGCCTCGAAAGTGCAGTGTAATTACAAGTATTCACTCCATTCACTTGTATTTACATTACGCCACCGCCAAGATGATGCACATTGTAATGAAGAGGAAGCAGCACTGGTATGGTGCGCCGCCTCCAGTTCAAAACTGCTGATAGGTGAGGGTGCCCTGTGTCTGACTCCTGTTGATCAGATATTAATGACCTATCCTCAGGATAGGTCATCAATATAAACCGCCTGCACAACTGCACAATCTTTTCACAGGGAGCTAACCCCTTCACTGTCTTAGGCCACTAAGGATGCTCTTAAGAATCTGAGGGATATAATTTTTAACCCTTTCACTGTCCTAGTCCACTAGGTATGTTAATAAAAAACCTGACACTTTTATAAACCTCCAGATATGTTACCATAAACCCCTTAATTTCTATACATGGCCAGGAATGCTGGCATTAATGTCTTCATTACCCTAGACCACCTGGAAAGTTACCAGTCTGTAAGGGAGAATAACATTATCCAGAAGTTTTTTGTTTGTTTGTTTTTTAATAAAAACTAATAACTATATTTTTTGGAATAATTATTTTAAATATGGGAGAATGTAAATTACATTTACCAGAGGAAGTGGGAAAGGAGGGGGGTCACATACTCCTTTTGTTGGCTTTGTCCACCCCGGCTTCTGCACATGGCTCTCCAACATACATAATTTTCTCTTGATGTATTGGAAAGTGTTGTTGATATAATTTTAGCATTTCAGTCTAAATACAACATAGACCATTCCACTTTTTATCATTTTTAAGCATTACTAAAACAATAATAGCCAATAAATCAGTGGCAGCTGATGGCTGAAATCTACAAGCTGCACCTTTTAAATAATTCACTCTTGCATAGGAAATCTGCATATAAGGAAACCATCTCATTAATAAATAATATTATACTGGCTGATTGCAACATTACAACAGCTTCTGCTTTCAGTGCAAATAATAACAGAATGTAGAAATATGGCTATCACCCTTACAATAATAATAAAAGGAATATTTCATAAACACTGGCACTTGGTTAAAAATGCCTCTGTTGCATGTCATATACAGTGACTTGTGGCAACGGCTTTGGTATTACATTTACAAAGTCATAAATGTATGCTCAATACATCATATATATTTATTTAATATATGGTAGCTATTAAAGATTTTCTCTACAGAGAGAGAGATTATATATTTATATTTTGCAAAATGATGGAGTTCTTAATTGTTCTTTATTTATTTTTTATTTATTGGGCAGAAGGTAAGTACTCTGTAGATGTAAAATGCAGAATTGATGGCTTCTTGCTTATTACTCATATAAAAGGACAGATGTGACACTGCAATGTAATTTCAGCCATACCATCCCTGAAATTTATGACCATAATCTTTCTCCTGTATAGTCTTTAGATGACCCCAGGGGTGGCAGTACTTAAACTTTTGTTGATCTTATCATACCCTTAGAAAGGGATCTTTACGTTTTTAAAAAAATAAAATGAAATCTCCATTAATATCTAATGTTTTCCTACATGTGTGGTTGCAGTCTGACCCTCAAATTTCACAGTTTCCACATTAATAATCAAGTAATTGATACAGAGAGTATTTTGGAAACGTGCATAACTTTTCATTATAGAAAGAATAAGGTTTAATTTGATGAAATCGGAATACCCCTTTAACCAATCAAGAATCATATGTTCATATGTATATATCTACTTACTATATCTGTTTACTGTAACTATTACATAATTTTTTGAAACTGAGTAGGTCTACGAATCATGGGTGTTGCTAGACTTCTACAGTACCTTGTGGCGATGGTTTACCATGAGGGTTTGGGTGTTTAAGGTCATTTTGTGGGGGAATGCTATATAGTGCACGTTTTTCAGATATTTTGTTTTAATGCCTCACCTATAATAAGGGTAATTTACCATCCTTGATTACCTGACGTATTTTCAAATTTGTTTTAGTACATGTCTTTGAAAGCTATAACTTTTTTTCCATCTCGTTATGTAAATATTTTTTTTACCTTTTTCTATAATACAAGGGGCTTTATTTTCATGTCAATTTTATTTATGTAGCTTTTTTATTTGTAACTGGGAAAATGTAAAAAAGCAGGTATAGACCCACTGCATCATTGAACAAATTTTGCATGGGGCTACTGTTGGGGGCATTGTCTAAGTTGCCACCCTAGTCTTCACCCTTTAACCTACAGGAATATGGACTCTTCTACAGGAGAACCACCAGGCCACTACTTCTTAAAGAGGACCTTTCACCGATTATTACACTATGAACTAACTATACAGACACGTAGAGCGGCGCCCGGGGATCTCACTGCACTTACTATTATCCCCGGGCGCAGCTCCGTTCTCCTGCTATGTCCTCCGGTATCTCCGTTCACTAAGTTATGTTAGGCGGAGTCTGCACTTGTTCTTCTGTAGCGCTGGCCAATCGCATTGCAGAGCTCACAGCCTGGGAGAAAATAACCTCCCAGGCTGTGAGCTCTGCGCTGCGATTGGCCAGCGCTAGAGCAGAACAAGGGCAGACTCCGCCTACCATAACTTAGTGACTGGAACTTTTTTTTTCATCATAATTTATTTTTATTTTACACTTTACAGGTTATGCAAGAATTTTGGGGGCATTTAACAAAACATTTTTTATTGCCAATTTCTCTAGTAACAGGAGCTCAATGCTAAAATCCAGCAGCTTTTGCAGATACCTGGCCCTCAGCAATCACATGGTTGATAGGACCGGAGTAGGTAATGGCATTGCTGCTTCCGGTTCTGTCTATATTTAAGCACTGTGTATACACCAAAGGAGAAGTCAGGGATGGTAAAAAAAAAAACATAGCCCTACCTTCTCTATGGAGAGCCCAGCCATCATTGACAGCGAGCTGTCCATTCCCACAGCTCCACAATTGGGAACGTCCCTGCAGAGTTGATTGTGGACAGCCCGGACATATAGAGTCAATGGGTGGTCCTGATGTTAGAGCTATTGTGTGCAACTTTTTGTTTCTAGTTCCCTTTTCGTATCACGCTTGGAATTTCCTTAACGTGTCTGAACAATGATAGACCTAGTTTCAGCCCCCACTTTTAGATTGATCTCTTGCCAATGAAAAATCGTTTCCTAAAATTTATTATGAAGTCAGCAGAGGACTGAAAAGCTTGATGTTAAAAGACAATTACATCATATAATTTTAACAATAAAAATCTGTTGAGCTAAAACGCTTTTGATGCTAATAAAAATTGATTTTTTAAAAATGAAACAGATGACCTCAAGAAAAGATAAACAAGCCAAACTTGTGATAAATGGCCGGTTTTTCCAGTCATAATTGTCAGGACATGCCTTTATTTAAACGTGCTCATATTTTTGTGTTGATGTGGTAATAGATCAATTACCATTCTCTGACTGAAACTAGTACACTTTTATTTATGGCTGCTAGAGTAAAATGGCTGCCAGTTATATTTTTTTATATTTTTTTTTTTATATTTTGATACATTGTGCTATGGCTTTGGGCCAAACAGTAATCACACTATGGGTGTCTATTCTGCTTTCTTGACCTACTACACTCCACATGATTTAATCCATTGTTGTGGATGCTGTTGGTGATTTATTGCATGAAAAATGTAAATGATCTGGATGGCAGATGTTTTATATTTTCTGACCATTCATTTTCAGTCAGAATGTAATTAAAATTTATGAAGTGTATCTGCAAAATTGCATTGGCAATTGATGATCTCTTTCACTGCTGTCTGTCTGGAGATGATGAGTGATCGTGGACAGTGAGATGTGTTGACAAGGGCAGAGACAGACGTGATGTTTCTGTCAGGAGTAAAGCTACAGTACAGTATTGGAGGAAACAGGATTTTCTTTCTCACTTAGGAGAAAAAAAAAAGGTAACCAGATGTCTTTTTTCATACAGCATACAATTTCCTTTGGTTTATCTTTGTTTCCTGCCATTCTCTCTTAATGTGGTGTCACTCTTACTCGAAGAGACACCTGTCTGCAGTGCAATCTGTTTCAATTCCAGGCGTGGACATTAAAGCCTTCAGCCCTGAACATTTTAGCCTTGGTAAATTGAAGAAGCCTTGTTATAATCCTTTGATCCATGTAGACATTGTAACCAAATATGTTTAAATAAAAGTCACAAGGCTTCAATGAATGCATTGCCGTCAATGTACAATGAGTTGGCGTCTCACATGAAAACTCATTATGATATTAAAATCATGTGATATTATAGCATTTCCTTGTAATTGGCATGACCTATATAATAGACTATGGTGCTGTATAGAATGACATACATATTGATTCTAGAAATATGTATCAAAAATAAGTTTTCATGACTAAATTTTAGGAACATTAACTTGTGTTACAAATGGTGACACAGATTCATCTTGATACTATGGTCTTAGAGCAAGTCTCTTTAACAATTACCTTCACAGAGAGACGAGAGTGAGATAGATAATGAAGATGTTTGAAATCCTCCTCCCAAGTTTGAAGTTCACAAAATGAATTCTATAAAAAAAAAATTGATTCTGGCAAATATTTGTTTTGGGGCGAATCACTCAAAATAACATTAACCATTTTACAGATCATAAGACAGCACAGAAAGGTAGAGAAGATGAAGATGAAGGATCACACAGACTAGGGCAGCAGTCTGGTCAGAGGGCTTGCCCAATGTGCCTGGTGGTCTGACTCAGCCAGTGAAGAGGGACTATGTTGACACGTTATAGCAGGGATGCTCAACCTGCCGCCCTCCAGGTGTTGGAAAACTACAATTCACAGCATGCCTAGACAGCTTACAGCTATCAGCCTACAGCAAGGCATGGTGGGAGTTGTAGTTTTACAACAGCTGGAGGGCCGCAGGTTGAGCATCCCTGCGTTATAGGCACTATGTAAAATCCTAACCAGGAAATGCATGTGTTTTCTGGGGTTTTGCATTTCTATAATGCCTGGCAGAGAGAGAAAAAAGAGCATTTTCTGATATTGCTTCTGACTACCCCCCACCCCCAACTAATTTTAGATTGAGCCCCTTGTTTTTGTGTATATTTTATTGTTAAAAAAAATTCCCTTCTGAACCTTAGTAAAACCTTTAAGGGTCCAGCTACACAGCGACATTTCTTGCGTGACATTTTTGTTGTTGCAAGGTTGCACAACATTATTTGCAATGATATATATACCGCCATTTGCAAATTTGGAACAGTACACTTATCAATGTGTGCAGTTGCGACTATCATTGACTATCATTACAAAACATGTAGTGATATTTCTTCAATAGTGCTGAAAAATAAATGTTGTGTGACAAATCTCGCTGTGTAGCCAAGCATAATAGTGGGCGACACAACCCTCTCCTTCTTATAACCATATGTTATCCACCACTTGCATGCAACAAGTATTGGCACACAGCTTGGCAGTTACAGCCTCTGCTGACCTCACACAGTAACTCATGGTTTTTAGATAACAAAGAGCTGCCATGGGCTTGGCACTTTTTCAGTTTCGGTCACAGTAATACATGGGTCACATGGCTTCTGCCCATCCTCAGCACAGGAACAAGAAGGGTACACCTGAACCCCCTAAAGGGTATGCAGTGCTTTTTCTGGTAATGGAGAAGTCTCCTTGGTGGACCCAAGTCAAGTGACCCAGAGGATCACTGCTAAAGAGTTGATTTTATGCTAAAGAGCATTATTGTGATTTATTGCTAAAGTATGTTTTTTCCTATGCACTATGTAACCCAAAAGGTTGTCTATGAGCAACAAATAGTTGCAGTCTTAGTTAGGTTGCTGGCAGGCTGGACCTGCCTCCCTGGCCTATTAGAGTAGGGCTGCTTAAAAATAGGCCTAAGGAGAAGCATCAGACAGAAAAACACCATTCCTGAAACTTAAAGGTGCCAGCAACTGAACCGAGAGAGTAGCCCTGAGAGAGGGAGAATAGACATTCATAGACCATTTCAAGGCCGTGCTGGATACAGACAATAAGGTAAATGCATGTATATGGCAAAATACTTTTCTGCATATGGAAAGGGTTAATTGCTACAGCATCTGCCACACTTGTGAGAATGACTGGCCTAAGGACTGATCTAAGATCTGCACCCCACAGACTGGGCATTGCAGAATGTGTTAATGAGAACAGAGTTACACGCCTGTGGTTAATTGTGAAGATTGCAAAGTGTGCCTAAAGACAAACTCAAGGAGAATTACGACCATCATTGCCATTGCCTATACATAGCTTTTGAGAAAATCCTAGTCTGTAATATCCCTCATAACTGTGCATCTTGCTGCTAAATGTACTGCAATTAAAATCACCTATTCCGTAAAGAGAGATTTTATTGATTATAACAAAACAAATCTGGTTATTGCCTCAACCATCATCTGCCAACTCCTTACACTTCTGCCCTGCTAAACATCCACCGTTAAGGGCACCCTAGCCACCATGTGCCACAAGGGAACAAAGGATATGTCCTCCCTTCATTGCATCACCCATGGAGCACCAGGGTAAGAACTGCCAATGTGAGTGCTACCACCCTCATCATTGTCCCTACCACAACCACTTTCTTCCTCTAGCTCTTTCTTCTTGAGCTCACTGCACAAAAAATACTGCAGTTGGGTTCAGGGTCAAGGCACTGGAAGTGGTCTGCCTCAACTTTTAAAATTTCTTAGAGTATCTGCCTTTTCAGTGACCAATCCTTTTCACAGATCATCTTGGAATCTACATCAGTTCTGTCTATATCAGTTCTGTGTGTTACTTGTCTCACAAATACAGTCCTGATCAAAAGTTTAACACCACTTGAAAAATGGGAAAAAATCATATTTAGCATGGCTGGATCTTAACAAGGTTCCAAGTAGAGCTTAAACATGCAACAAGAAGAAATGGGAGTGAGACAAAACATTTTTTGAGCATTCAATTTAATGAAAACAACGAATAAACCGAAACAGGCTGTTTTTCAGCTGATCAAAAGTTGAGGACCACACCTCCAAAAAAAAACTAAACTCCCCCAAAACAGAATTCCAACTTCCAAACATGAACTCAGTAATGAGTAGCTCTGCCGTTATTGTTTATCACTTCAAAAATTCGTTTCAGCATGCTTGATGCAAGCGTTTCCATGAGGTGAGTGGGAACATTTCTCCAAGTGGTGAAGACGGCCACACGAAGGCCATCTCCTGTCTGGAACTGTTGTCCATTTTCGTAAACTTCCCTTGCCATCCATCCCCAAAGGTTCTCAATTGGATTTAGATCAGGGCCAAAAGAGTGATTTTATTCTCCTGGAAGAAGTCCCTCGTCCTGCGGGCATTGTGTACTGTAGCGTTGTCCTGTTGAAAAAAACAAGTGGCTACCATACAGACGAGGGCCCTCAGTCATGAGGAATGCTCTCTGCAACATCTGGACACAGCCAGCGGCCGTTTTACGCCCCTGCACTTCCTGAGGCTCCATTGTTCCACTGAAGGAAAAAGCACCCCAGACCATTATGGCGCCCCCTCCACTGTGGCGCGTAGAAAACATCTCAGGTGGGATCTGCTTGTCATGCCAGTAACGTTGGAAACAATCAGGACCATCAAGGTTAAATTTTTTCTGATCAGAGAATAAAACTTTCTTCCACCTTTGAATGTCCCATGTTTGGTGCTCTCTTGCAAAGTCCAAACAAGAAGTTCTGTTGCGTTCAAGGAGACGAGGTCTTTGAAGACGTTTTTTGTTTTTGAAGCCCTTCAGTCTCAGATGCCGTCTGATGGTTATGGGGCTGCAGCCAGCACCAGTAAGGGCCTTAATTTGGGTCGAGGATCGTCCAGTGTCTTGACGGACAGCCAATTGGATCCTACGGCTCAGTGCTGATGAAATTTTTTTGGGTCTTCCACTTGACTTTTTTGTTCCATAACCCTCAGGATCATTTAAGAAATTCCAAATGACTGTCTTACTGCGTCCCACCTCAGCAGCGATGGCGCGCTGTGAGAGACCCTGCTTATGCAGTTCAACAACCCGGCCACATGCAAAAAGGGAGAGTTTTCTGCCTTTGCCATCACAACGTGTGACTACCTGACAGAAAATGACAATGAATCCACATCTTTGCACAGATTTGGCCTTTTAAAGGCATGTGGTCCTAAAATTAGCATCAGCTGAAAAACAACCTGTTTCAGTTTAATCAGTATTTTCAATTAATTGAATGCTCAAAAAATGTTTTGTCTCGCTCCCATTTCTTCTTGTTGCATGTTGAAGCTCTACTTGGAACCTTGATAAGATCCAGCCATGCTAAATATGATTTTTTGTCATTTTTCAAGTGGTCTTTAACTTTTGATCAGGACTGTAGTATCTGTACTGGGCAATTTAAAATACTGAAAACTCTAGACCAGGAGGCCTGCTAAAACATCTCATTATATAGTCTGGCTACAACTTATCATGGAACATGTGTGGAGCTACACTACTCCATCCATACAATGAACATAGACCCCAGTAGCCCTTGATCCCACCCCCAGTATACCGTACATTGCAAAACATCACAATAGCCTTTTATATGCACAGTATATGCAAAATAAAATGTATTCTCAACAGACTAGCATAACACATCGACATAGTGCGGCAGGTTCACTAATGAAAACCCTTGACTAGACCCTCACATCAGCAGCCTCAACTAAGTAGTACTGTGCACATCATGAGTAACCAGCACATGCGTATTACCATGTGCAGTGTTAATTACTGGAGACCCCTTGTTATGTGTCCTTCTAACAATGGTCATGTTGGGACAAGATCGCTATGTTTACATGGGATCTGTACTACACAATGGGCCAATGGGGCAATGATGCAGATGCCTGGGTAACAATACATGGCTAAGTTGATTATCGTACTATTTACAGGACTTATATACAAATTAATATAAATCAACCAACACCTTTAAGGTTTCAAATGCTGTTCTAGCTGAAAATAATAGTTTTACCTTTACATCTATATGATAACATATAATATTATGATAGGTTACTGTAGTCTCATTCAAATGTTAAATAGGATCACACACAGTGTGTTAAAATGAGGGAAAATGTGTTAAACTTGATTCGCAAAGGTGACCGTTATGTGGCAGCAATAACCTTGCCCATCCACGGGGGCCAATGACTGCATGAATTTAAACTGTAAGGCTGGGTTTCTATGGGACGGCCATGATCTTACCCACCTGCAGCAATACCTTCATTAACGTGAAAATTTGTGCAGCCATTGTTTGCTGCGGGTAGTTAAGATCATGGCCACCCCATAGAGACCCAGCCTTATATTTTTCCTAAACATGCTGCATTTGGTCATCTGATTTGAAGTTCTAATTTCTTCATAAGCCTGAATGTAATGAGAGGATAATTAATGAATAAATCATACATCCCATATGTCTTACATAAGAATGTACCTACACGTCTTAGTGGCATTTTGTTTAGAAGTAAGGCATTAATGCTACCATAGCACATCTTACTGTGCTACCAGCTGAGCAATCTGTCAGTTTTAACAAGTGGTGCTCTACTACTGCTGATAACAAATTGAGTCCTGTTTTATTCCTAGCTAGGAGCAATTTATTAATGTATTTACTCTCGGTTCATACAGAGTTTATTTGCTGCCTTATAGTAAAGTCTTGAAGGTCCATTCACCCTCTCCTTTTGCAAATCCTCATACCGTTCTAAATGTAAGATTAACAAAGTTGCAGGCACTAATTCTAATCTAACGTTATATATATATTTTTTAAAGGTGAGCGCAGATGTAACGAAAATATCAAGCGGCGAAGCTGTACGGGATGCACTAAATATGAATCCGATATTATTACTGCACTGTTGTCATGGCTCATGTTTGGAGCAGCTGTAGAGCTATCAGTCAAGTTAACAAGCTGTGCATAACTGCAATGTCTGACTGCACTAACATTCCTGCATGCACCACTATCACTCATAGCAAACAAGGGAGAGACAGTTGGAAAAGAGTTAATATACTATAATGGAACTATAGCAGCCGTGCAAAATAATGTTCTTTAGATATATAACAATTTAAAGAGCACCTGTCAACAGGATCAACCCCTTTAAACCAGATGTAATGTGAGATAGGGTTGACTCTGCTGATTAATATGGTACCTGTCTTGTGAAAATTGGTTAAGGCATTCTTGAGGATAAAAAGACTTTTATTCTTCAGTGCATTGAGAACGGCGTGGCCAGAGATGGAAAGTTAAAGAACTGAGGTGCACCGAGAGGCTAGGTACTTCCCTTCGGCGTATTGCAGACCTCTTTTGCATAAAGAATAAAAGTATTTTTTCTCGGGAAAATGACATTTAAATCAGCAGGGTCAACCCTATCTTGCATTATGTCTGGTTTAAAGGGGTTCTCTGGGCTTTTAATATTGATGACCTATACTCAGGATCAGCTGGAGCGTGCAGTCTCTCTTCCTGCTGCTATGTCTATGGCAAAGCAGGAGATGGAGCACTGTGCGCTCCGTCTCCTCATACAGTTGATTGGCTGGGGTGCTTGGTGTCGAACCCCCGCCGATCTGATATTGATGACCTATCCAAAGGATACGTCATCAATATTAAAATATTAAAAACCTAGAGAACATCTTTAATAGAGGGGATCATGCTGGCAGGTACTCTTCAAAGGGATTGTACAAGATTATTTTTTTTGCAAATCCCAACCCCCCCCCCCCTTCCCCCAAAACAGTTAAGGGAAACTATGTACCTGCTTCCCAGCGCTGGCTTCTTCTCCTCCTGGCCTGCAGTTCTCTACTGGGCTCCTTCACTGTTAACATCCAGTTAGACATCGCGGCAACCATCATAACGCAAAGGATTAGCGTTTCCGATATGGCCCGTTATTTGCTGCGGAGATGTCAAACAGTGAGAGAATTGCAGGCCTAGAGGATAAGGAATGGGAAGGCAGCACCGTGAAGTATGTAAGTAATCCTCCCTTTACAGGTCATCTAAGTCTTTAAATATAATATTGTTTTTTCTGAAGTGAAAATGACACATGTAAATTGAATCCTGTATAGTGAACAATGTACTATACTAGGCATTGCACATCCTGACCTAGTCTACGACCTAGTAGTCATGCATACTTAGGCTACTTTCACACTAGTGGCACGGACCTCCGGCAGGCTGTTCCGTCGGGTGAACAGCCTGTCGGATCCATCCTTCCGCTAGTGAACGTGTGTCCCTGGACTGCCGGTCTGTCCCCATTGACTATAATAGGGGCAGGGCAGAGTTTCGGAGGAGGCACGGCAGCGCACGGAGAAAGGCTGCCGGAATAAATGTCGGACATGTCATAGTTTTATTCCGGCAGCTTCTCGCCGTGCGCTGCCGTGCCTTCGCCGGAACTCTGCCCCCGCCCCCATTATAGTCAATGGGGATGGAGGGGCAGTCCGGGGACACACGTTCACTAGTGGCAGGACGGATCCGACACGCTGTTCACCCGACGGAACAGCCTGCTGGAGGTCCGTGCAGCTAGTGTGAAAGTAGCCTAATTTGAGAGTTTGATGCAATGCTTCAGCCATCTTTGTGCAATCCTGGACAGTAAAGATATGTGTGTTTAGCTCACATTGGATTGCCCAGACTAAATCATTGTAACTAAAGGCAGCCATGCGAATTCAATAGCTGTGTGTCTCGACTCCCTCCCTACTCCCTCATTCACATACATGTTCAGCTCAGCCAAACACACATGTGGATTCAATGGGGAGAGAGGAGAAAGTTGCTGCCTGACACTTTTGGCAGTAGTTCATCTCCCAGGAGAACAAAAGGATAGGGAAAAAAATATTAATTTCGCCCTATCCTCTCCCTGGGGAGAGTCATGAGCTCCGGATACAAATTAAATTGTCTGGCAAACATGCCATTCTTAGCAGGTCCGGGTGACAATACAATAATGTGTATCGGGTCTTAACACTCAGCTGTAAGCAGGACATGCTTATGACAGATTATCAGCCTCTGAATGTACATATTCACTGACTGCAAAGTACTTTATAATAGAAAGTTGTATAACTAAATATATTGAAACAATTATGAATCCCAATTCCAATCTTCAAAACAGTGCATAATAAGCCCTACTTATTTCCAGGTAGACAGCAGGATAGAAGTGACTGCTCATGTAGCACACAGAGACTCTGTGTAGGATTGAACTCCAGCAGAGAATACCAGATCCCTGGTCAGGACAGTTATGGAAGGAAATTCAGCCTGGACAAAAAGTGGGTGTGTACAGTCGTGGCCAAAAGTTTTGAGAATTACATAAATATTGGAAATTGGAAAAGTTGCTGCTTAAGTTTTTATAATAGCAATTTGCATATATTCCAGAATGTTATGAACAGATGCATTGCATAGTCCTTCTTTGCCATGAAAATTAACTTAATCCCAAAAAAACCTTTCCACTGCATTTCATTGCTGTCATTAAAGGACCTGCTGAGATCATTTCAGTAATCGTCTTGTTAACTCAGGTGAGAATGTTGACGAGCACAAGGCTGGAGATCATTATGTCAGGCTGATTGGGTTAAAATGGCAGACTTGACATGTTAAAAAGAGGGTGATGCTTGAAATCATTGTTCTTCCATTGTTAACCATGGTGACCTGCAAAGAAACGCGTGCAGCCATCATTGAGTTGCATAAAAATGGCTTCACAGGCAAGGATATTGTGGCTACTAAGATTGCACCTCAATCAACAATTTATAGGATCATCAAGAACTTCAAGGAAAGAGGTTCAATTCTTGTTAAGAAGGCTTTAAGCGCCAGGATCGTCTCCTAAAGAGGATTCAGCTGCGGGATCGGAGTGCCACCAGTGCAGAGCTTGCTCAGGAATGGCAGCAGGCAGGTGTGAGCGCATCTGCACGCACAGTGAGGCGAAGACTTTTGGAAGATGGCCTGGTGTCAAGAAGGGCAGCAAAGAAGTCACTTCTCTCCAAAAAAAACAACAGGGACAGATTGATCTTCTGCAGAAAGTATGGTGAATGGACTGCTGAGGACTGGGGCAAAGTCATATTCTCCGATGAAGCCTCTTTCCGATTGTTTGGGGCATCTGGAAAAAGGCTTGTCCGGAGAAGAAAAGGTGAGCGCTACCATCAGTCCTGTGTCATGCCAACAGTAAAGCATCCTGAGACCATTCATGTGTGGGGTTGCTTCTCATCCAAGAGAGTGGGCTCACTCACAATTTTGCCCAAAAACACAGCCGTGAATAAAGAATGGTACCAAAACACCCTCCAACAGCAACTTCTTCCAACAATCCAACAACAGTTTGGTGAAGAGCAATGCATTTTCCAGCACGATGGAGCACCGTGCCATAAGGCAAAAGTGATGACTAAGTGGCTCGGGGACCAAAACGTTGACATTTTGAGTCCATGGCCTGGAAACTCCCCAGATCTTAATCCCATTGAGAACTTGTGGTCAATCTTCAAGAGGCGGGTGGACAAACAAAAACCCACTAATTTTGACAAACTCCAAGAAGTGATTATGAAAGAATGGGTTGCTATCAGTCAGGAATTGGCCCAGAAGTTGATTAAGAGCATGCCCAGTCGAATTGCAGAGGTCTTGAAAAAGAAGGGCCAACACTGCAAATACTGACTCTTTGCATAAATGTCATGTAATTGTCGATAAAAGCCTTTGAAACGTATGAAGTGCGTGTAATTATATTTCACTACATCACACAAACAACTGAAACAAAGATCTAAAAGCAGTTTAGCAGCAAACTTTGTGAAAACTAATATTTGTGTAATTCTCAAAACTTTTGGCCACGACTGTAGATGTTCTTCCAGACAGTGTAGATGTGAGCATAACTGGTCCTGAGGGAGCACTTGTAAGGCTACTTTCATCCTTACGTTGTTGTTTTGCAGTATTGAGATCTGGCAGAGGATCTCGATACTGGAGAAAAACGTTTTCGTTTAGTCCTCATACATTCTGAATGGAAAGAGATCCAATCAGGATGTCTTCCATTCCGCCAGCATTCTGTTTTGTGACCTGACACAAAACCGCTGCAAGCTGCGGTTTTGTGTCCGGTTGTAAAAACAGAAAAAATGGATCCAGCACTGAAAACAATGTAAGTTAATGGTGATGGATGCATTTTAATAATATACATATTTAGTGACAGATCCGTTTTTTTCATTTTTGATTTCACACAACCGCATCCTAACAGAACGGATGCATCCTGATGTGCAAAATCAAAACGGATCCATTTAATTCCAGTATTGAGATCCTCTGCCGGATTTCAATGCTGGAATTAACAACGCAAGTGTGAAAGTAGCCTAAGTCTTCTGAAAAGAAGCTGTGTGCAGAGAAACAACCAGCCATAAGATCAAGGGAACCTGGGATAAGAAACAACTTTCTGACTTAAGGAAACAACATAACTCCTATGCACTGCAATGGGAGCTACTAAAATAGTGGAGCGCCAGCCCACTGAGTTGTTTCCCTGTCATCTGGTGGTCAGGACTTAGTCCTTAGATGATCACCTTTAGAGATGAGCGAATTTCTTGAAAATTTGATTCGGCTGAATCAACTAATTTCACCAAATGACTTCGCCACAATGCGCATTTGTTTGTAAGTAGCGGGTGCAATGACAGGGAGCTGCGATAGCGCCACCACCCGCCGTTGTACCCCTCAGATGCCGCGTTCATACATGATCGCGGCATCTGAGTGTACAAACAGTGTGAAATTAACATAAAAACATTACATCAAACTTACTGTATCCATTTGCGCACGACGGGTCGGCCACCGCCATTTTGCTTGAAGATCTCAGCTGATATCACGTGCCTTGCGAGATGACATCATCACGCCGGACGGCGTGGTCATGTATGACGTCAACACAACGGCCGGCGTGGTCATGTATTACGTCATCACGACGGCGTGATGATGTAATCTCACACCGCATGGCATTTTGGCCGTGAACCTTATGCAAGATGGAGGCTGGCGGCCCTTTGCACGCAAATGGAGGCGGTAAATTTGAATTTCAGGATTAATCGATTCACTGACACGAAGCACAAGGAAATTTTGCTTCTAGGCGAATCGAATAATTCCTGAAATTCAGATCGAATTCCACTTAATTGGATTAGATTCGCTCATCTCTAATCACCTTAGTAACATCAAATTGTCATCTGTTCACCTATGGAATATAGACTGAAGACTTTGAGGCTTGATAGCAAAGTCAAGATTAGAATAGGTCTTTTTCATCTTCTCACTACTAGGGATGAGCGAACCCGAACTGTATAGATATACATTTTCGTAAAAGTCCGGGTTCGGGTTCGGTGTTCGGCTCTTTCTTGGCGCTTTTTGAAAGGCTGCAAAGCAGCCAATCAACAAGCGTCATACTACTTGCCCCAAGAGGCCATCACAGCCATGCCTACTATTGGCATGGCTGTGATTGGCCAGTGCAGCATGTGACCCAGCCTCTATTTAAGCTGGAGTCACGTAGCGCCGCACGTCACTCTGCTATGATCAGTATAGGGAGAGGTTGCAGCTGCGACGTTAGGGAGAGATTAGGCAGATTAACTCCTCCAAAAGACTTCATTCTGTGATCGATCTGCAGCTGTGGATCATTGAAGTGCTATTATTGACTTGAATCAGAAAGTGGGTAATCTAAAATTTTATATTTATTGGTAATGCAGATAAAAAATAGGTTCCAAAATAAAGTGTGCTAAAGACAAACCATGGGATAGAAATGTTGTATAAACCCTAGGGCAACCCAGGCATCTATCCCAAATAAAAATGACAAAAAATACACAATAATAGTGCACGGCGGCACCAGTAACCGTTTTGTCCTACCGGTACCGCGGAACAGGATGCGGATCGATCACCACCGTCGTCAGACCTTCGGTAGAGGTTTCTCCAATACAAAAGTTTGAAGAAAATATATGAACATCAGGCAGTGATGCACATGTGTGCAGGGTCCCTGTTGAGGCCCTATGGCTAGCTAGGAGATATATCCCTAACACTAGATGTAGGTAGCAGCCTCACCACAGGGCACTCGTCCTGACAAGGACGACCCCGTCCGGATCCTGTCCCTGAAATGAATAAACTATGTGTCCATAAAGGAAAAAAGAACTCCCTACACGCATGTTTCACTGCCTAAAAAACCAAATTAAAAGGCAATTCATCAGGGGAGAGATGAGGGAAAACGTACTAGGGATAGGTATAAGATGAAAACTTATCCCTAGAGACCAGCCTAACTAAATATGTCAGCCAGTAGTGGGGGTAACCAGATGGTGGATACCTCCTAGGGCGGTCTCTGTAGATAAGGAGACTATGGTGCATGCAGTGACATGATATAGAAGAAGCTGCACATGGGACGCCAACCTGTCTGGCGTTTACACCATGTTTAAATATTCACCTCGCTGCCGCCTCCGCCGCCCACGATGTAACAGGGCCAATGGGCGCATCCGTGCGCTCGCACGTCGGCGCCGCGCATGCGCTCACCGCAGAGTCAGAAGCGAGGTTTGGAACGCAAGGAAATGCCATAGATGCCGGCTCTCTCCTGCGCATGCGCGGCCTCGTTTGTTCTTACGATGCCGCGGCTGTCAGCTGTTTGACAGCAATACTATAGACAGAAACTAGTAGCGGTTGTCTTTTGATGATGCGGAATGGCAGAACGCTCGGAACTCGTCCTGTCAACACTGCATCTTAGCCCAGAATTGGGCCATCAGTAAATGGCGGTATTTAGGCAATCTAGTCAGGTACAGACTAGACATCAAATCTCTGGATTATGGAAAAAACAGACACTATGATGTGAAGACTAACAGATATATCTTGGCACAAAATATTGTAGATAGAATGGAAAAGGTAACATGAATAAATATAGATAAACTTGATACAGCCCTAAACAGTGTCTGCACCCATATTAAGGTGGGGGCACAGCTGAATCTTTCACAAAAAACAACTGTAATTCAGCTGTTCGTTTAGGCCAGTTGGTGCGACTGTTCGCAAAAGGAAGATCCAGCGGGCTTCACGCTGTAAGAGGATCTTATCCCAATCTCCTCCCCGTTTGGGGGGGGGGGCGACTGCTTCAATACCACTAACTCTAATGGCACGTGTATCACCTTTGTGAAAGTCGCACACATGTCTGGCCACAGCCGTATCTCGTCGTTTATCAATATCAAGGAGATGTTCTCCTATTCGCCTACGTAATTCACGTTTGGTCTTTCCAATGTACTCTTTTTCACAGATGCATGTGATTTTATATATAACACCTGCCGTTCTGCAAGAGATGAAATCCTTGATATCAAATGTTCGCCTGAGATTGCTACTGAAGAAGGTCTTTCCAGTGGCAATGCTGTTACAGGCCACACAGCCACTACACCTAAAGCTGCCTACCGGTCGACGACTAAGCCAGGTGTCCGGGGCAGCCGGTGGTGAAAGGTGGCTGTGCACCAACATGTCTTTGAGGCTCTTGCCTCGTCTAAATGTGACCTGGGGGTAATCAAACAAGACATCACTCACGTCAGGGTCCATCAAAAGAATGGGCCAATGGCGTTCGAGGATTTCTCTTGACTTCTTGGCAGAGCCATCAAATGTGGTTATAAACCTAATTTTCTTGTCCGTCTCCTGCTTCTTTTTGGGGACTAACAGTGTGTCTCTATTGATGTGGGCTGCTCTCTGAAACGCCTTCTTCAAGACACAGTCAGGATAACCCCTGGCCAAGAATCTCTGTCTGAGGTCAGCCGCCTGCGTCTTGAACTCCTGTTCTTCCGAACAGTTCCTCCGCAGGCGCAGGTACTGCCCATAGGGAATACCTCGCTTTAGGGGCATGGGATGGCTACTCTGCCAGTGGAGGACTGAATTAGTCGCTGTGGATTTGCGGTAAATGCTTGTAGAAAGCTCCCCCCCACTTTTTTTAGATATACATACATCAAGGAAAGGTAATATTTGGTTGTCAATCTCATACGTGAAACGCAGACCGATGGAATTATTATTAAGGGACTCTACAAAAAGCTTGAAGGTTGCATGGCTGGCATTCCAGATTATAAGGATGTCGTCGATGTACCGGGCCCACAAAATAATGGGCCCGGTCATCGACTCACCCTCACCAAAGACGGTAGTGGCCTCCCACCAGCCCAGGAGCAAGTTGGCCGTAGGACGGCGCACAGGAGCAACCCATCGCCGTGCCCCTGAGCTGGTGGTAGAGGCGACCGTCAAACATGAAGAAATTATGCGTTAGTAAAAACCTGAGCAGCTGTAGGACCAGCTCATTGTGAGCCGCAAACTGCTGTCCCCGCATACTCAGGTAGTAACCAACAGCTCTCAAGCCCGCCTCGTGTGGTATCGAGGAGTATAGAGCCTCAACATCAACACTAGCGAGGCAGGAATGATCATCAATATATACTCCGTCGACCCGCTTCAACAAGTCCATAGTGTCACGAGTAAAGGACGGAAGGGCGATGACAAAGGGCATCAATATCCGATCAATATAGATCCCTATGTTTTGTCCCAAACTCCCGATGCCGGCCACGATCGGTCTCCCTTTGAGTGGTTTAAGTCCTTTGTGGACTTTAGGGAGGCTATAGAACGTGGCTGCCACCGGGTGCCGAGGATACATGAACTAAAATTCTTCATGAGAGATGAGCCGGTTAGTTTTAGCTGCAGACAGGATATCTCTTAACTCCACCAGATATGTCAGTACACTTAGTTTACTATTATTGACTTGCTCACTTTTTTGAGGCTGCCCAGAGCGTTTTTAAATCACTTTTTTTCTGGGGTGATCGGCGGCCATTTTGTGACTTGTGGTGCGCCAGCACAAGCTATCACCAAGTGTATTTAACCATCGATAGTGTGGTTATTTTGTGCTATATCCTACATCAGCTGCAGGCTGAGCCTGTGTCACCGAAGTGCATTTAACCATCAACAGTCTGGTTATTTTTTGGCCATATACTACATCAGCTGCAGGCTGAGCCTGTGTCACCGAAGTGCATTTAACCATCGACAGTCTGATTATTTTTTGGCCATATACTACATCTGGTGCAGGCTGAGCCTGTGTCACCCAAGTGCATTTAACCATCAACAGTGTGGTTATTTTTTGGCCATATATTACATCAGGGGCAAGTTGAGCCTGTCACCCAGCGCCTAAAAAATAGACCTGACATTTCTATTCAACCAAATCTGTACTGTTTTAGCTGGTCAAGTTATTTGTAGTGACCGTAAAAGCACACTTTTTTTTCTGGGTTGAAAAACCATTCCCAAATTTGCCATTCTCAAAATAACTAGTTTCTGGTATTTGAGGCCTACTTGAAATCTATCCCAAAAAGAATATCTTACATTGAAGCTAGTGATAGTGTCATTCAGAAAAACCTAAGACACACGCTAGCGTGCTGATAGAAATCTGATTCTGTGATTAAACCTATACCTGTCACACAGCGCAAAAAAAAAACAGGCCTCACATCTCTATTTAACTAAATCTGTACTGTTTTAGCTGGTCAAGTTATTTGTAGTGACCGTAAAAGCACACTTTTTTTTCTGGGTTGAAAAACCATTCCCAAATTTGCCATTCTCAAAATAACTAGTTTCTGGTATTTGAGGCCTATTTGAAATCTATCCCAAACAGAATATCTTACATTGAAGCTAGTGATAGTGTCATTCAGAAAAACCTAAGACACACGCTAGCGTGCTGATAGAAATCTGATTCTGTGATTAAACCTATACCTGTCACACAGCGCAAAAAAAAACAGGCCTCACATCTCTATTTAACCAAATCTCTACTGTTTTAGCTGGTCAAGTTATTTGTAGTGACCATAAAGGCACACATTTTTTTCTGGGTTGAAAAACCATTCCCAAATTTGCCATTCGCAAAATAACTAGTTTCTGGTATTTGAGGCCTACTTGAAATCTATCCCAAAAAGAATATCTTACATTGAAGCTAGTGATAGTGTCATTCAGAAAAACCTAAGACACACGCTAGCGTGCTGATAGAAATCTGATTCTGTGATTAAACCTATACCTGTCACACAGCGCAAAAAAAAACAGGCCTCACATCTCTATTTAACCAAATCTATACTGTTTTAGCTGGTCAAGTTATTTGTAGTGACCGTAAAAGCACACTTTTTTTTCTGGGTTGAAAAACCATTCCCAAATTTGCCATTCTCAAAATAACTAGCTTCTGGTATTTGAGGCCTACTTGAAATCTATCCCAAACAGAAGATCTTACATTGAAGCTAGTGATAGTGTCATTCAGAAAAACCTAAGACACACGCTAGCGTGCTGATAGAAATCTGATTCTGTGATTAAACCTATACCTGTCACACAGCGCAAAAAATAAACAGGCCTCACATCTCTATTTAACCAAATCTGTACTGTTTTAGCTGGTCAAGTGTTTTGTAGTGACCGTAAAAGCACACTTTTTTTTCTGGGTTGAAAAACCATTCCCAAATTTTACATTCTCAAAAAAACTAGTTTCTGGTATTTGAGGCCTACTTGAAATCTATCCCAAAAAGAATATCTTACATTGAAGCTAGTGATAGTGTCATTCAGAAAAACCTAAGACACACGCTAGCGTGCTGATAGAAATCTGATTCTGTGATTAAACCTATACCTGTCACACAGCGCAAAAAAAAAACAGGCCTCACATCTCTATTTAACCAAATCTCTACTGTTTTAGCTGGTCAAGTTATTTGTAGTGACCGTAAAAGCACACTTTTTTTTCTGGGTTGAAAAACCATTCCCAAATTTGCCATTCGCAAAATAACTAGTTTCTGGTATTTGAGGCCTACTTGAAATCTATCCCAAAAAGAATATCTTACATTGAAGCTAGTGATAGTGTCATTCAGAAAAACCTAAGACACAAGCTAGCGTGCTGATAGAAATCTGATTCTGTGATTAAACCTATACCTGTCACACAGCGCAAAAAAAAAACAGGCCTCACATCTCTATTTAACAAAATCTCTACTGTTTTAGCTGGTCAAGTTATTTGTAGTGACCGTAAAAGCACACTTTTTTTTCTGGGTTGAAAAACCATTCCCAAATTTGCCATTCTCAAAATTGTGGTGAACGGGAACAATGATGAAAACATCTAATAAGGGACGTGGACGTGGACATGGTCGTGGTGGTTTTAGTGGACCTTCTGGTGCTGGGATTTGACGTGGCCGTTCTGCCACAGCCACACGTCCTAGTGAACCAACTACCTCAGGTCCCAGTAGCCAGCAGAATTTACAGCGATATTTGGTGGGGCCCAATGCCGTTCTAAGGATGGTAAAGCCTGAGCAGGTGCAGGCATTAGTCAATTGGGTGGCCGACAGTGGATCCAGCACGTTCACATTATCTCCCACCCAGTCTTCTGCAGAAAGCACACAGATGGCGCATGAAAACCAAGCCCATCAGTCTGTCACATCACCCCCATGCATATCAGGGAAACTGTCTGAGCCTCAAGTTATGCAGCAGTCTCTTATGCTGTTTGAAGACTCTGCTGCCAGGGTTTCCCAAGGGCATCCACCTAGCCCTTCCCCAGGGGTGGAAGAGATAGAATGCACTAACGCACAACCACTTATTTTTCCTGATGATGAGGACATGGGAATACCATCTCAGCACGTCTCTGATGATGACGAAACACAGGTGGCAACTGCTGCGTCTTTCTACAGTGTACAGACTGAACAGGAGGTCAGGGATCAAGACTGGGTGGAAGACGATGCAGGGGACGATGAGGTCCTAGACCCCACATGGAATGAAGGTCATGCCACTGACTTTCACAGTTCGGAGGAAGAGGCAGTGGTGAGACCGAGCCAACAGCGTAGCAAAAGAGGGAGCAGTGGGCAAAATCAGAACACCCGCCGCCAAGAGACTCCGACTGCTACTGACCGCCGCCATCTGGGACCGAGCACCCCAGAGGCAGCTTCAAGGAGTTCCCTGGCATGGCACTTCTTCAAACAATGTGCTGACGACAAGACCCGAGTGGTTTGCACGCTGTGCCATCAGAGCCTGAAGCGAGGCATTAACGTTCTGAACCTTAGCACAACCTGCATGACCAGGCACCTGCATGCAAAGCATGAACTGCAGTGGAGTAAACACCTTAAAAACAAAGAAGTCACTCAGGCTCCCCCTGCTACCTCTTCTGCTGCTGCTGCCTCGGCCTCTTCCTCCGCCTCTGGAGGAACGTTGGCACCTGCCGCCCAGCAAACATGGGATGTACCACCAACACCACCACCTGCGTCACCAAGCATCTCAACCATGTCACACGGCAGCGTTAAGCTCTCCATCTCACAAACATTTGAGAGAAAGCGTAAATTCCCACCTAGCCACCCTCGATCCCTGGCCCTGAATGCCAGCATTTCTAAACTACTGGCCTATGAAATGCTGTCATTTAGGCTGGTGGACACACACAGCTTCAAACAGCTCATGTCACTTGCTGTCCCACAGTATGTTGTTCCCAGCCGCCACTACTTCTCGAAGAGAGCCGTGCCTTCCCTGCACAAACAAGTGTCCGATAAAATCAAGTGTGCACTGCGCAACGCCATCTGTGGCAAGGTCCACCTAACCACAGATACGTGGACCAGTAAGCATGGCCAGGGACGCTATATCTCCCTAACTGCACACTGGGTAAATGTAGTGGCGGCTGGGCCCCAGGCGGAGAGCTGTTTGGCGCACGTCCTTCCGCCGCCAAGGATCGCAGGGCAACATTCTTTGCCTCCTGTCTCCTCCTCCTCCTACTCAGCTTCCTCCTCCTCTTCTTCCACCTGCTCATCCAGTCAGCCACACACCTTCACCACCAACTTCAGCACAGCACGGGGTAAACGTCAGCAGGCCATTCTGAAACTCATATGTTTGGGGGACAGGCCCCACACCGCACAGGAGTTGTGGCGGGGTATAGAACAACAGACCGACGAGTGGTTGCTGCCGGTGAGCCTCAAGCCCGGCCTGGTGGTGTGCGATAATGGGCGAAATCTTGTTGCAGCTCTGGGACTAGCCGGTTTGACGCACATCCCTTGCCTGGCGCATGTGCTGAATTTGGTGGTGCAGAAGTTCATTCGCAACTACCCCGACATGTCAGAGCTGCTGCATAAAGTGCGGGCCGTCTGTTCGCGCTTCCGGCGTTCACACCCTGCCGCTGCTCGCCTGTCTGCGCTACAGCGTAACTTTGGCCTTCCCGCTCACCGCCTCATATGCGACGTACCCACCAGGTGGAACTCCACCTTGCATATGCTGGACAGACTGTGCGAGCAGCAGCAGGCCATAGTGGAGTTTCAGCTGCAGCACGCACGGGTCAGTCGCACTGCGGATCAGACACACTTCACCACCAATGACTGGGCCTCCATGCGAGACCTGTGTGCCCTGTTGCGCTGTTTCGAGTTCTCCACCAACATGGCCAGTGGCGATGACGCCGTTATCAGCGTTACAATACCACTTCTATGTCTCCTTGAGAAAACACTTAGGGCGATGATGGAAGAGGAGGTGGCCCAGGAGGAAGAGGAGGAAGAGGGGTCATTTTTAGCACTTTCAGGCCAGTCTCTTCAAAGTGACTCAGAGGGAGGTTTTTTGCAACACCAGAGGCCAGGTACAAATGTGGCCAGACAGGGCCCACTACTGGAGGACGAGGAGGACGAGGATGAGGAGGAGGTGGAGGAGGATGAGGATGAAGCATGTTCACAGCGGGGTGGCACCCAAAGCAGCTCGGGCTTATCACTGGTGCGTGGCTGGGGGGAAACACAGGACGATGACGATACGCCTCCCACAGAGGACAGCTTGTCCTTACCTCTGGGCAGCCTGGCACACATGAGCGACTACATGCTGCAGTGCCTGCGCAACGACAGCAGAGTTGCCCACATTTTAACGTGTGCGGAATACTGGGTTGACACCCTGCTGGATCCCCGGTACAAAGACAATGTGCCCACCTTACTTTCTACACTGGAGCGTGATAGGAAGATGCGCGAGTACAAGCGCACGTTGGTAGACGCGCTACTGAGAGCATTCCCAAATGTCACAGGGGAACCAGTGGAAGCCCAAGGCGAAGGCAGAGGAGGAGCAAGAGGTCGCCAACGCAGCTGTGTCACGGCCAGCTCCTCTGAGGGCAGGGTTAGCATGGCAGAGATGTGGAAAAGTTTTGTCACCACGCCACAGCTAACTGCACCACCACCTGATACGGAACGTGTTAGCAGGAGGCAACATTTCACTAACATGGTGGAACAGTACCTGTGCACACCTCTCCACGTACTGACTGATGGTTCGGCCCCATTCAACTTCTGGGTCTCCAAATTGTCCACGTGGCCAGAGCTAGCCTTTTATGCCTTGGAGGTGCTGGCCTGCCCGGCGGCCAGCGTTTTGTCTGAACGTGTATTCAGCACGGCAGGGGGCGTCATTACAGACAAACGCAGCCGCCTGTCTACAGCCAATGTGGACAAGCTGACGTTCATAAAAATGAACCAGGCATGGATCCCACAGGACCTGTCCATCCCTTGTGCAGATTAGATATTAACTACCTCCCCTTAACAATATATTATTCTACTCCAGGGCACTTCCTCATTCAATACTATTTTTAATTTCATTTGACCATTATATTGTGGGACAACCCAAAGTTGAATGAACCTCTCCTCTGTCTGGGTGCCGGGGCCTAAATGTGTGACAGTGGCCTGTTCCAGTGGTGGGTGACGTGAAGCCTGATTCTCTGCTATGACACGAATACAGATTCTGCGCTGACATAAGGCCAGATTCTCTGTTACGGGACCTCTCTCCTCTGCCTGGGTGCCTGGGCCTAAATGTGTGACAGTGGCCTGTTCCAGTGGTGGGTGACGTGAAGCCTGATTCTCTGCTATGACATGAAGACAGATTCTGCGCTGACATAAGGCCAGATTCTCTGTTACGGGACCGCTCTCCTCTGTCTGGGTGCCTGGGCCTAAATGTGTGACAGTGGCCTGTTCCAGTGGTGGGTGACGTAAAGCCTGATTCTCTGCTATGACATGAAGACAGATTCTGCGCTGACATAAGGCCAGATTCTCTGTTACGGGACCTCTCTCCTCTGCCTGGGTGCCGGGGCCTAAATGTGTGACAGTGGCCTGTTCCAGTGGTGGGTGACGTGAAGCCTGATTCTCTGCTATGACATGGAGACAGATTCTGCGCTGACATAAGGCCAGATTCTCTGTTACGGGACCTCTCTCCTCTGCCTGGGTGCCTGGGCCTAAATGTGTAACAGTGGCCTGTTCCAGTGGTGGGTGACGTGAAGCCTGATTCTCTGCTATGACATGAAGACAGATTCTGCGCTGACATAAGGCCAGATTCTCTGATACGGGACCTCTCTCCTCTGCCTGGGTGCCTGGGCCTAAATGTGTGACAGTGGCCTGTTCCAGTGGTGGGTGACGTGAAGCCTGATTCTCTGCTATGACATGAAGACTGATTCTGCGCTGACATAAGGCCAGATTCTCTGTTACGGGACCTCTCTCCTCTGCCTGGGTGCCTGGGCCTAAATGTGTGACAGTGGCCTGTTCCAGTGGTGGGTGACGTGAAGCCTGATTCTCTGCTATGACACGAATACAGATTCTGCGCTGACATAAGGCCAGATTCTCTGTTACGGGACCTCTCTCCTCTGCCTGGGTGCCTGGGCCTAAATGTGTGACAGTGGCCTGTTCCAGTGGTGGGTGATGTGAAGCCTGATTCTCTGCTATGACATGAAGACAGATTCTGCGCTGACATAAGGCCAGATTCTCTGTTACGGGACCGCTCTCCTCTGTCTGGGTGCCTGGGCCTAAATGTGTGACAGTGGCCTGTTCCAGTGGTGGGTGACATGAAGCCTGATTCTCTGCTATGACATGAAGACAGATTCTGCGCTGACATAAGGCCAGATTCTCTGTTACGGGACCTCTCTCCTCTGCCTGGGTGCCTGGGCCTAAATGTGTGACAGTGGCCTGTTCCAGTGGTGGGTGACGTGAAGCCTGATTCTCTGCTATGACACGAATACAGATTCTGCGCTGACATAAGGCCAGATTCTCTGTTACGGGACCTCTCTCCTCTGCCTGGGTGCCTGGGCCTAAATGTGTGACAGTGGCCTGTTCCAGTGGTGGGTGACGTGAAGCCTGATTCTCTGCTATGACATGAAGACAGATTCTGCGCTGACATAAGGCCAGATTCTCTGTTACGGGACCGCTCTCCTCTGTCTGGGTGCCTGGGCCTAAATGTGTGACAGTGGCCTGTTCCAGTGGTGGGTGACGTGAAGCCTGATTCTCTGCTATGACATGAAGACAGATTCTGCGCTGACATAAGGCCAGATTCTCTGTTACGGGACCGCTCTCCTCTGTCTGGGTGCCTGGGCCTAAATGTGTGACAGTGGCCTGTTCCAGTGGTGGGTGACGTGAAGCCTGATTCTCTGCTATGACATGAATACAGATTCTGCGCTGACATAAGGCCAGATTCTCTGTTACGGGACCTCTCTCCTCTGCCTGGGTGCCTGGGCCTAAATGTGTGACAGTGGCCTGTTCCAGTGGTGGGTGACGTGAAGCCTGATTCTCTGCTATGACATGAAGACAGATTCTGCGCTGACATAAGGCCAGATTCTCTGTTACGGGACCTCTCTCCTCTGCCTGGGTGCCTGGGCCTAAATGTGTGACAGTGGCCTGTTCCAGTGGTGAGTGACGTGAAGCCTGATTCTCTGCTATGACATGAAGACAGATTCTGCGCTGACATAAGGCCAGATTCTCTGTTACGGGACCGCTCTCCTCTGTCTGGGTGCCGGGGCCTAAATGTGTGAATGTGGCCTGTTCCAGTGGTGGGTGACGTGAAGCCTGATTCTCTGCTATGACATGAAGACAGATTCTGTGCTGACATCAGGCCAGATTCTCTGTTACGGGACCTCTCTCCTCTGCCTGGGTGCCGGGGCCTAAATGTGTGACAGTGGCCTGTTCCAGTGGTGGGTGACGTGAAGCCTGATTCTCTGCTATGACATGAAGTCTGATTCTGCGCTGACATGAAGCCAGATTCTCTGCTATGGCATGAAGAGACTGATTCTCTGCTGACATGAAGCCAGATTCTTTGCTATGGCATGAAGAGACTGATTCTCTGCTGAAGTGAAGCCAGATTCTCTGCTATGGGACCTCTGTCCAATTGATATTGGTTCATTTTTATTTTTTTTATTTTTATTTTAATTCATTTCCCTATCCACATTTGTTTGCAGGGGATTTACCTACATGTTGCTGCCTTTTGCAGCCCTCTCGCTCTTTCCTGGGCTGTTTTACAGCCTTTTTAGTGCCCAAAAGTTCGGGTCCCCATTGACTTCAATGGGGTTCGGGTTCGGGACGAAGTTCCGATCGGGTTCGGATCCCGAACCCGAACATTTCCGGGAAGTTCGGCCGAACTTCTCGAACCCGAACATCCAGGTGTTCGCTCAACTCTACTCACTACTAATCAATTTAAAAACAAATTTCACCAGACACATTAATGCATGCCTATCACCACCCTAAGTTCTCATGTTAACATTATTCATGTTAACATTCTTCTATTTCTTTGTAGAATGTTGTTCTGTTCACTATGTAGACTGTTAAAGACACTACAGGCAAAAATTTTGGAAGCTATATGATGAGAGCAGTTTTAGGAAATTATTAGAGATGACCTTGCGGTTACGCCCGGCGGTCGTTTTGCAGCGAATTTTGTGCGTTCGCGATTCGCCGAATATGGGAACATATGGCAATGTCCATCTGCGCCATATTATTTTGAATTGCGCCGAACTTTGACCCATTACACGCCCTTCAGGTGGGACAGGACAGCCAATTGAGATGTTTCAGCACATGGACACATCCACACCCTATAGAAGAACCCGATCTGGCAGCCATTTTACATTCTGTGTTTTGCCAGTGTAGGGAGAGGTTGCTTTGTGGAGCAAGGACAGGCTGTTAGGGAAACATAACGCTAGCTAATAGGGCCACAAAAGTCCTTTTAAGGACTGGTATAGGTGTGCTATTGATAGGTGTGATATACTGAGGGGTGTGATATACTTATAATATACTTTCTAACATAGAAAGCATATTATAGTGCATTTATATTGTGCAGCAGTTGTGTGCGGTTCTGCTGAGATACCGCAGCTATATAGAGGGACAAATGCTATTGGAACAACTAATTGCAACGGGTGTGATATACCTGTTGCCCCTAAAAAAACTGATTGAGAGGTGTGATATACCTTCTTCCACAAAATACTCATTGAGGGCTGCGATATACAGTCAGGTCCATAAATATTGGGACATTGACACAATTCTAACATTTTTGGCTCTATACACCACCACAATGGATTGGAAATTAAATGAACATGATGTGCTTTAACTGCAGACTGCCAGCTTTAACTCGAGGGTCTTTACATCCAAATCAGGTGAACGGTGTAGGAATTACAACAGTTTGCATATGTGCCTCACACTTGTTAAGGGACCAAAAGTAATGGGACAGAATAATAATCATAAATCAAACTTTCACTTTTTAATACTTGGTTGCAAATCCTTTGCAGTCAATTACAGCCTGAAGTCTGGAACGCATAGACATCACCAGACGCTGGGTTTCATCCCTGGTGATGCTCTGCCAGGCCTCTACTGCAACTGTATTCAGTTCCTGCTTGTTCTTGGGGCATTTCCCCTTCAGTTTTGTCTTCAGCAAGTGAAATGCATGCTCAATTGGATTCAGGTCAGGTGATTGACTTGGCCACTGCATTACATTCCACTTCTTTCCCTTAAAAAACTCTTTGGTTGCTTTTGCAGTATGCTTTGGGTCATTGTCCATATGTACTGTAAAGCCCTGTCCAATGAGTTCTGAAGCATTTGGCTGAATATGACCAGATAATATTGCCCGAAACACTTCAGAATTCATCCTGCTGTTTTTGTCAGCAGACACATCATCAATAAATACAAGAGAACCAGTTCCATTGGCAGCCATACATGCCCAAGCCATGACACTACCACCACCATGCTTTACTGATGAGGTGGTATGCTTTGGGTCATGAGCAGTTCCTTTCCTTTTCCATACTCTTCTGTTCCCATCAATCTGGTACAAGTTGATCTTGGTCTCATCTGTCCATAGGATGATGTTCCAGAACTGTGAAGGATTTTTTAGATGTCGTTTGGCAAACTCTAATTTGGCCTTCCTGTTTTTGAGGCTCACAATGGTTTACATCTTGTGGTGAACCCTCTGTATACTCTCTGGTGAAGTCTTCTCTTGATTGTTGACTTTCACACACATACACCTACCTCCTGGAGAGTGTTCTTGATCTGGCCAACTGTTGTGAAGGGTGTTTTCTTCACCAGGGAAAGAATTCTTCGGTCATCCACCACAGTTGTTTTCCGTGGTCTTCCGGGTCTTTTGGTGTTGCCGAGCTCACCGGTGTGTTCCTTCTTTTTAAGAGTGTTCCAAACAGTTGTTTTGGCCACGCCTAATGTTTTTTCTATCTCTCTGATGGGTTTGTTTTGTTTTTTCAGCCTAATGATGGCTTGCTTCACTGATAGTGACAGCTGTTTGGATCTCATCTTGAAAGTTAAAAGCAACAGATTCTAAATGCAAAAAGCACACTTGAAATGAACTCTGGACCTTTTATCTGCTCATTGTAATTGGGATAATGAGGGAATAACACACCTGGCCATGGAACAGCTGAGAAGCCAAGTGTCCCATTACTTTTGGTTTCTTAACAAGTGGGAGGCACATATGCAAACTGTTGTAATTCCTACACGTTCACCTGATTTGGATAGAAATATCCTCAAATTAAATCTGACAGTCTGTAGTTAAAGCACATCTTGTTAGTTTCATTTCAAATCCATTGTGGTGGTGTATAGAGCCAAAAATGTCAGAATTGTGTCGATGTCCCAATATTTATAGACCTGACTGTACCTGTTGCCCCAAATAAACAGGGTGGTGTGATATAACTGTTGTGGCAAAAAATAATAAATGAGCGGTGTGATATACCTGCTTCCACAAAATACTGATTAAGGGGTTCGATATACCTGCTTCCACCAAATATTGATTGAGGGCTGCGATATACCTGCTTCCACAAAATACTGATTGAGGGCGGTAATATTCCTGCTTCCACCAAATATTGATTGAGGGCTGCGATATACCTGCTTCCACAAAATACAGATTAAGGGGTTCGATATAACTGTTTCCACCAAATATTGATTGAGGCGTGCGATATACCTGCTTCCACAAAATACAGATTAAGGGGTTTGATATACCTGCTTCCACTAAATATTGATTGAGGCCTGCGATATACCTGCTTCCACAAAATACTGATTGAGGGCTGCGATATACCTGCTTCAACAAAATACAGATTAAGGGGTTTGATATACTTGTTTCCACCAAATATTGATTAAGGCCTGCGATATACCTGCTTTCACAAATACTGCTCTTTTCTAGGGACTTAGGCACAGGGTCATTTTGAAAATGACAGGCAGAAGAAGAGGCAGGCCATTCCGCAGGGAGAATAGGGGTCGGGCAGGTGCACCAGGCCGAAACCTAAGTGGGAAGTTGGAGTAGGCGCATGCGATTACTTCAAAAGGCGAACCAGAGTTGGTTGAGTGGCTCACTCAGCCTTCTGCTTCTGCACCCTCCACATCCTCTGTATCTGCACCCTCCTCACTCTCTGCTGTGTGCACCCCCAAATACACCACCACCATAGACCCTCCACTCGAGTCAGAGGAATTATTTTCCCATCCATTCCCAGATCTTACCAATGCGCAGCCATTCTTGACATCGGATGAGGAAGAGAAGGTAGCAACGGCCGCCACCAAGCTGTCTGATGACAGTACCCAGATCAGCCCAAGGAGGGAGGTCCCCGCTGTTGCTGCCTACTCCGAGATCTCAAATGTCCGTGGTGGTGAAGGTGACGATGTTGACGTGTCGATTGATGTCACATGGGTGCCCACAAGAGAGGAAGAGGAGGGGGGTTCAGAGGGAGAGACGGAGCAGCAGAGAGGGAGGAGAAGGAGGAGAAGCAGGCAGAGCTCACAGGGCACAGTAGGCAAAAATCAGACTGCAAATGTATCTGGAGCAAGCCATCCACCATGCACGGTCATTTCTGGCGCTCCCAGGACGCCGACACATCGCTCCGCAGTGTGGGCTTTTTTTAACGTGTCAGCTGCTGACAATAGTGTTGCGATCTGCAGCCTGTGCTGTCAACGCATAAGTCGTGGTAAACCCAACACTCAACTAGGGACGACCATCTTAAGAAGGCACCTGGCCTCCCATAACCGAGCCCAGCGGGAGCAACCCCGTCAGAATCCACAAAGCCACATTCCGGGCGCTCCACGTCCTGCCTCTTCTCCTTCTCCTCTCTCCTCCCATTTGTCCTCCACTCCACCTTCCACCGTGCCGTTGATGCGTTCTTCTAGCAGAAGGCAGGCTTCCATGGCCCAAATGTTTGAGCGTAAAAAGTTGATGACGCCGGATAACCCTCTTGTCCAACGGCTGACAGCTGGCTTGTCGGAACTGCTAGCCCACCATCTACTGCCATATAAACTGGTGGACTCGGAGTCCTTTTGAAAATTTGTGGACATTGGCACACCGCAATGGAAGGTCCCCGAAAGGAAATATTTCTTCCAGAAGGGCATCCCAGAGCTATATGGCCACATTCAGAGACAAGTGAATATATCTCTGGCACACAGTGTCAGTGCCAAGATACATCTGACCACAGACACGTGGTCTAGCAAATACGGGCAGGGAAGGTACATAACTTTTACCTCCCACTGGGTGAACCTTCTGACGGCCGTCAAGCATGTAACCCGTAATTCCCGTGTGGATTTGCTGTTACCGGCAAGGATTGCAAGCATGCCTGCCTCTTCTTCTCCTACTCCTACTCCATCCTCCGTCTCCTCCTCGGCTGACTCCTCCTTTTCCACTGCTACCGTCTCTTCTGCTGCGCCCCTCCAAGCTCCCCAGAACCTATTCAACGTCCCAAGTGAGACGTTGCCATGCTGTGCTGCGGATGTTGTGCCTGGAAGCCAAGAGCCACACCGGTACTGCACTGCTTTCAGCTCTGCGGTCACTGGACGATCAGTGGCTAACCCCGCTCAATTTGACAGTTGGTAAAGTGGTGTGCGACAATGGTGCCAATCTGCTGAGCGTGCTGAAACAGGGAAAAATGACACACATGCCATGCATGGCACACGTCCTGAACTTATTCATGCAGTGATTCGTTGCCAAATACCCCGGGGTCCAGGACGTCTTGCGGCAGGCCAGGAAAATCTCTGGCCAAGATCTTACTGGCCCGTCAGACGTTTGATTTGTGCCTGCCCGACGCGCTGGAACTCCACCTTGTATATGCTTGATAAGCTGCTCCAGCAGCAACGTGCCATTAAGACTACATGTACAGTCGTGGCCAAAAGTTTTGAGAATGACACAAATATTAGTTTTCACAAAGTTTGCTGCTAAACTGCTTTTAGATCTTTGTTTCAGTTGTTTCTGTGATGTAGTGAAATATAATTACACGCACTTTATACGTTTCAAAGGCTTTTATTGACAATTACATGACATTTATGTAAAGAGTCAGTATTTGCAGTGTTGGCCCTTCTTTTTCAGGACCTCTGCAATTCGACTGGGCATGCTCTCAATCAACTTCTGGGCCAATTCCTGACTGATAGCAACCCATTCTTTCATAATCACTTCTTGGAGTTTGTCAGAATTAGTGGGTTTTTGTTTGTCCACCCGTCTCTTGAGGATTGACCACAAGTTCTCAATGGGATTAAGATCTGGGTAGTTTCCAGGCCATGGACCCAAAATGTCAACGTTTTGGTCCCCGAGCCACTTAGTTATCACTTCTGCCTTATGGCACGGTGCTCTATCGTGCTGGAAAATGCATTGTTTTTCACCAAACTGTTTTTGGATTGTTGGAAGAAGTTGCTGTTGGAGGGTGTTTTGGTACTATTCTTTATTCATGGCTGTGTTTTTGGGCAAAATTGTGAGTGAGCCCACTCCCTTGGGTGAGAAGCAACCCCACACATGAATGGTCTCAGGATGCTTTACTGTTGGCATGACACAGGACTGATGGTAGCGCTCACCTTTTCTTCTCTGGACAAGTCTTTTTCCAGATGCGCCAAACAATCGGAAAGAGGCTTCATCAGAGAATATGACTTTGCCCCAGTCCTCAGCAGTCCATTCACCATACTTTCTGCAGAAGATCAATCTGTCCCTGATGTTTTTTTTGGAGAGAAGTGGCTTCTTTGCTGGCCTTCTTGACACCAGGCCATCTTCCAAAAGTCTTCACATCACTGTGCGTGCAGATGCGCTCACACCTGCCTGCTGCCATTCCTGAGCAAGCTCTGCACTGGTGGCACTCCGATCCCACAGCTGAATCCTCTTTAGGAGACGATCCTGGCACTTGCTGGACTTTCTTGGACGCCCTGAAGCCTTCTTAACAAGAATTGAACCTCTTTCCTTGAAGTTCTTGATGATCCTATAAATTGTTGATTGAGGTGCAATCTTAGTAGCCACAATATCCTTGCCTGTGAAGCCATTTTTATGCAACGCAATGATGGCTGCACGCGTTTCTTTGCAGGTCACCATGGTTAACAATGGAAGAACAACGATTTCAAGCATCACCCTCCTTTTAACATGTCAAGTCTGCCATTTTAACCCAATCAGCCTCACATAATGATCTCCAGCCTTGTGCTCGTCAACATTCTCACCTGAGTTAACAAGACGATTACTAAAATGATCTCAGCAGGTCCTTTAATGACAGCAATGAAATGCAGTGGAAAAGTTTTTTGGGGATTAAGTTAATTTTCATGGCAAAGAAGGACTATGCAATTCATCTGATCACTCTTCATAACATTCTGGAGTATATGCAAATTGCTATTATAAAAACTTAAGCAGCAACTTTTTCAATTTCCAATATTTATGTATTTCTCAAAACTTTTGGCCACGACTGTACAAACTCTGCAGCAGGACAGGTACTGGGGAGCTTGGTTTCTTTTCACCGCGCCAGTGGCTGCTCATGCGCAATGCATGCAGACTTCTGTGGCCATTTGATGAGATAACGAAACTGGTCAGTCGCAGCCAGGGCACCATCAGTGACATCGTACCTTACGCCTTCTTTCTGGAGCGTGCATTGCGTCGTGTCATTGATCAAGCCGTCGAAGAGCAGGAGCTGGAAGATGAGGAAGTCGCAATGCTGAATGAATTCCCAGGGGGGGCTACTCCATCTGAGACAAGTCAGCAGGAGTCTGAAGAGGAGTCAGAGGAGGATGGTGGCTGGGAGGAGAAGGAGGAGGAGCAAGAAGAGCAGGCTTTAAAATTTTTGGGGATCCCTGGTGTTGTCCGTGGCTGGGGGGAGGAGACCGAGGACGACATTCTCCTGGGTAATGAGCAGAGCCAGGGCGTTCCACCGCTTCCAATTTAGTGCAAATGGGGGCCTTCATGCTCCAGTGTTTGAAGAGGGACCTGCCTATAAAAAGCATAAAGGGCAAGGACCAGTACTGGGTGGCAACGTACTTAGACCCCCGGTACAAACATAAAATGGCAGACATGTTACCAGCATCACAGAGGGCTGTCAGAATTTCCAGGCCTTGCTGCAAGAGATGCTGCATTCTGCTTTTGCGGGCACTGGCAGAGGAATTTCCACCCACAGCGAAACAGGTGCCTACCGAGCCTGCAAGAAGAGGGCAGTTTGAAGTTGTGTTGGTCACTTTGGATATGAGATCATTCTTGCAACTAACCCATTGACAGCCGCACTCCAGATCCAGCCTCAGGGAACGCCTAGACCGTCAGGTGTCCGACTACATCGGGTTAACGGCCCATGTGGACGCTCTGAGAAGCGAGGGACCCCTTGACTACTGGGTGTGCAGACTTGACGTGTGGCCAGAGCTGGCACAATTTGCCATGGAACTCTTGGCTTGCCACTCATCGAGTGCCCTATCCAAAAGCACGTTCAGCGCAGCAGAGGGGATCGTCACCGATAAGAGCACTCGCCTATCTCATGACAGTGTGGGCTACCTCACATTTTTAAAAATCAATGAGGCATGGATCTCGGAGGAATTCAACACCTGTGATGACCACGTGTAATTGAATTTTCTCATGCCAGCCCACACATATATCTGCCACCACCCAGAACAAAGAATTGTTCTTGCCTTGCGTATATACAGCGGCCTAAAAGGCCTTTTATGTCAGGTGAATGGCTAATTTTTTGGGCCTGTACTGGCCGACAGTTAAATATTTATCTTGTGACCGCCTAATGGAATCCAAAGTTCTGTGCTGTCAGATGAATGCATATTGGCTAACTTTTGTGGCCTGTACTGGCCAACAGTTACATATTCATCATGCGACCGCCTAATGTACCTCAAGCCACAGAATCCAAAGTTCATTGCTGTCAGGTGAATGCCTATTACCTAATTTTTGGGGCCTGTACTGGCCGACAGTTACATATTTATCCTGTGACCGCCTAATGTACCTCCCGTCACAGAATCCAAAGTTCTTTGCTGTCAGGTGAATGCCTATTGCCTAATTTTTGGGCCTGTATTGGCCGACAGTTAAAGGGAGTCTGTCACCACATTTTGAAATTATAGATGGCTTACATAGCGCTGTAACATGACTGTAGATGATTCAAATGGTACCTTTGTTGTGTTCTTGTGAAGTTCACCCGAGGCAAATACGGAATTTTATTTGTATGTAAATGAGGGCTCGCAAGTCCCCAGGGGTGGGCTCATATATCCCCCCAGCCTCTGCCTCTGCCTGCCGTTCTATTCCCGCGGCATGCGCACTGCGATGCCCATTGTGGGCACGGCATCACTGTAGCTACTGCGCATGCGCCAGCCAACGGCGCGAAAACAGCGGCAAGGAGGCGGACCAGAGGTGCAGTAGCTACAGTAATGCCGTGCCCACAATGGACATCACAGTGCGCATGCCCCTGCCCAGCGAGGGAGAGCGCAGGCGTGGGATCTCGCTGGTAGAGAAGGAGGATGCAAGGGAAGAGAAGGGCGGGCAGAGGCTGGGGTGGGGATATGAGCAAAAGAGGCAGAGCAGCCTGGTCTCCAACGAAGTGAACGCCACCACTAGGGACTTGCGAGCCTTCATTTACATACGAATAAAAGTCAGTTTTTGCCTCGGTCGAACTTCACAAGTACACAATAAAGGTACCATTTAAATCATCTACAGTTATGCTACAGCGCAATTTAAGTGGTCTATAATGTCAAAATGTGCTGACAGACTCCGTTTAAATTTTTTATCTCTAGCCACATAATCGCACCCCTGTCTAACTCCTCTGCCTCTCATTATGGTGGCGCATGAACCGCATTCACCTTCTAATGTCACAGGGTCATGTGACTGTACCCCCCACCCCGTACTGTGCCCCCTTATACCCTGCATTGTGCCCTCTTACAACACCCTGTGCAGTGTCCCTAGTCATTCCCTGTACTTTGCCCTCTTATACCCTTTTATCTGGTCACGATATGGCGGTGTCAGCCGGTCACATTACAGAGGTGTTATTCAGTCAATGTATGGCGGTGGTATCCAATAACTGGATGGCCATAACTGTATCCCTTCCCCTGCCCACGCCATCCTTTTTTAGACCTGGCATGAGCAGGAAAAATAGGCAGATTGCGGTGCTAAGGATCTTTGTGCCACAATCTGTGTCAGAAATACGCCTAACATAGACATATTTCTATATAATAAATGACCACCTAATTGTATTATTATTCGGGGGTAGGGCTAATATCTTTATATTATATACATTCTAGTGTATTATACTGTGCCCTGTATTTCCCAGTAGAAAATGAAATGATCTTTGGGAAGCACAGTCCTCATCCCTGACCACCAGGACCAGGTAGCGCTCTGTCAATACATGGTGGCCTTTCCTCTCCGCCATGCTGCCCCGCTGTGTACTGGTGCTTATTCTGACACTAGGGCTGGGTTCACGTCCTATTTTTTGCCATCCATTTAAAGCATACCAAAAATGTATGCGTTAACAGATGCCTTAGACTGATTCCGTACAGTGGCGTCCGTTCACCATACAGTTCCATGGTAGAAAAACAAATTACGTTAGCGTATGAATTTTTTTAATGGACTCTGCAGGATACAAAAACATGGATACAAGAAATTACATTTTTCTAGGCTCCAGCAGGGCACATTTTTGAGAGTTCCCTTTAAGATGCATAAAAATGACCCCTGATTAAAATACATATTTTTTGTGAGAATTTTTGACAATGATCCCCCTCTGGTATATCACTGTCCATGTTGTGGGACTATTTGTGTACTTCTAGTAAGTGTTTGCTGGCTGCAAATATAACCTGAAGGTTTTTCAGATTCGCCTGCCATTAAAGAGAATGGGGCCCGCCGCAAAAGCGAAGGTGCGTTCGCGAATCGGAGCTTGCCTTCTACATAAGCCTGTGAGATCCAGCCGTTAGGCTGGGTCTCATAGGCAGGCTATCAGCATAAAAGCTGACAGCAAATGCATTACAATACAGGTTGTATTGTATTGCATTGCAAAGGGGATCAGACCCCAGAAGTTGAAGTCCCAGAGCGGGGCAAAAATAACAATAAAAAAAAAGTTTTAAATAAGTGTTTTTCATAATAAAAAAAATTAAGTTTCAAGTAAAAAAAAAAAATAATTCCCAAAGTAAAAGACATAAAATTGTAAAAAGAATAGAAAGAAAACCAGACATATTGTGTATTGCCTCGTCCGTAAAGACCGGTTCTACAAAAATATCACATAATCCACCCCCTCACCTGAACGCTGTAGAAATTTTTTAATAAAAACTGTGCTAAAACAATCATTTTTTGTCACCTTACATCACTAAAAGTGCAACAACAAGCGATCAAAAAGGAGTATGCTCCCAAAAATAGTACCAATGAAACAGTCACCTCAACCCTGAAAAAATGAGCCACTACATAAAACAATCGGGCAAAAAAAAAAAAAAGCTATGGATCTCAGAATATGGAGACACTAAAACATGATTTTTTTTTGTTTCAAAAATGCTTATTGTGTAAAACTTATATTACTAAAAAAAGTATACATATTAGGTATTTCCGCGTCCGTGAGTACCTGCTGTATAAAAATATCACATAAACTAACCCCTCAGGTGAACACCGTAAATAAAATTTAAAAAAACTGTGTAAAAAAGCCATTTTTTGTCACCTTACATCACAAAAAGTGTAATATCAAGCAATCAAAAAGTCAAATGCACCCTAAAATAGTACCAATCAAGCCGTTATTTTCGGAAAGCATAATAAAAAAAAAAAAAGCCCCTACATAAGACAGTCGCCCAAAAAAAAAAAAAAACTATGGCTTTCAGAATATGGAGACACTAAAAAATCTTTTTTTTCAAAAATGCTTTATTATGTAAAACTGAAACAAACAATCAAAAAAAGTTGTCATATTTGGTATTGTCACATCCGCAACAACCTGCTCTATAAAAAATACCACATGATCTAACCTGTCAGATGTACATTCTAAATAACAAAAAATAAAAACGATTCAAAAACAGCTATTTTTTGCTACCTTGCCTCACAAAAAGTGTAATATAGAGCAACAGAAAAATCATATGTACCCTAAAATAATACCAACAAAACTGCAATTTTATCTGGTAGTTTCCAAAAATTGGGTCTTTTTTGGGAGTTTTGGAGTCTTCAAATGGGACATGGCAACCTAAAATTATCCCAGTGAAATCTGCCTTCCAAAAACCATATGGCATTCCTTTCCTTCTGCGTCCTGTCGTGTGCCTGTATAGCAGTTTACAACCACACATGGGGTGTTTCTGTAAACTACAGAATCCGGGCAATAAATATTGAGTTTTGTTTGGCTGTTAACCCTTGCTTTGTTACCAGAAAAAAAATTATTCAAATGGAAATCTGCCAAAAAAGTGAAATTCTGAAATTTCATCTACATTTTTCGTTAATTCTTGTGGAACACCTAAAGGGTTAACAAAGTTTGTAAAATCTGTTTTGAATGCCTTGGGGGGTGTAGTTACCAAAATGGGGTCATTTTTGGGTGGTTTCTATTATGTAAGCCCCACAAAGTGACTTCAGACTTGAACTGGTCCTTAAAAATTGGGTTTTGAAAATTTTCTTAAAAATTTTAAATTTGCTTCTAAACTTCTAAGCCTTCTAACAAGCCAAAAAATAAATGTTATTTACAAAATGATCCAAACATGAAGTACACATATGGGAAATGTAAAATAATAACTATTTTAGGAAATATCACTATCTGTTTTAAAAGCAGATAAATAGATATAATTTTTGCAAATATTTGGTAAATTTGGTATTTTTTATAAATAAAAATGAAATATTTTGACTCAAATTTACCACTATCCTGAAGTACAATATGTGACGAGAAAAACAATCTCAGAATGGCTTGGATAAGTAAAAGTGTTTTAAAATACAAATACATTTTCTTTTCAATACGTTGCCTCAATGTTTGAATGTCGCAGGTCCTTTAATACTCCACAGGGCTCTCTGTGAGAGGAAGATCTTTGTGGAATCTGATCTTTTACCGAAATGCAAAAAATTGGATGGTTTAAACCTGAGAAGTTACCAACAGAAATCGCGTGGTTCACTTAATCGCATTTGACAGAGCCCACTTCACATTTGGGACCTGCGGCATTCAAACATTGAGGCAATGTATTGAAAAAACTTTTTATTTGGATTTTGATTGTGGGACTTTTCGTGTACGTTGCAAAATGGATATATTTGATTTTAGAGCGAGTTTTATTTGTGATGTTGAGTCCGCCTTCTCCTCCAGTGATTTAAAGGATAAGAGTAATGCCTTGGATGATTTATTTGTGGAGTTGGAGAAGGATTTAATCAAAGAGGTTAGGACCACCTGGGATGTTTTGTTTTTGGAGAAATATCTGTCTGAAGACAAAATTCCAGAGGGTCTGAGGTGGCAATTACCGCTAAATTCTAATGATGCGGAAGAGCTAATAGAATTGGAAAAACTAATGAAAAATTGTGGTTTAAGAGCCGTGAGGTTTATTGCGAATATACGTAAAAACAAACTTAAAAAAATCAACCAGAATATAGAGTAACTCCAACAATTATTGAAGCCCTATAAAGATCAAGAGTATATTGATTTAAGTACTGAATGTCAGACTAACCTAGTGAAAATAGAGAAAGAAAGAAAAAATAAGAAACAAAAAAATTCTAAGGTAAGTGAGGATTATGAGAACAACAAGGTTTATAAGTGGAAAGGGAAGAGAGATGATAAACAAACCCACATTAAGAAAGAGCCAAACAATGGGTATATGGGTTTACCCGCGCAGGGTGAATACATGAGTAATCAAAGAGTTACATCAGAATCAGACACAGAAGGAATGCTGAGGGTTACCCACATTGACCAAGGGGTTAATGATAATAGCTATGTGCAGCAAAACGTGAGTTATAAGACACAGAATTATGCACCCTGGAAAAGACCTTATTGGAACCAGGAGTATTGCCAGTCAGGTTATAGACAATATGGTAATTTCAGGCAAGGAGGGTATAACCAATCCAATAGGGGTTATTATCCACAAAAAACTTTGAGGCCAATATATCACCAGCAACATCAGTCTCAGGGCAGGAATACAAATACTTATAAACAGGGTCACTACCGTAGTGAACAGTATAGAGGTGTGAATACGAACCAGCAGCAACAGGTGAAATACAATAATAGGGAGGGAGACGTGCAACTGTATGTCCAAAGAGAAATAACACCAGATAAAAAAAATTCCTCACCAGTCCATAAAAGGAATACAGAGGAGCACCATAGAGCAGGGGAAGGAAAGAGAAAATCTGAAAATTATGACTCCCCAAAAAAGTAGTCACGTAGGGGAAAGAGAGGAGGAGCAAAACATAGGCCCAAAAAGAGCAAGGCCGAATAACAGTTATTTTTTATTTGAGTAAACATGTCCTTATGAAGCAAGAAACTAGGGTTTTAGGGAGGGGCCTAAAGTTCGCACCCACTAGGGCCCTTAAAAATAACCCGAATTTAAAGTAGAGCTGGATAAGTTGTTGCAAAGGGGGCATAAGGATAGAATTATTAGCAAAACAGAATTGGAATATTTATCAATTAAAAACCCAGTGACACCTGTGATTTATCATTTGCCAAAAATTTGATAGACCCCCCGGGGAGACCTATTGTCTCCAGAATAAATTCTTTAACCAGTAGGTTAACGGAATATATTGATTACTTTCTCCAGATATATGTCATAAAAGCTCCATCTTATTTGAAAGATTCTGGAAGTGTAAAGAATGTAGGACCTTTTGGGGACAATATGTGGCTAGCAACTGTTGACGTCACCTTCCTTTACACCATTATCCCAAAAGATCTGTGACTTAAGGCAATAAAAAAAGAACTTAATAATGATGCAACAATGTCTGCACAACAAGGGAAATTTATCCTAGATTGCATCGAATTTTGCCTGTGTCACAACTACTTTTGGTTTGATAATAGGTATTATCTACAGAAGGTTGGGACGGTGATGGGGGCGAAATTCGCCCGGTTTCGCTAATTTGTTCATGTCCCTTTGGGAGAAGGAGAAGATTAGCCTATATTAGTTCAAAATATCTCAGTTTGGTAAACTAATCATCTGGAGGTCATATATTGACGATTCTATACTCATCTTGGAAAGGAACAGACGGGGTCTGGAAGACTTTATTGTGGAGCTAAATGTAAATGATTGGAACTTAAAATTCACCAGCAGCATTAGTAAATGTAGAGGTGATTTTTCTGGATCTGACTATATTTGTCGATGGAATCCTTAAGACGAAAACTTTTTTAAGGATACAGATGTAAATGGCTATATTGACATTAATAGTTGCCATTATGGCCCATGGCTTCACAATATCCCTAAGGGACAGATAAAAAGGATATATCGTAATTGTACTGACGTGACCGAATATAGAGAACAAAGCCAGATTATACAGGACAGATTCATAGAAAAAGGATATTCGAGGGAAGAACTAACGACTTGTAGTCGAAGTATAGAGGAGAAAGGAAAAATGACGGGTAGGGAAGGATTGAAAAATAACAAAGATTTACCGCTTTGCGTTTCTTATGCAGTACACCACGCATGCCGGCCTTATAAAGAATGCCATCAGAAAAAATTGGACAGTATTGAAAAATTATCCTGTCCTGGGAAAATAAATCCCTGACCGCCCAGATATTATTTTTAGAAAAGCCCTGAACCTTAGGAATTATTTAGTGCGTAGTGCGATCCCCATAGAAACTGGAAAATGAGAGCAAGATAAGTTTGTATGGTGTGGGTTCTGCTTTCTATGCAGGAATAGGAACAAGAAAGGGAGGTTGAAAATGGTGCCTATGATCCATTCGAATAAAAGAAATAAGGACTATAAAATTAAAGGAGAAATTACATATGAAAGTTTAGGGGTGGTCTACATGCTGGAGTCCCCGTGTGGCCTCCAGTATGTGAGCTGCACGACAAGAAAGCTTAAAACATGTATACAAGAACATATAAGGAACATCAAAAAAGGTTTAGAAACACATGGGGTCTCTACATTTTAAAACCACTCCCCAGAAAAACTCGAGAGGACTTATGTTTGCTGGGTTGGAATTAGTGAAGGGGAATTGGTGGGGAGGAGATACTATTGCAAAGATTGATTGACGAGGTAAAATTGATTGACGATTGAAGAGGTAAAATTAATGTACGAGTTGGACACGATCCAACCACAGGGATTGAAGGTAGAGTGTGATGTGAAACCATGCCTGACATAGTAAGAGACATACAGGTGAAACTCGAAAAATTTGAATATAATGCAAAGTTCATTTATATCAGTAATGCAACTTAAAAAGTGAAACTAACATATGAGATAGACTTATTACATGCAAAGCGAGATATTTCAAGCCTTTATTTGTTATAATTTGGATGATTATGGCTTACAGTTTATAAAACCCCAAAGTCACAATTTTGAGGTACCCTTTGCTCAGGGATATGGATTAATTAGCTGACTAGAGTGTGACACTTTGAGCCTAGAATATTGAACCTTTTCACAAAATTCTAAATTTAAGCTGCATTAATGCAATTCCTTTTAATTTGCATTACTGAAATAAATGGACTTTTGCACGATATTCAAATTTTTGAGTTTCACCTGTATTTGACGGTAACCCACTTTTCTTTATGCTGTACCCTGTTGTGAGTAATGAATGAATGGTAATGGCTGCATTTCACGGGAGGTTCTCTGATGATTGGTCAGTATGTAACACGTGGATGCTTGAAGGTCGATGATGTGTGAAAGGAAATTTATGAACGGCCTCCCATAATTGAAAATGTATATTTTAAAAAAGGAATAGCTAGCCTTAATATGAGGGGATTTGTTTTATATACACTCACCTAAAGAATTATTAGGAACACCATACTAATACGGTGTTGGACTCCCTTTTGCCTTCAGAACTGCCTTAATTCTATGTGGCATTGATTCCACAAGGTGCTTATAGCATTCTTTAGAAATGTTGGCCCATATTGATAGGATAGCATCTTACAGTTGATGGAGATTTGAGGGATGCACATCCAGGGCACGAAGCTCCTGTTCCACCACATCCCAAAGATGTTCTATTGGGTTGAGATCTGGTGACTGTGGGGCCATTTTAGGACAGTGAACTCATTGTCATGTTAAAGAAACCAATTTGAAATGATTCGAGCTTTGTGACATGGTGCATTATCCTGCTGGAAGTAGCCATCAGAGGATGGGTACATGGTGGTCATGAAGGGATGGACATGGTCAGAAACAATGCTCAGGTAGCCCGTGGCATTTAAACGATGCCCAATTGGCACTAAGGGGCCTAAAGTGTGCCCAGAAAACATCCCTCACACCATTACACCACCACCACCAGCCTGCACAGTGGTAACAAGGCATGATGGATACATGTTCTCATTCTGTTTACGCCAAATTCAGACTCTACCATTTGAATGTCTCAACAGAAATCGAGACTCATCAGACCAGGCAACATTTTTCCAGTCTTCAACAGTCCAATTTTGGTGAGCTCGTGCAAATTGTAGCCTCTTTTTCCTATTTGTAGTGGAGATGAGTGGTACCCGGTGGGGTCTTCTGCTGTTGTAGCCCATCCGCCTCAAGGTTGTGCGTGTTGTGGCTTCACAAATGCTTTGCTGCAGACCTCGGTTGTAACGAGTGGTTATTTCAGTCAACGTTGCTCTTCTATCAGCTTGAATCAGTCGGCCCATTCTCCTCTGACCTCTAGCATCCACAAGGCATTTTTGCCCACAGGACTGCCGCATACTGGATGTTTTTCCCTTTTCACACCATTCTTTGTAAACCCTAGAAATGGTTGTGCGTGAAAATCCCAGTAACTGAGCAGATTGTGAAATACTCAGACCGGCCCGTCTGGCACCAAGAACCATGCCACGCTCAAAATTGCTTAAATCACCTTTCTTTCCCATTCTGACATTCAGTTTGGAGTTCAGGAGATTGTCTTGACCAGGAGCACCCCCTAAATGCATTGAAGCAACTGCCATGTGATTGGTTGAGTAGATAATTGCATTAATGAGAAATAGAACAGGTGTTCCTAATAATTCTTTAGATGAGTGTATAATGGAAGTCTATATCATAGATTAAAGTTTAAAATAACTTTGTATGGGATAAAAGTAAGAGTGGGAGAGGGAGAATTGGATGATATTTAAAGATCTTTCCTAATGATTGAGGTACACGCCCCATGATGAAGCATTGGAGCAAAACCTGGGTGGGGCATGAGCACAAGGCTTTTTTTTCCCCATTTTATGTGCATATATTAATGCATATAAGTTTTTGCAGTGCTTCACTATTGGAGCAAATTTCTCTTCTGTAGAATTAACCACGGGAGAGACACACGAGACGGTTATATGTGTTTGATGTGCCAGCATTTTCTCTGGCGCATGTGAATATAACAAATACAAGGGCATGTGAATAGTGTTTACAGTACTTCGCTATTGGTGCAGTCTTTGATACTCCACAGGGCTTTCTGTGAGAGGAAGATCTTTGTGGAATCTGATGTTTTACCCATATGCAAAAAATTGGATGGTTTGAACTTGAGAAGTTACCAACAGAAATTGCTCGGTCCACTTAAACGCAAAAGTGTTTTAAAGTTATCACCACATAAAGTGACACATGTCAGATTTGCAAAAAATGGCCCCACCAGGTAAAAAATGTCAGGTTCCTGAAGGGGTTAAACATGCCTGGGGTAATCATGAATCTATGGTATGCTAAGAGAGAAATAAAAATAATAAAAGAGCACACTGGATGTACCAGCAGGGAATTTTTCTGCTGCCAGTCTTCTTTTTTCCATCTTTCTTTATGACGCCCTGCCCAGACATGACAAAAGTAGATGAAGCCAATATATGGGGATATGAGGATATCATCTCACAGTAGCTATAGCTGCATAGATCATTCCAAATTTTGAGCAGATTGCTGGTGAGCCACATTTGCAAGTCTAATACGCAATAAAAAAAAGGGCAGGCAGCACACTGATGGGAAGGACAGAGATGATTGGTTGCCAATAGTCTAAAACTGTCTACAACATGGCTTCTCAGTCATCTTCCACTGGGACCTCACCAGCCAAAACATTGTGATCCCTGGGCCCTTCAGCATTGGTTGTAGTCCATGCCTAAATGTATAATTGCGTGAGTTTATTTTAAAAAAGCATAACTTTCACAATAGTCCCTTTATAACTCTTGCCCTAGCTAGTTTCCTCAATTTTAAAATGACGATAGAAGAACAGATAAAGTTATTTTTATAAATTTTACGCAGCTGACATAATACCTATGTTACTGTAGACTTGATAGAATACATTAGAACTCAAGCTGTGAGGGTAACTTTAAAAATAAATGTCTTTCTCAAGCATGAGACATGTTCAAGTTGAAACCTCTTGACAGTACCTTTATAAAAGGTAGTGCCATTAAATTGCATCATTCGTATAATTAGGTCACCGAGCTTAAGGCATGAAGCGGCTAAAAATACTTAATGCTATAGTCCTGCTCATTTATCATGCATTATTATTATTAGTGTGAATACCAAAATATATACTATATACAAATTCTGAAAGATTTTTGTCTTTTTAGGAACTGTAGAAGAACTGGATTGGAGAAAAGTTATTGCCAATGCAATTGTGCTACATATTATCATTTTACCTTGCAAGTTGTCCTTTTACTAGTAAGAACAGACCTTAGTAAACAGATAGTGATGTCAAACTAGGAACAATAGACCTGTACGTCTTCTTTGCCCATATTTTCCATCAAGAAGAGAAAAATCAATGCAGGTGATTTTTGTGAAAAATTCACTGTCTGCAAGTTTCCATTAAAACAGACATGAAACTTTAGTTTGCGGAATTAGCACTTTCAAATAACTGAAAAGAGTTATTCAGTAATTAGTAAACTGTCTCTGAAACTTTTGGATCAGGTCAACACTTTGAAATCAGACAGACACTTTTCAATGATTTCATGTGGCAAACATGTATGTGAGCTGTTGGCATTTCAATAATGGTCATTATTATATTGCTGCAATCAATGAGAATTTATGAAAGATATACAACCCTACATTACAGTGTGATATACTGTATATAGACTTACAGTGTTCTACCTCGATAATTCCACCTGTTGCCTCTTGTCCCACTTTTTCAACCTTTGCCTACCCCTTGCCTTATTTTTCCATATTTTTACAATCATCCTACTTCTGTCCCTAAATTGAAAAATGAAGTACGATTTGAGCTCACCCACACAATAAAAATGGCTAGCTCTTGATAGTCCTAGGTGATGCATCTAAGGGACAGAAACACCACCCCTACTAGTGGTAGATGCAGGTCAAACCAACATCCAAAATTAGACTTCATAATTGTATCCCGTAGAAAAGTCTAACACACTTTATTAAGAAATATTAAAATCCAAAAAGTACATACTGGCATTCTATAGAGTGCTGGAGCCTATGTTTAGTTAGAACTTCGCTTCTTTATGCCTATATTATGGGAGCCAGTATAATAATCCCATAGCACTTACACTAAACAAACATATAAACGCAACACTTTCGATTTTGCTTCCATTTTGCATGAGCTGAACTCAAAGATCTGAAACATTTTCTACATACACAAATCTGTCTAAATCTGTGTTAGTGAGCACTTCTCATTTGCCAAGGCAATCCATCCCACCTCACAGGTGTGGCATATCAAGGTGCTGATTAGACAGCATGAATATTGCACAGGTGTGCCTTAGACTGCCCACAATAAAAGACCACTCTAAAATGTGCAGTTTGATCACACAGCATAATGCCACAGATGTCGCAATGTTTGAGGGAGCGCGCAATTTCCATGCTGACTGCAGGAATGTCTACCAGAGCTGTTGCCCGTGCAATGAATGTTAATTTTTCTCTACCGCCTCCCTGAGGAAGGAATTCTCTAATTCCAAAACATGTCAGAGGTATTGTGGTCTAAGGAGGCATCCGTTCCCAGTGTGACGTCACACGGAACTCTCACTCCCAAGGATTACTAGCATGGTTTCCCTCCTGGCCAGTGACAAATGCGTTTTGCAGAGGAAACTGAAGATCTCATAACTTCAACTGAACCACCGGGACAATTTACAAGAACCCTGCACACGATCGCAACACAGGCAAGTAGCCATCCTGCATCTTTGCCTGAATAAATTTGCCAGAAACTAATATATCAACAAACACCAATAAAAAATTTGTATATTTTGGCAACAATAACTGAGCAGCCCTGCTGTGTTAATGTTACGTGACCTATTACCATTTAGCACTAAGTAGTCAGCATGGGTCTAGTATTCCATCTCTTCTATATCTATATATTTTCATCGAGGGTTTGGGCAATTAACCCTTTCTAGACTGGTAGCGACGCACTCTAAGTTGAGTTACACAGTGCTATATCTTTCCCTTCTCCTTTATTGTGGCAGCGTGGGCATCTCCAAATGTTATATACCGTCTCCAAAGGCGTTTCAGAGAATTTGGCAGTACATCCAACCGGCGTCACAACCGCAGACCACGTGTAACCACAGGACCTCCACATCCAGCATGTTCACCTCCATGATCATCTAAGACTAACCACCCGGACAGCTGCAGCAACAATCGGTTTGCATAGCCAAAGAATTTCTGCACAAACTGTCAGAAACAGTCTCAGGGAAGCTCATCTGCATGCTTGTCATCCTCATCGGGGTCTGGACCGACTTGAGTGGGCAAAAGCTCACATTCGATGGTGTCTGACATGTTGGAAAGGTGTTCTGTTCATGGATGAGTCCTGGTTTTCATTGTTCAGGGCAGATGGCAGACAGCGCGTGTGGCATTGTGTGGGTGAGCGGTTTGCTGATGCCAACGTTGTGGATCGAGTGGCCCATGGTGGCGATGGGGTTATGGTATAGGCAGGCGCATGTTATGGACAACAAACACAGGTGCATTTTATTGATGGCATTTTGAAGGCACAGAGATACTGTGACAAGATCCTGAGACCCATTGTTGTGCCATTCATCCACGACCATCACTTCGTGTTGCAGCATGATAATGCACGGCCCCATATTACAAGGATCTGTACACAATTCCTGGAAGCTGAAAGCATCCCAGTTCTTGCATAGCCAGCATACTCACCGGACATGTCACCCATTGAGCATGTTAGGGATGCTCTGGATCGGCGTATACGACAGCGTGTTCCAGTTCCTGACAATATTCTGCAACTTCGCACAGCTATTGAGGGGGAGTGGACCAACATTCCACAGGCCACAATCAACAACCTGATCAACTCTATGCAACGGAGATGTGTTGCACAGCGTGAGGCAAATGGTGGCCACACCAGATACTGACTGGTTTTCTGCCCTCCCCCCCAGTAAGGCAAAACTGTGCACATTTCAGAGTGGCCTTTTATTGTGGGCAGTCTAAGGCACATCTGTGCAATATTCATGCTGTCTAATCAGCACCTTGATATGCCACACCTTTGAGGTGGGATGGATTATCTCAGCAAAAGAGAAGTGCTCACTAACACAGATTTAGACAGATTTGTGAATAATATTTAAGAGTAATTGGTATTTTGTGTATGTAGAAAATGTTTCAGATCTTTGAGTTCAGCTCATGCAAAATGGGAACAAAACCGAAAGTGTTGCGTTTATATTTTTGTTCAGTGTATATGACTGCAATATTTAGAGTGAACGAGTCATCATGTACCTCACACTATAACCATAATATAACGTTGGCATAAATCCTGTTGTAAAAATTTCTCTTGTTGCTGCAAATGATGTCATTTGGAAGCAAGAGTTGTACTTCCTGATGTTGTCCAGGAAATGCTTTGATGTTGCAGTGGTGCCTGTCATCAGAGACTTCAGGGGATCTGGTGGTGACAGGAGAGGTGGAAGTTTTGCCTCGCCATTTGCACAACTTAAACCTGTCGGTTCATCTTTCCACTTCAGGGCATTAAAGTATATGCAGACCACATCCATTTTTCCTATGTTAACTATTGGATTATCCTGATAGTTGATGTCTAAGTGGTAGCAAAAGGCAGAGTGTTTCAAATTTTCAAATTTCCAACCTTTTCCTGTGTCCTGGTGGAAGCAATTCCGATTCTCATGTTTGTAAGTCGGTCTTCTCTCTGCTGAGATGTTTCAGTGGCCCCTGAGGATGCAGCTTTTGTTCTTATGTCTGTAAGTCTTGCTTCTCTCTGCTGAGATGTTTCAGTGGCCCTTGAGATAGCAACTCTTGTTCTCATGTCTGTAAGTCTTACATCTCTCTGCTGAGATGTTTCAGTGGCCCTTGAGGAAGCGGCTCTTGTTCTCATGTCTGTAAGTCTTTCTTCTCTCTGAGATGTTTTAGTGGCCCTTGAGGAAACAGCTCTTGTTCTCATGTCTGTCAGCCTTGCTTCCCTTTCTTCAGATTGGTCATTGGACCATAATACGGATTTTCTCTTAGCATTTGACGACAATCGTCCAATCGAATTCCTTTTCTTTTGGGGCATTATTGTCTTTAATTGACAGTATATAAAACCCCACAGCATTAGTATACACTTAAGGTCATCTGAGTTACATCCGCCTCTACAACAAAGTTGGCTAAGCTTTGCAATGGAAATTCAATTAACCACTTAGTGACCAACCTGTTTTGGGCCTTACTGACCAAGAATTTTTATTCATTTTTTCATCGTCGCGTTCCGAGAGCTATAACTTTTTTATTTTTCTGTCTATATAGCTTTATGAGGGCTTGTTTTTTGAGGGACAAGTTGTCGTTTTTAATAGCGCCATCTTGGGGTACACATAAATTTCTGATTAACTTTTATTAACTCTTTCTTGGAGGGACATGGGAAAAATAGCAATACTGCCACTGCGTTTTTACGTTATAAATTTTACGTCGTTCATTTTTCGGTATAAATGACATACTAACTTTATTCTCTGGGTCAGTACGATTACAGTGATACCAAATACATATAGTTGTTTTTAAATTTTACTACTTTTTTGCAATAAAACCCCTTTTTTTAAAAGAAAAAAATGATTTTGCATTGCCGCTTCCCAAGACCCATAACTTTTTTATTTTCATTCTATTGAGTTGTGTGAGGGCTTGATTTTTGCAGGAAGATTTGTATTTTTCATTGGTGTCATTTTGGAGTAAATGGCGCTTTTTGATCGCTTGTTATTACGTTTTGTTGGTGGCAACTAAGAATAAATTAGCAATTGTGTCTTTTTTTTTTTTTACAGCGTTCACCATTGGGTATAATTTACATGATATTTATTTAGTCTGGGTCGTTATAGACGTGTCAATACCAAACATATGGGGAACATTTTTTTTTTGCAATTTTTGGGATTTTTATTATTGAATAAAAATTTTTTTTTTAACACTTAATAGTCCTACAAGGGGACTATAACAGACAGATTTTTGATTGCTTTTAAAATGCAATGCACTATCCCTATTTTAATGGCAATGCTATTCTAACATTGACCAGCAGGCTGCGCCAGAGGGGTGCAGCCTGCTGGAAATTACTGAAGGCTGGTCCGGGGCCTACATCAGACCTCTGGCAGACTTCACACACATCAGCACCCTGCAATCGCATTTGCAGGGTGCCGATGGGAGACAGAGGGAATCCGTTCCCTCTGTTAGCACTTTACAAGCGGCGGGCGCCATTTCCCACTGCATGTAAAGTGTTAAACAGCCCGGATCAACACTCCTGCCGGTCCGGGCTGTTAGAGCAGGGCCGCAGCTATCATGTGAGAGCCAGGTCCCTGCTGCATGGGGGAACGCTTAGACTGGGCCCCCGTAAAAAAGCGGTGACCCAGCCTAAGGCCCCTTAGTGACCCCCATAAAAACACGTATGGGTGGTCACTAAGGAATTAACTCACACATAAGCCATCTTATACTAAGAATGTCCTTTGGTGCATATAGCAACCAATCAGAGCTCATATTAACCCCTTCAGGACATAGCCATTTTTAATCTTCAGAACATAGCCTAATTTTGCAAATCTGACATGTCACTTTATGTGGTAATAACTTTAAAACGCTTTTACTTAGCCAGGCCATTCTGAAATTATTTTTTTGTCACATACTGTACTTCATGACAGTGGCAAAATTGAGTCAAATTATTTTTTATTTTTATTTATAAAAAAATACCAAATTTACAAATTTTAATTTCTCAACTTTTATAATACACCAAAGTGCTTGTGCTCTACCGAGCACAATGAAAGTTAATGGGAGAACCCCAGGCACCCCCTTCTCTGAAGAGGAGAGGGTGTCGCGAAGTCCAGCTCAGACTCCATATATAGCTATGCCCATATATGGAGTCAGTGCTTGGGGACACCCCCGTGTATTTAAATCTAATTTAGCCTTTATTTCAGAAAAGTTTCTGCTGGGATTCAAACTCATGACCTTCTGCATTAGAGACAAGGCACTTAAAGGGAACCTGTCACCAGGATTTTGTGTATAGTGCTGAGGACATGGGCTGCTAGATGGCTGCTAGCACATCCACAATACCCAGTCCCCATAGCTCTGTGTGCTTTTATTGTGTAAAAAAAAAACGATTTGATACATATGCAAATTAACCTGAGATGAGTCCTGTCCCTGAGATGAGTCAGGGACAGGACTCATCTCAGGTTAATTTACATATGTATCAAATCGTTTTTTTAACACAATAAAAGCACACAGACCTATGGGGACTGGGTATTACGGATGTGCTAGCGGCCATCTAGCAACCCATGTCCTCAGCTCTATACACAAAATCCCAGTGACAGGTTCCCTTTAACCACTCCGCTATGCTGCATAGCCAGTTACTATAAAAAAAAATTAAATAAAATGTGAGACTTCCACTGTACTGTACTTCTACTGAGACCTATACAGTAGAAGTATAGGTCTTGTGATGCAGAAGCTGTGAGTTCAAATCCTATCTCCAAATTTTTCAGAAATAGAGGTTAAATTAGATTTATATATTTTATAATTTTTTTTGTAAATGTCAAAATGTATGCCACAAAATAAATGTGTAATTACTATATATATATATATATATATATATATATATATATATATATATATATATATATATATATACATACAGTTGCAAGAAAAAGTATGTGAACCGTTTGGAATAATATGGATTTCTGCACAAATTGGTCATAAAATGTGATCTGATCTTCATCTAAGTCACAACAATAGACAATCACAGTCTGCTTAAACTAATAACACACAAAGAATTAAATGTTACCATGTTTTTATTGAACACACCATGTAAACATTCACAGTGCAGGTGGAAAAAGTATGTGAACCCCTAGACTAATGACATCTCCAAGAGCTAATTGGAGTGAGGTGTCAGCCAACTGGAGTCCAATCAATGAGATGAGATTGGAGGTGTTGGTTACAGCTGCCCTGCCCTATAAAAAACACACACCAGTTCTGGGTTTGCTTTTCACAAGAAGCATTGCCTGATGTGAATGATGCCTCGCACAAAACAGCTCTCAGAAGACCTACGATTAAGAATTGTTGACTTGCATAAAGCTGGAAAGGGTTATAAAAGTATCTCCAAAAGCCTTGCTGTTCATCAGTCCACAGTAAGACAAATTCTCTATAAATGGAGAAAGTTCAGCACTGCTGCTACTCTCCCTAGGAGTGGCCGTCCTGTAAAGATGACTGCAAGAGCACAGCGCAGACTGCTCAATGAGGTGAAGAATAATCCTAGAGTGTCAGCTAAAGACTTACAAAAGTCTCTGGCATATGCTAACATCCCTGTTAGCGAATCTACGATATGTAAAACACTAAACAAGAATGGATTTCATGGTAGGATACCACAGAGGAAGCCACTGCTGTCCAAAAAAAACATTGCTGCACGTTTACAGTTTGCACAAGAGCACCTGGATGTTCCACAGCAGTACTGGCAAAATATTCTGTGGACAGATGAAACCAAAGTTGAGTTGTTTGGAAGAAACACACAACTCTATGTGTGGAGAAAAAGAGGCACAGCACACCAACATCAAAACCTCATCCCAACTGTGAAGTATGGTGGTGGGGTGGTGGGGGCATCATGGTTTGGGGCTGCTTTGCTGTGTCAGGGCCTGGACGGATTGCTATCATCGAAGGAAAAATGAATTCCCAAGTTTATCAAGACATTTTGCAGTAGAACTTAAGGCCATCTGTCCACCAGCTGAAGCTCAACAGAAGATGGGTGTTGCAACAGGACAACGACCCAAAGCATAGAAGTAAATCAACAACAGAATGCCTTAAACAGAAGAAAATACACCTTCTGGAGTGGCCCAGTCAGAGTGCTGACCTCAACCTGATTGAGATGCTGTGGCATGACCTCAAGAAAGCGATTCACACCAGACATCCCAAGAATATTGCTGAACTGAAACAGTTCTGTAAAGAGGAATGGTCAAGAATTACTCCTGACCGTTGTGCACGTCTGATCTGCAACTACAGGAAACGTTTGGTTGAAGTTATTGCTGGCAAAGGAGGTTCAGCCAGTTATTAAATCCAAGGGTTCACATACTTTTTCCACCTGCACTGTGAATGTTTACATGGTGTGTTCAATAAAAACATGGTAACATTTAATTCTTTGTGTGTTATTAGTTTAAGCAGACTGTGATTGTCTATTGTCGTGACTTAGATGAAGATCAGATCACATTTTATGACCAATTTGTGCAGAAATCCATATCATTCCAAAGGTTTCACATACTTTTTCTTGCAACTGTATATATATATATATATATATATATATATACACACACACACACACACATATTTTTTTGTAATTACACATTTATTTTGTGCCATACATTTCTTACAATCGCTAAAAATCATATAAAATATATAAATTTAATTCTGAAATATATCTGCAGGATTTGAACTCACAATCTTTTGCATTACAGGCAAGAATCTTAACCACTGGGCTATGCAACCCAACAACAAACTGGGCTAGAAAAACCTCATAGTTGTTTCTGTATCAGTAAAGTAGGGATTTATTGCCCTGATTCTGTAACTTACAGAAACACCCCATATGTGGTCATAAACTGCTGTACGGGCACACAGAAGGGAGCAGAAGGAAAGTAACACCATATGGTTTTTGGAAGGCAGATTTCACTGGGGATAATTTTTAGTGATGAGCAGGGGCAATATTCGAATTTGCGATATTTCGTGAATAAGTGGTAGAATATTCGGCATATATTAGCGAATATTCGTATTCGAGATTAAATCTGCAATGTAAAAATCACGTAAGATTATCTTCGTGATTGTGAAAAATCTGCAATTTAAAAATTGCGTAATGCGTAAGGCGTATAGAATATAGTGCTATATATCTGTTTTTTAAAATCTTCGTCATTTTTTTCCCCATCAGAAGTGAACAGTGATTGGCCCACAAGCAACTTAAGCAGGTAGGAATCATGACTTCAGATGGAAAAAAATTACGAATATTCTAAAAAAACAAATATATAGCACTATTTAGAATATACAGTCCTGATCAAAAGTTTAAGACCACTTGAAAAATGGCAAAAAATCATATTCAGCATGGCTGGATCTTAACAAGGTTCCAAGTAGAGCTTCAACATGCAACAAGAAGAAATGGGAGTGAGACAAAACATTTTTTGAGCATTCAATTTAATGAAAACAACGAATAAACTGGAACAGGCTGTTTTTCAGCTGATCAAAAGTTTAGGACCACACCTCCAAAAAAAAAACTAAACCCCCCAAAACAGAAATCAGTAATGAGTAGCTCTGCCGTTATTGTTTATCACTTCAAAATTAGTTTCAGCATGCTTAACCACCTCCGGACCGCCGAACGCAGCGACGCAGGTGGTTGATTGATTCCTCCTGGACGCGCCGGCGCATCCTCTCGCGAGACGCGAGATTTCGGTCACAGCCGGCCCGTGCATGCGCATCGCGGGCCGGCAAAAGTTAAAGGAGTATTGCATCAGCAACCTGCCAGCCAATGATCGTTGCTGGCAGGTTGCTGATTTTTTAAAAACCGAATCAGAAGCCATCTAACACCTTATATTAGTAAATATAAGGTGTTAAATGGCTTGTCTGCTCCTCTGCTGGTCCTTTTCGTCGGTTGGATCCAGCAGAGGAGCAGACAGAACTGTGAGTACCCACCAAACACTGCCCTTAGCCCCAGATCACCTTCCATCACCCTCATCATCCAAATTAACCCCTTGATCGCCCCCTGTCAATCACTTAGTGAAAGACAAAAAGTGATCAGTGTAAACTGTCACTTTTTTCTTTTTTCACTAGTATTGGCTGTTAGGTTTTAGGATAGTTTAGGTCCCTTGGTTAGGTAGTTAGCGTCAGTTAGCGCCCACCGCACCGCACCGTAGTCACTTTTATTCGCTGATTAGCGTATCGCTAATCAGCATTTGTACTTTTATAGTATCTGTAAGTGATCAAAACTGATCACAGTCAGATCTATAATTGTATTAGTGTCAACTTAGCTCGCCCTCCACCCAAAACGAGTGTTTGCCGATCAGGCCTGATCGGTCGCCCACACGTGCGTTCACCCACGCCCGCCCGCACCACATTCACTTTACACGCACTGCGGCGATAAAAAAAATCAGTTTTGATATTTTTTATCAACCGCAGCGGCCTCCGGTACTTCGCTAGCATCCCCTTTGTAAGACAGGCTTGCTTTTTTTCTTGGGTAGTCTCAGGGAATACCCCTAAATTTAGTAGTCCAAATGTCAAACAGGGGGTATTCTTCTGAAGAGGCCTACAGGATTCTGACCCAGTCGGATGAGGAATGGGAACCCTCATCTGACGAATCTAGCGGGTCAGAATATGAACCTGTAGAAAGCAGTGGCTCTCTGCAGAGTGGGGCTGGCGCTGTCGGATCACGTGGTGAGGCATACACCAGCAGTGCAGCCCTTCCTGGACCTAGTACCAGCACTGCCGTACAACCAGGTGAAGTGGCGAGCACCAGAAGGGCAGTTGAAGCTGGTACGGTGGCACGTGCAGTAGTTACCCCGTCGCAGCCACCGCGCAGACAGGCTCGTAGAGCCCCTAGAGTCCCTGAGGTGCTGGCAAACCCTGATTGGCAGTCACCAACTTCAGCCGCACCTGTAGTTCCCCCTTTCACCGCCCAGTCTGGAGTTCGGGTTGAGACGGCTCAGATCGGTTCGGCCCTGGGATTTTTTGAGCTGTTCTTGACTGCGGAGCTCTTGGACTTAGTCGTAGCAGAAATAAATCGGTATGCCACTCAATTTATATCCGCCAACCCGGGAAGCTTTTATGCCCAGCCTTTCCAGTGGAAACCAGTCCAAGTTTCCGAAATTAAAATTTTTCTGGGCCTTCTCCTCAACATGGGTCTAACTAAAAAGCATGAATTGCAGTCATATTGGTCCACGAACCCGATTCATCACATGCCCATGTTCTCTGCTGCTATGTCCAGGACACGTTTTGAGACCATCCTGCGTTTCCTGCACTTTAGCGACAACAGCACCTCTCGTCCCAGAGTCCACCCAGCTTTTGACCGGCTCCACAAAATTCGGCCCCTCATAGAGCACTTCAACCAGAAATTTGCAGATTTGTATACCCCCGAGGAAAACATCTGCATAGACGAGTCCCTAATACATTTTACCGGGCGCCTTGGCTTCAAACAATACATCCCAAGCAAGCGCGCCCGGTATGGGGTCAAACTGTATAAGCTCTGTGAAAGGGCCACAGGCTATACCCACAAATTTCGGATCTATGAGGGAAAAGATCAGACCCTGGAGCCGGTCGGTTGCCCTGACTACCTGGGGAGCAGTGGGAAGACAGTCTGGGACTTGGTGTCACCCTTATTTGGCAAGGGGTACCATCTTTATGTGGACAATTTTTACACAAGTGTGCCCCTCTTCAGGCATTTGTTCCTAGAACAGATTGGCGCCTGTGGCACCGTGCGACCTAGTCACGTGGGCTTCCCCCAACGGCTCGTTACCACCCGTCTTGCAAGGGGGGAGAGGGCTGCCTTGTGTAATGAAGAACTGCTCGCGGTGAAATGGAGAGACAAGCGTGACGTTTACATGCTCTCCTCCATTCACGCAGACACGACAATCCAAATTGAAAGGGCAACCCGTGTCATTGAAAAGCCCCTCTGTGTCCAAGACTATAATGCGCTCATGGGAGGGGTGGACTTCAATGACCAGATGTTGGCTCCCTATTTAGTTTCCCGACGCACCAGACGCTGGTATAAGAAGGTGTCTGTATATTTAATTCAATTGGCTGCCTATAATAGTTTTGTTCTCTACAGTAAGGCTGGGAGAACACGATCCTTCCTCAAATTTCAGGAAGAGATCATCGAGAACCTCCTGTATCCAGGAGGTTCCGTGGCCCCAACCACCAGTGGTTAGCCGTCTACACGAGCGACATTTCCCCAGTGTCGTTCCTGGTACCTCAACCCAACCGCCACCCCGAAAAAAATGTTGTGTCTGTAGCAGGAGTGGAATAAGGCGTGACACCCGCTATTTCTGTCCTGACTGTCCTGACCACCCTGCCCTATGCTTTGGAGAGTGTTTCCGGAAGTACCACACAGAGGTACACCTAGCATAGGGATTGCATCTCACAGGACAGGCACACAGGGCTATTAGGGCCCTTTCACTCACAGCTGCTGCAAACCTCTCCTTTCACCTGGGATAAAGTGCATAACGTACTTCGCCACATCTCTGGGCGATTTGCGCTTTGCCATTGTCCCATGGGGAAGGAGAGGTTTGTTCTATAAAGGTAAAAAAAAACGAACAAAAAAAAAATCACCGGTAAGTATAAAAGTTAACGTTCAGTTCAATAAAGTTTATATGTTCTGTTCAAAAGTTATTATAAAGTTAATAAATTTATTGCGTTGCGGCCTGGTTTTTTCTTTTTTTTTTTTTTACCTTCCAGGTGGACCAACCGATCGACTAGCTGCAGCACTAATGTGCATTCTGACAGAAGCATTGCGCTGCTGTCAGATTACACACAAGTCGGTGTATGCGGCGCTGCAAGACGAGATTTCTCCTCTGCAGTAAAAGATACGTTTGCCGAGGCATATGAGCTGAGGAGGTGGCGGTGTTCATATACTTTGGCAAACACTTTGTATATAAAAAAAAATAAAAAATCCCAGCAATGATTTATTCATTCACATCGATTGATGTGAATGGAGAAATCGGGTTTGCCAGGGCATACGAGCTAAGTGGGTATGGATGTTGGGCGGAGCTCCTATGTCCTGGCAGACGCCTTTCCCCTCCATTTTTTTTTTTTGCAGAGATTTTTTCATCCACATTGATCGATGCGAATGAAGAAATCTGTGCCGTTCATTTTTTCTTTCTGCCCAGAGGCTGAACGAAAAAAAAAATCTCATTACCCGTATGCTCAATTATAAGGAGAATAGCAGAAACTCCTAATGCTGGGCATACATGTAATGATTGCGGAGACCCTCAAATGCCAGGGCAGTACAAACACCCCACAAATGACCCCATTTTGGAAAGAAGACACCCCAAGGTATTCCCTGAGGGGCATATTGAGTCCATGAAAGATTGAAATTTTTGTCCCAAGTTAGCGGAAAGGGAGACTTTGTGCGAAAAAACTAAAAAAAAATCAATTTCCGCTAACTTGTGACAAAAAAATAAAAATTCTAGGAACTCGCCATGCCCCTCATTGAATACCTTGGGGTGTCTTCTTTCCAAAATAGGGTCACATGTGGGGTATTTATACTGCCCTGGCATTTTAGGGGCCCCAAAGCGTGAGAAGAAGTCTGGTATCCAAATGTCTAAAAATGCCCTCCTAAAAGGAATGTGGGCACCTTTGCGCATCTAGGCTGCAAAAAAGTGTCACACATGTGGTATCTCCGTACTCAGGAGAAGTTGGGCAATGTGTTTTGGGGTGTCATTTTACATATACCCATGCTGGGTGAGATAAATATCTTGGTCAAATGCCAACTTTGTATAAAAAAAATTGGAAAAGTTGTCATTTGCCGAGATATTTATCTCACCCAGCATGGGTATATGTAAAATGACACCCCAAAACACATTTCCCAACTTCTCCTGAGTACGGAGATACCAGATGTGTGACACTTTTTTGCAGCCTAGGTGGGCAAAGGGGCCCACATTCCAAAGAGCACCTTTCGGATTTCACAGGTCATTTACCTACTTACCACACATTAGGGCCCCTAGAATGGCAGGGCAGTATAACTACCCCACAAGTGACCCCATTTTGGAAAGAAGACACCGCAAGGTATTCCGTGAGGGGCATGGCGAGTTCCTAGAATTTTTTATTTTTTGTCACAAGTTAGCGGAAAATTATGATTTTTTTTTTTGATTTTTTTTTCTTACAAAGTCTCATATTCCACTAACTTGTGACAAAAAAAAAAAACTTCCATGAACTCACTATGCCTATCAGTGAATACCTTGGGGTGTCTTCTTTCCAAAATGGGGTCACTTGTGGGGTAGTTATACTGCCCTGGCATTCTAGGGGCCCAAATGTGTGGTAAGAAGTTTGAAATCAAAATGTGTAAAAAATGACCGGTGAAATCCGAAAGGTGCTCTTTGGAATGTGGGCCCCTTTGCCCACCTAGGCTGCAAAAAAGTGTCACACATCTGGTATCTCCGTACCTGGTATCTCAGGTTGGACAATGTGTTTTGGGGTGTCATTTTACATATACCCATGCTGGGTGAGAGAAATATCTTGGCAAAAGACAACTTTTCCCATTTTTTTATACAAAGTTGGCATTTGACCAAGATATTAAAAATGACCTAAAGTAGTGTAGGTCAGAAGTGTAAAAAGTGGCCTGGTCATTAAGGGTGTTTAAGCTAAGGGGGCTGAGGTGGTTAATGCAAGCGTTTCCATGAGGTAAGTGGGAATATTTCTCCAAGTGGTGAAGATGGCCGCACGAAGTCCATCTACTGTCTGGAACTGTTGTCCATTTTTGTAAACTTCCCTTGCCATCCATCCCCAAAGGTTTTCAATTGGATTTAGATCAGATTTAGATCAGGGGAACACGCAGGATGGGCCAAAAGAGTGATGTTATTCTCCAGGAGGAAGTCCCTTGTCCTGCTGGCATTGTGTACTGTAGCGTTGTCCTGTTGAAAAACCCAGTCGTTACCACACAGACGAGGGCCCTCAGTCATGAGGAATGCTCTCTTCAACATCTGGACATAGCCAGCGGCCGTTTGACGCCCCTGCACTTCCTGAAGCTCCATTGTTCCACTGAAGGAAAAAGCACCCCAGACCATTATGGCGCCCCCTCCACTGTGGCGCGTAGAAAACATCTCAGGTGGGATCTGCTTGTCATGCCAGTAACGTTGGAAACCATCAGGACCATCAAGGTTACATTTTTTCTCATCAGAGACTAAAACTTTCTTCCACCTTTGAATGTCCCCTGTTTGGTGCTCTCTTGCAAAGTCCAAACGAGCAGTTCTGTGGCGTTCAAGGAGACGAGGTCTTTGAAGACGTTTTTTGTTTTTGAAGCCCTTCAGTCTCAGATGCCGTCTGATGGTTATGGGGCTGCAGTCAGCACCAGTAAGGGCCTTAATTTGGGTCGAGGATCGTCCAGTGTCTTGACGGACAGCCAATTGGATCCTCTGGCTCAGTGCTGATTAAATTTTTTTGGGTCTTCCACTTGACTTTTTTGTTCCATAACCCTCAGGATCATTTAAGAAATTCCAAATGTCTTACAGCGTCCCACCTCAGCAGCGATGGCGTGCTGTGAGAGACCCTGCTTATGCAGTTCAACAACCCGACCACATGCAAAAAGGGAGAGTTTTTTTGCCTTTGCCATCACAACGTGTGACTACCTGACAGAAAATTACAATGAATCAACATCTTTGCACAGATTTGGCCTTTTAAAGGCATGTGGTCCTAAAATTTGTATCAGCTGAAAATCAGCCTGTTTCAGTTCAATCGTTATTTTCAATTAATTGAATGCTCAAAAAATGTTTTGTCTCACTCTCATTTTTTCTTGTTGCATATTGAAGCTCTACTTGGAACCTTGTTAAGATCCAACAATGTAAAATATGATTTTTTGCCATTTTTCAAGTGGTCTTTAACTTTTGATCAGGACTGTAGTGCTATATATTCATTTTTTAGAATATTTGTCAATGACGAATATTCTAAAAAACTAATATATAGCACTAGATACAAGTAGAGCCCACCCGGACAGAGTGAAGAGGGTGTCAGCAGTAAGTTTGTGTTAACTTCACTGATTAATTTGCCCTTCCTCTGATCCATCAGAACAATAACCCACAAAAAACGGATCCTGTCTGTGGAGCATACGCCTTCACTCAGTCAGCATTTGCTCAATAATCCATCAGTATTGCTAATGCCAAAAAAAAAAACAGGAGTGGATGTAAAACAGAGATGACACGTGAATGGAATAGTTGCATGTCTTCTGTGTTTTCTACCCACTCCTGCTTTTGGCTACCAAATCATAAGCCAATTCTGATGGAACCATACAGGCCTTACAGCTGAAAAATCATGTAAATCATGATATCAACCAGGCCGAAAGGCAAAATAGTGGCCCAGTCATGAAGTGGGGAGGGTGGGAACAGCATGAGAAGTCCACAGAATGGATCTATGACATATTGGTGAGGTGGAAGAAGCATGAAGACTCCACAGAGTGGCCCAATGAGAGGGTCTAAAGTTGGCAGCAGTATGAGGAGGCCACTGAGTGGCACAATGACCGAGTTTGGAGTTGGCAGCAGTATGAGGAGGCCACCGAGTGGCACAATGACCGAGTATGGAGGTGGCGGCATCAGGAGAAAGCCACAGAGGGGCACAACAATAGAGTCTGGAGTTGGAAGCAGTATGAGCAGACCACCGAGTGGCTCAATCACAGCCTGGGGTTGACAGCAATATGAGGAGGCCACCGAGTGGCACAATGACTGAGTCTGGAGGTGGCGGCATCAGGAAAAAGCCACTGAGTGGTACAACAACAGAATCTGTAGTTGGCAGCAGTATGAGGAGGCCACCGAGTGGCTCAATGACCAAGTCTGTAGGTGGCAGCAGCATGAGTAGGCAACAGAGAGGCATAACGACAGAGTCTGGAGTTGGCAGCAATATGAGGAGGCGGTGGGTGGCAATACCAGTTCCCACTGACGAAGGTTGGTGAAATAAGGAGCACTTGGCATCAGATTCGAGGGATTCGTGGATTCGACAGATTTGTCGTCCCACCTCTAATATTTACATATATGATTATATATTTAGAATATATAATATAGTATATTATGGTTAAAACATCATTAGTAGTTTCCCACATATTATGCATTCATAAATATCATAAGTATAATTTTATATATATATATATTTAGTAATTTACAATTACTAAAAAAATATAAAATATATAAATTTCATTTAGCCTCTATTTCTGAAAAGATTCAGACGGGATTTGAACTCACAACCTTTTACATTACAGCGCTGAATTTTAACCACTACACTATAGAGCTACATTGACAGTTGCTGAAAAAAATATACAATATGAGACTTCTGCTGTATAGGAATACTTACTACTATTACAATTTTTTTCTTTGCTATGCAGCTCTATTGTGTAGTGGTTAACATTCTTGGCTGTAATGTAGAAGGTTGGGAGTTCGAATCCCACCAGAAACTTTTTAGAAATAGAGGCTAAATTAGATTTAAATACACTGACTCGAGCATCGCGTTGAGCACACGCGATATTCAGCTGAACACCGCGATGTCCTGAGCCGAACTGGTGTTCGGCCGAGCATGCTAGCCCAACACTAAAAACCACCCATTTGGCTACACATTGCCTGTGTTCCAATGTCCTCCTCCTCCTCCTCTTCCAGTTCAGCCCCCACAGGGCTCATGTGGCTGTGAGATCGAGGCGCCACGTCTCTTGTCCACTGACCAGCCATTGTTACCAGCATCTGTTCCAGGACATGAAGCAGTGGAATGACGTTGTTCATTTTGTTGTCCTGGCGACTGACAAATAACGTGACCTCCTCAAATGGCCTGAGCAAACGGCAGGTGTCACGCATATGATGCCATTGGCTGACATCGCAGTTACACAGTGGAGTACTCCTATCCGCTTGGATCATCAAGAAATCATTGATGGCCTTTCTCTGTTCTTATAGTCGGTCCAGCTTATGGAGGGTGGAATACCAATGGATGAAAACGCTGCATATCGGCCTATGTTGGGGGATGCCGTTCTGCCACTGCAGCTTATGGAGGGTGTGTTTTGCGCTGTATGAGTGGCTGAAGTGCATGCAAAATTTCATGGCCATTTTTAGGATGTCTTGCAGATGGGTGGAAGACTTCAGGAACTGCTTGATAAGCAGATTGAACACGTGTGCCATGCAGTGCGCATGGCTCAGCCTTCCTTGACGCAGTGCCGACACCATGTTCTTCCCGTTGTCAGTCAGCATGTTTCCGATTTTCAGTTGTCGTGCAGAAAGCCAGAATTTGATTTCTTGATGCATCAAACGGAGCAGTTCCTCCCCTGTGTGACTCTGTTCGCCAAGGCAAACCAGTTGCAGAACAGCGTGACACCGCCGAGCCCTGCACATGTGGTATGCTGGAGGCACTGTGACTTGTCCCTGGGTATGCTGAAGGAGCACTCTGAAGTGTCCCTGCAGAGGAGGCTGAGGAAAAAGTGGAGGATGAGAAGGCGGAGCGGACATTGTCGCAGGACCAACGCGTGACAACGTGAAGGCGGAAACGGCGTGACCTGGCCAAGTTGCTGGTGTGGCTGTGCAGTAACCACATTGACCCAGTGGGCCGTAAAGGACATGTATTGTCCATGACTGTAGTTACAGCTCCACAAGTCGGAGCTGCTTTGCACTTTGGCAGTCACCAACAGGCTCAAGGACTGGCCCACCTTCTGTTCTACATGTGTGTGCAAAGAAAAATGACGGCTTGGGACTCTCCACCTCGGCTCGGCACAAGCCATCAGTTCTCTGAAAGGTGCAGAGTCCACCACTTGGAAAGAGAGGGACTGCAGCATCGGGAACTTGGACGGGAGCATGTTCAGCTTCTGTGCAGTTGGATGAGTGCATGTATACTGCTGTCTCTTGGCAATCGCTTCGGTGATTGATTGCTGATGGAATGACTGATGAGGAGAAGGAGCAGGAGCATCTGGACCAGCAGAAGATGGGATTGACAGACAGCTCCCTTCGGTGAGTTGGTGGAGCCTTGACTGGCTGAAACTCGGTGTATGCCACTGGGTGATGTAGCGATAACTGCGGCAGGCTGGACCACCACATCAGAGCCACGGTTCTCCCAGCTCACTTTATGGTGACACTGCATATATTGACGCAGGGCCGTGGTGCCAAAATTGGCACCCTGCCCACGCTTAACCTTCTGCCCACATATTCTACATATGGCCATGTTGACCTCCTCTGGCGGCTTCACAAAAAACTGTCACACCACCGAGTAGCTTATTTTTCCCCAACACTACTCACTGGCTGACTGCTACCAGCGCTGCTTCCATGAACCTGTGGACCACTCCTTGCCGGGCAGGTAGGCTGTTGCAAAGTGGGTTGTCTACCCCGTGCCTGTTTGGCTCCCAACCTCCCGAATGCTGCCACCCTGCTGACTCCTGGCCACGCTAGCAACTTGTTGGCTCCACTGCTGGCTCACGGGCAAGCTGCCACCCTCTTCTCCTGATGATGACGAAGCCCCTTCTTAACCCGGCTCCCAAGTGCGATCACCTTCATCATCATCGCGTAGTGTCTGCACATCACTGATATCCTCCTCAACCGTCTCTGGGTCAGGAGCCTGACCGCTTGCAACACAAGCTCCATTGCCACTCTCCCCATCACTACTTGCCCACCTAGCAGAGGAAGCGGCAGATGTCTCCTCCAGAACTTGGGCAGTAGCTGCTGACTGTGCTCTAGTAGCTCTTCTTCGCTGAAAGGTGGAGCCAAGCCTACGGCATATAATACTTCTCGCAGTGAGGGAACTGAAAATGACAGAGGAAGGTTTAGGACTGGTGGGGGCACAGGGGCTGCTCCCGGGCCATGCCAACTAAGTGTCGTGTCAGAGGAACCCACCGACTCTTGGCTTGGGGTGTCTGATGTCACTTGGGACGAAGTGGATGACCGAGTCAACCATTCAAGAACCGCTGGGTTGCTGGTCAAGACACGACCACTAGATGACACCGGGAGCTCAGGCCTCTTGCTGAGACTTCTGCTGCCACGCCCCCTGCTGCTACCTCTGCTTGCGCCAGAAATATTCAGGCCTCTGCCACTCCTCTGTGCATGGCCTGGCACTTCTCTGCCTGACATACTTGTAGCTGAGCTAAACAAATTAAACGGAAATTAAAACACCCCTAAAAGTGACGAATATATTTTTATTTTTGTACTGAAATAGTCCACTAAACGCTTTAACCACAATTAACGGCAGAAATGCACTGAGAATATATTTTTCTTGTTGTACTGAAATACGACCCTATATGCTTTCACCAGAAATAACTGCAGCAGTGAACTGAGAATATATATTTCTTGTTGGACGTTAATAGGCCACTATACACTTTGACTAGAAAAAAATTAAAGAATCTGATTGAAGTGCGTATATACAGGGAGTGCAGAATTATTAGGCAAGTTGTATTTTTGAGGATTAATTTTATTATTGAACAACAACCATGTTCTCAATGAACCCAAAAAACTCATTAATATCAAAGCTGAATATTTTTGGAAGTAGTTTTTAGTTTGTTTTTAGTTTTAGCTATTTTAGGGGGATATCTGTGTGTGCAGGTGACTATTACTGTGCATAATTATTAGGCAACTTAACAAAAAACAAATATATACCCATTTCAATTATTTATTTTTACCAGTGAAACCAATATAACATCTCAACATTCACAAATATACATTTCTGACATTCAAAAACAAAACAAAAACAAATCAGTGACCAATATAGCCACCTTTCTTTGCAAGGACACTCAAAAGCCTGCCATCCATGGATTCTGTCAGTGTTTTGATCTGTTCACCATCAACATTGCGTGCAGCAGCAACCACAGCCTCCCAGACACTGTTCAGAGAGGTGTACTGTTTTCCCTCCTTGTAAATCTCACATTTGATGATGGACCACAGGTTCTCAATGGGGTTCAGATCAGGTGAACAAGGAGGCCATGTCATTAGATTTTCTTCTTTTATACCCTTTCTTGCCAGCCACGCTGTGGAGTACTTGGACGCGTGTGATGGAGCATTGTCCTGCATGAAAATCATGTTTTTCTTGAAGGATGCAGACTTCTTCCTGTACCACTGCTTGAAGAAGGTTTCTTCCAGAAACTGGCAGTAGGACTGGGAGTTGAGCTTGACTCCATCCTCAACCCGAAAAGGCCCCACAAGCTCATCTTTGATGATACCAGCCCAAACCAGTACTCCACCTCCACCTCCACCTTGCTGGCGTCTGAGTCGGACTGGAGCTCTCTGCCCTTTACCAATCCAGCCACGGGCCCATCCATCTGGCCCATCAAGACTCACTCTCATTTCATCAGTCCATAAAACCTTCGAAAAATCAGTCTTGAGATATTTCTTGGCCCAGTCTTGACGTTTCAGCTTGTGTGTCTTGTTCAGTGGTGGTCGTCTTTCAGCCTTTCTTACCTTGGCCATGTCTCTGAGTATTGCACACCTTGTGCTTTTGGGCACTCCAGTGATGTTGCAGCTCTGAAATATGGCCAAACTGGTGGCAAGTGGCATCTTGGCAGCTGCACGCTTGACTTTTCTCAGTTCATGGGCAGTTATTTTGCGCCTTGGTTTTTCCACACGCTTCTTGCGACCCTGTTGACTATTTTGAATGAAATGCTTGATTGTTCGATGATCACGCTTCAGAAGCTTTGCAATTTTAAGAGTGCTGCATCCCTCTGCAAGATATCTCACTATTTTTGACTTTTCTGAGCCTGTCAAGTCCTTCTTTCGACCCATTTTGCCAAAGGAATAATTATGCACACCTAATATAGGGTGTTGATGTCATTAGACCACACCCCTTCTCATTACAGAGATGCACATCACCTAATATGCTTAATTGGTAGTAGGCTTTCGAGCCTATACAGCTTGGAGTAAGACAACATGCATAAAGAGGATGATGTGGTCAAAATACTCATTTGCCTAATATTTCTGCACGCAGTGTATATATTTTTTAAGTACTGAAATACGGCCATATACGCTTTCACCAGAAATAACTGCAGCAGTGAACTGAGAATATATATTTCTTGTTGGATGTTAATAGTCCACTATACGCTTTGACCAGAAAAAAAATCTGATTATAGTGCGTATTTATATTTCATAAAGTACTGAAATACGCAACTATACACTTTCAACAGAAATCAATGCAGCAGTGCACTGAGAATATATATTTCTTGTCGCACAGAAATTGGCCACCGTACGCTTTGACCAGAAAAAAAATTCAAGATTGGATACCATATTTTTCCCCCAAAAGAGTGCATCTTAAGGGGCGAATGCTGCCATTTTTACTTTGCACTGATATATTGCTGGCTGCAATGTATCAGTGGGGAGGGAGGAGGGGCTGGAGGCCGGCAACTTGTGTTTGAATCGCAGCGGGGCCTGGTGCAGCCACTGTTCTCTATTGCACTGGGCCCCGCTGGCAGCAGTATTTATTAAGTGAAGTCATGGGTAAAGCTTTGTTAAGATATAGCAATTCTCTTCAGCAGTAGCACACGTAGTACTCACTACGAAACTCACGTAGCAGGCAGGTTGGTCACTCATTTCCTCACGCGCATGCTCCTTCCACTTTATGAATGAAGCAGGTGGAGCAGGCGCATGACGGAGTGAGTGACGTTACACTGCCGGCCGCCCTGCCTGCTACGGGAGTTTCATAGTGAGTACTGCGTGCGGTACTGAGGCAGAGGATTGCTATACCTTAGCAAAGCTTTACCCTTGACTTCACTTAATAAATATTGCTGTGTGCGGGGCCCGGTGTAATAGAGAACAGTGACTGCCTCAGGCCTAACACAAGTTGCCGGCCTCCACCCCCTGTATTGGTGGTCACTATTTACACAAAGACAGTGTTATGGGGGGATCTGTGGATGACACATATATATCATAAGATGCCACAGATCCCCCCATAGCAGTATCATCCACAGATCCCCCCATATCAGTGTCATCCTCAGATCCCCCAATAACAGTGTCATCCACAGATCCCCCCCATAACAGTGTAATCCACAGATCCCCCCATAAGTGTCATCCATAGATCCCCCCATAACAGTGTCATCCACAGATCCCCCCCATAACAGTGTCATCCACAGATCCCCCCCATAACAGTGTCATCCACAGATCCCCCCAATAACAGTGTCATCCACAGATCCCCCCCATAAGTGTCATCCATAGATCCCCCCATAACAGTGTCATCCATAGATCCCCGCATAACAGTGTCATCCACAGATCCCCCCATAACAGTGTCACCCACAGATCCCCCCATAACAGTGTCACCCACAGATCCCCCCATAACAGTTTCATCCACAGATCCCCATAACAGTGCCTTCCACAGATCCCCCATATCAGTGCGTCATCCACAGATCCCCCATAATAGTGTCATCCACAGACCACCATTAGTTCAAAAACCACCAAAAGCACACCTTTTGGTTCAAAATATATTTTTTCTTATTTTCCTCCTCAAAAACCCAGGCATCTTATGGGCGTCTTATAGGGGGAAAAATATGGTATACATATTTCTTGAAGTACTGAAATACGCCCCTATACACTTTCACCATAAATAACTGCAGCAGTGAACTGAGAATATATTTTTTTTGTTGGATGGAAATAGGCCACTGTACGTTTTGACCAGAAAAAAATTAAAGAATCTGATTGAAGTGCGTATATATTTTTCTTTTTTTACTGAAATACGGCCCTATACGCTTTCAACAGAAATAACTGCAACAGTGCAGTGCGTATATATTTTTCTTTTTTTTACAAAAATACGCTCCTATACTCTTTCAACAGAAATAACTGCAACAGTGCAGTGCATATATATTTTTATTTTTTTACTGAAATACGCCCCTATACACTTTCACCAGAAATAACTGCAGAAGTGAAATGCGTATATATTTTTTTGTAGTACTAAATAAGATACTAAGATATAAGCCTCTAAAGGCTTTTCAACATAACACTTGCAGCCCAATAACAAATAGCTGGAATGACAGAGCTGTCTAATGACTATTTGGATACAAAAAAAATCGTTCCCTGCACTTGTAAATCACTTTCTTATCAATGTCCCTAGCACCTTCTGAGTCTGACGTATTTCCCTGCACTAAGATGCTGTGAAATTGCAGTACGCAGCCCTGCAGGGTGAGCGAATGTGAGGTCACAGGGGTAGTTAACAAACCGAGGGTTGCTCTTGGTACTCAGTTTTTATATACCCTGGGCAGGCGTACAGCAGTGATGGAGAGGCTGGCACATGGATCCTCTGGGGCAATCTCTGTGTATAGGGACCAGGCCAGGTGGTAGGTGAGGTGCCCTGGGTGTTGTAGGTTTAGTGTGCTCTTTGGCAAGATCCCTTAAAGTTCGTGACGCCAGTGCTGGTAACGGTGGCACACCGATTTGTTGTAGGAATAATTGAGGTACACAAAGTTGCAGTGAACCAGAACTTCTTTTTACTGAACAGTCCAACTATATACAGTCTTCAGTTAGTTCCATATGTATAATGTTGAATACAGGCAGGCTTCATACAAATGGCAGGCAAAGTCTTTGCAAGATACTCAGAGGGAATAACACTTATAGATCAGGCTGTACCTTCCTCAGATCCTGCTGGCTTTATCCTTGGGTAGGGAAAACTTCCTCTGGTATATATCTTCTTGCTGTAAATATCCTTCTGCCCTTCAGCTTTCTATTCGGCTGGATGAAAGTGGCTCTGCACTGTACTTCTTAAGGTGATAATTATATCTTCAGGAGGTAACTTCTTCCCCTGGTGGCAAGCTAGGAGCCTGGGCTATCTAGCTGCATGTCAGAAGCTGCTCCTCAGCTCCTGCCTGGCTGAAGTGACTCTTGTCTTCTGACCACACACCCTTTCCCTGGACTAGACCTGACTATATATACTAGGGGGTTCCCTAGCTCCCTCTACCGCCTAGGAGGAGGAACTACACCCCTAACAGGCCTGGTACACAGGAGATAACATAAATAACATGACAATATACATTAAAATGCAATATAAAATATAATGGCCATGTTCCACAGGAGGTGGAGAACAACGTGACCCAATTGACCCTTGAGTAGTGCCCACATTTGCATAGTGGGACACTACAAAATGATTTTTCCCAATCCTTTTCCTGCACTTATAAATCATTTGTTCTGTCTTTTTTTTTCCACAATTGTTTTTCCACTTCCTGTCCCTAGCGCCTTCACACGTCTTTCGTGCACTCTGAACGCTGGAAAATGGCAGGATCTAAAATGCCTGCAGTATAATATAGGGCTGTGACATCACAGGGCTGGCTGCTGATTGGCTGCAGTTCCTTGCCCCATGTCCTCAGTCCTCACATGTGTAGACGCTATTTTAGGAACATTGCGATTTGTTACCACTGAGTTTTGCGGTTAGGTTACTAAGCATATTTTTTGGCAAATAATTGGAAAGCGCGGGTGAAAATTTCCACTCAAAACATAGTCTATAACGTTCCCCGAGTCACAGGTGGCGGCTGTTCAAAATTTTGTGATTGTAAATGCGACGGTGCCGATTCCTTTAGTGGACATACACACATACATACACTCGGCTTTATATATTAAATGTTAATGATGATAAAGTCTTGAGCAGAAATGACATTTTACAAACAGGGTAGGGGGAGTATGTATAACAATCAACATATACTGTAAAGCAAAGCAAATTAAGTTTTTTAACCTTCAAAAAATATGGTTCCAGGGACAAGGTGACAACCCATCAGGACTATAGGCTTTACCAGCCTCCCATGCAAGGCCTTAATTCATTAGGTACTACAGGTGTCGATGCCTCAGCATTACATCTGTTGTGCTAAATGCATATTCTGCCGATTTACAGTGGGGCAAAAAAGTATTTAGTCAGCCACCAATTGTGCAAGTTCTCCCACTTAAAAAGATGAGAGAGACCTGTAATTTTCATCATAGGTATACCTTAAATATGAGAGACTTAATAAGAAAAAAAAATCCAGAAAACCACATTGTCTGATTTTTAAAGAATTTATTTGCAAATTATGGTGGAAAATAAGTATTTTGTCAATAACAAAAGTTCATCTCAATACTTTGTTATATACCCTTTGTTGGCAATGACAGAGGTCAAACGTTTTCTGTAAGTCTTCGCAAGGTTTTCACGCACTGTTGCTTTTATTTTGGCCCATTTCTCCATGCATATCTCCTCTAGAGCAGTAATGATTTGGGGCTGTCGCTGGGCAACACAGACTTTCAACTCCCTCCAAAGGTTTTCTATGGGGTTGAGATCTGGAGACTGGCTAGGCCACTCCAGGGCCTTGAAATGCTTCTTACGAAGCCACTCCTTCGTTGCCTGGGCGGTGTGTTTGGGATCATTGTCATGCTGAAAGACCCAGCCATGTTTCATCTTGAATGCCCTTGCTGATGGAAGGAGGTTTTCACTCAAAATCTCACGATACATGGCCCTATTCATTCTTTTCTTTACATGGATCAGTCGTCCTGGTCCGTTTGCAGAATAACAGCCCCAAAGCATGATGTTTCCAGCCCCATGCTTTACAGTAGGTATAGTGTTCTTTGGATGCAACTCAGCATTCTTTCTCCTCCAAACACGACGATTTGAGTTTTTACCAAAAAGTTCTACTTTGGTTTCATCTGACCATATGACATTCTCCCAATCCTCTTCTGGATCATCCAAATGCTCTCTAGCAAACTTCAGATGGGCCCCGACATGTACTGGCTTAAGCAGGGGGACACGTCTGGCACAGCAGGATTTGAGTCCCTGGCGGCGTAGTGTGTTACTGATGGTAGCCTTTGTTACTTTGGTCCCAGCTCTCTGCAGGTCATTCACTGGGCCCCCCGTGTGGTTCTGGGATTTTTGCTCACCGTTCTTGTGATCATTTTGACCCCACGGGGTGAGATCTTGTGTGGAGCTCCAGATCGAGGGAGATTATCAGTGGTCTTGTATGTCTTTCATTTTCAAATAATTGCTCCCAAAGTTTATTTCTTCACACCAAGCTGCTTTCCCATTGCAGATTCAGTTTTGCCAGCCTGGTGCAGGTCTACCATTTTGTTTCTGTTGTCCTTCGACAGCTCTTTGGTCTTGGCCATAGTGGAGTTTTGAGTGAGGTTGTGGACAGGTGTCTTTTATACTGATAACAAGTTCAAACAGGTGCCATTAATATAGGTAACGAGTGGAGGACAGAGGAGCCTCTTAAAAAAGAAGTTACAGGTCTGTGAGAGCCAGAAATCTTGCTTGTTTGTAGGTGACGAAATACTTATTTTACCGAGGAATTTACCAATTAATTCATTAGAAATCCTACAATGTGATTTCCTGTATTATTTCCCCCCATTCTGTCTCTCATAGTTGAAGTGTACCTATGATGAAAATTACAGGCCTCTCTCATCTTTTTAAGTTGGAGAACTTGCACAATTGGTGGCTGACTAAATACTTTTTTGCCCCACTGTATACTTGTGGTGGGAGATGAGAGCACTAGCAATACTGGAGATATACACTGCCTGTTCAAAAAAAAAGTTGACACCAAAAAAAAAAAAAGATTCTCAATGGGGTTAAGGTCTGGACTCTGTGGTGGCCAATCCATGTGTGAAAATTATGTCTCATGCTCCCTGAACCACTCTTTCACAATTTGAGCCCGATGAATCCTGGCATTGTCATCTTGTCATCTTGCTCTAGACAGTTGCCACCTCCCAGTTTGGCTTACCAATATTCCACGGAGCCAATATATCCGCTTACGGAGGAACTGAACCCTGAATGAACAGTTCAAACACGAGGCAAACAATTCACAGCAAAAATTCCTGGAAAACGGGTATAATGCTATCAAACTAGAGGAAATTAAAAATGGAGTTATGAAAATAGAGCGGCAATCACTGATTCAGAAAAAAAAAAAAAATAAATAAAGACATAACTTCTGACAGCGAAAAAAACACACTGAAGGATAACACTGACTTTGATATACCCATAATAACCCAATATCACGAAAAAGAATACCAGTTTAGACAAATCATAAAAAAACATTGGGACATCTTGAAGCACGATAAAATCATTGGGGAAAAATTACCCAAGGCTCCTAAATTTATCTTTAGGAAATCAAAAAACTTGGGAAATTTGATAGCCCCATCAATTAGAACCACAACTGAAGGGAAATACAAAAAGGCAATTGTACCAGACGACAAAAAAAGTTTTTTTTCCTTGCAGAACATGCAAGGCCTGCCTAGCGTCCAAACAAAAAGACATTATCAAGTAAATTATCAGTGAAAACAACTCTTACAAAATAAAAAACCATCTGTCCTGCTTTACAAAGGGGGTCATTTACTATATAAAGTGCCCATGCGGGAAGGTGTACGTAGGGAGAAATAAACGCCATAGGTCAGAATATTGGAACATGTAAAAAATCTAAGTAAAAAATTTGTGGGTCATCCACTATCACGCCACTTCACGGAAAAACATAAGGGCAAATTTGAGGGCTCATCCTTCGGAGGGATAGAGCAAGTTAGGCAAGATCCCAGAGGAGGAGACTATATAAAAGCAATGTCCCGCAAAGAAAGCGAGTGGATATATAACCTAAACACCCTGGCTCCTATAGGCCTGAACAAAGAAATCAAATTGTTCGCATTTCTGTAATTTCCCTACATAGACAGCAAGCAGCAAGACACCATCACGTAAGGCCAATAATAATAATAAAGAGGCCATTCAAATAATCAGTCCCTTTCACCAAACTAATCAATATACACTTGATTATGGAGTTTGACAATCTGGGCAGAAATAGTTTAAAAGTACCAAAGGGACTCAAATCAATTCAATATAAATCAAAAAATAAATATATAACCCATTTCTTTCCATGTCCTATCGTACCCCTTAAAGTTTTTGCACTGTTCCTCTATTGTCCTGTAAACAAAAGACGTGTCCATGGAAACCTGCATGCTTAAAGACCAGCCAAACAGGCTCTACAGTTATCCCTGAGGAAGGAATACGTCTATTCCGAAACGCGTCTGAGGAATTGTGGACCCTAGAGGCTTCCGTAGCTTCGGGTGTGACGTCACACTACAGGTTTCCAGGACAACAAACCTAACACGGCTGCTCTGTGCGCGCGCAAGCTACCGGCCGGAGCTGCGCACGCATTACACAGCAAGCTGAAGACAGAACTGGACAAGAGAAGAGGATTAAAAGCAACAGTGAACTTTGAAGAACGGACCGAGCGGTGCACATAACAGTAAGTGTGCAGCACTACCATAATAGACCGCAATAGTATTGTACTTTACTGCCACATTTACCGTATGTACCCCTGACAGGATAAGTTAACCAATTCACTAACGGGAACTAACCAAGAACTAACGGGATTATAGTTACTCTAACAGCAAGTAGAAACTATATGGTGTTATATGCTACATTTAGTGTGACAATATTAGCACATTCACAGATAGGAATCAAGTCAGCGCGGGTTCTTCTTTTCTACTTCTCATCTTGGAATATGCCTGTGCCATCAGGGAAGAACAAATCCATTGATAGAATAGCCTGGTCATTCAGTATGTTCAGGTAGTCAGCTGACCTCATTCTTGGAGCACTGCAGCAACCCCAGATCATAGCACTGCCCCCACAGGCTTGTACAGTAGGCACTGGGCATGATGGGTGCATCACTTCATCTGCCTCTCTTCTTACTCTGATGTGCCCATTACTCTGGAACAGGGTAAATCTGGACTCATCAGACCACATGACCTTCTTCCATTGCTCCAGAGTCCAATCTTTAAGCTCTCTAGCAAATTGAAGCCTTTTTTTCTGGTTTGCCTCACTGAATAGTGGTTTTCTTATGGCTACACAGCTGTTCAGTCCCAATCCCTTGAGTTCCCTTCACATTGTGCATGTGTAAATGCTCTTACTTTCACTATTAAACATAGCCCTGAGTTCTACTGTTGTTTTTCTTCAATTTGATTTCACCAAACGTTTAAGTGATCGCCGATCACGATCATTCAGGATTATTTTCCGGCAACATTTCTTCCTTGAATACGATGCGTCCCCACTATCCTTCCAGTTTTTAATAATGCGTTGAACAGTTGAGCGGACACCTGGAAGTTGATCCTGAACCCAAACCCGATTGAAGTCAATGGGTACCCGAACTTTGGAGCACTAAAATGGCTCTAAAAAGTCATGGAAAGGGCTAGAGGGCTGCAAAAGGCAGCACAATGTGGTTAGGAGCATGGCAAGTGCTTTGCATACAAATGTGTATAGGGAAATGACTTAAAATAACATAAAATACGTAAAAAGAAAAAATAATAATCTTGATCTATTTATTTTTTGTTTAAATTTGGGTAGACCCCAAAACATTGGGAAATATAAAAAATAAAACAAAGAGAAAGTGCGCTGGAGTACAACAATGGCTGGGTGAGGCCGGTATACATGTCTATTCTGCACAAGGTACGGACAAGTCTTGTGGGATTCCTGACTAGTTCATTTTAATGAATGTGAGCTTGTCCACATTGTCTGTGGACAGGCGGCTGTGCTTGTCTGTGATAACCCCCTCCTGCCTTGCTAAACAAACGTTCAGACAATACACTGCAGTGCAGGCCAGATCCTCCAAGGCGCAAAGGGCAAGCTCAGGCCATGTGCCCAATTTGGAGACCCAGAAGTTGAAGGGGTCAGTCAGTACATGTAGGCGTGTGCACACTTGCTGCTCCACCATGTTGTTGAAATGCTGCCTCCTGCTAAGATGTTCCATATCAGCTGGTGGTGCTGGTTCTTGTGGCGTGCTGACAAAACTTTGCCACATTTCAGACATGCTAACCCTGCCTTCTGAGGTGCTGGTGGTGCCCCAGCTGTGTTGGCGACCTCTTCCTCCTCCTCAGCCTTCTCCTTGTGCTTCCACTGAGCCCCCGTTGTCAGGTGGGAATGGCATCAGCAGCGCGTCGGTAGTCGCGCATCTTCTGATCAGTAACAGATGTTTTTACTAAATTTAGTTCCCAGTCAGCAATGCAGAGCAGGGGTTTTTCACCAGCAAAAATGAGTTAATGTCAACCATCAATGTAACAGACGATTTTTTGAAATTTAGGTCCCTGTTACCTAGGTAGAGCAGGGTTTTGTATACGGCAAAAATGGTAAAATGTCACCCGAGAATGTAACAGACAATTTTTAGAAATTTAGGTCCATGTCACCTAGGCAGAGCAGGGGATTATTCATGGCAAAACTGGGTTCATGCCCTCCACCAATGGAACAGACGATTTTACAAAAATTAGGTCCCTGTCACCTATGCAGAGCAGGGGTTTGTATACGGCAAAAATGGTAAAATGTCACCCGAGAATGTAACAGACGATTTTTAGAAATTTAGGTCCCTGTCACCTAGGCAGAGCAGGGGTTAATTCATCGCAAAACTGGGTTCATGTCACCCACCAATGGAACAGACGATTTTACAAAATTTAGGTCCCTGTTACCTATGCAGAGCAGGGGTTTGTATACGGCAAAAATGGTAAAATGTCACCCGAGAATGTAACAGACGATTTTTAGAAATTTAGGTCCTGTCACCTATGCAAGAGCAGGGGTTTATTCACGGCAATACTGGGTTCATGTCACCGGAGAATGTAACAGACAATTTTTAGAAATTTAGGTCCCTGTCACCTATGCAGAACTGGTAAAATGTCACCCAAGAATGTAACAGACGCTTTTGCACCCTGCTCCCTCTTTTACTGTGCTGGTGCCTCTGTGTGACCACTACCTCTTCCTCCAAACTGCACACGTCACTCGCATGACCTTGATTCCATGTGGGGTCTAGTACCTCATCATCCTCCACATCATCTTCCACCCACTCTTTACCCCTGCCCACCTTGTCGGTCTGCAGACTGCAGAAAGCAGAAGCAGTTGGCACCTCTGTTTCGTCATCATCAGAGACGTGCTGCGGTGGTCTTCCCATGTACTCATCCTGAAACATAAGTGGTCGGGCATCGGTGCACTCAATCTCTTCCACTTCTGGGGCAGGGCTAGGTGGATGGCCCTGGGAAACCCTGCTAGCAGAGTCATTAAAAAGCAGAAGAGACTGCTGCATGACTTGGGGCTCAGACTGTTTGGCTAATTTGCAAGGGGGTGGGGTGAAAGACTGATGGCCATGGGCTGCAGGTGCCAACTCTGGTCTTTCAGCAGGGGACTGGGTGGGAGACAATGTGAAGGAACTGGAGGCACTGTCAGCCACCCAATCTACTATCGCCTGTACTTGTTCTGGCCTCACCATTCGTAGAGCCGCATTCGGCCCTACCAAATAACGCTGAAGGTTCTGTCGCCTACTCGCACCTGAGGAAGGTGTTTCACTTGGGCGTGTAGCTGGCACAGATTGACCACGTCCTCTGGAGCTCCACCAACACCAGCATCACCACGACCAGGGCCACGTCCCTTGTTTGACACTCTCCTCATTTTTTGCGGTCACCCACCGAAGTAAGAGACGTTTTTACTAAACTAAGTTCCTTGTGAACAATGCAGAGCAGAGGTTTTTTGATGGCCAAAATGGGTTAATGTCACCCAACAATGGAACAGACGTAATTTAGAAATTTAGGTAACTGTCACCTAGGCAGAGCAGGGGTTTTTTGACGGGAAAAATTGGTTAATGTCACCCATCAATGGAACAGACAAATTTTTTAAACTTATTGCCCGGTCTGCTATGCAGTGCAGGCAGCAAAGGTACTTTATTGCTAAAATAGTTATTTTCTCACAGACAATGAAACAGATGGATTTAACTGTATTTCTTTAACTACCAGAAACGCAGCACCGGGCAAAAAGGTACACAACGTAAGCCGCAAATGTACTTTCTAGCAACAAAAATTTGAATTTTTTTAACACAAAATGTATTTGGCGGTTTTATTGGACTGTCAGAAATGCAGCACAGGGCAAAAAGGTACTTTATTGCCACCCAAAAAAGTTTTTTTTTTAACCCTAAATGAAACAGATTGATTTAAGTGAGATTATATTACACTCTCAAAAATGAAGCACAGGGGTTTTTTACATAAAAAATGGTGGATATGTCACCCCTACAATGGAACAGATGGATTTGCTGAATTTATGTGCCTGCCTGTTACATATGCAGTACAGGCCTCAAAGGTACTTTACAACAAAAAATGTAAATATGTCACCCCACATTGGAACAGATGGATTTAACTGATTATATTTCACTCTCAGAAATGCAGCACAGGGGTACTTTACAGAATAAAATGGGGATATGTCACCCCCTGGGTCCCTGAACACACAGACGGTATTATTTTCCGTTCACCTGGCACATATGCAGTACAGGTGCACTTTAAAAATAGGTATATGTCGGCCACTGAACTACAAGAACAGGATTAAATTCTTGTCCCTGGCACATATGCAGTGCTGGTGCACTGCTGTTGCACAAAATGGCCGCCGCCGCCCACCTAACAGACGGATTAAAACTTTTTTTTTCAGTCTCAACGGACTCAGGGCAGGGTACAAAAATGTTGCATTTCACCACCAAACAAAAAACGCTGTCGATCGCAGACTTAGTAGGCATGGTTGTGATGGCTTCTAAGGGCACACGAGCTAAACGCTTACTGATTGGCTGCCCTGCAGCCTTTCAACAAGCGCCTTTAAATCGCGGAACAGCGAAAATATTCAGGTTCGGGTCCGGGTACAAAAAACCCTAAAGTTTGGTACGAACCCGAACTTTACAGTTCGGGTTCGCTCAACCCTATTCTTAACCCAATTTTAGTCGTTTCAGCAATCTCCTTAGATGTTTTCTCTGCTTGATGCATGCCAATGATTTGACCTTCTCAAACAGACTAACATCTTTTCCACGACCACAAGATGCGTCTTTCGACATGGTTGTTTAAGAAATGAGAAGCAACTCATTGCACCAGTTGCGGTTAAATAACTTGTTGCCAGCTGATAGATAATCGCCCATGCAGTAATTATCCAATAGGAGGCTCATAACTATTTGCTTAGTTAAATCCAGGTGGCATCTCTTCTCTGCATTACGTGACAATCTCAGCGTGTTCTATATTCGGCGTTTTTCACATCGCCCTGGTCCCATAGAAGTGAATGGGGCTTCCGTGAAAAACGCATTGCATCCGGATGCAATCCAGATACAGTCCGGATGCAAAGAGTTTTTCACTGATAGTTGCTAGGACATGTTGTTCGTAATTCTTCTTTTTTTTTCACACGCGTGAAAAACACATCAATACTGATAGCATTCATGTGAAAAAAACATATACAAATTAGAGTTCCCATTTATTTTTATCAATAAGTGTGGTGGTGAGCCTTCAGGAATACTGCAGATATGAATTATGCAGACATGACAGTTACGCCTACAGTATGTGATCCACTCATACAGCAGATCTATTAAAACATCTCAGTTTTTTTGTTTTGTTGTTTTTGTGCAACTGATTGAATGCATCACTGTTTGACAGATAGATAGTGTGGTTTCTTTTTTTTTAATGTAATAATTTGTCATTCTTTAGTGATTGTTTTCTTTCTATTAATGCCTTTCAGGGTCTGAAGCTTTCACATAATGTCTTTAAACTTCTTTTTCCATGACCTTAGCCAAAGGAAACCATTTTTTTCTCATTTACATTCAGTTATTTAGTAACACCTAGGGTTAAAACTAATCAAACTATGACAAGGAGGTCTTTCTGTCTGTCTGTTCTATCTTCATATATATACCGTGTATATATATAAAAGAATAATACAATGCTATTAAAGATTAAAAAAAAAATTCTCTCCCAGCACCAATAAATATGTTTACAGATAGTGATAAACGGGAGGTGCCATATTCGATTTTGCAATATTTCGCGAATATTCGATTGAATATTCGTCTTATATTCGTCGAAATCGAATAATCGTCATTATTCTATTTATTGCGAATAATATGCGATTTAATTATTTGCGTATTGCGACTTTCTTTTAACTGTATAAGGCAACTTTCCTATTGGTTGGCTATTTAGAATATTCAATTTTTTTTTTCCAATCTGTACAGTTGTTCGCATACTCCTCCCCAACAAGTGTCCCCGTCACCATGGGAACGCCTGTGGGTTAGAAAATACCATTGCATCTGAGTTTTCCCTGAAATCGTGAAAACTCAGATCCGATGGTATATTCTAACCCACAGGCATTCCCATGGTGATGGGGATGCTTGTCGGGGAGGAGTATGCCAAAGTGGAATAACAATACAGATTGGGGAAAAAAAAGACGAATATTCTAAATAACGAATATATTCGCTATATTGCTATATATTCGTTTTTTAGAATATTTGTCATATTCGTCATATTCTAAAACACGAAGTTATAGCAATATAGCGAATATTCGTGAAATACACATATAGACTGCAATTTAGCTAATATAGTGCTATAGTATTTTTTTTTAATAGTGTAAAATTTTTCCAAATCTGGACTTCAGAAGAGACAAAAAAAAAGATTATAGCACTATATTAGCTAAATTGCAGTCTATATGTGTATTTTATGAATATTCGCTATATTGCTATAACTTTGTTTTTTAGAATATTCGTAATATTCTAAAACAAGAATATATAGCGAATATTCGTAAAATACACATATACACTGTAATTTAGCAAATATAGTGCTATAATCTTTTTTTGTAGTCAAATTTTTTGGTCTCTTCTGAAGTTCAGATTTGAAAAAATTTACACTATTAAAAAAAAATACTATAGCACTAGAGCTATAGTTTTTTTTATTTTTGAGAGATTTTCTTATGGAGGGGCTCATTTTTTGCGGGATGAGGTGACGGTTTTACTGGTACCATTTTGTGGAACATACGCCTTTTTGATCACTTGATGTTGCACTTTTTGTGATGTAAGGTGACAAAAATGTCTTTTTTTGACACAGTTTTTTTTTTTTTTTTTTAACGGTCTTCACCCGAGGGGTTAGGTCATGTGATATTTTTATAGAGCTGGTTGTTACGGACGCTAAGATACCTAATATGTATCCTTTTTTTTTAATTTATTTCACATTAACCAATAATAGCATTTTTGAAACAAAAAAAAATGTTTTAATGTGTCCATGTTCTGAGAGCTATAGTTTTTTTTTTTGTTTTTTTGACATTTTCTTATGTAGGGGCTCATTTTTTGCAGGATAAATGGTACCATTTTGTGGGATATACACCTTTTTGATCACTTGGTGTTGCACTTTTTGTGATGTAAGGTGACAAAAATGGCTTTTTTTACAGTTTTTATTTTTTTATGGTGTTTATCGGACTGGGTCGATCATGGGATATATTTCTAGAGCCGACCATCACAGACGCGGCAATCTCAAATATGTGTATTTTATTTTATTTTTTCTATTTTTAACTTTTTTTTTTTATTCCTTACATGGAGAATTATTTTTTTTACATGTGAAACCTTCTTTTTTTTTTTTTTTTTTTTAACACTTTATTTTTACATTTTTTATTTTACACTTTTCGTCCCCCATATGGTCATACAAGACCTCTCGGGGACATTCACTTCACTTTTTTTATTTATTTTTCACTGTTGATTTCTCCTGTAACTGGGGCTGACATAGTAGCCCCAGTTACAGGAGAAATGCACCCCCCAGAGAGGCTGTACAGCGCAATACAGTGCTGTACAACCTCAGTGCAGGGCTTATCGAGGTCTCTGAAAGACCTCACACAGCTCCTGCACTCTCCGGTCCCGGCGATCACATGACCGCTGGGTCGGCACAGGAAGCGCATAGCGCTTGGTGAGTGCTGTGTATGCAGCGATCCAGAAGGCAGGGACACCTGGGCACTGTCCCTGCCTTCTCTCTGGGTTGCCCTGCTGTCACTGACAGCGGGCAACCCGATCAGCAGCTGCACGATTAGCGTGCAGCTGCGATGTCTGAATGGATGTTTTAAAACATGCATTCTGACATAGAGATCCACCTCCTGGACGTTTATATTCATTGGGCGGATGGGAGGTGGTTAAAAAATGACGAATATTCGATATAGCGAATATATAGCACTATATTCGTAATATTCGCGAATTAGCAAAGTTGCGATATTCGCGATTAATATTCGCTATTCGAATATTTGCGCTCAACACTATTTACAGATATATTCCTGCTTTACATGAGAGATTAAGGTGCTGATTACAAGACCCACAGCATGCAGTAAGTTATGGCCTATTGGCATTGGGATGATAGCATCACCATCTAGCCAAGGTATAGTAGGTATTAGCCAGAGCATTCCACATAACCAGGGTACATATCACCTATAAGCCCTGGACCTGGACTGACTGGCCATTATCAGCTGGATTTAAGATTGTATATTTCATGATTTCAATAACTACCATAGTGAAGATATCTCCTGATGTCTTATGAAATGCAGAAGTTATAAACTGCACAATGTTATCTGAGAGAAGGGTAAACTGCACAGTATAGTTTTATTGTCCTGGTAGACTGCATGCTATAGGAGCATCAACATGTACATGAAGTATTAGTCTAGGTTTACATCTGCAGCACTCCGGCACTCTGTTCGAACAAAAAATACTGCATGCAGCATTTTTTGTCAGGCCAAAAGTTGGCATATATGCTATAAAGGGGCCAGATCCCTGGCAGATCTCATTATATCCCATTATGCCAGATACAATGTACCAAAACAGACTGTCAGAGTTCACAACGCAGATGTGAACGTGGCCTTACCAATATTATGGTTACCTGAGACAATGGGGAGATTGTTATCAAGAAATAATATAATTTTTGTTTTCCAGTCAATCAAATTCTGTCACTCACCTGGCACTTGGACAAAGGGGCGTAGCTTAGGGCTCATGGGCCCTGGTGCAAGAGTTCAGCTTGGGCCCCTGTTCCCTCTGTGCTTTGTGGCCAGAGCTGGGGTGGACATAGCCTTTGTGCTGCCTGAGACTAAAATTTAAATGGCACCCCTCCCCCCCCTCCTGTTCCAGAGGTGTAACTTGACCAGCATACACTTTCTATAATACTGGTGTATTCTTATGTGTGCACCACAAGGGTCTTTGGGCCCCCTCAGGCTCCTGGGCCCAGTAGTGACTGCGACCTATGCACCCCACATAGCTATGCCCCTGCTTGGACAATAAAACCAGTAACCTGATGGGTGGTTGGTTCTTATGAAGAACTTATACAGTTTCCATTTGTAAATATTTTGATACTTTGGTAGGAGTAAATATAGAGCATACATGATGTTATTTCTTAACTCACATTATTTTATGGAAGCTATAGATGTAGCCACCATTATTTTGACTGGCTTAACGCTATAGGGCAACCAAACACTTTATAGTAATAAAACTAATCCTGTTAATGTGACCGCCCTGGTGTAGCTGGGTTCCAAATAATGCTAGCTATATCTGTATTTCTCAATTGAATTGACTTTGCTTGTGTATGGATGAATCTAGTATAGATGATAGGGTAGAAGGGTAGAACATTTCAAATAACTGTTATGCAACAAATATATTAAAAAGTAAAGGTTTAAAAAAAGTTGACACAATTACTGCATATGATCGTTAAAAATAAAGGTGCCATGTGACAAAAATATGTGTATGTCTCATGCCTATAGAATGTACTACCAATTTAAGGATAGTAGAGTGTTCAAAATGATGAAATAAGTGTTGGAAAACTTAGTTTCTTAAAAAAAAAAAAAGATAATTCCCATGGTGTTATCACTTTACTCAGGTTCTCTTCATGTAATATTTCAGTAAAACAGACATGCAATATTAAAGTGGTATCTATAAGAGGTCACTTCAACCCTTTAATGACCGCTGATATGCCTTTTTATGTTGGAAATTAAGGGGCCTTTTCTAGACTGCTGCCTTTTAAAGGCAGCCTAGTTTAAGTGCTATACAGGTCTCCTCTGTTGCAAATAGAAGGGGCTCGGCTCTCTCATGACTGCTCTGACAACCTGGATCGGCAGAAGAGTAGATCCCGACATTTTAATCCCACTGTCAATAGATACCAGGGCATTTAAGTGGTTTGAGAAGGAGGGGCTAATTAATCAATTAATGTTAACCAATGATTATGTGTACCCCAAAATGGGGTAATTTAAAACTATAACTTGTCCTGCCAAAAGCTAGCCCTTATACAGCTATATCGACAGAAAAATAAAAAGGTTATAGCTCTTGGAATGTGATGATAAAAAAAGAATTGCTTGGTCCCAAAGGTGTAAAATGCATATGTAGGGAAGGGGTTAATATTCACATGGTGTACTTTATGTACCTTTTATCTAATTTTTAAAATGAGAGTACTGAGTGAATGTACAATATACAAGGAACAAAATCTACATTATTGGTTCTATTTTTAAACTGAAATTGTATAATTTGCAATGTAGCTGCCATATGTATTCTGCATTAGTAAATGTATAATAAGTTATCGGATATCGTATAACCATAGGGCCCCTTTGCAAATCTTGAAAGTTCAGCAATGAAAAGCTATTTTGGTCTTTTACTCCTCCCTCACTTCTTTTGCATCTGCATTCATTTATCTACAGACCTTCCCCACCTTTAGCTGTACACAATTTTAATTATTCCTCTTTTTAGAGGAATTGGGCCACTTAGCCATTCTAGTATTTAGACTCTAGTTTCATATAGACTGGCTAGCCAGTAAAAAAAAAAATTAAGGATGGCTTAAAAAATGCAAAAAGTACAACCAAACTCACCAATCCACTGCCTCTCCTGTTCCAAAACTTTTCAGGTCAGTCTATACTGCCTGGTCTTCCTTGACACAGAAATAAAACTACTCAACCAACTACTGGCTGAGGTAGGTCACCACTGTAGTTGCTGAGCAACCAAATTTCCAGTATCAAGAGCCGTTAAGAGGAAGGTCCTTTCTGAAACTGGGCTTTTAGCGGTCGGTTCTAACATACCGTATGATAAAACACTGGGAAGGGGGGGGGGGGGGGGGGGGAACCAGAGTCATAGTTTTATTGTTTCTCAACTAAACTCTGGTTTTCTACTATGTGATTTCATTCAACCATAATGTCTAAGGTTACAGCAGTTTAAATAAACAGAAGCAGAAATATTTTTTGGCAAAGATGTTTTTCAGTTTTATTATCACTTTCATTGAATCCCTCTTAGCTTGAATGACAACTTGGCAGACACAATGGCTTGATCAATCAATTTCAATTGATGTTTAGTAGGAGACATGTCAACTGAGTTGGCTAGTAAAATGGTAGAATCAGCTCTCCTCCATGTGATCTTTGTAAGGCAATTGTCCCATCTTATATTACAATTAGGTTTTAGAAGAAAACTTTGGGAACACATTGGTTAGACATATAAATATAAAGATAAGTTGCAGAACCATAATTGATGTCTGTTTATTTTCTATGGTATACAACACTGATCAGTGTAATGGTTTGGATAGATGAAAAAATGTTGTTCAGTTTAATATTTTGATTTGATTCATCATGGATCAGTTTAGTTAAAAGTAAAACAGCTACCAGTCTATTTTTTTCACTTCTTTTATTCTTCAGAAGTTCATTACTTGTGAATCTATTGTAGATTCATGCTAGATGGCTGAGTTCACATCAGCATTTTTGTTTCCTTTGTTGTGCTCAGTTAGAGGAGCAGAACAATGAAAATAACAAAAATTCTGAATTAGGCCTCATGCACACGACAGTTGTTTTTCTCGGCCTCCGTTCCGTTTTTTTTTGCGGATAGGATGGGGACCCATTCATTTCAATGGGTCAGCAAAAAAATGCTGATAGTTCATCCGTTTGTGTTCCGCTTCCGTTGTCCGTGTTTCCCTTTAGCAAAAAAAATAGTGCATGTCCTACTTTTTTCACATTTGCGGACAAGGATAGGCATTTATTACAAGGGATCTGTGGGGAAAAAACGGATCCTCCAAAAAAAAACGGATGCCGCATCAGTTTTTTTTAGCGGACGCACAATTTGCGAACGCAAAAAACAACTGTTGTGTGCATGAGGCCTTAGGCACATTACTGACCTAAATGGAGCCAAACAGATCCCATTGACTATAATAGGGTCCGTTTGGTTTCCGTTCGGGAGACCTCTATTTTAGCAGAGAAAAAAGTCCTGCATGCAAGACTTTTCTCGCCACTGGTTTTGAAGGAATATGTGGCAGTCGCCCTGAACGGAGCCCTAACTGTGAACAAACCTTTCTACATTCCTGTCTGTTTTTTTTTTTTTACTGATTGAGAAAACTAATGAGTCTGCACTTTTCCATCCATCATAAAACTGGTGTGACACTTTCAGTTGCAATTCTTGAAATTAAAAATATCAGTTGAACATATTGCATAGAATTAGAGATGAGTCAATCGAAGCTGAATTCGATCCAAATTTCAGGAAAAATTCTATTCGCACCGAAGTCGAATTTCCTCACGCTTCGTGGTAACAAATCATATTTTAACCTAATATGGCTGCTGCACGTATGAGGACATGGGGAAAGGAAGTCTGAGAAGGCGGGATCACCCATAATGCCATGCGTGCAGCCAATCAGTAGCCAGCCAGCCTTGTGATGTCACAGCCCTATAAATAGCGGCAGTGCAGTGTGCCACTCCGCAGGGGTAAAACACGTGAGGTTCACGGTGGGCCGGAATGTACATACAGTTCATCGGTTACTCGCGGTTTAGCAGACGCCTCCATGGGCCAGCAGTGCAGTGAAGGGGAGAACAGCACTGTATTCTCTGGGGCACACTCTATATTACAAGGGACACCGGCCAGATGGTGATTGAGGTGCCCTTGATGGTGAATGGGTGCTGAGTGGTTGTGCGGCTGGGCCCTGACTTAGGTATTGTCGTGACGCCAGCACCTTGACGGTGCAAAATGTTAAGAGTTGTAGTAGTATGGAGTTAGAAGAATGAGGCAGGTTTAAATCCAACTGTAAACTTTACTATAACCAGGTTCTTCGTAATAGTTTAAATAAAGTAGTAATACAGTCTCTGGTATACATGCAAGTTGGATGTGAGGAATCCCATTAACAGGCTGTGCTGGTGGTAATGTGTCAGGCTAGGTTAGTTAGTTAGTTGGGTACACACTGACATTCAGCTCTTTGCCTTGCTTCAGTCTCAGTTGATGTAGCTCCAGTTTTGATATTCTACACAAGTGATATGACAGAATCCTTATCTTTAGAGTAGAGCAGACACCTGGATGTTCGGGTTCGACGGGTTCGGCCGAACTTCACAAAAAAGTTCGAGTTCGGGACCCAAACTTGACCCGAACTTGACCCCGAACCCCATTGAAGTCAATGGGGACCCGAACTTTTGAGCACTAAAATGGCTGTAAAAATGTCATGGAAAGGGCTAGAGGGCTGCAAATGGCATCAAAATGTGGTTAAGAGCATGGCAAGTGCTCTGCAAACAAATGTGGATAGGAAAATGACTTTAAATAACATAAAATACATTCATAAAAAAAAATATATATCTTGATGTAGGAGGACGAGGTCCATATGGAGTAGGAGGTTGTGGAGGCGGTGGATGTGGCGGTGTAGGTGGAAGCGGTGGTGGAGGAGGAGGTAGCCTACTCTGCTTTTTTGTTTTAAATTATAATTAAAAAATAATAATTAGGGTACACCTCAAAACATTTGGAAATATAACCTGTGATAACCCCCTTCAGTCGTGCTAAACACATGTTCAGACAATACACGAGCTGCAGGGCAGGCAAGCACCTCCAAGGTGTAAAGTGCAAGATCAGGCCATGTACCCAATTTAGAGACCCAGAAGTCAGTTCGTGTAGGCGTGTGCACACATACTGCTCCACCATGTCGCACGTCACTGTGACGTCTACGATCCATTTGGATATCTTCTTTATCAACTTTCAATGTTCTTTTCTGAGCCTACCATGTTGATCACGGTTATCGTCGAATCAGGGTTCCACGCCGGAGAGGGAGCGTGAGAAAGAGAGACCACATCCAAGGGAGGTTAATTTTTTTAAATGAAATATGATCGAGCGGAAAAGTGGGACAAATTATTGAAGCGCAAATGTGGGACAAGTTATTAAAGTTTAAGTATTGAATAAAAGGAGGGGACGCGCATCAATTAAAGAAGAATTTTCGAAATTTAATTCCCTGTCACCTATGCAGAGCAGAGGTTTTGTATACTGCAAAATTGGTAAAATGTGACTTTGTAACAGATGATTTTTTTGAAATTTAGGTCCCTATCACCTATGCAGAGCAGGGGTTTAATCACAGCAAAAATGGTCAAATATCACCCAAGAATGTAACAGACAAATAAGTGAATTTTTTTTTACCTGTCTACTAGGTATAGCAGTGGTATATCACACCCAAAAATTTGTGAATTTCACCCGAAAATGTAACAGACAAATTAGTGAAATGTTTTTACCTGTGTACTAGGTACAGTCGGGGTATATCACACCCAAAAATTGGTGAATTTCACCGGAATATGTAACAGACAAATTAGTGTTTTTTTTTTTACCTGTCTACTAGGTAGAGCAGTGGTATATCACACCCAAAAATTGGTGAATTTCACCCGAAAATGTAACAGACAAATTAGTGATTTTTTTTTACCTGTCTACTAGGTAGAGCAGTGGTATATCACACCCAAAAATTGGTCAATTTTATCCGAAAATGTAAGAGACAAATTAGTGAATTTTTTTACCCTTCTACTAGGTATAGCAGTGGCATATCACACCAAAAAATCAGTGAATTTCACCCTAAAATGGAACAGACAAATTAGTGAAATGACATAAAATAACATAAAATACGTACAAGTTGAAAAAAAAACTTGATTTATGAGGTGGAGGTCCATATGGAGTAGGAGTTTGAGGAGGCAGTGGACGTAGCGGTGTAGGGTACACTCCAAAAGAGTGTGAAATATCTAAAATACAATAATGTGCAATTGCGCTGTAGTATAACAATGGATGGTTAAGGCCAGTATACATGTCTATTCTGCACACGGTATGGACAAGTCCTGTGGGATCCATGCCTGCTTCATTTTAATGAACGTGAGCTTGTCCACATTGGCTGTGGACAGGCAGCTGCGCTTGTCTGTGATAACGCCCCCTGCTGTGCTAAATACACGTTGCAGATAATTCACTGGCTGCAGGGCAGGCCAGCACCTCCAAGGCATCAAGTGCAAGCTCAGGCCATGTGCCCAATTTGGAGACCCAGAAGTTGAAGGGGGAAGACCCGTCATTCGGTACGTGTAGGCGTGTGCACACATACTGCTCCACAATGTTGGTGAAATGCTGCCTTGTGCTAAGACGTTCCATATGAACTCGGCGGTTGTTGTGGAGACACTGCAGCATGTAATCGCTCATGTGTGCCAGGCTGCCCAGAGGCAACGAAAAGCTGTGCTCTGTGGGAGGTGTATCGTCTGTGTCCTTTGTATCCCCCCACCCACGCACCAGTGATGGCCATGAGCTGGTCTGGGTGTCACCCTGCTGTGACCATGGTTCCTCCTCCTCCTCCATTTCCTCCTCCTCATCCTCCACCTCGTCATCCTCCAGAACTGTGCCCTGGCTGGACAATTGTGTACCTGGCGTTTGTGGGTGCAGGAACCCACCCTCGGAGCCACTTGTGAATGACTGGCCGGAAACCCTATGAAATGATCCCTCCTCCTCCTCCTCCTCCTCCTGTACCACATCCTCTTTCATCATCGCCAGCAGCGTTTTTTCAAGGAGGCATATAAGTGGGATAGTAACGCTGAGAACGGCGTTATCGGCACCTGCCATGTTGGTGGAGTACTCGAAACAGCGCAACAAGGAACACAGGTCTCGCATAGAGGCCCAGTCATTGGTGGTGAAGTGGTGCTGTTCCGCAGAGCGACTCACCCGTGAGTGCTGCAGCTGAAACTCCACTATCGCCTGCTGCTGCTCGCACAGTCTGGCCAGTATGTGCAAGGTGAAGTTCCACCTTGTGGGCACGTCACATATGAGGTGGTGAGCGGGAAGGCCGAAGTTACGCTGCAGCGCTGACACGTGAGCAGCAGCAAGGTGAGAACGCTGAAAGCGTGCACAGACGGCCCGCACTTTATGCAGCATCTCTGACATATTGGGGTAATTTTTAAGGAATCTCTGCACCACCAAATTCAGCACATGCGCCAGGCAAGGGTTGTGCGTCAAACCGGCTAGTCCCAGAGCTGCTATGAGATTTCGCCCATTATCGAACACCACCAGCCCGGGCTTGAGGCTCACTGGCACCAACCATTCATCTGTCTGTTGTTCAAGGCCTGTCCACAGCTCCTGCGCGGTGTGGGGTTTGTCCCCCAAACAGATACGTTTTAAAACTGCCTGCTGTCGTTTACCCCTGGCTGTGCTGAAGTTGGTGGTGAAGGTGTTATGCTGACCGGATGAGGAAGCGGTAAAGGATGAGGAAGCGGAGTAGGAGGAGGAAGCAACAAGAGGCAAACTGAAGCGCCCTGCAATCCTCGGTGGTGGAAGGACATGCGTCAAACTGCTATTCGCCTCAGGCCCAGCCGCCACTGCATTTACCCAGTGTGCTGTTAGGGAGATATAACGTCCCTGACCGTGCTTACTGGTCCACGTATCCGTAGTGAGGTGCACCTTGCTACAGATGGCGTTGCGCAGTGCACACCTGATTTTTCCCCCCACCTGGTTGTGCAGGGTAGGTATGGCACACCTGGAAAAGTATTGGCGGCTGGGCACGACGTACTGTGGGACAGCCACCACCATAAGGCTTTTAAAGCTCTCCGTCTTCACCAGACGGAATCACAGCATTTCAAAGGCCAGTAGTTTTGAAATGCTGGCATTCAGGGCCAGGGATCGCGGGCGGGTAGGGGGGGTACTTCCTATTCTGCTCCAGTGTTTTTGAGATAGAGAGCTGAACGCTTCCGTGGGACATTGTGGAGATGCTTGGTGATCCAGGTGGTGGTGTTGCTGGCAGATCCTCTGTTTTTCGGGGTGGCCGGTGCCACTGTCACTCCAGAGGTGGATGAAGAGGCCGAGACTGCAGCAGAAGAGGAAGCAGGAGGAGCCAGAGACTATTCTTTGAGGTGTCTACTCCACTGCAGCTCGTGCTTTGCACTTAGATGCCTGGTCATGCAGGTTGTGCTCACGTTGAGAACGTTTATGCCTCGCTTCATGCTCTGATTGCACAGCGTGCAAACCACTCGTGTCCTGTCGTCAGCACATTGTCTGAAGAACTGCCACGCCAGGGAACTCCTTGGAGCTGGCTTTGGTGTGCTTGGTCCCTTGCTGCGGTGGGCAGTAGCAGGCGTACTGTCTAGGGGAGGGCCGCTCCGCTTTTTCACCCTGCTCCCTACTCTGCTGTGCTGGTGGCTCTGTGTGACCACCGCCTCTTCCTCCTAACTACACAGGTCACTTGCATGACCTTGATTCTATGTGGGGTCGAGGACCTCATTGTCCTCCACATCATCTTACACCCAGTCTTCACCACTGCCCTCCTTGTCGGTCTGCACTCTTTCGAAAGCCCCAGCAGTTGGCACCTGTGTTTCGAGACGCGCTGCGATAATCCTCCCATGTACTCATCTTGAAACATAAGTGGTTGGGCATCGGTGCACTCAATCTCTTCCACTTCTGAGGCAGGGCTATGTGGATGGCCCTGGGAAACCCTGCTAACAGAGTCATCAAAAAGCAGAAGAGACTGCTGCATGACTTGGGGCTCAGACTGCTTGGCTGATTTGCAAGGGGGTGAGGTGAAAGACTGATGGACATCAGCTGCAGGTGCCAACTCTGTTCTTTTAGCAGGAGACTTTGTGGGCGACAATGTGAAGAAACTGGAGGCACTGTCAGCAACCCAATCTACTATCGCCTGTACTTGTTCTGGCCTCACCATTCGTAGAGCCGCATTAGGCCCGACCAAATACCGCTGCAGGTTCTGTCGCCTACTTGCACCTGAGGAAGGTGTTTCACTTGTGCGTGTAGCTGACACAGATCAACCACGTCCTCTCCCTGCAACAGGAGCTCCACCAGGAGCACCACGACCGGGTCCACATCCCTTATTTGACGCTCTCCTCATATTTCTCAAATTTAGGATCTTGCCCTAAATGGGTGTTTTTTTAATAGCAGAATAGAACAACAGTATCTAAATGGTGCATCTCACAATGACATATGAAGCAAAGGCCGCAATTTAAGATTTTTGCCCAAAATGGGTGTTCTTCTAATAGCAGAATAGAACAACAGTACCTAAAGGACGTTTCTCACAATGACATATGCAGCAAAGGCTCCAAAATTAAGATGTTTGCCCTAAATGGGTGTTTTTTAATAGCAGAATAGAACGACAGTATCTAAAGGGTGTATCTCACAATGACATATGCAGCAGAGACTGCAAAATTAAGATGTTTGCCCTAAATGGGTGTTTTTTTAATTGCAGAATAGAACAACAGTATCTAAAGGGTGCATCTCACACGTACAGATGCAGACTAGGCCGTAAATTAAGATTTTTGGCCAAAATGGGTGTTTTTTTTTAATAGCAGAATAGAACAACAGTATGTAAAGGGTGTATCTCACAATGACAGATGCAGCAAAGGCTGCAATATTAAGTATTTTGCCCAAAAAGTGTGTATTTTTACTAACAGAATATTACAGCAGTATATAACGCTTGAATTACACACGTGCAGATGCAGCAAGGGCTGTAAAATTGTATATTTTGCCCAAAAAGGGTGTTTTTTAAAACCCAGAAAATTATAGCTGTATTTCTAGCTTAGATTGCACACTGACTAATGCTGCAAAGGCACCAGATGTAGAATATAAAAAAAGGGTGTTTTTTTAAAACCAGATTATCAATGCAGTATTTCAAGCTTGGATTTGAATGTCACAAAATCACATATGCAGTGCTGGTGCACTGAGCTTGCATAAAATGTCCGCCGCCGCCCACCTAACTACCAGACGGATAAAACTTATTTTTCTCTGTCACTGTACTCAGGGCAGGGTAAAAAGATTGTGCACTGCACCCACACAACAAAATCTATGTAGATCGCTGAGTTCAATTGGAGTTCTGATTAAAGATTTTGTCCTATTCTCTCCCTCACAGCAGCAGCATCCTCTCCCTACACTAAGCACAGCAGAGTGACATGCAGCGCTACTTGACTCCAGCTGATATAGAGGCTGGGTCACATGCTGTACTGGCCAATCACAGCCATGCCATTAGTAGGCATGGCTGTGATGGCTTCTAAGGGCACACAATTAAACGCTTGTTACTTGACTGCTCTGCAGCCTTTCAAAAAGCGCCAAGAAAACGCAGAATACCGAACCCGAACTTATACAGAAATGTTCGGGTTCGGGTCTGGGGTACGTACTGGCACCAACCACTCATTTATCTGTCTTAAGAATAACGGTGAGGCTGCCAGAAGCTAATAAGTCCTTCACCTAATTACAAAGACACCTAGAGCCTATAATAATGGCCTTGTCGGGAGGTTGAGGTAGATAATTTGATCTAACAGTATGTCAGACAGAGAAGTGCCAGGCCCTGCACAGGGGAGTGGCAGAGGCCTAATTGTTTCTGGCGCAGGCAGAGGACGCAGCAGAGAAGGGGGTGTGGCAGCAGGGGTCGCAGCGAGTGCCTGAGCTCCCGGTGTCATCTATCGGTCGTGTCTTGACCAGCAACCCAGAGGTTCTTGAATGGTTGACTCGGTCATCCACTTCGACCCAAGTGACATCAGACACCCCCAGCCAAGAGTCGGTGGGTTCCTCGGACACAACGCTTAGTTGGCATGGCCCAGGAGCAGCCCCTGTGCCCCCACCTGTCCTAAACCTTCCTCTGTCATTTTCAGTTCCCTCACCGCAAAAAAGTATTATATGCCGTCTAGTAGCTCCACTTTTCAGCGAGGACGAGCTACTAGAGCACAGTCAGCAGCTACTGCCCTTCCAAGTTCTGGAGGAGACATCTGCAGCTTCCTCCGTTAGGCGGGCAAGTAGTGATGAAGAGAGTGGCGTAGGAGCTGATGTTGCGAGCGGTCAGGCTCCTGACCCAGAGACGGTGGAGGAGGACATCAGTGACGTGCAGACAGTACTCAATGATGATGATGTAGCTGATTGAACTTGGGAGCCGGGTGACGTAGGGAATTCATCATCCTCGGGAGAAGAGGGTGGCAGTTGAACGTGAGCCAGCAAGTCGCTAGTGTGGGCGCGAGTCAGCAGGGTAGCAGCAGTGGGAGGTAAGTAGCCAAACATGTCCAGGGTAGACCACCCACTTCACAGGAGCCTACCTGCCTGGGAAGTAGCGGTGCAGGGGTTCAAGGAGGCAGTGGCGGTAGCAGTTAGTGCGTAGTGTTGGGGGTAAGATCAGCTACTCGGTGGTGTGGCAGTTTTTTGTTAAGCCCTTGGAGGAGGTGAACGTGGACATATGTAGAATCTGTAGGGAGAAGGTGAAGCGTGGCCAGGGTGCCAATGTTGGCACGACGGACCTGCGTCAACATATGCAGTGTCAATATAAAGTGGCCTGGGAGAACCGTGGCTCTAATGTGGTGGTCCCAGCCTGCCACAGTAACCGCTGCATCACCCAGTGGCACGCACCCGGTTTCAGGCAGTCAAGGTTCCACCACCTCCACCACCGTCAAGCCGAAGAGAATTGTCTGTTTCTCCCATCTATCTGCTGATCCTGAGGCTCCTGCCCCTCCTCCTTCTTGTCAGTCATTTCTCAGGCAATTGATCCACCAATGCGATTGCCAGAGACAACAGTATGCAAGGCAGCCCCCCGGAACACCCGCCGAGTGAACTTTTGTTGCGAATACAAGCACACAGTCCGGACTCTAGGACCTAACTCACTTACCAGTCTTTCAAAGAGCCACGTGAAGCACGTGGGAATGCAGCCAGGTCACCGGGGACGCCGCGGTTCGAGACTTCAGACCACTCGGGACGCCGATGTGAGTCTAAGTGGCTGATCAAGGATCTCCCTCCAGTGACACAAAGGGGTAACGTACTTTGCCCCACGGGGGGGTATATTGATGTACCAAATTATGCGATTTTTCCATCACCTGCATACGCCACATTGGCGATGGAGTACGGTCAGTATATACGCCACACACAGCGATTTGAGTGCGGGTCACAGATTCGGCCAAATAGGATCGCACCATCTCATATAATACCCGCAGTTGAATCATACTGTCCATATCAGGATCGAGTACCATAGCCTGGATTGGCGATTTTTTGGGCATTTGTGTATTTATATTCGTGTATTGTACAATACATTGTATTAGGGTCCTACAAGTTGCAACAGCACTTTTTATGTGTGTATGTTTTTATGATATCCTTTTATGTGAATATTTTATGTGTAATAATATAGGGTTTTATTGACACCCTTACTGGATGTTCTCAGGTAACTTGAGGTGCCCCTCCAACAATTTATTTAGTAATCCAACACTCATTCCCACGGCGCAGAAGCTGAACGTGCTCCTGTCCAAATTGCTGGTGCTGAAGTCCCTCCCTTTCCAAGGTGGTGGACTCTGCACCTTTCAGAGAACTGATGGCTGTCCCGAGCCAAGTTGGAGAGTCCCAAGCCATCATTTCTTTACAAAAAAGGCAGTACCAGCCCTGCAAACACATGTAGAACAAAAGGTGGGCCAGTCCTTGAGCCTGTCGGTGTTTGCCAAAGTTACGGGAGCGCCAACGTGTGGAGCTGTAACTCCAGTCAGGGAAAATACATGTCCTTTTAGGGCGCCTACTGGGGTCAATGTGGTTCCTGCACAGCCACGACCAGCAACTTGGCCAGTGATGCCGATTCCGCCGTCCACGTTGCACTGCAGATTGGACAAGCGACAATGTCTGCCTCTGCCTCCTCATCCTCCACCGTGTCTCAGGCCTCCACCGCGAGGGACAATACACAGTGCCCCTCTAGCATACCACATGTGCAGGGGCACGGCGGGTGTCATGCTGTTCTGCACCTCGTTTGCCTGGGCGAACGGAGTCACACAGGGGAGGATATGCTCAATGTCCTTCGGCAAGAAATCGAATACTGGCTTCTCCGTAACAACCTGAAAATCGGGAACCATGGTGACTGACAACGGGAAGAACATCGTGTAAGCACTGCATCAAGGAGGGCTCAGCCATGCGCCCTGCATGGCTCACGTGTTCAATCTCGTTGTCAAGCGGTTCCTGAAGTCTTCCACCCATCTGCAAAGACATCCTAAAAATGGCAGGGGGAAACTTTGCACTGCACTTCAGCCACTCGTACACCGCAAAGCACACCCTCCTTGAGCTGCAGCGGCAGAACGGCATCTAACCCAACATAGGCTGATATACGAAGTTTCCACCCGTGGATGCCACCCTCCTTATGTTGGAGCCGACTGTATGAAAAGAGGCCATCAATAATTTTCCTGATGATCCATGCGGACAGGAGTACTCCCCTGTGTAACTTCAGGCAGTGGCAGCTCATGTATGACGCCTGCCGTTGCTCAGGCCCTTTGAGGAGGCAAGTTATTTGTCAGTTGCCAGGACTACAGAGATGAACAATGTCATTCCACTGCTTCATGTTCCGGAACAGATGCTGGTAAATCTGTCTGGTCAGGGGACTGGAGACATGGCGCCTAGATCTCACGGCCACATGAGCTCTGTGGGGGCTGAACTGGAGGTGGATGAGGACATTGGAGCACAAGCAATGTGCAGCAAAATAGGTGTTTTTTACACATAGGTGACAGGAGAGGAGGAGCAGGAGCAGCCAAAGGAGCTACAGGGCGATGAGGAAGATGAGGCAGAGGACCCAGACACACCATGGCAGTATGCAGTGGAGATGGAAGCAGGGAGTCCCTCCGAGTGACTTGCGCAAATGACCGCCTGCATGCTCACTTGCTTGGGTAGTGACAGACTAATTGTCACCATTCGGCAGAGGGATGACTCATGGCTCTCCACCTTGTTAGACCCTCGCTACTGTTCCAAAATGGGGGCCTTTTTTACACCCGCTGAGAGGAAGGACAACTTGAACTACTATAGAGACATCCTATGTAGTCAGTTGGCCCTGCCTATCTGCGCCATCGTCCATCCTCTCACAGGTCTGACCGGGGGGACCCTCTGCGCTAACGTTCCACTGCCCTGGCTGCTGGGGAGGGGTAGGGTGGCAGGAGCAGTACCAGCTCCATTAGCAGCTGCCTTATTCTACAGCTGTTCTACCCGGCCAGTAGTGTGGCATCAGAGCAGGTGTTTAGTGCGGCAGGGGGCCATAGTTACCCCAAGAAGAACTTGCCTTTCCACCCTGTGGAGAAACTGACCCTTGTCAAGATGAATCAGGCGTGGATCAGCCAAGATTTACACCCACCAATTCCTGATGCATCAGATTAGATCCTCCATGGTGCCACACCAACACTTTGACAAAAGAGACCGTATCTTCTGGCTACCTGCCTCAGCTACTATTATGATGTGCTCCTTCTTTCACCCACCATCTTCAGCAGATACTGGTATTGCCACCCAGCTCCACAATTAGTGTTGAGCGTGAATATTCGAATAGCGAAATTTAATCTTGAATATCGGCACTTCGAGAATTCGCAAATACAGTTGCAAGAAAAAGTATGTGAACCCTTTGGAATAATATGGATTTCTGCACAAATTGGTCATAAAATGTGATCTGATCTTCATCTAGGTCACAACAATAGACAATCACAGTCTGCTTAAACTAATTACACACAAAGAATTAAATGTTACCATGTTTTTATTGAACACACCATGTAAACATTCACAGTGCAGGTGGAAAAAGTATGTGAACCCTTGGATTTAATAACTGGTTGAACCTCATTTGGCAGCAATAACTTCAACCAAACGTTTCCTGTAGTTGCAGAACAGACGTGCACAACGGTCAGGAGTAATTCTTGACCATTCCTCTTTACAGAACTGTTTCAGTTCAGCAATATTCTTGGGATGTCTGGTCTGAATCGCTTTCTTGAGGTCATGCCACAGCATCTTAATCGGGTTCAGGTCAGGACTCTGACTGGGCCACTCCAGAAGGCGTATTTTCTTCTGTTTAAGCCATTCTGTTGTTCCATGCTTTGGGTCGTTGTCCTGTTGCAACACCCATCTTCTGTTGAGCTTCAGCTGGTGGACAGATGGCCTTAAATTCTCCTGAAAAATGTTCTTGATAAACTTGGGAATTCATTTTTCCTTCGATGATAGCAATCCGTCCAGGCCCTGTCCGCAGAAAAGCAGCCCCAAACCATGATGCCCCCCCACCACCATTACTTCACAGTTGGAGTGGAGGTTTTGATGTTGGGTGCTGTGCCTCTTTTTCTCCACACATAGTGTTGTGTGTTTCTTCCAACAATTCATCTTTGGTTTCATCTGTCCACAGAATATTTTGCCAGTACTGCTGTGTAACATCCAGGTGCTACTTTTGCAAACTGTAAACTGTGCAGCAATGGTTTTTTTTGGACAGCAGTGGCTTCCTCTGTGGTATCCTCCCATTAAATCCATTCTTGTTTAGTGTTTATACATATCGTAGATTCGCTAACCGAGGGATGTTAGCATATGCCAGAAGCTTTTGTAAGTCTTTTGGCTGACACATCTAGGATTCTTCTTCACCTCATTGAGCAGTCTGCTCTGTGCTCTTGCAGTCATCTTTAAAGGATGGCCACTCCTAGGGAGAGTAGCAGCAGTGCTGAACTTTCTCTATTTATAGACATTTTGTCTTACCGTGGACTGATGAACAGCAAGGCTTTTGGAGATACTTTTATAACCCTTTCCAGCTTTATGCAAGTCAACAATTCTTAATCGTAGGTCTTCTGAGAGCTGTTTTGTGCGAGGCATCATTCACATCAGGCAATGCTTCTTGTGAAAAGCAAACCCAGAACTGGGGTGTGTTTTTTATAGGGCAGGGCAGCTGTAACCAACACCTCCAATCTCATCTCATTGATTGGAGTCCAGTTGGCTGACACCTCACTCCAATTAGCTCTTGGAGATGTCATTAGTCTAGGGGGTTCACATACTTTTTCCACCTGCACTGTGAATGTTTACATAGTGTGTTCAATAAAAACATGGTACCATTAAATTCTTTGTGTGTTATTAGTTTAACCAGACAGTGATTGTCTATTATTGTGACTTAGATGAAGATCAGATCACATTTTATGACCAATTTGTGCAGAAATCCATATCATGCCAAAGGGTTCACATACTTTTTCTTGCAACTGTATTTAGAATATAGTGCTATATATTTGTTTTTTAGAATATTCGTCATTTTTTTTATCTGAAGTCATGATTCCTCCCTGCTTAAGTTGATTGTGGGCCAATGACTCATTGGCCCACAAGCAAGAAGCAGGGAGTAGAGTTGAGCGAACACCTGGATGTTCGGGTTCGAGAAGTTCGGCCGAACTTCCCGTAAATGTTCGGGTTCGGGATCCGAACCCGAACCGAACTTCGTCTCGAACCCGAACCCCATTGAAGTCAATGGGGACCCGAACTTTTGGGCACTAAAAAGGCTGTAAAACAGCCCAGGAAAGAGCTAGAGGGCTGCAAAAGGCAGCAACATGTAGGTAAATCCCCTGCAAACAAATGTGGATAGGGAAATGAATTAAAATAAAAATAAAAAAAATAAAAATGAACCAATATCAATTGGACAGAGGTCCCATAGCAGAGAATCTGGCTTCACGTCCAGAGGACGAATCAGTCTCTTCATGCCAGAGCAAAGAATCTGGATTCATGTCAGCACAGAATCAGTCCTCTTCATGCCTTAGCAGAGAATCTGCCTTCCATGTCAGCACAGAATCTGTCTCATGTCATAGCAGAGAATCAGGCTTTCACGTCACCCACCACTGGAACTGGCCCCTGTCACTACAGTTTAGGCCCCGGCACCCAGACAGAGGAGAGCCGGGTCCCGTAACAGAGAATCTGGCCTTATGTCAGCGCAGAATCTGTCTTCATGTCATAGCAGAGAATCAGGCTTCAACGTCACCCACCACTGGAACAGGCCACTGTCACACATTTAGGCCCCGGCACCCAGGCAGAGGAGAGAGGTCCCGTAACAGAGAATCTGGCCTTATGTCAGCGCAGAATCTGTATTCATGTCATAGCAGAGAATCAGGCTTTACGTCACCCACCACTGGAACAGGCCACTGTCACACATTTAGGCCCAGGCACCCAGGCAGAGGAGAGAGGTCCCGTAACAGAGAATCTGGCCTTATGTCAGCGCAGAATCTGTCTTCATGTCATAGCAGAGAATCAGGCTTCACGTCACCCACCACTGGAACAGGCCACTGTCACACATTTAGGCCCAGGCACCCATGCAGAGGAGAGAGGTCCCGTAACAGAGAATCTGGCCTTATGTCAGCGCAGAATCTGTCTTCATGTCATAGCAGAGAATCAGGCTTCACGTCACCCACCACTGGAACAGGCCACTGTCACACATTTAGGCCCCGGCACCCAGACAGAGGAGAGCGGTCCCGTAACAGAGAATCTGGCCTTATGTCAGCGCAGAATCTGTCTTCATGTCATAGCAGAGAATCAGGCTTCACGTCACCCACCACTGGAACAGGCCACTGTCACACATTTAGGCCCAGGCACCCAGGCAGAGGAGAGAGGTCCTGTAACAGAGAATCTGGCCTTATGTCAGCGCAGAATCTGTATTCATGTCATAGCAGAGAATCAGGCTTTACGTCACCCACCACTGGAACAGGCCACTGTCACACATTTAGGCCCCGGCACCCAGACAGAGGAGAGGTTCATTCAACTTTGGGTTGCCCCGCAATATAATGGTAAATGAAATTAAAAATAGTATTGAATGAGGAAGTGCCCTGGAGTAGAATAATATATTGTTAAGGGGAGGTAGTTAATATCTAATCTGCACAAGGGATGGACAGGTCCTGTGGGATCCATGCCTGGTTCATTTTTATGAACGTCAGCTTGTCCACATTGGCTGTAGACAGGCGGCTGCGTTTGTCTGTAATGACGCCCCCTGCCGTGCTGAATACACGTTCAGACAAAACGCTGGCCGCCGGGCAGGCCAGCACCTCCAAGGCATAAAAGGCTAGCTCTGGCCACGTGGACAATTTGGAGACCCAGAAGTTGAATGGGGCCGAACCATCAGTCAGTACGTGGAAGGGGTGTGCACAGGTACTGTACCACCCATGTTAGTGAAACTGTTGCCTCCTGCTAACCCACGATCCGTATCAGGGAGGTGGTGCACTTCGCTGTGCGCGTGTTGAACACAACACTTTTCCACATCTCTGCCTGCTAACCTGCCTAGAGGAAGCTGGGCGTGACACCGCTGCGTTTGGCGACCTCTAGCTCCTCCTCTGCCTTCGCCTTGGGCTTCCACTGGTTCCCTGTGACATTTGGGAATGCTCTCAGTAGCGCGTCCTACAACGTGCGCTTTGTACTCGCGCATCTTCCTATCACGCTCCAGTGTAGGAAGTACGGTGGGCACATTGTCTTTGTACCGGGGATCCAGCAGGGTGGCAACCAGTAGTCCGCCACACGTTAAAATGTGGGCAACTCTGCTGTCGTTGCGCAGGCACTGCAGCATGTAGTCGCTCATGTGTGCCAGGCTGCCCAGAGGTAAGGACAAGCTGTCATCTGTGGGAGGCGTATCGTCATCGTCCTGTGTTTCCCCCCAGCCACGCAACCAGTGTTGGGCCCCGAGGTGCTTTGGGTGCCACCCCGCCTGTGAACATGCTTCATCCTCATCCTCCTCCACCTCCTCCTCATCCTCGTCTCCTCGTCCTCCAGTAGTGGGCCCTGTCTGGCCACATTTGTACCTGGCCTCTGGTGTTGCAAAAAACCTCCCTCTGAGTCACTTCGAAGAGACTGGCCTGAAAGTGCTAAAATGACCCCTCTTCCTCCTCTTCCACCTGGGCCACCTCCTCTTCCATCATCGCCCTAAGTGTTCTTCTCAAGGAGACATAGAAGTGGTATTGTAACGCTGATAACGGCGTCATCGCCATTGACCATGTTGGTGAGTACTCGAAACAGCGCAACAGGGCACACAGGTCTCGCATGGGGCCCAGTCATTGGTGGTGAAGTGGGTCTGATCCGCAGTGCGACTGACCCGTGCGTGCTGCAGCTGAAACTCCACTATGGCCCTGCCGCTGCTCGCACAGTCTGTCCAGCATATGCAAGGTGGAGTTCCACCTGGTGGGCACGTCGCATATGAGGCGGTGAGCGGGAAGGCCGAAGTTACGCTGTAGCGCAGACAGGCCGAGCAGCGGCAGGGTGTGAACGCCGGAAGCGCGCAACAGACGGGCCCGCACTTTATGCAGCAGCTCTGACATTGTCGGGGTAGTTGCGAATGAACTTCTGCACCACCAAATTCAGCACATGCGCCAGGCAAGGGATGTGCGTCAAACCGGCTAGTCCCAGAGCTGCAACGAGATTTCGCCCATTATCGCACACCACCAGCCGGGCTTGAGGGCTCACCGGCAGCAACCACTCGTCGGTCTGTTGTTCTATACCCTACCACAACTCCTGTGCGGTGTGGGGCCTGTCCCCCAACATATGAGTTTCAGAATGGGACTGCTGAGGTTTACCCCGTGCTGTGCTGAGTTGGTGGTGAAGTGTGTGGCTGACTGGATGAGCAGGTGGAAGAGAGGAGGAGGAAGCTGAGTAGGAGGAGGAGGAGACAGGAGGCAAAGAAATGTTGCCCTGCGATCCTTGGCGGCGGACGTGCACCAAACAGCTCTCCGCCTGGGGCCCAGCCGCCACTCATTTACCCAGTGTGCAGTTAGGGAGATATAGCGTCCCTGGCCGTGCTTACTGGTCCACGTATCTGTGATTAGGTGGACCTTGCCACAGATGGCGTTGCGCAGTGCACACTTGATTTTATCGGACACTTGTTTTGTGCAGGGAAGGCACGGCTCTCTTGGAGAAGTAGTGGCGGCTGGGAACAACATACTGTGGGACAGCAAGTGACATGAGCTGTTTGAAGCTGTCTGTGTCCACCAGCCTAAATGACAGCATTTCATAGGCCAGTAGTTTAGAAATGCTGGCATTCAGGGCCAGGGATCGAGGGTGGCTAGGTGGGAATTTACGCTTTCTCTCAAATGTTTGTGAGATGGAGAGCTGAACGCTGTCGTGTGACATGGTTGAGATGCTTGGTGACGCAGGTGGTGGTGTTGGTGGTACATCCCATGTTTGCTGGGCGGCAGGTGCCAACGTTCCTCCCAGAGGCGGAGGAAGAGCCGAGGCGGTGGCAGCAGCAGCAGAAGAGGCCGAGGGCGGCGGCAGGAGCAGCAGAAGAGGCCGAGGCGGCAGCAGCAGAAGAGGTAGCAGGGGGAGCCTGAGTGACTTCCTTGTTTTTAGGTGTTTACTCCACTGCAGTTCATGCTTTGCATGCAGGTGCCTGGTCATGCAGGTTGTGCTAAGGTTCAGAACGTTAATGCCTCGCTTCAGGCTCTGATGGCACAGCGTGCAAACCACTCGGGTCTTGTCGTCAGCACATTGTTTGAAGAAGTGCCATGCCAGGGAACTCCTTGAAGCTGACTTTGGGGTGCTCGGTCCCCAGATGGCGGCGGTCAGTAAGCAGGCGGAGTCTCTTGGCGGCGGGTGTTCTGATTTTGCCCACTGCTCCCTCTTTTGCTACGCTGTTGGCTCGGTCTCACCACTGCCTCTTCCTCCGAACTGTGAAAGTCAGTGGCACGACCTTCATTCCATGTGGGGTCTAGGACCTCATCGTCCCCTGCATCGTCTTCACCCAGTCTTGATCCCTGACCTCCTGTTCAGTCTGCACACTGCAGAAAGACGCAGCAGTTGGCACCTGTGTTTCGTCATCATCAGAGACGTGCTGAGGTGGTATTCCCATGTCCTCATCATCAGGAAAAATAAGTGGTTGTGCGTTAGTGCATTCTATCTCTTCCACCCCTGGGGAAGGGCTAGGTGGATGCCCTTGGGAAACCCTGGCAGCAGAGTCATAAAACAGCATAAGAGACTGCTGCATAACTTGAGGCTCAGACAGTTTCCCTGATATGCATGGGGGTGATGTGACAGACCGATGGGCTTGGTTTTCATGCGCCATCTGTGCGCTTTCTGCAGAAGACTGGGTGGGAGATACTGTGAACGTGCTGGATCACTGTCGCCACCCAATTGACTAATGCCTGTACCTGCTCAGCCTTACCAACCTTAGAACGGCATTGGGCCCCACCAAATATCGCTGTAAATTCTGCTGGCTACTGGGACCTGAGGTAGTTGGTTCACTAGGACGTGTGGCTGTGGCAGAACGACCACGTCCTCTTCCAGCACCAGAGGGTCCACTAACACCACCACGACCATGTCCACGTCCGCGTCCGCGTCCCTTATTAGATGTTTTCCTCATTGTTCCCGTTCACCACAATTTTGAGAATGGGAAATTTGGGAATGCTTTTTCAACCCAGAACAAAAAGTCTGCTTTTACGGTCACCTACAAATAACTTGACCAGCTAAAAACAGTGCAGATTTGGTTGAATAGAGATGTGAGACCTGTTTTTTTTTGCGCTGTGTGACAGGTATAGGTTTAATCACAGAATGACACTTCTATCAGCACGCTAGCGTGTGTCTTAGGTTTTTTCTGAATGACACTATCAATACCTTCAATGTAAGATTTTCTTTTTGGATAGATTTCAAGTAGGCCTCCAAATACCAGAAACTAGTTATTTTGAGAATGGAAAATTTGGGAATGCTTTTCAACCCAGAACAAAAAGTCTGCTTTTACGGTCACTACAAATAACTTGACCAGCAAAAACAGTGCAGATTTGGTTGAATAGAGATGTGAGACCTGTTTTTTTTTGCGCTGTGTGACAGGTATAGGTTTAATCACAGAATGACACTTCTATCAGCACGCTAGCGTGTGTCTTAGGTTTTTCTGAATGACACTATCAATACCTTCAATGTAAGATTTCTTTTTGGGATAGATTTCAAGTAGGCCTCAAATACCAGAAATAGTTATTTTGAGAATGGGAAATTTGGGAATGCTTTATCAACCCAGAAAAAAAAGTGTGCTTTTACGGTCAATACAAATAACTTGACCAGCTAAAACAGTACAGATTTGGTTGAATAGAAATGTCAGGTCTATTTTTTAGGAGCTGGGTGACAGGCTAAACTTGCACCTGATGTAATATATGGCCAAAAAATAACCACACTGTTGATGGTTAAATGCACTTGGGTGACACAGGCTCAGTCCTGCACCAGATGTAGTATATGGCCAAAAAATAATCAGACTGTTGATGGTTAAATGCACTTGGGTGACACAGGCTCAGCCTGCAGCTGATGTAGGATATAGCACAAAATAACCACACTATCGATGGTTAAATACACTTGGGTGACACAGGCTCAGCCTGCAGCTGATGTAGTATATGGCCAAAAAATAATCAGACTGTTGATGGTTAAATGCACTTAGGTGACACAGGCTCAGCCTGCAGCTGATGAAGTATATGGCCAAAAAATAACCAGACTGTTGATGGTTAAATGCACTTCGGTGACACAGGCTCAGCCTGCAGCTGATGTAGGATATAGCACAAAATAACTACACTATCGATGGTTAAATACACTTGGTGATAGCTCGTGCTGGCGCACCACAAGTCACAAAATGGCCGCCGATCACCCCAGAAAAAAAGTGATCTAAAAACGCTCTGGGCAGCCTCAAAAAGTGAGCAAGTCAATAATAGCACTTCAATGATCCACAGCTGCAGATCGATCACAGAATTAAGTCTTTTGGAGGAGTTAATCTGCCTAATCTCGCCCTAACGTCGCAGCTGCAACCTCTCCCTATACTGATCATAGCAGAGTGACGTGCGGCGCTACGTGACTCCAGCTTAAATAGAGGCTGGGTCACATGGTGCACTGGCCAATCACAGCATGCCAATAGTAGGCATGGCTTGTGATGGCCTCTTGGGCCAAGTAGTATGACGCTTGTTGATTGGCTGCTTTGCAGCCTTTCAAAAAGCGCCAAGAAAGCGCCGAACACCGAACCCGAACCCTGACTTTTACGAAAATGTTCGGGTTCGGGTCCGTGTCACGGACACCCCAAAATTCGGTACGAACCCGAACTATACAGTTCGGGTTCGCTCATCCCTAGCAGGGAGGAATCATGTGTTCAGATGGAAAAAAATGACGAATATTCTAAAAAACAAATATATAGCACTATATTTAATATAGTGCTATATATTCATTTTTTTAGAATATTCGTCATTTTTTTCCATTCGACGTCACCGGCCCATAAGCAAGAAGCAGGGAGGAATCATGTGTTCAGATGGAGAAAATGACAAATATTCTAAGAACGAATATATAGCAGTATATTCTATAGTGCTATATATTATTTTTGACCCACGCCTGTATTGAGCGTGTAATATTCGCATACTACCAGATCATTACCTTGCCGATTTTCGCATTAAAAAAAAGAATGTAGAATATAACGAATATACGATTTCGCGAATATATGATGAATATTCTACAATATATTCACGAAATATCACAAAATTCGAATATGATCCCTGCCACTCGTCACTAAACACAATATGTCACCTTGCCACTCTGTGGTCTTCTCATGCTGCTGCCACCTCCACACTATGTCACCTTGCCACTCTGTGGTCTTGTGATGCTGCTGCCACCTCCACACTATGTCATCTTGCCACTCTGTGGCCTCGTGATGCTGCCGCCACCTCCACACTGTCACCTTGCCACTCTTTGGTCTCCTCATGCTGATGCCACCTCCACACTGTGTCACTTTGCCACTCTGTGGTCTCCTAATGCTGCTGCCACCTCAACACTATGTCACCTTGCCACTCTGTTGTCTCCTCATGCTGCTATTACCTCCACACTATGTCACCTTGCCACTCTGTGTTCTCATCATGCTGCTGCCACCTCCACACTATGTCACCTTGCCATTCTGTGGTCTCCTCATGCTGCTGCCACCTCCACACTATGTCACCTTGCCACTCTGTGGACTTCTGATGCTGCTGCCACCTCCACACTCTGTCATTGTGCAACTCTGTGCCCTCCGATGCTGCGCCACATACAGACTCTGTCATTGGGCCACTCTGTGGTCTCCTCATGCTGCTTCCACCTCACCACTATGTCACCTTGCCACTCTGTGGTCTACTGATACTGATGCCACCTTCACATTCTGTCATTGTGCCACTCTGTGGCCTACTGATGCTGCCGTAACCTCCGCACTCTGTCATTGTGCCACTCCGTGGACTCCTGATGCTGCCGCCACCTACAGACTCTTTTATTGGGCCACTCTGTGGTCTCCTTATTCTGCTTACACCTCATCACTATGTCATTGGGCCACTCTGCGGACTTCTCCTGCTGTTCCCACCCTCCCCACTTCTTGACTGGGCCACTATTTATCCTTTTTGGCTTGGCTGACATCATCATTTATTTGACCCTTCTTCTGATGTGTCAGAAGGAAGGTAAAATGATACACACAACGGATCCTCTCTGTGTAGCAGCTGTAAGGCCTGTATGGTCCCATCAGAATTGGCTTATGATTTGGTAGCAAAAAGCAGGAGTGGGTACAAAACACAGAAGACTTGCAAATATTCCGTTCACGTGTCATCTGTGTTTTGGATCTACTCCTGTTTTTTTTGGCGTTAGCAATACTGATGGATTACTGACCAAATACTGATCGAGTGAAGGTGGATGCTCCACGGACAGGATCCGTTTTTTTGTGGGTTATTGTTCTGATGGATCAGAAGAAGGGCAAAATAATCTGTGACGTCAACACAAACTTACTGCTGACACCCTCTCCACTCTGTCGGGGGGCTCTACTTGTATAAGCTTTTAATAGAACAGGTTCTGTTGACATCTATGTGAAATCAGCTGACAACGGTGTAAAAAGAGTGCGCTTCTTCTTGGCGCTAACATCGACCTGTAAGGCTGAGTTCATACTTGAGCTATTTTGTCAGTTTTGGCCCATGACTGCCCCAAATAAGTGAAGTGAGCAGTGCTTCTAAGAGTGACGCCTGTCATCTGCATGTCATATGACTCTCACAGTATCATTTCAACTTCCAAAGCAGATGGAATGCATGTTACTGCAAGGCACAGTGTTCTACGCCACTATGAGGCTCTCTGCAGCCAAGAAATAGCTGATTTTTTTAAATGGAATTTGCCACAATATATTTGGATCAAACCAAATTTTTCCAAAAGATTGAAAAATTTACTCATCTCTACATAGAATATCATGTGTTTTTTTTTAATCAGTTTAACTGATCTATTGTTTTTTACCAGATATGAAGCATGACTGTCTTCCCACCGACATACTTTGATTAAAAATTCAACCAATCAAGGTCAGTTGCCTTCTTTCCAGGTAAAAATTGTAAAACTGGTTTAGTTTCTCAAAAAAAAGAAATGCCTGAAACAAAAATTGTGATGTGAAAGTGGCCTAACAATAAGCCATGCAAACAAGAATATTTTTTGTGTTCAAAGAGGTAAAACAAAATTTTTTGTTATTAAGAATTTTTTGCTATCAATGGATTTTCTACTTTTACATGCATAATGGATGGACAGATTTTTTTGGGGCCTTATAAACTATGTTATTATGTTGCTACGTTACTTAATTACTATGTCTTGAAAATTATAAAGCTTTTGATATTTTTCTGTTCTAAGTCTTCACCATATTTAGCACTTTTAATATTAGCACTTCTTGTGACTATATTTCTGAGTTATCCAGTCCTAGTCCTCTGCTGTCATGTGACCAACACTATGACTCTACAATTTACATCATGTTTTTTTCTAACAGGCAAGAGAATAAAAATAAAAAAAATGTTTTCACTGCTTCCAGTTATGTCAATGCTGACTGAATGCAAGCCATCAATGTTTATATGCTAGTGTTGAGCAAAGCATGCTTGGGATCCTAGATCCAAAGTTGCTTTTTTCAAAACTTCATTTGAATGTTGTAAAAAGATTTGCCTTTTTACAGCATTCAAATGTATGTACAAACCGGATTCCAAAAAAGTTGGGACACTAAACAAATTGTGAATAAAAACTGAATGCAATGATGTGGAGATGGAAAATGCCAATATTTTATTTGTAATAGAACGTAGATGACAGATCAAACGTTTAATCCGAGTAAATGTATCATTTTAAAGGAAAAATACATTGATTCCAATTTTCACGGTGTCAACAAATCCCCAAAAAGTTGGGACAAGTAGCAATAAGAGGCTGGAAAAAGTAAATTTGAGCATAACGAAGAGCTGGAAGACCAATTAACACTAATTAGGTCAATTGGCAACATAATTGGGTATAAAAAGAGCTTCTCAGAGTGGCAGTGTCTCTCAGAAGCCAAGATGGGTAGAGGATCACCAATTCCCACAATGTTGCGCAGAAAGATAGTGGAGCAATATCAGAAAGGTGTTACCCAGTGAAAAATTGCAAAGACTTTGCATCTATCATCATCAACTGTGCATAACATCATCCGAAGATTCAGAGAATCTGGAACAATCTCTGTGCATAAGGGTCAAGGCCGTAAAACCATACTGGATGCCCGTGATCTCCGGGCCCTTAAACGACACTGCACCACAAACAGGAATGCTACTGTAAAGGAAATCACAGAATGGGCTCAGGAATACTTCCAGAAACCATTGTCACAATCCACCGTGCCATCCGCTGTTGCCAGCTGAAACTCTACAGTGCAAAGAAGAAGCCATTTCTAAGATCCACAAGCTCAGGCGTTTTCACTGGGCCAGGGATCATTTAAAATTGAGTGTGGCAAAAATGGAAGATTGTTCTGTGGTCAGACGAGTCACGATTCAAAGTTCTTTTTGGAAATCTGGGACGCCATGTCATCCGGACCAAAGAGGACAAGGACAACCCAAGTTGTTATCAATGCTCAGTTCAGAAACCTGCATCTCTGATGGTATGGGGTTGCATGAGTGCGTGTGGCATGGGCAGCTTGCATGTCTGGAAAGGCACCATCAATGCAGAAAAATATATTCAGGTTCTAGAACAACATATGCTCCCATCCAGACGTCATCTCTTTCAGGGAAGACCCTGCATTTTTCAACAAGATAATGTCAGACCACATTCTGCATCAATCACAACATCATAGCTGCGTAGGAGAAGGATCCGGGTACTGAAATGGCCAGTCTGCAGTCCAGATCTTTCACCTATAGAGAACATTTGGCGCATCATAAAGAGGAAGGTGCAACAAAGAAGGCCCAAGACGATTGAACAGTTAGAGGCCTGTATTAGACAAGAATGGGAGAGCATTCCTATTTCTAAACTTGAGAAACTGGTCTCCTCGGTCCCCAGACGTCTGTTGAGTGTTGTAAGAAGAAGGGGAGATGCCACAGTGGTGAAAATGGCCTTGTCCCAACTTTTTGGGGATTTGTTGACACCATGAAATTCTGATTCAACATATTTTTCCCTTAAAATGGTACATTTTCTCAGTTTAAACTTTTGTTCCGGGATTTATGTTCTATTCTGAATAAAATATTAGAAGTTGGCACCTCCACATCATTGCATTCAGTTTTTATTCACGATTTGTATCACGATTTGTATAGTGTCCCAACTTTTTTAGAATCCGGTTTGTACTTCGAGGAAGTGAAATTCGTTATGTCCGAAATATCTCGAGACTTTGTTGAAGAACTTTGGACTTCGATTATTCAACTTGAAAACCATTTTAAAACTGGGATCCAAAGTTGGTTTCAGTACCAGTAAGGCTACTTTCACACTAGCGTTCGGGGCTCCGCTTGTGAGTTCCGTTTGAAGGCTCTCACAAGCGGCCCCGAACGGATCCGTCCAGCCCTAATACATTCTGAGTGGATGCGGATCCGCTCAGAATGCATCAGTCTGGCACCGTTTGTCCTCCGCTCAGCAGGCGGACACCTGAACGCAGCTTGCAGCGTTCGGGTGTCCGCCTGGCCGTGCGGAGGCAAACGGATCCGTCCAGACTTACAATGTAAGTCAATGGGGACGGATCCGTTTGAAGTTGACACAGTATGGCTCAATTTTCAAACGGATCCGTCCCCCATTGACTTTCAATGTAAAGTCAAAACGGATCCGTTTGCATTATCATGAACAAAAAAAATTTCTGAACGGATCTAAGCGTTTGCATTATAGGTGCGGATCCGTCTGTGCAGATACCAGACGGATCCGCACCTAACGCAGGTGTGAAAGTAGCCTAAGGCTACTTTCACACTTGCGTTCGGAGCGGATCCGTCTGATGTTTCATCAGACGGATCCGCTCCGATAATGCAGACGTTCGCATCCGTTCAGAACGGATGCGTCTGCATTAAAACTTAGAAAATTTTCTAAGTGTGAAAGTTGTCTGAGCGGATCCGTTCAGACTTTACATTGAAAGTCAATGGGGAACGGATCCGCTTGAAGATTGAGCCATATAGTGTCATCTTCAAGCGGATCCGTCCCCATTGACTTACATTGTAAGTGTGGACGGATCCGCTCGCCTCCGCACGGCCAGGCGGACACTCGAACGCTGCAAGCAGCGTTCAGGTGTCCGCTCACTGAGCGGAGCGGAGGCTGAACGCTGGCAGGCGGATGCATTCTCAGTGGATCCGCCTCCACTGAGAATGCATTGGGGCCAGACGGATGCGTTCGGGGCCGCTCGTGAGCCCCTTCAAACGGTGCGCACGAGCGGACACCCGAACGCTAGTGTGAAAGTAGCCTAAAATGGTTTTGTTGAATAATCGAAGTCCAAAGTTATTCGCGATTCACTTGTATGGGGAGATTGCTTGGCGGTGGCCGGGATTCCCGGGGTCCTCCAGCCCCCACTCTCCCCGCTCTATTCTCGGCATAGGTGCGGAACATGCATCTATCAGACAATGGGGGCATATCCTATCGATATGCTCTCATTGTCTGTGATGGGAATACCCTTTTAACAGCATTTCGAGATATGCTTTACAGCAGACACCATGGGCCATAGACACATTAAGGCTCAGTTCACACGGGCGAGTATTCCGCATGGGTGCAATGCGGGAGGTGAAAAAGCATTGCACCCGCACTGAATCTGGACCCATTCATTTCTATGGGGCTGTGCACATGAGCTGTGATTTTCATGCATCACTTATGCGTTGCGTGAAAATTGCAGCATGCTCTATATTGTGTGTTTTCCACGCAACGCAGGCCTCATAGAAGTGAATGGGGCTGCGTGAAAATCGCAAGCATCCGCAAGCAAGTGCGGATGCGGTGTGATTTTCACGCACGGTTGCTAGGAGACGATCGGGATGGAGACCCGATCATTATTATTTTCCCTTATAACCATGTTATAAGGAAAATAATAAATTCTACAGAACACCGATCCCAAGCCCGAACTTCTGTCAAGAAGTTCGGGTTTGGGTACCAAACATGCAGATTTTTCTCACGCGCGTGCAAAACGCATTACAATGTTTTGCACTCGCGCAGAAAAATCGTGCATGTTCCCGCAATGCACCCGCACCTTTTCCCGCAACACCCGTGTGAACTCAGCCTAACAGGAGGGGACCTGTCATTCCCTGCTCAGGCTATGTGCGGAGGTCTGCCAGATTAGCAGCACTTGTCTAGCCTGTTGTTTTGTTTTGGAGTCAAGCTAGATCCGCCTCCCTTCAGGTGCACTGGGTGGGGTAGTTGGTTTCAGTTTAAATCACACCCACTCCCAGTGTTCTCTGCGGGTTATAGCTTCTGTCTGGATCTGTGTATGCAAGGAAGGAAGGATTGGCTGCTCCTGCTCAGAAAGATAAGTTGGTTTTTTGTTCTCTTGTGGTTTGCTGTCTAGGCTGTTAGAGAGACGCCTGCCCCTCCAGGTTCTGAGGGAGCAGGCTGCCTCTATTCCCCTTTCACTATCTCAGGGATTTTAGGGTATTCTCAGCCCAGGCACGAGGACACGTTATTCCCACCTTAAGGGTCTGAACGTGGGCATAGCAGTATAGGGAGAGCTGGTAGGGATTTGTCAGGAGGTGACCCTGATCCCCAGCTTCTCACCTAGAGACTTGTTTGTTTATCTTTCTGTGTATCTTATACCCTGTGACAGGACATAATTTAATTCTATGGGGGAGTGTTCTAGACATGCTCTGTGACCTGTGCAGAGGTTTGGAGGGAGTAGATAAGCTGTGACATCACCTATTGTGAATGGTGGATCCTGTGTTATCAGGTAATATCTGTCATTATAGTCCTGCTTGTGATTATAATGAAATGACTGCGGAATAGTCATCAGTACAAACCAAAACATGGTGCATATTATTAAGCATAGTGACCAGTGTGAAAAAGGCATGATTTTAGGATTGTTTTTAAAATATAGTGACATGGAAAATTAAAAATAGCCACCAAAAATTCTTTGGAAATTTGTTTTACACAAAAATGTGATTTAAACAATAGGACATTTTCTGATGACACATTCCATTTATGTGTTTCAGTGTAGCCCTTTGTAGCAAGCTATGCAGTTATTTGCGGCCTGATATCATTAAGATGGGTTTTCATCCTCAAGATGTTTCCATTAATAATATTTAAAAAAAACTTTTAACTTGGATTGAAATTGAAACTCAAAAGATATTAGCTGTAAAGCTTTTCAATATATAGTGATTCCATTTTATTTACATAAAGGCGTGTATGATTGTGTATACAGAATTTTGAGGCTGCATGAAAGTGCAATGTACAATAGAAAATTCAATGAATATATTTGAATGACATTGTTTCAGCTGATAAATACAATTCACATTAAACAGTTACAATAGAAACACAAATAAGCTACTATAGCTTCACAATACTGTCCAAGAATATATACTTAGGTTATAGTAGATCTTGATTTCTGGCAGGAAGAATATAGACATATTAACTTTGTGTCTTATTAGCAAATTAGAAACACATAAACAGTTTCTGTAAGATTTGTGAAATTGCTGTTCGTGTAATTGATTTTAGTTAATTATTTTAGCTTATTATGCCTATGTATCTGTAAATGTTCTAAAATAGAGAGGATATTAATATGACAATCGAGATTTACATATTTCCTTTTGACAAACACAGATATGGTCACAGCGATATCTTAGTGCAATTACAACTGCTTTCTTCTACTTCATTGAAATTGATTATTTCAATCAGATTGCAACAATAATGTGTAAATAATTCTAAATAAATGCAGCGTGATATCAGGCATTAGGAAAGACATTTGCATGAATTACTAATAAGATTGTATGGATATCCAGTGCTTTTTTTCAAACTAGTTGTATATTAGGTAAATAATGTTAGACTCTCAAATTTTATTGACAATTATGGCAATAGTGGAGACTGTTTACTCTTCAACATTGTAAAAATTAATACTAGGATTGTTTTTCATTACTATTCTAAATCTTGTTCTTTGGCTGCTTAGATTACCACTGAATATGAAACATTTATAGATCTTTACAGAGCTATATTGAGTACTAGGCTCTGGAAGTCCATAGGCTACTTATAGGTTACAGAACAGACTAGTTTAGGTCTGCATTTAATTAGATGCTGGTATTGGGCTCCTTAGCAAGCTTTCTTCATACAGTAATGTCATTACAGCTCTTTGCACTATTGGTCCTAGGTTTGAATCCGACCAAGAACAACATCTGTATGGAGTTTGTATGTTCTCACCATATTTTCCTGGGTTTCCCAGGGGTACTCCGGTTTCCTCCAACACTCCAAAGACATACTAATAGGAAACTTATACTGCGAGCTAAATGGGGGACAGCGTGATGCTAATGTTCATAAATCGCTGGAGAATATGTCAGCGCTATATAAGTGAGTAAAATAAATAAATAGTCATGTCACTAGATCGTGTGGGCCTGTGCTGGAATCTTGTTCTGGCATCTCATAGGCTGTAGGTCTACTCTACATGCATACTCAGCACCCTCCAGAAGGAGAAATAGTACCCCAACAACATATTTCTTTGTGCTTCTTAGATCAATTTCCCCCTTTTCAATCAGTGTTTTTTTAACATTTTTTAAAGTTGTTTTTTTTTTTATCTATTGTTGTGCTTCTGTGGAAAATAAACATGCAAGGTAATCTCCTTTCTAAAAGGAAAAGAAAGCTGTGTCTGATACCAGGATCCCAGCTCATTCTGGGCTGCCTCAGAGGATTTGGAGAACTATTTATCTTTATGGAGGGTACCAAGTATGCTGGCAGAGTATTGTAAGCCAGTCAATTCTCCTCTGGAATTCTGGTGTACATGTATGAAAATTAGTACATCTTACAACTGATTACATCATATTGGCTTAGGAAAGCAAATTTTAATATATTTTCCAGAAACCCAGAGGGACATGGCCTGGCCTACAATACTCCACACACATACTATGAATACTAGGCTCTCTCCATAAATGAGTACCCCCCCAGACAACATATATATATTGCCCAGAAACCCAGAGAAGAATGCTAGACTCTCTCTCCCTCTACCCAGACATGAATCACAAAAGATTGTGGTTCATTAAAATTTGGGAAATTTTGAATTAATTCCGAGCTTGTAGAATCGATTTTCTCATCGTTAAATAGGATTAAAAGAAAACATGTAAACCTTTGTAAAGTTCTGTATATGTAGAGTAAACATGCAATTGTAACGGAAGGGGAGAGCGTGCACAGCCATGAGCTCAACCCAGACCTCTGCACAGTCCGCCCTAGGTCTGGGTTGAGCTCCCTAAAGGGAACAATGAAACTGGAGAAAATAATAAACAAAATGACAGGCAGACACGGAGGGGTAAATACACATACAATGCAAATATAAGCAGTGGTCAAAATATAGGACGAAAGATACATATAAAAGAGAAAGCAAGGACAAAACAAGCCGAGGTCAGTACCAGGAGGTCACGTCAATACAGAGGAAACAGCAGAAGCGGGGTCAAGGAAACAGAGCCTAGGTCAAGGTACAATGCAAACCAATACAGAGAACTTGCTAAATGAAAATACCTTATTCACAGGCAACCTGTGGCCAGCAGGCTGCCTGTTTAAATAGTCATGGCTGGTGAGTCACATGACGTAGCCGGCGTCACGTGACTCACAGCAGCCCAACTCAGCCGAGCACCAATCATCATTATCGGCGCTCGGCTCTCCTGCAGCTCGCCTGCTGTCATGGAGACGAGGATGCAGGCTACGTCCCTGTCCCTCTCCTTGCGCAGGGTGCCGGCGGTGCTGCGAAGGGAGTGCACGTCGCCGGCCCCTCGTTATAGCAATATTGATGTCAGAAATATGTACACTGCTCAAAAAAATAAAGGGAACACTTAAACAACACAATGTAACTCCAAGTCAATCACACTTCTGTGAAATCAAACTGTCCACTTAGGAAGCAACACTGAGTGACAATCAATTTCACATGCTGTTGTGCAAATGGGATAGACAACAGGTGGAAATTATAGGCAATTAGCAAGACACCCCCAATAAAGGAGTGGTTCTGCAGGTGGTAACCACAGACCACTTCTCAGTTCCTATGCTTCCTGGCTGATGTTTTGGTCACTTTTGAATGCTGGCGGTGCTTTCACTCTAGTGGTAGATGAGACGGAGTCTACAACCCACACAAGTGGCTCAGGTAGTGCAGCTTATCCAGGATGGCACATCAATGCGAGCTGTGGCAAGAAGGTTTTGCTGTGTCTGTCAGCGTAGTGTCCAGAGCATGGAGGCACTACCAGGAGACAGGCCAGTACATCAGGAGACGTGGAGAAGGCCGTAGGAGGGCAACAACCCAGCAGCAGGACCGCTACCTCCACCTTTGTGCAAGGAGGAACAGGAGGAGCACTGCCAGAGCCCTGCAAAATGACCTCCAGCAGGCCACAAATGTGCATGTGTCTGCTCAAACGGTCAGAAACAGACTCCATGAGGGTGATATGAGGGCCCGACGTCCACAGGTGGGAGTTGTGCTTACAGCCCAACACCGTGCAGGACGTTTGGCATTTGCCAGAGAACACCAAGATTGGCAAATTCGCCACTGGCGCCCTGTGCTCTTCACAGATGAAAGCAGGTTCACACTGAGCACATGTGACAGACGTGACAGAGTCTGGAGACGCCGTGGAGAATGTTCTGCTGCCTGCAACATCCTCCCGCATGACCAGTTTGGCATTGGGTCAGTAATGGTGTGTGGTGGCATTTCTTTTAGAGGGCCGCACAGCCCTCCATGTGCTCGCCAGAGGTAGCCTGACTGCCATTAGGTACCGAGATGAGATCCTCAGACCCCTTGTGAGACCATATGCTGGTGCGGTTGGCCCTGGGTTCCTCCTAATGCAAGACAATGCTAGGACCTCTGTGGCTGGAAGGTGTGTCAGTAGTTCTGCAAGACTAAGGTATTGAATGCTATAGACTGGCCCGCCCTTTCCCCAGACCTGAATCCCAATGAGCACATCTGGGACATCATGTCTCGCTCTATCCACCAATGTCACGTTGCACCACAGGACTGTCCAGGAGTTGGCAGATGCTTTAGTCCAGGTCTGGGAGGAGATCCCTCAGGAGACTGTCCGCCACCTCATTTCAGGAGCATGCACCGGCGTTGTAGGGAGGTCATACGGCACGTGGAGGCCGCACACACTACTGAGCCTCATTTTGACTTGTTTTAAGGACATTACATCAAAGTTGGATCAGACTGTAGTGTGTTTTTCCACTTTAATTTTGAGTGTGACTCCAAATCCAGACCTCCATGGGTTGAAAAATTGATTTCCATTTTTTTATTTTTTGTGTGATTTTGTTGTCAGCACATTCAACTATGTAAAGAACAAAGTATTTCAGAAGAATATTTAATTAATTCAGATCTAGGATGTGTTATTATTTGTGTTCCTTTATTTTTTTGAGCAGTTGTAATAGTATATGCAAAAACTTTATAATGACTATCATTTTTTTCACCCGTAAGTAATAATTGTTGGTACTGAAATAATTTGAATGTAAAATACCCTGATTTGTTGCACAGCGTGTTCTACCATGTAGAATATGTCAGAAGTAAGTTGAAAATAACTAAATGATATTGGTAGGGTTCCTTGTGGATCTTATATACATGATTTTTATTTTATTTTTTTTATGCCTGAGAAGTAACATTTATTTCTCATTGTCATCTTGGTTGACCCTTAAATATATCAGGATCACCTTACTAAGATCAGCACTAATAATGTGCTTCTTACTCTTCTGATCCCAGTTTGAAAAGGTTTTACAGCACTGCTGCTAAACCTGATATTGGTAGATAAATGCTTTACTTTTCGTATGAAGAAAGATAAAGTACTATACATTTTCTGTAGTCAGCTATGTCCTTGTCGAGGGACAATGTTTTATTGGTGATGAATGGCTATCCACATTAAACACTTGTGGGAGGACAGTTGATCAGCTTCACAGCAAAAGCAGTCATAGACATGTATGCAACTTCAAAGCTTTAAGAAAAGGACAGTTGTTTTCACAGAGATGAGACTTTTATATAATTTTTTAGTATGTTTATACCATTTGCTTGTCACATAATTATTTGTTCTGAAATCTGTATTTTCTGTCTAAGTAAGCATCTAGACAATGAACCACTTTTAGCCATTTTTGGCATTATTACATTGTACACCCCTACATCAATTTGATTCTGGAAACACAAATCATGTAGCAAAGATCGCCTCATGCACAACACATCTATAGCTATTGGAAGTAGCAGGCACATTTTTTAAGAATACCATTCTTGCAACGTTTGTGTCCTTTCATTTATTTTTGTCTGCTTTTTAAACAAAGATATTAAATGGGTTGTATGAGATAATTAAAAATCTTGGTCAATCCTACAACCACTTACAATAAAAAAAAAAAACTTTACCTGTTTCTCCTGTATAATTCTGCTGGTCTGGTACTCCTGCCTGTCACGGGGCGCCAAAGGCGCACTCGGTCTCCCATCAGCCGCAGACCTGCTGCTTAGCTTTGGGAGCGAGGATCCGTGTTTGACCTCGTTCCCAGGGCGGCTTTGCTAGCTGGGACGCTCCCTGCTCCTAGGTCTGCCTTAAGCGCTAAGCTGATCACTCGGTGCTCGACTTGTCTGTCTGTCGGTCATGTGACGCTGGCCACGTCACATGACCCTCAGACCCCACTATAAATACAGGCAGCCTGCTGGCCACAGGTTGCTGTTAATTCTAGGTTCCTGGCTATTTGTTGGACTACTGATTACTCACCTGATCCTGTTCCCTGACGATCCTTTGCCTGCTCCTCCTGTACTGCACATCCCTCCTGGTATTGTGACCTCGGCTCCCACCTGACTCCTCTTTGCGGACTGCTCTGGTACTTCTCTACTCTCCTGGTATTTGCCCCCTGGCTTCTCCTGATCATTCTTTGCTTAACCCTTTGTACTGCGTAGCTCTCTTGGTTCTGACCCGGTCCGTTCACATTCCGTTATTTGTCTTGTCTGTCTTCCCAGCACGTATCCTAAGTTAGGGACTGCCGTCTAGTTGTCCCCTGTAATTAGGACTTGTGAGGCAAGTAGGCAGGGGTGAGGGTGGAGCGCAGTGGTCACTATCCTGCCCCCTGTGTGTAGTGTACATGACCGTCACACCGCCGCTGTTTGTTTTTAAACAGCAGAAGTGACGTGGATATAGCATGTAAACACTGCAGCCAATTATGGTCCTAAGCAGGGGCATTCCTAGGTCAAAACATTTGGGTCTTGGGCCTCAGATGTTTTGTCCAGGGCCTGAATGTTGTGACTTCCCAGGGCCCTACACCATTTACTGGGCAAACTAAGCCTCTGGTCTCAGAAATCACTTTACTTAGACTGCAGGGGTATAGCAATTTAGCCTCCAGCCCTAAAATTCTACACAGGCCTGCACACATCTGTGTCTTTGGGAATTATTGTACATCACGGTTATATTGTAGTTTTTGCCACCTTTCACAGCAAAAACTGAGACAAAACTGTTGTGAACAATGACCCCTAGACATACAGTACAGACCAAACGTTTGGACACACCTTCTCATTCAAAGAGTTTTCTTTATTTTCATGACTATGAAGGCATCAAAACTATGAATTAACACATGTGGAATTATATACATAACAAACAAGTGTGAAACAACTGAAAATATGTCATATTCTAGGTTCTTCAAAGTAGCCTTCTTTTGCTTTGATTACTGCTTTGCACACTTTTGGCATTCTCTTGATGAGCTTCAAGAGGTAGTCCCCTGAAATGGTCTTCCAACAGTCTTGAAGGAGTTCCCAGAGATGCTTAGCACTTGTTGGCCCTTTTCGCCTTCACTCTGCGGTCCAGCTCACCCCAAACCATCTCGATTGGGTTCAGGTCCGGTGACTGTGGAGGCCAGGTAATCTGGCGCAGCACCCCATCACTCTCCTTCATGGTCAAATAGCCCTTACTTTCAAAGTTTTCCCAATTTTTCGGCTGACTGACTGACCATCATTTCTTAAAGTAATGATGACCACTCGTATTTCTTTACTTAGCTGCTTTTTTCTTGCCATAATACAAATTCTAACAGTCTATTCAGTAGAACTATAAGCTGTGTATCCACCTGACTTCTCCTCAAACGCCCACTGATGGTCCCAACCCCATTTATAAGGCAAGAAATCCCACTTATTAAACCTGACAGTGCACACCTGTGAAGTGAAAACCATTTCAGGGGACTACCTCTTGAAGCTCATCAAGAGAATGCCAAGAGTGTGCAAAGCAGTAATCAAAGCAAAAGGTGGCTACTTTAAAGAACCTAGAATATGACATATTTTCAGTTGTTTCACACTTGTTTGTTATGTATATAATTCCACATGGTTTGCACACCTGAATTTGTTATTTTTTGTCTCTGCAGATCCTTTCAAATTTGGTCAGAATTTCAAAGTAGATCACTTTTGTGACACACAATTAAAAATTCACAAAAAAGTCATAGCTCCATGTTAAGACAATATCAGACCTCATGATCAGAACCCTATATCAGACCTCCAATCAGCCCCCCATATCAGACCTCAGATAAGACACCCATGTCAGACCTCAGATCACAAACCCATATCAGGGCAACTACAGTACCCTGAAAGATTATCAAAATTAGGGTTATTCCCTTTAGAAAAAAGACGACTGAGGGGAATCTAATTACTATGTATAAATATATCAGGGGTCAGTACAGAGATCTATCCCATCATCTATTTATCCCCAGGACTGTGACTGTGACGAGGGGACATCCTCTGCGTCTGGAGGAAAGAAGGTTTTGTACACACACATAGAAGAGGATTCTTTACGGTAAGAGCAGTGAGACTATGCGAACTCTCTGCCTGAGGAGGTGGTAATGGTGAGTACAATAAAGGAATTCAAGAGGGGCCTGGATGTATTTCTGGAGTGTAATATATTACAGGCTATAGCTACTCTAGAGGGGTCGTTGATCCAGAGAGTTATTCTGATTGCCTGATTGGAGTCAGGAAGGAATTTTTCATTCCCCAAAAGTGAGGAAAATTGGCTTCTACCTCACAGGGTTCTTTTTTTGTTTGCCTTCCTCTGGTTCAACTTGAAGGATAACAGGCCGAACTGGATGGACAAATGTCTTTTTTCAGCATTATGTACTATGTTACTATGTTACTAGATCAGACTGTCCTGTCAGACATCAGAGCAGACCCCCATGTCAGACCCCCCATCAGAGTTAAAATCTCAGGCATTACACTAAATTAACTTATATCTCCTGTTTGACCACCACTCGGTAGATATTGCAGTCTCCCCTGCAGTCATCACCACCTGATCTTTTCTAGGGCACACTGCATACAACATCAGGTCATATTATGATTCTAATGTATACACAGTCAGGACAATGCAGCAAGGCTCATCGAGGAAGATCAGGGAGCAGTGAGTATAGGCAAGTGCTAGCCACGCTACACTCCCCGTACCTTCTGCATCCTAGTGAACAGTTTCATAATGGGAATATACCGGGAATATTAATTTGGATTAAATATAAAATGGTGACAGCTTACATTTACATTATAGGGGGGAAAAAGTATAGATGTGCACTCCCTTACCTTTGCTCTTAACCCGACATATCCCCAATTGCGTTGCTGAGAGACAAAAAATTATTTTTTTAAAGATTTTGTGATACTGTGTCATGAAATGTCTATCTCATATAAGTCTATTTGTAGCCACCAGTCATTTTGTTGTGAATTGTCGCTTGTCAAGGTATAGCCAGCATATTCTGAAGTTTTCATGATTTTGTTTTGTCTATAACCAACTTCATAAGATAAGTGTGAACACGTGTGCAAATACTTTAATGACTAGAAGCACAGGAATATATTTTTTGTTACTTGGGTTGACATGCTTCTTTAACCCCTTAAGGATTTAGGACGTACGATACGTCATGTATGCAGAGTCCTTAAGGACTCGGGACGTACCGGTACGTCCTAAGTTTAAAAGCAGATTGCGGTTAATTGTGACAGGATTCCCGCTGAAATCATTCAGCGGGCATCCTGTCACAAAGCGCCCGTATTGGCGATCGCCGCAAACCGCAGGTCAATTCAGACCTGCGGTTTGTGGCTTTTACCTGCAGTTGCGGCGGGCGGTGCCATCGGGTCCCCATGTTGCTGTGGGGGGGACCCGATGGCATGGAAGGCAGCGCGATGTCTAAGGAAGGAATCGCGCTGCCTTCCGGTGACGAGCCTGTGATATCCAGCCCCCTGGATCTCACAGGCCGGAAGCTGTATGAGTAATACTCACTGTATTACTCACTCATACAGCCAATGCATTCCAATACAGAAGTATTGGAATGCATTGTAAAGGATTAGACCCCCAAAGTGGGACAAAAATAAAGTGAAAAAAAAAGTTTAAAAAATTAAGTTTTCCCCAAATTTTTTAAAAATGTTTCAAGTAAAAATAAACAAAAACATTTTGGGTCATTTTCCCCAAATAAAGTAAAAAAAATAATTGGTAAAAAATAGGGAAAAAAAAAGTATACATATTATGTATCGCCGCGTCCGTATCGACCGGCTCTATAAACATATCACATGACCTAACTCCTCAGATGAACATCGTAAAAAATAAAAAATTAAAACTGTGCTAAATAAAACCATTTCTTTTTGTCACCTTACATCACAAAAAGTACAACAGCAAGTGATCAAAAGGTGTTTGCCCACCAAAATAGTACCAATCTAACCGGCACCCTCATCCCGCAAAAAATGAGCCCCTACCTGAGACAATCGCCCCCCAAAAAATAAAAAAAACTTTAGAACATAATATGGAGACACTAAAACATCATTATTTTTGTTTTTAAAAAAAAGCTGGTTATTGTGTAAAACTTACATAAATAAAAAAAAGTATACATATTTGGTATCGCCACGTTCGTATCAACTGGCTCTATAAAAAAAAATCACATAAAAAAAATCAAAATGAGCCCCTACCTGAGACAATCGCCCCAAAAAATAAAAAAACTATAGAACATAATATGGAGACACTAAAACATCATTATTTTTGTTTTAAAAAAAGCTGTTATTGTGTAAAACTTACATAAATAAAAAAAAGTATACATATTTGGTATCGCCACGTTCGTATCAACTGGCTCTATAAAAAAAATCACATGACCTAACCCCTCAGATGAACACCGTAAAAAATAAAAGTAAAAACTGTGCTAAATAAACCATTTTTTGTCACCTTACATCACAAAAAGTGTAATAGCAAGCGATCAAAAAGTCATATGCACCCCAAAATGCCAATCAAACCGTCATCTCATCCCGCAAAAAATGAGACCCTACCTAAGATTATCACCCAAAAACTGAAAAAACTATGGCTCTCAGAATATGGAGACACTAAAACATGATTTTTTTTTGTTTCAAAAATGATATTATTGTGTAAAACTTCCAAAAATAAAAAAAGTATACATATTAGGTAATGCCACGTCCATATCGACCGGCTCTATAAAAATCACACATGAACTAACCCCTCAGATGAACACCGTAAAAAATTTAAAATAAAAACTGTGCTAAATAAATCATTTTTTGTCACCTTAAATTACAAAAAGTGTAATAGCAAGCGATCAAAAAGTCAAACGCACCCCAAAATAGTGCCAATAAAACCGTCATCTCATCCCACAAAATCATACCCTACCCAAGGTAATCGCCCAAAAACCTGAAAAAAAATTATGGCTCTCAGACTATGAAACATTAAAACATAATTTTTTTTGCTTCAAAAATGAAATCATTGTGTAAAACTTACATAAATAAAAAAAAGTATACATATTAGGTATCGCCGCATCCCATGACAACCTGGTCTATAAAAATATCACATGATCTAACCTGTCAGATGAATGTTGTAAATAACAAAAATAAAAACGGTGCCCAAAACAGCTATTTCTTGTTATCTGGCCTCACAAAAAGTGTAATATAGAGCAACCAAAAATCATATGTACCCTAACTAGTACCAACAATGATGCCACCCCTATCCTATAGTTTCTAAAATGGGGCACTTTTTTTGGAGTTTTCTACTCATCAGGGGGGCTTCAAATGGGATATGGTGTCCAGAAAAAAACTGTCCAGCAAAATCTGCCTTCCAAAAACCGTATGGGCATTCCTTTCCTTCTGCGCCTGCCGTGTGCCCGTACAGTCGTTTACGACCACATATGGGGTGGTTTCTGTAAACTACAGAATCAGGGCCATAAATATTGAGTTTGGTTATTGATGTTAACCCTTGCTTGGTAACTGGAAAAAAATTATTTAAATGTAAAATCTGCCAAAAAGAGTGAAATTTTGAAATTGTATCTCTATTTTCCATTAATTCTTGTGGAACACCTAAAGGGTTAACAAAGTTTGTTAAATCAGTTTTGAATACCTTGAGGGGGGTAGTTTATAGAATGGGGTCCATTTTTGGGTGGTTTCTTTTATGTAAGCTCGTAAAGTGACTTCAGACCTGAACTGGTCCCTAAAAAATTGGGTTTTTGAAAATTTCTGAAACATTTCAAGATTTGCTTCTAAATTTCTAAGCCTTGTAACATCCCCAAAAAATAAAATATCATTCCCAAAATGATCCAAACATGAAGCAGACATATGGGGAATGTAAAGTAATAACTATTTTTGGAGGTATTACTATGTATTATAGAAGTAGAGAAATTGAAACTTGTAAATTTGCCATTTTTTACAAATTTCTGGTAAATTTGCAATTTTTTTATAAATAAAAATGATTTTTTTTTACTTCATTTTACCAATGTCATGAAGTACAATATGTAACGAAAAAACTATCTCAGAATGGCCTGGATAAGTCAAAGCGTTTTAAAGTTATCAGCACTTAAAGTGACACTGGTCAGATTTACAAAAAATGGCCAAGTCCGTAAGGTGAAATAGGGCTGAGTCCTTAAGGGGTTAAAAACATGGGAGCTCCACAAAAATAAAGTGATAGGAATACATGATAAATATCACTGAATGAAATGCAATTACATTCCAATTTACAAGCACGATCTTACAATGATGAAATATTGGGTTTCCATATACACAACCTTATTTTTCTTCAGCGTGCTATTTATTTTTAAAGCGGATAGGACATTGACCTATACAACCTGAAAATCTCACTGCAGGTCCTATTCTTGTCCATTTTTGTGGATGATGATAGTTCTTTCTTTTGTTTAAAGCGATAACATAAAACAGAATGCACATGGAAATTATCAATTTTTCAACGATCTATTTTTTGTGAACAGAAAATCAGATATGCCTGTGTACATGACAATTATAGTCCTGTTTTTTTTCCTTTATTTTAAGCAAATACAGATCATAAATATTTAAATTAGCAATTTTTTTCTCTGCTAGGACTTCACTCTTTTAAGAAATTTCAAAGTGATGTTCATGTCTCTTTTATACAGTAAAGCAACAACTATAAGACGCTATGGTATAAACAGTTGGTTGTTCTCACTTAACTGCTGATCCATCTAGTGAAGTTTCATTAGGGAGCCATGTGCGTTTGCAAAGGATGAATGATTTCATTAGCAGTGAGACTAATAAACTTATGAAAGTTAATAATGTGAATATGTTTGAGTTGGAATTATGCACAAAGGCATTGTCACTGGAAAAAAATGAAAATCTAAAACAATACAAAAGAAGTGCACACAGAATAAAACAAATTTATAATGTGTTTTTAATGCAACACATTTTAACAACGTATTTTCTTTTTTCCAACTTAATCATTAATTAATAAGCTTATAAAAATATTAATAGAATAAAAAGTGAAAATAAGGAATAGTAGCAGGTAGAATTTAATTTTTAAATGCAACTCGGTTAACCTTGTAAAATCTTATAATATCCTTTAATGGAATTAGTTAAATCTGACCAATGACCACTCCTCCTGTCCCTTACACAAAGGCTAGTTGCACACTATCATTTACCGATCCTCCTGGATCTGGCATTGACAGGCACTGCCAGAACTTTGTCTGGCCCCATAAACTATAATAGGGTCCGGCAGTGATCCGGCCACAATCCTGCAGAGAAATGGACGAACTACCACTGCATGCAGAGGTTTTTGTCTGGCTGACTCCTGGCATTCTACACTGGAACAGCCTGCCGAAAGGCTTTTCTGGTGGTGTAAAACAGCCCTAAGATGTTGCGATGAGGGATGACATATTATGTATTGTCTAGGTTTCAATTTGTGTTCTCTGTTGACTTCTTCAATATCACAAAAAAAAAAAATGAAACAAAAACCTATAAAGCTACAATGAAATGTGTTTTAGAAACCTACATTTTCTAGACTTGATATAATGACCTGTAGTCTTGAAAGGACTGTCCCAGTAGCCACACATTATTTTTTACCTGGGGACACAGGATTTCTGATCCTAATGTTCTCTTACATTATTTTGCGACTGATGGTGATAAATATTTGTCTAAATTGAAACACACTAAGCTTTTGAGGTAAAAATGTCTTAACAAGGCAATTTTGTACAGTAAGTTCGTTCAATGTAGGGAAATCATGCAACTGCTGTGTGGCTCAGTGCTGCACTCCTTCTCTCCCTGATGTGAAAGCACTGCACTTCACTAGGGGCAGCTCAGGTCAAATAGACTAATACAGCTTCCTTGCCAGTCAATTGTATCTGCATGAATTTCTATACACTGAGCTCTTTCTAGTGGCAGCTGCAGGCAGCCAGCTTTGAAATAGAAGGAAAACAGTGATTCATCAAAATAGATATGCCAGTTTTCTGGTATGAATACTGTACATTAAGAAATATGATGGTCAGAATGAGCTCTATATTTAAGAAGTACCTGTTCCGCTTTTTCTGATGCAGTAATTGTATAAATTTAATTTAAAAAAATTTAAATCAAATTTATTCTGATTAAAAAAAGAAGGTAAATTCCTCAGAAATCCAGGGCCATGCAATTAGCATTCTGCATTGCCTGGGGGTCATTGACACACGTGTATTGGGAAACTATGTGGAACGGGGGGGGGGGGGCCCATACTGAGTTTTGCTATGGGACCCTATTAGATCTGTTTATGTTTCTAACAGTAGGGCATATATCTATAGTACATATTTCAGCTAAAACTGGGGATAGTGACCACACTGGCCAAATAGAGAGCTGGAAATGACTCCTAATAAAAGGAAATCACATAGCACTCAAAGTGTAACCTGCAAATGTACAATGTAGGTGAGAGGAGTAGCAAATGACTCTCTTCCCTGTGGCTCATTGCACTGGTTACTTGTTGTCGGATTAAATTCAAAACTCTCTTATATGTAAATTGCCCACAGTGCTGTACCCATTCAGTAAAACTCACTTCCCAGACCCATACCTTAATTCGCCATACACTAACTCCACTGCATCTTAACTAGCTACCCTTGGAGATCACTACTTTATATCATATTAGCACAGATGCTGGCTTGTGATGGGTTCATGCAGTTTTATTTATATTACCAACACATGGGACTGCTCTTCTGGACAAAATTAGTACCATGTAACTATTGCGTCACTCCTCTCATTTCATTTAGATTGTACGCTCTTATGGGTAGGGACCAATGTTGCCAGCTTGAATTTTTCTGTAAAAAAAAAATCACAGACAGAAAACATTTTTACGGACAAATTGGAACATCACAATGATTGATAAAGAATCTAAGTAATATATATCTCTAAATCAATATACTGATATGAACATATTACCAGCACTTACTGTGAGCTGTAAAGTGATAATTACAATTAAAATGACCTGCTCAAGTACCACCAGCCTCAAAAAAAAATGAGATCTATTTTTTCATGGACAATGTAAAAAAGTGTAATTACTGGATGGTTGGCAACCTTAGCAGGGGCCTCTCCCATTTTGTCCCATTTTTATTTACTTGTTTTAATTTTCATTTTACTTGTTTGTTGCTGAAGCATATGTTATTTTATAAACAAAATACTACTTTTTAAGGAAGATTGTAAAGAAATATGGTCAGTTAGAATGGCTTTGCAAGGAGCCAAGTACAAAACAAACATGAGGCTTAATAGTAAAGAGAAGCATCAATTGAGAATTCTTTGGTCAATGGCAACATGCAGAAACAGAGAAAAGACAAAACGAGTTGGCCAATTGTAGAGTAATAATAGTGTCAGAATTGGTGGTGTAATGCCATGCGCTCTTATGACCAGTTTTAAAGACAGGCAGGGTCACAACAAAGTCACTTTAATACAGTTTATTGCTTGATCCAGCCAACTTACAGTTCAGTTCAGCCGGATCACGGGCTCGGGGCTCCTTTAGAAGTGTCTACAGGCTAGTGTTTGCTTCACATACATCTTGCAGGGTGTGTTCTTCAGCCTCTCACACAAGATACACCCTGCCTCATGCTGCTGACTTTTAAACCCCGAAGTGGATCATGGGGAGTAAGCACCCACCCAGCTCTTTGCTTACTCCCAGTAAAAGCCAGGCCTAAATTAGCTGAAACCAGCTATGCTAGTTAACAAGAGCGTCCACTATCTATTCTAGTGGATTCACAAGCTAACGGCTTTTACTCCACCAAGGCTGGGTACCTTGGTGGCAAGTTTCACGAACCAGCAGGTGTGAACCCACTGTGCCACGTGTCCTACCTCCTCTAAGGGCGTTGTCTAAGTGAACCCCTGGATCTTCACAGTACCCCTGATGGCGGGGATAGACTTTCCTGAGAGGAATACCAGGTCGCTACTTCTTGAGAAAGATAGGCACACGAGGCAGCTGGTCCAGGCAGACCAGGAGTTACCTGAGAAAGGTACCAGAGGTGCAGGACCAAAGGATGAGGTAGAGGCGTATTCAGACAGGCAAAAGGTCAGGGCAGGTGGCACATGTACAGGTCAGGCAATCAGGGTCGGCAACAGGAGACTCAAGGCAAGCAGAAAGGTATCTAACAGGTAGCAGAGTCGAGGAATACAGATACGAGTCAGGAACTCAGAAACGCTAGCGGAAACCAGGAACCTTAGCAGGACACAAAGACCTTGACACTGAGGTATCTGGGAAGGGGGCTGGGCCACTTATATATGCGCAGGAGGGCTAGGATAGGTTAGTGAGGTAACCTGACCTAACCCATAAAGCCCAGGAAGTTATGCGCGCCAGCCCTTAAGGAAGTGCTGCAGGAAACCAGCAGCAAGCTTGCTGTGGCCAGGGCTGAGACCAAACTGTGGAACGGATCCCATAACAACAGCACCCACACAGACAGAGCCCAGGACTGCAGCGGTGAATGGGAAGCACCGTCCACAGATCACCGCTGAACACCGCGGCGGTAAGCAGGGGAACAGCGGCACACAGCAGCCGCTGTTACAGCACATCTCAGGTGCACCCCAGCAAAACCTTGATATGCATCTCCTTAATAGGTTTCTTGCACCATTCTCGGAGATACATACCGTCCTTCATATATGAGGCCTGTCACTGCCTCACAGCAGTCAAACAATTTATTAGCATTCCATTTTTGCAGTAAAGTAATGTGTCTGCCAGTGATAAATCAAGCTATCCGAATAATAATAACAATAATAATCTTTATTTATAGAATGCCAATAATTCTGTGAAACTATTCAATGTCAGGGCAGACAGCAAAGGGTTAGTATGGTAGACAGGTTAAGGTTAGGGGAGGCAGCAAAGAATCAGATTTGAAAAACAGACAGAAGTTCAGTACATGGGTAAGCAATCATAATGGCACACCTTCAATGATAAACTAATAAACTAGGAACCTAAGCTCAGGCAAGGAGTGAAAGGGTAGCCCAGTATTTATAGTGGAAGCTGATTAAATATTAGAAGGTGCTATGCAATTGCACACAGAGCAAGGAGAGGAGGGTAGTGGTAGTGAGGGCTAAAATGGGTTTAGTAGTATTTCAATTAATAATGCTTATAATAGAAATAGCGAGGCAGTGACAGACACAGGCCACTAATGTAAGTAGGGATGATATAGTGACGTGGCCATCACTATACTAAATAGAGTAGTGCAGATAAAAGCTGAATGTTCCAGTGCAATGTGTGTGAAAATTAATGTTGGATGACGGCATCTAGTTCTGAATAGTGTTGATCACGAATATTCGAATTTCAAATTTTTATTGCGAATATAGGTACTTCGAAAATTCGCGAATATTTCGAATATAGTTATATATATTCGTAATTTCGAATATTAAAATATTTTTTTTTCGATTTTTTTATTTTTTTTTATTATTATTTTTTATTTTTATTTTTATCAGTACACATGATCCCTCACTGCTTCTAGCTTGTGGGCCAATAAGAAGGCTGCAATATACTTGACTTTAGGAGTAGTAGTGTTTGCGAATTTTGCTCTATATTTGTTTTTTTTTGAATATTCGCTATATTGCTAAATATTCTTGTTTTAGAATATTACGAATATTCGAAAAAACTAAGTTATAGCAATATAGAGAATATTCGAAAAAAATCGAATATAGAGCAATTTAGCTAATATAGTGCTATAATCTTCTTTGTCTAATAGTTGTAAGTTGAAAAATAAGCAATAAAAAAAATTAAAATCCGAAAATTCAAATTACAAAAATTCGCATATTACACAATCATTACCTTCCCGATTTTTTGAGTAAAAAAAAAAAATCGCAAATTTTCGAATTTGCTAATTTTTTACGAATATTCTACAAAATATTTGCGAAATATCGCGAATTCGAATATGACCCCTGCCGCTCATCACTAGTTCTGAAGAAGGGTTCGGAGGAGGAATAAACAGGGAAGAGTCAGATTAGGGAATATAATAAGCCTGTCTAAAAATATGTATTTTTAAGGGATGTTTAATACTAAAGAAGTCAGGAATTAAATTGATTGTTCATGGAATTTTTTATTTTTTGTCACAAGTTAGTGGAATATGAGACTTTGTAAGAAAAAAAAAATCAACATTTTCCGCTAACTTGTGACAAAAAATAAAAAATTCTAGGAACTCGCCATGCCACTCATGGAATACCTTGGGGTGTCTTCTTTCCAAAATGGGGTCACTTGTGGGGTAGTTATACTGCCCTGGCATTCTAGGGGCCCAAATGTGTGGTAAGTAGTTTGAAATCAAAATGTGTAAAAAATGACCTGTGAAACCCTAAAGGTGCTCTTTGGAATGTGGGCCCCTTTGCCCACCTAGGCTGCAAAAAAGTGTCACACATGTGGTATCTCCGTACTCAGTAGAAGTTGGGCAATGTGTTTTGGGGTGTCATTTTACATATACTTATGCTGGGTGAGATAAATATCTTGGTCAAATGCCAACTTTGTATAAAAAAATGGGAAAAGTTGTCTTTTGCCGAGATATTTCTCTCACCCAGCATGGGTATATGTAAAATGACACCCCAAAACACATTCCCCAACTTCTGCTGAGTACGTCAATACCAGATGTGTGACACTTTTTTGCAGCCTAGATGCGCAAAGGGGTCCACATTCCTTTTAGGTAGGGCATTTTTAGACATTTGGATCCCAGACTTCTTCTCATGCTTTAGGGCCCCTAAAATTCCAGGGCAGTATAAAATACCCCACATGTGACCCCATTTTGGAAAGAAGACACCCTAAGGTATTCAATGAGTGGCATGGCGAGTTCATAGAAAAAAAAAATTTTTGCCACAAGTTGGCCGAAATTGATTTATTTTTATTTTTTTCTCACAAAGTCTCCCTTTCCGCTAGCTAGGGGGAAAAATTTCAATCTTTCATGGACTCAATATGCCCCTCAGTGAATACCTTGGGGTGTCTTCTTTTCAAAATAGGGTCATTTGTGGGGTGTTTGTACTGCCCTGGCATTTGAGGGTCTCCGCAATCATTACATGTATGGCCAGCATTAGGAGTTTCTGCTATTCTCCTTATATTGAGCATACGGGTAATGAGATTATTATTTTTTCGTTCAGCCTCTGGGCTGAAAGAAAAAATGAACGGCACAGTTTTCTTCATTCGCATCGATCAATGTGGATAAAAAAAATCTCTGCCCAAAAAAAAAAGGAGGGGAAAGGCGTCTGCCAGGACATAGGAGCTCCGCCCAACATCCATACCCACTTAGCTCGTATGCCCTGGCAAACCCGATTTCTCCATTCACATCAAGCGATGTGGATGAATAAATCATTGCCGGGATTATTATTATTTTTTTTATATATATACAAAGTGTTTGCCAAAGTATATGAACACCCCGCCGCCTCCTCAACTCATATGCCTCGGCAAACGTATCTTTTACTGCAGAGGAGAAATCTCGTCTTGCAGCGCCGCATACACTGACTTTTGTGTAATCTGACAGCAGCGCAATGCTTCTGTCAGAATGCACATCAGTGCTGCAGCTAGTCGATCGGTTGGTCCACCTGGAAGATAAAAAAAAAAAAAAAGAAAAAACCAGGCCACAACGCAATAGGTTTATTAACTTTATAATAACATTTGAACGGAACATATAAACTTTGTTTAACTTTTTGAACTGAACGTTAACTTTTTTGCTTACCAGTTTTTTTTGTTTTTGTTTGTTTTTTACCTTTATAGGGCAAACCTCTCCTTCCCCATGGGACAATGTGCAAAGCGCAAATCGCCCAAAGATGTGGCGAAGTACATTATGCACTTTATCCCAGGTGAAAGGAGAGGTTTGCAGCAGCTGTGAGTGTAAGGGCCCTAATAGCCCTGTGTGCCTGTCCTGTGAGATGCAATCCCTATGCTAAGTGTACCTGTGTGTGGTACTTCCGGAAACACTCCCCTAAGCATAGGGCAGGGTGGTCAGGGCAGTCAGGACAGAAATAGCGGGTGTCACGCCTTATTCCACTCCTGCTACAGACACTACATCTTTTTCGGGGTGACGGTTGGGTTGAGGTACCAGCAACGACATTGGGGAAATGTTGCTCGTGTAGACGGCTCACTACACTGGTGGTTGGGGCCACGGAACCTCCTGGATACAGGAGGTTCGCGATGATCTCTTCCTGAAATTTGAGGAAGGATCCCGTTTTCCCAGCCTTACTGTAGAGAATAAAAGTATTGTACATCGCCATTTGAATCAAATATACAGACACCTTCTTATACCAGCGTCTGGTGCGTCGGGAAACTAAATAGGGAGCCAACATCTGGTCATTGAAGTCCACCCCTCCCATGAGCGCATTATAGTCGTGGACTGAGAGGGGCTTTTCAATGACACTGGTTGCCCGTTCAATTTGTATTGTCGTGTCTGCGTGAATGGAGGAGAGCATGTAAACGTCACGCTTGTCTCTCCATTTCACCGCGAGCAGTTCTTCATTACACAAGGCAGCCCTCTCCCCCCTTGCAAGACGGGTGGTAACGAGCCATTGGGGGAAGCCCCGGCGACTAGGTCGCATGGGGCCACAGCAGCCAATCTGTTCTAGGAACAAATGCCTGAAGAGGGGCACTCTTGTGTAAAAATTGTCCACATAAAATGGTACCGCTTGCCAAATAAGGGTGACACCAAGTCCCAGACTGTCTTCCCACTGCTCCCCAGGTAGTCAGGGCAACCGACCGGCTCCAGGGTCTGATCTTTTCCCTCATAGATACGAAATTTGTAGGTATAGCCTGTGGCCCTTTCACAGAGCTTATACAATTTGACCCCATACCGGGCGCGCTTGCTTGGGATGTATTGTTTGAAGCCAAGGCGCCCGGTAAAATGTATAAGGGACTCGTCTACGCAGATGTTTTGCTCAGGGGTATACAAATCTGCAAATTTGTTGTTGAAGTGGTCTATGAGGGGCCGAATTTTGTGGAGCCGGTCAAAAGCTGGGTGGCATCTGGGACGGGAGGTGGTGTTGTCGCTAAAGTGCAGGAAGCGCAGGATGGCCTCAAATCGTGCCCTGGACATAGCAGCAGAGAACATGGGCATGTGATGAATCGGGTTCGTGGACCAATATGACCGCAATTCATGCTTTTTGGTTAGACCCATGTTGAGGAGAAGGCCCAGAAATTTTTTTAATTCGGAAACTTGGACTGGTTTCCAACAGAAAGGCTGGGCATAATAGCTTCCCGGGTTGGCGGCTATAAATTGAGTGGCATACCGATTTGTTTCTGCCACGACTAAGTCCAAGAGCTCCGCAGTCAAGAACAGCTCAAAAAATCCCAGTGCCGAACCGATCTGAGCTGTCTCAACCCGAACTCCAGACTGGGCGGTGAAAGGGGGAACTACAGGTGCGGCTGAAGTTGGGGACTGCCAATCAGGGTTTGCCAGCACCTCAGGGACTCTAGGGGCTCTACGGGCCTGTCTGTGCGGTGGCTGCGACGGGGTAACTATTGCACGTGCCACCGTACCAGCTTCAACTGCCCTTCTGGTGCTCGCCACTTCACCTTGTTGTACGGCAGTGCTGGTACTAGGTCCAGGGAGGGCTGCGCTGCTGGTGTATGCCTCACCACGTGATCCGACAGCGCCAGCCCCACTCTGCTGCTCTTGAAGCGGATCCTGCGCAAACTGTGGTCTAGCAACAAGGGGCCGGGTACGCCTGGTGCTATCAGGGACCTCAACCTCCTCGCCCGAACTTTGGGTTTAGACTGCCACTGCTTTCTACAGGTTCATATTCTGACCCGCTAGATTCGTCAGATGAGGGTTCCCATTCCTCATCCGACTGGGTCAGAAGCCTGTAGGCCTCTTCAGAAGAATACCCCCTGTTTGATATTTGGACTACTAAATTTAGGGGTATTCCCTGAGACTACCCAAGAAAAAAAGCAAGCCTGTCTTACAAATGGGAGGCTAGCGAAGTACCGGAGGCCGCTGCGATTGATAAAAAATATCAAAACTGATTTTTTTTATCGCCGCAGCGCTTGTAAAGTGATTGTGCAGTGATAAAAAAATATATATTTTTTTTGTCACTGCGGCGGGGCGGGCGTGGGTGAACGCACGTGTGGACGACCGATCAGGCCTGATCGGGCAAACACTGCGTTTTGGGTGGAGGGTGAACTAAGGTGACACTAATACAATTATAGATCTTATAGATACTATAAAAGTACAAATGCTGATTAGCGATACGCTAATCAGCGAATAAGTGACTGTGGTGCGGTGGGCTGGGCGTTAACTGACGCTAACTACCTAACCGAGGGGCCTAAACTATCCTAAAACCTAACAGTCAATACTAGTGGGAAAAAAAAGTGACAGTTTACACTGATCACTTTTTTCCCTTTCACTAGTGATTGACAGGGGCGATCAAGGGGTGATCAAGGGGTTAATTGGGGTGATAGGGGGTGATCTGGGGCTAAGTGTGGTGTTGGTGGGTACTCACTGTGATGTCTGCTTCTCTGCTGGAACCAACCGATCAAAAGGACCAGCAGAGGAGCAGAGAAGCCATTTAACACCTTATATTTATAAATATAAGGTGTTAGATGGCTTGTGATTCGATTTTTAAAAAATCAGCAACCTGCCAGCCATGATCGTTGGCTGGCAGGTTGCTGACGAAATACTCCTTGAACTTTTGCCGACCCGCGATGCGCATGTGTGGGCCGGCTTTGAGCAAAATCTCGCGTCTCGCGAGATGACGCGTATATGCGTGACTCTGCCTGCAGCTGCCGCCTCCGGAACGCGATCCTGCGTTAGGCGGTCCGGAGGCAGTTAAAGGGGTTGTGTCACTTCAGCAAGTGAGATATATTATGTAGAGAAAGTTAATACAAGACAGTTACTAATGTATTGTGAATGTCCATATTGCCTCCTTTGCTGTCTAGATTCATTTTTCCATCACATTATACACTGCTTGTTTCCATGGTTATGACCACCCTGCAATCCATCAGCTGTGGTCGTTCTTGCACACTGTAGGATAAAGCGTTGGTATCTCCGGAGGCCAGGGCCTTGGAAGTTCACAGAGGCTGGTGCTTTTTTTTTTTTTTAGTTTCCAAGCATGACCTATGTTGCTGGATTGCAGGGTGGTCGTAACCATGGAAACGAGCAGTGTATAATGTGATGGAAAAATGAATCCAGCCAGTAAAGGAGGCAATATGGACAATCACAATACATTAGTAAGTGCCTTGTATTAAATCTCTCTACATAAGAAATGCTATTTCCTGAAGTGACAAAACCCCTTTAAAGAAATGCTGCATAAAAGTGATATCTAGAGATCAGCCATTTTTTTTTAAACTGTCTTCTCCACTGATTCTCTGATGCAGATCTCTCCAAGTGTGAAGTCATAACTGTAATTAGTATATAAAATATTTTGATTGCCATATGCATTGTTAGCAGATACAATGCAATTCCTTCCCTTTTCTTTTCATATTTGCATGCAGTTGTCTCACAGAAACAATGGGTATTACTCATTAAGCAAGTTTATTACATCGTCTTTATTTTAAACCAAAGTCTCATAAACCTCAAAAAAATAAATTTACAATTCCCAGCTGCCACCTAAATTTACACCTGTTTGAAATATGAGACAATACTTTCTTGAATTTCACAAGGACTCTTTTCTGTTGTAAAAATACAACATCTAATTGTTCTCATTTTAATATCCGCACACATATACACCAAAGCTTGCCAGCAAGTTAACTAAGGCAGTTAAGAGCATTGCATGTGTGTACTGTGTAAATCCATTGCATCGATGATCCAACAGCTTGCTTATGCACCTATTTGGCGAGGTTTAGAAAATTAGAACAGCTTTTCTTTTCTGGCAGAATCAAGCAATATAGCACTCCCTGGAGTGTTAAAGAAAAGTATATCAAGGCACATACTGCAGTAAGTATGTCGGTTCTTGTGCCGTTTCAACTCCATTTCACTTGATATAAAAAAGAGACAGTATTTAAATGAAGAAACAATGAGGTAAGGAAAATCAAAAAAAAATTCATTCATTCTAAATTACACTTACGGATCTCAAATGTTTATAATTGGAAGAGTGGACATTGTTAATTTGTAGATTTAATACTAAAATTACAATTTTACATTGGAAAAGGGCACACCAACATTTCGAGTGGTCTATATACTGCATAGGGTCTTTGTCAATAATGATAAGCAATTTAACAAGGTATTTAATTGAAATATTTCAGGTGGTTTGTGAACAGTCATATATCACTGCTTTATAAAAAGGGGTTATGTCATGATTGGTATAAAAAATTAAAATCAGACATCCTATAGTACATGAGAATACCTTTCTACCAATGCTAGAACCAGCCCTATACCACACATGGGTCCAGAGATCTCCACATTCGCTGCTCAAATTGTTCTGCTAGATTATCTTCATCCTGGCAGCTCAAGGGACTTGAACTTTCTGCTGCAGGTATCTCCCTGTAACTGCCACAGCTTCTAACAGAACATATGGCTGGTGGCAGCTAAAGATTAAAACTGAGCATGTGCGACCACCTCAGTGAGATGGACAAAAATAAAGAACAAACAGCAGGTAGCGCTATACAGATACATTTATTTAATAACTCACTGGCTGTACTGAACTTTTAATTATATGCAATTCCAAAAGTATTTAGATCAAGGTGCTGGTTTGAAAAATGTAGAATATGTTTTGTGACACAAACCCTTTAAGTGGTACCCGTTTTACTAATATGGTACTGTATGGTCTATTAAACAGCATTTTTATTATTCCATTTGGTATTGCATAGCCTATAGCCTATATTGATTGGTGTTGGTGTGACTATGATTATAGAGGTGCTCCTTGTATCGTTTTCAGTATTTTTGATTTTGGAGAATTTTTGGAGAATTTCTTACATATGGTGACATTAAAAGTTAAGCTTTATATGGGCGAGTTTCTTTCAGTGATATACAACTATTTCCCAACCATAGTTCCAAATAAGACCTCTCAGATCGTGTATGACGTTTCTAATATTAGTAATTCATTACACTCTTTTTACACGTGCTCCAATAGTTAAAACATAACCTTAATCCCTTTATTTTACTTAAAACATATAGGTAAACATAAACATTGAGACTGATTAAAAATCTCAATAGTCAGCAGCAGAGTTATTCCCTAATTCCATCTGGTGTGTAAAGGGTAAGCTAGGTCACTGTTTATTTCTCTACAGCAACACCATGCTTAACCCCTTAGGGACTTAGGACGTACCGGTACGCCACGTTTGCCGAGTCCTTAAGGACTCAGGACGTACCGGTACATCCTAACTTTAAATCGCGATTGCGGCACGGTGGGGGTTAATCGCAACAGGATGTCCGCTGAAATCATTTAGCGGGCATCCTGTCACAACGCCGGGGGGGGTCATGTGACCCCCCCGCATCGCCGGTCGTAGCAAACCGCAGGTCAATTCACACCTGCGGTTTGCTGCGTTTCCGGTCCATTCGGGTCTCCGGTGACCCGATGAACCGGAAAAGGACTGTGATCGGTGGTGTGATTACACACCACCAATCACAGTCCAAGAATTTGGGAGAGGCGGTGCTGGTCGTGGTGCTGATTAATGGTGGCGGTGCTGTCCATGGTGCTGATTGGTGCGGGGAGAGAGGCGGGAGATTCAAACTCCCGGCGCTCCTCTCTCCCATCCTCTTTCTGTTTCAGCACCTGCACCGTCCAGCACCGTCCTCACCAGCTCCTGCGATCCCCCGTCATTGGCACCCATCACCCTCCTGCACCCATCACCCTCCAGGTAGGTTAGGGTCAGTGAGGGAGAGGCACCGTTAGGCAGGGATAGAAGGGAAAAGTTAGTTAGGAAAAAAAACACTTTATCTAAATTTAATGTTTTCTAGCTTTAAGACCCTAGACCCCCCCCTGCCACTTGCCCCCCCCCCACGTCCGCTTGTGGGACCGTCCGCTTGTGGGACCGTGTGGAAAAATCAACGCGGCCTCCCTACCTACCCCCTCTAGGTACCTATCCCCAGGGGTGAGAGCCGTGCCCTTACCAGTGGAAACCTGTTGCTGGTCAGGTATAAGGACAAGAGGGATGTCCTTATACTGTCCACAATCCACGGTAACAGCACCACCCCTGTTCCTGTGCGAGGTACCGCGGCAACGGTCCTCAAGCCAGATTGTATCATCGACTACAATCGGTATATGGAAGGAGTTGATCTCTCTGATCAAGTCCTCAAGCCATAAAATGCCATGCGCAAAACCCGGGCATGGTTCAAAAAAGTTGCGGTCTACTTGGTACAGGTTGCCTTGTACAATGCTTTTGTACTATCCCGAAGCGCTGGCAGCACAGGGACATTCCTCCAATTCTATGCGGCAGTCCTCAAGGACCTGATCTTTTCTGACCGGGAAAGAGCAGGCCGGAGTACCTCGGGAATTAGAGGTGCCCGGATTGACCCTGGCCAACATTTTCCAGGTGTGGTCCCTCATACTGGAAAGAAGGGATGAACCCAAAAAAAGTGCAGAGTGTGTCACAGGAGGGGGATACGGAAGGACACCACCACTCAATGTGACACTTGCCCCGATCATCCGGGCCTCTGCATTATCGATTGCTTCAGGGAGTATCACACTTCCATGGAGTACTAAATTTTTATAATCCCCAACAGTCCGTTACAGAACATAAAAAACTATGGCTCTCAGACTTTGGAGACACGGAAACAATTTTTTTTCCCAAAAATATTAGTTTTAGTGTAGGCATCCTCAAACTGCGGCCCTCCAGATGTTTTAAAACTATAACTCCCAGCATGCCCAGACAACCTACAGCCATCAGCAGGGCATGGTGGGAATTGTAGATTTACAACATCTGGAGTGCCGCAGTTTGAGGATGCCTGCTTAGTGTCTCCAAAGTCTGAGAGCCATACATATTGGGCATCGCCGCATCCATAAAAATCTTCTCTATAAAAATAACATTTAACCCAACCCCCTCGGATGAACAGCATAAAAAAAAAAAAAGTGTAAAAAGCTATTTTTTGTCACCTAACATCTGTGTGCTTTTATTGTGTAAAAAAAAAACGATTTGATACATATGCAAATTAACCTGAGATGAGTCCTATATGTAAGATGAGTCAGGGACAGGACTCATCTCAGGTTAATTTGCATATGTATCAAATCGTTTTTTTTTTACACAATAAAAGCACACAGACCTATGTGGACTAGATATTGCAGATGTGCTAGCGACCATCTAGCAACCCATGTCCTCAGCTCTATACACAAAATCCCGGTGACAGGTTCCCTTTAAGTAACAATGTAGCCAGCTAGTTGCGCACTACCACTGGCTACATATTGCTTACTGAACTCTGCCCAATCCCCTGAGGACGCCGGTTTGCCGGCAAAACATGTCGGGAGGCAGTGTGTGTGTTTGTGTGTTTTGAATGCAGTAGTAGATGCAGATAGTTAGTATTAGGAAATAATGAATAGGTCATTAGCAGAGATTCAGTAAGCAATAGGTAGCCAGTGGTAGAGCACAACTAGCACGCTACATTGTTACTTAAGCATGGTGTTGCTGTAGAGAAATAAACAGTGACCTAGCCTACCCTTTACACATCAAATGGAATATAGGGCATAACTCTGCTGACTATTGAGATTTGTAATCAGTCTCACAGTTTATGTTTACCTATATTCTTTAAATAAGATTTAGTAATAAAGGTTAAGTTTTAACTATTGGAGCACGTGTAGAAAGACGTTCTATAGTCGGATATCTAAGTGTAATGTATTTCCCAACCATACACTATCCTACAGAATAGTGATATTTTCATTGCTTTATGAACAATACACACATCACATGATTTCAATACATGCATCTATCTTGTGATTAATCTATGAGAAGCATTACTCAAAGCCTTTTTTACTATATACTTCTTAAAAGTAAAATTGTAAATCCAAGAAGAACATGCCATAAGGTTATACAAACCAATGAGGAAGCAGGTGTCACTAAGATCTTCAAATTATCAAATTTTCAACTACCTAGTTCCAATCTGTGGCATGTGGGTGGGACATCAAAACCAGATTGAAAATAATAGGGCACATTTATTAAGACTGGCGTTTTAGATGTGGGTCTTAGTAAAACCCTAATAAAGCCCTAATTTGGTGGTGGATGTGCCGCAGTTATGTAGAGGCACCAGCCTCGACATAACTTAGGCGGATCATCCGCAGCTTCTAAATGTAAGACAGCTTCCTAGCTGCCTTACATTTACACAAGCTAATTCCAAACTACACTAGTTTCAGAGAGTACAATATTGTCACCAGGAACAAACTATTCTCAATAAGATAACAGCCCGTGTGAATAATTAACAAATGAAAACATAACTTTTTACCCCTTCAGGACCCTGCCATTTTTCACCTTAAGGACCAGGCCATTTTTTTTTAAATTTAACATGTGTCACTTTACGTATGTGTTAATAACTTTGGAATGCTTTTACTTATCCAAGCCATTCTGATTTTTTTTTTCTTGTGACACATTGTACTTCATGACAGTCATAAATTTGAGTCAATATATTTCACCTTTATTTAGGAAAAAATCCCAAATTTACCAAAACTTTTGAAAAATTCTCAATTTTCAAAATTTCTATTTCTCTGCTTTTAAAACAGAAAGTGACACCTCATAAAATATTTATTACTTAACATTTCCCATATGTCTACTTTATGTTGGCACCATTTTAATATATATATTATTTTTTACAAGAGTCATCTGACAGAGTAGATCATGTGCTATTTTTATAGAGCAGGTTGTTACGGATGCAATGATATCAAATATGTCTACTTTCTATGATGTTTGTTTCAGTTTTTCATAATAAAGCATTTATTTATTTTTTTATTATGTTTTTGTGTCTCCTTTTCTGAACGCCATATTTTTTTTATTTTTCTGCCGATCGTCTTGTGCAGGGGCTTGTTTTTTGCAGAAAGAGTTGAGGTTTTTATTGGTACCATTTTGGGTACATAGGATTTTTTGATCATTCATTATTACACTTTATGGGGCAAGGTGACCAAACATTTGGTTGCTTTGGAACAGTTTTTATTTATTTATCTTTACAGCATTCACCTAAAGGGTTAGATCATGTGACATTTTTATAGAACAGAGCGTTATGGACGTGGCAATACCTAATATGTATACTTTTTCTTATTTATTTAAGTTTTACACAATAGCATTTCTGAAACAAAAAAAATTATATTTTAGTGTCTCTATAGTCTGAGAGCCATAGCTTTTTTATTTTTTGACCGATTGTCTTGTCTTAGTTAGAGTCTCATTTTTTGAGGGATGAGGTGACGGTTTGATTGGTACTATTTTGGGGGGCATTTTCATTTTTGATCGCTTGGTGTTGCACTTTTTGTGATTAAGGTGACAAAAAATGTCTTTTTTGGCACAGTTTTTTATTTTTATTTTTTTACGGTGTTCACCTGAGGGGTTAGGTCATGTGATATTTTTATAGAGCAGGTTGTTACTCTTTAACACAATAGCATATGTGAATTTAAAAAAATGATGTTTTAGTGTCTCCATGTTCTGAGAGCTATAGTTTTTTTTAGTTTTTTTTAGAGATTTTCATATTTTACGGGATGAGGTGACGGGTTTATTGCTACCATTTTGTTCAACATTCACCTTTTTGATCGCTTGGTGTTGCACTTTTTGTGATCTAAGGAGTCAAAAATGGCTTTTTTTTTACACAGTTTTTTTTTTATGGTGTTTATCGGATGTGGTGGATCATGTGATATATTTATAGGGCAGGTTGTTACGGGACTGGTGATACCTAATATGTCTTTTTTTTTTTCTTTTAGGAAAAGGCTATTTATTTTATTTTTTATTTACATTTTTATTCTATTTTTATATTTTTTTACCTTTATTATCAGTGAGGCTGATGGCTGTACTATACTTTGCAATGCTCTTGCATAGCAAAGTATAGTACTATCAGGTAGATGGCAACACAGTATGCCTTTGCAAGGCGTCCTTTTGCCATGGCAACCACCGGCCGCTGCCGTTGCAGCACGACAGACCCGATGGTTGAGAGAGGGAGCCCCATGTAAGGGGTTACAGCAGAGTGTCAGCATACAGCTGACATTCGCTGCTGATGGCGGCGGCTCAGGAACAGAACCGCCGCATCAAATACAGCAGGGGGACTGCATCGGGGGCAGGGGGCACAGATAGGGGAAGGGGGCACAGATGGGGCGAGACGACATAAGGCGCACAGTTGGGGGTCGGATACATGCGGGGGCCACATCAGCGGCAGGCAGGGACAGATGGGGGCAGGGCTGGAAAGGAGGGGGTACCACCAGCATGGAGGGGGCACAAATGGGATAGATGCCAGGACAGAGCGCATAGCAGGCGAATGGGTTGGAGGCAGGGTGCACGGGGGTTGGGGGGAAATCGATGGACAGATGATGCAAGGGGCACAGATTGGGGGGCATGGAGCACACAATACCTGATTTCAGGCAACAGGCACTCTTACACTGCGGCGATCTGATTGGTTGGTCTGCACAGACTAACCAATCGGGTCAATCTCCGGCAAGGGACCACTCTGATTGGAGTTACTGCACTTTAAGCTGTCCATGACAGCAGCAGGGCAGGGACAGGAGCTTTAATTCAAGCGTTTTGCAGCGCTTGGATTAAAGAGCTGCCGAGACATCCATACACGTGCTAGCTGCACAGGCCATGTGCAAATAGCACATATATAGCAGTATGGCAGTCGGGAAGGGGTTAAAAGTTAAGTTTCATATTCTTAATGATTGAAACGGACTGTTACCTTTTGAGAATAGTCTGTCTTACATTTAAACCATTTTCTACAACTAAAACAAGTGTAGAAAATGGTAAATGAGACAGACCTGCCGTCCGTCCCCGCCCATGCCACACCTACTTTTTAGACCTAGAGTGAGCAGGGCAAAGTCGCAGATTGCAGCACAAAGAACCTTTGCACCACAATCTGAGCCAGAAATACGCCTAATGTAGGCATATTTCTTTCTAATAAATGACCCCTAATGTTTTTTAGCCATATGAAACCACAAAATTTGGCTGAAGTTGTACAGGATGTTTGTGCGATGCTTTATGTTTGTCGACATTTCAGTTATGGTCACTGGTTGCAAACTGAGAGGAAAAGAATTTTTAAATGAGAGACCTTGGATTCTCACTTTAGCAAATTGCTACACGCCAAGGCCAAGAGGTGAGCACTGTTCAACATTGCATGTGCTGGTGATTGGGAAAACGACAACAACAAACTTGAATGACAGAAGGAGGTGCACAGGGGTGAACTCTCTGCACAGATTGTCTGATTAGAAGAATGTCACATACTGATCCATTCTGTACTGCAAGTGAAATTAGACCTCACATCCCAAGCCTATGGTGGAAAACAGTGTCTACACAAACCATCAGCAAGCGTTTACATGACATTGGGATACCAGCCAGATGTCCAGCTCCAGGTGTTTCATTGACCTTATGCCACCTCTCTCAAAGGCTATCATGGTGCACAAAAGGACGGAAAGGCTGGAATGGAGGTCTTTTCTCTTCATAGATGACTCCCGATTTTGTCTCAGTGATAGCCAGAGTCTGGAAATCAAGTGAGCAACACCATGAAGAATCCTTCACATGGGAATGTCACACCAGTCCTACTTCTGGGGTGACACAATGTAAAGTAGTTAAACCCAGATAGTCTTCATTTCAGCTTGGCGTTAGATTGATTTGGCCACAGAACCAGTGGTATGGCCATTTATCCAAAGTGTCCCAGGATCAGTTTTTCGACAGGACAACACCTGGTGACATGTTGTTTGTGCTACTTTGAATAGTCCGTGTGACCAAAACACGTTAACATTGCCTGCAGCATTTCTGGACATGTCTCCTATCGAGGAGTGATTGTGTGCTCAAGTGCATTCAGTGTGCGTGAATGTTCCTCAGACAACCATTTATAATTTCATTGATAGCATGCCAGTATGTGTAAGTATGCATGTTACACTCATACTTAATACTGAATGTATCAAGATAAGAGGACCTTTTTAAGATTTGGTTTGTTTCAGATTTGCCGAATATTTTGAAAAATTTGGTTACAAATCAATATGAGAGAGAGATTGTCAGGGGAGCCTTCCGTCCTTTTAAACATGCTTATGTAGCAAAACTAGGAGAATAGCTAAGTCAGCCTCACATCTGCAAATAGATCTTTTAGGACACAAGCCCTTTATCAGAGCAAAGCCTCTGAGTAGGTACTATTTCTATTATAGATACCAGTCAATATATGTGATGACTATTGTAGGCTAGACAAGGCTTCTCTTCGTTTTTGGGAAAAATATAATCATGTCTAACATCTGCTGGTATGAGATAAACTTAAGAAAGCTAATTTGAATATCTTTGAATGTCTTTGCCTGGCCTACAATACTGTGCACATGTACTCTCTCTCTCCCCCCCCCCTTCCTGTGGGATATCATGAAATGCCTATGTTATGTGTCCATTTATGACCATTCATTGTGATGTGCAGCTTGGGGTTTTGCCGCCAACATGTTCCAATACTGGAGATATTAGAGACATTTAACAAATTCAAGCAAAAGCTGAGTGTGAATTCCTACATCTACAGCTGGTGGGGTTGCCATGATTTGCTTTCAGTCTGATTCATATAAAGTCCAATAGAGAAGAGTATACCGCAGTATGTAATAAGATTCTATGTTAACACAAATTGCTTCAGATGCATGCAACATTCTCTATCTGCAAAATCCTAGTTAACATCCTTGTTCACATGGGAAAATGGATATAATTAATGGAATTGAGCATCTCAATTCTGAAATACATTTTGGACCCATCATTCGCTGAATACAATATTAAATAGATGAATGGGATAATAGCAAGCTTTACAAGTAAAAGCACTGCCAGATTTCATTCTATTGAAGAACATTGACAAAAGATCAAACAGTTGTATATCAATTTCGCTTTCTGCGTAACCTGTTTTTTAAAGTTGCCTATGAGTTCAAGTTGTTAAACAACCATGCATGGGAAACTGTCCGTTCCTTGTAAGTACTAGGGAAGTACTATCTAATGTAAAATAGACTTCCTGTCATAGTCGGAAACAGTCCTAAACTTGCCAGAACTAGGCATGGGCAATCCCAGTACTGTCCCACAAATGTGAAGATCGCTTGTTTTCTTACTAAATTGGCAGTTGCTTAGTGGATTAATCTAATATATAACAGCCAAAGTTAATTACTCACATCTTCTCCCTCTCAGCATTTCCACTGCCCATCCAGTTCTAGATGCCATCCCATATCCTGATGTTAGACAGAGGAGAGGTGAGTAATTACAGGGGCATGATTTGCAGTCTAAATGTTAAGGATATAATATGGCAGTGGTGCAGTTTTAATGACTGTGTGTATAAGAGTTGATCAATCTATTATTACATACATTAGGACAGGACTGCGAGTTATGTGACTGGATGGGATATAGCCATGTTATGCTGGCTGATCAGTCTATAGATTAGGGTAGAGCTACAGAGCCTACTGTGGCTCGTATGACTGTGCAGCATACTACCACATGTCAAAATTGCACTACCAGTGCACAGTGTTGTTGTACCCATAAGCTTTCATTTCTGCAAGCATTTTTTCATAAAGTTTACACATACTGTAGGAATCTGAAATCATCAATTTGTGAACATACCCTAACTAAAGAATCATGCATCGGTAAGCTCTATGTGTAAATTGGCAATATTATTACAAATATACACTGCTCAAAAAAATTAAGGGAACACAAAAATAACACATCCTAGATCTGAGTTAATTAAATATTCTTCTGAAATACTTTGTTCTTTACATAGTTGAATGTGCTGACAACAAAATCACACAAAAATAAAAAAATGGAAATCAAATTTTTCAACCCATGGAGGTCTGGATTTGGAGTTACACTCAAAATTAAAGTGGAAAAACACACTACAGGCTGATCCAACTTTGATGTAATGTCCTTAAAAAAAGTCAAAATGAGGCTCAGTAATGTGTGTGGCCTCCACGTGCCTGTATGACCTCCCTACAACGCCTGTGCATGCTCCTGATGAGGTGGCGGACGGTCTCCTGAGGGATCTCCTCCCAGACCTGGACTAAAGCATCTGCCAACTCCTGGACAGTCTGTGGTGCAACATGACGTTGGTGGATAGAGCGAGACATGATGTCCCAGATGTGCTCAATTAGATTCAGGTCTGGGGAACGGGCGGGCCAGTCCATAGCATCAATGCCTTCGTCTTGCAGGAAATGCCACCCCACACCATTACTGACCCAATGCCAAACCGGTCATGCTTGAGGATGTTGCAGGCAGCAGAACGTTCTCCGCGGTGTCTCCAGACTCTGTCACGTCTGTCACATGTGCTCAGTGTGAACCTGCTTTCATCTGTGAAGAGCACAGGGTGCCAGTGGCGAATTTGCCAATCTTGGTGTTCTCTGGCAAATGCCAAACTTCCTGCACGGTGTTGGGCTGTAAGCACAACCCCCACCTGTGGACGTCGGGCCCTCATATCACCCTCATGGAGTCTGTTTCTGACCGTTTGAGAAGACACATGCACATTTGTGGCCTGCTGGAGGTCATTTTGCAGGGCTCTGGCAGTGCTCCTCCTGTTCCTCCTTGCACAAAGGCGGAGGTAGCGGTCCTGCTGCTGGGTTGTTGCCCTCCTACGGCCTCCTCCACGTCTCCTGATGTACTGGCCTGTCTCCTGGTAGCGCCTCCATGCTCTGGACACTACGCTGACAGACACAGCAAACCTTCTTGCCACAGCTCGCATTGATGTGCCATCCTGGATAAGCTGCACTACCTGAGCCACTTGTGTGGGTTGTAGACTCCGTCTCATGCTACCACTAGAGTGAAAGCACCACCAGCATTCAAAAGTGACCAAAACACCACCTGCAGAACCACTCCTTTATTGGGGGTGTCTTGCTAATTGCCTATAATTTCCACCTGTTGTCTATCTCATTTGCCCAACAGCATGTGAAATTGATTGTCACTCAGTGTTGCTTCCTAAGTGGACAGTTTGATTTCACAGAAGTGTGATTGACTTGGAGTTACATTGTGTTGTTTAAGTGTTTCCTTTTTTTTTTTGAGCAGTGTATTTTTTTGTGTTGAGCTGGCCATGCACCTCACCAAAATCTGCAGGTTCGTCTACATTAATCAAATGTGTATGGCTCACAATATGTAGTATATATTTTGTAACAATTCAGGCCCCCTTTTTTAAAAATTTCTCCTAACTGACCAAATTCTGCCGACTGGAAAATGATTATAAAATTTATATTCATCTAGTCTGTTTCCACATGGCTCTTCTTGCCAACTGAATCACAATGGCGTGGTTTGCAGAGCAACTTCTTGGTGCTGGCCATCATGTCATGTGCAGTGGCGCCCAGAGCCAAAAAGTGCCTAGTCTGCACAATAGGAGATAGGAAAGAGGAGCCGTGAGTAATTAAAGAGAATGTTTCATCAAAAAATGACCTATTGTTTAAATTATGTTTTAAAGAATTTTTGGTGATATTATGTACAGACCAAGAAAATTAAACATATCACTTTACTGCAGTTACATAGCTAAATAGTTACATAGTTAATATGGTTTAAAAAATACATAAGTCCATCAAGTTCAAGCAAGGGATAGGTGGGGACGCAAATCCCAGAAGGAATTGAGGCTCAGATTTCTACACATTATTATAAGCATTAATGTTTTTAACTTTTAAGAATTCGTCTAAACCCTTTTTGAAACTGTCTACTGTTCCTGCTGTGACCACGTCCTGAGGAATTCTTTTCCATATATTCACCGTAATTACAGTAAAGAAGCTTTGACGCTTCCGGAGACTGAACTTTTTCCTCTCCAATCGGAGGCAGTGCCCCCTTGTCTTTTGAGCGCATTTTACATGGAACAGTTTTTCACAGCATTTTTTGTATGGCCCATTTATATATTTGTATAGGTTAATCATGTCCCCCCTTTAGGCGTCTCTTCTCAAGACTAAATAAATTCAATTCTTTTAATCTTTCTTCATAACTAAGACCCTCCATGCCCCTTATCATTTTAGTCGCTCTCCTCTGTACTTTTTCCAGCTGCAGTGCCTCCTTTCTATGTACTGGTGCCCAGAACTGAACTGCATATTCCAGATGAGGCCGCAACAACGCTTTGTAAAGTGGTAATATCACATCCCTGCCCCACGAGTCCATGCCTCGTTTAATGCATCCTGGTGGCCTTAGAAGCAGCTGATTGACATTGTATGCTGTAATTTAATCTACCATCCACAAGGACACCCAAATCTTTCTCGATAAGTGACTCTCCCAGCATTACATCATGTAGGACATATGAAGCACAGAGATTATTACTACCAAGATATATATATTTATATAATGGACATATATAAATATATATACTTTATAATCGCACACAGTAATATATTAACACTACAATACACCTAAACTACGCTACACACAGTACAATATCTTACACAATTCCACCCCAAATGTACCTAAATATACACACTTACACATGTTATTTAGCAGCAGCCCACCCAACCTGGCTATATACTCTGTCCCTACGGGGTAAAAAGAGGCTAAACACCACAATATGGCACTGCAAGGGTTAATTCGGGCGTTGTGAGATATAGGGAGCTGTGGGCTATGGCAGGGGTCAAGGCAGTTGGTGGTATAGGGCAGGGGAGGTTTATCAAGGGTAAAAGAAAGGGTTAATGTGTTGGTGGTAAAGGGAATAGGCAGGGAAACAAAGGGTTCAGAGAAATACGTTGGTAGTATAGTGAGATACTCAGCCTTCCAGGGGTTAATGCCTTCATGGGGCTCTTCCGCTCCCCTTCTCCCTCCTTTCTGTGCTCTTCCTCTGCGGTGGCTGCTCGGGGTTAACTGCCATCTTGAGCCCCGCGCTCGCCCACGACTGCCCAGGCGGTGCGCACGCATGCCTGCGGCCAAGTCCACGCAGGCTGGCCCGGTGATATGATGTCACTGCACCAGCCAGCACGTCCTGGCACATGCTTCCAGGCGGGGGATGCTTTGATCCTCCCGCCTGTGAAGTGATTGCATATCTCTGGTGCTGTAATTACAGCGCCGGAGGTACATGGCATACAGGGGCAGGGGAGCATATTGTTCCCCTATCTCTGTTATGTAAAACATCTTCAGCCCTGCTGGAGATGTTTAACAAAAGGCACAGAATCTTTATTGATCCCTTGACTTTTGAAGTCACCGAAACTGGACATAATTGTCCAGTTGTCGGCCTCTTTCCCCTGCAGACGTGCTGGATTAATTAGCTGGGGGGGCAGCCGTGACTAGGGAGATTTACTGGCCACATATACAGTACAGACCAAAAGTTTGGACACACCTTCTCATTCAAAGAGTTTTCTTTATTTTCATGACTATGAAGGCATCAAAACTATGAATTAACACATGTGGAATTATATACATAACAAACACGTGTGAAACAACTGAAAATATGTCATATTCTAGGTTCTTCAAAGTAGCCACCTTTTGCTTTGATTACTGCTTTGCACACTCTTGGCATTCTCTTGATGAGCTTCAAGAGGTAGTCCCCTGAAATGGTCTTCCAACAGTCTTGAAGGAGTTCCCAGAGATGCTTAGCACTTGTTGGCCCTTTTGCCTTCACTCTGCGGTCCAGCTCACCCCAAACCATCTCGATTGGGTTCAGGTCCAGTGACTGTGGAGGCCAGGTCATCTGGTGCAGCACCCCATCACTCTCCTTCATTGTCAAATAGCCCTTACTTTCAAAGTTTTCCCAATTTTTCGGCTGACTGACTGACCTTCATTTCTTAAAGTAATGATGGCCACTCGTTTTTCTTTACTTAGCTGCTTTTTTCTTGCCATAATACAAATTCTAACAGTGTATTCAGTAGGACTATCAGCTGTGTATCCACCTGACTTCTCCTCAATGCAACAGATGGTCCCAACCCCATTTATAAGGCAAGAAATCCCACTTATTAAACCTGACAGGGCACACCTGTGAAGTGAAAACCATTTCAGGGGACTACCTCTTGAAGCTCATCAAGAGAATGCCAAGAGTGTGCAAAGCAGTAATCAAAGCAAAAGGTGACTACTTTGAAGAACCTAGAATATGACATATTTTCAGTTGTTTCACACTTGTTTGTGTATATAATTCCACATGTTTTAATTCATAGTTTTGATGCCTTCAGTGTGAATCTACAATTTTCATAGTCATGAAAATAAAGAAAACTCTTTGAATGAGAAGGTGTGTCCAAACTTTTGGTCTGTACTGTATATATATATATAAATATATATATATTACATCTGTATAAATAATATACAACCTGGGGGAGCATATATAAGTATATACAAACATGTGTGTAAATACAGGGGCATACACATATATCTATATATATGCATATATTATAGGACCCCCCCCCACTGGCCATACAGGGCTAATATATACATGACAATACAGGGGATATATATCCCTATTGGCCATATAAGGGGTCAATATATATATATATATATATATATATATATACAGTACAGACCAAAAGTTTCGACACACCTTCTCATTCAAAGAGTTTTCTTTATTTTCATGACTATGAAAATTGTAGATTCACACTGAAGGCATCAAAATTATGAATTAACACATGTGGAATTATATACATAACAAACAAGTGTGAAACAACTGAAAATATGTCATATTCTAGGTTCTTCAAAGTAGCCACCTTTTGCTTTTTTTACTGCTTTGCACGCTCTTGGCATTCTCTTGGAATCTACCGCTATAGGGTGTACTAGGGATTCCGCCCGTTTCAGGGAAAGGTATCCGGACGGGGGCGCTCCTTGCGGGGCAAGTACCTCGTATAGGTAGGTAGGGTGAATTAGCCCCCATCCCATTACTAGGGCTAACTAGGGACTTATTGCTCCCGTTCTCTGCCTTCCTGAGGTCTTCACGATCGGAATCATCTCTACTGGTAACACATACATGTACATCTATTGCATGGGAGGCCGTATGAATTCAAGCTACTTCACTACCAACGTCTACAGCACCTGATGGGTGAGAACGTTCCTTTTATGCTTGCCTTCCATTGGTGTTACTTAAGTGTTTTTGTATGTCCTGGCCCTATTGGGCTGTCTTCATGTTAGTCTGTTTAGAGGCCATCCAGGCCGATGCTTTATGTTAGTGCTCAATTCTTTTAGACATAGGAATAATTGCTAAGTTTTACCCCTTTGTCCCCTAGGGGATCAGTACATTTTTTCACTTATTATTGGGAGTAACCCGTCAAGTGTATTACTTGATGATTATAGATTTGTTAAAGTGCAAATAACTTGTAAAGGAGGGGGCCTGTCCCTAGGGGATCTATTCTTTTCCCCATTCACACAAAACAAATCACATTCCTCCCCCTCCCAACACCACCAAATTAAATTTAGTGTGTTTATCCATAGAGACTCATGCAACCAGACATATCTCTCTACACCTCCAAAGACACAGGTAGATCACAGACCCACGTGTCAATGGGAAACGACTATAGGATGCAAATGTGTGTACAGTCATATTGTAGTATAGGCACCTAGAGTGTCCATGGGTACGCAATTGACAAACATACAAATAAAAATGTAACATTTTTGGGGTCACAGGACCAAATCAGAGTCGAGTCCTTGACCCTTAACTTCATCAGTATAGGACTTTCTGACTGGCCTTGTAGTTACTTGGCCAGTCCTTTCGTCCTTTTGTCGATGACAGTTCAATGATAGTCCAAGGTAGGACCACCCGGGTCACTGGGTGGATGGGCAGGTTGAAGAGCAAAGTCCCTTTGAGATGGTATCGAAAGCAGCCAGGACATAACAGAGTCTTTTTCAATAGCTTGGAGACTCAGCTTCTCTCTGCACTTTCTCCCTGCTCTACTGGGTATCTGGTCAGATAACCACCTTCTTAGCTGGGTGTAGTTGGGGCTCTTTTCCCCTGCTCCATTGTATCCATGCCTAGGACGACAGACAGTACAATACGCTCCTGGGGGAGTTCTCCTCTCACGGTGCAATTAGTTGCCTAACACCAGCACAATACCTTTGACCCATGTGTAGAGAAAGGCATTGGGCTGACCTTCATCTCACAGGACCCCTCGTTATCCCAACACTGGTGTATGAACACCCAACTATCAGAGGATCGCGTCCTCTGCTTCACATCCATCTGTACCAACAGATAAGGATGGCCACCCTAATAGGTTAGGATAGCCAAGGAGAGCTGTGGATGAAGCACCATCTTTTTCTTGATGCTTGTCTCACTGATGTGTACTCAGGCCAATTTTCCCCTGTCATCCTGTCATGTGGAGGCCAGCAGAATCCATGGCATAAGTCCTGCCTAAACTCTTCAGGACTCCACAACACACAAACACAGTCCACACTCTGCTGCCAATCACTCTGTGTCCAATCCCCATCAGAGCTGTGTTACCTGATTGGACTAGAAAGTAAGTGCGCAGTGCAACATCACTGATGTCGTCTGTCCTCTCCAGTCCCCAGTATAACACAGCCCTACCGAAAACCTTGAGCAAAACAGCGTTACCTGTATCGATCAGAGACCTTGGTTGCACATTGTGACATCCCACTAAACCGTGTTCCAATGTCACCTGTTCCGCAAACCAACAACTTTCTCAATCCACAGTATAACACAGTTCTACTCAAAGGGAACACAAGAATAAATAAAAAAACAGCAGTGACTGGAGTCACAGCAGGGAATGCAAATTACAAAAATCAGCAGGGTGAAATACATTTGTACACCACCCACCAACAACATCAAGAAAAACACACAGTAGATAACAAAAACACATAACATGGACATACATGGGGAACACCACAATATGGCACTGCAAGGGTTAATAGAATGATGCAGGCCAGGGCAAGGTACTGCAGGAGTATATAGGGTACGGGGTGAAAGGGTTAACACAGGGTTGGAAAGGGTTAACACAGATTCCGGGGGTTGTGAGATATAGGTATCTGTGGGCTATGGTAGGGGTCAAGGCCATTGGTGGTATATGGCAGGGGAGATTTATCAGGGGTAAAGGAAAGGGTTAAACCATTGGTGGTAAAGGTAATAGGCAGGGAAACAAAGGGTTCAGGGAAATACATTGGTAATATAGTGGTTAGGGATCCTCAGCCATCCAGGGGTTGATGCTTCCATAGGGCTCCTCTGCTCCGCTTCCCTTCTCCCTCCTTTCTGCACTCTTCCTTTTCTGGGGCTGCTCGGGGTTAACTGCCCTCTTGAGCTCAGCGCTGCTGGGTTATTTAAACCCGGTGGTGCTCGCTCCAGACTTCCCGAGCTGCAGGCATGTCCATGCGGGCTTGTGCTGTGAAATCACGTCTTCACACCATTCTGCGCATCCTGGCACGCGCTTCCAGGTGGGGGATGCTTTGATCATCCCACCTGTGAAGTGATTGCACACCTCTGGTGCTGTAATTATAACAATAAGCTCCCCTGCCCCTGTATGCCGTGTACCTCCGGCGCTGTTATTACAGCGCCAGAGGTATGTGATCACTTCACAGGCGGCAGGATCAAAGCCTACCTCGCCTGGAAGCACGCACCAGGACATGCTGGCTGGTGCGTTGACGTCATATCACCGCACCAGCCCGCGTGGACTTGGATGCACGCCTGCAGAGTGGGAAGTCTGGAGCGAGCGTGGCCAGGTTTAAATAACCCTGCAGCACTGCGCTCAAGAGGGCAGTTAACCTCGAGCAGCCCCAGAAGAGGAAGAGCACAGGAAGGAGGGAGAAGGGGAGCGGAGGAGCCCCATGGAGGAATTAACCCTTAGATGGCTGAGTATTCCTAACCACTATACTACCAACGTATTTCCCTGAACCCTTTGTTTCCTTGTCTATTCCCTTTACCACCAATGCTTTAACCCTTTCCTTTACCCCTGATAAACCTGCCATAGCCCACAGCTCCATATATCTCACAACCCCTGGATTCTGTGTTAACCCTTTCCAACCCTGAGTTAACTCTTTCACCCCGTACCCTATATACCCCTGCAGTACCTTGCCCTGGCCTGCATCGTTCTATTAACCCTTGCAGTGTCATGTTGTGGTGTTTAACCCCTTAGTACCCCATAGGGACAGAGTATATAGCCAGGTTGGGTGGGCTGCTGCTAAATAACGTGTGTAAGTGTGTATATTTGTATATTTAGTTAGACTTGGGGTGGAAATGTGTAAGATATTGTATTGTGTTTAGTGTAGTTAGGTGTATTGTAGTGTTGTTAATATATTACTGTGTGCGACTATGTATATATATTTATATGTCCATTGATATAAATATATATAGTTATAGCAATAATTAGACTGTAGACCTGTTATTGTGTAATAAATACTTTATTATTCATAGTACAGTTTATAGTCATGTATTGTAGTAGTCGCTGCCGTAGTAGTAGTATAACGCACGTAGTTCGGTTCAAAGTAAGTGCAACAAGGAAGATAGTTAATTTGTTTTGTATTTCTAATATAAATAGGTGGAGTCATCAATAGTCATCACGTCTATTTATGAATATTAATTATTAGTATTAACCCAAAATATTAATAATTAATATTTCCTTTAACAAAATTCTTATTGCCGGTGTCATTAAATGACCATATTAGAATAGTCCATAAAAACACTTGATAGACAAAAATACTTTCAGAGGCTAGGATACACAGCGGATTCTGCACCAAGCGTGCATCAAGCTATGTTTCAGGGGCATACCTACTTTGTCAAGCACACAATGGCATGATCCCAAAACATAGTTTCATAAGCACTTAGTGCATCCCCTCCATATCCCACCCTCTGCAGTTATTTTTGTACATCAAGTGTTTTATGGATTATTTTAATATAATTTATGATTTAATGACATCTGCAAAGTGAATTTCAAACATTGTAACTGGATGTATGTAAAAGATTGGATAAAGCTTGAATATAAAATGGGCAATTGTGGTACTGGTGCGTTTTTGTTTTTTTTACAGTTGTTTACTGTATACAAAGATGAGAATGAAAGGCTTGGGAAGGCCTACTTGCGTGCCCTGAAAACTTGGTGTACTTTATAATATTGATCACACATACTTTATAGTAAATGATGCGCCACAATAATGTTTAGGAAACAGGATAAAAAAAAAATCTATCATCAAAAAATCAAAACAGAAAAATAGGACGTGTCACTATCTGGTTTCAACAAAAAAAAAAAAAACAATGGGGTGAACTGCAGCGCACACAACTTCTAGGCGCTGGCCCCCATGTCATGTGCAGTGGTGTCCAGAGCCAAAGAAGAACCTAGCCTGCACAATAGGAGCTAGAAAAGAGTGCCTTGAGTAATTAAAGAGAATGTATCATCAGAAAATTACCTGTTGACACATTCTCGTTAAAGGGGCCTGAGCAGGGAATCTGGGATATGAAAAAATATTAATTTTGGCAATCCTCACCCCGTGGTAGTCTACACTCAAATTCTTCCCCATAACAAGCTACACCCACAATACATAAACATTATATTCTGTATGTGAACCAAAAGAAAGGTAACACATAAATATGATAGAACGTCTCATATGTTTAATATACGACGTTCATATACATCTCACACTATACAGTATTTACCAAGTAGAAGCGTTCTACTTCATTTGTAACAGTCTTTCAAATATCTTGTATTCAGCTGATCTTGTGGAGTGGTCAGTACACTTTTAGGCCACATGCACACAAACGTATTTTGTTTCCACGTCCGTTCCGATTTTTTTGCAGATAGGATGCGGACCTATTCATTTCAATGGGTCCTCAAAAAATGCAGACAGCACACGGTATGTCTGTTCCGTAGCCCCGCAAAAAAAAATAGAACATGTCCTATTCTTGTCCGTTTTGTGGACAAGGATAGGAATTGTTACAATGGATCCGCAAAAAAAAAAAACGATGGCATACGGATCCGCAATTTGTGGACCGCAAAACGCATACGTTTGTGTGCATGTAGCCTTAAACACAGTTTTATCTTGAACATTCTGATTTTAGGGTTGTTTTTCTTTAGTCTTTAGAGTTATGTATTTAGACAATTGACATAAAAGTGGTGGTTAGTGATGAACATCTCAGCCATAAGCGCAATAAAAATTAACTTTTCATAAATAATGTAACAGTAACTGCATGTAATCAGTATCAAAAGTGGATAGAGCTCACTCTGATATGGTTGGATGCAAATATGTTCACAAGTAATATCTTCTCTTTGCAGACAGAAGAGAAATATAAATACTGTACTTCAGAATTGCAGTAAAACAGGTACAAATACATTTGCTATCCAAATGTTAAGAACCCAGCATAACTATTTCATGTTGGTGTTGTCACTCATTTTAGCATAAATTATTTATTACTTATTAGAAATCTTTTTAGGAAACTTCAAAGACCAAAAACTTGATTCTGAAGGAGTCCTCCAGGCTACAGATATTGATGACCTATCCACACGATAAGTTATCAGTATCAGATTGGTAGGGATCTGACACCCAGCACCCCAAGCCACCAGATGTTTCAAGCAGTCCTGGTGCTATAAACCGTACAGTGTACAGAACTGGAAGCAGACATCTCTGTACATCTGGCAGCAAATTTGTACCTATTAAACTGGCTGACCTGTTGCATGTGCACTTGGCAGCTGAAGGCATCTGTGTTAGGGCTCATGCAGATGACCGTATGCCCTTCGAGACATACGGTCCATGAGCGGGCCATATGTCCCGGAGCAGCATACATTGTGCGCATTGGAGAGCACAGCATCATAGGCTACTATGATGCTATGCGCATCGGGCTGCCCGCGGGACTATTGTCCCGCACTCATATGATGATATGAGTGCTGGACAATAGCCCCACGAGCGGCCCGATGAGCACAGCATCATAGTAACCTATGATGCTGGGTGCTTCTGTGCACATGATGTCTGCCGCTCCGGGACATATGACCCGCTCACGGACCGTATGTCTCGGAGGGCATATGTTTCGTGTGCATGAGCCCTTAGTCCCATGTTCAGATGTGCCTGAATTGCTGAGTAAGAACTATCTTTTCATATATGCAAATGAGCCTCTAGGAGCAACGGGGGTGTTGCCGTTACACCTCTCCACTTTGACTGACAGGGCCAGGCAGTGTAAAAATCTTCACATATGGACCTGTCAATCAAAGGGGGCAATTTAATAAAATAATAAGAAACCTTAATGAACCCAATTTTTTCAAATAACTGCCAATAAATATTAAAACTAGATAACTAGTATCTATATCTTTTTTATCTAGTATCTTTAAGATATATCTGTATCTTTTTAGGTATCTAGTAGATAAATTAACAAACATTAAAGGAAATAATTAAAACTTACAGGTAGGTTTTAGATCTCTTTAGGACAGCTGAAAAGAAAGTAAAGGAAAATCTATACATATTCAATTCACACTGACTAACTGTAGCATGGCAGAATCAGCTCAATATGAGCACATCCTTCTGGCAGCTATATGCAAAGAGCCGTCTTCTAAATTCTGACAACTTTTTATTTTTTTGACAGTATGTTTTAGCTTCAGGTAGAAGTGTAAGAAACCCAGTTAAGTAGATCTTCTGATTATTTGAAGCAGTCAGTAATCATTATCCTGTGGATAGAATTCTAAATGTGAAATAGGACATGCCGACAAATGAAGTATGAGACGATTGTCTTAGTAATGTGCTCCTACTCAGAAGTGAGTTCTTAAAAAGCTCATAAGGAAAGCTACAACACTTAAGAAAGCTAATAAAACTATGTCTAATAGCTAAAGAATGAGTTGAGGTTCAATAAGCACATAATCTTACTTAAATAGACAGGTTATTAAAATTACTAACTGGAAAACAACAAAATTACTGTATATATGAATGCATAATGTGGGGGCTGAATCAGGGCTGGCCCTGTGTGAGAATTTTTTTTTAGGCCCCTTGCCATATACACCACCACAACAATTATAGGGAATTAAATTCTGTGAAAACAAAGTGGTATGCCATAAGGATATAAATGTCTGACAGGTGCAGGTCCGGTTCCACCTCTAGGGGACCCTCTCCTGTCTTAATAATGAGGCCCCAGAGTGAATGGAGAGCAAGCCAAACATTTGCAGCCACCCCTGCCATGTGAAGTCAATTTGCAGGGCTTACATAGTAGAAACCGCCTATGAATGACTCCATTTTAGAAACTACACCCTTCAAATTATTCAAAACTAATTTTACTAAACGTTGTTAACTCTTTACATGTTTCACAAGAAATTAAGGAAGATGGAGGTGAAATTTCTGAATTAGTTGTTTATGTAGATTTTCCATTTTAATCCATTGTTTCCTGTAAGGCAGCAAGGGTTAAGGGCCCTTACAGACGAGTGTTGGTCACGCTGAGAGTCCGCAGCGTAGCTCCCGGCTTGAAATCTCAGCGCTGCCGGGGGTCACACAGGATTATATTGATATATGATGCTATGTAACCCTTACAGTTCTGGAATGTACAGTGTATTGTATATAACTGACAGCATTATGCCAGTGTTATCCAATACATTCCAGAACTGTAAGGGTTACATAGCATCATAAATCAATATAATGCTATGTGACCCTGTCAGTGCTGGGAGCTTAGGCCGGGAGCTGTGCTGCGGCCTCGCAGCGTGACCAATGCTCGTCTGCAAAGGCCCTAACAGCAAAACAGACCTCAATATTTATTGCCTTGATTCGACAAATTACAGAAACACTCCATATGTGGTTGTAAACCGCTATATGGGCACACAGCAATGCTAAGAAGGGAAGTAGCACAATATGGTTTTTAGAGATGAGCAAATTTCCGCTTATGAAATTTGTACACACTTCGTTTGTTGGTAAAATGTGAATTGCGTTATGGATTCCGTTACCACGGACATTAACGCAATTCTATGATGTAATGCATAACGGAATGCCTTTAGAGGACTCCCCTGCATAACGGAAAAGGAACAGATCAGTTTTGGAGCCTATAGACTTATTATTACGGAATGAATAACGAAATGCCTCTAAAGGCATTCCGTCATTCATTCCGTCATAGAATTGCGTTATGGTCCGTGGTAATCATTGCATCCAAGATTAGAGATGAGTGAACCAAAACTGCAAATCTGGGCTCAGTGTTCGGGTGATTTTATTATTCTCCATTAAAACATGGTTATAGCGGAAAATAATAACATTATTAACTTAAGACAGAATGCAAAAGAATATAGCCATTCAGCAGTTAGATGGGGTGGGAGTGACTCAATAAGGTCCTGGTAGGTGGCAACAACTTACAGATATTTGGAGCCATGGTGACTGCATTGCATCCCACAGCTGTTGGAGTGTGCGTGGCAGAGGATCCATTGAGCAAACACAATGATTAAGGTGGTCCCACAGATGCTTGATTATGTTCAAGTCTGAGGAATTAAGGGGCCAGAGTAGTACTTGGAAGTTTTGTTTGTGCTCTTCCAACCAATGTCGGACAGTCCTAGCAATGTGACATGTCGCATTGTCTTGCTGGAAGATCCCATCTGTTCTAGGAATACAATCGGTATGTACAAATGAACATGATCTGCAAGGATGGATTCATACCTAAATCGGTTGAGAGTGCCTTCCACATGGAAGAGTGGGCCCAGCAAATGCCACAAAAACATTCAGAAGACCATAATGCTGCCACCAATAACTTGTGTAATGATTTCAGGGTGTTTGTTCTCTGATGTTTCTCACCTGACACACCAAAGTCCATCTCTGGCAATCAGCAGAGGTTCAATTAAATATTGTCATGAAAATTGAAGCCTTTTCTGCTTAGGGAACTGCTATAGCAGAGTTACAGTGATCATCGATCTGCTTCAGAGCCCTAAACACAGTACAGTTTGCCAAACTGTTGTTTTAGACACACATCTGGTAGCCCCCTGGTTCATTTTGGTGGTGGGCAGCTCCATTGTAGAGTGTCACTCTGCCCTTAGACATCACAGGCCACGTTCCACCTTGCTTATTTGCAATGATGTCACGTGTCCACTCATGATACAGTTTCACCACAGCAGCATGCAGAACGTTGACAAACTGCGCAGTTTCAGAAATAATCATTATTATCATATTTAGAGATGAGTGAATCGAAGATGACAAAGTGGAATTCGATCCAAATTTCAGGAAAAATTAGATTTGCACCGAATCCAAATATACTCACGCTGCGTGGTAACGAATCCCATTTTTTACCATTTTTCTATATAGCACCCGATGATGTGGGTTCGGCTCATTGCGAGTCAGGGAGAGCTGCGCTTAGGAAGGGACAGATAGTGTAGGGAGATTGTGATCGCAATATATTTCAGTGAATAACGTTTCAAAGACCCAAAAGTCCTTTTAAGGACTATTATGTGCGTGGCAGCAATTTAATTGTGCAAAGTTGTACTTTAATTATTTTTTTTATACTTTTGGAAATAGCGATTATTTTTCTATATAGAAGGTGTCTGCAGTGACTTGTGACATCTGTGCAGCAATACCTTCTGTGTGTTAGGGGCAGAGATAGGAAAAGTATTGGTGAAAATAATATTTTGTTTTTCCCCCATAATCCACATTTTTGCTGTCAACGGTGTAATCCGTGAATTGTGTGATCTGCGCCTCAACACCATGTGTGGTTGTCAGGCGTAGATATAGGGAAAAAATAAAAATACTGAAAAATATTTTTCTCCCATAATCTATCCACATTTTTGCTGTCAATGGTGTAATTCATGAATTGTGTGATCTGCACTTCAATACCTTGTGTGGTTGTCAGGCCTAGATATAGGGAAAAATATAAATATAAACTACATCTAGTGTCCATATTCTTAATATAGTGTCCATATTCTGTGTGTTTCTGTGACATATACTGTCCTGCATAAGAAAATGGTGTCTTTAGCGGACTGTAAAAAAAATCTGCGCCACATCTAGTGACAAAACTATTAATATGAAGAAGGCGAGCACTAAGAGACGGGGAAGTGGGCGTGATGCTGATGGTGCACGCAGAGGCCATGGCCCTGGGCGCAATGAAACTGTGCCTGCTGCTAATGCACCAGAAAAAAAAATCCACCGTACCCAGCTTCATGTCCAACTTAGCTGGGCGGCGCAGGACAACACTGTCCAAGTCGGACCAGTGTGAATAATTGGTCGGTTGGATTGCTGAAGTTAATACTTTCAGTCGGTTAAGCACCACCCTCTCTTCCACCCAGTCAAGTCTCTGTAGCCAAGAGTCTGGTGAACCGAATCCTCTCTCTGATCATCTTTCCTCCCACCATGGAGAGGGTTGCCAAACGAGTGATCCCACACTCGGATATTCCAAGTAGCTCTTTCCAGCGCCACTATTACATTTGGCCCTCGCACCCAGCATGCTTGAAGAGGGACCTGAGATATTGTGCGCTGATTCCCAACCTCTTGAGCCTTCACAGTCTCAAGAAGATGACGGTGGTGAACGGCAATCATTCGTTCACGAGGTGGATGATGATGACACATAGTTAACAATCACTGAGGTTGTGGTTAGGTCAAGTCAGGAGGATGAGCAGAGTGAGGAAGTGGAAGAGGAGGTGGTTGACGATGAAGTCACTGACTCAACATGGGAAGGGATAAAAGCCGAGCGAGGACAGCAGTATAGAGGGGGAGGAATCCACAACAGGCTGGACGAGGCAATGGGGTTGCAAAAGGGAGAAGTCGTCCCACACCAAACAGGCCCACTATCATTACACTGAGCACCCCCATGGATAAATCTACCTTGTCAAGGGGTAGGTGTTCCACAGTATGTCGCTTTTTGAGGAAAGTGCAGATGACAAAAGAGTGGTAGTTTGCAACCTGTGCCGTACCAAAATGAGCCAAGGCGTGAACACTGGCAATCTCACCACCACCAGCATGATCCGCCACATGGCATCCAAGCACCCTAACAAGTGGGCTGAATGCCTGGGTCCACAATCTGGTTCTGCGGGTCACACCACTGCCTCCTCTTCCCCTGTGTTACACACTGCTGGCCAATCCCCAGTCGAAGGCGCAGGCCCGGGTTGCCCCTCGCCCTGCACCTGGACCTTTGCATGAACCATCTGCAACAACATCCACTTCCCTGTCCCAGCGCAGCATCCAAATGTCTATAACACAATCATTTGAATGCAAGCTCAAATACCCACCCACCCACAGGCCATAGCACTAAATGCTCAACTTTCGAAATTACTCGCCCTTGAAATGTTGCAATTTAGGCTTGTGGACACAGAGGTCTTCCGCAGCCTGATGTTGGTGGCCATCTCTCTGTACGCAGTCCCCATCCACCAATATTTTTCACGGTGTGCCGTGCCCGCCTTACACCAGCATGTGTCCCAGAACATCACCCGTGCCCTGACCAATGCAGTTACTGGGAAGGTCAACTTAACCACGGACACATGGACAAGTGCTGGTGGCCAGGGATGCTACATTTCCCTGACCGCACACTGGGTGAATCTTGTGGAGGCTGGGAGTGAGTCATACCCTGGGATGGCACAGGTGCTACCCACGCCCAGGATTGCGGGCCCTACATCCATCAGTGTCTCCGCCAGCAGCTATATTACTGGCTCCAACCCCCACTTCTCCTCTTCCACCGCCTCCTCCTCCACTTCCACCTCCAGCAGCAGTCAGCCATTAGTCGCTAGCTGGAAGCAGTGTAGCACTGCTGTGGGTAAGCGTCAACAGGCCGTGCTGAAGTTGATCTGTTTAGGGGACAAACAGCACACCGTCGCAGAGCTGTGGCAGGGTATAAGGGAACAAACGGAGCTGTGGTTCTTGCCACTCAACCTACAACCAGACATGGTTGTGTCTGACAATGGCCGTAACTTGGTGGCGGCTTTGGAGCTCGGCAACCTGACACACATCCCATGTCTAGCCCACGTCTTAAACTTACTGGTTCAGCGGTTTATCAAAACCTACCCGAATTTGCCAGAGCTACTGTGTGCCCATTTCCGCAAGTGGTCCAGAGCTTCAGCCGGTCTGTCAACGCTGCAGCAGCGCTTGGGGCTTCCAGCTCAACGACTGTTTTGCGACGTGAGCACGTGCTGGAACTCTACATTCCACATGTTAGCCAGGCTTTGTGAGAAGCAGAGTGCAGTTGTGGAATACCAGCGGCAACATGGTCATCGCATTTCGAGTCAACTGCCACTATTCACAAGCGAGGAGTGGGCATTGATGTCAGACCTTTGTGAGGTTTTAAAAAACTTTGAATCCAAACAGATAGTTAGTGGCGATAATGCTATTATCAGTGCAACTATCCCACTGCTGTGTCTAGTCAAACGATCGCTGCTCACAATTAAGGACGACATTCTGAATGTGGCAGACAGGGAAATGGGGGAGGACATTACACAGGGTGATAGCAGGCCCACCCTCAGTTTGTTCTCTCAGCGCGAATTGGACCATGAAGAGGAGGAGGAGGAGGAGCTGGAGACAGTTGCCTCTGCTACAGAAGGTAGTACCCATGGAACTTTAATTCCATCTGTTCAGCGTAGATGGGCAGAAGAGGAGGATGAGGAGATGGAGAGTCATCCTGATGTCGACATCGACGTCTTGCCTGTTGGTACTCTGGCACACATGGCTGACTTCATGATAAGCTGCCCTTCCAGCGACCCTTGCATTATACGCATTTTAGATAACAAGGATTACTGGGTGTTCACTCTTCTCAACACCCGCTACAAAGAGAACTGTTCTCATCTCTCATTCCTGTGATGGAGAGGACGAGTTAAACGGTGCAATATCAGAAGGTATTTGTTGAGAGATTGCTCCAAAATTTTCCATCTGACAACGCTGGCAGCAGCATCTGTACTTCCTTAGGCAACCGAGGAAGGGAGACAAGGGCAACACTCTCCAAGGCATGGGAAACTTTCATAACACCCCGCCAGCAACCTTACCCTGAAGCGCGGCCAAGGAGGGAAAAGTTTTGGAAGATGGTTAAGGAATACATAGCAGACCGTGTCAGCATCCTAAATGATCCCTCAGTGCCTTACAACTACTGGGAGTCCAAGCTGGACACGTAGCACGAACTTGCGCTCAACGCCTTGGAGGTGCTGGCCTGCCCTGCCACCAACGTTTTGTCTGAGCGTGTATTTAGTGCTGCTGGTGGCATTATAACAGATAAGCGTATCTGCTTGTCCACTGGCAATGCTGACAGGTTGACTCAGATAAAAATGAACAAGGCCTGGATTTCCCCTGGCTTCTCAACTACAACAGAGGACAGCTGAGCTGATGATGAACATAAAGGCAATTTCGAACTATCATTTATAATGTACTCAATCTACTGTAGTGTATTCCCATGCACCTTTTCCACCACAAAAAAAGAGAATATGGTTAAATCTTGTTTTCTCCTCCTCCTCCTCCTCCTCATCCAGATTGTATATATTCCCTCCACTCTAATTTTTTTTAATAGGGTCAGCTCAGCAGCAGGCCCTCGCCCTTAATGTTTTAGAGGGTCAGCTTACCAGCAGCCCCTCGCATATAATGTTTTAGAGCGTCAGCTCACCAGCAGGCACTCGCATATAATGTTTTAGAGCATCAGCTCAGCAGCAGGCACTCGCATATAATGTTTAAGAGCGTTAGCTCAGCAGCAGGCTTTTGCCCATAATATTTTAGAGGGTCAGATTAGCAGCAGACCCTCGCATATAATGTTTTACAGGGTGAGCTCACCAGCAGGCCCTAGCCCCTAATGTTTTAGATGGTGAGCTCAGCAGCAGGCCCTTGCATATAATTTTTTAGATCGTCAGCTCACCAGCAGGCCCTCGCATATAATGTTTTACAGGGTCAGCTCACTAGCAGGCCCACACCTAAAATCTTTTACTTGGTCAGCTCACCTGCAGGCCCGCAACTCAAATCTTTTACAGGGTCAGCTCACCTGCAGGCCCAAACCTAAAATCTTTTACAGGGTCAGCTCAACTGCAGGCCTGCAACTCAATGTGAATGAGGCCTTCCTTTATGTGATATACAGGTTGTATCGGAGTGCCTCTTCCTTGTAATTTTTGGCAGCATTTGCACTTTATATACAAGTAAACAGGAAAGAATGTTTTCAATAAATTTTTCCTATAAAATCGATTTTTTATAATGATTGAACCGTAAAATCGATTTTTTATTTTGCTTTTGTGCGTAAAACCTTAATTAGATTGTGGGCCTGGTGATTACTTTAAGCCCTTTTAAGCTGCATCAGCAGCAGCATGGTGATACAAATGAATGGCAAGGTGACATGGTGTGGAGAAGGCAGTATGAGGAGGCCACATAGTGGCACAATGACTGAGTCTGGATGAAAGACTAAGGCCACAGATTGCTTAGAAAGATGCAGATGGAAACAATCTGTCGAGCTGTATCACGGTCACCAGCAGATTAATGCAGACCAGGGCCATAGCTATAGGGGAAGCAGGGGAAGCTGCAGCTTTGGGACCCTGACCCAGAAGGGGCTCATCCAGGAGGAGGAGGACTAAAGGATATGGTCAGGGCCCCCTCAACAGTATTACACAATGAAATTATATAAAGTGACAGTATAGACAGTGTATAAAACTGATGGAACAGATGCCGACCCTGGTCTGAGAGAGCGATCTTCACTAGCCACAGGAATGGGGGCGGCATGAAAGGAAGGGGGTCGCTAAAAAATTACTGTGGAATGGAGCCCCATTAATAAATTTGCTGTGGGGCCCAGTCAATTCTAGCTACGCCACTGATGCAGCCCACAAAAGCAAGTTGGGTTTATCAATTACAAAACCTTAATTAAATTGTGGGCCTGGTGATCAGTTTAAGGCCTTTTAAGCAGCATCAGCAGCAGCATGTGGCAAGGTGAAATGGTGTGGAGATGGCAGCATGAGGAGGCCACATAGTGGCACAATGACTGACTCTGGATAAAAGACTAAGGCCACAGATTGCTTAGAAAGATGCAGATGGAAACAATCTGTCGAGCTGTATTATGGTCACCTGCAGATTAATGCAGCCATCAAATTCAAGTTGGGTTTGTCGGTTCCACCTCAGCTCACCAGCAGGCCCGCACGTAAAATCTTTTATTGGGTCAGCTCACCTGCAGGCCCGCAACTTGAATCTTTTAGAGGATCAGCTCACATGCAGGCCCTCGCATAGAACTTTTTAGAGGGTCAAATATTTTACAGGATCAGCTCACCCGCAGGCACTAGCATATGATGTTTAACAGGGTAAGCTCACCAGCATGCCCGAACCTAAAATCTTTTACAGGGTCAGCTCACCTTCAGGCCCGCAACTCATGCTGCCTTGCTTTGAAGTAGTAGCCGTAGCCGTTTATCAGGCTTCCTCTCCGAAATCGAACAATGATTCCCCGTTATTGGTGGTCACCATGTTAGGCACATAAAAGAACATCGAAAGTTGATAGGGAAGATATCCAAATGGATCGCGATCTGCAATCTGGCAGAAGTTATCTAGAGTCAACAAAGCGGCAGCAGGGCCTCTCCTGTATAATGTTTCCTCATAATACCGCTGTGACATTCCCTGTAATTTTTTATTAATCATTCCAATAACAGAGCATCTTAAGAGTCCTGTATAGGGATGAGCGAACCCGAACTGTATAGTTCGGGTTCGTACCGAATTTTGGGGTGTCCGTGACACGGACCCGAACCCGAACATTTTCGTAAAAGTCCGGGTTCGGGTTCGGTGTTCGGCGCTTTCTTGGCGCTTTTTGAAAGGCTGCAAAGCAGCCAATCAACAAGCGTCATACTACTTGGCCCAAGAGGCCATCACAGCCATGCCTACTATTGGCATGGCTGTGATTGGCCAGTGCACCATGTGACCCAGCCTCTATTTAAGCTGGAGTCACGTAGCGCCGCACGTCACTCTGCTATGATCAGTATAGGGAGAGGTTGCAGCTGCGACGTTAGGGCGAGATTAGGCAGATTAACTCCTCCAAAAGACTTCATTCTGTGATCGATCTGCAGCTGTGGATCATTGAAGTGCTATTATTGACTTGCTCACTTTTTTGAGGCTGCCCAGAGCATTTTTAGATCACTTTTTTTCTGGGGTGATCGGCGGCCATTTTGTGACTTGTGGTGCGCCAGCACGAGCTATCACCAAGTGTATTTAACCATCGATAGTGTGGTTATTTTGTGCTATATCCTACATCAGCTGCAGGCTGAGCCTGTGTCACCGAAGTGCATTTAACCATCAACAGTCTGGTTATTTTTTGGCCATATACTACATTAGCTGCAGGCTGAGCCTGAGTCAAAGAAGTGCATTTAACCATCAACAGTCTGGTTATTTTTTGGCCGTATACTACATCTGGTGCAGGCTGAGCCTGTGTCACCCAAGTGCATTTAACCATCAACAGTGTGGTTATTTTTTGGCCATATATTACATCAGGGGCAAGTTGAGCCTGTCACCCAGCGCCTAAAAAATAGACCTGACATTTCTATTCAACCAAATCTGCACAGTTTTAGCTGGTCAAGTTATTTGTAGTGACCGTAAAAGCAGACTTTTTGTTCTGGGTTGAAAAAGCATTCCCAAATTTGCCATTCTGAAAATAACTAGTTTGTGGTATTTGAGGCCTACTTGAAATCTATCCCAAAAAGAAAATCTTACATTGAAGGTATTGATAGTGTCATTCAGAAAAACCTAAGACACACGCTAGCGTGCTGATAGAAGTGTCATTCTGTGATTAAACCTATACCTGTCACACAGCGCAAAAAAAAACAGGTCTCACATCTCTATTCAACCAAATCTGCACAGTTTTAGCTGGTCAAGTTATTTGTAGTGACCGTAAAAGCAGACTTTTTGTTCTGGGTTGAAAAAGCATTCCAAATTTGCCATTCTCAAAATACCTAGTTTGTGGTATTTGAGGCCTACTTGAAATCTATCCCAAAAAGAAAATCTTACATTGAAGGTATTGATAGTGTCATTCAGAAAAACCTAAGACACACGCTAGCGTGCTGATAGAAGTGTCATTCTGTGATTAAACCTATAACTGTCACACAGCGCAAAAAAAAACAGGTCTCACATCTCTATTCAACCAAATCTGCACAGTTTTAGCTGGTCAAGTTATTTGTAGTGACCGTAAAAGCAGACTTTTTGTTCTGGGTTGAAAAAGCATTCCCAAATTTGCCATTCTCAAAATAACTAGTTTGAGGTATTTGAGGCCTACTTGAAATCTATCCCAAAAAGAAAAACTTACATTGAAGGTATTGATAGTGTCATTCAGAAAAACCTAAGACACACGCTAGCGTTCTGATAGAAGTGTCATTCTGTGATTAAACCTATAACTGTCACACAGCGCAAAAAAAAACAGGTCTCACATCTCTATTCAACCAAATCTGCACAGTTTTAGCTGGTCAAGTTATTTGTAGTGACCGTAAAAGCAGACTTTTTGTTCTGGGTTGAAAAAGCATTCCCAAATTTGCCATTCTCAAAATAACTAGTTTGTGGTATTTGAGGCCTACTTGAAATCTATCCCAAAAAGAAAATCTTACATTGAAGGTATTGATAGTGTCATTCAGAAAAACCTAAGACACACGCTAGCGTGCTGATAGAAGTGTCATTCTGTGATTAAACCTATAACTGTCACACAGCGCAAAAAAAAACAGGTCTCACATCTCTATTCAACCAAATCTGCACAGTTTTAGCTGGTCAAGTTATTTGTAGTGACCGTAAAAGCAGACTTTTTGTTCTGGGTTGAAAAAGCATTCCCAAATTTGCCATTCTCAAAATAACTAGTTTGTGGTATTTGAGGCCTACTTGAAATCTATCCCAAAAAGAAAATCTTACATTGAAGGTATTGATAGTGTCATTCAGAAAAACCTAAGACACACGCTAGCGTGCTGATAGAAGTGTCATTCTGTGATTAAACCTATAACTGTCACACAGCGCAAAAAAAAACAGGTCTCACATCTCTATTCAACCAAATCTGCACAGTTTTAGCTGGTCAAGTTATTTGTAGTGACCGTAAAAGCAGACTTTTTGTTCTGGGTTGAAAAAACATTCCCAAATTTCCCATTCTCAAAATAACTAGTTTCTGGTATTTGAGGCCTACTTGAAATCTATCCCAAAAAGAAAATCTTACATTGAAGGTATTCATAGTGTCATTCAGAAAAACCTAAGACACACGCTAGCGTGCTGATAGAAGTGTCATTCTGTGATTAAACCTATACCTGTCACACAGCGCAAAAAAAAACAGGCCTCACATCTCTATTTAACCAAATCTGTACTGTTTTAGCTGGTCAAGTTATTTGTAGTGACCGTAAAAGCACACTTTTTGTTCTGGGTTGAAAAACCATTTCCAAATTTGCCATTCTCAAAATAACTAGTTTCTGGTATTTGAGGCCTACTTGAAATCTATCCCAAAAAGGATATCTTACATTGAAGGTACTGATAGTGTCATTCAGAAAAACCTAAGACACACGCTACCGTGCAGATAGAAGTCTGATTCTGAGATTAAACCTTAACCTGTCACACAGTGCAAAAAAAAACAGGTCTCCCATTTCTATTCAAGCAAATCTGTACTGTTTAATCTGGTCAAGTTATTTGTAGCGACCGTAAAAGCCCTATTTTTTTTCTGGGTTGAAAAACTATTCCCAAATTTGCCATTCTCAAAATAACTAGTTTCTGGTATTTGAGGCCTACTTGAAATCTATCCCAAAAAGGATATCTTACATTGAAGGTACTGATAGTGTCATTCAGAAAAACCTAAGACACACGCTACCGTGCAGATAGAAGTCTGATTCTGTGATTAAACCTTAACCTGTCACACAGTGCAAAAAAAAAACAGGTCTCACATTTCTATTCAATGGTCTGCCCGGTGTTCACTTCAAGGTCATGGAAGTCACGCCTGCGGCCACCCCGTTCTCCGAGGGATATGTCCTGAAATCCAGCTGAAAGCTGCAGAACATCAGTCGGAGGTCTCTCCACTACTCGCGGGCCTCTCTGGCGCCCTCTTCCCACAAGCAAAGGCTCGGCTGGTGGCTGCTGGGGTCTTTCAATGCGTCTAGGTTCTTGAGCCTCTTGCTCCTGTCCAGGCTGTCCTTGGCTGGGCTGCCCCCTGGCACGTGCTCTTCCGCGGGCTCTGGCTCGTCCACTCATCTTCTATTCATGAGAGGATATAAACCGCTAATAAGGTCAATCTGCCGCCTAGCAGCTCCGCCGTGGCACAATCACCTCAGAACTCGCACACTGGTGACTTTAGGTATCTTCACTGGTCACTTTGAGCAGAATGATGACATCCGAGTCACGGCACCAAATGTAACCCTCTTTTCCTTGCACCATCTGCGACACCTCCAGCTTTCACACTCACTCGGTCACCAGCTCCTCCAGGCATAAACTCTAAGTGGACTCTAAGGGACGACACTCAGGTCTTCTGTGGTTTAAAGCTTTATTGAGGTGTAGTGCACTTGGCTGGAGCCTGTAATACAACAGGGAAAAACTGCCACTATGTGGTATACAGCCAGGTCACCAGCCCACCTATATCATAACAGGCATTCATTATATTACATTCCCACATACATGTTACAGGATATAACAAAGCATACAGAAAAATGAACAAGAGAAAATCATTTACAAAGATATTGCAGCAGGGTGACCTGGAATACAGCATGTCTTGCAGCCATTTTAGGAAGAACACATGTCTCTTTAACTGTACATCATCTACTCAGCCTAGCATGTGCTGCAGGGTTTAAAGGCTGCTAAAAAATATACAGTCACCTCTTTACATTCTACAGAACTATTATGGGTATATATTATAACTTTTTACAATAGATAAATGAACTTTAGCTTTAGAGAACTTAGACAGAGATCCTACCTACTTCACAGTAAATGTCTGCACTGAGGAGACCAAACCAAGTAGCAGAATACACAGGGGGATTTCTGGAAGAGTCCACTGTAAAGACTCTGTCTGTTAAAACTTTCCTCAGTTATCTAATAGCACATTTGAAGAGGTTTATTTAGCATGTCCTGACTCTCTGCTAACAGCTTATGAATATATGGAACTATATTTAACAAGTGATCATTGCTGCAGCTCCTGTATATTGGTATGACCCTATTGCAAACCTGCAGACTGGATATTTGGTGAAACTTCATGTGGTTCATATCGACTGTACTACACCACTGACTTGGTGCCTGGGCCTAAATATGTGACAGTGGCCTGTTCCAGTGGTGGATGACGTGATGCCTGATTCTCTGCTATGACATGAAGACTGATTCTGCGCTGACATAAGGCCAGATTCTCTGTTACGGGACCTCTCTCCTCTGCCTGGGTGCCTGGGCCTAAATGTGTGACAGTGGCCTGTTCCAGTGGTGGGTGACGTGATGCCTGATTCTCTGCTATGACATGAAGACAGATTCTGTGCTGACATAAGGCCAGATTCTCTGTTACGGAACCTCTCTCCTCTGCCTGGGTGCCTGGGCCTAAATGTGTGACAGTGGCCTGTTCCAGTGGTGGGTGACGTGAAGCCTGATTCTCTGCTATGACATGAAGACAGATTCTGCGCTGACATAAGGCCAGATTCTCTGTTACGGGACCTCTCTCCTCTGCCTGGGTGCCTGGGCCTAAATGTGTGACAGTGGCCTGTTCCAGTGGTGGGTGACGTGAAGCCTGATTCTCTGCTATGACATGAAGACAGATTCTGGGCTGACATAAGGCCAGATTCTCTGTTACGGGACCGCTCTCCTCTGTCTGGGTGCCGGGGCCTAAATGTGTGACAGTGGCCTGTTCCAGTGGTGGGTGACGTGAAGCCTGATTCTCTGCTATGACATGAATACAGATTCTGCGCTGACATAAGGCCAGATTCTCTGTTACGGGACCTCTCTCCTCTGCCTGGGTGCCTGGGCCTAAATGTGTGACAGTGGCCTGTTCCAGTGGTTGGTGACGTGAAGCCTGATTCTCTGCTATGACATGAAGACAGATTCTGCGCTGACATAAGGCCAGATTCTCTGTTACGGGACCGCTCTCCTCTGTCTGGGTGCCGGGGCCTAAATGTGTGACAGTGGCCTGTTCCAGTGGTGGGTGACGTGAAGCCTGATTCTCTGCTATGACATGAAGACAGATTCTGCGCTGACATAAGGCCAGATTCTCTGTTACGGGACCTCTCTCCTCTGCCTGGGTGCCTGGGCCTAAATGTGTGACAGTGGCCTGTTCCAGTGGTGGGTGACGTGAAGCCTGATTCTCTGCTATGACATGAAGACAGATTCTGCGCTGACATAAGGCCAGATTCTCTGTTACGGGACCGCTCTCCTCTGTCTGGGTGCCGGGGCCTAAATGTGTGACAGTGGCCTGTTCCAGTGGTGGGTGACGTGAAGCCTGATTCTCTGCTATGACATGAAGACAGATTCTGCGCTGACATAAGGCCAGATTCTCTGTTACGGGACCTCTCTCCTCTGCCTGGGTGCCTGGGCCTAAATGTGTGACAGTGGCCTGTTCCAGTGGTGGGTGACGTGAAGCCTGATTCTCTGCTATGACATGAAGACAGATTCTGCGCTGACATAAGGCCAGATTCTCTGTTACGGGACCGCTCTCCTCTGCCTGGGTGCCTGAGCCTAAATGTGTGACAGTGGCCTGTTCCAGTGGTGGGTGACGTGAAGCCTGATTCTCTGCTATGACATGAAGACAGATTCTGCGCTGACATAAGGCCAGATTCTCTGTTACGGGACCGCTCTCCTCTGTCTGGGTGCCGGGGCCTAAATGTGTGACAGTGGCCTGTTCCAGTGGTGGGTGACGTGAAGCCTGATTCTCTGCTATGACATGAAGACAGATTCTGCGCTGACATAAGGCCAGATTTTCTGTTACGGGACCTCTCTCCTCTGCCTGAGTGCCTGGGCCTAAATGTGTGACAGTGGCCTGTTCCAGTGGTGGGTGACGTGAAGCCTGATTCTCTGCTATGACATGAAGACTGATTCTGCGCTGACATAAGGCCAGATTCTCTGTTACGGGACCGCTCTCCTCTGCCTGGGTGCCTGGGCCTAAATGTGTGACAGTGGCCTGTTCCAGTGGTGGGTGACGTGATGCCTGATTCTCTGCTATGACATGAAGACAGATTCTGTGCTGACATAAGGCCAGATTCTCTGTTACGGAACCTCTCTCCTCTGCCTGGGTGCCTGGGCCTAAATGTGTGACAGTGGCCTGTTCCAGTGGTGGGTGACGTGAAGCCTGATTCTCTGCTATGACATGAAGACAGATTCTGCGCTGACATAAGGCCAGATTCTCTGTTACGGGACCTCTCTCCTCTGCCTGGGTGCCTGGGCCTAAATGTGTGACAGTGGCCTGTTCCAGTGGTCGGTGACGTGAAGCCTGATTCTCTGCTATGACATGAAGACAGATTCTGCGCTGACATAAGGCCAGATTCTCTGTTACGGGACCGCTCTCCTCTGTCTGGGTGCCGGGGCCTAAATGTGTGACAGTGGCCTGTTCCAGTGGTGGGTGACGTGAAGCCTGATTCTCTGCTATGACATGAAGACAGATTCTGCGCTGACATAAGGCCAGATTCTCTGTTACGGGACCTCTCTCCTCTGCCTGGGTGCCTGGGCCTAAATGTGTGACAGTGGCCTGTTCCAGTGGTTGGTGACGTGAAGCCTGATTCTCTGCTATGACATGAAGACAGATTCTGCGCTGACATAAGGCCAGATTCTCTGTTACGGGACCGCTCTCCTCTGTCTGGGTGCCGGGGCCTAAATGTGTGACAGTGGCCTGTTCCAGTGGTGGGTGACGTGAAGCCTGATTCTCTGCTATGACATGAAGACAGATTCTGCGCTGACATAAGGCCAGATTCTCTGTTACGGGACCTCTCTCCTCTGCCTGGGTGCCTGGGCCTAAATGTGTGACAGTGGCCTGTTCCAGTGGTGGGTGACGTGAAGCCTGATTCTCTGCTATGACATGAAGACAGATTCTGCGCTGACATAAGGCCAGATTCTCTGTTACGGGACCGCTCTCCTCTGTCTGGGTGCCGGGGCCTAAATGTGTGACAGTGGCCTGTTCCAGTGGTGGGTGACGTGAAGCCTGATTCTCTGCTATGACATGAAGACAGATTCTGCGCTGACATAAGGCCAGATTCTCTGTTACGGGACCTCTCTCCTCTGCCTGGGTGCCTGGGCCTAAATGTGTGACAGTGGCCTGTTCCAGTGGTGGGTGACGTGAAGCCTGATTCTCTGCTATGACATGAAGACAGATTCTGCGCTGACATAAGGCCAGATTCTCTGTTACGGGACCGCTCTCCTCTGCCTGGGTGCCTGAGCCTAAATGTGTGACAGTGGCCTGTTCCAGTGGTGGGTGACGTGAAGCCTGATTCTCTGCTATGACATGAAGACAGATTCTGCGCTGACACAAGTCCAGATTCTCAGTTACGGGACCGCTCTCCTCTGTCTGGGTGCCGGGGCTAAAATGTTTGACAGTGGCCTGTTCCAGTGGTGGGTGACGTGAAGCCTGATTCTCTGCTATGACATGAAGACAGATTCTGCGCTGACATAAGGCCAGATTCTCTGTTACGGGACCTCTCTCCTCTGCCTGAGTGCCTGGGCCTAAATGTGTGACAGTGGCCTGTTCCAGTGGTGGGTGACGTGAAGCCTGATTCTCTGCTATGACATGAAGACTGATTCTGCGCTGACATAAGGCCAGATTCTCTGTTACGGGACCGCTCTCCTCTGTCTGGGTGCCGGGGCCTAAATGTGTGACAGTGGCCTGTTCCAGTGGTGGGTGACGTGAAGCCTGATTCTCTGCTATGACATGAAGACTGATTCTGCGCTGACATGAAGCCAGATTCTCTGCTATGGCATGATGAGACTGATTCTCTGCTGACATGAAGCCAGATTCTTTGCTATGGCATGAAGAGACTGATTCTCTGCTGACGTGAAGCCAGATTCTCTGCTATGGGACCTCTGTCCAATTGATATTGGTTCATTTTTATTTTTTTAATTTTAATTTTAATTCATTTCCCTATCCACATTTGTTTGCAGGGGATTTACCTACATGTTGCTGCCTTTTGCAGCCCTCTAGCTCTTTCCTGGGCTGTTTTACAGCCTTTTTAGTGCCCAAAAGTTCGGGTCCCCATTGACTTCAATGGGGTTCGGGTTCGGGACGAAGTTCGGTTCGAGTTCGGATCCCAAACCCGAACATTTACGGGAAGTTCGGCCGAACTTCTCGAACCCGAACATCCAGGTGTTCGCTCAACTCTAGTCCTGTATTGTTATTTATCGTCACTACCTCCCCGAGTCGGGAGTGGGTAAGTGCTGCGCGCCTGCTGCCTTCCTTTGATTTTTATGCTTTAATAACTTGACCCACCCTCTCCGCCCACTCAGATTTCAGCCATTGACCTCCCTTGGATGTGGTATCCCTTTCTCAAGCTCCCTCTCCGGCATCGAACCCTCATTCCCTGTTACCCGTGATAACAATGGTAGGCGCAGAAAAGAACATCGAAAGTTGATAGTGCAGACATCCGAATGGATCGTCGCCATCACGGGGACGTGCAATCGGCCAGAGGTTATCTAGAGTCACCAATGCGGCAGCAGGCACTCGCCCCTAAGGTTTTAGATGGTCAGATCAGCAGGCCCTTGCTCCAAATGTTTTTGAGGGTCACCAGCAGGCCGTCAATCATAATTTTTCAAGGGTGTGTATGATTTCCTCCTTTATGTGTAACAAAGGGTGTTTTGGAGTTCCAGTTCCTTGTAATTTTTGGCACCCCTTTCACTTAGTGCATAGGCTTTATGAGTGTAGGAGTCCGACTACCTGAACAATTGTACAACAATGTGAATGAGGCCCTCCTTTATGTGATATACAAGCTGTTTCGAAGTGCCTCTTGCTTGTAATTTTATTGCAGCACTTGCACTTTATATACAATTGAATATACAGGAAAGAATGTTTCCTAACAATTTTTCCTGTAAAATTTATTTTTGGGGGGATTTTGTGCTTATTTTTGTCAGTCTGTAAAAGTGGCCTACAGCTCAGACAACATGGTTCCTAAGCAGCGACCTGGGAGTCCAAGATGCATCCAGACATCGTCCCCATGGTGTTCCTGATCCATTTCAGTGGTGTTTCTGTCACTTTCTGACCTTTTCCAATGAACCAGGCACCCTCCTCTCTTCAGAGCAGGGGGTGCCTGGTTGTCTCCCATTGACTTCCATTATACTCGGGTGCTCGGCTGAGCACACAAATATAGCAATGTATATAAAGCAAGTATACCGTGGCTCACCCAAATCCAAATTATGGTTAAGGTGCTCTGTTTTTTAATGATTCACCTAATCATCCCAATAAAAGAACATTTTTGAAATTTAAAAACAGGCACTCACCATCTGACATACAATATTCTGCAATTATATAATTCTGCAGTTAATTATCCCTACAATATTCTGCGATTATAATATTCTGGGATTATAAAATTCTGCGATTATTTGGGCACCAGATAATACATCTCAGATTTCAGCTTATAAACTGTGCAATGGTGTTGAAACAATGTATCGAAATCTGTTGCAGTGTCTCTTAGTGCTTGAACATAATATGTGAAACAATCAAATGATTATTTGTGCACAATTAATAATAAATAATGAATACATTAACCTATTATAACATAAATTATATATAACTGTGGAAAAATAAATTGTGATTACTATATTTCTTCCCAATGATAATTGTCACTGATGTTATGTGACGGTATAGGAAGTTACTTATGTGACGATATAGAAAGTTATTTGCAAATTTCATGTATAGAGCCAGATGTAAGCAGGTAAATTCAATCACTTAGGAGGCCAGGTATCGATAGTAAGGCTGGTGTCTGGGGCGTCCCCCTCGCAGAGCCTCTTACCTGTTCCCTCCGTTCACTGATCTCCGGACTATGTCTCTTTACAAGTGTCACGTACTCCTACGATATTTCTGGTTTTTCGGTATGTCAATCCTCTATTACCGGCATTCAAACTTTCCGGCTATGTAGAACATAGAACTCGGCGTCTCACGTGGGAGATGTTTGCAGTCTTCGCCGAAGGATAGCAGCTGTAACGTGACGTCAGGTGATGATTTTGCTCTGGTTGAGATGTAGAGTGATCTTAAAGGGCCCAATGTCCTATATAGAATCTCAATTAGAATATGAAGTATAGTCAATTTCAGGTGCTGCACATCTCGTATCTTCACAGCATAGACAATTGCCTTCCGATGACCCCAAAGATAGAAGTCTAAGGGGGTCAGATTGGGAGACCTTAGGGGCCATTCAACTGGCCCACGACCACCAATGCACTTTCCAGGAAACTGTTCATCTAGGAATGCTTGGACCTGACACCCATAATGTGGTGGTGGGTGCACCATCTTGCTGGAAAAACTCAGGGAACGTGCCAGCTTTAGTGCATAAAGAGGGAAACACATCATCATGTAGCAATTTCGCATATCCAGTGACCCCCTTAGACTTTTATCTTTGGGGTCATCTGAAGGCAATTGTCTATGCTGTGAAGATACGAGATGTGCAGCACCTGAAACTAAGGATACTGGAAGCCTGTGCTAGCATTTCTCCTGCGGTGTTGCTATCAGTGTATTAAGAGTGGGACAAGAGGGTTGCATTGACAATCCAACACAATGGGCAGCACATTGAACACATTTTATAAGTGGTCAGAAACTTGTAAATAACTCATGAAAGAATAAAGTTACGTTAAAACCAAGCATTGTTTTTCTTGTGAAATTCCCACTAAGTTTGATGTGTCACATGACCCTCTTCCTATTGAAAAAATAAAAGTTGGATTCAAAATGGCCGCCATGGTCACCACCCTACTAATGTGCCACAAACAGGAAGTTAATATCACCAACCATTCCCATTTTATTAAGGTGTATCCATATAAATGGCCCACCCTGTACTTTAATTACTGAAATCATACATTTCTATTAAAAAATAGCTCTAGTGGCCCATTTTGAACCTCAGCAATGCTTCTCTGTCTTCAATTTTCATAACAGTGGAGACTTGCTAACGCTCACTCTGTTGTTATGTACACAGAATATGATTAGAGATCAGCAAATTTTTCAAAAATTAGATTCGGGCAGTTCGCCGAATTTTTAGAATTTTTTTTGTTTGATCCGAATTTATTCGCGGCGAATCACATTTAAAAAATGGCTATTTCCTGGCTTCAGAGAGCCTTTATAGTGGTGTAAAACACTGTGCCTTGCAGTAACACACATAGGGAGTCTGCTGTGGTAGTGAAATAATACTGTGAGTCAGTATGACATGCAGATGACAGGCGTCACTCTTTGAATCACTGCACACTTCACTTAATTGGGCAGTTACGGGGCCAAAACTGACAAAATAACTTGCAGTAAGTGTGAACTCAGCCTTACAGGTCAATGTTAGCGCCAGGTATAAAGAACCGGGCTGAGGCCCAAGATCCTACTATAGCGTGAAAGAGAGCATTCCTTTTACACCAATTCACTGATTCCACATAGATTTCTACAGAACCTGTTCTATTAAACGCTTATACAAGTAGAGCCCATCCGACAAAGTAGAGTAGGTATCAGCAGTAACTTTGTGATGACATTATTTTGCCCTTTCTCTAATCCGTCAGAACAATAACCCCCAAAAAATTGATTGTGTATTACTAAAGCCAAAAATAAAAACAGGAGTGGATCCAAAACAGAGATGCCTTGTGAATGGAATATTTGCATGTCTTCTGTGTTTTGTACCCACTCCTGCTTTTGGCTACCAAATCATAAGCCAATTCTGATGCAAAATAGGGACCATGTCATGCAGGCCTTACAGCCGTTACATAGAATGGATCCGTTGTGCGTATCATTTTTCCTTCCTTCTGACAGATCAGAAGAAGGGTCAAATAAATGATGATGTTAGCTAGTGATGGACGAATTCACCTGACAGCAAAGAACTTTGGATTCTGTGGCTGGAGGTATATTCGGCGGTCACAGGATAAATATGTAACTGTCAGCCAGTACAGGCCCCAAAAATTAGGCAATACGCATTCACCTGACAGCAAAGAACTTTGGAATCTGTGGCTGGAGGTACATTAGGCGGTCACAAGATAAATATGTAATTGTCGGCCAGTATAGGCCCCAAAAATTAGCAAATAAGCATTCACCTGACAGCAAAGAACTTTGGATTCTGTGGCTGGAGGTACATTAGGCGGTCACAGGATAAAAATGTAACTGACATAAAAGGCCTTTTATGCCGCTGTATATACATAAGGCAAGGACCATTCTTTGAATTACCTCATGCCAGCCCACACATATTCGCCACCACCCAGAACAATTACACGTGGCCATCACAGGTGTTGAATTCCTCTGAGATCCATGCTTCATTTTATTTTTTTAAATGTGAGGTAGTCCACACTGTCGTGAGCTAGGCGAGTGCGCTTATTGGTCATGACCCCCCCTGCTGTGCTGAACGTCCTTTCGGACAGGACACTCGACGAGGGGCAAACCAAGAGTTCCATGGCAAATTCTGCCAGCTCTGGCCACAGGTCAAGCCTGGACACCCAGTAGTCAAGGGGTTCCTCGCTTCTCAGAGCGTCCACATCGGCCGTTAACCCAATGTAGTCGGACACCTTTCGGTCTAGGCGTTCCCTGAGGCTGGATCCGGAGGGTGGCTGCAAGAATGATCTCATATTCGAAGTGACCAACACATCTTCAAACCGCCCTCTTTTTGCAGATGCTGTAGGATTGGTACCCGCACCTGTTTTGTTGTGGGTGGAAATTCCTCTGCCAGTGCGTGCAACAACAGAATGCAACATCTCTTGCAGCAAGGCCTGATAATGCTGCATTCTGACAGCTCTCTGTGATGCTGGTAACATGTCCACCATTTTGCGTTTGTACCAGGGGTCTAAGTACATTGCCACCCAGTACTGGTCCATGCCCTTTATGTTTTTTATACGTGGGTCCCTCTTCAAACACTGGAGCATGAAGGCCCCCTTTTGCATTAAATTGGAAGCAGTAGAGCGGCCTGTTTCCTGCTCAACACCCAGGAGAATTTCGTCCTCTGTCTCCTCCACCCAGCCACAGACAACACCAGGGATCCCCAAAAAGTTTAAAGCCTGCTCTTCTTGCTCCTCCTCCTCCTCCTCCCCCAGCTACCATCCTCTTCAGACTCTTGCCGACTTGTCTCAGATGGAGTAGCCCCCCCTGGGAATTCATTCAGCATTGCGACTTCCTCATCTTCCAGCTCCTGCTCCTCGATGGCTTGATCAATGACACGACACAATGCATGCTCCAGAAAGTAAGCTTAAGGTGCGATGTTACTGATGGCGCAATGGCTGCCACTGACCAGTTTGGTGATCTCATTAAATGGCCACAGAAGTCTGCATGTGTCGCACATGAGCAGTCACTGGCGGGGTGAAAAAACACAAGCTCCCCAGAACCTGTCCTGCCGCAGTGTTCGTACAGGTAGTCGTTAACGGCACGTTTCTGCAGGAGCAGCCTATCAAGCATATACAAGGTGGAGTTCCAGTGAGTCGGAGAGTCACAAATCAGACGTCTGACGGGCAAGTGGTGTCGCTGCTGAACATCAGCAAGGCATGCCATGGCCATGTAAGATCTTCTAAAATGGCCAGAGATTTTCCTGGCCTGCCGCAAGATGTCCTGGACCCAAGGTATGTGTCAATCAGTCGATGCACGACTAAGTTCAGGACGTGTGCCATGCATGGCACATGTGTCATTTTGTCCTGTTTCAGCGTGCTCGGCAGATTGGTACCATTGTCGCACACCCCTTTACCAACTGTCAAATTGAGCAGGGATAGCCACTGTGACCGCAGAGCGGAAAGGAGTGCAGGGGAGGTGTGGCTCTTGGCTTCCAGGCACAACACCCGCAGCACAGCATGGCAGGGGTGCAGCGGAAGAGGCGGTAGCAGTGGAAAAGGAGGAGTCAGCCGAGGAGGAGATGGAGGATGGAGTAGAAGGAGGAGGAGAAGAGTCAGGCCTGCATGCAATCCGTGGACGTAAAACGAAATCCACACGGGTGCTACGGGTTACATGCTTGATGGACGACAGAAGGTTCACCCAGTGAGCATTAAAAGTTATGTGCCTTCCCTGCCTGTGTTTGCTAGACCACGTGTCTGTGGTCAGATGTATCTTGGCACTGACACTGTGTGCCAGAGATACAGTCACTTGCCACTGAATATGGCCATATAGCTCTGAGATGCCCTTCTGGGAGAAATATTTACTTCTGGGACCTTCCATTGCGGTGTGCCAATGGCACAGATTTTCTAAAGGCCTCCGAGTCCACGAGTTTATATGGCAGTAGTTGGCGGACTAGCAGTTCCGACAAGCCGGTGGTCAGCCGTTGGGCAAAAAGTTTATCCGTCGTCATCAACTTTTAACATTCAAACATTTGGGCCACGGAAGCCTGTCTTTTGCCAGATGAACACGACAACGGTGCAGTGGAAGGTGGAATGGAGGACAAATGGGAGGAGAGAGTAGAAGAGGCAGGATGTGGAGCACCGGGAGTGTGGCTTTGTGGGTTCTGACGGTGTTGCTCCCACTAGGCTCGATGATGGGAGGCCAGGTGCCTTCTTAAGGTGGTCATCCCTAGGTGAGTGTTGGGCTTACCGCGACTTATGCGTTGACAGCACAGGCTGCAGATGGCAACACTATTGTCAGCAGCTGACACTTTAAAAAAAAGGCCACACTACGGAGCCATGGGAGTGCAATATGTGACCGTGCGTGGTGGATGGCTGACTCCAGATACATTTGCAGTCTGTTTTTTGCGATTTCTGCCTGCTTCTCCTCCTTCTCCTCCCTATCTACTGCTCCGTCCCTCCCTCTGAACTCCCCTCCTCTTCCTCTCTTTTGGGCACCCATGTGACGTTCATCGACACGTCATCATCGTCACCTTCACCAACACTGACATTAGAGATCTCGGAGTAGGCAGCAACAGCGGGGACCACCCTCCTTGGGCTGATCTGGGTACTGTCGTCAGACCACTGGGTGGCCGTTACTATCTCCTCTTCCTCATCCGATGCCAAGAATGGCTGCGCATCTTTAAGGTCTGGGAATTGACGGGAAAATAATTCCTCTGACTCGAGTGGAGCAGCTATGGTGGTGGTGGTGGTTGTGTCTTTGGGGGTGCACACAGCAGAGAGCGAGGTGGGTGCTGATACAGAGGATGAGGAGGGTGCAGAAGCAGAAGGCTGAATGAGCCACTCAACCAACACTGGTGCGTCCTTTGACGTAATTGCACGCACCTTCTCCAACTTCCATCTTAGGCTCCGGCCTGGTGCACCCTACCACCCCTGCGGAATGGCCTGCCTCTTCTGCCTGTCATTTTCAAAATGACCCTGTGACAAAGTCCCTATAGAAGGATTTGTGGAAGCAGGTATATAGAACCCTGTAATAAATATTTTCTGGAAGCAGGTATATCAAACCTCTTATTCAGTTTATTTTGGGGCAACAACAGTTATATCACACCAGTGGCAATTAGTTGTTCCAATAGCGTTTGTCCCTCTGTATAGCTGCGGTATCTCAGCAGAACTGCACACAAATGCTGCACAATACAAATGCACTATATAGAAATTATATTATAGGTATATCACACCCCTGCCTCAATCAGTTTTTTTGGGGGGCAACTGGTATATCACACCAGTTGAAATTAGTTGTTCCAATAGCGTTTTTCCCTCTGTATAGCTGCGGTATCTCAGCAGAACAGCACACAAATGCTGCACATGCACTATATATAAATTATTATAGGTATATCACACCCCTGCCTCAATCAGTTTTATTGGGGGTCAACTGATATATCACAACAGTTGCAATTAGTTGTTCCAATAGCATATGTCCCTCTGTATAACTGCAGTATCTCAGCAGAATCGCACACAAATGCTGCACAATACAAATGCACTATATCTTTAATATACATCCTATATAGTGAATTTGTATTGTGCAGCATTTGTGTGCGGTTCTGCTGAGATACCGCCGCTATACAGAGGGACATACGCTATTGGAACAACTAATTGCAACTGGTGTGATATACCAGTTGCCCCCCAATAAAAAAAAGATTGAGGCAGGGGTGTGATATACCTATAATATAATTTATATATAGTGCAATTTTATTGTGCAGTATTTTTGTGCGGTTCTGATGAGATACCGCAGCTATACAGAGGGATAAACACTATTGGAACAACTAATTGCAACTGGTGTGATATACCAGTCCCCCCAAAAAAATTTATTGAGGCAGGGGTGTGATATACCTAAAATATAATTTATGTATATCACACCCCTACATCAATAAGTTTTTTGGGGGGGCAACTGGTATATCACACCGCACACAACTGCTGGACAATACAAATGCACTATAATATACTTTCTATGCTAGAAAGTATATTACAAGTATATCACACCCCTCAGTATGTCACACCTATCAATAGCACACCTATACCAGTCCTTAAAAGGACTTTTGTGGCCCTATTAGCTAGCGTTTGGTGTCTCTATATGCTCTAACAGTGTGCCCCTGATCCACACAGCAACCTCTCCCTACACTGGCAAAGACTGAATGTAAAATGGCGGCCAGATCTGGTTTATTTATAGGGTAGGGGGTGTGATTATGTACTGAAACGTCTCAATTGGCTGTCCTGTCCCACCTGATGGATGTGTCATGGGTCAAAGTTTGGCACAATGCAAAAGAATATGGCGCCGGCGGACATCGCCATATGTTTGCTTGTTCGGCAAACCACAAACGAGCAAAGTTTGCAGCGAAATGACCGCCGGGTGAACCGTCTCTAGGGTGAACCGCATATAATTTTTTAGAGGGTCAGCTCCCTAGCAGGCCCTCACCTACAATCTTTTACAATGTCAGCTCACCAGCAGGCCCGCACCTCAAATCTTTTAGTGTCAGCTCACCTGAAGGCCCTCGCATTAAATTTTTTAGAGGGTCAGCTCACCAGCAGGCCCACACCTCAATTCTTTTACAGGGTTAGCTCACCAGCAGGCCCTCGCATATAATTGTTTACAGGGTCAGCTCATCAGCAGGCCTTCACCTACAATCTTATAAAGGGTCAGCTCACCAGCAGGCCCGCACCTAATTATACCTTATAGGTAATTTGCATGCCTTGCTTGGATGTGGTAGCCGTAGCTTTTTCTCAGGCTCCCTCTCCGGAATCGAACCGTGATTCCGCCGTTACCCATGGTCTACATGGTTTAGGCTGAAAATAACATTGAAAGTTGATAGTTCAGACATCCGAATGGATCATCGCCATCATGGGAACGTGCGATTGTCCCCAGGTTATCTAGAGTCACCAAAGCGGCAGCAGGCCCTCGCCCATAATGTTTTAGATGGTCAGATCAGCAGGCCGTTGCTCCAAATGTTTTTGAGGGTCAACAGCAGGCCATCAATCATAATTTTTCAAGGTTGTGTATGATGCCCTCCTTTATGTGTAGCAAAGGGTGTATTGACGTGCCGTTTCCTTGTAATTTTTGGCAGCCTTTTCATTTAGTGCTTTATGTGATATTCAGGTTGTATTGGAGTGCCTCTTTCTTGTAATTTTTGGCAGCACTTGCACTTACTTATATACAAGTAAATATACAGGAAAGAATGTTTCCTAAAAAAATTTCCGCTAAAATTGATATTTTTTCTTCGGTGTTGTGCGTATTATTGTCAGTCTGTAAAAGTGCCATACTATTCAGACAACATCATTCCCAGCAGCGACCTGTGAGTACAAGATGCATCCAGACATCCTCCCCATGCTGTTCCAGAACCATTTTGGTGGTGTTTCCATTAATTTCAGACATTTTCCTATGAACCACGCACCCTCCCCTCTTCAGAGCAGGGGGTACCTGGTTTAATGCTCGGGTTCTCCCATTGACTTCCATTATACTCGGGTGCTCAGTCGAGCACCCGAACATCCCGATGTGTTCGGCCCGAGCGCTACGGTGCTCGATTAACACTAGTGTTGAAAGCGAATATTCGAATTGCAAATTTTAATCGCGAACGTCGCCACTTCGAGAATTTGCTAATATTTAGAATATAGTGCTATATATTCATATTCGCGAATAGTGTTGAATATTCTAATCACGAATTTATCGCGAATATATAACATTGCCGATTTTCGCAATCAAGTAAACAATGACTGGAGATCACGAATTCTCGAATTTGCGAATTTGAACATTGTCTATGCCGCTCATCACTAATCAACACTACTCATCATATATATTTTTTCCCAACCTATTTACATTTTAAAATACAAAATTAAACCAATGCATTATTTTATTAAATCTTCTGTTTAATATAGTGTAACCTTCATGTTCCCTTGTTTCTTTATTTCACTACCAAGGACAGGTGGTGCCTTTTATTTCTATTGAAAATAAATGTTTAGTCAAAGTCAATAAAACATATTTTTATGCAGCAAATTTATGAGGATGACAAATGCCAAACCTGAATTTTTTTCAGCATGAATAAGAAACATTGAAGGGCAGAATTATGTTGCAAAGGTTAATAATCAACATGACAATCATTAAACTAGGATGAACACAAGTATGCCACGGTGCATATTTTTCCTTCACTCATTAATCATGAGTGCTTTTTCCTTTTAACCCCTTTTTATCTACTTTACTCAAAGTACAATGTATTGACTGTCCAATAAAATGCTGAAAACAAAATATAGAGGAGTATCATTTAGTTTTTAAGACCATGTCAGTGCTAACGAATGGATACGTTTTGGATTTTGAATGAAGAGCACAAATACTTGTATAGTTATGAAACATGCAGACCAAATAATTACAAGAAAAAGCATATCCTAAATGGCAAGCTATGTGTCTGTTAGCCGACTTATTATGATTTAGACTTATATCGAAAAGGATATATATTCTGACCACCTTGGAATTATTTATTGCAGATTATCACCTTGAAGATAATCAATAGAGCTCAACAGTCATTTTGGCACTCAAGAAATATGTATGGCTCCTCCTTGATCTCCTTTACTAAGTTCACAAATACTACCTCCTCTGGCAGAAGGTTCCATAGTCGTATTGCTCTTACAGTAAAGAATTCCCTTCTATATTGATGTAGAAATGTTCTTTCCTCTAGACATAGAGGATGTTCCTTTGTTATAGCTACAGTTCTGGGTTTAAATACAGTAGATTTGGGGAAAAGTTTTTGCATTGGTCTTTCATATATTTTTACATGGTTCTTATATTACCCCTCAGCCATCTACACTAAATAACACAGTCCATGCATTACTTTATTATTTCTATTGCGTTAGTTTCCCGCCTTTTAACCCTCTCAAGTTCTGTTGTGTCTTTCTTGTGAACTGGTGCCCAAACTGTATACAATACTAATAGAGATGTGGATATCATTCTTGATCAACTAAGATGGCCCCCATATCCTCCAGCTCTCAGCTAACGCCTAATTTACTCAAGTTACAAGAGGAACCTCCCCCCTGATGTGTCATATATGACGTATGCTGTTCTGCTGTTAGTGTGAAGCCATTACAATATGGCACTGGCACCTAGATGTTTACATAGTTTACATACCAAAGTTTGTAAAACAATGCACAATGTGCAGATGCCAAGTGTTATCTCTTTTCCTATTTTTGTATTCTAGCCAATGGAACAATGCTACGAGCCTCAGGGGGATGCCCCCTCTGATGTACTTATAAACTGCTTAACTTCCTGTAATAAATGAGAACTGCTTTGATGCTTGCCTGGTGTGGTTTCTTCCATGCATGTAAAATCCTAGGATTAAGACAATTTGGAGCAGTAAAGCAAATATATTTAGCTCTGATTGAGAGCAGGTTTAACAATAGTGCAGTCTGGATATTGATTTGTAAAGTAGCTGAACTAAGTTCTTAACATGTGCATCTACACCCTCTTTTAATCAACCAATAGTCTTATTAGCCTTGACTCCAATTGCCTGACTCTGATTACAACAGTAAAGTGTCTAGTGATCTACTGGAAAAAGTCCATGTCAGCTTTACCCATTGTTTTCCCATTTAGTATGTACTAGTGATTTGTATTTTCTCTTTCCATGTGCATAAACTTACAGTGTTAAATCTCGTGTAATATCCTGCCCAAGCCTCCAATCTATCCAGATTAGAGAAGAGTGAATTGATTGTAAATGAGTCAGATACATTACTAATTTTACAACACTTTGTCCGCAAAACAAATCCAAAGTTTTGGCAATTTGATTCAGAGGTTAGGTACCTCAACCTGAGTATCTTAAAATGACAGGAAGGTAGGAAATGGAGGATCATGTGGCCCTGAGAGGAAGGAGGGCTTGCCCTGATTGGCTCACAGGCTGACAGACTGCCTGATCAGCCAGGGGGCAATATTCAGCCAGGTCCCTTTGCTCAGAGCAAGCAAGATGCCATTCTGTTGTGAGATGTGGATGTAATAGGATGTTTTGTGGCTGTGGCTGACAAAAAAACATTTGCAGACACAAGCCGGTTACTAGGTACATTATAGGGAAAGAATTGGAAATATAATTGAATAGATATTCAAGTTTTATCAGGGAAAGCTTAGCATAGAGAGTGAGTGAGGTCACTATCTCAGTTGTTTCATACACCTCGCTGGCTGTGGCCTGCATGGTCTGGTTAAATAACTACAGGCTTCTTGAATAGGGCACATGCACGGTCTAAGCTTCTTAAAGGCCTAGTGTGTTCTTCCAAATTTGTCCCCAGCCTGTGGCTGGCCATCCCTGGATATACACTGCAACTATTCAGCATATGATTAGTTATGCAGATTCTTGTTATGTAACTGCATTGTTACTGTTTTGCTCCTGGTGGTGGAACAATCTTTTTCTTTTTGTATACTACAAATTGCAACCTGTTCTCACATTCCCTAATAGTTCAGTGTATTATTAGGGTGACTCCCAAGTGAAAAGTCACTAGTTCAGGAGCAGCCATGAAGAAGATTTCCTAAGAAAAGAGAAACAGCAGCATCCCGCTCATCGATAGCAGTATCTCAGCCAAGAAAATTGCCACACTGCATCATGTGAGTGCGACGACAGTTGGATATGAATACAAAATGAAGTCCTTCCATCCATTCTAAAGCTACAAGGTGGACGTCCAAGCAAAACATCTGAGTCAACAAGTGGGCTCATCACAAGGTCTATCAGTTCTGGCAGGTCTATCAAACACTGCAGTGGAGGTGGTTTAGATGCTTTGTAATAATGAGATCACAAATGTCTATGCAAGCACTGTGCGACGCACATTACACAAGTCTAGAATGGTGGCCCAAAAAAAGGTGAAGAAACCTTGACCTCAATACCGTCATAAGAAGCATCGGCTCAAGCTTGCAAAAAAGTATGAACAGTGGAAAGTAGAAGATTGGAAAAGGTGATTTGGAGAGATGAGACGAAAGTCAATTGACTGGGCTCTGATGGGTGGCCATGGGTCTGGAAGAAACAAGGGAAAATGGGGCTAACGGATCGAGAAATTAAAGGAACTGTCAAGTTCGTTAAAGGAAACCTGATGATATGGGGTTGTTTCACAGCCAAAGGCGTTGGATACTTGACCAGGATCGATGGTGGTCTCAATGCTGAGAAAAAAAACACAATGCAACAGCACTCTGCAAACATAAATAAAGTACAAGTACAATGATGCTACGCGTATTTTGTAAATTTGAGATTCTTGGCAAATACATTTTGTGCAAAATTATTTGGGCCCCTCTGCAAACTCTATAAGACAGGAACCTAACATTAAATACTACATGTTATATGCCATACTAGCCACCATAAAGTTCAGGGAATGCAGGTTCCACATGCATGCGGGGTCCACTGGGAACCTGCATTCCCTGAATTTTATTGATGCCAGTATGGCACATAACAGGTAGCATTTAGTGTAAGATTCATGGTATTTTTTTGCTTTTTTTTTTGTGGTATCAATGCTAAGCCATATGTGAGTATCCTACAAGACAAGTTACTTCATACACTAGAGTACTATGGGTATGAAAAGGACAACATAGTGTTCCAGAAGGACAATGACCAGAAGCATCGAAGTCGAGATTGGCGAAGAAATGGTTCAATGACAATGAAGTTGAGGTGAGTCGACCAGTAAGCACCAACATTGGGAACGTGTAGAAGAGATTTTGGAACAGATTTTGGTCGAGACATTCTTGAATCTAATTGAGAGCATGGCCAGAAGGATTCAAGTAGTGTTGAAAGCCAAAGGAGGATTTAGAAAATACTAACAAAATAATACAAAGGAAAATGCTGAATTTTAGGAGCAAAACAGTAACAATATACTTAAATGACAATAATCTGCATAACTAATCATATGCTAAATAGTCAAATTTTTGTTTGAGATAACCAAGATTATTGTCTATAAAATGATAGTCTCACGTTCGAAGCTGTAGTGGATGGTGAGATATGGAGCATAAAATTTGCTCATAAGTGTATAATGCACCTTTCCCAGTGGGTGGGTGCTCTACGTTCCTAGAATGCTAGTGTTTCAGTGAAGGTGTGCTTATCTGTTTGCCCATGTGCTGTACCTCTTCATGTTCATCATTATCAGCTACTTGCCCTGCCTATAGCCTGACTACCGTAGTCAGGGGCGTAGCTATAGGGGAAGAAGGGGAACCAGGGGAAGCGGATGCTTTGGGGCCCTGACCCAAAAGGGGACCATCCAGGAGGAGGAGGACTAAAAGAGTTTGTCAGGGCCCCCTTAACAGTATTACATAGTATATAACATAGTATATAAGGAGGAAAAAATACATTTGTCCATCCAGTTCGGCCTGCTATCCTGCAAGTTGATCCAGAGGAAGGAAAAAAAAAAGTGAGGTAGAAGCCAATTTTCCTCACTTAAGGGAGGGAAAATTCCTTCCTGACTCCAATCAGGCAATCAGAATAACTCCCTGAATCAACGACCCCTCTCCAGTAGCTATAGCTTATAATATTAATACACTCCAGAAATTCATCCAAGCCCCTCTTGAATTCCTTTATTGTACTCACCATCACCACCTCCTCAGGCAGAGAGTTCCATAGTCTCACTGCTCTTACGGTAAAGAATCCTTTTCTATGTTTGTGTACAAACCTTCTTACCTCCAGACGCAGAGGGTGGCCCCTCGTCACAGTCACAGTCCTGGGGATAAATAGATGATGGGAGAGATCTCTGTAATGTCCCCTGATATATTTATACATAGTAATTAGATCTCCCTTCAGTCGTCTTTTTTCTAAAGTGAATAACAATAATGTTGATAATCTTTCAGAGTACTGTAGTTGCCCCATTCCAGTTATTACTTTAGTTGCCCTCCTCTGAACCCTCTCCAGTTCTGCTATGTCTGCCTTGTTCACAGGAGCCCAGAACTGTACACAGTACTCCATGTGTGGTCTGGCTAGTGATTTGTAAAGTGGTAGGACTATGTTCTCATCACGGGCATCTATGCCCCTTTTGATGCAACCCATTATCTTATTGGCCTTGGCAGCAGCTGCCTGACACTGTTTTTTACTGCTTAGTTTGCTGTTTATTAAAATTCCTAGGTCCTTTTACATGCCCGTGTTACCGAGTGTTTTACCATTTAGTCTGTACGGGTGACTTGCATTATTCCTTCCCATGTGCATAACCTTACATTTGTCAGTGTTAAACCTCATCTGCCACTTCTCTGCCCAAGCCTCTTATCTATCCAGATCCATCTGTAGTATCATACTGTCCTCTTCAGTGTTAATTACTTTACACAGTTTAGTGTCTTCTGCAAAAATAGATATTTTACTGTGCAAGCCTTCTACAAGATCATTAATAAATATATTGAAGAGAATAGGGCCCAATACTGACTCCTGTGGTACCCACTAGTGACCGTGACCCAATCTGATTGTGTACTGTTAATAACCACCCTCTGTTTTCTATCATTGAGCCAGTTACTTACCCACATACAGACGTTTTCTCCCAGTCCGAGCATTCTCATTTTATATACTAACCTTTTATGTGGTCAAATGCTTTGGAGAAGTCCAGATATACGACATCCATTGATTAACCACTGTCAAGTCTAGAACTTATCTCCTCATAGAAACTGATTAAATTAGTTTGACATGACCGATCCCTCGTGAAGCCATGCTGATATGCTGTTATATAGCATCTCTTAGAAGACTTTCACATTGAAATATACAGTGGCAGTATAGACAGTGTAGGAAACGGATGGAACAGCTGCCAAGCCTGGTCTGAGAGAGCGATCTTTACTAGCGACAGGAATGGGGGCTAGTAACCAGAGGCCCTTTCATGGGTCTGGACTTTATTACACAGTGCTATAGATATAGTGTTATTTATTTGTTTTTTAGAATATTCTTTTTTTTTTTCCATATGAAGTCATGCTTCCTCCCTGCTTAAGTTGCTTGACAAGAAACTTAAGCAGGGAGGAAACATAACTTCAGATGGAAAAAAATGCTGAATATTCTAAAAAATAAATATATAGCACTATATTCAATATAGTGCTATATATTCCTTTTTGAACCACGCCTGTATTGATCGAGTAATATTCGCATATTACGCAATCATTACATTGCCGATTTTTTGAGTAAAAAATAATTGATTATAACGAATATTCGAATTCGCAAATATTCGCCGAATATTCTACAAAATATTTGCGAAATATCGCGAATTCGAATATGACCCCTGCCGCTCATCATTAGTTTTCAATAGTAAATCTGCCCTCTGCCAAGGTATATTACACTCTTGTTTGACACTTTAATACTGCATCCATGACTTTACGAATGTTCACATGGGGTTCAACAGGCTATATTAGATACAGTTAGACCACTGTAACTCACCTGCAACAGTCACATCACAATTCAAATTTAACAGAATAAAAATAAATCAAAAGAACTCAAAGGGCTCAACTGGCAGAAATACAGAACGGGACAAAAAATTAAGCATTGTTCACACTACTTCCCTTCATCCGTTGTTCCAACAACTAGGCATGGGCTACACTGTGACTTTTGGTAGCACAACTGATTGATTTTATCTAATGACAACTGTAGTCCACAAGATTGCATTCAACTGAATGCATTCATTTGGAGGCAGCTATAGTTCAATAATTAAAATCAATTCCGCTCTACAAAAAGTTGCAATGTAGCATTACCCTCAAGGTGGCTTCACATGTGGCAGAATTTGTTACATAAATTTTCTGCAACTGAAAATCAGTTCCATTCATCAGAATGGAGCTTACAGAAATAAATTTTGCTTCCCGCCAAAACAACCCCATTCAGATACATAGAACTGATTTTCAGTTGTGCAAAGTTTTCGCAACAAAATCTGCCACATGTGAAGGCACCCATATTGGTGGATCTCCACTTCCTGATCCTGACTCAACATACAGGAAATTGCAGGAGATGCCATCTCATCCAGTCACTGGCCACAATGTGGGGCCCACGTCAACCAGTGATTGGATGAGCAGGCATTTCCAGGCATTTCCTCTCTGTCAAGCCAGAACTGGGAAGTTAAGATTAGAGACTACTCAGAAAGTGGTGGAACAGCACAGCCAGGGATCAGAGAGGTGAGTCATGCTTCTTTTTTTTAACCTATTCTGCCCTATGAACAAATAATCTAATGCACTGGACTACTCCTTTAAATCTCGACCAAAGTGTCCAATCGTAAATCCCCAAACATGCCATTTTGCTAAGCAATGTGACCAAAATGTCAATCCCCCCCATACTATTGCACTTAGCAATTATAGACTAAAAATATTGGCCGAAAGCTTATATTAGTTCTATGCCAGATTGAAATGAAAATGTGAATGCTATACAAACAGAACTACTCCTGCCCGTGGCAGAAAAAAAGCTTATATTGCATAGCAAACAATAATATTATTATAACATTAATATGATATTATAATATTATATATAATTCATTTACCAAGACACATAAATATGAGTTTTTTTTTATACTTTATACGTTTCCAGCAGAACGTTTCTACATCATCAAACTGTTATATTCTTCACCCAATAGTAGTAATAATAGTGGCTGATAACTTAGACCCATCATATTACAACTGCATTGCTAAATTATCTATATCCCCAAATGCACTGGTGATATTTTGCATTATTTTGTGGAAAGCTCTTGCTCATGACATTTTACTACCACTTGTATTCCATAGTGCAGAAGCTATATACTTTAAAGTGTGATATATTCTCTTGCACTATATGAATGTTATATTTTGCAATAAATTTCAAGCATCTAATTTATTTTTAAGAATGCATGTTGACCAATTACATAGTTTGGGATTTGAAGAACTACTGTATTAAACAGACAACTTAAAATAATAGCACTTGTGCTTGGAAATGTATTTTCTGGCAAGCATCTCATTTATAATCACCATCTATATGCATTAGTCTATGAACTGCTTGTCTCTGTTTATTGATTCGCAGAGCTGCATTACATTTATGAAACTGTCTTCCCTATTGGGTTATGATTCTCCTTTCAAAGAACGCAGCCTTTAGTGATCCTACCACATCCACTAAAATTGATGCAATTAAACCAATTTAAATCACTTTCCAATATTCTTAGATTTTTAGCTGCAGGAGTCAGATGTATTCAGACAGAAACAATTTTTTTACTTTTTGTTCCATCTTTTCAGTTGTTTTAGAATGTACATTTACAAGGTAAAGAGAATGAGATTAAATGTCCAAATCAGCTTCCTTACTTCATAAACCTCTTCTTCAAATTTCGTCAAGACAATTTAATTTTTAGCTCTGTTCGTGGCTTAATGCAATGTTTTAGTTCATTGCGCTTTTTGGATGTGCAGAAGCAGACATAATGTGCTATACTACATTCATTTAATGTTTCATCAGATTTTTTCTGTGGTGTATCTACCTTTTCGTTATTTTAAAATGTTTCATCTTTATCACTTCAGTCATGAAATGTAGATTCATTAAATTACTCTGCTGGGCTAGTTCACTGCTGAAGTCTTATTTAAAATGTAGCACTGGTTAGTTTATCATCAGCTTGCTGCATCAGAATTTTTTTTTTTTATGCATAAAGTCTTTAACATCTGCTTTTAACAATGCACCTCCAGTCACTATGACACCAGACAGACAAGTATTCAGATAAGAAAGAAAAGAAAAATGTTTGGGTATACTAAATCATATAAAATTTAAATAAAGGCAAAAATAAATAAAAATTATACAGCCCCATTCCTTATTATAACATGTTTAGTTTTATGGAGGATAATCTAGTGTGTCGGCTCTCAGCTTTGGAGACCCTTAAGCACTCATTGAACGAATAACTAAATCCATTTCTAGGTCTTTACATTATTCTTCATTACTCCTGCAGTGGCTCTGCAAGAAACACTAGCAATGACACACAGTGGCATAACTAATAGCAGATTCCTCCAAGCAACAGGGCCCCTCAGAATCACCTGTTCTTAAAGGACATTATTGTTATAATGAGAATGGGTTTCAACATTCAGTTTTTTTATGTACTGTAGTTATTGAGAAGACTGTATTTATGATCCATTTCTGACTGCGGTTTCAAGAACTTTACAAAAAAAACTGAACTTGGAAATCTTGACTTAAAAAAAAATAAGACCAGCCACCCCAATTGTCAAAGGTTCCCAGTAGATGAACCCATCTCAACTGGTCTTGAAGAACACTTTAAATATGACCAGAAACTGTCCAATCCACATAATCCCTTTTGTAATAATAGTGAAAGTATAACAGGATCATGAAGGCAAATAGTATAGTCCTATGTAAAACAAATTTCTAATTTCAATTTTGTTTTAACAATTTTTTATCATGTAGTACTTGTCAAAAACAAACATAGCATTATACAGTACAACAATAAATTCTACTGAAACCAGAGCTGCATGACATATTTTCTACCCTAGAGTAAGAGATTACCCAAACTGTCCATCCGTGGGCATCATATATCCATGCCAACTATACTCTTTCAACCATTTGAACAAAATACTAAGGACTTTACAAAAAATTGTTTATCATTAGGGATGAGCGGACCTGTGGATGTTTGGGTTCGCCGGGTTCGGCCGAACTTCGGGTCAAAGTTTGGGTTCAGGAACCGAACTTGAACCGAACTCGAATCCCAAACCCGAACCCCATTGAAGTCAATGGGGACCTGAACTTTGGTGCACTAAAATGGCAGTAAAATAGTCGTAGTAAGGGTTAGAGGGCTGCAAAAGGAAGCAAAATGGGGGTAAGAGCAGGACAGTTGCCCTGCAAACAAATGTGGATAGGGAAAGGACTTAACATAGAATATAAAAAAAAAATTATAAAAAATCTTGAACTAGGAGGCGGAGGTCAAAGTGGAGTAGGAGGTTGAGGAGGCGGTGGACGTGGCGGTGTAGGTGGAGGAGGAGGTAGTCAACACAGTATTAAAAAAAAAAATCTCCTTTTTATTTATTTATTTTTATAAATTTGGGAAGACCCCAAAACATTGGGAAATAGAAAAGAGAATGCAAAGAGTAAGTGCGCTGGAGTATAACAATGACTCGGTGTGGCAGGTATACTTGTCTACACAAGGTACGGACAAGCCCTGTGGGATCCATGCCTGGTTCATTTTAATGAATGTGAGCTTGTCCACGTTGGCTATGGACAGGCGGCTGCGCTTGTCTGTTATTACCCCCCCCCTGCCGTGCTAAACACACGTTCGGACAATACACTTGCTTCAGGGCAGGCCAGCATCTCCAAGGTGTAAGGGGCAAGCTCAGGCCATGTGCCCAATTTGGAGACCCAGAAGTTGAATGGGGAAGACCCATCAGTCAGTACGTGTAGGCATGTGCACACGTAGTGTTCCACCATGTTGCTGAAATGCAGCTTCCTGCTAAGACGTTCCGTATCAGCTGGTGGATCTGGTTGTTGTGGCGTGCTGACAAAGCATTCCACATTTCAGCCATGCTAACCCACCCTTCTGAGGTGCTGGCGGTGCCCAGATGCGTTGGGCCCTTCTTCCTCCGTCTTATCTGCCTTCGCCTTGTGCTTCCACTGAGCCCCCACTGTCGGTGTGAATGCCATCAGCAGCGCATCTACCAGTCCGTGCTTCCATCGCAAGACTGACCAGATGAGCACTGCCCACAGAACTTTCATACCTTTCTGTTTTTACCAGCGTGCGCTTGTACTCGTGCATCTTCCGATCACACTCCAGTGACAGAATTAAGAATAGCACATTGTCCTTGTAGCCGGGATCCAGCAGGGTGGCCACACAGTAATCAACACTGTTTAGAATGTGAGCAATTCGGCGGTCGTTGCGCAGGCACTGCAGCATGTAGTCGCTCATGTGTGCCAGGCTGCCCAGAGGCAACGACAAGCTGGCCTCTGTGGGAGGTGTATCGTCTGTGTCCTCTGTATCCCCCCAGCCACACTCCATAAGCTGCTTTGGGTGCCACCCTGCTGTGAACAGGGTTCCTCCTCCTCATCATCCTCCTCATCCTGCAGAACGGTGCCCTGGCTGTACAGTTGTGTACCTGGCCTCTGTTTGTGCAGGGACCCACCCTCCAAGCCACATGTGAATAACTGGCCTGATAACCATGGAAATGATCACTCTTCCTCCTCCTCTTCCTCCTGTGCCACATCCTCTTCCATTATCGCCTGAAGTGTTTTTTCAAAGAGACATAGAAGTGGGATAGTAACACTGAGGACTGCATCATCGACACTGGAAATGTTGGTGGAGTACTCTAAACAGCGCAACACAGCACACACATGCCGCATGGAGGCCCACTCGTTGGTGGTGAAGTGGGGCTGTTCCGCAGAGCGACTCACCCATGCGTGCTGCAGCTGAAACTCCACTATCGGCTGCTGCTGCTCGCACAATCTCTCCGGCATGTGCAAGGTAGAGTTCCACCTTGTGGGTACGTCGCATATGAGGAGATGGGCGGGAAGGCCGAAGTTACGCTGCAGCACAGACAGGCGAGCAGCAGCAAGGTGAGAACGCCGAAAGCGCGCACAGATGACCCACACTTTCTGCAGAAGCTCTGACATATTGACATATCGGGGTAATTTTTCAGGAACCTCTGCACCAACAAATTTAGCACATGCGCCAGGCAAGAAATGTCTGTCAAACCAGCTAGCCCCAGAGTTTCTGCAAGATTTTGTCCGTTATAGCACACCACCAGGCCAGACTTGAGGCTCAGCGGCACCAACCACTCATCAATCTGTTGTTCCATGCCAGTCCACAGCTCCTGCGTGGTGTGGGTTTTTCCCCACAAACAGATGAGTTTTAAAACAGCCTGCTGTCGTTTCCCCCTGGCGGTGGTGAAGGTGTTACGCTGACCGGAGGAGAAGGTGGTAGAGTAGCGGGGGTAAGAGGAGGAGGCAACAGGGGGCAACGAGAAACGTCCTGCAATCCTCGGTGGCTGTAGGACATGCGCCAAACTGCTATCCGCCACAGGCCCTGCTGCCACTGCATTTACCCAGTGTGCAGTTAGAGAGATATAATGTGGACCTTGCCACAGAGAGAGTTAAGTGGACCTTGCCACAGATGGCATTGCGCAAAGCACACCTGATTTTGTCTGCCACTTAGTTGTAGAATTTTGAAATGCTGGCATTTAGGGCCAGCGATCAAGGGTTGGTATGAGGGTACTTCCTTTTTCTCTCCAGTGTTTGGGGAATGGACAGCTGAATGCTTTTATGGGACAGTGTGGACATGCTAGGTGATGGTGGTAGAGGTGATGGTGTTGCTGCCACATCCTCTGTTTGCGGGGTGGCAGGTGCCACTTTTACTCCAGAGAGGAAGAAAGAGGCAGAGACCGCAGCAATAGAGGGAGCAAGAGGAGCCTGAGATATTTTGTGGTTTTTCAGGTGTGTACTCCACTGCAGCTCATGCTTTGCATTTAGATTCGTGGTCATGCAGATGGTGCTCAGGTTTAGAACATTTATGCACTGCTTCAGGCTCTGATTGCACAGCGTGCAAACCACTCGCATCTTGTCGTCAGCACATTGTCTCAAGAACTGCCATGCGGGGAACTCCTTGGAGCTGGCTTTGGTGTGCTCAGTTCCTGGGTGCGGTGGGCAGTAGTGATGAGCAGCAGGAGCCATATTTGAATATTCGTTATATTCTACATTCTTTTTTTTTTTACGCGAAAATCGGCAAGATAATGATAATATTATGCGAAAAACGAATATATAGCAATATAGAATATAGTGCTACATATTCTTTTTTAGAATATTCAGCATTTTTTCCATCTGAACACATGATTACTCCCTGCTTCTTGCTAGTGGGAATGAGTCATTGGCCCACAAGCAACTTAAGCAGGGAGGAATCATGACTTCAAATGGAAAAAAATGCCGAATATTGTAAAAAACGAATATATAGCACTATATTCAATATAGTGCTATATATTCATTTTTTAGAATATTTGGCATTTTTTCCATCTGAACACATGATTCCTCCCTGCTTCTTGCTTTTGGGCCAATGAGTCATTTGCCCACAAGCAACTTCAACGGGGAGGAATCATGACTTCAGATGGAAAAAATGACGAATATAAAAAAAAAAATGAATATATAGCACTATATTGAATATAGTGCTATATATTAGTTTTTTTGAATATTCGTCATTTTTTTTCCATCTGAAGTCATGATTTCTCTCTGCTTAAGTTGCTTGTGGGCCAATGACTTATTGGCCCACAAGCAAGAAGCAGGGAGGAATAATGTGTTCAGATGGAAAAAAATTATGAATATTGGTCATTACGAATATATAGCACTATATTCTAAATATTTGCAAATTCTCAAAGTGCCGATATTTGAGATTAGAATTCACTATTCGAATATTCGCACTCAACACTAGTGGGCAGTAGCAGGCATACTGGATAGGGGACGGCCACTCTGCTTTTGCACTCTGCTCCCTCTTTTGCTGTGTGGCTGGCGCTGTGTGACCAACACCTCTTTCTCCGAACTGCACACGTCACTCGCATGACTTTGATTCCATGTGGGGTCTAGGACCTCATCATCCTCCACATCATCTTCCAACCACTCTTCACCCCTTCCCTCCTTGCCAGTCTGCACACGGCAGAAAGCCACAGCAGTTGGCACCTGTGTTTCATTATTATCATCAGAGACGTGCTGCGGTCATCCTCCCATGTCCACATCCTGAAACATCTGTGCACTCAATCTCTTCCACTTCTGGGGCAGGGCTAGGTGGATGGCCCACGGAAACCCCGCCAGCAGAGTCATCAAAAAGCATAAGAGACTGCTGCATGACTTGGGTCTCAGACTGCTTGGATGATTTGTAAGGGGGTGAGGTGAAAGACATATGCCCATGGGCTGCAGGTGCCAATTCTGCGGTTTCAGCAGGGGACCGGGTGGGAGACAATGTGAAGGAACTGGAGGCACTGTCAGCCATCCAATCTACTACCGCCTCTACTTGTTCTGGCCTCACCATTCGTACACCGATATTCGGGCCTACAAAATGACGCTAAACGTCCTGTCGCCTACTTGCACCTGAGGAAGGTGTTTCATTTGGGCGTGTAGCTGGCATAGATCAACCACGTCCTCTCCCTGAAACAGGAGCTCCACCAGCACCAGCAGCACCACGACCATGGCCACGTCCATTATTTGATGCTCTCCTCATTCTTTAAGGTCACCCACCGAACTAACAGACAGATTAACTATATTATTTTCCCTGTCACGTGTGCAGTGCACGTGTATCTCACACCAAAAATGGAAATATGTCACCAGCCGAGCTAACAATCAGATTAACTATATTAACTTCCCTGTCACGTATAAAGTGCAGGTGTATCTCACACCAAAAATGGGAATATATCACCCACGGAACTAACAGAAGGATTACCTATATTAATTTCCATGTCATGTATGCAGTGCAGGTGTACCTCACACCAAAAATGGGTATATGTCACCCACCGAACTAACAGACGGATTAACTATATTAATTTCCCTGTCATGTATGCAGTGCAGGTGTACCTCACACCAAAAATGTGTATATGTCACCCACTAAACTAACAGACAGATTAACTATATAAATTTCCCTGTCACTTATGCAGTGCACATGTATCTCACACCAAAAATGGGTATATGTCACCGGCCGAACTAACAGTCAGATTAACTATATTAATTTCCCTGTCACGTATAATGTGCACGTGTATCTCTAAAAATGGGTGTATGTCACCCATTGAACTAACAGACTGATTAACTATTATATTTTTGTGTCGGGGGTACAAAGATGGTGCATTGCACCCACAAAAAAATCGCTATAGGTCACCCACAGAATTAACAGCCAGATTTATTATTATATTTCTGTGTCAGGGGTGCAAAGCTGGTGTATAGCACCCTCAAAAAATTATTGTAGGTCACCCACAAAACAAATAGCCAGATTCCTAACACACTCCCTCGCTTCAGCTGGCTGCTTCCTGCATGGCTTCCTGCATGGCTGTGATGTGACCACAGCTTAAAAGCTTGTTGATTGGCTGCCTCGCAGCCTTTCAAAAGCTTTATTAAATGCTGGAACACCGAACTCTAACCCGAACTTTTCCGGCAAAGTTTGGGTTCGCTCAACACTATTTATCATCTACCAAAATCGGAAAATTATGTGTGTAACTTCTGTACATATATTCACACACAACAGATTTAGTATTCTCTCTATTTAAGTTGCCAATTAAATTTTGATGTGTGATCATATTTTTAGTTTAGAAAAGGTTAATTAGACCTCAATAAATTCACTGTATACTCCGTCTTAATCCTTGAAACTGGGCTGACACAAAATATGATAAAAGTCTACTATATACAAACGACTCTCTTGATGACTGTGGACACCTTTGGAGCCATTTTTATGCTTATTGATTTACATATATTTTGGGTTAAAAACATTTGAATACGTTTTTATAAAACATTTTGCAATGCTTGGCTTTTGTCTTTGTTTCTCAATACATACAGTAGTAGCTGCAGAAAGCTGATCTGTGATAAATCTGTCATAGAGCTCATCTGATGACTCATTGTTCTGCCCTTTCCTGACCTTGCCTGAATGAACCTTTAAACTGATTCATGTCCAAATCAAATAACCACATATCATATTTTTAGAGGTATGCCATAATTTAAATATATATAATATAAATAATGATAATAGAATTATCCCTTTAAAGCCATATATAGGCAACTGTGCACCAAATCCAAACTAATAGAAAATTGTGTACAATGGTTACATTTCCATCTAACATAGTTATCAAGATAGTTATGACTACTCCACAAAGTGATATAAGACTGCAGTCACATCTATTGATAGCAGCCTTTCTCGTTGATTCAGAAGACTATTAAATACAATTTCCTATCATTTGTAAAGACAAAAACTAGGACCAAACATGTAGGACCTCTGTGGTTTAAGGGAAACGGATCATTCTTCTGCCACAAGACTGTGGAAAAAATATGTACTGGATAAATAGACCTAAAATTATCTTCTGGTAGTGGAAAAATTCCTTACAGACGAACCAGGTGTGGAGAATGTTTGAGGATAATTGAATGTTAGAGGCATAGAAAATTCAACCTTACAGTGACGGAGCTTACAGTTAACATTTGGCAGAGGAGTATACACTGTCCTTAAACATAACAATAATACAGAAACTACACCAAAGCATTGTGTGGTGAAAGGAAATGCTATTTAGGACAGCATTCCCATCAGGCTCTCCGAAAAGCAGTTTAACTGTAGTTAGTAAGTACTTAGTGTAATCTAATAAAAGTCATTTTGCAATATTAAGCAAAAAACATCTGGTACCCAGAATTCCCTGACCATTTTTAACTAGATGCAATCTCTTTCTACTATCTTCATCTTCCTTACCATCTCTCGCTCTCTTTCTTACAGACGTGAAAAATAGTCTAATAAGGTTCCTTGTGGTAAAATCAGATGGAAAATGGCAAGGAAGAGTTCAACAGTCTCCAGCAGCTCATCTGAAGCAGCTCCTCTGAGTTTCACAATAATAATCAGTGCTGGCCCAGTGCCGCTGGATTATTTTGTATATTCATGAAGCTGCTCATCAGCCGTCAGGAGAATGTGCAGTAATCCTTGGATGAAATAAGGCCAATCAGTGGAATAATGAGGAAGGTAATATCTCCCAAGAGGCTGTAGTGGGTTTTCATCAAACCCGACTGTAGCTCTCCAACTATTTGCTTTACAAATGCAGCCTTTGATCTTAGATTTGAGGGAAGAGGGGAGAAACAGACATGCTGTTGTATTGTCCGGTGTGAAAGGATAACAAGCTTCCAATAACATAGGAATGGCACTTGCACCAAAGCTTTTTAATGCCTCTTTGGTTAGCTGGAAAACGCATAGGGTTTTTATTTAATGCAATGCTATGCATTTCATTATGAAGCAGGTGAATGGTAGCGATGTCTGCACAAACAATCCAAACTTTACATTTAAATTCAGAATCAATAAGCTGACTTGGTAAAATGTGAAAGAGTGGGAAAAAAAACTCTTCCAACCTCTATAAAATCACATCTGTAGCGTGGAGAATATACATTAGGGAAAAACGCAATTGTTTTCTTGGTTTCATTTCTTTTTCACACTACAACAATCATACAATACTCAAGTGTAGGAACTCAATGATCTACTAGACTGTTCATTGCCCAAAGTGGGAATGAGATACATTAAAACTATGTAACAGATTTCTTTCTAAGCTTATAGAGAAGGACCAAACAGTGTTAGAAATCAGTCAGCACCACTATGTAAGTAGATCCCGGTGAGCAGTACAACTACTGTATATAATATACACTCACCTAAAGAATTATTATGAACACCATACTAATACGGTGTTGGACCCCCTTTTGCCTTCAGAACTGCCTTAATTCTACGTGGCATTGATTCCACAAGGTGCTGATAGCATTCTTTAGAAATGTTGGCCCATATTGATAGGATAGCATCTTGCAGTTGATGGAGATTTGAGGGATGCACATCCAGGGCACGAAGCTCCCGTTCCACCACATCCCAAAGATGCTCTATTGGGTTGAGATCTGGTGACTGTGGGGGCCATTTTAGTACAGTGAACTCATTGTCATGTTCGAGAAACGAATTTGAAATGATTCGAGCTTTGTGACATGGTGCATTATCCTGCTGGAAGTAGCCATCAGAGGATGGATACATGTTCTCATTCTGTTTACGCCAAATTCGGACTCTACCATTTAAATGTCTCAACAGAAATCGAGACTCATCAGACCAGGCAACATTTTTCCAGTCTTCAACAGTCCAATTTTAGTGAGCTCGTGTAAATTGTAGCCTCTTTTTCCTATTTGTAGTGGAGATGAGTGGTACCCGGTGGGGTCTTCTGCTGTTGTAGCCCATCCGCCTCAAGATTGTGCGTGTTGTGGCTTCGCAAATGCTTTGCTGCATACCTCGGTTGTAACGAGTGGTTATTTCAGTCAACGTTGCTCTTCTATCAGCTTGAATCAGTCGGCCCATTCTCCTCTGACCTCTAGCATCCACAAGGCATTTTTGCCCACAGGACTGCCGCATACTGGATGTTTTTCCCTTTTCACAACATTCTTTGTAAACCCTAGAAATGGTTGTGCGTGAAAATCCCAGTAACTGAGCAGATTGTGAAATACTCAGACCGGCCCGTCTGGCACCAACAACCATGCCACGCTCAAAATTGCTTAAATCACCTTTCTTTCCCATTCTGACATTCAGTTTGGAGTTCAGGAGATTGTCTTGACCAGGACCACATGCCTAAATGTATTGAAGCAACTGCCATGTGATTGGTTGACTAGAGAATTGCATTAATGAGAAATAGAACAGGTGTTCCTAATAATTCTTTAGGTGAGTGTATACTGTAGGCTGTATATATTGGGTAAGTGGGTAATATGAAAGTGTGGAAACAATATATTATATTAACAAAATATGGACAAAAAACTTCAAATGTTTAACTAGTTTTTAAAGGCTAGAGACACCTTTGGGGAAATATTTTCATGATTTAATTTTACTCATTTTGGACAAAAAATTATTTTTTCAATTGGTCTTTATTTAAAATGTCCAACCATTAACAAGGGTTAAATAATCAGTCTGTTTGCAGAATATCAAATCAGTCCCGTCAACTGATGGTTCATATGAAGCCTTATATTTGATCTCTGGACCTCATAAACATTCATTACAGCTAAACTCTTTATTAAACTAATAAGAACATGGCAAACAAACAATTTTTTTTAACCTTATAACTAAGAAATGGCTGAAAGTTTTTAATAAAAAACAATTGAATTTTTTATTTTTTTGTTAAAAATAAGTAAAATGGAATAATAACAAAAACATTGGCCCAAGTTATCCATAGCTTTTAAATTAATCTCAAAGACTACATATACTATATTGCAATAGTTATTAACAATGCATGTCAGTGCAATAGTTATTATCAATAGTGTCATAATTTTAAAAGAGTCCAAAGCAGGCAGGAGGGAAACACAGTTGTCTTTGAGTTGTTGTATGAGTGAAGGCGTATTTGAGCCAGGAGGGCTAGCTTATGCATGGGTCAAAAAAACTAATTTTATCTTTTGCTTGAAGATACAACTTTGCATGAGCGATATGTACTGTAGTAGCAAAAAAACATTATTGCTCATGACTAGAGTTGAGCGAACACCTGGATGTTCGGGTTCGAGAAGTTCGGCCGAACTTCCCGGAAATGTTCGGGTTCGGGATCCGAACCCGACCCGAACTTCGTCCCGAACCCGAACCCTATTGAAGACAATGGGGACCCGTACTTTTCGGCACTAAAAAGGCTGTAAAACAGCCCAGGAAAGGGCTAGAGTGCTGCAAAAGGCAGCAAAATGTAGTTAAACCCCCTGCAAACAAATGTGGATAGGGAAATGAATTAAAATTTAAAAAAAATAAAAAAAAATAACCAATATCAATTGGAGAGAGGTCCCATAGCAGAGAATCAGGCTTCATGTCACCCACCGCTGGAACAGGCCACTGTCAGATATTTAGACCCCGGCACCCAGACAGAGGAGAGAGGTCCCATAGCAGAGAATCAGGCTTCATGTCATAGCAGAGAATCATGCTTCATGTCACCCACACTGGAACAGGTTATTGTCAGATATTTTTAGGCCCTGGCACCCAGACAGAGGAGAGAGGTCCCATAGCAGAGAATCAGGCTTCATGTCATAGCAGAGAATCAGGCTTCATGTCATAGCAGAGAATCAGGCTTCATGTCATAGCAGAGAATCAGGCTTCATGTCACCCACCACTGGAACAGGCCATTGTCAGATATTTTTAGGCCCCAGCACCCAGACAGAGGAGAGAGGTCCCATAGCAGAGAATCAGGCTTCATGTCATAGCAGAGAATCAGGCTTCATGTCACAGCAGAGAATCATGCTTCATGTCACCCACCACTGGAACAGGCCATTGTCAGATATTTTTAGGCCCCAGCACCCAGACAGAGGAGAGAGGTCCCATAGCAGAGAATCAGGCTTCATGTCATAGCAGAGAATCATGCTTCATGTCACCCACCACTGGAACAGGCCATTGTCAGATATTTTTAGGCCCCGGAACCCAGACAGAGGAGAGAGGTCCCATAGCAGAGAATCAGGCTTCATGTCATAGCAGAGAATCATGCTTCATGTCACCCACCACTGGAACAGGCCATTGTCAGATATTTTTAGGCCCCAGCACCCAGACAGAGGAGAGAGGTCCCATAGCAGAGAATCAGGCTTCATGTCATAGCAGAGAATCAGGCTTCATGTCATAGCAGAGAATCAGGCTTTATGTCACCCACCACTGGAATAGGCCATTTTCAGATATTTTTAGGCCCCGGCAACCAGACAGAGGAGAAAGGTCCCATAGCAGAGAATCAGGCTTCATGTCATAGGAGAGAATCAGGCTTCATGTCACCCACCACTGAAACAGGCCATTGTCAGATATTTTTAGGCCCCGGCACCCAGACAGAGGAGAGAGGTCCCATAGCAGAGAATCAGGCTTCATGTCACCCACCGCTGGAACAGGCCACTGTCAGATATTTAGACCCCGGCACCCAGACAGAGGAGAGAGGTCCCATAGCAGAGAATCAGGCTTCATGTCATAGCAGAGAATCAGGCTTCATGTCACCCACACTGGAACAGGTTATTGTCAGATATTTTTAGGCCTCGGCACCCAGACAAAGGAGAGAGGTCCCATAGCAGAGAATCAGGCTTCATGTCATAGCAGAGAATCAGGCTTCATGTCATAGCAGAGAATCAGGCTTCATGTCATACCAGAGAATCAGGCTTCATGTCACCCACCACTGGAACAGGCCATTGTCAGATATTTTTAGGCCCCAGCACCCAGACAGAGGAGAGAGGTCCCATAACAGAGAATCAGGCTTCATGTCATAGCAGAGAATCATGCTTCATGTCACCCACCACTGGAACAGGCCATTGTCAGATATTTTTAGGCCCTGGCACCTAGACAGAGGAGAGAGGTCCCTTAGCAGAGAATCAGGCTTCATGTCATAGCAGAGAATCAGGCTTCATGTCATAGCAGAGAATCATGCTTTATGTCACCCACCACTGGAACAGGCCATTGTCAGATATTTTTAGGCCCCAGCACCCAGACAGAGGAGAGAGGTCCCATAGCAGAGAATCAGGCTTCATGTCATAGCAGAGAATCATGCTTCATGTCACCCACCACTGGAACAGGCCATTGTCAGATATTTTTAGGCCCCGGAACCCAGACAGAGGAGAGAGGTCCCATAGCAGAGAATCAGGCTTCATGTCATAGCAGAGAATCAGGCTTCATGTCATAGCAGAGAATCAGGCTTTATGTCACCCACCACTGGAATAGGCCATTGTCAGATATTTTTAGGCCCCGGCAACCAGACAGAGGAGAGAGGTCCCATAGCAGAGAATCAGGCTTCATGTCATAGGAGAGAATCAGGCATCATGTCACCCACCACTGGAACAGGCCATTGTCAGATATTTTTAGGCCCCGGCATCCAGACAGAGGAGAGAGGTCCCATAGCAGAGAATCAGGCTTCATGTCACCCACCGCTGGAACAGGCCACTGTCAGATATTTAGACCGCGGCACCCAGACAGAGGAGAGAGGTCCCATAGCAGAGAATCAGGCTTCATGTCATAGCAGAGAATCATGCTTCATGTCACCCACACTGGAACAGGTTATTGTCAGATATTTTTAGGCCCCGGCACCCAGACAGAGGAGAGAGGTCCCATAGCAGAGAATCAGGCTTCATGTCATAGCAGAGAATCAGGCTTCATGTCATAGCAGAGAATCAGGCTTCACGTCATAGCAGAGAATCAGGCTTCATGTCACCCACCACTGGAACAGGCCATTGTCAGATATTTTTAGGCCCCAGCACCCAGACAGAAGAGAGAGGTCCTATAGCAGAGAATCAGGCTTCATGTCATAGCAGAGAATCATGCTTCATGTCACCCACCACTGGAACAGGCCATTGTCAGATATTTTTAGGCCCTGGCACCCAGACAGAGGAGAGAGGTCCCATAGCAGAGAATCAGGCTTCATGTCATAGCAGAGAATCAAGCTTCATGTCATAGCAGAGAATCATGCTTCATGTCACCCACCACTGGAACAGGCCATTGTCAGATATTTTTAGGCCCCAGCACCCAGACAGAGGAGAGAGGTCCCATAGCAGAGAATCAGGCTTCATGTCATAGCAGAGAATCATGCTTCATGTCACCCACCACTGGAACAGGCCATTGTCAGATATATTTAGGCCCCGGAACCCAGACAGAGGAGAGAGGTCCCATAGCAGAGAATCAGGCTTCATGTCATAGTAGAGAATCAGGCTTCATGTCATAGCAGAGAATCATGCTTCATGTCACCCACCACTGGAACAGGCCATTGTCAGATATTTTTTGGCCCCGGCACCCAGACAGAGGAGAGAGGTCCCATAGCAGAGAATCAGGCTTCATGTCATAGCAGAGAATCAGGCTTCATGTCATAGCAGAGAATCATGCTTTATGTCACCCACCACTGGAATAGGCCATTGTCAGATATTTTTAGGCCCCGGCAACCAGACAGAGGAGAGAGGTCCCATAGCAGAGAATCAGGCTTCATGTCATAGGAGAGACTCAGGCTTCATGTCACCCACCACTGGAACAGGCCATTGTCAGATATTTTTAGGCCTCGGCACCCAGACAGAGGAGAGAGGTCCCATAGCAGAGAATCAGGCTTCATGTCATAGCAGAGAATCAGGCTTCATATCATAGCAGAGAATAATGCTTCATGTCACTCACCACTGGAACAGGCCATTGTCAGATATTTTTAGACCCCAGCACCCAGACAGAGGAAAGAGGTCCCATAGCAGAGAATCAGACTTCATGTCATAGCAGAGAATCATGCTTCATGTCACCCACCACTGGAACAGGCCATTGTCAGATATTTTTAGGCTCCGGCACCCAGACAGAGGAGAGAGGTCCCATAGCAGAGAATCAGGCTTCATGTCATAGCAGAGAATCAGGCTTCAAGTCATAGCAGAGAATCAGGCTTCATGTCACCCACCACTGGAACAGGCCATTGTCAGATATTTTCAGGCCCCGGCACACAGACAGAGGAGAGAGGTCCCATAGCAGAGAATCAGGCTTTATGTCATAGCAGAGAATCAGGCTTCATGTCATAGTAGAGAATCAGGCTTCATGTCACCCACCACTGGAACAGGCCATTGTCAGATATTTTTTAGCCCCAGCACCCAGACACAGGAGAGAGGTCCCATAGCAGAGAATCAGGCTTCATGTCATAGCAGAGAATCAGGCTTCATGTCACCCACCACTGGAACAGGCCATTGTCAGAAATTTTTAGGCCGCGGTATCCAGACAGAGGAGAGAGGTCCTATAGCAGAGAATCAGGCTTCATGTCATAGCAGAGAATCAGGCTTCATGTCACCCACCACTGAAACAGGCCATTGTCAGATATTTTTAGGCCCCGGCACCCAGACAGAGGAGAGAGGTCCCATAGCAGAGAATCAGGCTTCATGTCACCCACCGCTGGAACAGGCCACTGTCAGATATTTAGACCCCGGCACCCAGACAGAGGAGAGAGGTCCCATAGCAGAGAATCAGGCTTCATGTCATAGCAGAGAATCAGGCTTCATGTCATAGCAGAGAATTTGGCTTCATGTCATAGCAGAGAATCATGCTTCATGTCACCCACCACTGGAATAGGCCATTGTCAGATATTTTTAGGCCCCGGCACCCAGACAGAGGAGAGAGGTCCCATAGCAGAGAATCAGGCTTCATGTCATAGCAGAGAATCAGGCTTCATGTCACCCACCACTGGAACAGGCCATTGTCAGATATTTTTAGAACCTGGCACCCAGACAGAGGAGAGAGGTCCCATAGCAGAGAATCAGGCTTCATGTCATAGCAGAGAATCAGGCTTCATGTCATTGCAGAGAATCATGCTTCATGTCACCCATTACTGGAACAGGCCATTGTCAGATATTTTTAGGCCCCGGCACCCAGACAGAGGAGAGAGGTCCCATAGCAGAGAATCAGGCTTCATGTCATAGCAGAGAATCAGGCTTCATGTCATAGCAGAGAATCATGCTTTATGTCACCCACCACTGGAATAGGCCATTGTCAGATATTTTTAGGCCCCGGCAACCAGACAGAGGAGAGAGGTCCCATAGCAGAGAATCAGGCTTCATGTCATAGGAGAGACTCAGGCTTCATGTCACCCACCACTGGAACAGGCCATTGTCAGATATTTTTAGGCCTCGGCACCCAGACAGAGGAGAGAGGTCCCATAGCAGAGAATCAGGCTTCATGTCATAGCAGAGAATCAGGCTTCATATCATAGCAGAGAATAATGCTTCATGTCACTCACCACTGGAACAGGCCATTGTCAGATATTTTTAGACCCCAGCACCCAGACAGAGGAGAGAGGTCCCATAGCAGAGAATCAGACTTCATGTCATAGCAGAGAATCATGCTTCATGTCACCCACCACTGGAACAGGCCATTGTCAGATATTTTTAGGCTCCGGCACCCAGACAGAGGAGAGAGGTCCCATAGCAGAGAATCAGGCTTCATGTCATAGCAGAGAATCAGGCTTCAAGTCATAGCAGAGAATCAGGCTTCATGTCACCCACCACTGGAACAGGCCATTGTCAGATATTTTCAGGCCCCGGCACACAGACAGAGGAGAGAGGTCCCATAGCAGAGAATCAGGCTTTATGTCATAGCAGAGAATCAGGCTTCATGTCATAGTAGAGAATCAGGCTTCATGTCACCCACCACTGGAACAGGCCATAGTCAGATATTTTTTAGCCCCAGCACCCAGACACAGGAGAGAGGTCCCATAGCAGAGAATCAGGCTTCATGTCATAGCAGAGAATCAGGCTTCATGTCACCCACCACTGGAACAGGCCATTGTCAGAAATTTTTAGGCCGCGGTATCCAGACAGAGGAGAGAGGTCCTATAGCAGAGAATCAGGCTTCATGTCATAGCAGAGAATCAGGCTTCATGTCACCCACCACTGGAACAGGCCATTGTCAGATATTTTTAGGCCCCGGCACCCAGACAGAGGAGAGAGGTCCCATAGCAGAGAATCAGGCTTCATGTCATAGCAGAGAATTTGGCTTCATGTCATAGCAGAGAATCATGCTTCATGTCACCCACCACTGGAATAGGCCATTGTCAGATATTTTTAGGCCCCGGCACCCAGACAGAGGAGAGAGGTCCCATAGCAGAGAATCAGGCTTCATGTCATAGCAGAGAATCAGGCTTCATGTCACCCACCACTGGAACAGGCCATTGTCAGATATTTTTAGAACCTGGCACCCAGACAGAGGAGAGAGGTCCCATAGCAGAGAATCAGGCTTCATGTCATAGCAGAGAATCAGGCTTCATGTCATTGCAGAGAATCATGCTTCATGTCACCCATTACTGGAACAGGCCATTGTCAGATATTTTTAGGCCCCGGCACCCAGACAGAGGAGAGAGGTCCCATAGCAGAGAATCAGGCTTCATGTCATAGCAGAGAATCAGGCTTCATGTCACCCACCACTGGAACAGGCCATTGTCAGAAATGTTTAGGCCGCGGCATCCAGACAGAGGAGAGATGTCCCATAGCAGAGAATCAGGCTTCATGTCATAGCAGAGAATCAGGCTTCATGTCATAGCAGAGAATCATGCTTCATGTCACCCACCACTGGAACAGGTTATTGTCAGATATTTTTAGGCCCCGGCACCCAGACAGAGGAGAGAGATCCCATAGCAGAGAATCAGGCTTCATGTCATAGCAGAGAATCAGGCTTCATGTCATAGCAGAGAATCAGGCTTCATGTCATAGCAGAGAATCAGGCTTCATGTCACCCACCACTGAAACAGGCCATTGTCAGATATTTTTAGGCTCCGGCACCCAGACAGAGGAGAGAGGTCCCATAGCAGAGAATCAGGCTTCATGTCATAGCAGAGAATCAGGCTTCATGTCACCCACCACTGGAACAGGTTATTGTCAGATATTTTTAGGCTCCGGCACCCAGACAGAGGAGAGAGGTCCCATAGCAAAAAATCAGGCTTCATGTCATAGCAGAGAATCAGGCTTCATGTCATAGCAGAGAATCAGGCTTCATGTCACCCACCACTGGAACAGGCCATTGTCAGATATTTTTAGGCCCCGGCACCCAGACAGAGGAGAGAGGTCCCATAGCAGAGAATCAGGCTTCATGTCATAGCAGAGAATCAGGCTTCATGTCATAGCAGAGAATCAGGCTTCATGTCACCCACCACTGGAACAGGCCATTGTCAGATATTTTTAGGTCCCAGCACCCAGACAGAGGAGAGGTTCATTCAACTTTGGGTTGCCTCACAATATAATGGTAAAATGAAAATAAAAAAAGGATTGAATGAGGAAGTGCCCTGGAGTACAATAATATATGGTTAAGGGGAGGTAGTTATAAATGTTTAATCTGCACAAGGGATTGACAGGTCCTGTGGGATCCATGCCTGGTTCATTTTTATGAACGTCAGCTTGTCCACATTGGCTGTAGACAGGCGGCTGCGTTTGTCTGTAATGACGCCCCCTGCCGTGCTGAATACACGTTTAGACAAAACGCTGGCCGCCGGGCAGGCCAGCACCTCCAAGGCATAAAAGGCTAGCTCTGGCCACGGGGACAATTTGGAGACCCAGAAGTTGAATGGGACCGTATCAGGTGGTGGTGCAGTTAGCTGTGGCGTGTTGACAAAACTTTTCCACATCACTGCCATGCTAACCCTGCCCTCAGAGGAGCTGGCCGTGACACAGCTGCGTTGGCAACCTCTTGCTCCTCCTCTGCCTTCGCCTTGGTCTTCCACTTGTTCTCCTGTGACATTTGGGAATGCTCTCAGTAGCGCGTCTACCAATGTGCGCTTGTACTTGCGCATCTTCCTATCACGCTCCAGTGTAGGAAATAAGGTGGGCACATTGTCTTTGTACCGGGGATCCAGCAGGGTGGCAACCCAGTAGTCTTCACACGTTAAAATGTGGGCAACTCTGCTGTCGTTGCGCAGGCACTGCAGCATGTAGTCGCTCATGTGTGCCAGGCTGCCCAGAGGTAAGGACAAGCTGTCCTCTGTGGGAGGCGTATCGTCATCGTCCTGCGTTTCCCCCAAGGCACGCACCAGTGATGGGCCCCAGCTGCATTGGGTGCCACCCCTCTGTGAACATGCTTCATCCTCATCCTCCTCCACCTTCTCCTCATCCTCGTCCTCCTCGTCCTACAGTAGTGGGCCCTATCTGGCCACATTTGTACCTGGCCTCTGCTGTTGCAAAAAACCTCCCTCTGAGTCACTTCGAAGAGACTGGCCTGAAAGTGCTAAAAATGACCACTCTTCCTCCTCCTCCTCCTCCTCCTGGGCCAACTCCTCTTCCGTCATCGCCCTAAGTGTTTTCTCAAGGAGACATAGAAGTGGTATTGTAACGCTGATAACGGCGTCATCGCCACTGGCCATGTTGGTGGAGTACTCGAAACAGCGCAACAGGGCATACAGGTCTCGCATGGAGGCCCAGTCATTGGTGGTGAAGTGGTGCTGTTCCGCAGTGCGACTGACCCGTGCGTGCTGCAGCTAAAACTCCACTATGGCCTGCTGCTGCTCGCACAGTCTGTACAGCATGTGCAAGGTGGAGTTCCACGTGGTGGGCACGTCGCATATGAGGCGGTGAGTGGGAAGGCCGAAGTTACGCTGTAGCGCAGACAGGCGAGCAGCGGCAGGATGTGAACGCCGGAAGCGTGCACAGACGGCCCGCACTTTATGCAGCAGCTCTGACATGTCGGGGTAGTTGTGAATGAACTTCTGCACCACCAAATTCAGCACATGCGCCAGGCAATGGATGTGCGTCAAACCGGTTAGTCCCAGAGCTGCAACGAGATTTCGCCCATTATCGCACACCACCAGGCCAGGCTTGAGGCTCACCGGCAGCAACCACTCGTCGGTCTGTTGTTCTATACCCCCCCACAACTCCTGTGCGGTGTGGGGCCTGTCCCCCAAACATATGAGTTTCAGAATGGCCTGCTGACGTTTACCCCGGGCTGTGCTGAAGTTGGTGGTGAAGGTGTGTGGCTGACTGGATGAGCAGGTGGAAGAAGAGGAGGAGGAAGCCGAGTAGGAGGAGGAGGCAACAGGAGGCAAAGAATGTTGCCCTGCGATCCTTGGCGGCGGAAGGACGTGCGCCAAACAGCTCTTCGCCTGGGGCCCAGCCGCCACTACATTTACCCAGTGTGCAGTTAGGGAGATATAGCGTCCCTGGCCGTGCTTACTGGTCCACGTATCTGTGGCTAGGTGGACTTTGCCACAGATGGCGTTGCGCAGTGCACACTTGATTTTATCGGATACTTGGTTGTGCAGGGAAGGCCCGGCTCTCTTGGAGAAGTAGTGGCGGCTGGGAACAACATACTGTGGGACAGCAAGCGACATGAGCTGTTTGAAGCTGTCTGTGTCCACCAGCCTGAATGACAGCATTTCATAGGCCAGTATTTTAGAAATGCTGGCATTCAGGGCCAGGGATCGAGGGTGGCAAGGTGGGAATTTACGCTTTCTCTCAAATGTTTGTGAGATGGAGAGCTGAACGCTGCCGTGTGACATGGTTAAGATGCTTGGTGACGGCGGTGGTGGTGTTGGTGGTACATCCTCTGTTTGCTGGGCGGCAGGTGCAAACGTTCCTCCAGAGGCGGAGGAAGAGGCCGAGGCGGCAGCAGCAGAAGAAGTAGCAGGGGGAGCCTGATTGAGTTCCTTGTTTTTAAGGTGTTTACTCCACTGTAGTTCATGCTTTGCATGCAGGTGCCTGGTCATGCAGGTTGTGCTAAGGTTCAGAACGTTAATGCCTTACTTCAGGCTCTGATGGTACAGCGTGCAAACCACTCGGGTCTTGTCGTCAGCACATTGTTTGAAGAACTGCCACGCCAGGGAACTCCTTGATGCTGCCTTTGGGGTGCTCGGTCCCAGATGGCGGTGGCCAGTAGCAGACGGACTCTCTTGGCGGCGGGTGTTCTGCTTTTGCCCACTGCTCCCTCTTTTGCTACGCTGTTGGCTCGGTAAAGAAAAGCCAAAAAAGGGGGTCAGTCAGCACTTACCAAACCGCAGTAGCACATTGCTATGGCAGGGAACAACATTAAAAGACAGAAACATGCAATGCGACAATAAACTGCAATATAAAGTACAAAATTGCGTAATAATAACAAGTGCTACACTATAAGTGCGAGATACTTGGCAAATCGTTTTGTACAAAATTATTTGAGCCCGTCTGCCGAGCGTCAAGGCGATCTCTGTTAGACGGGTTCCTACGCTAAATTCTACCTGTTAGTTGCCATGACGGCTACCATACACTTCAGGGAGTGTGGGTTCCACGTACCTGCATTAAATACTACCTGTTAGGTGCCATGACAGCTACCATACACTTCAGGGAGTGCAGGTTACACAGCAGGCCCACTCCACGACACCACCTCGCCAAATGGCTACCAAGGATTGTTGGCTCGGTCTCACCACCACCTCTTCCTCCAAATTCTGAAAGTCAGTGGCACGACCTTCATTCCATGTGGGGTCTAGGACCTCATCGTCCCCTGCATCGTCTTCCACCCAGTCTTCCTTCCTGACCTCCTGTTCAGTCTGTACACTGCAGAAAGACGCAGCAGTTGGCACCTGTGTTTCATCATCATCAGAGACGTGCTGAGGTGGTATTCCCATGTCCTCATCATTAGGAAACATGAGTGGTTGTCCATTAGTGCATTCTACCTCTTCCACCCCTGGGGAAGGGCTAGGTGGATGCCCTTGGGAAACCCTGCCAGCAGAGTCTTCAAACAGCATAAGAGACTGCTGCATAACTTGAGGCTCAGACAGTTTCCCTGATATACATGGGGGTGATGTGACAGACTGATGGGCTTGGTTTTCATGCGCCATCTGTGCGCTTTCTGCAGAAGACTGGGTGGGAGATAATGTGAACGTGCTGGATCCACTGTCGGCCACCCAATTGACTAATGCCTGTACCTGCTCAGGCCTTACCATCCTTAGAACGGCATTGGGCCCCACGAAATATTGCTGTAAATTCTGCTGGCTACTGGGACCTGAGGTAGATGGTTCACTAGGACGTGTGGCTGTGGCAGAACGGCCACGTCCTCTCACAGCACCAGAGGGTCAGCTAACACCACCACGACCATGTCCGCGTCCCTTACTAGATGTTTTCCTCATTGTCACCGTCCACCACTATAAGAAAAAAATTTTTTGGCCCAATGTATTGAATTCAAATTAAGGCCTTTTTTTTACAGGCACCTAACACTATCTGGCTATCTATTTAGGTACCGTAGTACACTAATACAGGCACAACAGTAACGACAGATTTCGCTGAATATAAATTGTAGGCCTAGTATTTAGGCGCTGGGTGACAGGTATACTTTTTACGGACAGAATTATTTAAACTTGGAAATGCACGGTAGCGTGTGAAGTTATTGAGGATGACACTATCCGCACCTTCAATCTAATATACCCTTTTATGGATCAATTTAAACTTGGCCTGATACAGCAGAAAAATTATATTTAGGGGATTGCTAAATTGGGAATTGTATTCAACCCAGAACAAAAACTGTGCTTTGGCGGACACTAAATAAATTGACCAGCCTCAGCAATAAACACAGATTGAGCTGAATATAAATTTGACAAATTTTTATAGCTTTTGACCTCACAGTACTTGTCAACGTGTTAAACTTTACATTTGCTAACTAGTGGTCCCGAAAGGCCTATTTACGTTTTTGGATCAAGTACTGTTTTCTTTTAAAACTTCACTTTTATTTTTATTGTTTTAATAAATACTATCCTTTTATTCATATATTCATATTGAGACTATGCTACAGACGTTTAAAACTATCAGTGATGCGGATTGGCTCTAGATTCTTTGCTCTTAATGTTATACACACTCATAGTATTACATAGCATTTACTGCGACCTTTTTATGTATGGCTCTTTTTTCCCCCTGATTCATGTGTGGCATCTATTGAGAACAAGGGGGGGGGGGGAGGAGGGGGAGGACAGAGGGAGAGGAGGGAAGGTGGGGAGAAATTTGTTCTATTATTTTATTATTTAATACCCTCACTAAAGAGACGATATTTTGGAGGTGTGTCACGATCTATTAACTATTACCATTCCCTTGTGTATAGGGACATGTATCGTGCTGGTGCACTGGTAGTACCACCTATTTTTCCTTGATACGTTCCTCCTCTCGCTTATTGTCAGTCTCTCTCTACCTCCTATGTAAATTCCTCCTCTCACTTTATATCAGGCTCCCTCCATCTCCTATACGCCCCTTGTATCCACTGCCTTCTATGCTAACTGCATCCGTTCAGGTCTAAGCCCTATAGGACTCAATATGCCCCTCAGCGAATACCTTGGGGTGTCTTCTTTCCAAAATGGTGTTATTTGTGGGGTGTTTGTACTGCCCTGGCATTTGAGGGTCTCCGCAATCATTACACGTATGGCCAGCATTAGGAGTTTCTGCTATTCTCCTTATATTGAGCATACGGGTAATGAGATTTTTTTTTTCCGTTCAGCCTCTGGGCTGAAAGAAAAAAATGAACGGCACAGATTTCTTCATTCGCATCGATCAATGTGGATGAAAAAATCTCTGCCAAAAAAAGAAAAAGGAGGGGAAAGGCGTCTGCCAGGACATAGAAGCTCTGCCCAACATCCATACCCACTTCAGCTTGTATGCCCTGGCAAACCAGATTTCTCCATTCACATCAATCGATGTGGATGAATAAATCATTGCCGGGATTTTTTTTTATATATATACAAAGTGTTTGCCAAAGTATATGAACACCGCCACCTCCTCAGCTCATATGCCTCGGCAAACATATCTTTTACTGCAGAGGAGAAATCTCGTCTTGCAGCGCCGCATACACCGACTTGCGTGTAATCTGACAGCAGCGCAATGCTTCTGTCCGAATGCACATCAGTGCTGCAGCTGGTCGATCGGTTGGTCCACCTGGAAGGTAAAAAAAAAAAAAAAAAAAAAAGAAAAAACCAGGCCGCAAAGCAATAACTTTATTAACTTTAGAACAGACTTTTTTTTAACTTTTTTAACTTTTTTACTTACCGGTAATTTTTTTTTTGTTTAGTTTTTTTTACCTTTATAGAACAAACCTCTCCTTCCCCATGGGACAATGTGCAAAGCGCAAATCGCCCAAAGATGTGGCGAAGTACGTTATGCACTTTATCCCAGGTGAAAGGAGAGGTTTGCAGCAGCTGAGAGTAAAACGGCCCTAATAGCCCTGTGTGCCTGTCCTGTGAGATGCAATCCCTATGCTAGGTGTACCTGTGTGTGGTACTTCCGGAAACACTCACCAAAGCATAGGGCAGGGTGGTCAGGACAGTCAGGACAGAAATAGCGGGTGTCACGCTTTATTCCACTCCTGCTACAGACACAACATCTTTTTCGGGGTGACGGTTGGGTTGAGGTACCAGGAACGACACTGGGGAAATGTCGCTCGTGTAGACGGCTAACTACACTGGTGGATGGGGCCACGGAACCTCCTGGGTAAAGGAGGTTCTCGATGATCTCTTCCTGGAATTTGAGGAAAGATCGTGTTCTCCCAGCCTTACTGTAGAGAACAAAACTATTGTACAGCGCCAATTGAATTAAATATACAGACACCTTCTTATACCAGCGTCTGGTTCTGCGGGAAACTAAATACGGAGAAAACATCTGGTCATTGAAGTCCACCCCTCCCATGAGCGCATTATAGTCGTGGACACAGAGGGGCTTTTCAATGACACGGGTTGCTCGCTCAATTTGGATTGTCGTGTCTGCGTGAATGGAGGAGAGCATGTAAACGTCACGCTTGTCTCTCCATTTCACCGGGAGCAGTTCTTCGTTACACAAGGCAGCCCTCTCCCCCCTTGCAAGACGGGTGGTTACAAGCCGTTGGGGGAAGCCCACGCGACTAGTTCGCGCGGTGCCACAGGCGCAAATCCGTTCTAGAAACAAATGCCTAAAGAGGGCCACACTTGTGTAAAAATTGTCCACATAAAGATGGTACCCCTTGCCGAATAAGGGTGACACCAAGTCCCAGACTGTCTTCCCACTGCTCCCCAGGTAGTCAGGGCAACCGACCGGCTCCAGGGTCTGATCTTTTCCCTCATAGATCCGAAATTTGTGGGTATAGCCTGTGGCCCTTTCACAGAGCTTATACAATTTGACCCCATACCGGGCACGCTTGCTTGGGATGTACTGTTTAAAGCCAAGGCGCCCGGTAAAATGTATTAGGGACTCGTCTACGCAGATGTTTTGCTCGGGGGTATACAAATCTGCAAATTTCTGGTTGAAATGGTCTATGAGGGGCCGAATTTTGTGGAGCCGGTCAAAAGCTGGGTGGCCTCTGGGACGGGAGGTGGTGTTGTCGCTAAAATGCAGGAAACGGAGGATGGCCTCAAATCGTGCCCTGGACATAGCAGCAGAGAACATGGGCATGTGATGAATCGGGTGCGTGGACCAATATGACCGCAATTCATGCTTTTTTGTCAGGCCCATGTTGAGGAGAAGGCCCAAAAAAAAATTAAGTTCGGAAACTTGGACTGGTTTCCACCGGAAAGGCTGGGCATAAAAGCTTCCCGGGTTGGCGGATATAAATTGTGTGGCATACCGGTTTGTCTCTGCCACGACTAAGTCCAAGAGCTCCGCAGTCAAGAACAGCTCAAAAAATCCCAGGGCCGAACCGATTTGAGCTGTCTCAACCCGAACTCCAGACTGGGCGGTGAAAGGGGGAACTACAGGTGCGGCTGAAGTTGGTGACTGCCAATCAGGGTTTGCCAGCACCTCAGGGATTCTGGGGCTCTACGGGCCTGTCTGTGCGGTGGCTACGACGGGGTAACTAGTGCACGTGCCACCGTACCAACTTCAACTGCCCTTCTGGTGCTCGCCACGTCACCATGTTGTACGGCAGTGCTGGTACTAGGTCCAGGGAGGGCTGCGCTGCTGGTGTATGCCTCACCACGTGATCCGGCAGCGACAGCCCCACTCTGCTGCTCTTGAAGCGGATCCTGCATAACCTGTGGTCTAGCGACACGGGGCCGGGTACGCCTGGTGCTGCCAGGGACCTCAACCTCCTCGTCCGAACTTTGGGTCAGAGAGCCACTGCTTTCTACAGGTTCATATTCTGACCCGCTAGATTCGTCAGATGAGGGTTCCCACTCCTCATCCGACTGGGTCAGAATCCTGTAGGCCTCTTCAGAAGAATACCCCCTGTTTGACATTTGGACTACTAAATTTAGGGGTATTCCCTGAGACTACCCAAGAAAAAAAGCAAGCCTGTCTTACAAAGGGGAGGCTAGCGAAGTACCGGAGGCCGCTGCGGTTGATAAAAAATATCAAAACTGATTTTTTTATCGCCGCAGTGCGTGTAAAATGAATGTGCAGTGATAAAAAAATATATATTTTTTGTCACTGCGGTGGGGCGGGCGTGGGTGAACGCACGTGTGGGCGACCGATCAGGCCTGATCGGGCAAACACTGCGTTTTGGGTGGAGGGCGAACTAAAGTGACACTAATACTATTATAGATCTGACCGTGATCAGTTTTGATCACTTACAGATACTATAAAAGTACAAATGCTGATTAGCGATACGCTATTCAGCGAATAAAAGTGACTGCGGTGCGGTGGGGTGGGCGCTAACTGACGCTAACTACCTAACCAAGGGGCCTAAACTATCCCTAAAACCTAACAGCCAATACCAGTGAAAAAAAAAAAGTGACAGTTTACACTGATCACTTTTTTTCCTTTCACTAGTGATTGACAGGGGCGATCAAAGGGGTGATCAAAGGGTTAATTGGGGTGCAGGGGGGTGATCTGGGGCTAAGGTGTAGTGTTTGGTGTACTCACAGTTCAGTCTGCTCCTGTGCTGGATCCAACCGACGAAAAGGACCAGCACAGGAGCAGACAAGCCATATAACAGATCATATTTACTAATATGATCTGTTATATGACTTTTGATTGGATTTTTTGAAAATCGCCAGCCTGCCAGCCAATGATCATTGCTGGCAGGCTGGTGACAAACTTGTTCTTTGAATTTTGCCGGCCCGCGATGCGCATGCGCGGGCCGGCTTTGAGCGAAATCTCGCGTCTCGCGAGATGACGCGTATATGCGTGATTGTGCGCAGCGCTGCCACCTCCGGAACGCGAATCTGCGTACAGCGGTCCGGAGGTGGTTAAATAGCAGCAGTTCAATGATCCACAGCTGTAGATCGATCACTTCATTAAGTGTTTTTGCTGAGTTAATCCCTACCTAATGTCTCCCTAACAGCAGCAGCATCCTCTCCCTAAACTGATCATAGCAGAGTGACGTGCGGCGCTACGTGACTCCAGCTTAAATAGAGGCTGGGTCACATGCTGCACTGGCCAATCACAGCCATGCCAATAGTAGGCATGGCTGTGATGGCCTCTTGGGGCAAGTAGTATGACGCTTGTTGATTGGCTGCTTTGCAGCCTTTCAAAAAGCGCCAAGAAAGCGCCGAACACCGAACGCGAACCCGGACTTTTACGAAAATGTTCGGGTTCGGGTCCGTGTCACGGACACCCCAAAATTCGGTACTATACAGTTCGGGTTCGCTCATCCCTAATCATGACCTCTGTGTCAGAAAACATTTGCACCAGAAACATTTAGTAACTTTTCATGGTTTTCATTTGCTCTAATTAGAGATGAGCGAATTTCTCAAAGATTCGATTTAATCCTAATTTATTTGCAGCAAATCACGTAAAAAAACCTGCTATGGCTGCAGAGAGCCTGTATAGTGGTGTAGAACACTGTGCCTTTCAGTAACACGCTTAGGGACTCTGCTGTGGCAGTGAAACAATACTGTGAGTCAGTATGACATGCAGATGACAGGCGTCACTCTTAGAATCACTGCACACTTCACTTATTTGGGCAGTTATGATGCCAAAACTGACCAAATAACTCGAGTATGAACTCAGCCTTACAGGTTGATGTTAGCGCCAGGTATAAAGAACCATGCAGAGGCGCGAGATCCTACTGTAGCGTGAAAGAGCGCACTCCTTTTACATCGTCGTCAGCTGATTCCACATAGATGTAAACAGAACCTGTTCTATTAAACGCTTATACAAGTAGAGCCCCCCGACAGAATGGAGAGGGTGTCAGCAGTAACTTTGTGTTGACGTCCCTGATTATTTTGCCCTTCGTCTGATCCGTCAGAACAATAGCCACCCAAAAAACAGATCCTGTCTGAGCATCCGCCTTCACTCGATCAGCATTTGGTCAGTAATCCATCAGTATTGCTAAAGCCAGAAAAATACAGGAGTGGATCCAAAACAGAGATGACATGTAAATTGAATATTTGCATGTCTTCTGTGTTTTGTACCCACTCCTGCTAATGGCTACCGAATCATAAGTAGTGTTGGGCTCGAATATTCGAATAGCGAATATTATTTGCGAATATCGGCACTTCAAGAATTTGTGAATATTTAGAATATAGTGATATATATTCGGAATTTTTAATATTCTAGATTTTTTTTTAACAGTAACCTCCCTTCTTCCTTGTGAGCCAATGAGAAGGCTGCAATGTCTTTGTATGAGCTTAGCAACATCCCTAGCAACCAATAGAAAAGTTGCCTACCCCTTACTATATAAGAACCTCCCCAGCAGCCCTTGTGTGCAGTATTTTGCAGATCTGAGAGAGACAGCAGTGTTATTGCAGTGCTCTCTGCTTTCCTGTCTCATTACATTAGATAGTTAGTTAGCTTATTTGTGGTCGGGGCTATATGTGGAAAGAACCTATCCCTCTAAGGTACGTCCCAACAGAAACAGCGGCTTGAGTTGTGCCATAACCGCTTCCGTCGAGAGTACACCTGAAAGAGGGCATACCCTATGGGAGAGTAAAAGGAAAAGGGCGGGCTGGGAGGGGAACACTGCTGCCGTCCGTCCCCTGGAGAGAGGTGCGTGCAAGATATAGGGCAGGGCGCCCCTCCCACAAATGCAGGCCAATGAATCGGCCTTAATACTTGTGGTCGGGGTATATGTGGAAAGAACCTATCCCTCTAAGGTACGTCCCAACAGAAACAGCGGCTTGAGTTGTGCCATAACCGCTTCCGTCGAGAGTACACCTGAAAGAGGCCAAAAACCCAGCATGAGAATACAAAGCGTGTTTATTGACAAATCACAACACCAAATTCTGAAAGGCACAATAAATCTCGCTAACGGGGTTTGGAACATATCGGCTGTAACAAGAGGAGCGCCACCGACCCAACTTACGTATGATGTGCGTAGGCACCTGATTCCTGGAAGCGGCCGAGGCTGCCCCTATCCTGAACGAATGTCCTGACACCGTGAGGGGGTCCAGCCCTAGGTTGGCCGCGAGTATACGCGTGTGCGCTGTGAATTGGGAGGTGGACAAAGCTGCTGACCCGAAGGGTAACAAGAGGGTATTAGCGCCGCGATCGGCCAGTGCCCCTGATAATTTCTGCAGGACGTGGACCGGACACCATTTGTGAGAAGTGGGGAAGAATTTGATTTGGATGGGGGGACCTGACTGGGAGGTCTTGGTCACAGGCAGGGACAAGATGAAGCCCTCCGGGCTAGGGGCCAGCTGACGGCGGGCTAGGAAGGGGCCACTAAGTGACAGTGACGTGAATTCCCCCGGCCTCATGAATCCGTAAAAGGCAAGGTAGATGGCAGTTTTGAGCACTAGGCTTTGTAGAACTCCGAAGGGGCTTAGATCTAACAGATCGGACATGACTCGGAACACTGGGCCGGAAATGGGCTGTCTACGGGGCTGACCCCTGGGGTACATTTCTGTAGACCCTTCAGCGTGGCCTTGACCATGTGACTGGAAAACAACGATGTTCTTCCTGGATGGGAGAGGGACAGATGGTGTTGGACCCCCGACAGGTAGGTTTTGACGGTGCTGTGCGACAGGTGCATGTGCACATGACAGTACCCGATAAATGATAATATGAAATCAACATGGTCAAGGCCGCCTTGAGGGTGTTCCCGCTGGAATTTGCAGTACAACCGCCAGCCAGTGTTATACGCCCTGGCGGTATTAACCGAGAGTGACCTGGCAAACAGCCCATGAGCCGCAGCCAAGAATTTGTTCAGCTGAGGATGAGCGCGGACGGATGAGGAGACGGGGTCCTCGACGTGTCGGCTTTGGGGCAAACCTGAGAAAACAAAGAGTAATTCTGCTTAGCTAACGCGTCGACTGCTACTACCTGCGCATCATGTACGAGGGAGCCACAGAACAAGAAATTGTGTAGGAGTGACAACTGTACCAGACGTCTCATCAAGGACATGGTCAGTTGAGACCTGGATTTGCCACTGTCAAGGATAGCCACGGTGGAGGGGCTATCCGAGACAAAGAGCACGGTACGGCTGACCAAAGGTTACCCCAAACCTGCGCCGCTGCTACCAGGGGATACAAGTCCCTAGCCTCCGTCGCCTGGGAAGCTCCAGCGGCCTCGCACAACTCCTCCGGCCACGCCCCATTCAGCCAATGAGAGCCAAAAATAGCAGCGAAACCAGCGCTGACCCCGCTGCTGGAGAATATGACGGGGGAGCTGTGCGAGACCGCCGGGACAAACATGGACACGCCGTTCCAATGGCTCAAGAAATGGTCCCACATGCTCAAATCTGCTTGCGCTTGACTGTCCAGGAATACTGGACTATCCTGACAGGGGGCTGCTGAGAGAAGTGGTAACAATCTGGCTACAAAAGACCTACCCTGAGGGATGACGCGCATGGCAAAATTCAACATGCCTAACAAAGACTGCAGTTCTACCTTGGTGGTGACCCTACCAGTGACGAAACCGTGAATGACTGCCCGGACCCTAACCAACTTATCTTCCGGCAACCTAGCTGACATGCTCTCTGTGTCTAAAACGATGCCCAGGAAGGTGATGGTGGTCGCAGGACCATCCACTTTTTTGGGGGAAACGAGGATCCCCAATTGAGCGAAGCATGCTAACAGGCTCTGGAGATCGCTCCGCGAGCCCTGTGGAGATTCGATCAGCAAAAAATCGTCCAAGTAATGTATGACATGTTCACAACCAAACCTGTTCTCAAGGATCCAATGCAAAGCTTTCGCCAGCTGATCGAAAATCCAAGGGCTGCTACGGGACCCGAAAGTCAACTTAGTTGCGAAATAATAAAGGGAATTCCACTTGATCCCGTGCCACCGCCATAGCTCTGGCCTGATCGGCATCAACTTGAAAGCGTCGGAAATGTCCGCTTTAGACAGGATCGCCCCAGGGCCTGTGGCAAGGATGAGTGCAATAGCCTGATCGATGGAGGCGTACACCATGCTGACCTCCTCAGCTGGAATGAGCGAATTCAGACTGGGTGTAGTTAACCCATGGGGAGCTGACAGATCGAAAATCAACCTTTCTTTGTGGCTGAACTTTCCCGTGACTACCCCTATGGGGCTGACCCTCCAGCGTTCGAACGGGGAAGACGAAAAGGGGCCGATGATGTACCCTTTGTCTAACTCCAACTGGAGGAGCCTATCTATGGACCCTGGGTTGTGTGACGCAGATTGCAGGTTTCTACACTCATAGGTGTCGTCCGGTAACGCTACAAGACCTGTATGAAAACCATTACTGAAGCCTGACACAAGAAAGTCGCGAAAGGAAGCATCCTCATGCTCCTGCAAGTAAAGTTCAAGGAGGTCTACATTTACCAAACTCATGTAATGTTTATCGGTTTTTAATGAGCACGCAACCTTCGGGTGGGCTCGGAAGCAGCTAACGCAAATGTGTAACAGACGGCACTGACTATAATTGCAAGTAGCGAAATTAAAGTTATTACAAATTTGTGACCTACCTAGGTACTTGATTGGGCGGCCGAGTTTGTCTACCGTAGGATTCTGCTGGACGCCAGTCGACGGACCAGGGATAGGGGGAGAAGAATTGGACCTCGGGGCACTCGCGGCATTATGACACCATTCTCCTGTGTGATAGATAGATTGGCACGAAGAACACGCTGGGGCTTTAAGGCCAGCGAAGTGCCTGCAGAAAATTTCTGTGTCAATGTTAGCCCAGTTGGTGGTAAACTGGAACTGACAGAGCGCAGCTGCCGCCTTTGCAGAGAACGAGCAATGGTAGTCATAAAACCCGAAGCCTGCGTACTTATATCCCAATTCAGTGACCCTGAACAGATAGAGGTCCAATTCCTCTCTCCTGTCTGGCCGTACTGAACAGACGATATCTCGGTAGAGACTAAAGGCGAGTACAAACTCCGGAATTGTTAATTTCCTGCTAAGCCTGAGATTGCGCCCCTTCAGGACAACAGAGACATCGCCGCATGCAATGACCCTGTTGTCTGATAGGTCACGAGTGGCAATTAGGAGGGAGGCTAGGTTCACGTCTCTGCCATCGAGGATGTCCTTCTTGATATTAGCAGGAATGAAATGGGCTGGAGTGACGTTGGGCACTGTAACAAAGTTACCTGAGGTACTGGCAACAGGTGCCGTTGCTACTGGCAACAGAGTGGCGGGTGCAGATAAGCCAGTGACCCTAGTCTCAACCGACTCCAACCTGGATTGCACCCCAGACATAGAGGAGGTGAGGCTGTTCAGCATGATATGGAGCTGCGTCAAGGAGGTCTGAACCGTTGCCATAGAGACCTCTCGATGACTAGGTCCTGCAGGGGTGGACCCCAGCAGCCTGTACAACTCTGCCTTCCGGGCAGTGGCCGGAAAAGGAATGCCTCTCTTGCTTAGTTCAGACATGAGTTTGGGCACAGTCCAATTACGCAGAGATGGAATGCTGCCGGATTCCGATTCCCTGGAACCCAAGTCTTCACCCGAAGCATCCACGATATCTGACACGTGAGACATGAGCAGACTGAAAAGCAAGCAAAACGACGGACCGTCACTAACACCGTTTGGCACAAATTTGACTAACACCCGTGTTTAGACACCACCACCGGCACTGCAGAAACCGTCATGCAAAGGTAGCTAACCCTGGTGACCACCTGACAGCGGATGTACGGAGAAAAAGGAGACGTGTGACAGTGAAACAATTGGAGTCAAAGAAGGAGGACCTTACCGAACCGGACACGATGCTGATGTGAGAAGAACAGAAGGAATCAACCGTGGAAAATAGACCTGTTCGCACGAATTAAGCAGAATAAGTATATATATCTAAATGTATTATCTTTTTTTTTTTTGTAAAGGTGCTTGCGCCTGCGTTTAGGCGGCCCGAAGCTGGGCGACGAGACACGAAAGTCGGATTGCCGCGGTGCCGTGTAGTTGGCTGAATGGCTGACGGGCCGACGCCCAAATAAAACACACAACTACCTATGCAGCAATCAAAACGGCAGGTGTATAGGCAAATGAGAAAATCTGCACACCATCAGACAGAGGCAATGGGAGAAGCATGCCATGCAATGTGAAGGGTCTGGTGCGCCCCTGCTAGCCAGGCCTAGGGGCGCCTGTTACTGTGGGGCTACCCCCACCAACTCCTCACCATCACATTGCACGGCATTACCCCCCTACCTAACTGATAGCACGGCGGCCTGTGCCAGACTTTGACCCCCAACAAGAAACTAACTGCGTGTAGCTCCTCAGTGCCAGTTTTCCAGCCACCATTAGCTCAAACGAAGTACAATTGAGGCTGAAAAAGTAACCACTGTGCACCCGTGGACATGCCTCCGGCAGCCACACGTGGCCTGCCGCCAAAGTACTATTAAGAGGCCCACTACTCAGCTGTATAAAACCGCCCCTCCCCCTCCCCTTCCTTCCCTGCTCACACCCTCTTGTTTCTACTCCCTCCTTCCACCGAAACTCCCCAAGACTCCACTATGTAGCTAAACGCTGTAAATGCATGAACGAGGACGGAGCGCCGCTGTCTCCTGCTACCTACGAGCCAGTCACGTGGGAGCAGGGCGTGCTGCCAGACGGCCGTTCCGGTGTGGGGATGTCCCTCTCCTACCTTAGAGAGACCGACCCCACCGACCGGACTTAATTGAGGCGACGTACGATAAGGCAGCAGTTAACTTACCCGCCGCACGAGGAGGACCGGGACGCCGGAGTGCGGGAGGATGTGCTGGCCGGAAGTGACGCGCTGGCCGGAAGTGACGTACTGTTGCCTGGGAAACGCTGACGGCCGGAACAGGAACACTGCTGAACACTGCTGCCGTCCGTCCCCTGGAGAGAGGTGCGTGCAAGATATAGGGCAGGGCGCCCCTCCCACAAATGCAGGCCAATGAATCGGCCTTAATACATATATAATACAGATAGTTAGTGGGAGATAGTCAGTGTAGGTTATATCCCGATATAGTGTAGCTGATAGGTTCTGCTGTCCATACATACATGACACATACATAGTGCTGTATGTATGTATGTATGTATGCTACATACAGTGCTGCCCATAATTATTCATACCCCTGGCAAATTTTGACCTAAAGTTACTTTTATTCAACCAGCAAGTAATTTTTTGACGGGAAATGACATAGGTGTGTCCCAAAAGATAATAAGACGATGTACAAGAGGCATTATTGTGGGGGAAAAAAAACATTTCTCAGCTTTTATTTACATTTGAGCAAAAAGTGTCCAGTCCAAAATTATTCATACACTTCTCAATAATCAATAGAAAAGCCTTTATTCACTATTACAGCAATCAAACACTTCCTATAATTGCAGACCAGTTTTTTGCATGTCTCCACAGGTATTTTTGCCCATTCATCTTTAGCAATGAGCTCCAAATCTTTCAGGTTGGAGGGTCTTCTTGCCATCACCAGTGGCGTAGGGATCGCCATAGCAACCATAGCAGTGGCTATGGGGCCCTACGCCACTGGGGGCCCGCCCGGGCCTGTTGATTTTTTATTTTTTATTTTTTCTTTACATCCACTTGCTGGCCCGTCCATGCGCGGTCCGCGGCCCGGGCCGGCTCGGGCCTGGCTGGGGACGGGGAGAAGGAGCCAGGAGAGAGCAGGGCAGTGAGGGCACGACGGGGCCGGGCAGCAGATGAGATAGGCCGCGGTGGAGGGGGTCGGGCCGGGGTCACGGGGGTGTGTACTATACCTGGTCCTGGAGTCTTGGAGGGAGTGGCCTTGATTCCCGCCGCAGCAGTGTCTGAGACTGACTGAGAGTGTCAGTCTCACTGCAGCCAGCCTGTGCCTCAGCTCAGTCTGCCTACGCTGTGGTGGGACCGGTGAGCGGTCCGAGTCCGACCCTTCTCCAGTCTGCTCCCTCCTCCTCAACTGGTCAGTGGTCTCCACTCCACTCCGGCGTCCACTCCACTGTCTCCAGTCCTACCTCTGTTCCTGTGCCTGCGGCTACAGCTGTTTCTGTTCTGACTGTGCCAGTGTGCCTCAGTCTAAATGTAAGTGTGAGAACTTAGAACTAAGGTTCAGAAGATTATGATGATCAGTACAGTATCGTGATGATGTTGAACTTGATAATGATCTGAATTCTGAAGTTAAAAAGAGCTGCCTGCAGACCTGAAGTGAAGGAGGGTGTGGGGGCCCTGCCCCCTTCCTTCTCTTGGGGCCCCCAAGAGAAGCAAGGGCGCAGGGGCCCCCACGCCCTCCTTATCATTGCAGGTATGCAGGCAGCTCTTTTTAACTTCAGAATTCAGATCATCAGACTCTCACTAATTACAAATTTACAGCACACACACCCCTGTAGTGTCTACCATCAGACAGGGGAAGAAACCCCAGAACTAGAGTGTGCCCCCCTAAAATTAGTAAGTGAGAGTCTGATGATCTGAAGTTAAAAAGAGATGCCAGCAGTGATAAGGAGGGCGCCCCTTCCTTCTTTTGGGGGGCACACTCTAGTTCTGGGGTTTCTCCCCCCCCTTCTTATATGACAGACTAAGGGTACTTTTACACTTGCGGCACTGCCGCTATTTCGCTGGACCGCTGCTTCGTCCCCATTGACTATAATGGGGATGGGGGCGGAGCTCCGGCGCAGATCATGGCGGTGGGAGATCTAGGATGGGTGTTCGGGTGGGAGCTCTGGAAGGGGTGGTGGGAGGCCCGATAGATATGTGGGGGTGGGAGATGGGGGGGCCCATGAAATTTTATTGCTATGGGGCCCATGCATTTCTAGCTACGCCCCTGGCCATCACCCTGATCTTTAGCTCCCTCCACAGATTCTCAATTGGATTCTGTAACGGACCGTTTCAGCAGACAAGGGGTTAAAATCCGTTTAGGCGATATGCCCCTTTCTGAGAGACAGGCCCAGCTACTGCAGAACACCAACCTCCTGAACTGGATACAAAGTAGCACTCCAAACTGTAACCTCACGAATAGCTGCTAGCAGACGAACAGGAATCAGCTTACACTCCTGGCAATCAGTCTCTAACAGCATACAGCGGATCCCCCCAATAACAAGACAAGGCTCCGTGTTGAGGGTCAAGCAGTGGTCTGAGGTCCTGGCACACCCAGCCTGTTTTTTATTACAGTTGTTGCAATTACAGGTCCGCCCACAGGGAGGTATAAAACAACCAAGCCCATCTGGTGTACACGCCCCTAGGGGACCAGAATGAAGACTTGTGATATAGGACAGATAATCAGCACTGTAGGATACACAGAGACAATACATCCCCACAATGCATCATGGTTTCCTCCTCTCTGCCCTGGAGACACCCGAGGCGTAATCCAATTATCTCTCAAGACAAAGAGAAATCACCAATACACATGTGCAGACAACAGGACAGACATCACCATTTAAACACACAATGAGACAATGGCACAATAGAAACACACCCAGCATATTCCTCCCAAGCTGACAAGTTACACTTATTATAAATTGTTACAACTTTGTGAGTTTACATTGGCCATACATATAACTTACATCAATTTAAACAGTATAACTTGGGGACAAACCTATCCAAAATTCACTTGAATAGGTTCAGGGGTTTAAAAGTTAGTATGGGCCATAATCCTGAGGCAAGAGGCTGATAAACAGGCCTCTCCAAAACCCAGTGGCGAGGTTGGTTTTGCCACAGATTCAAGTCTGGACTCTGGCTGGGCCACTCCAAAACGTTAATGTTGTCGTCTGCTAACTAGAGTTGAGCGAACACCTGGATGTTCGGGTTCGAGAAGTTCAGCCGAACTTCCCGGAAATGTTCGGGTTCGGGATCCGAACCCTATCCGAACTTCGTCCCGAACCCGAACCCCATTGAAGTCAATGGGGACCCAAACTTTTGGGCACTAAAAAGGCTGTAAAACAGCCCAGGAAAGAGCTAGAGGGCTGCAAAAGGCAGCAACATGTAGGTAAATACCCTGCAAACAAATGTGGATAGGGAAATGAATTAAAATAAAAATAAAAAAAATAAAAATGAACCAATATCAATTGGACAGAGGTCCCATAGCAGAGAATCTGGCTTCACGTCAGCAGAGAATCAGTCTCTTCATGCCATAGCAAAGAATCTGGCTTCATGTCAGCAGAGTATCAGTCTCTTCATGCCATAGCAGAGAATCTGGCTTCATGTCAGCGCAGAATCAGTCTTCATGTCATAGCAGAGAATCAGGCTTCACGTCACCCACCACTGGAACAGGCCACTGTCACACATTTAGGCCCCGGCACCCAGACAGAGGAGAGCGGTCCCGTAACAGAGAATCTGGCCTTATGTCAGCGCAGAATTTGTCTTCATGTCATAGCAGAGAATCAGGCTTCACGTCACCCACCACTGGAACAGGCCACTGTCACACATTTAGGCCCCAGCACCCAGACAGAGGAGAGGTTCATTCAACTTTGGGTTGCCCCGCAATATAATGGTAAAATGAAATTAAAAATAGTATTGAATGAGGAAGTGCCCTGGAGTAGAATAATATATTGTTAAGGGGAGGTAGTTAATATCTAATCTGCACAAGGGATGGACAGGTCCTGTGGGATCCATGCCTGGTTCATTTTTATGAACGTCAGCTTGTCCACATTGGCTGTAGACAGGCGGCTGCGTTTGTCTGTAATGATGCCCCCTGCCGTGCTGAATACACGTTCAGACAAAACGCTGGCCGCCGGGCAGGCCAGCACCTCCAAGGCATAAAAGGCTAGCTCTGGCCACGTGGACAATTTAGAGACCCAGAAGTTGAATGGGGCCGAACCATCAGTCAGTACGTGGAGGGGTGTGCACAGGTACTGTTCCACCATGTTAGTGAAATGTTGCCTCCTGCTAACACGTTCCGTATCAGGTGGTGGTGCAGTTAGCTGTGGCGTGGTGACAAAACTTTTCCACATCTCTGCCATGCTAACCCTGCCCTCAGAGGAGCTGGCCGTGACACAGCTGCGTTGGCGACCTCTTGCTCCTCCTCTGCCTTCGCCTTGGGCTTCCACTGGTTCCCCTGTGACATTTGGGAATGCTCTCAGTAGCGCGTCTACCAACGTGCGCTTGTACTCGCGCATCTTCCTATCACGCTCCAGTGTAGGAAGTAAGGTGGGCACATTGTCTTTGTACCAGGGATCCAGCAGGGGGCAACCCAGTAGTCTGCACACGTTAAAATGTGGGCAACTCTGCTGTCGTTGCGCAGGCACTGCAGCATGTAGTCGCTCATGTGTGCCAGGCTGCCCAGAGGTAAGGACAAGCTGTCCTCTGTGGGAGGCGTATCGTCATCGTCCTGTGTTTCCCCCCAGCCACGCACCAGTGATGGGCCCGAGCTGCTTTGGGTGCCACCCCGCTGTAAACATGCTTCATCCTCATCCTCCTCCACCTCCTCCACATCCTCGTCCTCCTCGTCCTCCAGTAGTGGGCCCTGTCTGGCCACATTTGTACCTGGCCTCTGGTGTTGCAAAAAACCTCCCTCTGAGTCACTTTGAAGAGACTGGCCTGAAAGTGCTAAAAATGACCCCTCTACCTCCTCTTCCTCCTGGGCCACCTCCTCTTCCATCATCGCCCTAAGTGTTTTCTCAAGGAGACATAGAAGTGGTATTGTAACGCTGATAACAGTGTCATCGCCACTGGCCATGTTGGTGGAGTACTCGAAACAGCGCAACAGGGCACACAGGTCTCGCATGGAGGCCCAGTCATTGGTGGTGAAGTGTGTCTGATCCGCAGTGCGACTGACCCGTGCGTGCTGCAGCTGAAACTCCACTATGGCCTGCTGCTGCTCGCACAGTCTGTCCAGCATATGCAAGGTGGAGTTCCACCTGGTGGGTACGTCGCATATGAGGCGGTGAGCGGGAAGGCCGAAGTTACGCTGTAGCGCAGACAGGCGAGCAGCGGCAGGGTGTGAACGCCGGAAGCGCGAACAGACGGCCCGCACTTTATGCAGCAGCTCTGACATGTCGGGGTAGTTGCGAATGAACTTCTGCACCACCAAATTCAGCACATGCGCCAGGCAAGGGATGTGCGTCAAACCGGCTAGTCCCACAGCTGCAACGAGACAGGAGGCAAAGAATGTTGCCCTGCGATCCTTGGCGGCGGAAGGACGTGCGCCAAACAGCTCTCTGCCTGGGGCCCAGCCGCCACTACATTTACCCAGTGTGCTGTTAGGGAGATATAGCGTCCCTGGCCGTGCTTACTGGTCCACGTATCTGTGGTTAGGTGGACCTTGCCACAGATGGCGTTGCGCAGTGCACACTTGATTTTATCGGACACTTGTTTGTGCAGTGAAGGCATGGCTCTCTTGGAGAAGTAGTGGCGGCTGGGAACAACATACTGTGGGACAGCAAGTGACATGAGCTGTTTGAAGCTGTGTGTGTCCACCAGCCTAAATGACAGCATTTCATAGGCCAGTAGTTTAGAAATGCTGGCATTCAGGGCCAGGGATCGAGGGTGGCTAGGTGGGAATTTACGCTTTCTCTCAAATGTTTGTGAGATGGAGAGCTGAACGCTGCCGTGTGACATGGTTGAGATGCTTGGTGACGCAGGTGGTGGTGTTGGTGGTGCATCCCATGTTTGCTGGGCGGCAGGTGCCAACGTTCCTCCAGAGGCGGAGGAAGAGGCCGACGCGGAGGCAGCAGCAGAAGAGGCCGAGGCAGCAGCAGCAGAAGAGGTAGCAGGGGAAGCCTGAGTGACTTCTTTGTTTTTAAGGTGTTTACTCCTTTGCAGTTCATGCTTTGCATGCAGGTGCCTGGTCATGCAGGTTGTGCTAAGGTTCAGAACGTTAATGCCTCGCTTCAGGCTCTGATGGCACAGCGTGCAAACCACTCGGGTCTTGTCGTCAGCACATTGTTTGAAGAAGTGCCATGCCAGGGAACTCCTTGAAGCTGCCTTTGGGGTGCTCGGTCCCAGATGGCGGCGGTCAGTAGCAGGCGGAGTCTCTTGGCGGCGGGTGTTCTGATTTTGCCCACTGCTCCCTCTTTTGCTACGCTGTTGGCTCGGTCTCACCACTGCCTCTTCCTCCGAACTCTGAAAGTCAGTGGCACGACCTTCATTCCATGTGGGGTCTAGGACCTCATCGTCCCCTGCATCGTCTTCCACCCAGTCTTGATCCCTGACCTCCTGTTCAGTCTGCACACTGCAGAAAGACGCAGCAGTTGGCACCTGTGTTTCGTCATCATCAGAGACGTGCTGAGGTGGTATTCCCATGTCCTCATCATCAGGAAAAATAAGTGGTTGTGCGTTAGTGCATTCTATCTCTTCCACCCCTGGGGAAGGGCTAGGTGGATGCCCTTGGGAAACCCTGGCAGCAGAGTCTTCAAACAGCATAAGAGACTGCTGCATAACTTGAGGCTCAGACAGTTTCCCTGATATGCATGGGGGTGATGTGACAGACCGATGGGCTTGGTTTTCATGCGCCATCTGTGCGCTTTCTGCAGAAGACTGGGTGGGAGATAATGTGAACGTGCTGGATCCACTGTCGGCCACCCAATTGACTAATGCCTGCACCTGCTCAGGCCTTACCATCCTTAGAACGACATTGGGCCCCACCAAATATCGCTGTAAATTCTGCTGGCTACTGGGACCTGAGGTAGTTGGTTCACTAGGACGTGTGGCTGTGGCAGAACGGCCACATCCTCTCCCAGCACCAGAGGGTCCACTAACACCACCACGACCATGTCCACGTCCGCGTCCCTTATTAGATGTTTTCCTCATTGTTCCCGTTCACCACAATTTTGAGAATGGCAAATTTGGGAATGGTTTTTCAACCCATAAAAAAAAGTGTGCTTTTACGGTCACTACAAATAACTTGACCAGCTAAAACAGTAGAGATTTGGTTAAATAGAGATGTGAGGCCTGTTTTTTTTTGCGCTGTGTGACAGGTATAGGTTTAATCACAGAATCAGATTTCTATCAGCACGCTAGCGTGTGTCTTAGGTTTTTCTGAATGACACTATCACTAGCTTCAATGTAAGATATTCTTTTTGGGATAGATTTCAAGTAGGCCTCAAATACCAGAAACTAGTTATTTTGAGAATGGCAAATTTGGGAATGGTTTTTCAACCCAGAAAAAAAAGTGTGCTTTTACGGTCACTACAAATAACTTGACCAGCTAAAACAGTAGAGATTTGGTTAAATAGAGATGTGAGGCCTGTTTTTTTTTGCACTGTGTGACAGGTATAGGTTTAATCACAGAATCAGATTTCTATCAGCACGCTAGCGTGTGTCTTAGGTTTTTCTGAATGACACTATCACTAGCTTCAATGTAAGATATTCTTTTTGGGATAGATTTCAAGTAGGCCTCAAATACCAGAAACTAGTTATTTTGAGAATGGCAAATTTGGGAATGGTTTTTGAACCCAGAAAAAAAAGTGTGCTTTTACGGTCACTACAAATAACTTGACCAGCTAAAACAGTAGAGATTTGGTTAAATAGAGATGTGAGGCCTGTTTTTTTTGCGCTGTGTGACAGGCATAGGTTTAATCACAGAATCAGATTTCTATCAGCACGCTAGCGTGTGTCTTAGGTTTTTCTGAATGACACTATCACTAGCTTCAATGTAAGATATTCTTTTTGGGATAGATTTCAAGTAGGCCTCAAATACCAGAAACTAGTTATTTTGAGAATGGCAAATTTGGGAATGGTTTTTGAACCCAGAAAAAAAAGTGTGCTTTTACGGTCACTACAAATAACTTGACCAGCTAAAACAGTAGAGATTTGGTTAAATAGAGATGTGAGGCCTGTTTTTTTTTGCGCTGTGTGACAGGTATAGGTTTAATCACAGAATCAGATTTCTATCAGCACGCTAGCGTGTGTCTTAGGTTTTTCTGAATGACACTATCACTAGCTTCAATGTAAGATATTCTTTTTGGGATAGATTTCAAGTAGGCCTCAAATACCAGAAACTAGTTATTTTGAGAATGGCAAATTTGGGAATGGTTTTTCAACCCAGAAAAAAAAGTGTGCTTTTACGGTCACTACAAATAACTTGACCAGCTAAAACAGTAGAGATTTGGTTAAATAGAGATGTGAGGCCTGTTTTTTTTGCGCTGTGTGACAGGCATAGGTTTAATCACAGAATCAGATTTCTATCAGCACGCTAGCGTGTGTCTTAGGTTTTTCTGAATGACACTATCACTAGCTTCAATGTAAGATATTCTTTTTGGGATAGATTTCAAGTAGGCCTCAAATACCAGAAACTAGTTATTTTGAGAATGGCAAATTTGGGAATGGTTTTTCAACCCAGAAAAAAAAGTGTGCTTTTACGGTCACTACAAATAACTTGACCAGCTAAAACAGTAGAGATTTGGTTAAATAGAGATGTGAGGCCTGTTTTCTTTTGCACTGTGTGACAGGTATAGGTTTAATCACAGAATCAGATTTCTATCAGCACGCTAGCGTGTGTCTTAGGTTTTTCTGAATGACACTATCACTAGCTTCAATGTAAGATATTCTTTTTGGGATAGATTTCAAGTAGGCCTCAAATACCAGAAACTAGTTATTTTGAGAATGGCAAATTTGGGAATGGTTTTTGAACCCAGAAAAAAAAGTGTGCTTTTACGGTCACTACAAATAACTTGACCAGCTAAAACAGTAGAGATTTGGTTAAATAGAGATGTGAGGCCTGTTTTTTTTTGCGCTGTGTGACAGGTATAGGTTTAATCACAGAATCAGATTTCTATCAGCACGCTAGCGTGTGTCTTAGGTTTTTCTGAATGACACTATCACTAGCTTCAATGTAAGATATTCTTTTTGGGATAGATTTCAAGTAGGCCTCAAATACCAGAAACTAGTTATTTTGAGAATGGCAAATTTGGGAATGGTTTTTCAACCCAGAAAAAAAAGTGTGCTTTTACGGTCACTACAAATAACTTGACCAGCTAAAACAGTAGAGATTTGGTTAAATAGAGATGTGAGGCCTGTTTTCTTTTGCACTGTGTGACAGGTATAGGTTTAATCACAGAATCAGATTTCTATCAGCACGCTAGCGTGTGTCTTAGGTTTTTCTGAATGACACTATCACTAGCTTCAATGTAAGATATTCTTTTTGGGATAGATTTCAAGTAGGCCTCAAATACCAGAAACTAGTTATTTTGAGAATGGCAAATTTGGGAATGGTTTTTGAACCCAGAAAAAAAAGTGTGCTTTTACGGTCACTACAAATAACTTGACCAGCTAAAACAGTAGAGATTTGGTTAAATAGAGATGTGAGGCCTGTTTTTTTTTGCGCTGTGTGACAGGTATAGGTTTAATCACAGAATCAGATTTCTATCAGCACGCTAGCGTGTGTCTTAGGTTTTTCTGAATGACACTATCACTAGCTTCAATGTAAGATATTCTTTTTGGGATAGATTTCAAGTAGGCCTCAAATACCAGAAACTAGTTATTTTGAGAATGGCAAATTTGGGAATGGTTTTTCAACCCAGAACAAAAAGTGTGCTTTTACGGTCACTACAAATAACTTGACCAGCTAAAACAGTAGAGATTTGGTTAAATAGAGATGTGAGGCCTGTTTTTTTTGCGCTGTGTGACAGGCATAGGTTTAATCACAGAATCAGATTTCTATCAGCACGCTAGCGTGTGTCTTAGGTTTTTCTGAATGACACTATCACTAGCTTCAATGTAAGATATTCTTTTTGGGATAGATTTCAAGTAGGCCTCAAATACCAGAAACTAGTTATTTTGAGAATGGCAAATTTGGGAATGGTTTTTCAACCCAGAAAAAAAAGTGTGCTTTTACGGTCACTACAAATAACTTGACCAGCTAAAACAGTACAGATTTGGTTGAATAGAAATGTCAGGTCTATTTTTTAGGCGCTGGGTGACAGGCTCAACTTGCCCCTGATGTAATATATGGCCAAAAAATAACCACACTGTTGATGGTTAAATGCACTTGGGTGACACAGGCTCAGCCTGCACCAGATGTAGTATATGGCCAAAAAATAATCAGACTGTCGATGGTTAAATGCACTTCGGTGACACAGGCTCAGCCTGCAGCTGATGTAGTATATGGCCAAAAAATAACCAGACTGTTGATGGTTAAATGCACTTCGGTGACACAGGCTCAGCCTGCAGCTGATGTAGGATATAGCACAAAATAACCACACTATCGATGGTTAAATACACTTGGTGATAGCTTGTGCTGGCGCACCACAAGTCACAAAGTGGCCGCCGATCACCCCAGAAAAAAAGTGATCTAAAAACGCTCTGGGCAGCCTCAAAAAAGTGAGCAAGTCAATAATAGCACTTCAATGATCCACAGCTGCAGATCGATCACAGAATGAAGTCTTTTGGAGGAGTTAATCTGCCTAATCTTGCCCTAACGTCGCAGCTGCAACCTCTCCCTATACTGATCATAGCAGAGTGACGTGCGGCGCTACGTGACTCCAGCTTAAATAGAGGCTGGGTCACATGCTGCACTGGCCAATCACAGCCATGCCAATAGTAGGCATGGCTGTGATGGCCTCTTGGGGCAAGTAGTATGACGCTTGTTGATTGGCTGCTTTGCAGCCTTTCAAAAAGCGCCAAGAAAGAGCCGAACACCGAACCCGAACCCGGACTTTTACGAAAATGTTCGGGTTCGGGTCCGTGTCACGGACACCCCAAAATTCGGTACGAACCCGAACTATACAGTTCGGGTTCGCTCATCCCTACTGCTAACCATTTCTTCAACACTATTGCTGTGTGTTTTGGGTCATTGTCATGCTGAAATGTCCACTGGTGCCCAAGGCCAAGTTTCTCTGCAGACTGCCTAATGTTGTCGTTGAGAATCCTCATGTATTGCTCTTTTTTCAATGTGGCGTGATTAGGTTCCCTGCTCCATTGGTTATAAAACGCCCCCAAAGCATTAGGTTCCCACCACCATGTTTGACAGTGGGGATGGTGTTCTTTGGGTTGAAGGCTTCTCCTTTTTTACGCCAAATGAAGGAAACATCATTGTGACCAAACAATTCCATTTTTGTTTCATCTGACCATAACACAGAAGACCAGAAGTCGTCTTCTTTGTCTAGATGAGCTTTTGCAAAGGCCAAGCAAGCTTTTGTGTGCCTTATCTGGAGAAGTGGCGTCCTCCTTGGTCTGCATCCGTGGAACCCAGCAGTGTACAGTGTCCGTTGGATTGTCTGCCTTGAGATGTTGCCACCAGCAGAGCCCAGATTCACCAGGATGGCCTTGGTGGTGATCCTTGGATTCTTTTTCACCTCTCTAACTATCCTCCTGGCCAGCACAGGTGTCTCACTTTTGGCTTCCGACCATGTCCTCTGAGATTTTCCACAGTGCGGAACATTTTGTATTTTTTAATAATACTTTGCACTGTAGCCACTGGAATTTGAAAAAAATTAGAAATGGCCTTGTAGCCCTTTCCTGACTTGTGAGCAGCCACAATGCGCAGCCGCAGGTCCTCACTGAGCTCCTTTGTCTTAGCCATGACTGTCCACAAACCAACTGCAGAGAGCTGCTGTTTTTCACCTGTTGAGTTGATTAAAACAGCTGTTCCCAATTAATCAGGGTAATTAGGATGCTTTAGAACAGCTTGGACTATTTGGAATGGTGTAGAACTTTTGATTTTCCCACAGACTGTGACAGTTTTTGAAGGGTATGAATAATTTTGGACTGGACACTTTTTGCTCAAATGTAAATAAAAGCTGATAAATGTTTTTTTTCCACAATAATGCCTTTTGTACATCGTCTTATTATCTTTTGAAAGACACCTATGTCATTCCCCGTCAAAAAATTACTTGCTGGTTGAATAAAAGAAACTTTAAGTCAAAATTTGCCAGGGGTATGAATAATTATGGGCAGCACTGTACATACATACTTACATAGTGCTGTGATGTCACAAGTTCACGACAATACTTAGTGCACCAATCACTAATAAGTAGTCAGATCTGTTAAAATGTGAAGTTGCACGTATTGCGCCAAAATATTTGCATCACTGATTTTGCAATCGCGAATATATTGGCGCACTCTGTCTGCATATAAAGCTATTGTAATGTTCTGCCGTGCCAACCGTTTTCTCAGGTCTCAGGAAACTTCTAGCAGCGAATTTGAATATTGCCCCTGCCGCTTATCACTAATCATAAGCCAATTCTGATGGGACAGGCCTTACAGATGTGTGGGGATGCGCTCTGGTAGATAGGACGAGTAGACACAGTATAGAGGCAAAGAACAGTTTGCAACTCAAAACACTTCAGTGTTTTATTCGCACTTATGACAACAAAACAGTTCAACAGTCCATTTGCAGTTTTGGTGTTTGTTCGCACCTAGACAGTTCATACAGCAACACAGTCACCTGTTATCCTAGGTGTTAGTTCACACCTGATCGACATTACTCAGGACAGAGCAGACCTCCCAAACTCAGACCTCAGCCTAGCACATGGCTCAGATTCCAATACAGCGATTGCCAGAGCTCCTCTGTCAGAGAGAGAGAGGTAATCACACCCAGCTGACACTGCCGGCTGGGTTTTTTATAGGCCAGTCAAGACCCGGCCTGGAACATGGGGAGTAGTCGCCCACCCAGCACTTTGACTACTACCAGTAAGAGCCGTCCCGGATCAGCTATACAGCTATACTAAATAACTAGGTGTCAAACAGCAACTGCTGCTGACACATGAAAACTGGCTCTTACTCCATCGAGGCCAGGAACCTCGGTGACACATACCTTCCATCAACGACGGACCCTTGCGCCTTCCTACATACCTCCCCCTTTTGTTCAACCCTGAGGGGGTGAACACTTGCCAGACAGTGTACCGGGGAAAGGGCATCTGCGTTTCCCTGCAAGCGGCCTGCCCTGTGTTCCACTGAGAACTTGAAGTTCTGTAATGGCAAGAACCATCTGGTGACCCGAGCATTCCTCTTTTTGGCCTGGCTCATCCACTTGAGAGGGGAGTGGTCGGTCACAAGACGGAACTTTCTCCCCAACAGATAATAGCGGAGAGACTCGAGTGCCAATTTGATGGCCAGGCACTCTCTCTCCACTATACTGTACCTAGTCTCAGCTGGGGTGAGTTTGCAGCTGAGGAAAACAACGGGATGTTCCTTCCCATTGATTTCCTGAGACAGTACAGCACCAAGGCCTACTTCGGAGGCATCGGTCTGTACTATATACTCCCTCTTGAAGTTGGTCGTCACCAAAACCGGTGACCCACACAGGACCGACTTCAAAGCAGAAAAAGCCTCTTCCGCCTGGTCATTCTAGCGGACCATCACGGACTTCCGTCCCTTCAAGAGCCCTGTCAATGGAGCTGCTAAAGTGGCAAAATGGGGAACGAACCTTATATAATAGCCTACCATTCCCAGGAACGACTTCACTTGCCTAGTGGAGACAGCTCGGGGCAAATTCCGAATCGCCTCTATTTTATTCACTTGGGGTCTGATAACTCCACATCCAATGATGTACCCCAGGTACTTAGTCTCCTCTAACCCTATCGCGCATATCTTTGGGTTAGCGGTTAGTCCAGCCTTCCTAAGTGAGTCCACTACAGCCTGCACTTTGGGTAGATGACCTTCCTAGTCGGTACTGTGGATGACGATATTGTCCAGGTAAGCCGACGCGTATCGATGATGTGGACGAAGTACAATTTCTATGAGTTGTTGGAACGTGGCGGGGGCACCATGCAGACCAAAGGGTAACACTTTATACTGTACTGATACAGCCCCTAAGGGGAGACAAAGGCAGTTTTCTCTTTGCCAGTCGTGAGGTCCAAAACAGAAAAATATCGGGCTTGTCTTAACCTCTCGATAAGCTCATCTACCCGGGGCATGGGATACACATCGAACTTGGAAACCTCGTTAAGTTTTTGAAAATCGTTACAAAACCGCAACGTCCCGTTCGGCTTGGGTATCAATACTATTGGACTGGCCCACTCACTTTTGGACTTCTCAATGATGTCTAGTTGCAGCATTAGCTGCACTTCCTCCGAGATGGCTTGTCGCCGTGCCTTCGGGTACCCAGTATGGTTTTAACTGTACTTTTGACTGAGACTCAGTGACAATGTCATGCTTTATTATGGAAGTGCATCCAGGGAGGTCCGAGAACACATCCGTGTTCCAACTAATGAACTCCCAGGCTTCCTGAGCCTGTTAAGAGGAGAGGCTGTCAGCAAATTTTACTATGGCAACTGCTTCTCTTGCATCAGACTGAGGGGCCTGAACCTCTTCTCCTAAAAAACCTGGAAGTGGGCTGTCTTCAGTAGAGCACTCCCTATTTTTCCATGGTTTTAGTAAATTCACATGGTACACCTGCTCCAGCTTTCGCCAATCCAGCTGGTGTACCTTGTAGTTTACCTCTCCAACTTTCTCGATTACCTCGTAGCGCTTCTGCCACCTACAGTAGGTGTTTGTGAGATTGTGTTTTCAGCACGACAGCGTCGCGCTGATACTCGGCGATGTGGTGCCGAGATCTCGCACTCACTGGGATAGCGACAGCACATCCCAGCAAGCGCGTCATAGAAGCGACGGGAGATCCGACTTGGATTCCCGCCAATTCTACACGTGTGCGGCGTTTGTTATGAATCCTGAGGGGGAAGTCCCCGCCGGATTTTAAATAAAAATCCGGCCTGGGTCCCGCCCTCAGGAGCATACCGGGCCCTTAGGTCTGTTATGGGTTGTAAGGAGAGCCCCCCCTACGCCGAAAAAAACGGCGTAGGGGTCCCCCTACAATCCATACCAGACCCGTATCCAAAGCACGCTACCCGGCCAGCCAGGAAGGGAGTGGGGACGAGCGAGCGCCCCCCCCCCCTCCTGAGCCGTACCAGGCTGCATGCCCTCAACATGGGGGGTTGGGTGCTCTGGGGCAGGGGGCGCACTGCGGCCCCCCCACCTCAGAGCACCCTGTCCCCATGTTGATGAGGACAGGGCCCCTTCCCGACAACCCTGGCTGTTGGTTGTCGGGGTATGCGGGCGGGAGGCTTATCGGAATCTGGGAGCCCCCTTTAATAAGGGGGCCCCCAGATACCGGCCCCCCACCCTAAGTGAATGAGTATGGGGTACATCGTACCCCTACCCATTCACCTGCAAGAAAAGTGGTAAAAACACAAATAAACCACACAGTGTATTAAAATATTTTATTTTTCTGCTCCGGAGGCCGCCCCCTGTCTTCTTTATTAGCTCTTTTACCAGGGGGGGGCTCTTCTTCTTCCGATATCCCGACGGGTCTTCTCCGCTATCCGGGGGGGTCTTCTCAACTCTCCGGGGTTCTCCTTCTGTCTTCTCCTTCTGTCTTGTTGTCTCCTTCTGTCTTCTGTCTCCGGGGGGGGCTCTTCTTCTTCCGATATCCCGACGGGTCTTCTCCGCTATCCGGGGGGGTCTTCTCAACTCTCCGGGGTTCTCCTTCTGTCTTCTCCTTCTGTCTTCTCCTTCTGTCTTCTCCTTCTGTCTTGTTGTCTCGGCGCACCCCGATTCTTCGTCTTCTCTTCTTGTTTTCGCCTCTCTCTGTTGTTGACTCGGCGCACCCCGGTTCTTCGTCTCGCGAGACTCGGCGCACCCCGATTCTTCGTCTCGCGAGACTCGGCGCACCCCGATTCTTCGTCTCGCGAGACGAAGAACCGGGGTGCGCCGAGTCAACAACAGAGAGAGGCGAAAACAAGAAGAGAAGACGAAGAATCGGGGTGCGCCGAGACAACAAGACAGAAGGAGAAGACAGAAGGAGAAGACAGAAGGAGAAGACAGAAGGAGAACCCCGGAGAGTTGAGAAGACCCCCCCGGATAGCGGAGAAGACCCGTCGGGATATCGGAAGAAGAAGAGCCCCCCCCGGAGACAGAAGACAGAAGGAGACAACAAGACAGAAGGAGAAGACAGAAGGAGAACCCCGGAGAGTTGAGAAGACCCCCCCGGATAGCGGAGAAGACCCGTCGGGATAGCGGAAGAAGAAGAGCCCCCCCTGGTAAAAGAGCTAATAAAGAAGACAGGGGGCGGCCTCCGGAGCAGAAAAATAAAATATTTTAATACACTGTGTGGTTTATTTGTGTTTTTACCACTTTTCTTGCAGGTGAATGGGTAGGGGTACGATGTACCCCATACTCATTCACTTAGGGTGGGGGGCCGGTATCTGGGGGCCCCCTTATTAAAGGGGGCTCCCAGATTCCGATAAGCCTCCCGCCCGCATACCCCGACAACCAACGGCCAGGGTTGTCGGGAAGGGGCCCTGTCCTCATCAACATGGGGACAGGGTGCTCTGAGGTGGGGGGGCCGCAGTGCGCCCCCTGCCCCAGAGCACCCAACCCCCCATGTTGAGGGCATGCAGCCTGGTACGGCTCAGGAGGGGGGGGGGCGCTCGCTCGTCCCCACTCCCTTCCTGGCTGGCCGGGTAGCGTGCTTTGGATACGGGTCTGGTATGGATTGTAGGGGGACCCCTACGCCGTTTTTTTCGGCGTAGGGGGGGCTCTCCTTACAACCCATAACAGACCTAAGGGCCCGGTATGCTCCTGAGGGCGGGACCCAGGCCGGATTTTTATTTAAAATCCGGCGGGGACTTCCCCCTCAGGATTCATAACAAACGCCGCACACGTGTAGAATTGGCGGGAATCCAAGTCGGATCTCCCGTCGCTTCTATGACGCGCTTGCTCTCCATCGCGGCAAGCCAGCTCGGCGCTGGCTCCCGCGATGGGGCTCGTATGTGCTCAATCTCGCCGAGAAATACAGCGAGATTGACACAAAATCGGGTTCACCTACTGTAGCTAGGAACTTACTGTCTATGGTTGGTACCAGACCCAAAACCCAATCACCCGGGTTAATATTCCGGACCCGCGCCTGCCGATTATGTACTCCCTATGTGTTCCGTATCCGATTTATGCCCAGCCCAATTTTTTCTTTGTAATTACTGTATATTGTATATGCCATACAGAAAAACGGAACAGAAAAACGTAACGGAACAGCAAATACTACTGAAACAGAAAACAGAGAAACAAATCCGTTAAAAACAGCCCGCAATCCACTGAAAAAGCCAAAAAAAGACATATGGTCGTGTACATGAGCCCTCCCCTCACACTAGCGGCAGGGGAGTCCGGCAGGCTGTTCCGGCGAGTAAACAGCCTGTCGGATCCGTCCTGCCGCTAGTTCACGTGTGCCCCCGCACTGCCGCTTCGTCCCCGTTGACTATAATGGGGGCGGGGGCGGAGTTCCGGCGGCAGCACGGCATCGCACGGCGAGACGTAGCCGGACTAAAAGTACAGCATGTACGGATCTCACTAACGAAAACCAAAAACGCCAGTAGCCTAATTAGTGAGGAAAAACACATATTTCTCTGATAATACACATTGCAAAGTTTACTAAATTCACCTGTAGTTTTGATTTATGAAAAATTTGTGGAAAGTATAGTGACCAATTAAACTTATTTGATGTTGTGGCACTGAAATGGACGTGGATCAAGAAACTATGAACTAAAGAATGTTTGCTTTTTTGGGGGAGTAATGCAGCAAGTTTATTTACCCCTTATCACATAATGCTATACATGCATGACATTATGTGCCGTTAATTGTATGGAGCGGGCTGCTGTGGTGAGTCCACTCCATACGCGTGGGTGCCAGCCTTATAAAACAGCAGGCATCCAGCCACAATGACGGGGAATGATCACACTGAACTTCATCATTTAACCCCCCAGATGCCGTGTTCAACACCTATTGCGGCATCTGTGATGTAAGGCAGAGGGATGCAGCTCCCTTTGCCTTTCGATCGGAGCCCCTGTAGTAAAATCACAGTTCTCCGATTGGTTACCATGGCACAAAGCACAGCTCAGCAGGAAGCGTGTCAAAATCCTACACAGCCTAAGGGCTCATGCACACGACCGTTGGAGTTAGTAGCAATCTTCAAAGGTTTATTGGTTACAGAATCACTTCACAACTCACAATTTAGACCGTTGCTTATCCACTACAGATTCGATCCCTGAATCGAATTTATAATCGGGTATAGGGTAATATCTAACCTAAGATCATAATTAGTCACCGTGGAATAGCCTATTCTATAATAAGGCCTGCACCTCTGATTTTGATGCCTCCTCATTACACATCCATTACATAAATGGTTTAATTATTGGGGTTTTTCCAAGCCTTGTCGAACTCTGTTTCTCTTGCTTGGAGTAGGGTTCCCACCCCAATTAATCAATGAAAGAAGACTCCAGCATAGATAGTATATTAAGGTGATTTCCTTTATTTTTGTGATTACTGCGGCTTTTTTTAACGTAGCGTTTCGGCCTTATGGCCTTCTTCAGACTAATGCCGCTGGTGTGAGAGTAAGCGCTTTTCCCACTAGCGGTACATCCGCAATTTTCACTGCGCCTTAACCTTCTTACTCTCACACCAGCGGCATTAGTCTGAAGAAGGCCATAAGGCCGAAACGTTACGTTAAAAAAAGCCGCAGTAATCACAAAAATAAAGAAAATCACCCTAATAAACTATCTATGCTGGAGTCTCAGTACTCTGGGCGTCTGGCTCCCAAGGAAATATGGCACGTGACCCGTTAGTTGCGGTCATGTGACCTTTGCTACCAGCATTATTTCTGTTATAAATAAGTACATTTTTATAATATGTAAGAGAAGCCTCTGATTAAAAATGTCCAAATCATTCAACTGAGAACGATTTTACATATTTCTATAGGGATTTTCTTATGATCACCCCTGAACTCAGGGACCACCCTCTCCCCACTCCTTCCCTCTTTGACCTTTGTTTTAGGCACCTTTTTTGTTTGAAATGTCTGTATATATATCTGCTCTGATGATGTTATTTTAACCCCTTAAGGACTCAGCCCTATTTCACCTTAAGGACTTGGCCATTTTTTGCAAATCTGACCAGTGTCACTTTAAGTGCTGATAACTTTAAAACGCTTTGACTTATCCAGGCCGTTCTGAGATTGTTTTTTCGTCACATATTGTACTTCATGACACTGCTAAAATTGGGTCAAAAAAGTTAATTTTTTTGCATAAAAAAATACCATATTTACCAAAAATTTTGAAAAATTTGCAAGTTTCAAAGTTTCAGTTTCTCTACTTCTGTAATACATAGTAATACCCCCAAAAATTTTGATGACTTTACATTCCCCATATGTCTACTTCATGTTTGTAGCATTTTGGGATTGATATTTTATTTTTTGGGGATGTTATAAGGCTTAGAAGTTTAGAAGCAAATCTTGAAATTTTTCAGAAATTTACAAAAACCAAATTTTTAGGGACCACTACAGGTCTGAAGTCACTTTGCGAGGCTTACATAATAGAAACCGCCCAAAAATGACCCCATTCTATAAACTACACCCCTCAAGGTATTCAAAACTGATTTTACAAACTTTGTTAACCCTTTAGGTGTTGCACAAGAGTTATTGGCAAATGGGGATGAAATTTGAGAATTTAATTTTTTTGCCTAATTTTCCATTTTAACTCATTTTTTCCACTAACAAAGCAAGGGTTAACAGCCAAACAAGACTGTATCTTTATTGCCCTGACTCTGCCGTTTACAGAAACACCCCATATGTGGCCGTAAACTACTGTACGGCCACACAGCGGGGCGTAGAGTGAAAGGTGCGCCGTATGGTTTTTGGAAGCCAGATTTTGCTGGACTGTTTTTTTGACACCATGTCCCATTTGAAGCCCCCCTGATGCACCCCTAGAGTAGAAACTCCATAAAAGTGACCCCATCTAAGAAACTACACCCCTCAAGGTATTAAAAACTGATTTTACAAACTTTGTTAACCCTTTAGGTGTTGCACAAGATTTAATGGAAAATAGAGATACAATTTCAAAATTTCACTTTTTTGGCAGATTTTCCATTTTAATATTTTTTTTCCAGTAACAAAGCAAGGGTTAACAGCCAAACAAAACTCATTATTTATGGCCCTTATTCTGTAGTTTACAGAAACACCCCATATGTGGTCGTAAACCGCTGTACGGGCACACGGCAGGGCGCAGAAGGAAAGGAATGCCATACGGTTTTTGGAAGGCAGGTTTTGCTGGACTGGTTTTTTTGACACCATGTCCCATTTGAAGCCCCCCTGATGCACCCCTAGAGTAGAAACTCCAAAAAAGTGACCCCATTTTAGAAAGTACGGAATAAGGTGGCAGCTTTGTTGGTACTAGTTTAGGGTACATATGATTTTTGGTTGCTCTATATTACACTTTTTGTGCGGCAAGGTAACAAGAAATAGCTTTTTTGGCACGTTTTTTTTTTTTTTTGTTATTTACAACATTCATCTGACAGGTTAGATCATGTGGTAATTTTATAGAGCAGGTTGTCACGGACGCGGTGATACCTAATATGTATACCTTTTTTTTATTTATGTAAGTTTTATACAATAACTTCATTTTTAAAACCAAAAAAAGTTTTAGTGTCTCCATAGTCTAAGAGCCATAGTTTTTTCAGTTTTTGGGCGATTATCTTGAGTAGGGTCTCATTTTTTGCGGGATGAGATGACGGTTTAATTGGCACTATTTTGGGGTGCATATGACTTTTTGATCGCTTGTTATTACACTTTTTGTGACGTAAGATGACAAAAAATGGCTTTTTTTACACAGTTTTTATTTTTTATTTTTTACGGTGGTCACCTGAGGGGTTAGATCATGTGATATTCTTATAGAGCCGGTCGATACGGACGCGGCGATACCTAATATGTATACTTTATTTTTATTTATGTAAGTTTTACACAATGATTTCATTTTTGAAACAAAAAAAATCATGTTTTAGTGTTTCTTTAGTCTGAGAGCCATAGTTTTTTCAGTTTTTGGGCGATTATCTTGGGTAAGGTATGATTTTTGCGGGATGAGATGACGGTTTGATTGGTACTATTTTGGCGTACATGTGACTTTTTTGATCACTTTTATTACCTTTTTTGGGAAGTAAGGTGGGCAAAATTTCAATTTTCTCATAGTTTTTATTTTTTTATTTTTATGGTGTTCACCGTGCGGGGAAAGTAACATGACCGTTTTATAGATCAGGTCGTTACGGACGCGGCGATACCTAATATGTGTAGTGTATTTTATTTTTTTTTATTTTTATTCAGTGATGAATGTTTTTTTTTTTATCTTAACTTTTTTCACTTTTTTTAACTTTTTTTTTGACCCAGACCCACTTGGTTCTGGAAGATCCAGTGGGTCTGATGTCTGTATAATACAGTACAGTACAATATATATTGTTCTATACTGTATTTTACTTACACTGAACAGATCTATGCTTTCAGCATAGATCTGTTCAGCACCATGGACAGCAGGACGCCTGAGCAGGCGTCCTGTTGCCATGGGAACCTTCCCCGTCTGCTCAGAACTTCGCAGACGGGGAAGGGTAAGCACGGGGCTGAGGGGGGCTCTCTGGGGGCTCTCTCCCTCTCCATCGGGGGGCTGCAAAGGCACAGCAGCCCCCCGATGGAGAGGGAGGGAGCTCCCTGACCGACGACAGTTAACTTTTTCCATACAGCGGTCCGTACGGACCGCGGTATGGAAAGGGTTAAACGGCTGACATCTTCACAGATGTCAGCCGTTTATACCAGGGTGCCAGCAATGTGCTGGCACCCTGGTATAACCACTAGAAGCCAACGATCATTCATGGGGAGGCGGGCGGGGGATCGCGATCCCGCCTGCCGCACCGCCCGCCTCCCGCACCGCCCCCACCGCATGCGACACCCCCCCCGCACCACCCGCCGGCATAAAATCGTGCAGGGGTGCAGGGGGGGGTGAAAAATATTGATTATAGGCACTCAAAAGTTTCTGATCCCCGCGGTCAGGGACCGCGGGCATCAGAAACTGCAAAAAGCGCAGCAAACCGCAGGTCTGAATTGACCTGCGGTTTGCTGCGATCGCCGACACGGGGGGGTCACATGACCCCCCCTGGCGTTGTCACAGGATGCCGGCTGAAGGATTTCAGCCGAAATCCCGTTCCGTTTAACCCCTCGGGCGCCGGAATACTGAGTTCAAGCTAGGACGTACCGGTACGCCCTGAGTCCTTAAGGACTCGGGAAATAGGGCGTACCGATACGCCCTGCGTCCTTAAGGGGTTAAGCAACCTTTTTTTACCTGAAGAAGGAGAGCTGTTACCCCAAAACACGTTGTGAAGTGATTCTGTAACCAATAAACCTTTGAAGATTGCTACTAACTCCTAACTCCAACTGGCTGGTCCGTTTTTGCGCCAAAGCATGACCCTTCTTGTATTTGCATAATAATCCTCTGTGAGACTTCAAGCAACCTTAATTGAGGATATCTACAACCGTGGCTGCATAACGACTGCATCCGGGGAACGTTAAGTTATTACCGACACGTCTACAATAGTGTTTTGCCTATGTTTTTGCACAACACCCGAAGGTGAGCCTCCAATTGGAGTATAATTTGGAACCCTTTATGTATGTTTTTTACCCTGTGGTGGGCCTCTCTTTTGTTTATTCATACAGTAAACAAAGCCTGTGTACGTGCTTAGGGTGAATAGGACAAGGGATCCTAAGGGGGCAATTAGTTTAAATCACTCCCCTTTCTCAATTTTAGATATAAAAATATATAAACGATAAATAAGTAAACATACTATGTATCAGCTCGTCCACAATTGTCTGAACTATTAAAATATTAAAAAAATGTTCCTGCGTGGTGAATCCTGTAATGGATAAAGAAAAAAGAAAAACACACGATTCACCATTTTTTGTCACCTTGTCCCACCAAAAAAATTGAATACCAGTGATCAAAAAGTCGTAGTACATACAGCACCACAAAAACAATCAAAACAAGAGATTGTTCTGCCAAAAACAAGCCTTCATACAGCTTTGCAGACCAGAATATAAAAAAGGTATGGTTATAAAAAAAAAAAAGATTTTTTTTAAAGGTTTATATGTTTTTAAAGTGATAAAACAAAATAAAAACAATATAAGTTTGTTATCACTGTAATTGTATTGAGCTGTAGAATAAGGAAGTCTTTACTGTACAGTGAATAGCATGATGTCAAAACCCCCAAAACCTGAAATTGTGTTTTTTTTTCAACTTTACCCGACAAATAATTTTTCCACATTTTCTAATAAAAAACATGGTAAATTAAATAGTTTTTGGAAAGTTCAGTGAACCTTTAGTATATTATATTTCTTACATCTTGTGTACTGTATGTGCACTAGTAACTGAACTCTAAGGTGGGTAATTTATTATGAGTGGAATATTTGAAGTCAGTTTTGCTTGAGTATATGTTGGAGTACTTTATGCCACATTTATCAAATGTCTTATCCTAAAAGACTTTTGTCTATACAAACTACTCCAGTTTTCCTACTCCACCCTTCTACTGGAGTGCTACTTTTTTGTCACTTTTAAAAAAAGTCTAAGTGATAAATCCAGAGCGAAACTCATTAACATAGCAAACCACACCCACTTCCCCACCCATATTTCAATACTCTAGTGAGTGGTGTAAAAATGCAAAAAGATGCAAAATTGTTGTGCAAGGGAGCCCAAAAAGTTGAAGCCAGAATTCTGGAGGGAAGGCTTGATAAATCAGGGCCTATGTGTCTGCTATGGTATGGCCAATGTAGATTTAAATTTAGATTTCTGGCATAACTTATGTTAATGTGTCAGGTTGAGGCTAATTTCACTAAACCTCACCAACATTTGTAAAATTGTGATGAGCAGTGGAAAACCATGCATACATTTATTTTTTGTCTCAATTTTGCATACATCGTAAATAGCTTACATAGTACTAATATCTGTAATAACACATAGCTGACGTATCACTACACCTGAATTCTCCAATAGAGTTATCTTATTACAGTATGTAGAAACTTCATGATTTATTAAATTAATAGTTACCATATTTAATGTTTCTACTTATACAAGTTGTCCTTCAGGATACAAGGACCAAAGAATACAATGTTTTGAACTTACAGTGGTCTTTCCTGGTAATTCATATATTGAACTAGACTCGACATACAATGCTTCAGACTCAGATCCAACAAATCATATTTTGCTGGCAAAACATCTGTCCTGGTTATCTAGTAATTCCTTACAGTAAAATTAGGTACTACATGTCCTCTACTGCCCTCTCCATGCCAATTTGAGCTGGATTTGAGGTAAGGACAGCTCCATTTTATCTTTCTGGTACACTGTGTGCTGTACAGGACCCTTAAGAAGCTCCTGACCTCGTCATAGAAAGTGAGTTACAGATTCCAGCATCTACTCCTGTCTATTATATGTAAGGACTTGGTTTATCTGTCTTACTTATCTGCCTATTTTTCTTACATTTTCTTTTTTTCTTTTTTTGGGATGAAATGTTGGCCTTTGGAACCAATTACTAGTTTTTCATAAAGTTATGGACTCAACTTACAATGGTTTCAACATACAATGGTCATCCCAAAACCAATTAATATTGTAACCTGAGGGATCACTGTATTATTAATAACTCCATGATTTAACGTAAGAGGGCTTAATGTAATTAACCGTTAACTGTTTGATCATACGTTTGTTGATGTGTAATCGCCCATCTTTGAATATAATGCTCTTGATTTCTAATTCATATAATTACATCTATTACATTTTGGGTTTTTGAAAAGATAACATTCTTTATGGTAACTTTGTAAATTTGATTCTCTAATGAGTTTTTTTTTTTTTTTTTTACAGATCTGCTGACATTCTCCCCAAAAACATCATGTTCATTATGAAATGACAGACTAAAATTTACTGAGGGAAGAAATGACATTTGATTCACCCTGCTCTCACATACTAAAGTGCAATCTGAATTAGTCTGAAATAGATCTATCTTCAATTTCCTCCTTACAAAATGTAATACAGTTAAATGACAGAGATTAATTATTACATTAATGACTGTCACAGAATGAGAGGATAGCTTTACACTGAGTCCTCCTTGACACTTTTACTTAATTCTCAGTGAATTATTTTGTGTGGAAAAATCTTTTAGAACAAGGGCAGAACACGTCTTCCTCTTTATGTTTAAAGTGAAATACTGCAGGAGGAACGTTCTAGTTAATATGTTACTCTTATGTACATAGTAAAAATGCAATTCATGCATATATTAATGAATAAATGAATATATATGGCCACTACAAGCAAGCCCCTTCTAAAATACAGTAAATTGAAAACTAAAATAGGCATATAAGTCTCATTGTTGCACGAATGTATGGAGCCTTTCCATATTCTTTACTTCAGTGGTTATCCTGATCTAATAGTAAATAGAAGCCATATATGTGGCTATGGTGATGATCTTCCAGGTCTCCAAACACCCTGAATGGTATGTATCTGCATCGGTAAGCAGTATCTCTTCCACTACATCCCAGTCTGTATATTGTCAAATTTATGGTAGTTTTGTAGCTAGCATTGGACTGGAGTTTTTTAAGCCCTCCACTGTGGATGTCTACTGCTGCCTAAAAAAGAAACTGTCTAGGTTGTCCAGAAACCAATAAGAGCTCAGCTTTTATTTCTTATGGTGCTCATGAAAAATGAGAGCTACAACGTGATCGTTTACTATGGGAAACAAAAAACTGTTTCATAAATCTGCCCCTGTAACTAAGAGTGGCAAGCGATAATGTGATTGTCTTTTGCTGGTCCTGTTGGGACCCTCCTGTAATAGTGTCAGGAACTGAGTCCACTTTAGGATCCTCCACTAGAAATTAGAAAATTATTCAAAAATGTAATTCGGCTGCTGCTACGCCAAATTTTACCCAAAAAATTTGCTGTGTGATGAGTTACGTACTTAGTTACAAAGCACATTTCTTTGTAAGTAGTGGGTGCAATGACATGGAACAGGGCAATCACTGCTCCCCGTCATTGTACCCCTCAGATGCCACGTTCATACATCATTGTGGTATCTGATATAAATAGCAGAGTGTAAAGTTAAAAAAAAAAAAAAAAACATACTTGCCTGATCCATTTTCTCGTGACGGGCTGGCCATCTTGCTTGAAGATCTGGTACGAAATCTCGCACGGCCTGTGATGACATCATCACGCCGGTCGGTGTAATGACGTCATATGTCACCGCGCACTGGATTTTGTGCAACATCTTCAAGCAAGATAGTGACGGTCAGCCCGTCTCGAACAAATGGATCAGGTATGTATGATTTGTTTGATTTATTTTTTACACTATTTTAGATTAAATCGATTCGCTACCACAAAGCCAGAGGAAATTCGGCTGTACGGCAAATCGAATTTATCCTGAAATTCGTATCAAAGTCCACTTTGTGGACTTCGATTGGCTTAACTTTATCCTCCACCTTAGATCCAGGTTGTAACTGTAAAATATTATTAATATACAAGAAGCTATGAATGAATACCATACATGGGTATATGTTAGAGTACATAGAATTAATGGAGGAATGGAAATAAAATGAGCTGGTAAGATGCATTTATCATATAAAATGTAATATTTTTTTTCTTGTGCAATGTTCTGTCTTTAACTGCAATCTGTGAGAGCATTTTGGAATAACTCGTTAATCTTTTCCTGCAAAAGCAGATACTATTATGTCCTAGTATAACATAGTAACATACATAGTAATATACATAGTTTTTAAGCCTGAAAAAAGTCATACGTCCATTCAGCCTATTCAGCCTCCTATCCTGCAAAGCTGATCCAGAGGAAGAAAAAAAAAACCTATGAGACAGAAAACTATTTTCCTTATCATAAGGCAAAAAATATTTTCTGTCTTCAAATTTGGTAATCTGAAGACTCCTGGGTCATTGATTCTTCTCCAGAAATCTAGTAACTATAATTTTCAATATTATTATACACCAGAAAAACATCCAGGTCCCTCATGAACTCTTTTAGTCTCACTGCTCTTACAGTAAAAAATCCCCTACTATGTTGATGTGGAAACCCTTTTTACTCTTGACGTGGAGGATGTCCCCTTGTTACTGTCTCAGTCCTGAGTATAAATAATTCTCTATATTGACCTTTGATATATTTAAACATGGTTATTAGATCTCCTTTCAGTCATCTTTTTTCTAAACTAAATATTCCTAATTTTGATAATGTGTCTGGGTACTGTAGATCACCCATTCCATGTATTACTTTATTTGCCCACCTTTGAACCTGCACAGGCTTTGCTATGTATTTCTTGTGCACAGGTGCCCAAAATTGCGCGCAATACTCTATGTGCAGTCTGACTAATCACATGTAAGGTAGTAGAGCTATTCTCTCATCATGCACATCTATGCCCCTGTTAATGGACCCCATGAGCCTATTAGCCTTAGCCCTAGCTGCCTGACACTGGTTTCTACAGTTATGTTTATTGTGAACTAAAATTTCAGGGTCAATCTTACTATGTGTTTTCCCATTTAGCATGTACTGGTGACATGTATTTTCCCTTCACATGTGCATGACATTATATTTTTCATTCCTTTGCTACTTCTATGCCCAAGCCTCCAATTTCTTCAGATCCATTTGAAACAGAATGTGTCTTTAAAAGGGTTCCCCCCAGAATTAATAATAAAATAAAACTTAATGTATCTAAATATTACTTTATTAAAAACACATTCCCAAATAACTATTATTAATAATAATGGCTCATTTTCTCTAAGGGGAAATCATTGGGGAAAATAAAATAGCAGATGCTGTATTAGCACACACAAAACCCTAACTCACAGCTGGATGGGTTATATCAAAGAAGGGATCTAAACAACTATATCAGTCCTCTGTGCTCTGGGTGTCAACTGAGTTTTAGATGTAGCTAATAAAATTGAAACTTCCAGCTCACCGATGTCCACAGAGAAATGGTTCACAATGCACCTATCCAGCCAAGATTCAGCACCATTACAAATCCAGAAACCCAGTAATTCAACACTTAAGTAAAACTATACGATTTTCTTTATCTGTACAAAAAAAATAGAGACTTGATTAGGCAGCTAGGCCAAACTTTGTCAAGAAATTAGATTTGTGGCAAATTACTTTGTAATGAATCACTTTTCATTGTATTGAGTGGGCGCAATGACGGGGAACAGCAATTGTGCAGCCCCTGTCATTTAACCCCTCAGATGCCACATTTAACACTGATTGTGGCATCTGAGACTCACATTCACCTCATCCACTTGATCCACCTGATCGTGGACCGGCCATCTGCTCTGACTTGATTGAAGAAAGCCCGCCAGAAGACCTACGATGAGCGTGACGATGTCATGTAATCAGTGATGATGTCCTCGAATGTGGCCAGCGTGATCAAGTGGTGATGTACCGCGTGTGGTCAGCGTCATCAGGTGGTGGTATCTTCATGCTCGCTGCGGGTCCTTTGGAAGGTTTCTTCAATGAAGACAGAGCGGACGTCCTCTCCATGATAAAGTGCATTAGGTGAGTATAATATCTTTATTTTCAGCCACCATTGATTCATTACCATGAAGCACGAGGAAATTCGGATTCATGGTGAGTTAAATTGATATTTTTCCTAAACTTTGGATCAAATTCCACTTTGGATGCTTTGATACGCTCAACACTAGTATTATGCATACATGACATACTTGATGTTGCAATCCTTTTCTTGACATTTAATGAGTGAAACAGTTGAAATACAAGTTTTACTTAACTTTTTCAGTGACTTTCAAGTGAGCAACTGATAATTTCTTGTACATGTACTTTTACAAATAAATAAAAAACTGCCCTGGAATTATATTTTGTTATTATCCATCATATAGCACTAACACATTACTACTACTACTACTACTACTATTATTATGTTAGAGTGTGGCAATAATCCAGAGTAGCATATAACTAACGTTCCTATTTAATGTGAAATTGTGACTCGATTCTTTGTTGAATTGGATAATATTTGCATCATGAGGTAACTATATACAAGCTGCTATGGGGTTCAGAGGTTCAAGAAAATATAAATTTTTATAGGGAAAAATAATTTTGTGGCTTTATGCTGTCTACTATGTGGGCCCTTCTCATTTTTCTATGAGTCCCTATGAATTCCAGTTACTCTCCTGAGGAGACATGAAGTACAGAGAGGACGGACAGGACAGACTGTGGTAATGGAGACTGCATACAAGAGCTGCTGCTCATTATCCACATCCCCACCTTCAATCTGTATATCATGTTTACTCATGAACTCCATTCCTACAGAGATTAAGCTGAGGATCTTATCATCTGTATTCAGGATCATAATCCCTGATTTGTACAGCAGAGAGGAGGATGAGGCAACTCTTTACTTCAGAGTTCTGAAGTAACTTGTCCTCCTTTGTGATTAGGACAGGTTTTGCATGTAGTAATAGGACTGCGACCATTTTATTTCTCCTGATAATTGCTCCCCAGACAAAACGAGCCATTATAACTAATGAAAGGTATTTGGGAATATATTTATAATAAATAAATATTTAAGTTTTTTCATTGTCTTATTTCCCAGAGAACCCCTTTAAAGTGCACTTATGTATAACTCCAGGTAAGCTTACATAATAAGCCATTATATTTGTGTACTAGATAATTAACAGACATACTGATAGGAAGCTTAGATTGTGAGCCCCATTGGGGACAGTCAGATGCTAAATGTCTGCGGAATATAGAAGCAAAAATTACACCAGTATAGATAGTTATTAGAGACCACCTGGATCAATTGGAAGTATAGAGTAAGTGATCAAAATGTAAAACTTAACGTTTAATATAATAAATACAGAAAAATAGGTCCCATGATAATTGGAAACAAATATACAAAAATAAAGGAGCGATGCGGTGGTTTGCCACACTGGAAGTAAAGTGCAATCAACCAGAACACATTAATGAAATAAGCGGTGCTCGGCGGCACTCAAAAGTAACCAGGTAGTCCTACCGCTCTGATGAGATGCTCCTTGGTATCACGACTGCCTATCCAGTGCTGATAGATGTACACACCGTTGTTGACGGCAGACGTGTAGTACAGGGTTAGGGATGCTAGGTTTGCTGACCCTGATGATGCCCTAGGGCCCTACAATGGCCTAAATGGCCTGACCACGGATCCCCGCGATCAGCCAATGCAGGAACTTACCCCTGGAATTTGTGCGCCCTAAAAAGCCCTCGGCTGCCCTAGCGCATCATCAGGGTCAGCAAACCTAGCATCCCTAACCCTGTACTACACGTCTGCCGTCAACAACGGTGTGTACATCTATCAGCACTGGATAGGCAGTCGTGATACCAAGGAGCATCTCATCAGAGCGGTAGGACTACCTGGTTACTTTTGAGTGCCGCCGAGCACCGCTTATTTCATTAATGTGTTCTGGTGGAATATAGAAGCACCATATAAGTGCATTAAATAAATAACAGTATTGCTGACCACAATGCTACTTGATCATACATTTTCAGCTGCTTTCCTCTTCTCCTGACTAAGTGTCTAATTGTCAGTTTTTTGAGCTCTCAATCAGTGGTGTGAGATTTAATACGTCACTACCACATTGTACTAAGGTTTGAAAGCCTGGAAGCAATACATACAGGTGAAACTCGAAAAATTTGAATATCGTTCAAAGTTCATTTATTTCAGTAATGCAACTTAAAAGGTGAAACTAACATATGAGATAGACTCATTACATGCAAAGCGAGATATTTCAAGCCTTTATTTGTTATAATTTGGATGATTATGGCTTATAGCTTATGAAACCCCAAAGTTACAATTTTGAGGTACCCTTTGCTCAGGGGGTATGGATTAATTAGCTGACTAGAGTGTGACACTTTGAGCCTAGAATACTTTATCACAAAATTCTAATTTTAAGCTGCATTAGTGCAATTCCTTTTAATTTGCATTACTGAAATAAATGGACTTTTGCACGATATTCTAATTTTTCGAGTTTCACCTGTAGGTCATTGAAAGGAGGATATTGCCAAAGATTAGCATTTATATATATTTTTTATATACCCTAAGGCAGTAGTGGCAAACCTATGGCACAGGTGCCAGCGGTGGCACTCAAAGCCACCCACGGGTGTGCTGTCCGCATATTTTGTGGTCCCTTTGAAATAAATGTGTCTGCATCCGTTTCGCAAAATATGTGTATCCAATACGGACGAAACCTACGACCGTGTGCATAAACCCTAAGAAGGACAGGCAGCTGTATGCTAGAAAGCTTGCATTTAAAAAAAAAATCCTTTTACTGCCAGAAATGTGGCTGCTGTACTGTTATTTGACCAGATGACATTTTTGTTCTTACCTTTTCATATTTATAGCCATGACAGCTATAACTTTTTAGTTTTACATTGACATACCTATATGAGGTTGTATTTTTGATGAGACAAGATGTCATTTTGCCACAAACTTAAAGGAGTTGTCCAGAATTAAAAAAATACATTATTTTACATTAATTTTTATTATGGGTTAAATGCAGAAGAAAGCAATTCTGCCATTGTTATTTACTCCAGTTACTGATAATCATAAATCATTTGTTCCCTATATTTTTATTATTGTATTTTTAATGTATTAAAATTCATTTATTGTAATAATTTATATTTTTACTTTTTCTTCTTTTTTCTACCTATGATTTACTGTTATAGCTCTTCATATAACAGTACACTAAACCTGTGTGGAAGATTTTAGGTACAGAAAATGCTCTTATAGATAGGAGTGACCTGTGTTTCTACCTCCCATAGACCTGGTCAAGTCCCACCAGAGATTTGGTAAAAGTTGAGATACACACAAATACATTCAGGATGTAAGAACACAGCAATATCCGGAGCAGTTTCTTCTATCATCCTGTGTAACAGAAACTACATAGGACATACGTAAAATAAGAGGACCCTCCCTTTTTTAGTGGTCCTCAGCTCGACCTAATAGGTGCTAATGCCGGTCCTGCTCTTTTTCACATAGTTTCTCTGAAGGTTTCATAGCAATTTTGTGTGCAAAGTGAGTGTAGAGATTTTAAACAGTCACAGATAATTTGGGGCATTTCATATATTTTACAGGGACTTGGGCACCCAAAGCTAATTGATGTGTTTGGGGAGCAAAGGCCAGCCTGCCTACTCTCATCCCACAGGAGCAACTATTGCACAGATTGCTGAAAATTGACTTTCCACCTCGCTGAGGTTGGGGCCCCAGACCATTCAATCATTATAATTCAGCATCAAAAGTGGCTACAATACACAGATGAGCATCACTACTGGACCATGGAGCAATAGGCGAAGGTGGCTTAGTCTGCTGATTCATGTTTTTATTGACATCACATAGTCGGCCAGGTGTATATGTGTTGCTTAACTGAAGATGAGAAGGCTCCAGGATCCACTATATGAAGGCAAGCCAGCAAAAGCAGTATGATGGTCAGGGCAGTGTTCAGGGCAGATCTTTAGTTTTCTTATTTCTATTGAATTTGTGTTTCTACATATAGATATAAACCTAAGCATGAGAGTTACTATGCATGTCTTGATCTTGAGGTTTTGTGCATTTAAGGCTTTACCTGGGAAACATTTTTGGCCACAAGGATTATTTTTTTGCATTTTACAAATTAATTGTTTAGATTAGAAATAAGCAAATTTCTCAAAAGTTCGATTTGGTCGATTCATTAAATTTTCCTAAAAGATTAGATCCAAGTTTATTTGTGACGAATCGTGTTAAAAAAAAAAAAAAAAGCAATTTCCTGGGTGCTGAGAGCCTGCATAGTAGTGTAGAACACTGTGCATTGCAGAAACATGCATAGGGAGCCCGCTGTGCTAGTGAAACAGTACTGTGAGTAAGTATGACATTCAGATGATAGGCGTTACTGTTAGAATCACTACACACTTCACTTATTCAGTCAATTACGGGGCCCAAACTGACCAAATAACTCAAGTGTGAACACAGCCTTACAGGTCAGTGTTAGCGTCAAGAAGAAGCACACTCCTTTTACACCGTCGTCAGCTTATTCCACATAGATTTCCACAGAACCTGTTCTGTTACATGCTGAAACAAGTAGTGCCACCATGACCGAATGGTGATGTGGCAACAGCATGAAGAGTCAACACAGTGGCTCAGTCACAGAGTGGTGAGGTTGGGAATCGCATGAGGAATCGCACAAATTGTCAACAAAGTCACAGAGTGGCGAGGGTGGGAATCGCATGAGAAATCGCATGAGGAATCGTATGTGTTGTCAACACAATGGCCCTGTCACAGAGTGGTGAGAGTGGGAATCGCATGAGGAATTGCATGAGGAATCGCATGATGAATCTCATATTTTGTCAACACAGTGGCCGAGTCACAGAGTGATAAGGGTGGGAATCGAATGAGGAATCACATGAGGAATTGCATGAGGAATCACATGAGTCATCAACACAGTGGCCCAGTGATAGAGTGGTGAGGTGGCAGCAGCATGAGGAGACCACAGAGTGGTGAGGTGGCAGCAGCAGAAGGAGACCACAGAGTGGTGAGTTGGCAGCAGCATCAAGAGACCACAGAGTGGCCCAGTGACAGAGTGGTGAGGGAGGGAATCGCATGAAGAATCACATGTGGAATCACATGAGTCATCAACACAGTGGCCCAGTAATAGAGAGGTAAGGTGGCAGCAGCATGAGGAGACCACAGAGTGGTCAGGTGGCAGCAGCAGAAGGAGACCACAGAGTGGTGAGTTGGCAGCAGCATCAAGAGACCACAGAGTGGCCCAGTGACAGAGTGGTGAGGTGGCAGCAGTATGACAAGACCACAGAGTGTCCCAGTGACAGAGTGGTGAAGTGGCAGCAGCATGAGGGGACCACAGAGTGTTGAGTTGGCAACAGAATGAGGAGACCACAGAGTGGCCCAGTGACAGAGTGGTGAGGTGGCAGCAGCATGACAAGACCACAGTGTGGCCCAGTGACAGAGTGGTGAGGTGGCAGCAGCATGAGGAGACCACAGAGTGGGGAGGGAGCAGCAACATTAGGAGACCACAGAGTGGCCCAGTGACAGAGTGGCGAGATGGCAGCAGCATGAGGAGACCACAGAGTGGTGCGGTAGCAGCAACATTAGAAGAACACAGAGTGTTGAGTTGGCAGCAGCACGAGGAGACCAAAGAAAGGCCCAGTGACAGATTTGGGAGGTGGGGGGCAATACCAGGACCAGCTGAAGATGGTGGGTGGCAGTAGGAGCACCTGGCAGCAGGTGTGTGGCATCAGGCAGGTGGCAGCATCAGAATAGTAGCTGAGGCAGGTAGCCAGAAGAAACCGGTCTCTTTTGTCAAAGTGTTGGTGTGGCACCATGGATGATCTAGTCTGATGCATCAGGCACTGGTGTGTGGAAATCCTGGCTGATCCACGCCTGATTCATCTTCACAAAGGTCAGTTTCTCCACATTTTAGGTGGATAGGCGAGTTTTCCTTGGGGTAACTATGACCCACGCTGCACTAAACACCTGCTCTGATGCCACACTACTAGCCAGGCAGAAAAGCTTGTCCAGGGCAAACTAGGCCAGCTGCCGCCACAAATCATGTTTGGTTGCCCAGTAGTCCAGGGGATCTTCGATGTGGAGTGGCAGGGTGCAGTCCAAGTATGCCACAACCTGCTGGTTCAGGTTCTGCTCCATGGCCAGCTGCTGCAAGTGAGTAGTTTCTAGGTGGGAGGAAAAAAAAGCTCATCAGCGACTCTAGACTAAACTTGCTGCTGATGGAGCTGGTACTGCTCAAAGGGTCCAAGCAAGGTGAGCTGCCACTGGCTAACATCGAAGTTACACATGGGAGTACCTCTGTCCGCTTGTATCATCAAGAAATTGTTTATGGCCTTTCTATGTTCATATAATTGGTCCAACATATGGAGGGTGGAGTTCCAACGGGTGGAAACACTGCATATCAGCCGATGTTGGGGAACGCCATTCTACCTTTGCAGCTCAATGAGGGTGTGCTTTGTAGTGTAAGAGTGGCTGAAGTGCATGCACAGTTTCCTGGCCATTTTCAAGATATCTTGCAGATGTGTGGAAGACTTCAGGAATCTCTTTAAAGATTGAAAACGTGCGCAATGCAGGGCACATGGCTCAGCCCTCCTTGACGCCAACACCATGTTCTTCCCTTTGTCTGTGACCATAAATCTGATTTTGAGTTGTTGAGGAAAAAAACAGGATTCAAGTTTTTTGTTGAAAAACGTGGAGCAGTTCCTTCCCTGTGTGACTCCCTTCGCTCAGACAAACTAGGTGCAGAACAGTGTGACACTGCCGTGCCCTGCACATGTGGTATGCTGGAGGAGCACTCAAAATTGTCCCTGCAGTGGAGGTTGAAGACACGGTGGAGGATGAGGAGGCAGAGACGGGAAGAGACGGACATTGTCACAGGACTAAAGGAGTGAGAACGTGGAGGCAGCAGCGGCCTCACGTGACCAAGTTGCTGGTGTGGCTGGGCAGGAACCACATTTATCCAGTGGGCTGTAAAGAACATATATCGTCCTTGACAGTAGTTACAGCTCCACACATCGGCGTTGCCGTGCACTTTGGCAGACATCTACAGGCTCAAGGACTGGCCCACTTTCTGTTCCACTTAGGTGTGCAGTGCTGGTACTGCCTTTTTTGCAAAGAAATGACGGCTTGGGACTCTTCACCTTGGCTCAGCATAAGTCATCAGTTCTCTGAAAGGTGCAGAGTCCACCACTTGGAAAGGGAGGGACTGCAGCACCAGCAACTTGGCCAGGAGCACATTCAGCTTCTGTGCCGTTGGATCAGTGCAAGCATGCTGTTGTCTCTTGGCAATCGCTTTGGTGATCGATTGCTGATGAAATGACTGATCAGGAGTATTAGGATGAGGAGCAGGAGCATCAGGACCAGTAGATGATGGAAAGAACAAACGGCTCCCTTAGGCTGAAGTAGTGGAGCCTTGACTTGCGGAAATGGGGTGTGGGCCACTGGGTGATGCAGCGGTTGCTGCGGCAGGCTGAACCACTACATTAGCAGCATGGTTCTCCCAGGCCACTTTATGGTGACGCTGCATGCGTTGATGCAGGGCCATGGTGCCAACATGGCACCCTGGGTGCGCTTTACATTCTGCCAACAGATTCAGCAAATAGCAAATTTACCTCATCCGGCGATTTGACAAAAAACTGCCTGACTGCTGAGTATGGCATTTTTCCCCCAAAACTACGGTCTGACTCACTTCTACCGCTGCCTCCATGAACCCCTGCACTACTACTTTCCGGGCAGGTAGGCTCCTGAGAGGCGGACGGTCTACCCTGGGCATGTTTGGCTACCGACCACCCACTGCTGCCACCCTGATGACTCACGGCCATGCTACTACCTTGCTTGCTCAGCCATTCCCTCACTCGTAAACTGGCACCCTCTTCTCCTGATAATGATGAAGCTCCTTTTTCATCTGGCTCCCAAGTGCGATCGGCTACATCATCATCATCATCCGCTACTGTCTGCACGTCACTAGTATTGAGCGCAAATATTCTAATCGCAAATTTTTATCGGGAATATTGGCACTTCGAGAATTCGCGAAAATCTAGAATATAGTGCTATATATTCGTAATCGCAAATATTCTAGTTTTTATTTTTTTCCATCAGTACTACTGCTTCTTGCTTGTGGGCCAATGAGAAGGCTCCAATATCTTTGTCAGAGCTTAGCAACATTCCTAGCAACCAATAGGAAAGTTGCCCACCCCTTTACTATATAGGAAACTCCCCAGCAGCCATTTTCTGCTGTTTTTTCAGTTCTGAGAGAGAGATAGAGAGAGAGAGAAAGAGAGAGAGCAGTGTCATTGCTGTGCTCTGTGCTTTGCAGACTCATCTTGATCCTTATTTAATTACATTAGATAGTTAGCTCATATATATAATAAAGATAGTGAGTGGGAGATATAGTGTAGGTTCCAGTGCAGGGTGTTAGGTAGTGTGATAGGAATAACTGTGCTGTGATAGGGATTAGTCCATACATACATGCTACAGACATTGTGCTGTGATGTCACAACAATACTTAGTGCACCAATCAGTAATATCTACTCAGACCTGATAAAATGGGAAGTTTTATGTATTTCGAAAAAAATATGCACATCATTAGTGCTGATTTGCGCAATCGCGAATATATTGGAGCACTCTATCTGCATATAAAGCTATTGTACAGGTCAGAAGCACAGAGGTTAAGAACAGGTCAGAAGCACAGAAGCACAGAGGTTAAGAAATGATAAGCTCAGAGTCCTGTCTACAAATGCTCGCAGTTTAGGTAAAAAAATCAATGAAATGGTCAATAATGGCATCTGAGAATGTAGATTTAGTGGCTGTTACGGAGACATGGTTTAATGAAAGAAATGACTGGGACATAACCATACCAGGGTACTCTTTATACAGAAGAGACAGAGAAGGCAAGAAAGGAGGAGGAGTGGCCCTGTATGTGAAAGATAGCATTAAATCTAACCTAATACAAGTTGGTGAGGCCAACATAGAGTCAGTTTGGGTTACGTTGCAGTTTGCTAACCATGCAGTAACTCGTGTAGTTGTGATATATAGACCACCTGGTCAAGTTAAAGAACTAGATGATCTACTAGTTGAAGAAATAGCTAAAATGACAATGAAAGGAGAAGTTATCATTATGGGAGATTTCAATCTTCCAGATATAAACTGGAAAACCAAAATAGCAAGTTCTACCAGGAGTACAGATATTCTAAATTCCCTACTGGGGTTATCTGTACAACAAGTGGTTGAGGAGCCAACCCGGAGGGAGGCCATTTTGGATTTGGTATTCACAAATGGGGATTCGATATATGATGTCATTGTAGGCGAAACCTTGGGATCTAGTGATCACCAGTCAGTGTGGTTTAATATAAGAACTGTGAAAGAGTCCCACCACACAAAAACAAAAGTTTTAGATTTTAGAAAAACTGACTTTTCAAAAATGAAATTAGTCATAAATGAGTCCTTATCAGACTGGAACGGATTACATGGAGTCCAGGAGAAATGGGACTACTTAAAAGGTGCATTATTGAAGGCAACAGAAAATTGCATTAGACTTGTCAGTAAAAGCAAAAAAAGGAAGAGACCACTGTGGTACTCAGCAGAAGTGGCCCAAATCATTAAAAAAAAAAAGCTAGCATTTTGTAATTATAAAAAAAAAACAGAGCAATGAAGATAAGGAAATCTACAAGATTAGGCAGAAAGAGGCCAAGCAAGTTATAAGAACTTCTAAAGCGCAGGCAGAAGAAAAACTAGCTCAGTCTATGAAAGAAGGGGATAAGACATTCTTCAGATATATAAATGAAAAAAGGAAATTAAAACAAGGAATAACTAAATTAAAAACAAAGGACGGAAGGTATGTAGAAGAGAATAAATGGCTAGCCGACTGCCTTAATGAATACTTCTGTTCAGTTTTTACAAAAGAAAAAGAAGGAGAAGGACCTCCACTAGAAAGGATGACTAATAAATCGTTTGATGCATGTGTCTTTACAGAGGAAGATGTTCTAAGTTTGCTGTCTAAAGTGAAGACAAATAAGTCACAGGGGCCTGATGAGATACACCCAAAATTATTAAAAGAGCTTAGTGGTGAGCTGGCAAAACCGTTAACAGATTTATTTAACCAATCATTAGTAACAGGAGTCGTCCCGGAAGATTGGAAATTGGCAAATGTCGTGCCCATTCACAAGAAAGGTAGTAGGGAGGAATCGAGCAACTATAGACCAGTGAGTCTGACATCAATAGCAGGCAAATTAATGGAAACCCTATTAAAGGATAGGATTGTGGAACATCTAAAATCCCATGGATTGCAAGATGAAAAACAACATGGGTTTACTTCAGGGAGATCATGTCAAACAAATCTTATAGATTTTTTTGACTGGGTGACTAAAATAATAGACGGTGGAGGTGCAGTAGACATCGCATATCTAGATTTTAGTAAGGCTTTTGACACTGTCCCACATAGAAGACTTATCAATAAACTGCAGTCATTGAGCATGGACTCCCATATTGTTGAGTGGATTAGGCAGTGGCTGAGTGACAGACAGCAGAGGGTTGTAGTCAATGGAGAACATTCAAAACAAGGTCATGTTACCAGTGGGGTTCCACAGGGATCTGTACTGGGACCAATTGTGTTTAATATCTTCATAAGTGATATTGCAAATGGCCTCGATGGTAAGGTTTGTCTTTTTGCTGATGACACAAAGATATGTAACAGGGTTGATGTTCCTGGAGGGAAACGCCAAATAGAAAAGGATTTAGGAAAACTAGAAGAATGGTCAGAACTCTGGCAACTGAAATTTAATGTGGATAAGTGCAAGATAATGCACCTGGGGTGTAAAAACCCAAGGGCAGAATATAGAATATTTGACACAGTCCTGACCTCAGTATCTGAGGAAAGGGATTTAGGAGTAATTATTTCAGAAGACTTAAAAGTGGGAAGACAATGTAATAGGGCAGCACGAAATGCCAGCAGAATGCTTGGATGTATAGGGAGAGGTATAAGCAGTAGAAAGAGTGAAGTGCTTATGCCGCTGTACAGAACACTGGTGAGACCTCACTTGGAGTATTGTGCGCAGTACTGGAGGCCATATCTCCAGAAGGATATAGATACTCTAGAGAGAGTTCAGAGAAGAGCTACTAAACTAGTACATGGATTGCAGGATAAAACTTACCAGGAAAGGTTAAAGGACCTTAATATGTATAGCTTGGAAGAAAGAAGAGACAGAGGGGATATGATAGAAACTTTTAAATACATAAAGGGAATCAACTCGGTAAAGGAGGAGAGCATATTTAAAAGAAGAAAAACTACCACAAGAGGACACAGTTTTAAATTAGAGGGGCATAGGTTTAAAAGTAATATAAGGAAGTATTACTTTACTGAGAGAGTAGTGGATGCATGGAATAGCCTTCCTGCAGAAGTGATAGCTGCAAATACAGTGAAGGAGTTTAAGCATGCATGGGATAGGCATAAGGCTATCCTTCATATAAGATAGGGCCAGGGACTATTAATAGGATTCAGATATATTGGGCAGACTAGATGGGCCAAATGGTTCTTATCTGCCGACACATTCTATGTTTCTATGTTTCTATGTTGTTTTACCATGCATGCGAAATGTAATCAAAAACAGTGCTGTAATGTAAAATTACTTACAGTGATCAAGAGTTCCTCCTCACACTCACGAAAGTTGCTGCCAACCATTTTCTCCAGTCTCAGGAAACTTCTAGCAGCTTGACAAATAAAGCAAAAGTGAGCCAAGCCTGTATGGCACGCGCAATACGCGCAAACTACATTGCTGATTTTCACAATCAAGAAAACAATGACTGGAGATAGCAAATTCTAGAATTTGCGAATTTATGGCGAATATTAAACCATAAATTAGTGAAATATCACAACAATGAATATTGCCTATGCCGCTCATCACTACACGTCACTGATGTCCCCCTCAACAGTCTCAGGGCCAGGAGCCTGACCGCTTGCAACACCAGCTCCCACATGACTCTCATCATCACTACTTGCCTTCTACCGGAGGAAGCACAAGATGTCTCCCCCAGATCTTGGAGTAGCTGCTGACTGTCCTCTAGTAGCTCGTCCTCGCTGAAAAGTGGAGCCGAGCCTATGGCATATAATACTTCTCGTGCTAAAGGGAACTGAAAATGACAGAGGCAGGTTCAGGACAGTTGGGGGCACAGTGTCTGCTCCTGGGCCATGCTAACTAAGCGTTTGTTCAGAGGAACCCACCGACTCTTGGCTGGGGGTGTCTGATGTCACTTGCGACTAAGACGAAGACCGAGTCAACCATTCAAGCACTTCTGGGTTGCTGGTCACGATACTACTGCTAGATGACACTGGGAGCTCAGGCCTCGCTCTACGACTCCTGCTGCCCCCGCCCCTCTTCTGCTGCTACTTTTGCCTGCGCCAGAAACATTTTAGCCACTGCTGTTTCCTTTGAAGGGACTGTAACTTGTCTGTCTGACATACTGTAAAATAAAATAAGTTGGTAAGGCTGATTAGTCAGCCTGCATTTGTGGGAGGGGCGGAGGCTCTTCATATACGAGCCACACCCTTACTTCCAGGCGTGTGTTTTCAGGTGCACAGCTGCTGCTGGGTGTCATTAGCAAACTAGCTTCTCTGGTGGTAGGAATCTTTCTTTGCAGCATGGAGATTCTTATTTTGCTCTCTGCTACCGTGGTATGCACGCGCCATACTATGTAAGTAGGTTGGGCCGGGGCCGTCTCTCCTGGCCGGTTGGAACCGATTTTGCTAGCGAACGGGAGGCTTCGCCTCAGAATCTGCTACCTCAGGTTTGTTCGTTGGGCCTAAATACTTCTATTTTCTTTTCAACTATGTTTGTTGGTAATAGGAGTTAGTTCCTATAAATCTTACAAGTTTCACTTTGCTTCGTTCGTCTCGTATGAAAAGTTACTTCAGCCGGTTTGCTGTAAAGAAATAGTTACCCGGGCTGCACGTGACGTCATGTTTGGAGATCGGACGCAGCGTTTATTGTTTAGGCCTCTTTCTGTAGCTGTTCCTTGCCATGTGTCTCCCCCGCTACCACCATCCTTTAGACTTCACGTATTTCACTGCTCCATGTACTTAAAAACCCTGCCGCACTTTCATGCTCTGCTGTTATCCTGAGTGGCATTTACACTTTCGGCTTTTATTTCATGTCTTATGCTGCATCCGCACGTCCTTACTGTCCTGCACTTTTCTACTCTGGGTTCGTATTCACTCAGATTGGTCTCACATTCAAGCTGCGGTCACCTGTTAGCTGTTACATCTCATTCCGTCCCCAGCCGACAGCCGGATCCGTATTACACGCCTGTTATCACATGTATACTCGGCTTACAGCCATAGCTGCTACTGTTACTCCATTTTTATGCTCTGGACGCACCACCCTGGTGTTCCCACCTTGCTCCACTCACAACTAGAGCTGCGTTTATACCAAATTTCATGCTCTGCTTATACCCAAAGTTGTGTTCACACTTCTACTGCTACACCAGGTCGTATACCCCACTCACCAAAGCCGCTTTCCATGTCTGCTGTCACATCAAGTTAATATTCTGTTCACATCCAAAGCTGCGTCCGCATGTCTGCTTTCACATCTTGTCCTATACTCCTTTCACTACTAGAGCTGCGTCCACGTGTCTGGTTTCGCATCACGTCAATACTCTGCTCACTTTCAGGTTGCATTTATACGTCTGCTTCATACCATGCTTTTCATGCGCTACCCATACTCAGAGCTGCGCCCATACCATGTTTTTTAGGTACCACTCACATCCAAAGCTGCATTCACCCATTTATTGTTACATCATGTGTTGTACTCTGCTCTTACTCAAAGCTACATTCTCCTGTTCATTGCTACGTCATGGTTTTGCTCAATCTCACCGGGGCAGTCTGCACCCACCGCTCTGGTACCTCTCTCCCGACAAACATAATGGCGTTCTTTTCAGGCTTACGTTCCCTTCCTCGGTGGTCTGTTACATTCCATAGGCCTACTTTCTGTTTTACTCCTGGTTCATATTCACTCAGACTGGTCTCCTTTTACTTCTGGTTGGTCTCCTGCCCCAGTTCACCAAACAGCTCCTCAGCAGAGGTCAGTGGGCCAATAGGAGTAAGTTTCCTGCTATGTTTTCACAGCTGTTTATTTGTTTGTCACGATAAGAGACTTCTCTTAGCGAACTTGCAATGCCTCAGGCTCTTGTTTTTTCTCCCATCTGTGTTTCAATTTCATGTTTAGGTTTATGGTTCGCGGTGGTTAGTGTTTTACGTATGCACGTGCTTTGGATTACTAATGTCTATATTTTTAACGCCTGTCGGCAGTCATCTTCCTTAGGCCACCTTCTAGCCTATCCAATTATTCAAGTCGCTTCATATGCCATCAGGTCCGGCTTACGTTTTAATTACTTATCGTCACCGCAACGTCATCCCTCTGTCTTTGGGTCCCTATGACTGATCCGGCCTCATGGCTCCGGGGGCCCCATGACCGTTTTTTCATGTTTTGTTTTGTTAGGGGTACGACATGGTTGTAGGCTGGTTAGTGTTCCAAGTTTGCTGTTGGAGGGGGTCATGGTAATGCGAGTACCCAGGCATTCTGGTGCTGCATAAGTGGTTTATTAAAAAAAATAATAATAATAAATCATAAGAGGCTCGCACGAGTGGCTCTTTGCTTATAGGACCTCATGACTGGCATCGTCATTTGTAGTTCGCACGGTCATCTGATACTTGTTCCGCCATAAGGGGCTCTCACGCATGGCTCCCGCCATAAGGGGCTCTAACGCATGGCTCTTGGCTTAGAGGATTTCACAATTGTCATCGACATTGGTAGGTCATACGGCCATCTGATACTATTTTCCATGGCACACCTTTCAGAAGTTTTCTTTTGTTCATTTATATTTTACAGATTAGTACTTGCGGTTCATTTCAGCCTCATTTCATTAAGAAGCTTTACCCCATGTCTTTCTAGGTTATCGAGTCCCGGTTGATTACTAAACCCGTTGGGTTAAGCCCCAATCTTTTCCCCAGCCGTCCTTAATTCTAAGGTTTGCATCCCGGCGGCTGCCCGGCCCCATGGGCCCCTAATGGTTGCTTCGGCCCCATGGCTTCAGGGGTCCGACCAATGGTTGTCTGTCCACCTGTGCAGCTATGCTTTTGAATGACTTATATCTTTACCTGCTTGTCAGCTTATGTTGTTCAGGTTTAATTTTAGTCTATGCCCGTTATTATCTCCATTTTCTGTCACGTTTCCCTTCGTCTTTTCAGGTCATGCAGTTGAACTCCTATTGGGGTCACCTTCCACGTCGGTCAGGTCTCGTTCCTAACGATATTTCGCCTTGCATGTTATTCAGGCCATGTTAGTTTATCTTAGGTATCGCCTGCCACATCGGTCAGGCTCATGGTTTAATTTCACCTGCACCTTATTCAGGTCACTTTTTATAGTCATAATTATAAAAAATAAATAAAAAATAACTCGCCCCATGGCTTCGGGGGCCCGATGACCGCTTCGGCCCCATGGCTTCGGGGGCCCTATGACCGCTTCGGCCCCATGGCTTTGGGGGCCCGATGGCCGCTTCGGCCCCATGGCTTTGGGGGCCCGATGACCGCTTCGGCCCCATGGCTTCGGGGGCCCGATGAGGGGCCCAATGACCGCTTCGGCCCCATGGCTTCGGGGGCCCGATGACCGCTTCGGCCCCATGGCTTCGGGGGCCCGATGACCACTTCGGCCCCATGGCTTCGGGGGCCCGATGACCGCTTCGGCCCCATGGCTTTGGGGGCCCGATGACCGCTTCGGCCCCATGGCTTCGGGGGCCCAATGACCGCTTCGGCCCCATGGCTTCGGGGGCCCGATGACCGCTTCGGCCCCATGGCTTTGGGGGCCCGATGACAGCTTCGGCGGCCCGATGACTGTTTTCAGTCCTGCTGGGCTGATTGCCTGGTTGGTTGTCCATCTGTGCATCTGGGCTGATTTGGCCCCTATGTATCGCATACATACCTACTTAATTTCCTATGTTTTGACCGCAAACTGGTCCGGTTCGCCCTACAGCATCATTGTCATGTCTTGCGCAGATATTTCATCTTTCTTTAATTGTTCATGCTTTCATTCAGATCCTGCCAGAGGAAGAACAAGTAGGGCAATTCCCTCTAACATTTCAGTCTCTGATCGTAGTCGACCATATCTTGTCAACCAGGTCCCCGCACAAAGTCTTTGCCTTTTTACCACGACCAGGAATTCATTTTCGCCAGTAACTTCATTGCATTGCATTCCCTCACTCATGGGAGGGCATAGACAGAATCTTGTATATTATGGCTTCGTAGCTTCTTGCTGCACTAATCTCAGACTCCCTACAACCACGTTGAATCGGATTTTGGACAAAGTCCAGCATTTCATCACGGTAGAAGATTCAGATAGTAAGTCGGTCTTCACGTCTCAAGCGTAAAAACAATTCTCAGGGGCTCACAGTAGAACAACGCGCGGACCACGGCTAGCAGTTAGCTGTTGTCTGGGGAACTATTTAAGGACTCTCTTCCTATCTACATAGTTCTTTTTGGCCCTCATTCCTGCTTAGTCTAGGCAGTTAGGTTGCGGTCCCACGATCTCCTGAGGCTAGGGCATTGCCAGTACTCTCACTAGAACCAAACTTTACTAGTTTCAGTTGGTTTTTATGATCCATTTCACAACATATTCCCGGTCCTCCATTCCGCTTTGGAGCAGTATCCGCAATATTGAGCATCATGTCTCTGGCCTTGTCATCCACAAGATGGGTTGTAGGTCTCCTACTGGTCTTGCCTCATATACCCCGAATTTTTGCTCGAGATCCCTGACGCCTTGCAGTTGGCTTGGGGATTAGTTTGCACATGCCATTCGAATTCCTTTTCTACCCTACTTGGCTTGGTTTTTGCCCACTTATAGGCCTACCCACGATCATGGCTTAGGGCACACAACAAGCCATTTAGTCAGGTCAGCTAAGACACGCCTAGCTGGGTCAGGTTGTTCCCGTTGTTTCTCTCCCTAGGGTTCTTCGGATACCTCTTGGCCGTAGCCATGACCACAAGTTGGTAAGGCTGATTAGTCAGCCTGCATTTGTGGGAGGGGCGGAGGCTCTTCATATACGAGCCACACCCTCACTTCCAGGCGTGTGTTTTCAGGTGCCCCACCCTCCCTCCCTTATCTTCTCATTTCCACAGGGTATGCCCACTTATAGGCCTACCCACGATCATGGCTTAGGGCACACAACAAGCCATTTAGTCAGGTCAGCTAAGACACGCCTAGCTGGGTCAGGTTGTTCCCGTTGTTTCTCTCCCTAGGGTTCTTCGGATACCTCTTGGCCGTAGCCATGACCACAATTAAATTAAACGAAAAGTAAATTAATACACCCCAAAAATGTCAATGAAACAATGTACGTTTACCGAAAAACAGCTAATAACAAACCTTTTTTTTCTTAATACACCACAAAAATGTCTATGAAGCAATGTACATTCACCACAAAAACGGCTAATAACAAGCCATTTTTTTTCTTATTAATACACTACAAAAATGTCAATGAAACAATGTATGTTCACCACAAAACGGCTAACAAGCCCTGTGTTTCGTATTGATACACCACCAAAATATCTATGAAACAATGTACCTTCACCCCAAAACAACCAATAACAAGCCCTTTTTTTTCTTATTAATACACCAGAAAAATGTCTATAAAACAATGTACGTTCACCACTGAATGGCTAATTAGATGTAATTCTTTTCTTATTAATACACCACAAAAATGTCTATAAAACAATGTACATTCACTAGTGTTGATCAAGCACCAAAGTGCGTGGGTGCTCGAGTAGAACACCTCAAGATGCTCGGGTTCTCCACCGAGCGCGCAAGCACAATGGACGTCAATGGGAGAACCCATGCATTAAACCAGGCACCCCCTGTTCTGAAGAGGGGAGGGTGTCTGGTTCACATGAAAAGGTCAGAAATTGATAGAAACGCCACTGAAATGGTTCGGGAACAGCATGGGGAGGATGTCTGGATGCATCTTGAACTCCCAGGTTGCCGCTGGGAACGACGTTGTCCGAGTAGTACGCCACTTTTACAGACTGACAATAATACACACAAAACTGACGATAAAATCGATTTTAGAGGAAAAATTGTTAGGAAACATTCTTTCCTGTATATTTACTTGTATATAAAGTGCAAGTGCTGCCAAAAATTACAAGGAAGAGGCACTCCGATACAAACTTCATATCACATAAAAGAGGGCCTCACTCACATTGTGGTACAATTGTTCAGGTAGTGGGACTCCTACACTCATTAAGCCTATGCACTAAGTGAAAGGGCTGCCAAAAATTACAAGGAACCGGTATTCCAATCCACCCTTTATTACACATAAAAGAGGGCATCATACACACCCTTGAAAAATAAAGATTGATGGCCTGCTGGTGACCCTCAAAAACATTAGGAGCAAGGGCCTGCTGGTGACCCTCTAAAACATTAGGGGCGAGGGCCTGCTGCTTATCTGACCATCGAAAACATTAGGGGTGAGGGTCTGCTGCTGAGCTGACCATCTAAAAAATTAGGGGTGAGGGTCTGCTGCTGATATAACCTTCTAAAACATTAGGGGTGAGGGTCTGCTGCTGAGCTGACCATCTAAAAAATTTGGGGTGAGGGTCTGCTGCGGAGCTGACCATCTAAAAAATTAGGGGTGAGGGTCTGCTGCTGATCTGACCATCTAAAACAATAGGGGTGAGAGTCTGCTACTGATCTGACCTTCTACAACATTAGGGGTGAGGGCCTGCTGCTGATCTAACCATGGAAAATATTATGGGCGAGTGCCTGCTGCTGATCTGACCATGGAAAAAATGATGGGCGAGGGCCTGCTGCTGAGCTGACCATCGAAAAAATTATGGTCGACGGCGTGCTTCTGAGCTGACCCTCTAAAACTTTAGGAGCAAGGGCCTGCTGGTGACCATCTAAAACATTAGGGGCGAGGGCCTGCTGCTGATCTGACCATCGAAAACATTAGGGGTGAGGATCTGCTGCTGATCTAACCTTCTAAAACATTAGGGGTGAGGGTCTGCTGCTGAGCTGACCATCTAAAATATTTGGGGTGAGGGTCTGCTGCTGAGCTGTCCATCTACAAAAATAGGGGTGAGGGTCTGCTGCTGATCTGACTTTCTAAAACATTAGGGGTGAGGGTTTGCTGCTGATCTGACCATATAAAACAATAGGGGTGAGAGTCTGCTGCTGATCTGACCTTCTACAACATTAGGGGCGAGGGCCTGCTGCTGAGCTGACCATCTAAAAAATTAGTGGTGAGGGTCTGCTGCCGAGTTGACTCTCTAAAACATTAGGGGCGAGTGTATGCTGCTGATCTGACCATGGAAAAAATTATGGGTGAGGACCTGCTGCTGAGCTGACCATCGAAAAAAATTATGGTTGAAGGCCTGCTGCTGAGCTGACCCTCTAAAACTTTAGGAGCAAGGGCAGCCTAATAAGCATGTTGATATAATGTAGGAGAAGGAGGAGGACGAGTAAAAGGAAGATTGAACCATATAACCTTTTTTGTGGTGGAAGGGGTACATGGGAATACAGTGTATTCAATGCACCATAAAAGCCACATTTAAAGTGCCTTTATGTTCAGCCGCTTTCCTCTAGTGGAGTAGAGAAGTCAGGGGCAATCCAGGCCTTGTTCATTTTTATAAGAGTCAAACTTCTCAGCATTTTTAGTTGACAGGCAGATGCGCTTATCAGTTAGTATGCCCCTAGCAGCACTAAATACCCGCTCTGACAAAATGCTGGCAGCAGGGCAGGCCAGCACCTCCATTCGTAGAGCACCAGTTTGTTCCAAGTGTCCAGCTTGGACACCTAATAGTTGTAAGGCAAAGAGGGATCATTGAGGACGCGGACACGGTCTGCTACATACTCCTTTGCCATCTTCCAAAACCTTTCCCTCCTTGTGACACTAGGCCGAGCATCAGGGTGAGGGTGCTGGCGGGGTGTCATGAAACTGTCCCAGGCCTTGGAGAGTGTTGCCCTGCCTCTGTTGGAACTGCTGTGTGTTCCCCTCGTCTCCCCTCCTCAGTTGCCCAAGGAACTGCGTACTCTGCCGCCACAATTTTTCCACAAGGACCTTCTGGTATTACACCATTTTGCTCATAATCTCCACCACTGGTATGAGAGATGAGAAGTTCTCTTTGTAGCGGGTGTCGAGAAGGGTAAACAACCAGTAATTGGTGTTGGCCAAAATGTGTACAATGCGAGGGTCACGGGAAACGCAGCATAACATAAAATCAGCCATATGTGCCAGAGTACCAACAGACAAGACTTCGCTCTCATCATCAGAAGGATGACTCTCAATCTCCTCATCCTCTTCCTCCTCTTTTTTCCAAACACACTGAACCGATGGAATAAACCTGCTTCCTCCATTTTCAAGACAAAGAAGCTGTCCTAAATAAGGCTCGCAGACCCGATGGTGTGAAATACAAAGGGGTGGACCTAAGCGTCTTTCAAGATCTGGCCCCTATCACCCTCCAAAAAAGGAAATCTCTGAAGCCCCTAACGGATTGGCTCAGAAACCATAAAATCCTGTATAGATGGAACTTTCCGTTTGGCCTATCTTTCTCTTTCAACGGCAGGAGAATTACCATCAAAGCCCACACTGATCTGGGCCCAATATATGATTTGCTGGACATTCCACCTCTGGTCATTGAGGATTGAGACACTATCCAGGATCTGGCGTCACTACCGGAGATACCCAGGAACGTGCCCTTTGAAACCAGGGACACCCCTAGGTCCCGACACCAAAAAAGAAGGAACCAGCCTTTGACTCCAAGACGCATTGCCTCGGAGGACCGCTGATCCGCCACCTAGATACCCCAAATCTTCTATAGCTCATACTTTTTTGGGGACCCTAGGTCTGGGAAGGAAACTCACGGAACACTTAAATCAACCATTCCATGAAACCACGAGATGGAATGTTCCAGTCGCCTTCTGATCTACCGCCTAGACGCCCGGAGAGTTTCTATATCTCATATGTCTCGTAAACTTCAGGAACAGTCGAGACTCCACTAGGACATTTACAACGCCCCTTGTCACACAATTCCAGTTTAATGGGTTTTCTTTAGACTCTTCCTCTTGGTTATTTTAAATTGAGAACCGTTCCCGCACTTTCTCCCCACCCTTCCTCCTCCACCCTTCCTCCTCCACCTATCCTCCCCCTCTTTACATGCTTCCTGATACTCCTTCCCCCCCTCCTCTTCTAACCCCCCCACCCCATCAACCCCCCCTTCTCTCTCCTTGTACTCCCATGGGCCCATATTTGTCCGACTTAGGCCAATAGATAGTTGTTATCTTTTACATTATTTCCTATAGGCCTAACAAACCATTCTTCTAGTAGAGTCGCTGTCACTTGCTGGTGAAACACCATCTCCCCCCTTCCTCCCTCTATGGGCATTACCGTGCCGCTTTTCCATTCATGTTACCTTTGTTTATTGTGATTTTCTTATGTTCTTTATTTTTTGGTGTACCAACAGGTCATACTGTCTTCATCTGAGGCGGGTGGGTCTTCTCTGGCGCCGACGTCGTGAGCTTCGTCTTGGTCCTCTGAGGGATGAGTATAACCAGGGGTTCTCCCAACATGTCTATCTCATCAGGGTCTTAATACAGCCTGTTGTTACCTCTAGGAATCCCTATGATGGCTCTTAAGGTGGCCTCATTTAATGTGAGGGGTTGTAACTCACCGTCAAAGAGGAGTCATATTTTTGGGGTCCTGAAGAGAGACAAAGTGAATGTTGTCTTCCTTCAGGAAACTCATTTTAAACTCAACCACTTCCCTAATCTTTCCTTTTCCATATACCCTAAATGGTTCCATAGTGGCTCCCCCACATCTAATTCAAGAGGAGTGAGCATTGGTTTTCATAAAAAAGTCCCTTTCCTTTTAGCAGACCAACTTTGTGATACAGACGGAAGGTATATTAAGATAAAAGGCACGATAGGACAACATCTGTATACCTTTATAAATGTATACGCTCCTAACAACAATCAAACACGATGGCTGAATAATGTAATGCAGATAGCTGACTCTTTCAAGGAGGGAATTACCATCTTTGGAGGGGATTTCAATCTAGTCCTGAATCCGTTTTTGGATTCTTCCTCACATAAATCAGCTCAGTCCCAGAAATCCCTCCGCTCTCTTCTACATAACCTGGCCCGATGCCACCTTATAGACGTCTGGCGGACTCTCCACCCTGATTCCAGGGACTACACCTTCTTCTCTCAGGTACATGGTTCATACCAACGCCTAGACCATTTATTCATATCTAAAGAACATCTCCAGCAGTGCTCCGGGGCTGATATAGGGTCCATTGTTATATCAGACCACGCTCCAATCTTCATAAACATCTTGACTCCCCCAGACTGCCGCCTTATCAGGAATTGGCACTTAAACTAACAGCTCCTGGGCCTCTTCGACACTAAATCCCGTCTGAGACACCTTTTAGAGGATTATTTTGTTACCAACTGCACCTCAGATGTTACGCCGCAAACAGTTTGGGATGCCCATAAGGCATTCATCAGAGGCCATTGCATCAGTCTGGGAGCCCATGTTAAAAAAGAGAGAATGAAGCAGATATAAAGGCTTCCAGATTCATGATGCAAAGGCTTAAACGTAGGAAACTTAATAACTATGTTCACAAAATGAAAACCCCAGAAGGTTCCTTGACGTTTGACTCTGATTAGCCTCCCTTTTTAGAGACTTTTATGAATCCCTTTATAACCTACAATCCTCACACCAGGCCACTGAAGGTTTAGAAGCCGCCCCATCTCACAAATCCTTCCTAGAGGGCTTAGATCTTCCGATGTTAACGGACCAGGACAGACACCAGCTTTCTGCCCCCTTCACTTCAGAGGCACTCTTGGGAGTCATTAGAAATTCCCCTAAGGGTAAATGCCCAGGTCCTGATGGGCTCCCTATCCCTTACTACAGCACTTTCCACGAGGTACTAATACCCCACTTATTGACCATTTTTAACGCAACTCTGCAGGGTACTCCCCTAACCAGGGATATGACTAAAGCCCACATTACATTGATTCCGAAAGATGGAAAAGATCATACTCTATGTTCCAATTTTAGACCTATTTCCCTTCTCAACACAGATCTAAAGCTCTTAGCCAAACTGCTAGCCAACAGACTGGCAAAAATCCAACCGATCTTGATCCACAGGGATCAAGTAGGTTTTATCAAGAACAGAGAGGGAAAGGATAACACTGCCAGAGTGCTTAACATCCTACACTATGTCAATAAGCGTGCCCTGCCCCTGGTCCTTCTCAGCACAGATGCTGAGAAGGCTTTTGATAGGGTTAGCTGGCCTTTTATGTACTCAGTCTTACGCTCTAGTAATTTTCCTGACCCCTTTGTCCAAGCAATTAATGCCATGTACATGAATGCCTCGGCTTCCATAATGGTTAATGACACTTTGTGAGCCCCATTCCGAATAAGTAATGGCACACGACAAGGGTGCCCCTTGTCGCCCCTTCTCTTTGTGCTGACATTAGAGCCTCTATTGCGGACCATCAGGTTGGACAGGGATATCCAAGGGATCACCTTGGGAGACCAACAGCATAAAATAGCTGTGTTTGCTGATGATATGTTGATAATGGTAAGCAACCCAGCCACTGCACTCCCCAAGATTTACAAACATTTAGAAATCTTCGGCTCCCATTCTAACCTCAAAATCAACCACGATAAATCGTTCATAATCTCCACTGGCATCTCAAGAACTCTAAAAAGACATCTGGAACAAAATTCACCTTTTAATTGGTCCTCTCCTCATTTAACATATCTAGGAGTAAAGATCTGCACTGATCCGAGCCAGCTTTTTAACTTAAACTACCTCCCCCTTCTGAAGAAAATCACAGTCGACTTCGCCTCCTTGGATATCCCTGTTCTATCATGGTTCGGGAGAAAGAATATCATAATGTCACTAATCATACCTGACCTACCTTCAACAAACACTTCCAATCTCTGTACCCTCTACCTACTATGCCACCCTGCGCTCTCTTTTTAGATTCTTTATATGGATTGTGAGGAAAGCGAGGATGTCATATAAGGCCTTAACTTATCCGAAGGAGAGAGGAGGAATATCTCTGCCCGATCCCGAACTGTATGGCAGAGCAGTCCTTCTGGCAAGAGTAATGGATTGGTTGAGATGGTTCCCCCATAAGTCTTGGGTTGCTATGGAGCAGACTTTACTTGGATCCTCATTTAAAGCCTTCCTCTTGGGCCAGATGTCGTCCTTTCCCCCCGCTCTAACATTTCCCCAGTCATGAAAGCTACTTTCCAAGCATGGAATAAACTGCAGAGTTCATGTCTGGGAGTCCCCCTTCCATCCCCGATATTATATATAAGAGATATACTTAATTTGGCCTCCCAGGCCTTACGAGACAGCATTTCACCTAATGTTAAAGGGAACCTGTCACCAAAAAAACGCTTACTAAGCTGTTAATAGTACCTTATAGTGCTGCATAGTAGTTTCCTAATGCACTTTTTCATCGTTTAGCCGCATCTAGCCTCCTTGAGAAATCGATGTTTTATTCAGCCGCTGCCCCCTGCTTCAAGGTTTGAAGTCAAGGGGGCAGCGGCCTAGGCGTCTCCAATGCTGCTCTCCCCGCCTCCCGCCGCCTTTATTGACAAGCCGGATCTCAGTGCCGGGACCGCGCTCCCAGCCCGCATGCGCAGTAAAGGGCTGCTGTAGCGCGATCCCGGCTCCGGCTCGTACACTCAGCCAGCTTCAGTTTCGCTACTGCGCATGAGCCCGCCAGCCTTACATACTAGCGCAGTTACAGAAGATGCCGGGCTCATGCGCAGTAGCGAAACTGAAGCCGGCTGAGTGTACGAGCCGGAGCCGGGATCGCGCTACAGCAGCCCTTTACTGCGCATGCGGGCTGGGAGCGCGGTCCCGGCACTGAGATCCGGCTTGTTAATAAAGGCGGCGGGAGGCGGGGAGAGCAGAATTGGAGACGCCTAGGCCGCTGCCCCCTTGACTTCAAACCTGACTTGAAGCAGGTGGCAGCGGCTGAATAAAACATCGATTTCTCAAGGAGGCTAAATGCGGCTAAACGATGAAAAAGTGAATTAGGAAACTACTATGCAGCACTATAAGGTACTATTAACAGCTTAGTAAGCATTTTTTTGGTGACAGGTTCCCTTTAAATTTTAAGAAGTAAAGGATCGTGGATCTTTATCAAGATGGAAATCTTGTTTCCATAGACGAAATGAAACTTTTAGGTGTTGCCCCCTCACGCTTCAATCTGATATATTTTTTCAGAGCATATATGTCCCATCATGGATGACTAGACACTCTACTTAGACCCCTCACATGGTTTGAGAGCTTTATCTACCAAACCCATCCTCCTTCTAAAACGATTTCTCAGCTCTACAATAGACTGAGAATCCCCCCTAACTCCTTAAACCCTGCTTTTATCCGTTTATGGGAAAAAGATTTAAACAAATCCTTCCATAATGAAGAGGTTCAAAGTATATATGTCTCTCCACATCTAGTGTCGAGGTGTTTGAGGATACAGGAGAATGGATACAAAATAGCCACGCGATGGTAGAAAACCCCAGACAAGACTTGTCTTTACTCTGCTTCAGCGTCGGACACAGGTTGGGGATGTTCAAAGGATAGGGGAATATACCTTCACATTTGGTGGAGTTGCCCCAAGATACTGCATTGGTGGGAGGAAATTTTTAAACTTGGAAACTAGGTATGTGGAACCACATTCCCTCCTTCTCCCGAAATCGCTCTTCTGGGTTTATTCCCTCGGGGTCCACAAACATCCAATCTGAGACTGTTTAAATACTTACTCTGTGCGGCCAAACTCCTGGTACCGACCCTTTGGCTATCCCCTGAAGTCCCATCTATTGAACAATGGTACCTTAAAATAGCTCAGATATACAGGTTTGAAGAGATATCTTCCTGGGAGTCGAGATCACATCACACATTTGATAAGACATGGAGGGGTTGGAAATCCTTCAGAGGATATGAGACTTGTTGCTCTCAAAATGCTCAACAATCCCTCAGTGTCTGAGCTGTTTGCTCGAGAGGTTGAGGATCTTGCTATTCTCAGCTGTCCACTGATGCAGCCATCGGAGGAACCTCGTCCAACCCGCCTCGGACCCTAGACTAAGGTACCTTTAATCTAGTACCCTGAATGTGTATTATTAGCTTTTTATATTAAGCTTAAGATGAGACCTGTCGACCTATCTTCTAATGATGAATTTATTATTGTTAACGTACTTTCTTCATTGGAGACCTGTTGATTTTACCTCCGATATATACCTATGTTTCTGTACATTTTAATTTTGCTCAATAAAGAGTTAAAAAAAAAAAAAAAAAAGGACTAACACACAATTTAGTGCAGGTTGCGCTAAAAATATATATTGCTGCCAGATACAACAATAGTCCTTAAAAGGACTTTTGGGTCTCTATAATTGCACGCAATTTAGCGCAGGTTGCGCTAAAAATATATATTGCTGCCAGACACAACAATAGTTCTTAAAAGGACATTTGGGTCTCTAACACCAACCCTGCCTAACAAAAAAAATGTATTAAATTCCCTACACTATCTGTCCCTTCTACAGCACAACTCTCCCTGACTAAGACTAGCCGAACTACGTGTCAGCGGGTGCTTTATAGCACCCTATGATGCGTTTCAGCCAGCCAATCACTGTAATGCCAGTAACCAACATGGCTATGGCATTACAGTGAGTGGCAGTACTTACCTTCATGTTTATTGGTTGCGTAGCAGCCAACAAACATGCGGGGAGAAGACTTGAGCATCGCGCTCAAGCACACGCGTTATTACTTTAAACTAAAAGTAAATTAATACACCACAAAAATGTCTATAAAGCAATGTACTTTCACCGTTGAACAGCTAATAAGATGTATTATTTTTTCTTAATACACCAACAAAATGTATATAAAACAATGTATGTTCACCGCTGAATGGCTAATTAGACGTACTTTATTTTCTTAATACACCACAAAAATGTCTATAAAGAAATACACGTTCACCGCAAAACGGCTAATAAGACGTACATATTGTTCCTTTTAATAAACCCTGTAAATGGCTGTATCACACAGCACTTGCACCCCAGTAACAAGCAAGGTTTGCTTGAATTACTGAGCTATCAGAATCACTCCTATTACCAGTCTGTACACTCTCCTATTGGACCCTGTTCTTCTTTTACAGTGTAGATAATGCCTCCCTATCCTTTCCCTGCACCTTGAATGATCTTTCCCGGAACTTGGAAATCTTTTTTTTCAGCACAATAAAGTCTTTCCTAGCACTGTCCCTAGTGCCTTTCACGTCTCTCCCTGCACTAAATACACTTGAAAATGGCAGCATCCAAGATGGCTGAGGTTTTTTTATAGGGCTGTGACATCACAGGGGATGGCTGGCTGCTGATTGCCTGCTTGCATGGCATTGTGGGTGATCCCTCCATCCCAGAGTTCTTTGCTCCATGTCCTACAGTAACATGTCCAGCAGCTATTTTAGGAAAAAATTTGATTTGTTACCACAAAGTGGGAGGAAATTCGACTTCGGGGCAAATCAAATTTTTGCTGAAATTCGGATTGAATTCCACTTTGTCAACTTCAATTCGCTTATCTCTAGTTTAGGGTACTTTCACACTTGGGTTAAAGTTTTCCGATATTGAGTTCCATCCTCGGGGCTCAATACTGGAAAAAAACAGATCAGTTTTATCCTAATGCATTCTCAATGGAGTGCATTCCGTTCAGGATGCATCAGGATGCATCAGTTCAGTCCCTCTTACGTTTTTTGGACAGAGAAAATACCGCAGTTTTCTCTCCGGCCAAAAATACTGATCACTTGCCGTTATGCCGAATTAATTGAAATTGAAGTGTATTAGTGCCGGATCCGGAATTAAGTGTTCTGGCGAAACAGATCCGGCTTTCCAGTCTGCACATGCGCTGACCTTTTAAAAATGCAACAAAAAATTAATACCGGATCCGTTTTTCTGGATGACACCGGAAAGACGGATCCGGTATTGCAATGCATTTGTGAGACGGATCCTCATCCGCTTTCGTCCGGATTGCTGGATACGGCAGGCAGCACGGCACCATGCCTCAGATCCAAAAACAGAGACACCTTGCTGCTGAGCCTAGCTGTCTCTTAAGGACAGCTAGGTGTTGTCAAAACCCGGACCGGCATTTAAACTCCAGTCCAGTGTTTGACCCCACCTGGCTGCAAATCAGCCCAGCAGCAGACATTGGGAGTAAAATACCTAAAATAACTGTCCTCCCAGACCATACCCTTCACTGTGTCACATACCCCCCCCTTTGTTTAACCCTGAGTGGGTGAACACTCGCCAGACAATGTACTCGGGACAGGGCATCCGCGTTTCCCTGTAACCGACCTTCCCTGTGTCCCACTGTAAAGTTTAAGTTCTGTAGGGACAGGGACCATCGGGGGACCTGGGCATTTCTGTCTTTGGCCTGGCTTATCCACCTGAGAGGGGAGTGGTCGGTCACCAAGGGGAATTTTCTCCCCAACAAATAATAGCGGAGAGACTTGAGTGCCCACTTGATAACCAGGCACTTTCTCCACTATACTGTACCTGGTCTCGGCTGCGGTGAGCTTAAAGCTGAGGAAGACAACGGGATGCTCCTCATCGTTGACTTCCTGGGACAGTACAGCACCGAGGCCCACCTCTGAGGAATCCATCTGTACTATAAATTCCCGCTTGAAGTCGGGCGTCACCAAAACCAGAGACCCACACAGGACTGACTTCAAAGCTGAGAACGCCTCTTCCGCCTGATCATCCCAGCGAACCATCATGGACTTATGTACCTTCAAAAGTCCTGTCAATGGCGCGGCTATTGTAGCAAAGTGGGCGGCGAACCTCATGTAATAGCCCACCATCCCCAGGAACGACTTTACTTGCCTAGAGGTGACAGGTCGGGGCTAATTCTGTATCGCCTCTATTTTGTTTACTTGGGGTTTGATGACTCCGCGCTCAATGACATACCCAAGGTATTTAGTCTCTTCTAACCCCATTGCACACTATTTTGGGTTAGCTGTCAAGCCAGCCTTCCTTAGGGAGTCCACCACAGCCTGTACATTAGGTAAGTGACTTTCCCAGTCGGTACTGTGGATAACGATATTGTGCAGGTACGCCAAAGCGTACCGATGATGTGGACAGAGTACAATGTCCATTAGCCTTTGAAATGTGGCGGGAGCGCCATGTAGACAAAGGGTAATACCTTATTCTGATACAGCCCCTCTGGTGTGATGAAAGCCGTTTTCTCCTTGACAGCCTCCATCAAGAGTCCCTGCCAAGGGTACCTCACCCTTTGGTGAGGTTCAAAACAGAGAAATACCGGGCTTGACCTAACTTCTCAATAAGTTCATCCACTTGGGGCATGGGATATGTGTCAAACTTGGAAACCTCATTAAGTTTGCGGAAGTCCTTATAGAATCGTAACATCCCATCCGGCTTGGGTATTAAGACTATCGGACTGGCCCATTCACTTTTTGACTCCTCGATGATGTCTAGCCACAGCATTAGCTGCACTTCCTTTGAGATGGCTTGTCGCTGAGCCTCGGGTGACAATGTCATGCTGGATTGCGGAAGTGCATCCAGGGAGGCCCGAGAACACATTCGTGTTCCGACTAATGAACTCCCTGGCCTCCTGAGACGGTTTAGAGGAGAGGCTGTCAACAATTTTTACTGTGGCAACCGCTTCCCTTGCATTAGACAGAGGGGCCGCATCCTCTTCCTCTAGAAAACCCGGCCGCGGGCTGTCTTCAGTACAGGTCTCCCTATCTTTCCAAGGTTTTAGTAAATTAACATGGTAAACCTGCTCTGGCTGGTGTACCTTGTAATTTAACTCTCCAACTTTCTCGAGTACCTCATAGGGCCCCTGCCACCTGGCCCGGAACTTACTCTCCAGGGTCTGTACCAGAACCAAAACCCGATCACCCGGGTTAAAATTCAGGACCCGAGCCTGACGATTATAGACTTTACTCTGGGCTCACTGAGCTGCCTCCATATGTTCCTTAACCAGTGGCAACACTGTCTCAATCCGCTCTTGCATCTGAGTGACATACTCAATCACATTTTTATGCGGTGTGGGTCGTTGTTCCCACACCTCTTTGGCTATGTCCAACAGACCACGTGGATGTCAGCCATACAGCAGTTTCAAGGGCGAGAACGCGGTAGAGGCCTGGGGCACCTCTCGCACTGGGAACATGAGATAGGGCAGTAGAAGATCCCAATCCCTCCCATCTTTAGACACAATCCACTTTAACATGTTTTTCAAGGTTTGATTAAACCTCTCTACCAGGCCGTCCGTTTGCAGGTCATAGACGGACGTCCGTAACAGTTTGATCTGTAGTAGTTTACTGAGTTCCCTCATGACTTTTGACATAAAAGGGGTCCCGCGGTCGGTCATAATCTCTTTAGGTAGGCCCATTCAGGAAAACATCTCCATTAACTCGTTGGCTATGAGTTTGGCGGAGGTATTTCGCAGTGGCACCGCCTCCGGGTACCAAGTGGCATAGTCCAGGACTACCAAGATGTGTTGGTGCTCTCTAGCGGAATTCGGTACTGGGCCTATGAGATCCATAGTGATCCGTTCGAATGAAGCCTGAATAATTGGGAGAGGGACCAGGGGAATACGGAAATGTGGCTGGGGGCTGGTTATCTGGCAGGTTGGCCAAGAACATGTAGGTGGGCTAACTCCAACATGAGCTTGTGATATGCCTTGGGCAACACCAACTGTTCAATATCCTCACCCCGTAGTTGATTTACCCAGTACAGCATCTCCTGTTGAACCACAAAATGGGGGAACATAGACTCTGCCTCCGGTTGTTGCGGCTCACCCTCAACTACTACCACATTTTCGCAGGCCCGAGATAGTCCGGTCCTGGTGCTGTGCTGTACCAAAATTGTCTCCAGAGACGTTGAGGCCTGCCAATTCCGGACCCGGCGGCAAATCCTCCACGTCTCCCACCATTAAATTCAGTGGGGTTGGCTCCCCCCCTTCCACCGCAGTGGTGGCCACCCCTACTGCTGGCCCTTCAGCCTCAGGTTCCAAGGGTTCCGGTTTCCCCCCGGAGCAAGGCCCTTCTATCGGGGCTACTCCTGCCCCATGGGTATCGGTGACTCTCGCCTCAGGCCACAGTGACGGGAAACTGGGGAAGTCTCTCCCAATTATTAATTCATAATGTAACTGTGTGGCGACGGCCACCTCATGAGTCCACCTGCCGGTCACTGTGGATAGAGACACCAGGGTGGTGGGATAGTCATTTAAGTCAACAGGGATGCACACGCTGCCGACTTTTCTGCCAGTACACTCGGCGGGCCGCACCAGGGCAGCTCTTACCAGGGACAGCAGGCTCCCTAAGTTCAGCATCTCCACGGCCAGGGTAAATACCACTTGCACTATTGTCTACAGTCTCGAGTGTATCGATTGCATACAGCCTCCTGGCATACATTGAGGGGCTGTAGCATAGTTAGTGTCCATGGGTTCCCCCTGACAGTCGGCCCTTATGTGACCAGGCTCTTGACACCGCCAAGAGAACATCGGAGCTGGGTCTGTAGGGAGTATATTCCAAGCAGGTTTTGCTGTCCTTAGCCGCCTGGTCAAGGGGGGAGATTTCCGGGGTTTAACAGCCCCCCCCCCAAAAAAAACCTACAGATTTCTGTTGGCTTCACAGCGCTCTACCAGGTCGAACATCTCTAGGGCAATACCAGGGGACACCTGGCCGATCCAGTGCTGGAGAGGGAACGGCAAAGCCCTCCAGAACACATCAGCCAACAGACGGTCCAGCATAGCAGTGTGAATCAATACGTCAGGCTGCAGTCATTTTTGCAACCGGTGTAGCAGATTATAATACTGCGGTCTGGCAGGTTCAGCCAGGTTAAATTCCCACTGATGCACCCGCTGGGCCCAGACCAATACATTCACCCCCAGTCTTGCCAGAATCTCACCCTTTATGGTCGGGTAGCCGGCCACTTGATCATCTGGTAGGTCGAAAAATACCTGATGGGTCCAGACGCCAGGAACGGAGCAACGATCTCAGCCCATTGGTATCCTGGGTAATTTCTCCCTCATGGTCACCTTTTCGAATACAGCTAGATAGGTCTCGATGTCGTCTGAGGGGGTCATCTTAGGGACAGCTTTCAGGGCATCGTGTACGTTCCGGGACGCTCCTGCTGCTTGTAACACCATCATATGCTGTGATAGCAGCTGGTTGGTTTCCTGCTGCTGCTTGTTAGCCATCTGCTATTGCAAGTTAGCCTCCATGAGAGTTTTCACAACCGCCTCCATTTTGTCAGGGGACATGGGTCATAACCTTGCCGGCATGATACACTGCTCAAAAAAATAAAGGGAACACTTAAACAACACAATGTAACTCCAAATCAATCACACTTCTGTGAAATCAAACTGTCTACTTTGGCAAGCAACACTGAGTGACAATCAATTTCATATGCTGTTGTGCAAATGAGATAGACAACAGGTGGAAATTATAGGCAATTAGCAAGACACCCCAATAAAGGAGTGGTTCTGCAAGTGGTGACCACAGACCACTTCTCAGTTCCTATGCTTCCTGGCTGATGTTTTGGTCACTTTTGAATGCTGGCGGTGCTTTCACTCTAGTGGTAGCATGAGACGGAGTCCACAACCCACACAAGTGGTTCAGGTAGTGCAGCTTATCCAGGATGGCACATCAATGCGAGCTGTGGCAAGAAGGTTTGCTGTGTCTGTCAGCGTAGTTTCCAGAGCATGGAGGCGCTACCAGGAGACAGGCCAGTACATCAGGAGACGCGGAGGAGGCCGTAGGAGGGCAACAACCCAGCAGCAGGACCGCTACCTCCGCCTTTGTGCAAGAAGGAACAGGAGGAGCACTGCCAGAGCCCTGCAAAATGACCTCCAGCAGGCCACAAATGTGCATGTGTCTGCTCAAACGGTCAGAAACAGACTCCATGAGGGTGATATGAGGGCCCGACGTCCACAGGTGGGGGTTGTGCTTACAGCCCAACACCGTGCGGGACGTTTGGCATTTGCCAGAGAACACCAATATTGGCAAATTCGCCACTGGCGCCCTGTGCTCTTCACAGATGAAAACAGGTTCACACTGAGCACATGTGACAGACGTGACAGAGTCTGGAGATGCCGTGGAGAACATTCTGCTGCCTGCAACATCCTCCAGCATGACCGGTTTGGCATTGGGTCAGTAATGGTGTGGGGTGGCATTTCTTTGGAGGGCTGCACAGCCCTCCATGTGCTCGCCAGAGGTAGCCTGACTGCCATTAGGTACCGAGATGAGATCCTCAGACCCCTTGTGAGACCATATGCTGGTGTGGTTGGCCCTGGGTTCCTCCTAATGCAAGACAATGCTAGACCTCATGTGGCTGGAGTGTGTCAGCAGTTCCTGCAAGACGAAGGCATTGATGCTATGGACTGGCCCGCCCGTTCCCCAGACCTGAATCCAATTGAGCACATCTGGGACATCATGTCTCGCTCTATCCACCAACGTCACGTTGCACCACAGACTGTCCAGGAGTTGGCAGATGCTTTAGTCCAGGTCTGGGAAGAGATCCCTCAGGAGACCGTCAGCCACCTCATCAGGAGCATGCACAGGCATTGTAGGGAGGTCAAACAGGCACGTGGAGGCCACACACACTACTGAGCCTCATTTTGACTTGTTTTAAGGACATTACATCAAAGTTGGATCAGTCTGTAGTGTGTTTTTCCACTTTAATTTTGAGTGTGACTCCAAATCCAGACCTCCATGGGTTGAAAAATTTGATTTCCATTTTTTTATTTTTGTGTGATTTTATTGTCAGCACATTCAACTATGTAAAGAACAAAGTATTTCAGAAGCATATTTAATTAACTCAGATCTAGGATGTGTTATTTTTGTGTTCCCTTAATTTTTTTGGGCAGTGTATAAGACATACACCCGTGCCCGGAAAAAACAAAAACTTTTCGGCCTTCAGGCCATCCTCACTGCGTGTACCCGCGTCCTCCGCCAATTGTGGGGATTCTCTCTGGTAGGCAGGGTAAGCGGATGCAGAACAGAGGCAAAAAAACTGTTTGTAAAACAAAACTTTAGTGTTTATTCACACACAAGGCAAAAACAAAGTGACATTTTTCAGTCTTAGTGTTAGTTCACACAAAGGAAAGTACAAAGAACAAAACAATCACCTTGTTAGCAGTTTTTCACCAGCGGTCCACAACAGGCTTTAGGGGACCTGTTTTCCCACATGCGGCTCTCAGCCCTCTAGCACTGCACCATGCCTCAGATCCCAAAACATAGACACCTTGCTGCTGAGCCCAGCTGTCTATTAAGGACAGCTAGATGTTGTCAAAACTAGTGATGAGCGAGCACCAAAGTATTCGGGGGTTCGGCCCGAACACATTGCTATATTCGTGTGCTCGGTCGAGCACCCGAGTATAATGGAAGTCAATGGGAGACAACCAGGCACCCCCTGTTCGGAAAAGAAGAGGGTGTCTGGTTTATAATAAAAGGTGAGAAATTGATAGATACCCCATCAAAATGGTTTGGAAACAGCATTACAAGGAAAGCTGGATACATCTTAGACTCCTAATACATGCAACATACAATAGACAACCACACAAAGGCTATATGCCAAAAGCCAGGTATGTGCCAATATGAAACCAATAGAGGGCGCTATTGAGTTATGAACAGCGCCGTCTATTGGTTTCATAGTCTTCTGACAAGAATATTATACTTGTTATAAGACTGTAAAACCAATAGAGGGCGCTGTTTATAACTCAATAGCGCCATCTATTTTTTTTCATAATAGAAAGGAAATTATGGACTGGCACTCTGTATGTGTGGATAAAATCAATAATTCATACAATATAAAGTGATCACATACATTTAATAAGTAAAACAATAATAAAAATAGAATAAAATACCAATAAAATTGCAATATGTCACCTAAAAATTATACAAAGGTGATAAATGCTGGTAACAAAATGGCTGGGAGTCTAAGGTATGGGTCAGCGCAGACAAATATTGATATATTGCTAAAAAGAATAGAATCCGCTGATTGTAAGTGGACAAATGTTTATAGGTCAAGTCGTATATTGTCTATTTCCAAACACAAAGTCCTTTGCTGAAACAAGAGTCCTATTTGATTTCAGATGATTTATCAATGTCCAGACTCAGTTATTAAAGCGATATAGAGTGCTAGGATGCACTATATTAAAACCCAGTATGGGTCTTACCTTGCCCTTGGTCGAGGCAATATATCCGGAGTAACAGTCTTTCAAACCTGGATATTGTAGAAACTGCTGTGTTGAATGAGCGCTACTGTGTTAGCTGACTCCAACTTGTTCACACGGACGCCAGTATGTCACGTGATTTTTTGCAAGGCTGTAGCGTGTGATTCACAGCAGAAAGTATCACAAGGGTTGGTGCCGAGATTTCGGATGAAGAAAAACTGTTATGAAATTCGGAGCGCTCCAATCTTTCGGAAGTTACCCGAAAAATTATTTTCAGATTTCTGCAGATGTTCGTATAAAGGCCTCTTTCTTGTCCAAAGGGAGTAGTATGCTGGTTCACGCCAGACGCGTTTCGGGGACCTCTTACCCCTTCCTCAGTGGAGCTGCCCATGAGACAGATACACTGCTTGTTTCCATGTTTATGACTACCCTGCAATCCATCAGTGGTGGTCGTTCTTGTAAACCATAGAAAAAAGCACCAGCCCATGTGAGCTTCCACGGTCCGCTCACCAAAGAGGCCGGCACTTTTTCCTATAGTGTGCAAGCACGAGCGCCACTGCTGAACTGCATCTAACCATGGAAACAAGCAGTGCATAATGTGATGAAAAAATTAATGGAGCCAGCATAGGGGACAATGTGGACAATCACAATACATTAGTAAGTGCCTTGTACAGTCCTGATCAAAAGTTTAAGACCACTTGAAAAATGGCAAAAAATCATATTTAGCATGGCTCGATCTTACCAAGGTTCCAAGTAGAGCTTCAAAATGCAACATGAAGAAATGGGAGTGAGACAAAACATTTTTTGAGCATTCAATTTAATGAAAACAACAAATAAACTGAAACAGGCTGTTTTTCAGCTGACAATCACAATACATTAGTAAGTGCCTTGTACAGTCCTGATCAAAAGTTTAAGACCACTTGAAAAATGGCAAAAAATCATATTTAGCATGGCTCGATCTTACCAAGGTTCCAAGTAGAGCTTCAAAATGCAACATGAAGAAATGGGAGTGAGACAAAACATTTTTTGAGCATTCAATTTAATGAAAACAACAAATAAACTGAAACAGGCTGTTTTTCAGCTGATCAAAAGTTTAGGACCACACCTCCAAGAAAACCGAAACCCCCCAAAACAGAAATCCAACTTCCAAACATGAACTCAGTAATGAGTAGCCCCTCCGTTATTGTTTATCACTTCAAAAATTTGCTTCGGCATGCTTGATGAGGTGAGTGGGAACATTTCTCCAAGTGGTGAAGACGGCCGCACGAAGGCCATCTACTGTCTGGAACTGTTGTCCATTTTTGTAAATGTCCCTTGCCACCCATCCCCAAAGGTTCTCAATTGGATTTAGATCAGGGGAACACGCAGGATGGGCCAAAAGAGTGATGTTATTCTCTTGGAAGAAGTCCCTTGTCCTGCGGGCATTGTGTACTGTAGCGTTGTCCTGTTGAAAAACCCAGTCGTTACCACACAGACGAGGGCCCTCAGTCATGAGGAATGCTCTCTGCAACATCTGGACATAGCAAGCGGACGTTTGACGCCCCTGCACTTCCTGAAGCTCCATTGTTCCACTGAAGGAAAAAGCACCCCAGACCATTATGCGGTGGTGGTGCGTAGAAAACATCTCAGGTGGGATCTGCTAGTCATGCCAGTAACGTTGGAAACCATCAGGACCATCAAGGTTAATTTTTTCTCTTCAGCGAATAAAACTTTCTTCCACCTTTGAATGTCCCATGTTTGGTGCTCTCTTGCAAAGTCCAAACGAGCAGTTCTGTGGTGTTCAAGGAGACAAGGTCTTTGAAGACGTTTTTTGTTTTTGAAGTCCTTCAGTCTCAGATGCCGTCTGATGGTTATGGGGCTGCAGTCAGCACCAGTAAGGGCCTTAATTTGGGCCGAGGATCGTCCAGTGTCTTGACGAACAGCGAATTGAATCCTCCGGCTCAGTGCTGATTACATTTTTTGGGGTCTTCCACTTGACTTTTTTGTTCCATAACCCTCAGGATCATTTAAGAAATTCCAAATGACTGTGTTACTGCGTCCCACCTCAGTAGCGATGGCGCGCTGTGAAAGACCCTGCTTATACAGTTCAACAACCTGACCACGTTAAAAAAGGAAGAGTTTTTTTGCCTTTGCCATCACAACATGTGACTACCTGACAGAAAATGACAATGAATCCACATCTTTGCACAGATTTGGCCTTTTAAAGGCATGTGGTCCTAAAATTTGCTGAAAAACAGCCTGTTTTTAGTTTAATCGTTATTTTCAATTAATTGAATGCTCAAAAAATGTTTTGTTTCACTCTCATTTCTTCTTGTTGCATGTTGAAGCTTTACTTGGAACCTTGTTAAGATCCAACAATGTAAAATATGCTTTTTTTTGCCATTTTTGCCATTTTTCAAGTGGTCTTAAACTTTTGATCAGGACTGTATTAACTTTCTCTACAAGATAAATTCCGCTTGCTTAAGTGACACAATCCCTTTAAGTTCAGTATATAAAATTTATAAAATTGTACTCAGTAAGCTCCTAAGCAACCAGAATTTTAGATTGTATATGTCTATTGTGGGGTTTTGCTCTGGTAGACAGGCTAGCAGACGCAATCACAAAGTTTTTAACTTAAACGGTTCGGTGTTTATTCACACATAAGGTAAAACAAAATGACCGTTCACAGTGTTGGTGTTTGTTCACACCATACAATGTCCATAGAACAAAAACTTCACCTGGTTAGCAGTTTTCCACCCGCAGACAACAGCAGGCTTTAGGGGCCTATATCCTGGAATGCATCTCTAGCCCTTTAGCACGGCACAAATTCACAGGTCCCAAAACACAGACTCCCCGGCTTCTCTGTCAGATGAAGTATAAACCACACACAGCTGAGACTGCTGGTTGCATTTTATATAGGCCAAAAAAGAACCGGCCTGGAGCGTGGGGAGAAGCCACCCACCCAGCACTTTGGCTACTCCCAGTAAGAGCCGGCCCGGATTGGCTTTACTGCCATACTAACAACAAAGTGTCAGTCAGCACTAGCTGCCGTTGTCCGTTGATACTTAAAACCACCGGCTCTTACCTCACAAAGGCCAGGAATCTCGGTGACACATACCTTCCATCAATGACTGCCCCTTGCGCCTTCCTACACTATGCACTGAATTTAATGCTCGATATCAGAAAAAAAGGAATTTTTAACACTAAGGGGGTCATTTATGATTGGAATTACTCCACTTTTTGCTGTACTTTTGTTGCAGATTCGGTCGCAAAGGGGATTTGTGGCTGAATCTGTGACTTTTACTCGCTTACTGCACTTTTCCGAGGTGGCAAAAAAAGGGTGTGTGATGTGGGCAGGGAAGGGGGCCGGCCGGTCTTATTTATAATTTTCTACACCTGTTGTAGGCATAGAAAATTACTAAAATCTATGCCAGCAAGGGAGCTGTCATAGATTTAAACAAGTCACACCGACATCGGCTAAGTTATGTAGAGGCTAGTGCCTCTACTTAGGCGCATCAAACGCCAGTGTGGGGTTAGTTAGACCAGTGTCTAAAATGGCGTTCTTAATAAATGATCCCATAAAAGTATATTTTAAGTAATCAGTCAGCACAGTATCATTGAGCTATTTAGTCCAGGTTAGACAATCAAATTAAAATGAACCTCTCAGCAACTTTATGCTGACCTTACAGAGGGCAGCATAAAATACTGACAGACATGTTGATTTCAGCAGTCCGTCACTCATGAGCTAAAAGTAAGTGGTTGCCGAGAACCAGCACCATAATCATTGCAGTCCATGCCTTGAAAAGAGTCAAATCTACCTTAGAAGAGTCATGGTTATTCATAATTTCCTGCTCTCTCTGCCCATCTGCTGATGATTGACAGTTCTCTCCTATAGAGAAAGGGAGAAAACTAGGTACAAGCCTGTCAGTCATCAGCAGGTGGGCAGGGAGAGCAGGACTTCATGAATAACCATGACTACAATGATTGTGATGTTGGTTCTTGGCAACCACTTACTTTTAACTTTTAAATGACAGACCGCTGAAATCAACTCACCTGTCTCTACTTTAGGCTGCCGTTAGTATGGGCAGCACAAAGTTGATGACAGGTAACCTTTAAGTAGCTCCTCTATTTTGCTTAATTCATAGTTCTGATGTTTTAATCGTTTTCCACATCAGCTTATTGAACAGTATTTAGCACTTTACAATACACAGTAATGGAAGTAAGTTCCAGCAATGAATATAATAATTAAAAAAATCAATGACCCAGATCACTATTCAGTGTGGGCCTTGTCTAAACAATTAAGAGGGTATCTTTGAACTAAATGGGACTGGAAGGGGATAGTCATTAACAGTCTTATTAATAGCTGAGCATAAGTCACATTCTTTATATTCTAACTCCAGTTCTAAAAACCTGCGTGACACATCTACAATACTGTAGCTGAGTATAGAAGAAAAGATGTTAAAGAAAGTGTGTGTGGAGAAAGGAATGAGTGAATGATGCTTCAGGCTCTCCTGCTTCCTTCCAGGTGTCTTCGTCTGCATGATTTCATCTGTGAGCCATAATCAGCTTCCTTAATGAAATACTTAATTAACATATTATAATTGTGGTAAAGATGATTTTGACAGAAATCATTTTCCATATCTAATACTATGCTAATTTAATCTGTTCCTCATTCCTCGACATGACCTTTAGTGATTAAGTTTCACGGCAAAATTGTTTTCTTTTGATGGATTGATTTATCCATTGCAGTTGAGAATTATTTGTTGTCATTATTTAATTTTTTACTACCACTTCATAAGAAAAAGTTTACATCATGTAAAATTGCAATTCATTCCTTATTAGAACAATGGCTTTCTATGGGATTATAGCTTAATTCAAGCATCCACTATTACTTTTTTTTTTACAATTGATAGATTTGGAACCTCTACTTTAAACAATCACAATTTGGTCCTGGGTTTACCTACTCAATATAAATATACCGTAATGCACAAATATAAATACATTTTCTAGAAATTGAATATTTACGACCTATACTCAGGATAGGTTACCAATACCTGATCACCCACAGGTGGGATAAGAGGGGAAGAGAGATTTGGGTTTCGAAGATGGGTCCTCTTCTTAGTAAACCAAACAAAGCACTCTATATTGTCTATGTCTGTAAAGGGCATCACTTTTTTTTTTTTTTTGTCTTACATAACTGAAAAAAATTGAATTATTTGTGCCCATAGAACTCTCTTAGGACGGATCAAACTGGAATGCATCTAAAGTGTTCTGTTTTGCATTCCATCCTTAAATTCCGTTATATTCCATTATAACTCTGTTATTACAGAATGGTATGACGAAATATACAACGAGTATGTGAACCCACCCTTAGTTAAAAGGGGCTCTCTGGTATTAAGAAATAACACCCATTTCATTCAACAGTAGAACGAATAAAACATATTCAGTATTTTGCAGTTTGTTGAAATCCAGTTTCCAAGCTGCAGTCACTATATGAATGGATATAAGAGAGAACAGAGGCCAAGACTATCCACCTATTAGATCAATTAGAGGCTGTGTGTTTGTTTGAGAGGCACAGTAAGGGTACAATCCCATGGCAATTCCAAAAACACATATTTTTATTGCATTGCTGAATAAGCTCTTACCTTAGCTAGAGACAGTTTTGTTACCAGTATCAGTAATAATAGGTACTCACAGTAATAATAAATTAGATTTTCAACTCCCACGTCCCATTGTTCCATGCAATGTGGTCAAATTAATTTTTAATAGTAAGATATCAGACACATACTGTGCCAATTACTTCATGGAACTGTAGCCAAGCTGATGTTTCATTTACTACTTTTCTTTGTCCTGGAAGGGTGTAACCCCAGTCGGGTTTTATGATTCCTAGTGCTTTACATTTTCCCCTTTACAGGTTGGGGCTGAGAGTCAGGACTTTAACTTTGGACTTATGAGACCTTGTTGCTGCACTTTATTAAAGTATTAAACTTTTATATCTTGCATTGCTTTCTAATGAGTATGGGAACCTGTCATATTGAACATGGTGTCTGAGCCTAACCAAACATGTTATAAAGCATGAGGAGCTGAGCAGATTAAGTTTTTGCTCATTCTGGGCTGTGAAGTCCAGGAGGCGGTCCTATCAGTGATTGACAGTCTTCACTCTATGACTGTTATACAGAGAGAGCTGTCAATCACTGATAGGACTGCCACCTGGACTTCAAATCCCAGAATGAGCAGAAATAGAAATGACTGGGATACACATTTTACTGAATCTTATCCCACAAAATTACAGTACAGACCAAAAGTTTGGACACACCTTCTCATTCAAAGAGTTTTCTTTATTTTCATGACTATGAAAATTGTAGATTCACACTGAAGGCATCAAAACTATGAATTAACACATGTGGAATTATATACATAACAAACAAGTGTGAAACAACTGAAAATATGTCATATTCTAGGTTCTTCAAAGTAGCCACCTTTTGCTTTGATTACTGCTTTGCACACTCTTGGTATTCTCTTGATGAGCTTCAAGAGGTAGTCCCCTGAAATGGTTTTCACTTCACAGGTGTGCCCTGTCAGGTTTAATAAGTGGGATTTCTTGCCTTATAAATGGGGTTGGGACTATCAGTTGCGATAAGGAGAAGTCAGGTGGATACACAGCTGATAGTCCTACTGAATAGACTATTAGAATTTGTATTATGGCAAGAAAAAAGCAGCTAAGTAAAGAAAAACGAGTGGCCATCATTACTTTAAGAAACGAAGGTCAGTCAGTCAGCCGAAAAATTGGGAAAACTTTGAAAGTAAGGGCTATTTGACCATGAAGGAGAGTGATGGGGTGCTGCGCCAGATGACCTGGCCTCCACAGTCAACGGACCTGAACCCAATCAAGATGGTTTGGGGTGAGCTCGACCGCAGAGTGAAGGCAAAAGGGCCAACAAGTGCTAAGCATCTCTGGGAACTCCTTCAAGACTGTTGGAAGACCATTTCAGGGGACTACCTCTTGAAGCTCATCAAGAGAATGCCAAGAGTGTGCAAAGCAGTAATCAAAGCAAAAGGTGGCTACTTTGATGAACCTAGAATATGACATATTTTCAGTTGTTTCACACTTGTTTGTTATGTATATAATTCCACATGTGTTAATTCATAGTTTTGATGCCTTCATAGTCATGAAAATAAAGAAAACTCTTTGAATGAGAAGGTGTGTCCAAACTTTTGGTCTGTACTGTATATATCAATCTTCTCAGCTCCTCCTGCTCTATAACATGCTGTGGGCAGATTACTTTGCACTTTCATGGTGACAGGTTCCCTTTAAAGACTGAGTTAACAGGTTAATGCCTTAAATTAAGATGATAAAGTGAGTTGCATTGTTTTGGATGTAGCCGTCTTCCTTGACAAGAGGAACATGCCAGAAGCTGTTTGGGATTACATCATCTGTATTTCATCTGATGGTGCTGTATTAAGGCTCAGTCATGGGGCAGATCCCTTCAAGTAAATGTTATTTTAAGGGCTGGAGAGATCTGGAAGGCATACTGTGTTTGTCGAATGAAACTCATGATACTGTACACCCATGATAGAGTAGATGATGAAACCTTAAACATGGAGGAGACAAGATGTTTAAACAACTGAGTACAATTGGGTTGCTGTGTAGGGAAGTTGAATAGGTACCCTTCAGCAGAATTTCGTGAGAAATGATAAACAGTAGAGCCACTGCAGCCTGACAGGGCACAAAAGTCGAGACTAATGCAGAGTGTGTGAACCTGTGTGGAATCGTATAAAATAAGTAACCATAAGGGTGTATTAACCTCTGTATAACAGAAGCAAAGTTTACAAGTGAAGGTCAACTGAGAGTTTACATCCTGCTCCAGGTGTCTCCATATTTTAACTGATGTGTAAGACACCTAGGGAGGAGATCAGACTAGCCACCATAAGGGGTTGACCATAACAGCAGCTCTGCCTCAGTATAACTTTTCTCAGCTACTGTTGTTAGTATATCATAGTTGCAAAATAAACTGGTAACAAATGTTTGAAAGACACAGAAATGTTCCCTTAACCACCTGCCATCTGGGCCATTTGCCCCCTTCCTGACCAGGCCAAATTTTGCAAAACTGACATATCTCACTTTATGTGGTAATAACTTTGGAACGCCTTTATTTATCCAAGTCATTCAGAGATTGTTTTCTCGTGACACATTGTACTTCATGATAGTCATAAATTTGAGTCAAAATATTTCACCTTTATTTATGAAAAAATCCCAAATTTACCCAAAAATTAGAAAAATTCGCAATTTTCTAAATTTCAATTTCTCTGCTTTTAAAACAGAAAGTGATACCTCATAAAATATTTATTATTTAACATTCCCCATATGTCTACTTTATGTTGGCATCATTTTGGAAATGTCATTTAATTTTTTTAGGACGTTAGAAGGCTTAGAAGTTTAGAAGCAATTCTTCAAATTTTTAAGAAAATTGCCAAAACCCACTTTTTAAGGACCAGTTCAGGTCTGAAGTCACTTTGTGGGGCCTACATAGTGGATACCCCCATAAATGACCCCATTGTAGAAACTACACCCCTCAAGGTATTCAAAACCGATTTTACAAACTTTGTTAACCCTTTAGGCGTTCCACAAGAATTAAAGGAAAATGGAGATCAAATTTTTAAATTTCACTTTTTTGGCAGATTTTCAATTTTAATCAATTTTTTTCTTTAACACATCGATGGTTAACAGCCAAACAAAACTCAATATTTATTACCCAGATTCTGCGGTTTACAGAAACACCCCACATGTGGTCATAAACTGCTGTATGGGCACACGGCAGGGCGCAGAAGAAAAGGAACTCCACATGGTTTTTAGATGCCATGTCCCATTTGAAGCCCCCTGATGCACCCTTACAGTAGAAACTCCCAAGAAGTGACCCCATTTTGGAAACTGGGGGATAAGGTGCCAGTTTTATTAGTACTATTTTTGGGTACATATGATTTTTTGATCATTCATTATAACACTTTAGGGGGCAAGGTGACCAAAAAATTGGTTGTTTTAGCACAGTTTCTATTTATTTATTTTTACAGCGTTCACCTGAGGGGTTCAGTCAAGTTACATTTTTATAGAGCAGATTGTTACGGACGCGGCAATACCTAATATGTATACTTTTTTTTATTTGTTTCACTTTAACACAATAATAGCATTTTTGAAACCAAAAAAAATGATTTTTTTAGTGTCTCCATGTTCTAAGAGCTATATTTTTTTTTTTTTTGAGAGAGATTTTCTTATGTAGGGGCTCATTTTTTGCAGGATGAGGTGACAGTTTTATTGGTACTATTTGGTGGGACATACGCATTTTTGATCACTTGGTGTTGCACCTTTTGTGATGCAAGGTGACAAAAATTGCTTGTTTTGACACAGTTTTTTTTTTTTTACGGTGTTCACCCGAGGGGTTAGGTCTTGTGATATTTTTATAGAGCTGGTTTTTACAGACGCGGCAATACCTAATATGTATACTTTTTTTATTTTTATTTTTTCTATTTTTAACTTTTTTTTTTCATTCCTTACCTGGGGACTATTTTTTTTTACATGTGAAACTTTTTTTTCTTTTTTTCTTTTCAACCTTTTATTTTTATTTTTTTTATTTTACTCTTTTCGTCCCCCATAAGGTCATACAAGACCTCTGGGGGACATTTACTTCACTTTTTTTTTTTCACTGTTGATTTCTCCTGTAACTGGGGCTGACATAGTAGCCCCAGTTACAGGACAAATACACCCCTAGAGAGGCTGTACAGCAGCAATCCAGCGCTGTACAGCCTCAGAGCAGGGCTGATCGAGGTCTCTGAGAGACCTCACACAGCTCCTGCACACTCCGGTCACGGCGGTCACATGACCGCCGGGCCGGAACAGGAAGCGCACAGCGCTTCCTTCTCTGCATACACAGCGCTCGGTGAGCGGTGTGTCTGCAGCGATCCGGAAGGCAGGGACACCTGGGCACTGTCCCTGCCTTGTCTTAGGGTTTCCCTGCTGTCACTGACAGCGGGCAACCCGATCAGCAGCTGCACGATTAGCGTGCAGCTGCACTTTCTGAACGGACGTTCTGGAACGTGCGTTCAGAAATAGACGTCCACCCATAGGACGTTTATATCCTATGGGCGGACGTAAAGCGGTTAATAAGTTCTTTAATATTTATCTGGACACTAGTACAATAAAACTCTTCTATCACTGAACTAAACTGTAACACAACATATTGTAGAGACTTACTGATTGCAACAGGCCTGAAAACTGGAAATTACCTAGGGATTATTGATTCCAAATTCCTATGACTGGCACTACGGAGTTGACATTAAAGGGGTTCTGCAATTTGTTTAAACTGATGATCTATCCTCTGGATAGATCATCAGCATCTGATCGGCGGGAGTCTGACAGCCAGGACCCCCACCGATCAGCTGTTTGAGAAGGCAGCGGCACTCCAGGAGCGCTGCGGCCTTCTCACTGTTTACCGCAGGCCCAGTGATGTCACGACTAGTATCAATGGCCTGGGCGGGGCTAAGCTCCATTCAAGTAAACAGAGCTTAGCCGCGCCCAGGCCAGTTGATACTAGTTGTGATGTCACTGGGCCTTCGGTAAATAGTGCCTAGGGGCAGCATTACTGCAGCAAGTGCCCAGGCCCCTCGGCGATGTGCCCACAAAACCACACCTCTTTCACCCCTCTGGCCCACCCTTGTTTCCTATTATTACCTCCTCTCCCTCCCAGATCTCGCGTCTGCGCCACCGGTGCATGCGCAGTCCAACTACCTGTTCCTCTGCTTGTAATGGGCACAGCAGTGCGCAGGTGCGGGACAAGTGTGGAGGGTCGCAGGCATGAGATGTGGGAGGGAGAGGAGGAGGTAATAAAAGGAAACAAGGGCTGGCCAGAGGGGTGAAAGAGGTGTGGTTGTCTGGGCACATCGCTGAGGGGCCTGGGCACTTGCCGAAGCTCATCATTAGCATACTTTTAAAAAGTCATCTTTTGAAGATCTTGGCGAGGGACAGAACAAGTAAAGGTACCATTGTAATAAGAGCAAATTAGTCTATAATCTGATCTGAGATGTCTAAAAGGCTCAGATTAGGTGACAGACTCCCTTTAAGACTAATGCCATACAGAATCCTAGTATAATATCCTGCTTTGTTTTTCCTAAAACCAGACCTGTTCTGTGGTCTACTAGAAATCGTGCATTGCTTAACATGCAACATTATGCACCAAAAATGTGCCAAACATTTGGCACACAGTTGTGGTCAAATGTACAGTAAGTCAACTGATAGGCATTGTAAACTTAGACTGCACAGTCTAAAAGTGTACAAGATCTACCATCAGCCACTTTGATACATTTGGCACATTTTTAGACTATCTAGTCAAGATTATACTGTATAAAAATCTGCCCCACTCTTCTACAGAGACTTAATGATGGCTACAGAATTGTAATAAACAAAGAAATAATACTTGCTTACCTTTCTTTTCATTCAGTATTTGTGGCATGCTCTTCAATAGATTTTTGGCATTTTGTTTCTTTACTAATCCATCTAATTATTTTCTCACCTATCTTACAAGTTATTTTCTCAGCTAATATTACTCTAATATCTGTTTTGACCTTTATTTTATTTAATATTTGTAGGCTCCTATGATGATGACCTATGGCTTTTTTTTATTTAAATATTTATTTACTTTTTTTTAAAACACAGTGAAAAACAGTACTTTATTGTAAGCAAAATAATCAACACAGGATAGCCATTATAGGCAACAATCAGCTACCCTATAGAGAGAGGCAGGATCCTGCCTAAATTATAAATATCTCTATAGATTCAAGATTAATATACAGAGAGTACAACTATAGCCTCCCCCCTCCCCCCTACCAATTGGCATCAGAACAGCTCTATCAAATATACCCATAATTACAGTATTAATTATAGCTAAACAGTCATACGTGCCGCTCTCCGTTTCCTTTCCATTTCCTCAAGCATTCTAATTTGTTGAAGGTACAGGATCCATTCATTTAGCAAGGGCGGGGAGACAGAACCCCAGTGTTTAATTAGAATAACTTTTGCCGCCATCAAACCCCTCATCCAGATCTGTCTGACCCGGACCGGGATTACCATTTCTGGAGCAAAGTATCCCAATATCACTGTCAACATCCCAGGATTATATGTCGAAGAGGACTCCTTTTGTAGGGTTACAAAGACCTGTTCCCAGTACTTTTTTAGTTTACTACATTTCCAAAGTAAGTGGCCGTAATCCGCATTCACATATCCACATTTAGGGCAGCAGCAATCTCGGCCTTTATTTTGGGGGAATTTCGCTTGCATTTTTGGTGTATAATACAATCGGTGCAAGATCTTAAATTGAATTAATCTGTGAGCATTTGAAATTGTAGCCTTTCTTACATTTCTGTAAATGCTGGTCGACTGTAGTGGAGGGCAATGCAACTCTTGCTCCCACTTACTTGGGCTTTTAAAAAGTGTTACAGTTGCCAATGCCATTCTGAGTTTTCAGTATAATCTAGATATCTTAACCTTCTCATCTTTCTGGGCAAAACAATAATCAAAAAATATATTCTCTCGTGGGAAAATGTAGCCTTTATTCCTAGAGGCCTCATATATGTGTTTTAAACGTGAGTACATGAACAAATCTAATGGTGGACTATCAGTGAAATTAAATTCCCAAAACTATTTAAAATGTCCCGAAGAAAAAAGGTGACACACATTGACAACCTCCTTACGTAACCAGTAAACAAAATCTGTAATTTTGAAGAATTCCACCAGACTCCTGTTCTCCCACAGAGGGGTGAAAGCAAAAGGACAGGAAACTTTTAGAATCTCCTTAAGCTTATTCCAAACCCTCTGTAGGGTCCAAGGGATCAATAGGGACTTCCTCAATCCCATATACCCAGACTCCAAACATGTGAAGATATTCTCTATTGGTTTATCCATAACCTTAGTCAAATATCGTGCAAGTGAACTCTCTTTAAAGTTACAACATCGCTGAATCTGTGCACACAAATAATATCCTTGAAAAAAAGGAAATGATAACCCGCCCTCTGACTCCGACAGCCATAAATATCTTTGTTTTATACAAGAGGATAACCCACCCTCTTCCTTCCCCAAATTAGATCGTTAATAAGAGTCTCCAATCTATGGAAAAAGATATCATCGATCCAAACAGGGGAAGCACACATCGGGTACATCACAATAGGCAAGATAATAATTTTAACCAATGCTATTCGATCTGTCTGTGCCAATATCAATTTCTGCCAAGCGCATATTTTAGACTTAACTTTATTCAAAACCGGGGCCAAATTAAGCTCATAAAACCTATTTATGGGAACCCCAATCTTAACCCCCAAATAGTCCAAAGTATCATTAGTAGTGATAAGCGGCAGGGGTCATATTCGAATTCGTGATATTTCGTGAATATTTTGTAGAATATTCGTCGAATATTTGCAAATTCGAATATTGGTTATATTCTATGATTTTTTTACTCGAAAAATCAGCAAGGTAATGATCGTGTAATATGCGAATTTTCGTAATGCGAATTTTTCAACTTACAACTATTAGACAAAGAAGATTATAGCACTATATTAGCTAAATTGCTCTATATTTGTTTTTGTTTTTTTGAATATTCGTTATATTGCTATAACTTTGTTTTTTCGAATATTCTTAATATTCTAAAACAAGAATATATAGCAATATAGCGAATATTCGAAAAAAACAAATATAGAGCAATTTAGCTAATATAGTGCTATAATCTTTTTTTTTTATAGATGTAATTTTTTTCCAATCTGAACTTCAAATGAGAAAAAAATTACAACTATTAGACAAAGATTATAGCACTATATTAGCTAAATTGCTCTATATTCGGTTTTTTGTTTTCGAATATTTGCTATATTGCTATATATTCTTGTTTTAGAATATTACGAATATTCGAAAAAACAAAGTTATAGCAATATAGCGAATATTCAAAAAAAAAAATGAATATAGAGCAATTTAGCTAATATAGTGCTATAATCTTCTTTGTCTAATAGTTGTAAGTTGAAAAATTCGCAATAAAAATTCGCAAGTCAAATATACTGCAGCCTTCTCAAGCTAGAAGCAGGGAGGGATCATGTGTACTGATTAAAAAAAAAATAGAATATTCGAAATTACGAATATATATCACTATATTCGAAATATTCACAAATTTTCGAAGTACCTATATTCGCGATAAAAATTTGAAATTTGAATATTCGTGATCAACACTAATCATTAGGAGCAAGAACACGGACTCCACTCCCCTCATCTACGGCCTTACGGTTCAGCGGGAGGAGCTATGACTTAGTCCAGTTAATCAAATAACCCGATAATTTACCAAAATCCTCTATTGCTTCTATCACATAAGGAAGGATTTTCCATCCCTGATCCAGAAACAGAATCACATCATCAGCATAGAGGCTTATTTTATCGCTCACTCCCGCCACCCCAAAGCCGTCTATACAGTTATCTAAACGGATCTTACAGGCCAACGGTTCAATAAATAGGGCAAAAAGAAGAGGAGAAAGGGGGCATCCCTGTCTCATCCCTCGCCGCATCATAACGGGAGAAGAACTAATACCATTGATATTAATACATGCTAACGGCTGTTCATATAGCATTTGAGTCATTTCCATAAATATGTTCCCCAAACCAAATTGAGACATAGTAGCCCACATAAAAGACCACTCCATCCTGTCAAACGCCTTTGCGGCATCTAAGGACAGGATGGAGTGGTCTATACTACCCCCAACAGAAAGATTCAAATGCACCCTATAAAGACTCATCTGTATTTGCCGGCCTGGAATAAAACCCATCTGATTGGGATGTACCAGAGAGGCTATGACCCTCTTCAAGCGATTAGCCAGAATTTTAGCAAAAATTTAGTAGTCCGTATTTAAAAGCGATATGGGTCTATATGACCCCATATCGCATATACCTTTATCCTTTTTCAAAACCAAGATGATCACTGCCTCTCTAAATGATGGAGGTAAAGAGCCAAATAAACAGGATTCATTCAAGACCCGCACAAGAATAGGAAGGAGCGATTTAGCGTGGTACCTATAAAGTTCAAACGGCAAGCCATCTGGACCAGGGGATGAATTATACTTTAGGGATGGGAGTATCGCTTGCAACTCCTCCAAAAGAATAGGGCGATCCAGCATCTCTCTGTCCTGTGAATCCAACTGGGGAAGCTCCAATTGTTGTAAATATTGGTCCATATCATTCCGACTAAACATAGAATCAGACTGATAAAGAGTAGAATAGTATTTCACAAATTCCTACCTAATCTCCTCTGAGGACCTCACCCTATTACCTTTTGAGTTCCTAATCTCCCTTATACTAGTAGCCTCTTTCTGATTAGCCACTAATCGTGCAAGAAACTTGCCCATTTTACCCGATTCACAAAAGCAATTTTGACCTTGGAAAAGAAGCTTATGCTGTGCTTTACTGTACAGAAGTGTCTTAAGCTGTAGATTGGCCTCCTTTAACTGAGTTATATATTGCTCATTATGTTGAGCAATTAATAAAGCCCGTAGGCTCCAAATTGCCTCTGTCAGCTGTTGTTCCCTTCGACGAAGTTCAGATCTATACCTATTGATTTTAGTAAAGTATAAGCCCCTTATATGGGCCTTCAATGCATCCCACACATAGTGTATATGTGTTGAGCCTACATTAAAGCCCCAGAATTCCTGTATATCCAGATGAATTCGGCATTGCTCCCCTATCACATCAAACCAATGCGAATTCAGTTTAAAAGTTCTACCTGAGGCTGGAGCATCCGCCTCTCTGAACATAATCAGAACTGGGGAGTGATCTGAAATTCCATGAGGTTCATACTTCATTTTCACAATTTGATGACTCAAATCACGACTTGCAAAAGCCAGGTCAATACGGGACATTGACCCATAGGACTGGCTGAAGCAGGAAAAGATTTTCTTATTGCCATAGAGGTGGTGCCAGATATCAACCAGCGCCAGCTCCTGGCAAAAAGTACTCAGAGGCGATCCAGTCCGACCTTGCCCAGAAGAGGTGGAGAAACGATCCAACTCAGGATCAAGAACTGAGTTAAAATCTCCAGCTACTAATAATGCACATAGATTTTTTGTGGCTATGTATTTAGCTAATAGAGAAAAGACAGTTGATTTGTATGGTGGAGGAATATAAATAAACACCAATATAATCTCCTGCCCTTTCCAAAAGCCATGGAGGAATACAAATCTCCCTTCTTTATCTATCATATTATCTACAGGTTGAAACTCTATCCCGCAGTGAATATATACGCTGACCCTTCTTGCATACGAAGAGAAGTAAGCGTGATATTCAAAAGATGCCCATTTCCTTTTCAATGTATAAAGCCTATCTATGTGTTTCTAATAATACCACAATAGCCGGCAGATGACATGCCACAAGATCAAATACCACCGTCCTCTGAGTCCTGTCTGCCAACCCTCTCACATTCCAAAATAGAATATTACATGGCATAGACAATATATAAATCAGAATCCCAGTCCCCTATCTAGGAGAGAGACACGTAGACCAAAAGCCAATGACTACAGCCAATCCCTCCCTCAAACCCACCCCCAAAGAACCCGCTACATGGTTAATAAGGTATATAACCTTACCCATCAACCTATGGCTTTATTCCTAAGTGAGTTGTCATGAAGATCATTGATGATGCATATCTAAGTTTTGTTGGAAAATGGTTTGTATCCAGTCAGTGTTGCATAGTTGCTGACCTCAAGGTAATTAGTTGCACAAATAAGTGCTTCAAAGCAAGCTGGGATGCTATAGCAGCAAGGTTAGTAAAATATATTCTGATTTGCTTTTAGCATTCATGCACCATACTTGCATTCATGCTCTATACTTACTGTTTTGCAAGGGTTGTGTTGGCCCTGAAAATAATTAAGGTTGGCCATGCATGTTGTGTGAGTAACAATACCTTGTCATCCCCAATTTTTTCACTGTCCTGAAAAAGCCTTTAACCTTTAATAGTTTACAAGCTATGATATGCTATTTATCCAAACATAAGACTCTTTACATTATGTCAATGAAAGTGAGAGAAATATAAGAGTGTTAAACAAGTGCATAATAGAAACAAAATTATGTCAGTCCAAAAATAACTGCTAAAAAGAGTCTACCTGATCTTAGTATTTTGTGTTTGCATGTATAGAGCTTTCCCAACACCCCCCCCCCCCCATTCTGACTGGTGCTATGGCCACTGTGTATGCAGAGGTGTGGTCGTGCATGAATAAAACAATAAATTCACTTCCACTGGATTTCAGGTAGCAGTTAAACACAGTTGCCCAGCTGTGTTTGTAACTTATATACGGGAGAAGTGAATAAAGGAGGCTACATGCACAGCCAGCTTTCCATTAACAGCAGCTATAGAGCCAGGCAGAAGGCACAATTTTGAAAACCTCAATCTAGAGATAAGCGAGAGTCTAAGGAGTCTTTCACACGGGCGTTGCGTGTGAGGGCCGGATAGGATGCGGGTGCGTTTTGTATGCGATTGCATTGCGTTCTTCAGTTTTTTCCGCGCGAGTGCAATGCATTTTGCACGCATGTGAGAAAAAACTGAATGTGGTACCCAGACCCAAACCCGGACTTTTTAACTGAAGTTCGGGTTTGGGTTAGGTATTCTGTAGATTTTATTATTTTCCCTTTTAACATGGTTATAAGGGAAAATAATAGAATTCTTAATACAGAATGCTTAGTAAATTAGGGATGGAGGGGTTAAAAAAATAAAATAAAATAAACTCACCTCATCGACTTGTTCGCACAGCTCGGCTTGTCTTCTTCATTCTTCTTTGAGGACCTGGGAGAAAAGGACCTTTGGTGACGTCACTGCGCTCATCACATGGTCCATCACCATGGTCATCGACCATGTGATGGACCATGTGATGAGCGCAGTGACATCACCAAAGGTTCTTTTCTCCCAGGTCCTCAAAGAAGAAGAAAGAAGACAAGCCGGGCTGAGCGAACAAGTGGATGAGGTGAGTTTATTTTTTTATTTTTTTTAACCCCTCCATCCCTAATTTAGTTAGCATTCTGTATTAAGAATGCTATTATTTTCCCTTATAACCATGTTATAAGGGAAAATAATAAAGAACGGGTCCCCATCCTGATCGTCACCTAACAACCATTCGTGAAAATTGCACTGGATCTGCACTTGCTTGCGGATGCTTGAGATTTTCACGCAGCCCCATTCACTTCTATGGGGCCTGCGTTGCGTGAAAAATGTACAATATAGAGCTTGCTGCGGGACTCACATCTATCAGACATTTCTGGCATATCCTGTGAATATGCCATACATTCTTAAGATTAGTTGGAATTAGGGCTCATGCACACGACCGTTGTGCATAACGGTCCGTTTTTTACGGATCCGTGGTTCCGTTTCCGCAATCCATTGTGTTTCCGTATATACTCCGTTTCTGTTCCGTTTTTGCGGAAATGCGTGTCCGTGTTCCTGAAACAGGAAAAAAATCTACATTTTGACTCTTCCCCCTTTTACACACCCCTTTACACACCCCCTATTTAAGATGGTCATGTGATGGTGCAGACTCCATTTTCTACAGCTTTTTGCAGCATTGAGAGCTTTGTTAGAAATTGGTGTCTTGTTGGCATTGGTTTCTGATTTTGGCTATCTGTTGTATTATGGCTGACTTTGAGGAAGACCTACTTCTGCGCTGGCTGGTTTCTCGGCACGATGAACGGCAGCCTACTATGCTGAGCAACGAACCGAGGAGAAGGCATTGGGTTCACCCCATTGTCTCTCAGAGGCGCAGGAAGGGCCACTTCCACACGCTGTATATGGATTTGCGACAGCATCCTGAGAAATTTCATGGGTTCTGTTGTATGTCTGTGAGCAGCTTTGACATGTTGTTAGCGTCTCTGCGCCCTGGCCTCACATACCAGGACACAACCATGAGGCGCTGCATTTCTCCTGAGGAACGGCTCATCGTGACGTTGAGGTATGTCTATTTATTACAATGGTTATTTAAATAATTTGTTAATATTAATCTTGATATTAAGTGTGTTAGACTCACTTTGTTATGTGTAAATATCTGGGCTCATTAATTGAACTGTAGTAAAGTAAATCTGCCTTAGTTGCCCGTAGTAACATGAATATCCAACTTTTCAGGTTGGACAGCTCCTTTATAAAAACAAATATCTAATGCAGGGATGTCCAACCTGCGGCACTCCAGCAGTGTCAAATCTACAGCTCCCAGTATGCCCGGTCTGCCTACAGCTATCAGCCTGTAGCATGGCATGATGCAATTTGTATTTTGACAACAGCAGGAGAGCAGCAATTTGACCATCCCTGGTGTAATGTATGTATTTAATATGGCAACTAAGCATGTTAGACTTTACAACACTATGATTTGTGCCCCCAGTAGTGGCTGTGTTATTAATTTAACTTTTTTTGGTGTCTTCCTTCAGGTTTCTGGCGACTGGGAATTCATTTGCTAATCTGCATTTTGAGTTCCTGCTGGGAGTGTCAACTATTTCTGGTATTGTTCGCCAAACATGTGAAGTCATTTGGCAGCGACTCCAGGACACGGTGATGCCTGAGCCCAAAGCTGACGATTGGATCCGAATTGCTGAGGGCTTTCAACTTCATGCGCAGTTTCCAAACTGCATTGGGGCACTGGATGGCAAACACATTCGTGTTAAGAAGCTGCCTCACTCAGGGTCCTGGTACTACAATTATAAGCAATACTTTTCCATTGTGCTGTTGGCTTTATCTGACAGTACATATAAGTTTATAATTGTGGATATCGGGGCCTATGGGAGCACTGCAGATGCACGCATTTTCAGTTCTTCAAGATTGAGTGAGCGACTTAATGCCAACCAACTTGCCCTCCCAGAGCCCAGATTGTTGCCAGGTTCTGCGGGTCCCCCGGCTCCATTTGTAATTGTGGCTGATGAAGGGTTTGCTTTGGCACCACATGTCATGCGACCCTTCCTCAGACGCAATCTGGATGACAGGCGACGCATATTTAACTATCGGCTGACTAGAGCCCGTCGGTATGTTGAGTGTGCGTTTGGAATACTCACCAACAAGTGGAGAGTATTGCTGTCATCCTTACAGATGTCGCCGGACAATGCCACCCTTGTTATTAAAGCTTGTGTGATCCTGCATAACTTCGTCAGGATTCATGATGATCCCTTAGATGCTGGTTTAGTGGAGTCTGGTACCTCTTCTTCTTCATCTGGAGGATTGGACCAGACTCGTCATGGATGGCCTGGATCTGCTGGACTTGCATTTCGAGACCTCTATGCTGATTACTTTATCAGCCCTGAGGGATCATTACCGTGGCAGATGGACGTAGTTCTTGGCAGACAATGATGTTATCTGGACTCTGGCCATTGTAGAATTTTGTTATTTTTCAGTCAGTATTATTATTTTTTTATTATAGTAGATAGTGTAGGGACTCGCAAGACAGAGGACCCTTGACATGGGCTTGCGGGCTGGGGTGTATTGTAGTCAAAACTTTTTAGACCAAAAGCTCTATATATTTTATGGACAATGACCATGATTGTGTTTAACATCAAAAGTGTCTAATGTTTTGCCTACATAAACCTTCTAATACCTCATTATACCTAATCCATTACAGAATTATTTCTAATCCACAATAACATGTTTATATGAGTATGAATGCTAACTATTCCCATTATCTATCCTTCTCTTTTCGTAGGTTTGCATTGATGACACTTTACAATGGTTTTCAATTGTCCGGGTTGGGATTAACACACCTTGAAGAAGATGTCACCTATCTGTGTCACCTATCTATATATGTTTGATGATTGTTTTCGCTATACATACTATACTTGTTCAAAAACATATGGTTTGTAAATAAATATAAATATGTGTTTGCATTGTCACTTGTGACCCTGCGTTTAAAATAAAATATTTGCACAATTAATTTTTATTTATTTTAAATAAAGAGATCCACTCAAAATGCGATTGACAACAATTTTTATATGTATATCATAAAAAAAAAAGCTTCACATTCAGCATTAACTTAAAATGTACAAAATAAAAAAACACATCACAATTGAAAAAGTTCTCTGGTGAAAGGGCCACAAACTTGGCCTGGATTAACACCCACATCACCCGGTAGATTGTACTGTTGTTGTTGTGTAGAGCTTGGTGTCGGGTACTGTGGGCGCCAAGAAGTTTGGGGGTCCTGTGAATACAGGGGCATAGGATGACTGGTAGGGCGGATGTGCATTTGTGGCATGCTGGGTCCCGGTTGGGGCTGAAGAGACCGGGCATACACTAGCTCCTTCATGGCATTCATAAAGCGAAGTAGCTCCAGTGTGTCAGGTTTTGAGTCCATGATAGCGGCCACCGATGTCATCATAACCATATACATTGTGTTTTTTTCTTGGGGCCAGCCTTGGATCAGGGGAGCTAGACCACCAACCATCCTCTCCTCTTTACCTTCTTTCCTTCTCTCACTCAAATAATTGAGCACCTGCCCATCAACCACTGCTTGACTATCTAATTGAGAAGAAGGATTTGCCCTAGCCCCCCTTCTCCGCTGACGTGGCCTGGCCTGGCCTTCTGGACTTGAAGCGGTGACTCCTCCAGCTTCGACACCAGAAGCTTCTCCCTGGATTTGGTAAGGGGTCAGCTCCTGTGTGTTGACATCCTCCTCACCGCTCACAGGATGTGGGGAATGTGTCCCAGTAGCAGCTTGTTCCTCTTCTTGTGAGCTGCTGGAATGTTGCCCTTCATCCTCAAGGTTGTCCACGGTACTGAAATTGTAAATGAATTTTATATTTTTGGAACCATCATACATTATATCTTCATACATAAAATTATACATATATAACTACTTTGTAGCAAACAAAGATAGCATATACTTACGGCCTTAAGTCCAAAACGGGACGCAGAAATTGTAGCTGGCGGTGTTACATATATGTTTTTTTTCTTAACCCCCATCACCGCTATGACCCTTGGATTTCACTAATTTGCGTCGAAATTGGTCACGACAAGAATGCCATCTGGTTTTTACTTTTTGAACTGTTAAAACACAACATACACAAACCAAATTAGAATAGACATGGGAAAAAAGGAGATTTGTTCATAATATAAAATACTAGAATGGTACATTAGATTGAGAACAAAAAAAGTATTACTGGGGGGTGAACTTTTATATACTTAGGAAGCATGTAGATGTGATTATCTAAACCTAATAATAAATTACGTTCCAAATCACTTATATGGTTTCTCCATTGAGGGCAAACGTGAGTAATGTATAATAGACACTACACCAACTATAAAAAAATTAAGCTATTAGGCAAGTTTTATATTCAATCAGGTACTGAGCAGGAGGTACATATTTGCTATAAATGTATATCACGCCTGGATGTGCCCCTTTAGAGTTGCGCAGCAAATTACACAATAGGCCTGCTTCCCCAATGTGACATTGAAGACGAATGGTGATCATGCTGCGAATCCGCACCGCCTGGGCTGAACTCCCATCGCTGCAAGGGGTGACATAGCATTATCTTCATTTATGATATTATGTAACCCTTAAAACTGTTATGGAATTAATTTTCTAAAAACACTGACATAATGCTGCCAGTGTTATCCAATACATTCCAGAACTGAAAAAGGGTTAACATAGCATTATAAATCAATATAAAATGCTATTTGACCCCCGGCAGTGCTGGGAGGTCAGGCCGGGAGCAGCGCTGCAGACTCGCAGCATGACCAACGCTTGTCTGCAAGGGACCTTTCGCTACGCTGCTACATCAAATGTACATATCAATATACTTTCATATAAAAACATCTAACAAATGGGTAATCTTACCTAAATCACGTCGCTTTTTGGAATTAGCCTTCTCCCATTGGCTGCCCATCACATGTTGTGCCACCTCCTCCCATGCCCGCTCCTTGGCTACACGGTCATGGTAACCATCACAGCGCGTGTCCCAGATTTGGGGTCTTTCTTGAATGTGTGTAATAACCTTCTCAACATCCATCTTCCAAACTATTCCGAAAGGCAGCTACTCAAGGCCTCAGGGAATTTCCAGGTCATGTGCTCTGCCAATATTTGGCAACAAGAAGCACATGGCAAAAGTAGGCTGGACTTAAAGCAGAAGAACACATGGATCCGCAAAAACGGAGGACAAACGGAAGACATACGGTTACATTCCGTATGTATTCCGTTTTTATTGCGGACCCATTGACTTGAATGGAGCAAAGCAAAAGTGATTTGCGGACAAGAATAGGACATGTTCTATCTTTTCACGGTACGGAAATATGGAAATACTGAAACGGAATGCACACGGAGACACTTCAGTTTTTTTTTGCTGAACCATTGAAATGAATGGTTCAGTATATGTACCGCATACTGAACTACAAAAACGGCCAGTATACTGAACGCAAAATACTGTCGTGTGCATGAGCCCTTAGTCAGATCCTGAACTGTTAAACCTGAATTTCCCTCCCAAAAGAGCCTCAAGCAGTTGCATCTCCCAGGATGAATTGCAATTAGCTCTTTATCCCCTGCATAGAAAATAGTCTCTCACATAGATCCCCAGAGATACATATAATATGCAATGCCCACAATTTTCTTCATTACTATCTAGAGAGATGTAGCTATATAATTCTATGAATTTACAAGTAGAGATGAATGAATGAAAGGTGCCTGGGCTGCATCTCCTAAGTTACTATGCGATCACTACACCAGCATTGAAGGGAGGGGAAATGCAGGAAAAGGTGGATCAGAAGAATAAACAGCAGGGGAGATAGGAAAATCAACAATATTTTAAAACAATATTTTAACTGCATGTGCATTGCATTTTGTATAGTAATACTTTTCAAATTTATAAATAAACTTACAAGCGTTTACCTTAACGTGAATTGATAGCTGTTTGACCCCTTGAGCACCATGATCTGTACTGCTGTTTTGCTGGCAAAGGGAGAGGACTAAGTTGGTCAAGTTGTCAACAGTCAAGGTGTTCCATTCTCTTGGCTGATGGTTTTATACGACAGGTCTAAAGCTAAATGAAAGATCACAATTCTTTCTATTAACTGCCTGTTACAGCACTCCAACCCAGGGGCGTACCTAGAGCATTTGGCACCCGGGGCGAACCCTTTGTTTGGCACCCCCCCTTCCCCCCAAGAAAGTTAAGAAAACATGCACAAACTTTTTTCAATGTTTTCAATAATATTTATAAATAAAAATAAAACCCCTTAATAAAATAAACCTCTGCACACCCCCTTAATGAAATAAACCCATTAACCCCCCTTAATAAAACCCATTAACCACCCCTTAATAGACCCCTTAACCCTTCCTTAATAAAATAAAAACCTGCACCCCCTTAAACCCCAGTATAATAAACATTGGTGGCGCAGTGCGCCCCCCCAACATAATAAACATTGGTGGCGCAGTGCGCCCCCCCTCCCTAGTATAATAAACATATAAACATTGGTGGTGCAGTGCGCCCCCCCCCCAACACCCTAGTATAATAAACATTGGTGGCGCATTGTGCCCCCCCAACATAATAAACATTGGTGGGCAGTGCGCCCCCCCTCCCTAGCATAATAAACATATAAACATTGGTGGTGCAGTGCGCCCCCCCCCAACACCCCAGTATAATAAACATTGGTGGCACAGTGCGCCCCCCCCCCCAACATAATAAACAAAACATTGGTGGGCAGTGCCAATGAGGGTTAAAAAAATAAATAAAAATTAACTCACCACCTCCAATTGATCGCGTAGCAGCCGGTCTCATGTACTTTCTTCAGGACCTGTGGTGATGTCACTGAGCTCATCACATGATACATCACATGATCCATCACCATGGTAATGGACCATGTGATAGAGGCTGGAGCTCAGTGACGTCACCACAGGTCCTGAAGAAATTACAAGGAGACCGGCAGCAGCTACGCGATCAATTGGAGGAGGTGAGTTAATTTTTTATTTTTTAACCCTCATTGGCACTGCCCACTGCCCACCAATGTTTATTATACTGGGGGGGGGGCCGCACTCAATGTTTATTATACTGGGGGGGGCGCACTCAATGTTTATTATACTGGGGGGGCCGCACTCAATGTTTATTATACTGGGGGGGCGCACTCAATGTTTATTATACTGGGGGGGGCCGCACTCAATGTTTATTATACTGGGGGGGCCGCACTCAATGTTTATTATACTGGGGGGGGGGGGCCGCACTCAATGTTAATGAAGATAACTGACCTGTTAATACAAATGCAGGAGGCGGGTGCCGGAATCAAATAGCGGCACCCGACCTCTATGACAGGGAACGGCACCTGAGGGGTTAACTGCCGCTGATGAGGCTGATCGCAGCTCCCTGTCATAGAGGTCGGGTGCTGGCTATTTGATTCCGGCACCCGCCTCCTGCATTTGTATTAACAGGTCAGTTATCTTCATTGGTGGCGCAGTGGCCACAGCCCCTCCCCCGGCGCTGTCCCTCGTCTTATTGGCCGCGGCTGCAGCAGCACAGGGGGCGGGAGAGACCATCTGGAGACCTGCCCCTATCACAGCGCCACGCCTGGCCCACTCGCCACATTTTTTATTTTTTATTTTTAATCCTCAGTCGCGGCTGGCACCCCCCTTGTGAGTGGCACCCGGGGCGGGCCGCCCCCCCCCCCCCCCCCCCCGCCCTCCCCTTGGTACGCCACTGCTCCAACCATTTAAACTCATTGACAAAAAAACTTAAAAAAATAGCGCACCCAGATATAAATGTTGGATTGCTTTAAAACTTGCATTTAGTTTTGTCTCAGATGGATATGTAAATGATTACTGGCATGGTCTGATTAGGCACTGGGTCTTGCCACAAGAGGGCATAAAAGTGCTTCCCCCGCTGCTCTATAAAAAATCTCTCTCAGAGACTGCTTTTGGGCAGTGTACCTCTTGATGACAGATGGTTGACTAGTAGACGATACCTTTACGATACACTACAAGACATTTTTGCCAGTTGACAGACTTTGAGAGGAGGTGCATCATTGGATTGAGAGAATCAGGATGGCCATTTTTTACAAACTGCCCACCATCTAGGCCGTTCTGACATAGCTGTTAGGAGGTATTGGGAGCAATAGTTACGTGAGGACATGCACACACAGTGAACAGGCTCTGGACAGCCAAGACATAAAACCAGTAAAGAGGATCATCTGATCCGCCAACAAGCACAAATGGCTATCACATTTTTATCTACCACCTAGACACAGGTATCACCTTTATTACACACTCCTGTCTCAGGTCGGACTATTTCCAGTTGCTTAGCAAAAGGAAATTTGGTGTCATAGGGCCCAATACCTGTCCTGCCATTAACAACCATCCACCGTCGCCTTAATTTGCAGTGGTGTTGTGATCGAGAAACCAGGACTACACTGGGCTGGAACTGCATCGTCTTCAGTGATTAATCCAGGTTCTGTTTGGGATCTGACGATGGTTGGGTTAGAAGATGGAAGTCTTGTATTGAACGCTTCAATTCTGCCTTTGTTACATGCCACCCCAATTGCTAGTGTGATGATTTTGGGAGCCATATCATAGCTAAAGTCGGTCACCCATATTAGTGACACTAACAGCTCAGTAATATATGCAGGACATCCTGCAGCCACATGAGTTTTGCCTCTCATGCCAGGGCTTCCAACTGGCATTTTCAACTAGATAATGCTTGCCCACACACAAGTATTTATGGGACCAGCTGGGACACCAGATTCTGAAACCTACAAGTGTGCAGGATCTACATGCTTAGCTGCAATATCTATGTCATGCAGGATACCGTAAAGAACCTGTATCCCTCCAGACATATCTCATCTTGTCTCCAGGCTAAAGGCACAACAGGGTACATTTCAATTATACATTTTTCTCCAATAAACTTATCCATTTACTTTAATATTGTGATCACTTACATGTATCGTTGCATTCACACATATAAAGTTTCATTTGATCCCAACAACTCATTTGTGTTTTTTTGTTATTTAATGGCTGTACTGTATTTACACATGCAAGGTAAGGCTACTTTCACACTTGCGTTCGGAGCGGATCCGTCTGGTGTCTGCACAGACGGATCCGCTCCTATAATGCAAACGATGGGATCCATTCAGAACGGATCCGTCTGCATTATCTTTCAGAAAAAAATTCTAAGTCTGAAAGTTAGTCAGACGGATCCGTCCAGACTTTGGATTGAAAGTCAATGGGGGACGGATCCGTTTGAAATTGCACCATATTGTGTCAACTTCAAACAGATCCGTCCCCATTGACTTACATTGTAAGTCTGGACAGATCCGTTTGGCTCCGCACGGCCAGGCGGACACCCGAACGCTGCAAGCTGCGTTCGGGTGTCCGCCTGCTGAGCGGAACGGAGGTCAAACGGTGCCAGACTGAGGCATTCTGAGCGGATCCGCATCCATTCAGAATGCATTGGGGCCGTACGGATCCGCTTGTGAGAGCCTTCAAACGGAGCTCACAAGCGGAGCCCCGAATGCTAGTGTGAAAGTAGCCTAATATAGTATACTGCTTTTTACAGTTCAGCAAAAAGGATATTAACACTGCAAAATAAAAAATGGCATGAGACAAGAAGGTTCTTTGAGTGCACTGATGTATCTTATTGTAATATGTGGGCTCTTGTGTTATAGCAGCCCATGCTGCAGTTATGTATGTGATGTTCTTTACCTTTTTGTATTTTTCTAACAACTTCTGATAAAATCAGATATGTCCTTAAATGTATTTCAGAGCACTCATGCATCAATTTTTCCTACTGACGCTGAGCCAAAACACTCTCCCTGATTACTATCATATAAATGGTAACTAGTAAAAAATGATGAAATGTTGCAATATGTATCATAAAAACCGTAATACAACTTTTGAATTATAGTATGTTCAATAAAGCAATAAAATAATAGTAATACTTGCAACTTGAACAAATCAATATGTAGAGTATGAAAGGACATATCAGTGTATGAGCTAAACCTATTTTATACAACATGGCTCCAAAAATATGTCACAGACACTGCAAAAATATATATTACATCAACACCTCTCAACATCTAGCCAACTGTTTAGCATCAAGGTTATCTAATACTGAAAAAAGATACTAGCAATTAGAGTTGAGCGAATGGAAGCATCTAAAGCGGAATTCCATCCAAAGTTTAGGAAATTTAGATTCACCACAAAGCTGAATTTTCTTGCGCTTTGTGATAAAGAATAATTTTTCCTAAAATGGCAGCTAGAGTCTTATAAAGAGCGGAAAAAAAATACTCACCTCAATCACTTGCTCGCGTAGAGGCAGTCCACTACTTTCTTGAGCAGAAAATACCTGCCGAAAGACCTTTTTTTAAACCCAAAAGGCCCCATTGGACTAGCGTATTACCGTTTTTAATGACCGTTAGATAGGTGCACTTTTGTCTAAGCGGCCACTAAAAATGGTCCCATTGATTGATACGCTGAGTAGGGTTTTAAAGTAGTGATTTGTGATGAATAAATTCATCACTAATCTAATTTCTTGGCAAACTTTGGCAATGCTGCTGAATCAAACGATACTACAAAAAAAGTAAATGAATAGCATAGACTTAAAGATTTCTAACCATCCATGCTAAATTACCAGCTTTATTATTTGTTTTTTGATGTAACAACCTGTAAGAAATATTAAAAGATGCTACAAATTTAAATTTATTGAGGTTTTCCATTTTCAACTTGTAAAATGTCAAATTTTCAATAAATATATTACATCATCTCCAATCAAAAATGTTTTGGCTGTGACTCCTTAAAAGGATTCTTTGAGACTGGGAACCCCATTTCATATGGGCAGACAGGGTGCTAGGAATGAAAACAAATGACTCCTCTGTGATGGATGCTCTGGTTCCAACATTAAAGGGGTTGTCTTAGTTATAAAAAAAAATATATATAGCACTGTAAATCTGATGATCAGCAATATATAACTAAGCTAAGCAAGTTTTCGGCAAAAAAAAAAATCTATTTTCTCATTTCCCTGGTTCTCTTCTGGCCCTTTATTTACCCGCAATAACAAAAATCTCTGCCCCTCCCCGTGCTCTGCAAAGGGAATGAATACAAGTGCTGCCACACATAGATCTATATATTGATCACCTGGAAGTCAGGGGCCTAGGGGCTAGGGGCTTACTAGGGCCATTTTTATATAGGGTAAGGTTCCGGACAGGGTCGCTCTTATCAGGGCGGGTGGTCTGTGGTTAGGCTATCAGGGCCAGAATAGCACCCCTCTGTAGGGCAATATCAGGGACAGTTCTTTGCCCACCCTGTCCTTCAATACCACATCACTATCTAGCCCAGGGATAGATTTTTTTTTGCTTTCCCTCCTGGATTCATCGATGTGCACTGGAACCCCCCGGATTGTGGTAGGACATATGGTTTCTGATTTGGTGCCGCCGAGCACCTGATTTAGTGCCGCCGAGCACTTGTTATTGCCTACCACATCTATACTTTTTGCTTAACTTTAATAATTTAAATTATTTTAATTTTGAAGGATTTTTCCATTCACTTGTCCGCAAAATGGGTCCGCATCCATTCCGCAATTTTGCGGAACGGGTGCAGACCCATTCATTTTCAATGGGGCCGGAATGTGCTGTCCGCATCCGCATTTGCGGATCCGCACTTCCGCATCTGTGCTTCAGTTTCCGCAAAAAAATAGAAAATGTGGTATTCTTGTCCACAATTGCAGACAAGATTAGGCATTTTCTATTATAGTGCCGGCGATGTGCAGTCCACAAATTCCGGAATGCACACTGCCGGTGTCCGTGTTTTGCGGATCCGCAAAACACTTACGAACGTGTGAATGGACCCTCATAGTAAAATTATTAAAGGTTACGTTTTATCTTCATGTATATTCTAATGGATTGCCTTCCTTGTACAATGTTATAATATACTTTCTATGTTAGAAAGTATATTATAGTGCATTTGTATTGTGCGGCAGTTGTGTGCGGTTCTGCTGCGATACTGCAGGTATATAGAGGGACAAGCGTTATTGGAACAAATAATTTCTACTGGTGTGATATACCAGTCGTCCCAAAAAAAAAACTGATTGAAGCGGGGTGTTATATACCAATATACTTTCTTTATAGTGCATTTGGGTACTGTATAGTGCATTTGCGCATGCGCGTACGCGAAAATTATATTGCCGATATTTTGCATTGAAAAAAAAATTAATGGAGATCGCAAATTCGAATAATGCATCTGGTATGTCACTGTCCATGTTGTAGGACTATTTGTGCACTTCTGGTATGTCACTGTCCATGTTGTGGGACTATTTGTGCACTTCTAGTAATTATTTCTTGGCTGCAAATATTAGCTGAAGGTTTTTCAGGTTCGCCTGCCATTAAAATTAATGGGACCCACCGCGAACTTGCGGTTCGCGAACATTTGATCGCGTTCGCGAACCGTCCCCCCAGATGTTCGTCCATCACTACTGTATACTATAGGGTGCTTTACTGCATACTATGGGGTGCTGTATACTATAGCGTGCTATACTGCATATTGTGGGTGCTGTATACTATAAGGTACTATACTGCATACTGTGGGTTGTTGTGTACTATAGGGTGCTATACTGCATACTGTGGGGTGCTGTATACTATTGGGTGCTATAGTACATACTGTGGGTTGCTGTATACTATAGGGTGCTATACTGAATATTGTGGGGTGCTGTATACTATAGGGTGCTATACTGCATACTGTGGGGTGCTGTATACTATAGGGTGCTATACTGCATACTGGGGGGTGCTGCATACTATAGGGTGCTATACTGCATACTGTGGGGTGCTGTATACTATAGGGTTCTATATTGCATACTGTGGGGTGCTGTATACTATAGGGTGCTATACTGCATACTGTGGGGTGCTGTATACTATGTATTGCATACTGTGGGGTACTGTATTCTGGGCGGTTTTAAATAATGTATGCTGTGGGGTATTACACTGTATACTGCGGAGTGTTGTATGCTATACACTATGTGGGGCTGGAGGTGTTATATGATAGATGTCAATTCAACAAATCTGACCTAGATAAATGAAGGGTATTAGGTTCTACTAAATAAAATCTGGCCCCCCTATGGCTGATAGCCCCCAATTGACATTTATCCCATAATCTCTAATAATAAATCCTCTCTATTTCATTAAAAGTCCTCCAACCACTAAACACCCCCGAGCTATCGTAGTGTATTATTCTGTGTTCAATCCTGCACCAGGAATGTGGTTCTGTGCACTGTCACCACTCAGCCCTCTATTACTTCCTTTTCATTGATTAATCGCATTGATTATATGGTTTAGGGTCAGCACTGAAGATAGCTGTCCTCTAAAATGGCTTCATACGCTGCCACCAAAATGTTTGCCAGATCCCTGGCATCCTCTGGGGGAAATTGGCAATGACATTATATACATGGCAGAGTTTTCATTAACCCCTTCACGACTGCCATATGGCTATATACGAGCTATCTGTACATACCCCATCATGGCAGCTTTTTAATCCAAGCATTGCAAAACGCTTGGATTAAAGCTTCTACCCCTGCACTGCTACTGTCATCGACAGAATACGGCCCAGTATTGACGGCAAGGGACCAATCAGAGTGGTCCCTTGTCGGTGATCGCTCTGATTGGTTAGTCTGTGCACACTAACCAATCGGAACGGGGCAGTGTTAGGCCTCTTTCACACGGGCGTCATATTTTTTTGCCCGGATAAGATGCTGGTGCATTACATTGTAATGCGTTTTGCATGCACGTGAGAAAAATCAGCATGTTTGGTACCCAAAACTGAACTTCTTCACAGAAGTTCGGGTTTGGGTTAAGTGTTCTGTAGATTGTATTATTTTCCCTTATAACATGGTTATAAGGGAAAATAATAGCATTCTTAATACAGAATGCATAGTACAATAGGGCTGGAGGGGCAAATAAATATTTAATTCAGGCCTACACTGGTTCAGACAGTGTGAGATACACCCTCTAAATACAGGGGTTTGATTCAAGCATTTGAAATACAGCCATTTGAAATTCAGCCATTTTGGGCAAATAAATATTTCATTCAGGCCTACACTGGTTCAGGCCCTGTGAGATACACCCTTTACATACAGGGGTTTGATTCAGGCATTTGAAATACAGCCATTTTGGGCAAAAAAATCTTTAATTAAGGCCTAGTCTGGTTCATGCCGTGAGAGATACACCCTTTACATACTGTTGTTCTATTCTACTATTAATTAAACACCCATTTAGGGCAAGATCCTAAATTTGAAAAATATGAGGAGAGCATCAAATAAGGGAAGTGGCCCAGGTCGTGGTGCTGCTGGTGGAGCTCCTGTTGCAGGGAGAGGACGTGGTCGATCTGTGCCAGCTACACGCACAAGTGAAACCCCTTCCTCAGGTGCGAGTAGGCGACAAAACCTGCAGCGGTATTTGGTCGGGCCTAATGCTTCTCTACGAATGGTGAGGCCTGAACAAGTACAGGCGATAGTAGATTGGGTTGCTGACAGTGGATCCAGTTCCTTCATATTGTCTCCCACCCAGTCTCCTGCTGAAAGACCACAGTTGGCACCTGCAGCCGATGTCCATCAGTCTTTCACCTCACCCCCTTACAAATCAGCCAAGCAGTCTGAGCCCCAAGTCATGCAGAAGTCTCTTCTGCATTTTGATGACTCTGTTAGCAGGGTTTCCCAGGGCCATCCACCTAGCCCTGCCCCAGAAGTGGAAGAGATTGAGTGCACTGATGCCCAACCACTTATCTTTCAAGATGAGTACATGGGAGGACCATCGCAGCTTGTCTCGGATGATGACGAAACACAGGTGCCAACTGCTGCAAGTGCGCAGACCGACAAGGAAGGCATGGGTGAAGACTGGGTGGAAGATGATGTGGAGGATGATGAGGTCCTCGACCCCACATGGAATCAAGGTCATGCGAGTGACCTATGTAATTCGGAGGAAGAGGCGGTGGTCGTACAGAGCCACCAGCACAGCAGAAGAGTTAGCTGCCGTCCTCTAGACAGTACGCCTCCTACTGCCCACCGCAGCAAGGGACCGAGCACACCAAAGCCAGCTCCAAGGAGTTCCCTGGCGTGGCAGTTCTTCAGACAATGTGCTGACAACAAGACACGAGTGGTTTGCACGCTGTGCAATCAGAGCCTGAAGCGAGGCATAAACGTTCTCAACCTGAGCACAACCTGCATGACCAGGCATTTAAGTGCAAAGCACGAGCTGCAGTGGAGTAGACACCTCAAAAACCAAGAAAGGTCTCTGGCTCCTCCTGCTTCCTCTTCTGCTGCAGTCACAGCCTCTTCATCCACCTCTGGAGTGACAGTGCCACCTGGCACCCCGCAAACAGAGGATCTGCCAGCAACACCAACACCTGGGTCACCAAGCATCTCCACAATGTCCCACGGAAGCGTTCAGCTCTCCATATCCCAAATGCTGGAGAGGAAGAGGAAGTACCCCCCTACCCACCCGCGATCCCCAGCCCTGAATGCCAGCATTTCTAAATTACTGGCCTTTGAAATGCTGTCATTCCGTCTGGTGGAGACAGAGAGTTTTAGAGGTCTTATGGCGGTGGCTGTCCCACAGTACGTCGTGCCCAGCCGCCACTACTTTTCAAGGCGAGCAATCCCTTCCCTTCACAACCAAGTAGGGGACAAAATCAGGTGTGCACTGCGCAACGCCATCTGTGGCAAGGTGCACCTGACTACGGATACGTGGACCAGTAAGCACGGTCAGGGACGTTATATCTCCATAACAGCACACTGGGTAAATGCAGTGGTGGTTGGTCCTGAGGCGGATAGCAGTTTGGCGCATGTCCTTCCACCACCGAGGATTGCAGGGCGCTTCAGTTTGCCTCCTGTTGCTTCCTCCTCCTACTCTGCTTCCTCATCCTCTACCAGCTCCTCATCCGGTCAGCGTAACACCTTCACCACCAACTTCAGCACAGCCAGGGGTAAACGACAGCAGGCAGTTTTAAAACTTATCTGTTTGGGGGACAAACCCCACACCGCACAGGAGCTGTGGACGGGCCTTGAACAACAGACCGATGAGTGGTTTGTGCCCGTCAGCCTCATATAATTGACGAAATCTTGTAGCAGCTCTGGGACTAGCCGGTTTGACGCACATCCCTTGCCTGGCGCATGTGCTGAATTTGGTGGTGCAGAGATTCCTTAAAATCCAACCCGATATGTCAGAGCTGCTGCATAAAGTGCGGGCCATCTGTGCGCGCTTTCGGCGTTCTCACCCTGCTGCTGCTCGCCTGTCAGCGCTGCAGCGTAACTTCGGCCTTCCCGCTCACCGCCTCATATGCGACATGCCCACAAGGTGGAACTCCACCTTGCACATGCTATCCAGACTGTGCGAGCAGCAGCAGCAGGCGATAGTGGAGTTTCAGCTGCAGCACGCACGGGTGAGTCGCTCGGCGGCCTCCTTAATTCCGTCACTGGAACGTGATCATAAGATGCGCGAGTACAATCGCACGCTGGTAGACGCGCTGCTGGTGGCATTCCCACCTGACAGCGGGGGCACAGTGGAAGCACAAGGCGAAGGCAGAGGAGGAGGAAGAGGTCGCCAACGCAGCTGGGGCACCGCCAGCACCTCAGAAAGCAGGGTTAGCATGGCCGAAATGTGGAAAATCTTTGTCAGCACGCCACAACAACCAGCACCACCAGCTGATATGGAACGTCTTAGCAGGAGGCAGCATTTCACCAACATGGTGGAGCAGTATGTGTGCACACGCCTACATGTACTGAATGACTGGTCTGCCCCATTCAACTTCTGAGTCTCCAAATTGGGCACATGGCCTGAGCTTGCCCTTTATGCCTTGGAGGTGCTGGCCTGCCCTGCAGCCAGTGTATTATCTGAACGTGTGTTTAGCACGGCAGGGGGCGTCATCACAGACAAGCGCAGCCGCCTGTCCACAGCCAATGTGGACAAGCTCACGTTCATTAAAATGAACCAGGCATAGATCCCACAGGACTTGTCCGTTCCTTGTGCACAATAGACATGTATACTGGCACTAAGCAGCCATTGTTATACTGCAGCGCAATTGCTCATGTTTGTATTTTGGATATTTCACACTCTTTTGGAGTGTACCTTAATTTTACAAAATTAAATTAAAACCAAAAACCTGTGTTGGCTATCTTGTCCTCCTCCACCGCCGCTTCGACCTACTCCGCTACGTCCACCGCCTCCTCAAACTCCTACTCCATATGGAAGTCCACCTCATAAATCCATTTTTTTTTTTTTGTACGTGTTTTATTTTATATCATTTCACTACTTTGTCATTTACATTTTCTGGTGAAATTAAGCAATTTTTGGGTGTAAAGTACCACTGCTATACCTAGTAGGCCGTTTAAAAAAATATATAAAAATTGTAATTAACATTTTCTGGTGAAATTAACCAATTTTTGGGTGTATGGTACCACTGCTATTCCTAGTATGCCGGTTAAAAAAAATAAAATAAAAATTGCAGACTAGACAAACTAGAGAGGTATTTTTTCTGTTAAGGGCCTTGCTGTATTGAATTTTAAGGAGTTACAAGGCTGCTGCCAGCTAGTGCTAGGACATAAATTTACAAGGGGCCCAAATATGGATGGGAAAGGACCAGGCTTATTAACCTGTAGGATACCAGTGCTGTACCTGTACGGCGCTGCAGGACGTGAATTGAGTGCCAGCGCTGCACAGGCATGGTGGGCTGATCTGGCAGGTGCAGGAGATTTGCCCATCCGATCAGCTGCACGGGTCTAGCTGTCACTGACAGCTGAGCCCCTACTATCAGGGCAAGGTGCATCGCCATCAGTGAAAGCGTTTTCAATTTTATTCTCATCAGATCAGAGCACCTTCCTCCATACATTTTGGGAGTCTCCCATGTGCCTTTTTGCAAACTCACAACGTGCCTTTTTGTTTTTAGCTGAAAGTAATATCTTTCTTCTGGCCACTCTGCCATAAGGCCCAACTCTATGGAGTGTATGGCTTATTGTCGTCCTATGTACAGATACTCCAGTCTCTGCTGTGTAACTCTGCAGCTCCTTCAGGGTCTCTGTGCTGCCTCTCTGATTAATGCCCTCCTTGCCCGGTCCATGAGTTTTGGTGGGCATCTGTCTCTTGGCAGGTTTGCTGTTGTGCCATGTTCTTTCCATTTGGTTATGATAGATTTGATGGTGCTCCTGGGGATCATCAAAGATTTGGATATTTTTTAGAACCTAACCCTGACTTGTACTTCTCAACAACATTGTCCCTTACTTGTTTTGAGAGTTCCTTGGTCTTCATGGCAGTGTTTGGTTAATGATGCCTCTTGCTTAGGTGTTTCAGCCTCTGGGGCCTTTCAAAAAAGGTGTGTATATGTAATGACAGATAATGTGACACTTAGATTGCACACAGGTGGACATCATTTCACTAATTATGTGACTTCTGAAGGTAATTGGTTGCACCAGAACTTTTTATAGGCTTCCTAACAAAGGGGGTGAATACATACGCACATGCCAATTTTCTGCTTTCTATTTCTAAACAATAGTTTTAATTATATATTTTTCTAATTTCACTTCATCAACTTAGGTTGGGTTCACACGAGTGTGTCCGGATTAGGTCCAGATGCGTCCCGGTGTGTTGCGGCAAACCTGCGCGAGTAGGAATGCAATTGCAGTCAGTTTTGACTGCGATTGCGTTCCGATGTTCAGTTTTTATCGCGCGGGTGCACTTCTTCTTTATCGGGTGCACTTCTTCTTTATCGCGCGGGTGCACTTCTTCACAGAAGTTCGGGCTTGGGATCGGTGTTCTGTAGATTGTATTATTTTCCCTTATAACATGGTTATAAGGGAAAATAATAGCATTCTGAATACAGAATGCATAGTAGGTGATCAATTGAGGGAAAAAATAAAAATAAAAAAATTAACTCACCTCCTCCGCATAGTTCCCGGTCTCTTCTTTACTTCTTTAATGATGAGCTGTCGGCTAAAGGACCTTTGGTGACGTCAGATCACATGCTCCAATCACATGGTCCATCACCACGGTGATGGACCATGTGATTGGAGCATGTGATCTGACGTCACCAAAGGTCCTTTAGCCGACAGCTCATCAGAAGAGACTGGGAACTACGCGATCAAGAGGAGAAGGTGAGTTAATTTGTTTATTTTTTTTAACCCCTCCAGCGCTATTTTACTAAGCATTCTGTATTCAGAATGCTATTATTTTCCCTTATAACCATGTTATAAGGGAAAATAATACAGTGAATAGACTGTCACCTAGCAACCATGCGTGAAAATCGCACCACATCCGCACTTGCTTGCGGATGCTTGCGATTTTCACGCAACCCCATTCACTTTTATGGCCCCTGCGTTGTGTAAAAAACGCAGAATATAGAGCATGCTGCGATTTTCACGCAACGCACAAGAGATGCGTGAAAATCATTGTTCATCTGAACAGCCCCATTGAAATGAATGGGTCTGGATTCAGTGCGGGTGCAATGCGTTCACCTACCGCATTGCACCCGCGCGGAAATCTCGCCCGTGTGAACGCAGCCTTAGATTATTGTGTTCTGATCCATCACATAAAATTCAGATTAACAAAACATTAAATTTAAGGCTATAATCTAACAAAAAAGTCAAGGGGGGTGAATACTTTTGCAAGCCACTGTACATGTCAGTGGGTGGTGCACATACTTAAGCTCCATCTTCAGAGGTGAAAATGGAAAACTAGCAGTTAGAAGTCATGCATCATAGAGCCTGAAAGACATAAACCTGATGTAATATTACCTCTAACCTTTATCCAAGCCATATTATCACTGGGGCCCTGTTAGTATCCTACAGGGAGTAGTTATCATTATATCCTTCAGGAGGTAGTCATCATTGCAGGGGCGTACCTAGAGCATTTGGCACCCGGGGCAAACCCTTTGCACACCCCCTTAACGAAATAAACCCATTAACCCCCCTTAATAAAACCCATTAACCACCCCTTAATAGACCCCTTAACCCTTCCTTAATAAAATAAAAACCTGCACCCCCTTAAACCCCAGTATAATAAACATTGGTGGCGCAGTGCGCCCCCCCCAACATAATAAACATTGGTGGCGCAGTGCGCCCCCCCTCCCTAGTATAATAAACATATAAACATTGGTGGTGCAGTGCGCCCCCCCAACACCCTAGTATAATAAACATTGGTGGCGCAGTGTGCCCCCCCAACATAATAAACATTGGTGGGCAGTGCGCCCCCCCTCCCTAGCATAATAAACATATAAACATTGGTGGTGCAGTGCGCCCCCCCCAACACCCCAGTATAATAAACATTGGTGGCACAGTGCGCCCCCCCCCCCCCAACATAATAAACATTGGTGGGCAGTGCCAATGAGGGTTAAAAAAATAAATAAAAATTAACTCACCACCTCCAATTGATCGCGTAGCAGCCGGTCTCATGTACTTTCTTCAGGACCTGTCAAAGGACCTGTGGTGATGTCACTGAGCTCATCACATGATACATCACATGATCCATCACCATGGTAATGGACCATGTGATAGAGGCTGGAGCTCAGTGACGTCACCACAGGTCCTGAAGAAATTACAAGGAGACCGGCAGCAGCTACGCGATCAATTGGAGGAGGTGAGTTAATTTTTTATTTTTTAACCCTCATTGGCACTGCCCACTGCCCACCAATGTTTATTATCCTGGGGGGGGGGGGGGGCCTCACTCAATGTTTATTATACTGGGGGGGGGGGGCGCACTCAATGTTTATTATACTGGGGGGGGCCGCACTTAATGTTTATTATACTCGGGGGGGCGCACTCATTGTTTATTATACTGGGGGGGCGCACTCAATGTTTATTATACTGGGGGGGCCGCACTCAATGTTTATTATACTGGGGGGGGGGGGCCGCACTCAATGTTAATGAAGATAACTGACCTGTTAATACAAATGCAGGGGGCGGGTGCCGGAATCAAATAGCGGCACCCGACCTCTATGACAGGGAGCGGCACCTGAGGGGTTAACTGCCGCTGATGAGGCTGATCGCAGCTCCCTGTCATAGAGGTCGGGTGCCGCTATTTGATTCCGGCACCCGCCTCCTGCATTTGTATTAACAGGTCAGTTATCTTCATTGGTGGCGCAGTGGCCACAGCCCCTCCCCCGGCCCTGTCCCTCTTCTTATTGGCCGCGGCGGCAGCAGCACAGGGGGAGGGAGAGACCATCTGGAGCCCTGCGCCTATCACAGCGCCACGCCTGGCCCACTCGCCACATATTTTTTATTTTATTTAAAAATTTATTTATTTTTTTTTTATCCTCAGTCGCGGCTGGCACCCCCCTTGTGAGTGGCACCCGGGGCGGGCCGCCCCCCCCTTGGTACGCCACTGCATCATTGTAACATTATGTGATGTTGTCTGTGTATACTTCTTATAGTGACTCTGTCATGGCTCAACACAGCACTGCTTTATAGTTATGGCTGCAAAGGCTTCAACTGAGGCCTAGTAGAGGACAGTAAGAGATCTCTGTAATGGCATCCTACGTGTACAGCCCCATTACTTGAATGGGGTCCGCGATCCGTCCGTTACGCAAAAAGATAGAACACTTTCTATTTTTTTGCTCAATGGAAGCATGGAACGGAGCCCCACAGGAGCATTCCTTAGTGCTTCCATTCCGTTCCGTGCTTCCGCTCTGTTCAGCACCGCACCGCACCTCCGGATTTGCGGAGCCATTCAAGTAAATGGGTCCGCATCCGTGATGTGGAATGCACACGGTTGGTTCCCCGTGTATTGCAGGCCGCAATACGGTCACAGGAGCACTACGGTCATGTGAATGAGCCCTAAGATTGATAGCAAAAATTTTAATGAATATTAAGATTACGCAGCAAAATGAGCATTGTTGTGTTCATGAAGACTTACTTTGTTAAAGAAGTGTTAAAAACATGGGCATAATGGAATGTGTTAAAATTTTTAAAATTAACCATTTTTCAACAAATCCCCTGCCACTATTGTGCCAACACTCCAGTAATCCCTGCCTGTCTGCTTATTTTGCAATGATATACTGTATGTCTATAGTGGTTATGTGAATGTACCTGACTTCATCACATAGGACAGCATTGGTAGAAACCACTGAAGAGTTGGCTAAGTAGCTACCAGGACTGTAAGAGGAGAATAATGTTTATTTAATTTTATTATATTTCCTACTGTAATATTTTTTTCACACTCATTACATTTTTTTCTGGACCCTGTGATAAATATTTATTAAGTGCATAAACACATAGGGAGACATTTATGAAGACAGGCGATTCCCTCCTATGCTGGCGGGTCATCCACCTAAATTATGTAGAGGTGCCATCCTATACATAACTTAGGCAGACTTTACACTTGTCTAAATCTATGCCACCTAAAACAGGCGTAGAAAATTAGAAATGAGACAGGCCTGTCGGACTGCCCCTTTCTACGCACATGCCATGCCCTATTTTTTAGACCTGGCGTGAGCGGCGGAAAAGGGGAAAAAGTTGCAGATTGCGGCACAAATAAACTTTGTGCCACAACCTGCGGCAGATATATGCCAAAAAGTGGCGTATATCTATTTGTAAATGACCTCCATAATATATACATTCACAATACCATGTAAAATGTACAACATAAACAAAAAACTACCTAAGGTTATGCTATAGCAGTGTCCAGTAGAAATGTACAGTATTTATTCTTTTTACAGTGGAGCCTTTAGGGTATGGATATCACTCCATGGCATCTGTCAGAGGCATCCGATTAACCTAAATGTCATGACATATATACTGTCGGTAAACGTAGGCCATAAACGTGTGGTGAATAAAGCCTTTAAAGGCCAGGCCAGTCCTATGTAAATAAATCATAATACTTATTATCTTAATATCAATATATTTACTCATATGTTCACACACACACACACACACACACACACACACACACACATACACTCATATACATTAATGCACACATATACACATATAAATATTTGCACACATATGCACATTTATATACACATCCAGTATACGCACATTTACACCGATACACTGTACAGTATGAACTAATGTACTTAAACACACTCATACAACACTAACCTTTTATGTTCATGATCTGCCATGCAGGCATTCTCCTTTGGTAGACATCCCCACCCCAATGTCAGGACAGCTGTGGAGGTGGTCAGGAGTACAGTTAAGAGAGAAACTGATAACCAGCTCCAGAAATCAAGTAAAGGATTGGAGACAGGGCACAGACAGGAACCTACAGACATCTATCAGGTGCTGAATATTACACCTGGGGCTTCTATAGGAGAATATACTCAGGGCACTATAATGGGGCACTATAACTGTAGAGGACACCTTGCTTGGCACAAGTATTTATATATGGTACTAGCATTTTAATGGGGTTATATCTTTATGGCACTATTTCTTCTAAAGTATAGCATTTGGGCCCATTGAAAAACACAGAAGGCACAGAATTGGAGTGGCAGCAGAATAGGAAGTTTAGGGCACCAGGATGGCAGTTTGCATGCTGAGATGCTTGAGAGAATTATGGAAAAGTGATATATATATATATATATATATATATATATATATATATACAGTTGTGTTCAAAATAATAGCAGTCAGACATCACTAACCTGATCAATCACTGTTTTTGTTAGAAATGATATTTCTACATGGCAAATAATTTACTAGCAGGTGTAGTAGAGTAATAGAAACTCAACAGACCCAACAGTCATGACATGAATGCTGCTGATTCTGTGTAAATGAATCACTAATTGAAAGGGGCATGTTCAAAATAATAGCAGTGGGGAGTTCAATGAGTGAGGTCATTCATTCTTTGAAAAACAGGTGGCAATTATTGCCCTTATTTAAGGAAGGAAGGCAGCAAATGTTGTACATGCTGGTTGCAGTGCATTTCACATCCACATAATTGCTATCTTGTGTAGGATGTCTATTGTGGTACTTGTGGTTCGCTGCGGGCATCCTCCACTGTATGCATTTTTGCTGGGGATCGTCATTAGCAACGGGCCACAAGTGCAGGATTTGCTCCCCTATATATATGCACAACTGCATGTGGGTTTGAGCAGCTCCTGCTTGTTTAATACCACGCCATTCTTTTAAGTTTGTATTTACAGTGCATTTCTTTCTGAAATTCAGAGGAAAATAGGTCGTTCCAGACATTGTTCAGAAGAATAGCGTACCTGGATTAAAAAGTTGATTGGAGAGGGAAAACATATAAAGAAGTGCAGAAAATGATAGGCTGCTCAGCTAAAATGATCACAAATGTTTTAAAATGGCAACCAAAACTTGAAAGACGCGGAAGAAAGCAAAAAACTACCATTTGAATGGATAGAAGAATAGCAAAAATGGCAAGGACTCGGCCAACAATCAGCTCCAGGAAGATCAAAGAAGGTCTAAAGTTACTTGTGAGTACTGTTACAATTTGAGGAAGCCTATGTGAAGCCAAGTTATCTGCAAGAAGCCCCCGCAATGTCCCACTGTTTAAAAAAAGACATGTGCTGAAGGGGTTACAATTTGCCAAAAAGCACATTGACTGGCCTAAAGGGACATTTTGTGGACTGATGAAAGTAAGATAGTTTTTTGGGGGTCTAATGGCCGAAGACAGTTTGTCAGATGACCCCCAAACACTGAATTCAAGCCACAGTACACTGTGAAGGCAGTGAAGCATGGTGGCGCAAGCATCATGATATGGGGATGTTTCTCATACTACAGTGTTGGGCCTATTTATTGCATAGCAGGGCTCGTGTTTGAATACATCAGAATACGTTAAGAGGTCATACTGCCTTATGCTGAAGAGGAAATGCCCTTGAAATGGGTGTTCCAACAAGACAACGACCCCAAACACACCAGTAAACGAACAACATCTTGGTTCCAGACCAACAAGATTGACGTTATGGAGTGGCCAGCCCAATCCCCGGATCTTAATCCAATAGAAAACTTGTGGGGTGACATCAAAAATTCAGTTTCTGGGGCAAAACCAAGAAATAGAGAAGAACTGTGGAATGTAGTCCAATCATCCTGGGCTGGAATACCTGTTCAAAGGTGCCAGAAGTTGGCTGACTCCATGCAACACAGATGTACAGCAGTTCTCAGAAACAGCGGTTATACAACTAAATATTAGTTAAGTGATTCAAAGGAAAGCAAAATCTTCAAACATTTTTCAGTTTATATAGTAAATGTTTGAGTTTGTAAAGAAGAATACAAACACTGCTATTTTTTTGTCAAATATTCACTTTTCTTCAATTTTTTTTAGAGGAACAATACAAATGTGATATATTATTCTTCATGTTTTGTTTTGGAATAGAATGTGTAGTGTTCACAATGCATTTGTGTGTATGGAAATAAAAGCTATTAGAAGGATTTTGAGCTTTATTACCTTTTTTAAACACACTGCTATTATTTTGAACACAACTGTATATATATATATATATATATATATATATATAAAAAGTCGCCACCTGGATTTTAACTAAGCAAATGGTTATGAGCCTCCTATTGGATAATTACTGCATGGGCGATTATCTTTCAGCTGGCAATACGTTATTTAACCCCAACTGGTGCAATGAGTTGCTTCTCATTTCTTAAACAACCATGTCAAAAGACACATCTCGTGGTTGTGGAAAAGATGTTAGTCTGTTTGAGATGGGTCAAATCATTGGCATGCATCAAGCAGAGAAAACATCTAAGGAGATTGCAGAAACTACTAAAATACCCATCGTATTAGAGGAAGAAATGTAACGAGAAAAAAATCCTGAATGATCGTGATCGGCGATCACTTAAACATTTGGTGAAATCAAATCGAAGTAAAACAACAGTAGAACTCAGGGCTATGTTTAATAGTGAAAGTAAGACCATTTCCACACGCACAATGCGAAGGGAACTCAAGGGATTGGGATTGAACAGCTGTGTAGCCGTAAGAAAACCACTAATCAGTGAGGCAAACCAGAAAAAAAGGCTTCAATTTGCTAGGGAGCATAAAGATTGGACTCTGGAGCAATGGAAGAAGGTCATGTGGTCTGATGAGTCCAGATTTACCCTGTTACAGAGTGATGGGCGCATCAGGGTAAGAATAGAGGCAGATGAAGTGATGCACCCATCATGCCTAGTGCATACTGTACAAGCCTGTGGGGACAGTGCTATGATCTGGGGTTGCTGCAGTTGGTCAGGTCTAGGTTCAGCAACAGTATGTGCTACAAGAATGAGGTCAGCTGACTACCTGAACATACTGAATGACCAGGTTATTCCATTAATGGATTTTTTCTTCCCTGATGGCACGGGCATATTCCAAGATGACAATACCAGGATTCAAAGGGCTCAAATTGTGAAAGAGTGGTTCAGGGAGCAAAAGTTTGGACACACCTTCTCATTCAAAGAGTTTTCTTTATTTTCATGACTATGAAAATTGTAGATTCACACTGAAGGCATCAAAACTATGAATTAACATATGAGGAATTATATACATAACAAACATAACAAACAAGTGTGAAACAACTGAAAATATGTCATATTCTAGGTTCTTCAAAGTAGCCACCTTTTGCTTTGATTACTGCTTTGCACACTCTTGGCATTCTCTTGATGAGCTTCAAGAGGTAGTCCCCTGAAATGGTTTTCACTTCACAGGTGTGCCCTGTCAGGTTTAATAAGTGGGATTTCTTGCCTTATAAATGGGGTTGGGACCATCAGTTGCGTTGAGGAGAAGTCAGGTGGATACACAGCTGATAGTCCTACTGAATAGACTGTTAGAATTTGTATTTTGGCAAGAAAAAAGCAGCTAAGTAAAGAAAAACGAGTGGCCATCATTACTTTAAGAAATGAAGGTCAGTCAGTCAGCCGAAAAAATGGGAAAACTTTGAAAGCAAGGGCTATTTGACCATGAAGGAGAGTGATGGGGTGCTGCACCAGATGACCTGGCCTCCACAGTCACCGGACCTGAACCCAATCGAGATGGTTTGGGGTGAGCTGGACCACAGAGTGAAGGCAAAAGGGCCAACAAGTGCTAAGCATCTCTGGGAACTCCTTCAAGACTGTTGGAAGACCATTTCAGGGGACTACCTCTTGAAGCTCATCAAGAGAATGCCAAGAGTGTGCAAAGCAGTAATCAAAGCAAAAGGTGGCTACTTTGAAGAACCTGGAATAGGACATATTTTCAGTTATTTCACACTTGTTTGTTATGTATATAATTCCACATGTGTTAATTCATAGTTTTGATGCCTTCATAGTCATGAAAATAAAGAAAACTCTTTGAATGAGAAGGTGTGTCCAAACTTTTGGTCTGTACTGTATATATATATATATATATATATATATATACACACACGTGTGTGTGTATCTGCGGTATATTTATATATATACCGTATTTATCGGCGTATAACACGCACTGGCGTATAACACGCACCCTTCATTTTAAGGGAAATTTCAGGAAAAAAAATTAAATTTCAAATTGTACTGCTATGGGGTGGGGGGATCTGTGGATGGAACTGTTATGGGGGGGATCTGTGGATGACACTGCTATATGTCATCCACAGATCCCCCTCATAACAGTGTCCATTTCAAATTGTACTGCTATGAGGTGGGGGGATCTGTGGATGGAACTGTTATGGGGGGGATCTGTGGATGACACTGCTATATGTCATCCACAGATCCCCCTCATAACAGTGTCCATTTCAAATTGTACTGCTATGAGGTGGGGGGATCTGTGGATGGAACTGTTATGGGGGGGATCTGTGGATGACACTGCTATATGTCATCCACAGATCCCCCTCATAACAGTGTCCCCCAATACACCGGGCCTCTGCTCACCGAAGTATTTATAAACGTGAATCCTTATCCTGTTATTAAGCTGCCCTCTCCCATGTTCCCATGTTCCCCTGTATCCCCACAGCACTTACGATTCATTCACACGCTTCCATAGCAGGCAGGGCGGATGGCAGCAGTAACGTCACTCACTGACGTCGCGCGTCTGCTCCGCCTGCTTCATTCATAAAGGGGGCGGAGCAGGCGCTCAACGTCAGTGAGTGACGTTACTGCTGCCGTCCGCTCTGCCTGCTATGGGAGCTTAAGTAAGTGCTATGGGGATACAGGGGGAACATGGGAGAGGGCAGCTTAATAACAGGATAAGGATTCACGTTTATAAATACTTTGGTGAGCTGCGGGGCCCGGTGTAAGAGTACAGTGACTGCACCGGGCCCCGCCCCTAGTTACGGACTCCAGCCCCTCCTCTCTCCCGGCTCATACAGCGCAATGAATATCGGCGTATAACACGCATACATGATTTGCCCCCTATTTTCAGGGGGAAAAAGTGCGTGTTATACGCCGATAAATACGGTATATATATATATATATATATATATATATATACTGTACATATAGAGAGAGAGAAAGAGAGGGAGGTGAAAAACTCTGGACCCTTTTAACTGCTTTACTTTGTAGAAAATTGACTTCCAATGTGTGAATGTATAAGGCTGTACCACAAATGCCAGAACCCAAAACTAAACGGTACAATGGCAACTGTATTGCCAGCAACTTGGTCAGGTGGGAGTTCAGCTTGCATGCAAGGCAATCACTGGTTGTAAAGATTTTTTCTCATAGCCACACATACCATTATGGATATCTCACAATGGAGTGGAGGACAATGAGGCGGAGGGGTTGGATCAGGCGAAGAAGCAGCTTATGATGATGACAAGGACCCTGTGCTTCTTGGGGATGTGGCCTGGCTGCCACAAAGAAGACCAGGAGAATGGGAATAGACTTGTTCTATTTCAGATTGCAGGCCAATTCTATTTTCCCACAGGATCCAGAGATTCTGCTTTATGTATAGCCCTTTTACTGTACCTATGTCTGTTTAATGGCTTATTTTCAACTTGCAGATCTTGCACACAACAGTGGTGTTGTATACTAGCCTTGTTAAGAATGAATGCCATAAGGGAGATACCTGCAGAGAGCTAGTGGCAGCCGAGGTCTTGGCCTAGCTCTGGCACATTTTGAGCCTGTGCTCACAGTATCAGCATCATTGCCAGTTCCCAAGGTAACCATACTAGAAGCAGATCTGGCCCTGACAGTCTTTTTGGAGGTTTTAGCTGTATATTGCCTCTGTTCTTTATTGCCACCAATCTTCTCCTTTGATGTCACCTTCTCCATAGCCCCCCAATCTGGCTGTCAGGTCCAGTCCAACACACAATCATCATGATAGTCTTCACCATCCCCACCACTTTTATCAGACTGTGTTATATCATTGTGGGGTTCTTGGTGCCCCTCCCAATCCCTTGCCTTTTTGTTTGTCACTGCCTCTACTGCCACCACCATGGCTACAATTGCCACGACTACCAGTACCACCAACATAGCTATGCATGAGGTGCCCAGCCTCAACCTCATTGCAGTCCAAATTCTGAAGCTGACCACTGACCACAAGTCAACAGGAAGACTGTCTTGAGTATCTTCCATACCACATGGGGTTTCATTGCCCCTTCTTATGAAAAAAGAAGGTGCCCCACAACAAGTGGTCAATGAAGACAGAGATGATGGCTTCTGTGAGCTCCAAGGAAGAGAAGCAACAAATGTGGTAACCCCTGGTTCCAAGGCACATGTTAGTCACAGAGGTGACATTGACATCATCCAGCTGTGACTGAGATAAGGAATGAGCCATCCAGTCCACAATCTCATTCTCTTAGTCATCAATAATAATATGGTACCTATCAGAACCAAGGGAGAATTAAAGCCACCCACTTGCAGTGACACTGGCATGTCAATGACAGCAGAGCTGTCTGGGTACCTGGCAGGGGACCAATCAGTGTGGTCCCTGCCTCTGAATGTTTGCGATTGGTCAGTCAGATTTGAATGACCAATCGCAGCGTTCAGCAGCGCAGCTCAGATCTCCTCAGTGAGTGTTGAGGAGATCGGGGCTGCGCTGCTGTGTTGAGCAACCCCCCCCATTCAGGATGGCGGAGCGGGACCATCCATCCCTCCCCGCACCCACAGTATTTCAGGATGGCCGAGCGGTAGTAGATTGTCAGCTGTAACATACATCTACCAATCTACTGTAACAGCTGACATCGGTACTGGCACTGATGTCTGCCGTTTAATTCCTTTCATGCCACAGTCCGTAGGGACCGCTGTATGGAAAGGGTTAAAAGGGAGGAAGCTCCCCCCCCATCTGGTGCTGCACTGCTGTGGCAGCGTTCTGATTAATCATAACAGAGGGAGGGAGCTCCCTCCTTCCCCCCTCCCATCGGGCCGCTACTCTGTTGTGGCAGCGTCCCAATGGTTAGCATAGCAACTGGATACCCTACACAGGCATCCAGGCTTGCCATGGTATGTAAGCCTGACAGGGTCCTGCCAGAGGCAGGAGCCTGATCAGGCTTACTGAGAAGGAAAATACACTGCAGTGCACTATACAGTGTACTGCAGTGTATTGCAGAGCCATCAGACCCGCTGGATCTTCAAGAACCAAGTGGGTCTGAGTCAAAAAAGTCTAACAAAAATGAAAAAAGTAAATAAAAAAGTAAAAAACTAAATCTAACCTTTTCCCATATAGGCACATTTATAATTGGGTAAAAATGCAGAAAGTAAAATACCCTAAACATGTTTGGTATTTCCGCGTCCATAACAACCAGCTCTATAAAAATATCACATGACCCTGTGGTCGATGAAGATCATTGTGAGAATGACCCCCGAATAAGAGGCGATCCCTTACATATGGTGGAGGATGCGGGCAATAACAGCAGGTTGCTAGGGGCAATGACCTGACGGAAAAGAGCAGGTGCTGCTGAATGTTGTTAAGGAATTGCTGTGTTGCTGTGCAGTGATTTAAAGGGCCGGAAGCCTGCTTGTTCGCTTGAGCAGGTGCTGCTGGAAACTCCTGCCATATCTCTCCCCTAGCAGCCGTGAGGCCTGTCACTGCCTCACAGCTTATAAAGCACTTGAACTGTAGAAACTTGAGGTTTTTATTTAAAAAAAAAGGCTGGCTGGCTGTTTATTTACAGAACAAATGTGGTTGTTAGGGCAAGATTTTGTAGTGCAACATGAACTTTTCACTTGCCAGCACCTGTATGAAAACAGTATGAAACACAGACATAACTCTGAGTAAATTGTCCCTGTCCCTGATAAAACCCTGGCTTTCACATGTACTTATTTATTCTACCTAAATAAATAAGTCCCATAAAGGGGTTGTCCCACAAAATATATTCTACAGTTTTCAAACCAGCACCTGGATCTAAACACTTTTATAATTGCATGTAATTAAAAATGTTGCATAGCTAATAAGTTATTCAATAAAATGTATCCGTATAGCATTATCTGTTGTTTGCTTTTCTTCTTATTTCTTTGTCCAGTTCACTAAGATGGCTACACATTCTTATTTTCATCCTTTAATTGCCTCCTGAGCTGTGATAGGGAGAGAACTGCAGCAGAAAAGACACGCCCCCTTAGCTGCAGCAGAAAAGACACTCCCCTTGAGCTGTCAGCTTGATATAAATCTAGCAGAGCAATGAATGGGGAGATCTCTGCATCCATGTGAGGCACAGGGCTGGTTCTAGCTTTGTTAGAAAGAGATTGTCATGTACTATATGATGTCTGATTTTCATGTTTTACAATAGTCATGGGATAACCCCTTTAACTAGATTACTGGCTTGTGTCTGTAATTGCATTTTTGGAAACACAGCTAAGACAAATGCTCTCCTCATAAGGTAGCCGAAGAATGGTGTCTCTGGTTTCAGAGACGGAAGGACCAACCAAAATCCTGCCCCTTATTGGATCATAGGCTCTCTATCAACATCATACAGCGCCAGCAAGTGTTTATTGCTTTTTCTTGGTTTCAGTCTTCAGAAGCAATAGTGGCTGCAGTTACCCAAGAAGTTTTAAACAAAAGGCTTGAATAGTTGTTATGCTTATATGCACCACACATAAAGGTGTGTGTAATTGTTCTATTTGTGCCAGCTCATCTTTACTTGTAGTCTTGCACATAAAGCCTTCCTCTTTTATATCTTGCCCCCTGTCAGTACAGACCAGGGTACTGGTTGGCTGGATGAGATCCCTGTGATATAGCTCTGGGGGTACTCTCATTGAAAAGACCCAGCTGGGGTATAGTGATTTATTTACAGATAGTGTTCCATAGGAAGAAGTATACTTCTCTAGAAGTAAACTATCTCATATCAACCAAACCAGAGACTCTTCCAAAAGGAAGCAACATCCATCTGTAGATGGCTGTTTTGGAGTTTTTGCCCTTTGTCAGCACAGAGCAATGTGCGTGGTATTTCTATGGCAAGAATAGAGCTGCAGAATATGCTATAATTACTCTTAAATAAATAAAACTCAAAGTGGTCCCATATGGAGCATAAAATATAAATCATTATAACTTTAATCAAGCACTAGAATTAAATATTCAGCAGCATAAAAGTATATTTATTGATAACATTTGAAATTACGCAGAATTAAAAGTTTCAGTTTATAATCCATGACAACTATATTAAGCTGGATTTACACGACAGTAATATGCAGCCTTATAGTTCTACTGAACTATTCTTAGATCACTTTAGAACCTGATGGTTAGAGATGAGCACCTTTCTTGAGATTTCAGTCGGTTTCACACAACTCTGTCATTGATTTTGATTCAGGTCCAAATAAATGTAACCCAAAAATTGCATACGCCACTCTGGGGTCTCCTAGGACTGTATCAATCCCTTTCAAGCTCTTTGATTTCAAAACCGCATCAATAAACTGACATCAATATACATGGCTATGGGTAAATGGATGGTAGTGGGTGGTAACAAATGGTGTCCACTATTTTGAGCTACATGATCCACAAAAGATTTGGATCTGTTTGATTCAGAATTTATTTGGAAATTTATACATTCAGTTTATTTAGAATTAATTCGCTCATCTCTACTAATGGTGATTTTTGTGGTTTGATTAGGTCAGTAGAACCGTGGAGAGTCTGGGTTTTATGTATGTAATAAGTATGTTAAAACATGGGCACGTTAAAGCAGTGTGACATCACAAGTTGTGATCCTATTGTGGTTCTATATATAGCAATAGTAGGCAATTCAATAATAGTACAGTTTTTAATATTTTCAGAATTTTATTGATTTTGGCTGTCTTTCATCATAATTTACTAAGACACTTTCGGATTTAGATTTTTTTTCTTTTTCTTAACCTCATACATAAAACCTTATACAATAAAAATATCTCTCTGGATGTGTCAGTACAATTTATTAATTTCATACACATCTTATTTTATAATGTCCACTTTTTCTACTTTGCAATCCAGTAAAGTGTTTTATGATATCACATTTATGAATGATGTTGAACAAATGAAGTTACATTGTTTTATTCCAATCATTTAATTTGCAGTTAATAATGATTTGTTCCCGGAAAGGCTACAAGTACACAGAAAGAGACAGGGCATGAAGATAATTTTTTAGCTCCCTTGTACTGAAAGTGATTTAGGGTCAGATGGTTTATTTTCAATCATTATAAAATATACATCTACATAAGAAATTAATCTTTCTTGTGAAAAAATAATTTCCTTTTTTCTTTCTAAAATGAAATAGAAATGTTAAACTATATTGAGTTAATGTAATAGAGAATATCCATTGGTAAAAATTTAGAGCCAAACCAGGACATTCCAAGAGAATTTGGGTATGTTTAAGAATGTTAAGTTTTTCTTCTGAGTAATGCTTTTCTAAAGTAACAGGAAGTTAGGATTATTATACAAACAGTTTATCTCTATATTGGCTTCATATGCAACGGCTGTGAGCTGCTGCTTCTCTTCTTATCCTGCCTGGCAGCCTGGACCTGCTTTGCTCTGTCCTTCCATGCAGGCTGTGGGCTTTTTGACGCGAGGGCCTATACCTCTCTGCCTCTATACCCCTCTGCATCTTCACCAGCCAATAGCTAGTAACCTTGGGGTACTTAAGGCACCTTTGCCTGTGGGAAAATGCCGTAGCAATGCCTGCAATGCCTGCAATGCCTGCAATGCCTGTTTACTATATTGACCCTATGCTACCTGCCTTGACCTCAGACTTATTTCTGTATTGCACGTTCTCTGCCAGCCCTGACCTCAGTCCGTCTCTGACTACGATTCTATCTGACCCTTCACTGGTGGTCTGTCTGAACCTTGGGGTTCAGCTGGTAACCAAAAAGACTACTCCAGAAGGTAACAGCCTAGGGGTTCCCCTGCAGCAAAGTCCAGATCCCTGTATAGGGGTTAAAGAGTGAATACCAGAGGATTGCCAAGATAATGCCTAAATCTGTTAGCACGGTGGTGAGTAGAAGTGAGCGAAGTTTTGGAAAATTTGATTCAGCTGCTTCACCAAATCTTACAAAAAAATTTGCTTTGTGATGAATTACACCATCACGAATTGAGTAGTGGGTACCCCTCAGATGCCGCGTTCATACATGATTGTGGCATTTGAGAGTAAAAACAGTGTAAAATTGCCAAAAAAATATTAAATCATACTGCCTGCATTTGCATGCGACATCATTTGCTCATCATTTGCTCATCATTTGCTCATGTCACCACACACCAGATTTCGGCCGAGATCTTCAATCAAGATGACAACGGCCTTTTCGCGAGCAAATGGAGGAGGAAAGTATGATTTTTGTTGTTTTTTACACTATTTCAGGTTAAATGGATTTGCTACTATGATGCACGAGGAAAATTCGGCTTGGCGGTGAATAGAATGTATCCTCAAATTCGGAACAAATTTCACTTCATTAGATTTGATTCGCTCATCTCTAATGGTGAGTTATACATAACCATAATATGTCACCTTTAGACTTCTATAGGACTTCTATGGGACCCTACAGTACCTATGCAATGCCTACAATATAGAGGTTTTAGGCATGCTCCATTGGGCACAGTACCATACAGTGCCATATAAAGTACAGGTCTGCACAGTCTCTCCGTGACTCAGTAAAGCCTCCCTGCACCCAGCTCTGCCATATGCATGATGCTTAAAGGGGTTTTCTTTATTATAAGTTATTCACTGAATAGAGCATAACAGATGGGTCTGGGTCCAACTGCTGAGTTCCCCACAATCATGAGAATTGGTGTCCTGATTCCCACTTTTCAATGTAGCAATGGTTAAACATGAGCACAACTACTTCACTCAAAGTATATTGGATTGCTGAAGATAGCCTTGTACAGTGCTAGGCTATCTCTGAAAGTCTCATACAGTTTGAACAGAGCAGTGTTGTGTATGTTTGACCATCATCCCATTTAGTAGGGGATATGCAACACCTTTTCTCATGAGCAGGCTTCCCAACTAAGGCTAGTGTTATACTAACGTTATAAGTTCTGGCAGGCTGTTCCAGCAGAGAACAGCCTGCCATAGCTCTCTGAATCCGGCACTGACAAATGTTTCTGCAAGGCTCACCAGCCCCATTGACTATAATGTAGTCTGGTGGAGATCTGTCTGCTACGCAGCTAATATGCCAGTATTTTGCCGGACAGAAAATGCTGTATGCTGGAATTCATAATGTTAGTGTGAAAGTAGCATTATCCAGCGGATGGGGGATAACTAATTACAACCAGTATACTCCTTTAACTCACAGTCTCATAATAGGACTATGAATGCAGAATTTAGGGATGTTTTATTCACTGTCAGGATTCAAATGTCACAAATAATTCTCTTTAATTCTTTTCATTTTCTTTTCATCTTAATTTTTAACATGATTAGAAATTGTAATATGTAATGAGTTATTGTCTACATTATGCTGTGTTTATATTTCTATAAACATAACATTAATGCAACATTTATGAACTTTGTTACATGCAATGTCAATTGCTTTATCTATTGCTCTACATGTTGGACCACTTATAAGTATAAGATTTATATCAGTAAAGTGACTATGCATCAATGTGCTTCATGTAATATAAAGAAACAAAAATCACTACATGAATAAATCAATATTAGATGTCTATAAGGAATTTATAAAGCTGGTCAAGATAGTTTTAGAGCTTGCTCTTGAAAACCCCCATAAACACCTTCATTAATTTCTAGAGTCTTAGTAATAATTACCTGAATAGTTTTTAATGAGTTTTAAATTAGTTAAATGAGTTATAAATTACAGTTATAATAGCATAGTAAAAAATCTGTAGCTAAAGAACAATACACTTTTAATAATTTTATCATAAAGAGGTTTTCCAGGATTTTCATATTTATGGCCTTTCTTCAGGATAGGCCATCAATACCAGACTGGTGGGGTTCTGACACTTTGCACCTCTGCTGATCAACTTTTACCTGGTAGACAAACTACACAGCTCATCTATTTTTTAGCTCCCTTGTACTGAAAGGGAATACGATCAGATGGTCCATTGTGCGGTGGATGGACCTGGTAACTGCAGTGCTGCTCCCACTGAAGTAACTGGGAACAGTGCTACAGTTACCAGCTCCATCCACTGTACAATGGATAGAGCTGTGATGGCTAACCTCCGGCACTCCAGCTGTGGTAAAACTAGGACTCCCAAGATATACACTTGCTTGGCTGTTCTCAGGACTCCATAGAATTGATTGGAGCATGATGGGAGTCATAGTTTCACCACAGCTGGAGTGCCGGAGGTAAGCCATCATTGGGATAGAGCTATGAGTTCCAGTGTTGACATTCAGCGCTGGAGCTACAATGTAATTGGAGTCAAGCTGATCTGACATTGAGGGCCTGTCCTGAGGATAGGGCCATCAAAATAAATTTTCCAGACAACCTGTACAAAACTGTGGCGTGCTGCAGTGGGGTCCTGGGTTCAACATATACAGGTTCTTTTCATGTTTCTGTGTGTTTCCTCCCATACTCAAAATATGCTGACAAAAAGTTTAACCTGTTCCGGACACATGACATACCGGTACGGCATATTGTCCCAGTACTTAAGGACACATGACATACCGGTACGTCATGTATAGTTCCGATCACCGCTGCTCTGGCGGGCACTGATCGGAACCCGGTGCCTGCTCAAATTATTGAGCAGGCACCTTACCAAAATCTGCCGGGGGGTCCTGTGACCCCCCATGTCGGTGATCGCAGCAAACCGCAGGTCAATTCAGACCTGTGGTTTGCTGCGTTTCCGGGTTATTCGGGTCTCTGGGATAACCCGGAACAGGATGGTGATCGGTGGTGTGATAATACATCACCATCCTGCGATCCTGAGAGGTGATGTGGCCATCCGGTTTGAGGCCATCCGGAAATGCCTGCATTATTTAGATAATGTAGCATGTCCCCCGTGATCCTGCCTATGACCGCCTGTACAAAATCAGGCCGATCATCAATCACTTTGGGGCCAAATTTGTACAGGCCTATGTACCTGAAAGGGACATCGCGGTTAATGAGTCTCTCATTGCTTTCAAGGGGAGACTCCTTTTCCGCCAGTATGTTCCCTCTAAGCGGGCGAGGTATGGCGTGAAGCTGTACAAACTTTGTGAGAGTACCTCAAGGTAAACTTAAAAGTTTCATGTGTATGAGGGGCGAGATTTCCGTATTCAACCCCCAGAATGTCCCCCCACTCTGGGTGTTAGCGGGAAACTTGTGTGGGACCTTATGCACTCATGCTAGATAAGGGTTACCACCTGTACGTGGATAACTTTTATACTAGTATCCCCTTGTTCCAGTCCCTCGCCGCCAGATCCACGTCCGCTTGTGGTACCCTACCCACCCCCTCCAGGTACCTATCCCCAGGAGTGAGACCCATACCCTTACTAGTGGAAACCTGTTGCTGGTCAGATATAAGGACAAGAGGGATGTCCTTGTACTGTCCACAATTCATGGTAATGACATCACCCCTGTCCCTGTGCAAGGTACCGCAGCAACGGTCCTCAAGCCCGATTGTATCATCAACTACAATCGGTATATGGGAGGAGTCGATCTATCTGATCAAGTCCTCAAGCCATATAACGCCATGCGCAAAACCTGGGCATGGTACAAAAAAGTTGCAGGTTGCCTTGTACAACTCTTTTGTGCTGTCCTGGAGCGCTGGCAACACAAGGACATTCCTTTAGTTCTATGAGGCAGTCCTCAAGGACCTAATCTTTTCTGACCGGGAAAGAGCAGGCTGGAGTACCTCGGGAACTTGAGGCGCCTGGATCGTCCCTGGCCAACACTTTCCAGGTGTGGTCCTCCATACTGGAAAGAAGGGACAGACCCAAAAAAGGTGCAGAGTGTGTCACAGGAGGGGGATACGGAAGGACACCACTACTCAGTGTGACACGTGCCCCGATCATCCGGGCCTCTGCATTATTGGTTGCTTCAAGGAGTACCACACTTCCATGGAGTACTAAATTTATATCCCAATTTAGCCACTGACAATCGGATAATAAACTGGTTCTCACTGAGACACTAATACTCATAAAAATAATTTTTCTAAAATATTATTTAGTAAAACTAAAATAAATAAAAAAAGTTGACATATTAGGTATCGCCACGTCCGTACGAATCTGCTCTATAAAAATACCCCCCTAACCCCTCAGATGAACACGGTCAAAAAAAGAAAATAAAAACGGTGCAAAAATTTTTTGTCACCTTACATCACAAAAATTGTAATAGCAAGCGATCAAAAAGTCATATGCCCCCCAAAACAGTGCCAATAAAACCGTCCTCTCATCCCGCAAAAAATTCGCCCCTACCTAAGATAATCGGCTAAAAACAAAAAAAAAATTTTTTTTTGTTTATAAGAAGATAATATAGTGTAAAACATAAAAATAAAAAAATAAAAATATTAGCTATCGCCGCGTCCGTAAGAATCTGCTTTAGAAAAATAACCCCCGCCTAACCCCTCAGATGAACACGCTAAAAAAAAAAAAAAAAAGTGCCAAAAAAGCAATTTTTTGACAAATTTTCCATTTTAATCCGTTTCTTTCCAGTAACAAAGCAAGGGTTAACAGCCAAACAAAACTTATCATTTATTACCCTCATACTGCAGTTTACAGAAACCCCCATATTTGGTCGTAAACTGCTGTATGAGCAAACGGCAGGGCACAGAAGGAAAGAAACGCTGTATGGTTTTTGGAAGCCAGATTTTGATGACATTTTTTTTGGGCACCATGTCCCATTTGAAGCCCCCCTGATGCAACCATAGAGTAAAAACTCCATAAAAGCGACCCCATCTAAGAAACTACACCACTTAAGATATTTAAAACTGATTTTACAAACGTCGTTAACCCTTTAGGTGTTCCACAAGAGTTATTGACAAATGGAGATGAAATTTCTGAATTTCTATTTCTGGTAACCTTGCCTCACAAAAATGTAATATAGATAAACCAAAAATCATATGTACCCTAAAAATAGTCCCCAAAAAACTGCCACCTTATCCCGTAGTTTCCAAAATGGGGTCACTTTTTATGGAGTTTCTACTCTAGGGGTGCATCAGGGGGGCTTCAAACGGGACATGGTGTAAATAAACTAGTCCAGCAAAATCTGCCTTCCAAAAACCACACGGCGCACCTTTCCCTCTATTCCCTATTGTGTGCCCGTACAGTAGTTTACGGCCACATATGCAGTGTTTCTGCAAACTAAAGAATCGAGGCAATAAATACAGCATTTTGTTTGGCTGTTAACCCTTGCTTTGTTACTGGAAAAAATTGATTAAAATGGAAAATTTGCCCAAAAATTTAAATTCTCAAATTTCATCTCCATTTGCCAATAACTCTTGTGCAACACCTATAGGGTTAACAAAGTTTGTAAAATCAGTTTTGAATACCTTGAGGGGTGTAGTTTCTTAGATGGGGTCACTTTTATGGAGTTTCTACTCTAGGGGTGCATCAGGGGGGCTTCAAATGGGACATGGTGTAAATAAACCAGTCCAGCAAAATCTGCCTTCCAAAAACCATACGCCGCACCTTTCCCTCTACGCCCTACTGTGTGCCCGTACAGTAGTTTACGGCCACATATGGGGTGTTTATGCAAACTACAGAATCGGGGCAATAAATATAGAATTTTGTTTGGCTGTTAAACCTTGCTTTGTTACTTCTGAATTGAATTTCTTCTCAAATTATTTATTAGCAAGCTAGATACGCCATTACTTGTTTAATACACTGTTAGTTTAAACATTTTTTTTTTCCTTGTGGGACCTTCATTTTACTTGACTTGACTTCTTATTTAATCTTATGTTGCACCCAGTACTTTGAATAATGTAAAAGAATTGGCGCTCAACATACTGTCATTACTTCATTGCCAACAGTGCTGACAGTGGTACTTTACCCAATCTGCTTGTTTACTTTAACATGCAACTACTTTTACAACAAACACCCAAACTCATTATTCTGATCAGCGCAACTTCATACAAAGTCAAAATAACAGAAGTGGAAAAATGAAACCCATATGCTGCTAATTACAGCAGCAGAAAAGCAGATTTAATAAATCAGATGTACTGTAGGACTCAATATCAGTATTAACAGTGAGATACAATTACTTTGCATTACTACAAAACAAATATGCCATAGAAACATTGATTCTTAGATTGAACGTGGCTATGTCTTATCACATTTATTATATTGGTTTTATATCTACAGTCGTGGCCAAAAGTTTTGAGAATTACATAAATATTGGAAATTGGAAAAGTTGCTGCTTAAGTTTTTATAATAGCAATTTGCATATACTCCAGAATGTTATGAAGAGTGATCAGATGAATTGCATAGTCCTTCTTTGCCATGAAAATTAACTTAATCCCAAAAAAACCTTTCCACTGCATTTCATTGCTGTCATTAAAGGACCTGCTGAGATCATTTCAGTAATCGTCTTGTTAACTCAGGTGAGAATGTTGACGAGCACAAGGCTGGAGATCATTATGTCAGGCTGATTGGGTTAAAATGGCAGACTTGACATGTTAAAAGGAGGGTGATGCTTGAAATCATTGTTCTTCCATTGTTAACCATGGTGACCTGCCAAGAAACACATGCAGCCATCATTGCGTTGCATAAAAATGGCTTCACAGGCAGGGATATTGTGGCTACTAAGATTGCACCTCAATCAACAATTTATAGGATCATCAAGAACTTCAAGGAAAGAGGTTCAATTCTTGTTAAGAAGGCTTCAGGGCATCCAAGAAAGTCCAGCAAGCGCCAGGATCGTCTCCTAAAGAGGATTTAGCTGCGGGATCGGAGTGCCACCAGTGCAGAGCTTGCTCAGGAATGGCAGCAGGCAGGTGTGAGCGCATCTGCACGCACAGTGAAGCGAAGACTTTTGGAAGATGGCCTGGTGTCAAGAAGGGCAGCAAAGAAGCCACTTCTCTCCAAAAAAAAACATCAGGGACAGATTGATTTTCTGCAGAAAGTTTGGTGAATGGACTGCTGAGGACTGGGGCAAAGTCATATTCTCCGATGAAGCCTCTTTCCGATTGTTTGGGGCATGTGGAAAAAGGCTTGTCCAGAGAAGAAAAGGTGAGCGCTACCATCAGTCCTGTGTCATGCCAACAGTAAAGCATCCTAAGACCATTCATGTGTGGGGTTGCTTCTCATCCAAGGGAGTGGGCTCACTCACAATTTTGCCCAAAAACACAGCCATGAATAAAGAATGGTACCAAAACAGCCTCCAACAGCAACTTCTTCCAACAATCCAACAACAGTTTGGTGAAGAACAATGCATTTTCCAGCACGATGGAGCACCGTGCCATAAGCTAAAAGTGATAACTAAGTGGCTCAGGGACCAAAACGTTGACATTTTGGGTCCATGGCCTGGAAACTCCCTAGATCTTAATCCCATTGAGAACTTGTGGTCAATCCTCAAGAGGCGGGTGGACAAACAAAAACCCACTAATTCTGACAAACTCCAAGAAGTGATTATGAAAGAATGCGTTGCTATCAGTCAGGAATTGGCCCAGAAGTTGATTGAGAGCATGCCCAGTCGAATTGCAGAGGTCCTGAAAAAGAAGGGCCAACACTGCAAATACTAACTCTTTGCATAAATGTCATGTAATTGTCGATAAAAGCCTTTGAAACGTATGAAGTGCGTGTAATTATATTTCACTACATCACAGAAACAACTAATACAAAGATCTAAAAGCAGTTTAGCAGCAAACTTTGTGAAAACAAATATTTGTGTCATTCTCAAAACTTTTGGCCACAACTGTACATTTTCTGTCTATTATTGCCTACTATACTATTATTTAGTATATTCAGAGAAGTACTATGCCTAATTTCAATACAGTACACCATTTAAGTTTCTCTCTTTTGTCTCCAAACGTAGATAAGCAGAGAATCCCTAGACTAAAAATGGGAGATTGATCAAGTGCTGATGATATTTTGCTCGACAATGTAAAGAGTGAATATATTGGAAGCTTATTCAGGGAAATAGGGGATTTATCAAGTGATATGTACCACCATGGGGTAAAAAAGTCACAAATTATGGCATGCCATAATTTGCAACTTTTCATACCTGCATAAAATTTTAAAAAGTGGCAATAAAAGTGGGTGTGGTTTAGTTGAAGACATAGATAAGCAAATTTCTTGAAATTCATATTATGTCTTAATTGGCAATTTTCCAAAAAACCTGATTCTACCTGAATCAAAACTGCACCAATTTCCATGAAAATTGGTTTTAACTATCTCTGTTCACCTAGGAGTCATATGTTTATGAAAAGAATCAGCGAATAAATATGAGAAGAAAAGAAGGGAGAAATATCAATGTGAAACATTCTTCTGGTAAAGAGATGTGCAAGTAAGTTTGCCTTCCAAAAGGACACCAGCAAAAGTAACATCTGAGAGGCCATTTCTGGATTGCCAGGATCTAGGGGGGGAGGGGGCTCTTTCTCATAATGGAGACCAGTCAGGATCCATAAGGAGTATTGTAAGTTTGGCTTTAAGTTTTGCTTTGAATTTCTGGGGAAAATATATGTAAATTAGCATATCATAATTCTGCTGGCATCATAAAGGCTTACCTTTTTTGCCCTTTTTGTCAGGAAATCAAATTTGTCAGGCTGATGTAGGCCTATCTGATGCAAGCACAATTAAGATAATTTACATATGTTTTTCCCATAAACCCAGAGCAGCATTTCTCCATATAAAATACTCCTCATGAATACTAGTTGGTCTCTATAATTAGCCCCATCCGTCGCTGTCTTAGCCAAGGTGGGCTTGGAAGAAGAAGGAGGAGGAAACAGTTTAAAGCAACTCATACAAAAAGTGCATATTGACAAGCCCCAAAGCTTCTGGGAGAATGTCCTTTAGACATATGAGACAAAACTGGAGCTTTTTGGCAAGTCACATAAGCTCTATGTTCACTAGTGATGAGCGGCATAGGCAATATTCGAATTTGCGATATTTTGGCCACGTATTCACCATAAGTTCACAAATTCGAGAATTTGTGATTGTGAAAATCAGTAATGTAATATGTGCATATTGCGCGTGCAACTTCATTACCTATAACATATAATAAATAGTGTTGAGCGCGAATATTCAAAAAGCTAATTTTTATCGCGAATATCGGCACTTCGAGAATTCGCTAATATTTTGAATATGGTGCTATATATTCGTAATGACAAATATAGTTTTTGTTTTTAACGCAGCACACATCAGGTGATCATCCCTCCCTTCTTCTAGCTTGTGGGCCAATGAAAAGGCTTTGTCACAGCTTAGCAACATTCCTTACAACCAATAGAAAAGTTGCCTACCCCACACTGGTATTTCGCACGCATTACGCAAATAATACAATGCCAATTTTCGCAGTCAAGAATATAATCTTGAATTCACAAAATATCACAACTTTAACCACTTCCCGCCACGCTAACGCCGAAAGGCGTCATTTCTGCGGCACTCCCAGGTCACACTAACGCCGATTGGCGTCATCTCGCGTGAGCCCAGATTTCCTGTGAACGCGCGCACACAGGCGCGCGCGCTCACAGGAACGGAAGGTAAGAGAGTGGGTCTCCAGCCTGCCAGCGGCGATCGTTCGCTGGCAGGCTGGAGATGTGATTTTTTTAACCCCTAACAGGTATATTAGACGCTGTTTTGATAACAGCGTCTAATATACCTGCTACCTGGTCCTCTGGTGGTCCCCTTTGTTTGGATCGACCACCAGAGGACACAGGTAGCTCAGTAATATGTTGCACCAAGCACCACTACACTACACCCCCCCCTGTCACTTATTAACCCCTTATTCACCCTTGATCACCCCATATAGACTCCCTGATCACCCCCCTGTCATTGATTACCCCCCTGTCATTGATCACGCCCCTGTAAAGCTCCATTCAGATGTCCGCATGATTTTTACGGATCCACTGATAGATGGATCGGATCCGCAAAACGCATACGGACGTCTGAATGGAGCCTTACAGGGGCATGATCAATGACTGTGGTGATCACCCCATATAGACTCCCTGATCACCCCCCTGTCATTGATTACCCCCCTGTCATTGATCACCCCCCTGTAAAGCTCCATTCAGATGTCCGCATGATTTTTACGGATCCACTGATAGATGGATCGGATCCGCAAAACGCATACGGACGTCTGAATGGAGCCTTACAGGGGCGTGATCAATGACTGTGGTGATCACCCCATATAGAATCCCTGACCCCCCCCTTGTCATTGATTACCCCCCTGTCATTGATCACCCCCCTGTAAAGCTCCATTCAGATGTCCGCATGATTTTTACGGATCCACTGATAGATGGATCGGATCTGCAAAACGCATACGGACGTCTGAATGGAGCCTTACAGGGGCGTGATCAATGACTGTGGTGATCACCCCATATAGGCTCCCTGATCACCCCCCTGTCATTGATCAACTCCCTGTAAAGCTCCATTTAGATGTCCGCATGATTTTTACGGATCCACTGATAGATGGATCGGATCCGCAAAACGCATACGGACGTCTGAATGGAGCCTTACAGGGGCGTGATCAATGACTGTGGTGATCACCCCATATAGACTCCCTGATCACCCCCCTGTCATTGATTACACCCCTGTCATTGATCAACCCCCTGTAAAGCTCCATTCAGATGTCCGCATGATTTTTACGGATCCACTGATAGATGGATCGGATCCGCAAAACGCATACGGACGTCTGAATGGAACCTTACAGGGGCGTGATCAATGACTGTGGTGATCACCCCATATAGACTCCCTGATCACCCCCCTGTCATTGATCAACCCCCTGTAAAGCTCCATTCAGATGTCCACATGATTTTTACAGATCCACTGATAGATGGATCGGATCCGCAAAACACATACAGGCGTCTCCCTGGAGCCTTCCAGGGGGGGTGATCACCCCATATAGACTCCCTGATCACCCCCCTGTCATTGATCACCCCCCCCGTCATTGATCACCCCCCTGTCAGGCTGCATTCAGATGTCCGTATGATTTTTACGGATCCACGGATACATGGATCGGATCCGCAAAACACATACAGGCGTCTCCCTGGAGCCTTCCAGGGGGGGTGATCACCCCATATAGACTCTCTGATCACCCCCCTGTCATTGATCACCCCCCCTGTAAGGCTCCATTCAGACATTTTTTTGGCCCAAGTTAGCGGAAATTTTTTTTTTTTTTCTTACAAAGTCTCATATTCCACTAACTTGTGTCAAAAAATTAAATCTCACATGAACTCACCATACCCCTCACGGAATCCAAATGCGTAAAATTTTTTAGACATTTATATTCCAGACTTCTTCTCACGCTTTAGGGCCCCTAGAATGCCAGGGCAGTATAAATACCCCACATGTGACCCCATTTCGAAAAGAAGACACCCCAAGGTATTCCGTGAGGGGCATATTGAGTCCATGAAAGATTGAAATTTTTGTCCCAAGTTAGCGGAAAGGGAGACTTTGTGAGAAAAAAATAAAAAATATCAATTTCCGCTAACTTGTGCCAAAAAAAAAAAATTTCTATGAACTCGCCATGCCCCTCATTGAATACCTTGGGGTGTCTTCTTTCCAAAATGGGGTCACATGTGGGGTATTTATACTGCCCTGGCATTCTAGGGGGCCCCAAAGCGTGAGAAGAAGTCTGGTATCCAAATGTCTAAAATGCCCTCCTAAAAGGAATTTGGGCACCTTTGCGCATCTAGGCTGCAAAAAAGTGTCACACATCTGGTATCGCCGTACTCAGTAGAAGTTGGGGAATGTGTTTTGCGGTGTCATTTTACATATACCCATGCTGGGTGAGAGAAATATCTTGGTCAAATGCCAACTTTGTATAAAAAAATGGGAAAAGTTGTCTTTTGCCAAGATATTTCTCTCACCCAGCATGGGTATATGTAAAATGACACCCCAAAACACATTCCCCAACTTCTCCTGAATACGGAGATACCAGATGTGTGACACTTTTTTGCAGCCTAGGTGGGCAAAGGGGCCCACATTCCAAAGAGCACCTTTCGGATTTCACCAGCCATTTTTTACAGAATTTGATTTCAAACTCCTTACCACACATTTTGGCCCCTAGAATGCCAGGGCAGTATAACTACCCCACAAGTGACCCCATTTTGGAAAGAAGACATCCCAAGGTATTCGCTGATGGGCATAGTGAGTTCATGGAAGTTTTTATTTTTTGTCACAAGTTAGTGGAATATGAGACTTTGTAAAAAAAAAATAAAAAAAATCATCATTTTCCGCTAACTTGTGACAAAAAATAAAAAGTTCTATGAACTCACTATGCCCATCATCGAATACCTTAGGGTGTCTACTTTCCGAAATGGGGTCATTTGTGGGGTGTTTGTACTGTCTGGGCATTGTAGAACCTCAGGAAACATGACAGGTGCTCAGAAAGTCAGAGCTGCTTCAAAAAGTGGAAATTCACATTTTTGTACCATAGTTTGTAAACGCTATAACTTTTACCCAAACCATTTTTTTTTTACCTAAACATTTTTTTTTTATCAAAGACATGTAGAACAATAAATTTAGAGCAAAATTTATATATGGATGTCGTTTTTTTTGCAAATTTTACAACTGAAAGTGAAAAATGTCATTTTTTTTGCAAAAAAATCGTTAAATTTAGATTAATAACAAAAAAAGTAAAAATGTCAGCAGCAATGAAATACCACCAAATGAAAGCTCTATTAGTGAAAAGAAAAGGAGGTAAAATTCATTTGGGTGGTAAGTTGCATGACCGAGCAATAAACCGCTAAAGTTGTGGAGTGCCGATTTGTAAAAAAGGACCTGGTCTTTAGGGGGGTATAAACCTGTGGTCCTTAAGTGGTTAAATATTGCCCCTGCCATCACTAATAATAGACAATTACACAAAGGCTATATGCCAAAAGCCAGGTATATGTTAACCAATAACCTATCTATAAAACAGGTACAGTCAGCGTACCTTACCATGGCAGCCTTGCACACTATAAGACATTCAAATCCAGCTCTCATCTGGCTGAGAGTCAGTAAGCCTCAAAGTTGCTTGATTTAAGTTGGATGGCTTGGGGGAGGGGGGTACCTGTGCACCTAGATAATTATCATTAGGTGCCAGCTAACTCTTCTCTCTCTGCTTAGGAGAGGTGCATACAAATTTTCAGTTTTCTAATTGTCCTAATATTACAGTCCTGATCAAAAGTTTAAGACCACTTGAAAAATGGCAAAAAATCATATTTAGCATGGCTGGATCTTAACAAGGTTCCAAGTAGAGCTTCAACATGCTACAAGAAGAAATGGGAGTGAGCCCCAAAAAATTTTGAGCATTCAATTTAATGAAAACAATGAATAATTTGAAACAGGCTGTTTTTCAGCTGATCAAAAGTTTAGGACCACACCTCCAAAAAAAAAATGAAACCCCCCAAAACAGAAATCCAACTTCCAAACATGAACTCAGTAATGAGTAGCTCCGCCGTTATTGTTTATCACTTCAAAAATTTGTTTCGGCATGCTTGGTGCAAGCGTTTCCATGAGGTGAGTGGGAACATTTCTCCAAGTGGTGAAGACGGCCGCACAAAGGCCATATACTGTCTGGAACTATTGTCCATTTTTGTAAACTTCCCTTGCCATCCATCCCCAAAGGTTCTCAATTGGGTTTAGATCAGGGGAACACGCAGGATGGGCCAAAAGAGTGATGTTATTCTCCTTGAAGAAGTCCCTTGTCCTGCGGGCATTGTGTACTGTAGCATTGTCCTGTTGAAAAACCCAGTCGTTGCCACACATACGAGGGCCCTCAGTCATGAGGAATGCTCTCTGCAACATCTGGACATAGCCAGCGGCCGTTTGACGCCCCTGTACTTTCTGAAACTCCATTGTTCCACTGAAGGAAAAAGCACCCCAGACCATTATGGCGCCCCCTCCACTGTGGCGCGTAGAAAACATCTCAGGTGGGATCTGCTTGTCATGCCAGTAACGTTGGAAACCATCAGGACCATCAAGGTTAAATTTTTTCTCATCAGAGAATAAAACTTTCTTCCACCTTTGAATGTCCCATGTTTGGTGCTCTCTTGCAAAGTCCAAACGAGCAGTTCTGTGGCATTCAAGGAGACGAGGTCTTTGAAGACGTTTTTTGTTTTTGAAGCCCTTCAGTCTCAGATGCCATCTGATGGTTATGGGGCTGCAGTCAGCACCAGTAAGGGTCTTAATTTGGGTCAAGGATCGTCCAGTGTCTTGACGGACAGCGAATTGGATCCTCCGGCTCAGTGTTGATGAATTTTTTTTGGGTCTTCCACTTGACTTTTTTTGTTCCATAACCCTCAGGATCATTTTAAGAATTTAAGAAATTCCAAATTACTGTCATACTGTGTCCCACCTCAGCAGTGATGGCGCGCTGTGAGAGACCCTGCTTATGCAGTTCAACAACCCGACCACGTTCAAAAAGGGAGAGTTTTTTTGCCTTTGCCATCACAACGTGTGACTACCTGACAGAAAATGACAATGAATCCACATCTTTGCACAGATTTGGCCTTTTAAAGGCATGTGGTCCTAAACTTTTGATCAGCTGAAAAACAGCCTGTTTCAGTTTATTCGTTGTCTTCATTAAATTGAATGCTCAAAAAATGTTTTGTCTCACTCCCATTTCTTCTTGTTGCATCTTGAAGCTCTACTTGGAACCTTGTTAAGATCCAGCCATGCTAAATATGATTTTTTGCAATTTTTCAAGTGGTCTTAAACTTTTGATCAGGACTGTATATTCAATAACCTTTCTTTCTGTTTTGTAATGTAAACTCATTTACATAAACTTGAATATGGGAAATACATGCAAATTAGCGGAATCTGACTTGTTTTTCAGCCTTCTAACATATAAATAACCTAAGTTATCTAGGACATTCCAGGGTTTTGCAGGACAGGTACGAGGACAGGGAGACCCAACCATCAGGGGTCGTCCCTGGGCTGAGGTGTTACTAGGGTCTCCATGGGGAAAGTGCTCTCCTTTGGATATCTCACCCTCTCTAATTTGCACTGCCCATTAACCCTGTTGATTTCCTGTTCCTTTTATCTCATTATCTGTTTCTATCAGACCTGTTATCATTTGGATACTATTTCTACTAAATTAGTTGGGCTTTTCTGGGTTTAAATTTTAATATAATTGAAATAAAGTTCATAGAAACATAGAATGTGTCGGCAGATAAGAACCATTTGGCCCATCTAGTCTGCCCAATATACTAAATACTATGGATAGCCCCTGGCTTTATCTTATATGAAGGATGGCCTTATGCCTATCCCATGCATGCTTAAACTCCTCCACTGTATTTGCAGCTGCCACTTCTGCAGGAAGGCTATTCCATGCATCCACTACTCTCTCAGTAAAGTAATACTTCCGGATATTACTTTTAAACCTTTGCCCCTCTAATTTATAACTATGTCCTCTTGTAGCAGTTTTTCTTCTTTTAAATATTCTTTCCTCTTTTACCTTGTTGATTCCCTTTATGTATTTAAAAGTTTCTATCATATCCCCTCTGTCTTGTCTTTCTTCCAAGCTATACATGTTAAGGTCCTTTAATCTTTCCTGGTAAGTTTTATCCTGCAATCCATGTACCAGTTTAGTAGCTCTTCTCTGAACTCTCTCCAAAGTATCAATATCCTTCTGAAGATATGGTCTCCAGTACTGAGCACAATACTCCAAATGAGATCTCACTAGTGCTCTGTAGAGCGGCATGAGCACCTCCCTCTTTCTACTGGTAATTCCTCTTGCTATACACCCAAGCATTCTGCTAGCATTTCCTGCTGCTCTGTGACATTGTCTGCCTACCTTTAAGTCTTCTGAAATAATGATCCCTAAATCCCTTTCCTCAGATACTGAGGTTAGGACTGTATCACTGATTTTATATTCTGTTCTTGGGTTTTTACGTCCCAGGTGCATTATCTTGCACTTATCAACAATAAATTTTAGTTGCCAGATTTTTGACCATTCCTCTAGTTTTCCTAAGTCCTTTTCCATTTGGTGTATTCCTCCAGGAACATCAACCCTGTTACAAATCTTTGTGTCATCAGCAAAAAGACACACCTTACCATTGAGGCCTTCTGCAATTTCGCTGACAAAGATATTAAACAATATGGGTCCCAGAACAGATCCCTGAGGTACCCCACTGGTAACAAGACCTTGGTCTGAATATACTCCATTGACTACAACCCTCTGTTGCCTGTCCCTCAGCCACTGCGTAATCCATTCAACAATATGGGAGTCCAAGCCCAATGACTGCACTTTATTGATAAGCCTTCTATGTGGGACAGTATCAAAAGCCTTACTAAAGTCTAGATAAGCGATGTCTACTGCACCTCTTCCATCTATTATTTTAGTCACCCAATCAAAAAAATCAATAAGATTAGTTTGACATGATCTCCCTGAAGTAAACCCATGCTGTTTTTCATCTTTCAATCCATGGGATTTTAGATGTTCCACAATCCTTTCCTTAAATATGGTTTCCATTAATTTCCCCACTATTGATGTCAGGCTTACTGGCCTATAGTTGCCCGATTCCTCCCTACTACCTTTCTTGTGAATGGGCACAACATTTGCTAATTTCCAATCTTCTGGGACGACTCCTGTTGCCAGTGATTGGTTAAATAAATCTGTTAATGGTTTTGCTAGTTCACCGCTGAGCTCTTTTAATAGCTTTGGGTGTATCCCATCAGGCCCCTGTGACTTATTTGTATTAATTTTAGACAGTTGACTTAGAACCTTTTCCTCTGTAAAGACACATGCGTCAAAAGATTCATTAGTCTTCTTTCCCAACTGAGGTCCTTCTCCTTCATTTTCCTTTGTAAAAACTGAACAGAAGTATTCATTGAGGCAGTCAGCTAGTTCTTTATCTTCTTCCATATACCTTCCTTCTTTAGTTTTTAATTTGGTAATTCCTTGTTTTAGTTTCCTTTTTTCATTTATGTATCTGAAGAATGCCTTATCGCCTTTTTTTCCCTGACTGAGCTATTTCTCTTCTGCCTGTGCTTTAGAAGCTCTTATAACTTGTTTGGCCTCTCTCTGCCTAATCTTATAAATTTGTCTGTCATCATCGTTTTTTTTTTTTTTATAATTCCTAAATGCTATCTTTTTGTTTTTAATGATTTTGGCCACTTCTGCTGAGTACCACAGTGGTCTCTTCCTTTTTTTGCTTTTACTGACAAGCCTAATGCAATCTTCTGTTGCCTTCAATAGTGCCACTTTTAAGTAGTCCCATTTCTCCTGGACTCCAATGAAACTGTTCCAGTCTGATAGGGACTCGTATACCACTAATCTAATTTTAGAAAAGTCAGTTTTTCTAAAATCTAAAACTTTTGTTTTTGTGTGGTGTGACTCAGTCACTGTACTTATAGTAAACCACACTGACTGGTGATCACTAGATCCCAAGCTTTCCCCTACAGTAATATCAGATACCAAATTCCCATTTGTGAATACTAAATCTAAAATGGCCTCCTTCCGGGTTGGCTCCTCCACTACTTGCTGTAGATATAATCCCAGTAGGGAATTTAGAATATCTGTACTCTTGGCAGAACTAGCTATTTTGGTTTTCCAGTTTACATCTGGAATATTGAAGTCTCCTATAATGATAACTTCCCCCTTCAATGTCATTTTAGCTATTTCCTCAACTAGTAGATCATCTAATTCTTTGACTTGGGTAGGTGGTCTATATATAACACCTACACGAGTTACCTTATGATTATCAAGCTGCAAGGTAACCCAAACTGACTCTAAATTGTTCTCGCTAACTTTTATCAAATTCGATTTTATGCTATCTTTCACATACAGGGCAACCCCTCCCCCCTTCTTGCCTTCTCTGTCTTTCCTGTATAGAGAGAACCCTGGTATTGACATATCCCAGTCATTACTCCCCTTGAACCACGTCTCAGTAACAGCCACTACATCTATATTCTCAGATGCCATTATAGCCTCAAGCTCATTGATCTTATTCCCTAGACTGCGAGCATTTGTAGACAAGACTCTGAGCTTGTCATTTCTTAACCTTTGTGCTACTGGCCTCTTCTGGCATTGTTCCAGGGGGCAGTCGGACTGCTGGATTATCACTCTTTTGCCCCCCTTTCCTAGTTTAAATGCTTCTTAGCAAATACTTGGAACTGTTCACCGAGGACATTCGTTCCCTTGAGAGAAAGATGCAAACCATCTTTCTTGTACAGTTCTTTTCCATTCCAACAAGAGCTATCATGAGACACAAAGCCAAACCCTTGGTTCAGACACCATTCACCAAGCCATACATTGAATTCCTTAATGCGCATCTTCCTGTCATGCTGAAGGTTATGCACAGGCAAAACTGCAGAGAATGAAACAGCTGATGCAACCTCCCGTATATCCTTTCCAAGTGTATGAAAAGCTTCTTTCACCTTTGAAACCTCATTGCAAGCCAGATCGTTTGTCCCAAGATGGAGAATAACATCCACTTCCCTTTCCTACTTTGCTTGCCTAACTATATTTAGGATCCGTCATCTATCCCTGCTAGCGGTAGCACCAGGGAGACATCTCACAACACCATTCTCCTCAAGCTTCACACCTCTTATGATGGAATCGCCAACCAACAGCTGCTTACTATCAATCCTCACCTTCTCCTTTTTGTCTTTGGCTGCAGTCTTGCATACCTTAGGCATGGGAGATGATTGTTTCTCACCCACTGTGCTTGAGCCATCCTCCATGTTGCTCTTGCACTCTGAAAGTGCTGCAAATGAATTATGGAGAGCCACAGACTGTGGGACATGCCTTCTATCCACAACTCTCAGTCTACCTGAACCTACAGTAACCCATCTTCCATTTCTAGGGGGCCTCTGTGGCAGTGGCATTGCAATGTTCTCAGCCTGAGTTTGTTTAGTGGTTAATTTAAAAATCTCATATTTCAAAAAGGTAATTTCCTGCTGCATTATGGAGAGCTGTCTACAGATCAGACAGTATCCAAACCTTTGAAGAGTGAAACCTGAAATAAAAGCACAACAATTCCTGCACAGAACCAGATCTGCCATTGTAAAGAGGGGAAAGATTTTAAACAAACAAATCTTACTTGTTTAGATTGTATCCACCTCCAGATTACCTCCTGAGTATCTCCTGAATATCTCCAATGCACTTCTACAGCAGCACTTGAACTAGCAGCCTTGGAAAAGCAGCAAGCTATGAGTCATGTTTTAAGGGTACTATTTTCTGCAATTGATTTACTTAAAAATTATAATCGTGCCCACCCAACTGTGCCAAATTCTCAATCTAACCCTTTCGCCAGCCCTACTGTTAAAGGCATACTTGGAAAACATTACATACAGCACTACAAGACATACAGGTTAATACAGTGCCACATACCTCTAACGTCCAATCACATCTCCTCCAATGTAGAAGTTCGCTTTCCTCACCTTCTCTATTCGGACCAGACTACCTTGATGAATTCTAGCAGCTGCATTTCGTGCCAACCCTCCCTTTTCGACCTCAGCCCAGACTACACAGCTGCATCATTTACACCAGCTCTGGGAAGCAGAAGCTATGAATAAGAAGGTAAGCGTTAACAGGGCACCAGCTAGCCAAGGGGAATGGGGGCAGTGACCTGAAGTTCTTACTGCAGTGCCGGCTCCTCTGACAGGGAGCAAGCTGGGAGAAGGAGTCTTCTTGTGATGTCTTCAGGCTACTGTGTGTAGGACTGCAGGGCTTGCAGCAGTATTAGACGTCACCACCAGCACTGCTGCTCATTGGCTCATTGGCTACCTACGTCTAATACTGCTGGATACTGCTTCAGAAGTCAGGAACTAAAGGAACCTCCGCAGCCATGGATGGAGCGGAGGATACAGTTGGAGGGGAAATTTCACAGCAGGGGCTTTTACAACCCAGAGCACCAGGTGGTAGCCCATTTTGCCCTCATTATAATCCACCCCTGGCTATCACTGTGTAAGAGCAATCCTCCTCATCATCGCCGCTGCCCACCTGCCACAAGATGGTGCCGCCTGAGGCCACCACCTCACAATGGGCAATTTTAGTCATTTAAAGTAAAAGTTACCTAAATAGCCAGGAGATTTCTTTCAATGGCATTTTTTTTTCATGTAGATTACATGTATATGACATAATAAATTGAGGGGAACAAATATTTAAAAGGGAACATGTCATATTGAACATGGTGTCTCATCTACAGACAACAGGGTATAGAGGAGGTAAACAGAACAGATTGATATATAGTTTCATAAGAAAATATAACTTTTATTTTAATTGATTGCCCAGTGAACACTCGTTAGCGATTATCTGGCTGAACATCAGCCAGTGTAATTTAAGCCTTACTTTCTAATAAAGAGATTTAAACATATTTTAAAACAAGCAGTCACTGGTATCACAAATGTAAATCCAAAGACTCACAGATGATGTCTCTATTTGGTTAAGACCATCATGGTCTTTTCTTCTGAAAACTGTGCAGACATCTTTAGTCAGGGGTGTGCAACCCCCTCTGCCATAGAAGATATCAGTATTAATAAATGGCACACTGTAGATGGAGACTGTTACAGATTTTGCATGAGGGCCCAAGAGATTAGGTTACTCCTCTGCCTTCACTCACTGCTTCTGTAGTCTATCTTCATCCTGTAGCTTCCACCAATACTGTGCCCCCTGCTACCCAATGTGCCCACATTAGTTTCTTTTTAAACTGCTGAGAATGTGGTAAACTAATAAAAGAAGTAATAACTTACTTACAAATAAGTCACAGGGGCCTGATGAGATACGCCCAAAATTATTAAAAGAGCTTAGTGGTGAGCTGGCAAAACCGTTAACAGATTTATTTAACCAATCATTAGTAACAGGAGTCGTCCCGGAAGATTGGAAATTGGCAAATGTCGTGCCCATTCACAAGAAAGGTAGTAGGGAGGAATCGAGCAACTATAGACCAGTGAGTCTGACATCAATGGTAGGCAAATTAATGGAAACCCTATTAAAGGATAGGATTGTGGAACATCTAAAATCCCATGGATTGCAAAAAAAACAACATGGGTTTACTTCAGGGAGATCATGTCAAACAAATCTTATAGATTTTTTTGACTGGGTGACTAAAATAATAGACGGTGGAGGTGCAGTTGACATCGCATATCTAGATTTTAGTAAGGCTTTTGACACTGTCCCACATAGAAGACTTATCAATAAACTGCAGTCATTAAGCATGGACTCCCATATTGTTGAGTGGATTAGGCAGTGGCTGAGTGACAGACAACAGAGAATTGTAGTCAATGGAGAACATTCAAAACAAGGTCATGTTACCAGTGGGGTTCCACAGGGATCTGTACTGGGACCAATTTTGTTTAATATCTTCATAAGTGATATTGCAAAAGGCCTCGATGGTAAGGTTTGTCTTTTTGCTGATGACACATAGATATGTAACAGGGTTGATGTTCCTGGAGGGAAACGCCAAATGGAAAAGGATTTAGGAAAACTAGAAGAATGGTCAGAACTCTGGCAACTGAAATTTAATGTGGATAAGTGCAAGATAATGCACCTGGGGCGTAAAAACCCAAGGGCAGAATATAGAATATTTGACACAGTCCTGACCTCAGTATCTGAGGAAAGGGATTTAGGAGTAATTATTTCAGAAGACTTAAAGGTAGGCAGACAATGTAATAGGGCAGCACGAAATGCCAGCAGAATGCTTGGATGTATAGGGAGAGGTATAAGCAGTAGAAAGAGTGAAGTGCTTATGCCGCTGTACAGAACACTGGTGAGACCTCACTTGGAGTATTGTGCGCAGTACTGGAGGCCATATTTCCAGAAGGATATAGATACTCTAGAGAGAGTTCAGAGAAGAGCTACTAAACTAGTACATGGATTGCAGGATAAAACTTACCAGGAAAGGTTAAAGGACCTTAATTTGTATAGCTTGGAAGAAAGAAGAGACAGAGGGGATATGATAGAAACTTTTAAATACATAAAGGGAATCAACTCGGTAAAGGAGGAGAGCATATTTAAAAGAAGAAAAACTACCACAAGAGGACACAGTTTTAAATTAGAGGGGCAAAGGTTTAAAAGTAATATAAGGAAGTATTACTTTACTGAGAGAGTAGTTGATGCATGGAATAGCCTTCCTGCAGAAGTGGTAGCTGCAAATACAGTGAAGGGGTTTAAGCATGCATGGGATAGGCATAAGGCTATCCTTCATATAAGTTAGGGCCAGGGACTATTCATAGGATTCAGATATTTTGGGCAGACTAGATGGGCCAAATGGTTCTTATCTGCCGACACATTCTATGTTTCTATGTTTCTATGTTACTGATCTCCCACCAATTGCTTCACAATCACTGGCTGCAGCAGTCAAATTTCTGACTCTAGGGAGACTTAAAAGTACAATAACTAGCAAGGACACAGGAAGCAGCGGAAGAACAATGGAGGATCAAAAAAGTATTGTGACTTTTATTATTTTATGACATACAAATCAGCTTTCAATTAAATTATCCATGGCTGGACATCTCCTTCATACAGGCCCCAAAATTACTATAGACATCCAGACCCCCTAAATGAATACAGACCCCCAGACAAACCCCAGAATTAATACAGACTTCCAGGCAAACCCCAAAATAAATAGAGAGCCTCACACCCAAAATGATACAAACTAGACTCCAAAATTAATATAGACCCTCAGACCTCAAAATTAATACAGACTCCAGACAGACCCCAAAATTATTAGAGACTTCCAGACAGACTCAAAAATTAACAGATGCGAAAATTAATGAAGATGTCTAGATCAAACCCCGGATAAACCCACACATTTATACAGAGCACAGATTAGAACCTCACATCAGACCCCCAATATATACAGACCCCAAATCAGCCCCAAAATTCATATAGATCTCAAGAATGCCCCCAATTTCATACAGTCCCCAAATTCATACAGATCCCATATTAGACCACAAATTCATTTAAACCCCTGTTGCCCACAATAACCCTCACTATCATGGCACTGCCAAAGGCTAGTTTCACACTAGTGCTTAGGATCCGGCAGTCTTTTCCATGCTGGATCTATCAGCATTCCAGCGTTGCCAGAAGCTTAAACATTGACATCTTTGAAGTTCACAGAATTTAATCAATTTAGTCCATGCACCGGAATGCAATCACAGTATCCGGATAGCTGGTGTTTGTTTGCTAAACATATTTAAAATGAACCTGCTACCATGAAAATGCAGTTCAAATTTGAAGGCAGCTTGTTATAGAGCAGAAGGATCTGAGCAGATTAATATATAGTTTGATGGGAAAGGATTCAGTATAGTATTGGAATAAAGTCTACAGTTTTTTTTTACAATCCTGGTGCTGGATTATCACTTTTTATGGATCACTTTAAATAAGTATCAGAATGACTGAGTTCCTGGATAAGATCTACATATATTTTATTGCATTAAAATGATCAAAATAACCTATCAAGCTCCTAATATGACCCTAGAACTGTCTCATTCCAGTAGCCACTGCTCAGAGTGCATGGCTGTCTGGCAAGACAGAATTAAAGTCTTGTCTGTTCTAGTAAATTGCTGCATTTTATTTGTCTCCTGATTGACCTAGCTTGTTTATATACACTTCAGCTGAATCGTCTGCCTTCCCTGCTACTGTACAGAATATCCGACTGCACCATGACCTTAAACAAAGTAATGGGAAAGGGGGTGCTGGGTATCATAGCAATCAAGCCATTACAAAATCATTTTACAATCTTTAAAATTCAAAACTTATATTGAATTGTACTAGTGATGATCGGGCATGTTCGGCCGAACACCTGTTCGGCACATGGTGGTACCGCATGTGGCGAATACCGCATGTGCTCGAGCGCAATGCTCGAGCCAATAAATGTGCAGGGAGGTACTGACATGCACTGTAATGCTGTAGCCATATTGGCTACTGGCATTACATTGATTGGCTGGCCGAAACGTGTCATCGGGTGCTATAAAGCACCCGATGACACGTGTTCGGCTCAGTCTTAGTCAGGGAGAGCTGAGCATAGGAAGGGAAAGACAGTGTAGGGAGTGTTATTGGAAGATTTTTATTACAAAAACTTTTCAGAGACCCAAAAGTCCTTTTAGGGACTATTATGTGTGACAGCAGCAATATATGTTTGTAGCGCAACCTGCGCTAAATTGCTCAGTCTTAGGCTTCATGCACATGACTGTTGTGTGTTTTGCAGTCTGCAAATTGAGGATCCGCAAAACACGGAAAGGCATCCGTGTGCGTTCCGCATTTTGTGGAACGACACGAACAGCCATTGATATAACTGCCTATTCTTGTCCGCAAAACAGACAAGAATAGGACAAGATATATATTTTTTTCGGCCCACAGAACGGAGCAACGGATGCGGACAGCACACGAAGTGTATGTAATGCCAGTAAAATAAACTGTCAGATGACATGCAGAATGTAAAAATAAATTCCCCATTAAAAGTGTCTGTCTAACCCAGGAAGAAGTACAACAGCGACTTAAAAAGATTAAAATAGACAAATCACCAGGACCGGATGGCATGCACCCCCGTATCCTAAAGGAATTTAGTAATGTCATAGCCAGACCCTTATTTCTGATATTTGCAGACTATATACTGACAGAGAATGTCCCACAGGATTGGCGCATGGCAAATGTGGTGCCAATATTCAAAAAGGGTCCAAAAACAGAGCCTGGAAACTATAGGCCGGTAAGTTTAACATCTGTTGTGGGTAAACTGTTTGAAGGTTTTCTAAGAGATGCTATCTTGGAGGATCTCAATGAAAATAAGCAAATACACCATATCAGCATGGCTTCATGAGGGATCGGTCATGCCAAACTAATTTAATCAGTTTCCATGAGGAGGTAAGTTCTAGACTTGACAGCGGCGAATCAATGGATGTCGTATATCTGGACTTCTCCAAAACATTTGACACTATACCACATAAAAGGTTAGTATATAAAATGAGAATGCTTGGACTTGGAGAAAACGTCTGTATGTGGGTAAGTAACTGGCTCAATGATAGAAAGCAGAGGGTGGTTATTAACGGTACACACTAGGAGGGATCTGGAGAGATTGGAGGCTTGGGCAGATAAGTGGCAGATGAGGTTTAACACTGACAAATGTAAGTCACCAGTACATACTAAATGGTAAAACACTCAGTAACACTGACATGGAAAAGGATTTAGGAATTTTAATAAACAGCAAACTAAGCTGCAAAAACCAGTGTCAGGCAGATGCTGCCAAGGCCAATAAGATAATGGGTTGCATCAAAAGGGGCATAGATGCCCGAGATAAGAACATAGTCCTACCACTTTACAAATCGCTAGTCAACCACACATGGAGTACTGTGTACAGTTCTGGGGTCCTGTGAACGAGGCAGACATAGGAGAGCTGGAGAGGGTCCAGAGGAGGTCAACTAAAGTAATAACTGGAATGGGGCAACTACAGTACCCTGAAAGATCAAAATTAGGGTTATTCACTTTAGAAAAAAGACTACTGATGGGTAGAGTTGAGCGAACACCTGGATGTTCGGGTTCGAGAAGTTCGGCCGAACTTCCCGGAAATGTTCGGGTTCGGGATCCGAACGCGACCTGAACTTCGTCCCGAACCCGAACCCCATTGAAGTCAATGGGGACCCGAACTTTTCGGCACTAAAAAGGCTGTAAAACAGCCCAGGAAAGAGCTAGAGGGCTGCAAAAGGCAGCAACATGTAGGTAAATCCCCTGCAAACAAATGTGGATAGGGAAATGAATAAAAATAAAAATAAAATAAATAAAAATTAACCAATATCAATTGGAGAGAGGTCCCATAGCAGAGAATCTGGCTTCACGTCAGCAGAGAATCAGTCTCTTCATGCCATAACAGAGAATCTGGCTTCACGTCACCCACCACTGTAACAGTCCATTGTCATATATTTAGGCCCCGGCACCCAGGCAGAGGAGAAAGGTCCCGTAACAGAGAATCTGGCTTCATGTCAGCAGAGAATCAGTCTGCATGTCATAGCAGAGAATCATGCTTTACGTCACCCAACACTGGAACAGTCCATTGTCAGATATTTAGGCCCAGGCACCCAGGCAGAGGAGAGAGGTCCCGTAACAGAGAATCTGGCTTCATGTCAGCAGAGAATCAGTCTGCATGTCATAGCAGAGAATCAGGCATTACGTCACCCAACACTGGAACAGTCCATTGTCAGATATTTAGGCCCAGGCACCCAGGCAGAGTAGAGAGGTCCCGTAACAGAGAATCTGGCTTCATGTCAGCAGAGAATCAGTCTGCATGTCCTAGCAGAGAATCATGCTTTACGTCACCCAACACTGGAACAGTCCATTGTCAGATATTTAGGCCCAGGCACCCAGGCAGAGGAGAGAAGTCCCGTAACAGAGAATCTGGCTTCATGTCAGCAGAGAATCAGTCTTCATGTCATAGCAGAGAATCAGGCTTCACGTCACCCACCACTGGAACAGGCCATTGTCAGATATTTAGGCCCAGGCACCCAGGCAGAGGAGAGAGGTCCCGTAACAGAGAATCTGGCTTCATGTCAGCAGAGAATCAGTCTTCAAGTCATAGCAGAGAATCAGGCTTCACGTGACCCACCACTGGAACAGGCCACTGTCAGATATTTAGGCCCAGGCACCCAGGCAGAGGAGAGAGGTCCCGTAACAGAGAATCTGGCTTCATGTCAGCAGAGAATCAGTCTGCATGTCATAGCAGAGAATCAGGCTTTACGTCACCCAACACTGGAACAGTCCTTTGTCAGATATTTAGGCCCAGGCACCCAGGCAGAGGAGAGAGGTCCCGTAACAGAGAATCTGGCTTCATGTCAACAGAGAATCAATCTGCATGTCCTAGCAGAGAATCATGCTTTACGTCACCCAACACTGGAACAGTCCATTGTCAGATATTTAGGCCCAGGCACCCAGGCAGATGAGAGAGGTCCCGTAACAGAGAATCTGGCTTCATGTCAGCAGAGAATCAGTCTGCATGTCCTAGCAGAGAATCATGCTTTATGTCACCCAACAGTGGAACAGTCCATTGTCAGATATTTAGGCCCAGGCACCCAGGCAGAGGAGAGAAGTCCCATAACAGAGAATCTGGCTTCATGTCAGCAGAGAATCAGTCTTCATGTCATAGCCGAGAATCAGGCTTCACGTCACCCACCACTGGAACAGTCCATTGTCAGATATTTAGGCCCAGGCACCCAGGCAGAGGAGAGAGGTCCCGTAACAGAGAATCTGGCTACATGTCAGCAGAGAATCAGTCTTCATGTCATAGCAGAGAATCAGGCTTCACGTCACCCACCACTGGAACAGGCCACTGTTAGATATTTTTAGGCCCCGGCACCCAGACAGAGGAGAGAGGTCCCATAACAGAGATTCAGGCTTCATGTCAGCAGAGAATCAGTCTGCATGTCATAGCAGAGAATCATGCTTTACGTCACCCAACACTGGAACAGTCCATTGTCAGACATTTAGGCCCAGGCACCCAGGCAGAGGAGAGAGGTCCCGTAACAGAGAATCTGGCTTCATGTCAGCAGAGAATCAGTCTTCAAGTCATATCAGAGAATCAGGCTTCACGTCACCCACCACTGGAACAGGCCACTGTCAGATATTTTTAGGCCCATGCACCCATACAGAGGAGAAAGGTCCCATAACAGAGATTCAGGCTTCATGTCAGCAGAGAATCAGTCTTCAGGTCATAGCAGAGAATCATGCTTTACGTCACCCAACACTGGAACAGTCCATTGTCAGATATTTAGGCCCAGGCACCCAGGCAGAGGAGAGAGGTCCCGTAACAGAGAATATGGCTTCATGTCAGCAGAGAATCAGTCTGCATATCATAGCAGAGAATCAGACTTTACGTCACCCAACACTGGAACAGTCCATTGTCAGATATTTAGGCCTAGGCACCCAGGCAGAGGAGAGAGGTCCCGTAACAGAGAATCTGGCTTCATGTCAGCAGAGAATTAGTCTGCATGTCCTAGCAGAGAATCATGCTTTACGTCACCCAACACTGGAACAGTCCATTGTCAGATATTTAGGCCCAGGCACCCAGGCAGAGGAGAGAGGTCCCGTAACAGAGAATCTGGCTTCATGTCAGCAGAGAATCAGTCTTCATGTCATAGCAGAGAATCAGGCTTCACGTCACCCACCACTGGAACAGGCCACTGTTAGATATTTTTAGGCCCCGGCACCCAGACAGAGGAGAGAGGTCCCATAACAGAGATTCAGGCTTCATGTCAGCAGAGAATCAGTCTGCATGTCATAGCAGAAAATCATGCTTTACGTCACCCAACACTGGAACAGTCCATTGTCAGATATTTAGGCCCAGGCACCCAGGCAGAGAGAGAGGTCCCGTAACAGAGAATCTGGCTTCATGTCAGCAGAGAATCAGTCTGCATGTCCTAGCAGAGAATCATGCTTTACGTCACCCAACAGTGGAACAGTCCATTGTCAGATATTTAGGCCCAGGCACCCAGGCAGAGGAGAGAGGTCCCGTAACAGAGAATCTGGCTTCATGTCAGCAGAGAATCAGTCTGCATGTCATAGCAGAGATTCAGGCTTTACGTCACCCAACACTGGAACAGTCCATTGTCAGATATTTAGGCCCAGGCAGAGGAGAGAGGTCCCGTAACAGAGAATCTGGCTTCATGTCAGCAGAGAATCAGTCTGCATGTCCTAGCAGAGAATCATGCTTTACGTCACCCAACAGTGGAACAGTCCATTGTCAGATATTTAGGCCCAGGCACCCAGGCAGAGGAGAGAAGTCCCGTAACAGAGAATCTGGCTTCATGTCAGCAGAGAATCAGTCTTCATGTCATAGCAGAGAATCAGGCTTCACGTCACCCACCACTGGAACAGGCCATTGTCAGATATTTAGGCCCAGGCACCCAGGCAGAGGAGAGAGGTCCTGTAACAGAGAATCTGGCTTCATGTCAGCAGAGAATCAGTCTTCATGTCATAGCAGAGAATCAGGCTTCACGTCACCCACCACTGGAACAGGCCACTGTTAGATATTTTTAGGCCCTGGCACCCAGACAGAGGAGAGAGGTCCCATAACAGAGATTCAGGCTTCATGTCAGCAGAGAATCAGTCTGCATGTTATAGCAGAGAATCATGCTTTACGTCACTCAACACTGGAACAGTCCATTGTCAGATATTTAGGCCAAGGCACCCAGGCAGAGGAGAGAGGTCCCGTAACAGAGAATCTGGCTTCATGTCAGCAGAGAATCAGTCTGCATGTCCTAGCAGAGAATCATGCTTTACGTCACCCAACAGTGGAACAGTCCATTGTCAGATATTTAGGCCCAGGCACCCAGGCAGAGGAGAGAAGTCCCGTAACAGAGAATCTGGCTTCATGTCAGCAGAGAATCAGTCTTCATGTCATAGCAGAGAATCAGGCTTCACGTCACCCACCACTGGAACAGGCCATTGTCAGATATTTAGGCCCAGGCACCCAGGCAGAGGAGAGAGGTTCCGTAACAGAGAATCTGGCTTCATGTCAGCAGAGAATCAGTCTTCAAGTCATAGCAGAGAATCAGGCTTCACGTCACCCACCACTGAAACAGGCCACTGTCAGATATTTTTAGGCCCCGGCACCCAGACAGAGGAGAGAGGTCCCATAACAGAGATTCAGGCTTCATGTCAGCAGAGAATCAGTCTGCATGTTATAGCAGAGAATCATGCTTTACGTCACTCAACACTGGAACAGTCCATTGTCAGATATTTAGGCCAAGGCACCCAGGCAGAGGAGAGAGGTCCCGTAACAGAGAATCTGGCTTCATGTCAGCAGAGAATCAGTCTTCAAGTCATAGCAGAGAATCAGGCTTCACGTCACCCACCACTGGAACAGGCCACTGTCAGATATTTTTAGGCCCAGGCACCCAGACAGAGGAGAGAGTGTCATGGTCTTACCTTCTTGCTGTTCTCATTCGTTTGACATGTGCTGGCGGCCATCTTGGTTTCTGGGTTTCTTGTAGCCTTCCACCCTGCGGCTCCTCCTTCCCACTGGGAGGAGCTGGATGCCTAGCTCATATATATAGGAGGTCTGTGGCTTCAGTTCCTTGCTTGGTCCCCCTGTGTTCACATGCTTCTAAGACTGCTGCTGCTTCTGGTTCCTGATCCTGGCTTCGTCTGACTACCCTGCTGGTTCCTGATCCTGGCTTCGTCTGACTACCCTGCTGGTTCCTGATCCTGGCTTCGTCTGACTACCCTTCTGGTTCCTGATCTCTGGCCTCTCAAAGACTCTGCTTCGGTTTCACCATTCGTTTGGACTTTTGCTTTACAGCTTTATTTTCAATAAAGCCTTCTTATTTCTTTCCTGATTTTGATTGACACCAGACTCAGGGAGAGACCTTCCTTTAAGGAGAGCCTGCGGAGGTCTTCTAACAGATTGGCGCCTACGTTTGCTGTCCCACCCGTGCCTCCCTCTCCTCCCACGCCTCCTGGGGATGACTTGTCTGGGGGTGAACCTATGCAGCTGGGGTTTGCTCGCCTGTCCGAGGGGGAGAGGGTACTCCGGAGACGCGAGGGCCGATGCATGTACTGTGGTCTCGGTGGGCATTTTCGGTTGGCATGTCCGAACCGTCCGGGAAACGCTCGTACCTGAGATCCTGTCGGGGGCAGATCTTGGGTGGAGTTTCCTCGTCCCCGGTTTCCCGTGTTGACAAACCACTGATCACTGTTGTCCTCTCCTGGGTCGGGGGCTCGGTGACGACCCAGGCGTTGGTGGACTCTGGTGCTGGTGGTTTGTTCATTGATAGTGTGTTCGCTGCCGCCAATTCCATTCCTCTGCAGGCTCGAGGTTCCCCACTGGCTCTTGAGGCGATAGACGGCAGACCCCTTCTGTCGTCACACGTGACTCATGAGACCCTTCCAGTGGGGATAGCCATTGGTGCCGTTCACAGAGAGTCGGTCTGCCTCCAGGTTATTTCGTCTCCACACTACTCGGTGGTCTTGGGGTACCCCTGGCTCCAGAAGCATAATCCGACTTTCGATTGGAGATCGGCCGAGATCCTCTCGTGGTCACCGCAGTGTGGGGCTAGTTGCATCCATGGGTCTGTCAAGTTGCTGTGTACTTCCTCGGACTCTCTGTTGCCTCCTGAATACGAGGAGTACCGGGATGTATTCGATAAGGTGCGCGCGGTTGCCCTACCTCCGCACCGCCCATACGATTGTGCCATAGAGTTACAACCTGGTGCTGTTCCTCCTCGTGGCAAAGTCTATCCACTGTCGGTAGCGGAGAATGAGGCCATGGAGGAGTACGTGAGGGAGGCGCTTTCACGCGGACACATTCGCAAATCATCGTCCCCGGCAGGGGCTGGATTTTTCTTTGTGAAAAAGAAGGGCGGTGAGTTGAGGCCTTGCATCGATTACAGGGGTCTCAATCGCATCACGATCAAGAACGCTTACCCGATACCCTTGATTTCCGAGCTGTTCGATCGCCTTAAAGGGGCCACGGTCTTTACCAAACTCGACCTGAGGGTGGCATATAACCTGGTAAGGATCAAGGCAGGCGATGAGTGGAAGACCGCGTTTAACACCAGGACCGGTCATTATGAATCCTTGGTTATGCCCTTTGGGTTGTGCAATGCGCCCGCAGTCTTTCAGGAATTCATCAACGATGTTTTCCGTGACCTGTTGCAGCAGTGTGTGGTGGTCTATTTGGATGACATCTTGGTATATTCTGAATCCATGGAGGCCCACATTCTGGATGTCAGACGAGTGTTGCAACGGTTACGAGAGAACAAGCTGTTCGGTAAGCTTGAGAAATGCGAATTTCACCGATCCCAGGTAACCTTCTTAGGTTACATCATTTCCGCTGAGGGGTTCTCCATGGATCCTGAGAAGGTTTCGGCTCTTACAGTGGCCCCAGCCCAGTGGTCTTCGTTCCCTGCAGCGCTTTTTGGGCTTCGCCAATTATTATCGGAAGTTCATCAGGGACTTTTCCATGCTGGCCAAGCCTCTCACGGATCTGACCAGGAAGGGCAGTAATTCCCAGGTCTGGCCGCTCGAGGCCATCCGAGCTTTTGAGGCCCTAAAGTCCGCTTTTGTGTCGGCTCCGATTCTGTCGCATCCCAACCCTGGGTTGCCCTTTGTCCTCGAGGTGGACGCGTCTGAGACGGGAGTAGGCGCCCTTCTGTCTCAGCGTAGAACACCAGAGGGTCCTCTGCTTCCTTGTGGGTTTTACTCCCGGAAACTGTCTTCCGCGGAGTGCAACTATCAGATTGGTGACAGGGAGTTATTGGCCATCGTGCAGGCCCTTAAAGAATGGAGGCACTTGCTCGAGGGTTCGGTGGTTCCGGTTCTCATCCTGACGGACCATAAGAATCTGACCTACCTTTCTGAGGCCAAGAGATTGACACCACGTCAGGCCAGATGGGCTCTGTTCTTGTCACGTTTTAATTACGTGGTCTCCTACCTACCCGGTTCCAAGAACATCAGGGCGGATGCCCTATCACGGCAGTACTCCGAGCTGTCCAGGGAGGAGTCGATTCCGACTTCGGTCATACCTCCGAATCAGATCCTGGCCGCCATTCGCACCAGCCTGACCTCTCCCCTGGGTGAGCAGATTTTGGCGGCTCAATCTGGTGCTCCCTCTGGGAGACCCAACGGCAGATGTTTTGTGCCTGAGGAGTTGCGCACTCGGTTGTTGCGAACCTACCATAACTCCAAGACCGCGGGGCATCCTGGAAAGAATCAGCTGTCCTGGGCTGTTTCACGTCTGTTCTGGTGGCCTTCCCTACGTTCCGACATCGCCGCATATGTAGCGGCATGCTCCGTTTGTGCCCAGAGTAAGTCCCCTCGGCACCTTAAGTTGGGCCTTCTGCAACCCATAGCCACCGGGGAGCGCCCATGGTCACACCTGGGGATGGATTTCATTGTGGACCTCCCTGCATCCCGAGGCCATACGGTCATTCTCATGATTGTGGATCGGTTTTCCAAAATGTGCCACTGTGTTCCTCTCAAGAAGTTACCCTCTGCACAAGAGTTGGCCACGATTTTTGCCAGGGAGGTCTTCCGGTTGCACGGTTTGCCCAAGGAGATTGTGTCGGATCGGGGGAGTCAGTTTGTGTCCAGGTTCTGGCGCACCTTTTGCTCCCAGTTGGGGATTCATCTCTCCTTCTCCTCGGCCTACCACCCTCAGTCCAATGGGGCCGAAGAACGATCCAATCAGGCTTTGGAGCAATTCCTTCGTTGCTATGTCTCCGATCACCAAGACAATTGGGTTGACCTTCTGCCTTGGGCTGAGTTTGCCAGGAACACAGCGGTGAACTCTTCCTCTGGGACGTCTCCCTTCATGGCCAATTATGGGTTCCAACCTGCCGTGTTACCGGAGGTATTCTCTCCCCAGGATATTCCGGCTGTGGAGGATCACCTTTCCGTCCTACGTGCTTCTTGGGTACAGATCCAGAAGTCCCTTGAGGCCTCTGCGCAGCGCCAGAGACTCCAGGCTGATCGCAGACGAGCGCCTGCTCCTTCCTACCAGGTCGGAGACCGTGTATGGTTGTCCACCCGCAACCTCAAACTTCGAGTGCCCACTCCCAAGCTGGCGCCTCGCTTTGTTGGTCCCTTCCGAGTGCTTCGCAGGGTAAACCCGGTAGCCTATGCCCTTGCGCTTCCTCCTGGCATGCGGATCTCTAACGTGTTTCATGTCTCCCTGTTGAAGCCACTGGTGTGTAATCGTTTCACTTCCTCGGTTCCTCGGCCTCGTCCGGTCCGAGTGGGCAATCATGAGGAGTATGAGGTGAGCAATATCCTGGACTCACGCCTGGTCCGCGGTCGGGTGCAGTTTTTGGTCCATTGGCGTGGTTATGGTCCAGAGGAGCGTTCCTGGGTTCCCTCCGCAGATGTCCATGCTCCTGCCTTGCTCCGAGCCTTCCACGCACGCTTCCCTCAGAAACCGTTTTTTGCTCCGCGGAGGAGGGGCCCTTGAGGGGGAGGTACTGTCATGGTCTTACCTTCCTGCTGTTCTCCTTCGTTTGACATGTGCTGGCGGCCATCTTGGTTTCTGGGTTTCTTGTAGTCTTCCACCCTGCGGCTCCTCCTTCCCACTGGGAGGAGCTGGATGCCTAGCTCATATATATAGGAGGTCTGTGGCTTCAGTTCCTTGCTTGGTCCCCCTGTGTTCACATGCTTCTAAGACTGCTTCTGGTTCCTGATCCTGGCTTCGTCTGACTACCCTGCTGGTTCCTGATCCTGGCTTCGTCTGACTACCCTGCTGGTTCCTGATCCTGGCTTCGTCTGACTACCCTTCTGGTTCCTGATCTCTGGCCTCTCAAAGACTCTGCTTCGGTTTCACCATTCGTTTGGACTTTTGCTTTACAGCTTTATTTTCAATAAAGCCTTCTTATTTTCACTTATCTCTTGTTGTACGTCTGGTTCATGGTTCCGTGACAGAGAGGTCCCATAACAGAGATTCAGGCTTCATGTCAGCAGAGAATCAGTCTTCATGTCATAGCAGAGAATCATGCTTTACGTCACCCAACACTGGAACAGTCCATTGTCAGATATTTAGGCCCAGGCACCCAGGCAGAGGAGAGAGGTCCCGTAACAGAGAATCTGGCTTCATGTCAGCAGAGAATCAGTCTGCATGTCATAGCAGAGAATCAGGCTTTACGTCACCCAACACTGGAACAGTCCATTGTCAGATATTTAGGCCTAGGCACCCAGGCAGAGGAGAGAGGTCCCGTAACAGAGAATCTGGCTTCATGTCAGCAGAGAATTAGTCTGCATGTCCTAGCAGAGAATCATGCTTTACGTCACCCAACACTGGAACAGTCCATTGTCAGATATTTAGGCCCAGGCACCCAGGCAGAGGAGAGAGGTCCCGTAACAGAGAATCTGGCTTCATGTCAGCAGAGAATCAGTCTTCATGTCATAGCAGAGAATCAGGCTTCACGTCAACCACCACTGGAACAGGCCACTGTTAGATATTTTTAGGCCCCGGCACCCAGACAGAGGAGAGAGGTCCCATAACAGAGATTCAGGCTTAATGTCAGCAGAGAATCAGTCTGCATGTCATAGCAGAGAATCATGCTTTATGTCACCCAACACTGGAACAGTCCATTGTCAGATATTTAGGCCCAGGCACCCAGGCAGAGAGAGAGGTCCCGTAACAGAGAATCTGGCTTCATGTCAGCAGAGAATCAGTCTGCATGTCCTAGCAGAGAATCATGCTTTACGTCACCCAACACTGGAACAGTCCATTGTCAGATATTTAGGCCCAGGCACCCAGGCAGAGGAGAGAGGTCCCGTAACAGAGAATCTGGCTTCATGTCAGCAGAGAATCAGTCTGCATGTCCTAGCAGAGAATCATGCTTTACATCACCCAACACTGGAACAGTCCATTGTCAGATATTTAGGCCCAGGCACCCAGGCAGTGGAGAGAAGTCCCGTAACAGAGAATCTGGCTTCATGTCAGCAGAGAATCAGTCTTCATGTCATAGCAGAGAATCAGGCTTCACGTCACCCACCACTGGAACAGGCCATTGTCAGATATTTAGGCCCAGGCACCCAGGCAGAGGAGAGAGGTTCCGTAACAGAGAATCTGGCTTCATGTCAGCAGAGAATCAGTCTTCAAGTCATAGCAGAGAATCAGGCTTCACGTCACCCACCACTGGAACAGGCCACTGTCAGATATTTTTAGGCCCCGGCACCCAGACAGAGGAGAGAGGTCCCATAACAGAGATTCAGGCTTCATGTCAGCAGAGAATCAGTCTGCATGTCATAGCAGAGAATCATGCTTTACGTCACCCAACACTGGAACAGTCCATTGTCAGATATTTAGGCCAAGGCACCCAGGCAGAGGAGAGAGGTCCTGTAACAGAGAATCTGGCTTCATGTCAGCAGAGAATCAGTCTTCAAGTCATAGCAGAGAATCAGGCTTCACGTCACCCACCACTGGAACAGGCCACTGTCAGATATTTTTAGGCCCAGGCACCCAGACAGAGGAGAGAGGTCCCATAACAGAGATTCAGGCTTCATGTCAGCAGAGAATCAGTCTTCATGTCATAGCAGAGAATCATGCTTTACGTCACCCAACACTGGAACAGTCCATTGTCAGATATTTAGGCCCAGGCACCCAGGCAGAGGAGAGAGGTCCCGTAACAGAGAATCTGGCTTCATGTCAGCAGAGAATCAGTCTGCATGTCATAGCAGAGAATCAGGCTTTACATCACCCAACACTGGAACAGTCCATTGTCAGATATTTAGGCCCAGGCACCCAGGCAGAGGAGAGAGGTCCCGTAACAGAGAATCTGGCTTCATGTCAGCAGAGAATCAGTCTGCATGTCCTAGCAGAGAATCATGCTTTACGTCACCCAACACTGGAACAGTCCATTGTCAGATATTTAGGCCCAGGCACCCAGGCAGAGGAGAGAGGTCCCGTAACAGAGAATCTGGCTTCATGTCAGCAGAGAATCAGTCTTCATGTCATAGCAGAGAATCAGGCTTCACGTCACCCACCACTGGAACAGGCCACTGTTAGATATTTTTAGGCCCCGGCACCCAAACAGAGGAGAGAGGTCCCATAACAGAGATTCAGGCTTCATGTCAGCAGAGAATCAGTCTGCATGTCATAGCAGAGAATCAGGCTTCATGTCACCCACCACTGGAACAGGCCACTGTCAGATATTTTTAGGCCCCGGCACCCAGACAGAGGAGAGGTTCATTCAACTTTGGGTTGCCCCGCAATATAATGGTAAAATGAAAATAAAAATAGGATTGAATGAGGAAGTGCCCTGGAGTACAATAATATATTGTTAAGGGGAGGTAGTTAATGTCTAATCTGCACAAGGGATGGACAGGTCCTGTGGGATCCATGCCTGGTTCATTTTTATGAACGTCAGCTTGTCCACATTGGCTGTAAACAGGCGGCTGCGTTTGTCTGTAATGACTCGCCCTGCCGTGCTGAATACACGTTTAGACAAAACGCTGGCCGCCGGGCAGGCCAGCACCTCCAAGGAATAAAAGGCTAGCTCTGGCCACGTGGACAATTTGGAGACCCAGAAGTTGAATGGGGCCGAACCATCAGTCAGTACGTGGAGGGGTGTGCACAGGTACTGTTCCACCATGTTATTGAAATGTTGCCTCCTGCTAACACGTACCGTATCAGGTGGTGGTGCAGTTAGCTGTGGCGTGGTGACAAAACTTTTCCACATCTCTGCCATGCTAACCTTGCCCTCAGAGGAGCTGGCCGTGACACAGCTGCGTTGGCGACCTCTTGCTCCTCCTCTGCCTTCACCTTGGGCTTCCACTTGTTCCCCTGTGACATTTGGGAATGCTCTCAGTAGCGCGTCTACCAACGTGCGCTTGTACTCGCGCATCTTACTATCACGCTCCAGTGCATGAAGTAAGGTGGGCACATTGTCTTTGTACCGTGGATCCAGCAGGGTGGCAACCCAGTAGTCCGCACACGTTAAAATGTGGGCAACTCTGCTGTCGTTGCGCAGGAACTGCAGCATGTAGTCGCTCATGTGTGCCAGGCTGCCCAGAGGTAAGGACAAGCTGTCCTCTGTGGGAGGCGTATCGTCATCGTCCTGCGTTTCCCCCCAGCCACGCACCAGTGATGGGCCCGAGCTGCATTGGGTGCCAGCCCGCTGTGAACCTGCTTCATCCTCATCCTCCTCCACATCCTCGTCCTCCAGTAGTGGGCCCTGTCTGGCCACATTTGTACCTGGCCTCTGCTGTTGCAAAAAACCTCCCTCTGAGTCACTTCGAAGAGACTGGCCTGAAAGTGCTAAAAATGACCCCTCTTCCTCCTCCTCCTCCTGGGCCACCTCCTCTTCCATCATCGCCCTAAGTGTTTTCTCAAGGAGACATAGCAGTGGTATTGTAACGCTGATAACGGCGTCATCGCCACTGGCCATGTTGGTGGAGTACTCGAAACAGCGCAACAGGGCACACAGGTCTCGCATGGAGGCCCAGTCATTGGTGGTGAAGTGATGCTGTTCAGCAGTGCGACTGACCCGTGCGTGCTGCAGCTGAAACTCCACTATGGCCTGCTGCTGCTCACACAGTCTGTCCAGCATGTGCAAGGTGGCGTTCCACCTGGTGGGCACGTCGCATATGAGGCGGTGAGCGGAAAGGCCGAAGTTACGCTGTAGCGCAGACAGGCGAGCAGCGTCAGGGTGTGAACGCCGGAAGCGCGAACAGACGGCCCGCACTTTATGCAGCAGCTCTGACATGTCGGGGTAGTTGTGAATGAACTTCTGCACCACCAAATTCAGCACATGCGCCAGGAAAGGGATGTGCGTCAAACTGGCTAGTCCCAGAGCTGCAACGAGATTTTGCCCATTACTGCACACCACCAGGTCGGGCTTGAGGCTCACCGGCAGCAACCACTCGTCGGTCTGTTGTTCTATAACCCGCCACAACTCCTGTGCGGTGTGGGGCCTGTCCCCCAAACATATGAGTTTCAGAACGGCCTGCTGACGTTTACCCCGGGCTGTGCTGAAGTTGGTGGTGAAGGTGTGTGGCTGACTGGATGAGCAGGTGGAAGAAGAGGAGGAGGAAGCTGAGTAGGAGGAGGAGGAGACAGGAGGCAAAGAATGTTGCCCTGCGATCCTTGGCGGCGGAAGGACGTGCGCCAAACAGCTCTCCGCCTGGGGCCCAGCCGCCACTACATTTACCCAGTGTGCAGTTAGGGAGATATAGTGTCCCTGGCCGTGCTTACTGGTCCACGTATCTGTGGTTAGGTGGACCTTGCCACAGATGGCGTTGCGCAGTGCACACTTGATTTTATCGGACACTTGTTTGTGCAGGGAAGGCACGGCTCTCTTAGAGAAGTAGTGGCGGCTGGGAACAAAATACTGTGGGACAGCAAGTGCACTCCACTGCAGTTCATGCTTTGCATGCAGGTGCCTGGTCATGCAGGTTGTGCTAAGGTTCAGAACGTTAATGCCTCGCTTCAGGCTCTGATGGCACAGCGTGCAAACCACTCGGGTCTTGTCGTCAGCACATTGTTTGAAGAAGTGCCATGCCAGGGAACTCCTTGAAGCTGCCTTTGGGGTGCTCGGTCCCAGATGGCGGCGTTCAGTAGCAGACGGAGTCTCTTGGCGGCGGGTGTTCTGCTTTTGCCCACTGCTCCCTCTTTGTCTTTTGCTACGCTGTTGACTCGGTCTCACCACTGCCTCTTCCTCCGAACTGTGAAAGTCAGTGGCGCGACCTTCATTCCATGTGGGGTCTAGGACCTCATCGTCCCCTGAATCGTCTTCCACCCAGTCTTGATCCCTGACCTCCTGTTCAGTCTGCACACTGCAGAAAGACGCAACAGTTGGCACCTGTGTTTCGTCATCATCAGAGACGTGCTGAGGTGGTATTCCCATGTCCTCATCATCAGGAAACATAAGTGGTTGCGCGTTAGTGCATTCTATCTCTTCCACCCCTGGGGAAGGGCTAGGTGGATGGCCTTGGGAAACCCTGCCAGCAGAGTCTTCAAACAGCAAAAGAGACTGCTGCATAACTTGAGGCTCAGACAGTTTCCCTGATATGCATGGGGGTGATGAGACAGACTGATGGGCTTGTTTTTCATGCGCCATCTGTACGCTTTCTGCAGAAGACTGGGTGGGAGATAATGGAAACGTGCTGGATGCACTGTCGGCCACCCAATTGACTAATGCCTGTACCTGCTCAGGCCTTACCTTCCTTAGAACGGCATTGGGCCCCACCAAATATAGCTGTAAATTCTGGCGGCTACTGGGACCTGAGGTAGTTGGTACACTAGGACGTGTGGCTGTGGCAGAACGGCCACGTCCTCTCCCAGCACCAGAGGGTCCACTAACACCACCATGACCATGTCCGCGTCCCTTACTAGATGTTTTCCTCATTGTTACCGTTCACCACAATAAGAAAAATATTATTCGGGCCAATGTATTGAATTCAAATTTAGGCCTTTTTTTACAGACACCTAACACTAAATGGCTATCTATTTAGGTACCGTATTACACTAATACAGGCACACCAGTAATGACAGATTTAGCTGAATATAAATTTGAGGCCTATTATTTAGGCGCTGGGTGACAGGTATACGTTTACGGACAGAATTAGACTTGGATCTGCACTGTAGCGTGTGTGTGAAGTTCTTGAGAATTACCCTATCAGCACCTTGAATCTAATATACCCTTTTAGGGATAGATTTAAAGTAGGCTTGATACAGCAGAAACCACTAATTTTGAGAATTGCAAAATTGGGAATTGTTTTTCAACCCAGAACAAAAACTGTGCTTTGACGGACACTAAATAACTTGACCAGCTAAAACAGTAATGACAGATTTGGATGAATATAAATGTGAGGCCTATTTTTTAGGCGCTGGGTGACAGGTATACGTTTAATCACAGAATTAGACTTGGATCTGCACTGTAGCGTGTGTGTGAAGTTCTTGAGAATTTCCCTATCAGCACCTTGAATCTAATATACCCTTTTAGGGATAGATTTAAAGTAGGCCTGATACAGCAGAAACCACTAATTTGGAGAATTGCAAATTTGGGAATTGTTTTTCAACCCAGAACAAAAACTGTGCTTTGACGGACACTAAATAACTTGACCAGCTAAAGCAGTAATGACAGATTTGGATTAATATAAATGTGAGGCCTATTTTTTAGGCGCTGGGTGACAGGCTCAACTTGCCCCTGATGTAGTATATGGCCAAAAAATAACCACACTATTGATGGTTAAATGCACTTGATGAAAGCTTGACCCTGATGTACGATATAGCAAAAAATAACCACACTATTGATGGTTAAATGCACTTGGGTGACAGGCTCAGCTTGCCCCTGATGTAGTATATGGCCAAAAAATAACCACACTATTGATGGTTAAATGCACTTGATGAAAGCTTGACCCTGATGTAGGATATAGCAAAAAATAACCACACTATTGATGGTTAAATGTACTTGGTGGCAGCTTGTGCTGGCGCACAAGCAAGCCACAAAATGGCCGCCGATCACCCCAGAAAAAAGTGACTGAAAAACGCTCTGGGCACCCTAAAAACACTGAGCAATTGAATAGCAGCAGTTCAATGATCCACAGCTGGAAATCGATCACTGAATTAAGTCTTTTGGAGGAGTTAATCTGCCTAATCTCGCCCTAACGTCGCAGCTGCAACCTCTCCCTACACTTGTATCAGCAGAGTGACGTGCAACGCTACGTGACCCAAGCTTATATAGAGGCTGGGTCACATGCTGCACTGGCCAATCACAGCCATGCCAATAGTAGGCAAGGCTGTGATGGCCTCTTGGGGCAAGTAGTATGATGCTTGTTGATTGGCTGCTTTGCAGCCTTTCAAAAAGCGCCAAGAAAGCGCCGAACACCGAACCCGAACCCAGACTTTTACGAAAATGTTCGGGTTCGGGTCCGTGTCATGGACACCCCAAAATTCGGTACGAACCCGAACTATACAGTTCGGGTTCGCTCATCCCTACTGATGGGAGATCTAATTACTATGTATAAATATATCAGGGGTCAGTACAGAGATCTCTCCCATCATCTATTTATCCCCAGGACTGTGACTGTGAAAAGGGGACATCCTCTGCGTCTGGAGGAAAGAAGGTTTGTACACAAACATAGAAGAGGATTCTTTACGGTAAAAGCAGTGAGACTATGGAACTCTGTGCCTGAGGAGGTGGTGATGGTGAGTACAATAAAGGAATTCAAGAGGGGCCTGGATGTATTTCTGGAGCGTAATATTATTACAGGCTATAGCTACTAGAGAGGGGTCGTTGATCCAGGGAGTTAGTCTGATTGCCTGAATGGAGTCGGGAAATAATTTTTTATTCCCCTAAAGTAGGGAAAATTGGCTTCTACCTCACAGTTGTTTTTTTTTTGCCTTCTTCTGGATCAATTTGCAGGATGACAGGCCGAACTGGATGGGCAAATGTCTTTTTTCGGCCTTATTTACTATGTTACTATGTTGCTATGTTACTGGCCCTGGAAATGTTGCCTTTTAGGCTTGTGGACACTATGGCTTTCCGCAGCCTCATATCGGCAGCTGTCCCGTGTTACGCAGTCCCCAGCCGCCACCATTTTTCAATGTGTGCCGTGCCCACCTTACACCAACATGTGTCCCGTAACATCAGACATGCCCTGACCAACGCAGTTACTGGGAAGGTCCACTTAACCACGGACACATGAACAAGTGCATTCAGCCAGGGACGCTACATTTCCCTGACAGCACACTGGGTGAATGTTGTGGAGGCCGGGACCGAGTTGTAACCTGGGATGGCACAGGTGCTACCGACACCAAGGATTGCGGGCCCTACGTCGATCAGGGTTTCCACCACCACATACGTTAGTGGCTCCAACCCCCACTTCTCCTCCTCCGCCTCCTTCTCCACATGCACCTCTGAATTATCCGTGTGCAGCACCAGTCAGTCATCAGTCGGTAGATGGAAGCAGTGTAGCACTGCAGTGGGGAAGTGGCAACAGGCCGTGCTAAAGCTGATATGCTTAGGTGACAAACAGCACACTGCCGCAGAACTGTGGCAGGGGATAAGAGACCAGACTGAGCTGTGGCTCTCGCCACTCAACCTAGAACCAGGCATGATTGTGTCTGATAATGACCTTAACTTTGTGGCGGCTTTATAGCTCGGCAAGCTCACGCACATCTCATGCCTAGTCCACGTCTTAAACTTAGTGGTTCAGCGGTTTCTCAAAACCTACCCCAATTTGCCTGGTGAAGGTGCGCCGTGTGTGTGCACATTTCCACAAGTCATCGACAGCTTCAGCCTGTCTTTCAACGCTGCAGAAGCGCTTGAAATTGCTAGCTCACCGGCTGTTATGCGACATGAGCACGCGCTGGAACTCCACGTTCCACATGTTGGCCAGGCTCTGTGAGCAGCAGAGGGAAGTAGTGGAATACGAGCTGCAACATGGTCGTCGCCTTTCCAGTCAGCTTCCGCTATTCACAAGAGAGGAGTGGGCATGGATGTCTGACCTCTGTGAGGTTTTAAGAAACTTTGAGGAATCAACACAGATGGTGAGCGGCGATAACGCTGTTATCAGCGTAACCATCCCATTTCTGTGTCTACTCAAATATTCGCTGCTCACAATTAAGGACGAAGCTTTGCATGTGGAAGAAGTGGAAATGGGGGAAAACATTATACAGGGTGATAGCCAGACCACCCTCAGTTCGTCTTCTCAGCACAAATTGGACGATGAAGACGAGGAGGAGCAGGAGCCGCTACAGAGGGTAGTAACCATAAAAATTTTATTCCATTTGTTCAGCGTGGGTGTGCAGAAGAGGAGGAAGAGGATGAGGAGATTGAGAGTCATCCTCCTGATGACGACAGCGAAGTCTTGCCTGTTGGTACTCTGGCACACATGGCTGACTTCATGTTAAGCTGCCTTTCCAGCGACCCGCGCATTATAAGCATATTAGACAACACAGATTACTGGTTGTTCGCATTTCTTGACCCCCGCTACAAAGAGAACTTCTCATCTCTCATTCCTCTGGTGGAGAGGACGAGCAAAACGGTGCAATACCAGAAGATCCTTGTTGAAAAATTGCTCCAAAAATTTCCATCTGACAACGCTGGCGACAGAGTCTGTAGTTCCTTGGCCAACCGAGGAGGGGAGACAATGGGAACACACAGCAGTTCCAACAGAGGCAGGGCAACACTCTGCAAAGCCTGGGACAGTTTCATGACACCCCGTCAGCACCCTCACCCTGATGCGCGGCCTAGTGTCACAAGGAAGGACATATTTTGGAAGATGGTAAAGGAGTACATAGCAGACCGTGTCAGAGTCCTCAATGATCCCTCAGTGCCTTACAACCACTGGGTGTCCAAGCTGGACACGTGGCTCAGACTGACACTCTACGTCTTGGAGGTGCTTGCCTGCCCTGCCGCCAGCGTTTTGTCTAAGCGGGTATTTAGTGCTGCTGGTGGCATTATAACAGATAAGCGTATCTGCCTGTCAACTGAAAATGCTGACAGGTTGACTCTTAAAAAAATGAGCAAGGCCTGGATTGACCATGACATCTCGACTCCACCAGAGGAAATATGATGAACATAAAGGCACTTTAAATGTGTTACATAGTTACATAGTTACATACGGTTTAAAAAAGACAAACGTTCATCAAGTTTAACAAAGGGATATGTGGTGACGCGAATCCCAGAAGGAAGTGAGACTCATATTTCTACATAGAAAAAATGTGGGGGATTCAGTCAGCAGTCAGCACAACCCTGTATGCAGGTGCACATTGCTATGGCGAAATACATATACAAACTCAAAAACACAAATGCAATAGCACTCTGCAACCAGCACTCTGCCCTGCCTCTATGCTGGATGCTGAATGAGGCATTGGTGTACATTTTGGCCAAAGCGTAATAAGCCACTCACCACGTCAAGGTCGCCTCTATGAGTGGTCCCTAACACTAATTCCTACCTGTTTATGGGCCATGATAGCCACACAAAGTCCAGGGAGCGCAGGTACAGCATGCACGCCAGGCACACTCTGCTTTTAACCCCGTCCGGTGCCGTGACAGCTTTCATTGGATCCAGGGATGCAAGTACCAACATGCATGCTGAGCCCACTATATACTTCTCCTGGAGCCAAATGGCTACTGGTAGGCACTATAAAAGTAGACTCAGTTTTATACTGACTTTAAAACCAGCCTCCAGGGCAGACTAACTGGTCAGGTGTGCATGACTGCATGGAGATCGCCACGCCTCCAATATATACTACAAAGAAAAAATGTGGGGGATTCAGTCAGCACAATCCTGTATGCAGGTGCACATCGCTATGGCGAAATACATATACAAACTCAAAAACACAAATGCAATAGCACTCTGCAACCAGCACTCTGCCCTGCCTCTATGCTGGATGCTGAATGAGGCATTGGAGTACATTTTGGCCAAAGCGTAATAAGCCACTCACCACGTCAAGGTCGCCTCTATGAGTGGTCCCTAACACTAGTTCCTACCTGTTTATGGGCCATGATAGCCACACAAAGTCCAGGGAGCGCAGGTACAGCATGCACGCCAGGCACACTCTGCTTTTAACTCTGTCCGGTGCCGTGACAGCTTTCATCGGATCCAGGGATGCAAGTACCAACATGCATGCTGAGCCCACTATATACTTCTCCTGGAGCCAAATGGCTACTGGTAGGCACTATAAAAGTAGACTCAGTTTTATACTGACTTTAAAACCAGCCTCCAGGGCAGACTAACTGGTCAAGTGTGCATGACTGCATGGAGATCGCCACGCCTCCAATATATACTACAAAGAAAAAATGTGGGGGATTCAGTCAGCACAACCCTGTATGCAGGTGCACATCGCTATGGCGAAATACATATACAAACTCAAAAACACAAATGCAATAGCACTCTGCAACCAGCACTCTGCCCTGCCTCTATGCTGGATGCTGAATGAGGCATTGGTGTACATTTTGGCCTAAGCGTAATAAGTCACTCACCTTGACGTGGTGAGTGGCTTATTACGCTTTGGCCAAAATGTACTCCAATGCCTCATTCACAGGGCCGGTACAAGGCAGGGGCCGAAGGAGCGGGTGCCCTGGGCGCTACCATTTGCGGACAGGAGGGGGGCGCAGGTGAAGTGCCAGCAGCAGTGGCGTCGCCAGGGGGGGGCCAGAGGGGGCCACGGCCCCCCCTACATCATGCTGTGCCCCCCCATGTGCCCCCCCAACTAAAATGACCCCCCCCCCCAAGTGAGCAGCCGCCGCCGGGCACAGGGAGATGAGCGCTTCCATTGCGCTCATCTCCATTGTAAACTGTCTGTGCCAGCGGAGGTGCAGGGGAGGGAGAGGCGTGTCCCTTCCCTTTCCTCTGATAGGCTGCAGGCAGGCACCGAAGTGGAGGAGAGGCCCCGCCCCCTAATTACTCCTGTTTACCTTTCTAAAGCTAAAGGACCTTTGATGATGTCATCACAGGTCCTGTAAGGGAACTGCACAGTGTAAAGTGTAGTTCCCAGGTTAGAACAGTGCATCTGCCAGGACCTGTGATGACATCATCTTCAACATCACAGGTCCTGCAGAATCTAGCAAAGGAACTGCACCAAAAATGGTGTAGTTCCTAGGTTTCAAAGGTACATCTGCCAGGACCTGTGATGACATCATCACAGGTCCTTCAACCCCTAACAGCAAGTATTAAAAGTTCACAAGCAGCTCTGTATTGATCCATACAGACTGGAATGGAGAGGTAAGAGGAGGTCCTCCACTTTTCATCATTTACCCCCCCCCCTCCATGCCCTGTTTTTACTCATTGCTCACTCATGTATACTACTTCAGACAGTTACCACTACCTCATGTACCTCACAGTGACTATAATGCATAACTGACCACATATTTCTATAAACACTGCATCTACAGTATTATACCTTCTATGTGTCACATCAATACACTGCTCTGTATATATATATATATATATACACACGCATACATGCACACACACTACATATATTACACAGTATTATACATGCAATATGTACAGATATATAGTATATACCGCAGTGCACTGATATGTGAGGTATGAGGTATAATAGATGCTGTGTGTACAGATATCAGTACACTTCTGTATATACTATATATGTGAGGTACGAGGTATAATAGATGCAGTGTGTACAGATATATAGTATATACAGCAGTGTACTGATATGTGAGGTACGAGGTGTCAATACACTGCTGTATTTACTATATACCTGTACACACTGCATCTATTATACCTCGTACCTCACATATTACACTACTGTATATACTGTATACACTGCATATATTATACCCCGTACCTCACATATCAGTACACTGCTGTATATACTATATACCTGTACACACTGCATCTATTATACCCTGTACCTCACATATCAGAACACTAGGGAATATACTATATACCTGTACACACTGCATCTATTATACCGCGTACCTCACATAACTGTACACTGCTGTATATAATATACATCTGCATCTATTATACCTCTTTTGTGTGCCAGGGCTGTTTTGTAATCCCATTCCGGCCCTGATGGCATAAATTATAAAACGCAGCAGCAAGAATAGTTCATGGAACAAAGGGAGGGGCTATAAAAGGGGAATGGGGGCCCAATTTAGATTCCTGCTATGGGGCCCAGTGATTTTTATGTACGCCCCTGGCTGCAGGCACTAGGCCGGCAGCCTATCAGAGGCCGGCGCAATGACGTCATCGTGCCGCCTGAGCCTTACATTACAGCGTGGGACACAGGAAGAGGCTGCATCGCATCGCTGACACTTAGGTAAGTATAAGTGTTTTTTTTTTTGTTTTTTTTTACAATAGTGTTACTGGCACATTGGGGGGGCTTATTACAAAACTGGCACATGATGATGGGGGGGACTTTATACTGGCACATGATGATGGGGGGGAACTTTATAGTGTCTGTGACTTTCAAAGTCCCACAGTCCTTTGTTCTATTGCTTTAAGTATATTCTTGTTTTGAAACAACATTGATTCTTTCTTAAAAACGGGGGGGGGGAGGGGGGCGCAGTTTGCCATCTTCGCCCTGGGCACCAAATGGCCTTGTCCCAGCCCTGCTCATTCAGCATCCAGCATAGAGGCAGGGCAGAGTGCTGGTTGCAGAGTGCTATTGCATTTGTGTCTTTGAGTTTGTATATGTATTTCGCCATAGCGATGTGCACCTGCATACAGGGTTTTGCTGACTGAATCCCCCACATTTTTTATTTGTAGTATATATTGGAGGCGTGGCGATCTCCATGCAGTCATGCACACCTGACCAGTTAGTCTGCCCTGGAGGCTGGTTTTAAAGTCAGTATAAAACTGTGTCTACTTTTATAGTGCCTACCAGTAGCCATTTGGCTCCAGGAGAAGTATATAGTGGGCTCAGCATGCATGTTGGTACTTGCATCCCTGGATCCGATGAAAGCTGTCACGGCACCGGACGGGGTTAAAAGCAGAGTGTGCCTGGCGTGCATGCTGTACCTGCGCTCCCTGCACTTTGTGTGGCTATCATGGCCCATAAACAGGTAGGAACTAGTGTTAGGGACCACTCATAGAGACGACCTTGACGTGGTGAGTGGCTTATTACGCTTTGGCCAAAATGTACACCAATGCCTCATATTTCTACATGTTTTCATAAGCATTAATGTTTTTTACCTTTAAGAATTCGTCTAAACCCTTTTTGAAACTGTCTACTGTTCCTGCTGTGACCACGTCCTGAGTCTATACCACAAATTCACAGTTCTTACAGTAAAAAAGCTTTGACGCTTCTGGAGACTGAACCTTTTCTTCTTCAGTCAGAGGCAGTGCCCCCTTGTCTTTTGAGCACATTTTACATGGAACAGCTTTTCGCCATATTTTTTGTATGGCCCATTTATATACTTGTATAGGTTAATCATGTCCCCCTTTAGACGTCTCTTCTCAAGACTAAATAAATTCAATTATTTTAATCTTTCTTCATAACTAAGACCCTCCATGCCCCTTATCATTTTAGTCGCTTTCCTCTGTACTTTTTCCAGCTGCAATGCATCCTTTCTATGTACTGGTTCCCAGAACTGGACTGCATATTCCAGATAAGGCCGCACCAGCGCTTTGTAAAGTGGTAGTATTACATCCCTGCCCCGCAAGTCCATGCCTCGTTTAATGCATGACAATATCCTGGTGGCCTTAGAAGCAGCTGATTGACATTGTATGCTATAATTTAATCTACCATCCACAAGGACACCCAAATCCTTCTCTATAAGTGACTCTCCCAGTGCTACGTCACCTAGGACATACAGTCAGGTCCATAAATATTGGGACATGGACACAATTCTAAATTTTTTGGCTCTATACACCTGTCACGGCCATGGCTATGATCGTGACTCCTGAACCTCATGCGGTTGTCAGCGGTTTAGTTTGGTTGTCAATCACAGGTGAGGGCTGTGGTATTTGCCTCACCTATGGTTGCCGCTGGCAACAGTATGTATGTGGCAGCATAGCAGTCTGAGCTGTGCCATTGCAGCTTGCTATGTTGTGCATGCGGTTTCGTGTGATGTGTGTATGTGTGCACTTGGTTTTATGTTATTGTGTGCACGTCCCCTTTAAGTGGTGTTTTCCCTTCCCTGGTGTTGGAAGGGTTAACTTCCTTCCTAGTGTGTGTGTGTGCACTGGGTGTGTCCGATTGTGGGTGTGGCTGCATGGGCTATAAAGCCTCAGTTAATACATGATGTCTGAGGGGTACCCCAGCCTTGTTGTAAGCTGGAGGAACTCTCCTGGTCACATTTCCATCTGCCAGTGAGGGCCACCCTTGTGGTCATAAATTGTGATTCACTATGTTTATGAAGATGTGTGTTTAGTTCATGTATGGTGTTTGGTAGATGTTTGTTGGTCTTTTCTTATTGCAGCATATGGTTTCCTGGTTTCCTATGATGTGTGTGGTGTGCTCTGTCTTTGGTGTTTGTGGACAGCAGCACTTGGGTTCCAGGTTGTGTGTCTGTGACAAGTAAGTGTGGTACTAGGCTCACTTACCTGTCACTGCCATATGTCTGTTTATGTTCCCCTGCCTGTGTTGCTTGGCCACTTTAGACTCCTCCGTGTCCAGGAGTAACGGGCTGTCTACTCAGCTCCTAGTTTAGGGCCATCTTGAGGGCTAGCAGGGACTTCAAGGTTCCGGAGCATGAGCCCTCCTACCATCAAGGTCGGCTCATGTAGCTAGGAGTCAGGGTCAGGTTAGGGATGCGATTAGGAGGTCATCTGCTCCCTAATCCTGTTGTCCTGGTCGAGCAGCGACCACTCCATCTGCTGATACCGCACAGCTGAGGGTTTTCCCCATCCTCAGCCGTGACAACACCACCACAATGGATTTGAAATGAAACGAACAAGATGTGCTTTAACTGCAGACTGTCAGCTTTATTTTTTTTTAGGTAATTACATCCAAATCAGTTGAACGTTGTAGGAATTACAATAGTTTGCATATGTGCCTCCCACTTGTTAAGGGACCAAAAGTAATGGGACAGAATAATGATCATAAATCAAACTTTCACTTTTTAATACTTGGTTGCAAATCCTTTAAGGTCAATTACAGCCTGAAGTCTGGAACGCATATACATCACCAGACGCTGGGTTTCATCCCTGGTGATGCTCTGCCAGGCCTCTACTGCAACTGTCTTCAGTTCCTGCTTCTTCTTGGGGCATTTTCCCTTCAGTTTTGTCTTCAGCAAGTGAAATGCATGCTCAATCGGATACAGGTCAGGTGATTGACTTGGCCAATGCATAACATTCCACTTCTTTCCCTTAAAAAACTCTTTGGTTGCTTTTGCAGTATGCTTTTGGTCATTGTCCATCTGCACTGTGAAGCGCCGTTCAATGAGTTCTAAAGTATTTGGCTGAATATGAGCAGATAATATTGCCTGAAACACTTCAGAATTTATCCTGTTGCTTTTGTCAGCAGTCACATCATCAATAAATACAAGAGAAGCAGTTCCATTGGCAGCCATACATGCCCACACCATGACACTACCACCACCATGTTTCACTGATGAGGTGGTATGCTTAGGATCATGAGCAGTTCCTTTCCTTTTCCATACTCTTCTCTTCCCATCACTCTGGTACAAGTTGATCTTCGTCTCATCTGTCCATAGGATGTTGTCCAGAACTGTGAAGGCTTTTTTAGATGTCGTTTGGCAAACTCTAATCTGGCCTTCCTGTTTTTGAGGCTCACCAATGGTTTACATCTTGTGGTGAACCCTCTGTATTCACTCTGGTGAAGTCTTCTCTTGATTGTTGACTTTGACACACATACACCTACCTCCTGGAGAGTGTTCTTGATCTGGCCAACTGTTGTGAAGGGTGTTTTCTTCACCAGGGAAAGAATTCTTAGGTCATCAACCACAGTTGTTTTCCGTGGTCTTCTGGGTCTCTTGGTGTTGCTGAGCTCAGAGGTGCGTTCCTTCTTTTTAAGAACGTTCCAAACAGTTGTTTTGGCCATGCCTAATGTTTTTGCTATCTCTCTAATGGGTTTGTTGTGATTTCTCAGCCTAATGATAGCTTGCTTTACTGATAGTGACTAGGGATGAGCGAACCTAAACTGTATAGTTCGGGTTCGTACCGAATTTTGGGGTGTCCGTGACACGGACCCGAACCCGAACATTTTCGTAAAAGTCCGGGTTCGGTGTTCGGCGCTTTCTTGGCGCTTTTTGAAAGGCTGCAAAGCAGCCAATCAACAAGCGTCATACTACTTGCCCCAAGAGGCCATCACAGCCTTGCCTACTATTGGCATGGCTGTGATTGGCCAGTGCAGCATGTGACCCAGCCTCTATATAAGCTTGGGTCACGTAGCGCTGCACGTCACTCTGCTGATTCAAGCATAGGGAGAGGTTGCAGCTGCGACGTTAGGGCGAGATTAGGCAGATTAACTCCTCCAAAAGACTTCATTCTGTGATCGATCTGCAGCTGTGGATCATTGAAGTGCTATTATTGACTTGCTCACTTTTTTGAGGCTGCCCAGAGCGTTTTTAGATCACTTTTTTTCTGGGGTGATCGGCGGCCATTTTGTGACTTGTGGTGCGCCAGCACGAGCTATCACCAAGTGTATTTAACCATCGATAGTGTGGTTATTTTGTGCTATATCCTACATCAGCTGCAGGCTGAGCCTGTGTCACCGAAGTGCATTTAACCATCAACAGTCTGGTTATTTTTTGGCCATATACTACATCAGCTGCAGGCTGAGCCTGTTTCACCCAAGTGCATTTAACCATCAACAGTCTGATTATTTTTTGGCCATATACTACACCAGCTGCAGGCTGAGCCTGTGTCACCCAAGTGCATTTAACCATCAACAGTGTGGTTATTTTTTGGCTATATATTACATCAGGGACAAGTTGAGCCTGTCACCCAGCGCATAAAAAATAGACCTGACATTTCTATTCAACCAAATCTGCACAGTTTTAGCTGGTCAAGTTATTTGTAGTGACCGTCAAAGCAGACTTTTTGTTCTGGGTTGAAAAAGCATTCCCAAATTTGCCATTCTGAAAATAACTAGTTTGTGGTATTTCAGGCCTACTTGAAATCTATCTCAAAAAGAAAATCTTACATTGAAGTTATTGATAGTGTCATTCAGAAAAACCTAAGACACACGCTAGCGTGCTGATAGAAGTGTCATTCTGTGATTAAACCTATAACTGTCACACAGCGCAAAAAAAACAGGTCTCACATCTCTATTCAACCAAATCTGCACAGTTTTAGCTGGTCAAGTTATTTGTAGTGACCGTCAAAGCAGACTTTTTGTTCTGGGTTGAAAAAGCATTCCCAAATTTGCCATTCTGAAAATAACTAGTTTGTGGTATTTCAGGCCTAATTGAAATCTGTCCCAAAAAGAAAATCTTACATTGAAGTTATTGATAGTGTCATTCAGAAAAACCTAAGACACACGCTAGCGTGCTGATAGAAGTGTCATTCTGTGATTAAACCTATAACTGTCACACAGCGCAAAAAAAAACAGGTCTCACATCTCTATTCAAACCAAATCTGCACAGTTTTAGCTGGTCAAGTTATTTGTAGTGACCGTCAAAGCAGACTTTTTGTTCTGGGTTGAAAAAGCATTCCCAAATTTGCCATTCTGAAAATAACTAGTTTGTGGTATTTCAGGCCTACTTGAAATCTATCCCAAAAATAAAATCTTACATTGAAGTTATTGATAGTGTCATTCAGAAAAACCTAAGACACACGCTAGCGTGCTGATAGAAGTGTCATTCTGTGATTAAACCTATAACTGTCACACAGCGCAAAAAAAAACAGGTCTCACATCTCTATTCAACTAAATCTGCACAGTTTTAGCTGGTCAAGTTATTTGTAGTGACCGTCAAAGCAGACTTTTTGTTCTGGGTTGAAAAAGCATTCCCAAATTTGCCATTCTGAAAATAACTAGTTTGTGGTATTTGAGGCCTACTTGAAATCTATCCCAAAAAGAATATCTTACATTGAAGTTATTGATAGTGTCATTCAGAAAAACCTAAGACACACGCTAGCGTGCTGATAGAAGTGTCATTCTGTGATTAAACCTATAACTGTCACACAGCGCAAAAAAAAACAGGTCTCACATCTCTATTCAACCAAATCTGCACAGTTTTAACTGGTCAAGTTATTTGTAGTGACCGTCAAAGCAGACTTTTTGTTCTGGGTTGAAAAAGCATTCCCAAATTTGCCATTCTGAAAATAACTAGTTTGTGGTATTTCAGGCCTAATTGAAATCTGTCCCAAAAAGAAAATCTTACATTGAAGTTATTGATAGTGTCATTCAGAAAAACCTAAGACACACGCTAGCGTGCTGATAGAAGTGTCATTCTGTGATTAAACCTATAACTGTCACACAGCGCAAAAAAAAACAGGTCTCACATCTCTATTCAAACCAAATCTGCACAGTTTTAGCTGGTCAAGTTATTTGTAGTGACCGTCAAAGCAGACTTTTTGTTCTGGGTTGAAAAAGCATTCCCAAATTTGCCATTCTGAAAATAACTAGTTTGTGGTATTTCAGGCCTACTTGAAATCTATCCCAAAAAGAAAATCTTACATTGAAGTTATTGATAGTGTCATTCAGAAAAACCTAAGACACACGCTAGCGTGCTGATAGAAGTGTCATTCTGTGATTAAACCTATAACTGTCACACAGCGCAAAAAAAAACAGGTCTCACATCTCTATTCAACCAAATCTGCACAGTTTTAGCTGGTCAAGTTATTTGTAGTGACCGTCAAAGCAGACTTTTTGTTCTGGGTTGAAAAAGCATTCCCAAATTTGCCATTCTGAAAATAACTAGTTTGTGGTATTTCAGGCCTACTTGAAATCTATCCCAAAAATAAAATCTTACATTGAAGTTATTGATAGTGTCATTCAGAAAAACCTAAGACACACGCTAGCGTGCTGATAGAAGTGTCATTCTGTGATTAAACCTATAACTGTCACACAGCGCAAAAAAAAACAGGTCTCACATCTCTATTCAACCAAATCTGCACAGTTTTAGCTGGTCAAGTTATTTGTAGTGACCGTCAAAGCAGACTTTTTGTTCTGGGTTGAAAAAGCATTCCCAAATTTGCCATTCTGAAAATAACTAGTTTGTGGTATTTCAGGCCTACTTGAAATCTATCCCAAAAATAAAATCTTACATTGAAGTTATTGATAGTGTCATTCAGAAAAACCTAAGACACACGCTAGCGTGCTGATAGAAGTGTCATTCTGTGATTAAACCTATAACTGTCACACAGCGCAAAAAAAAACAGGTCTCACATCTCTATTCAACCAAATCTGCACAGTTTTAGCTGGTCAAGTTATTTGTAGTGACCGTCAAAGCAGACTTTTTGTTCTGGGTTGAAAAAGCATTCCCAAATTTGCCATTCTGAAAATAACTAGTTTGTGGTATTTCAGGCCTAATTGAAATCTGTCCCAAAAAGAAAATCTTACATTGAAGTTATTGATAGTGTCATTCAGAAAAACCTAAGACACACGCTAGCGTGCTGATAGAAGTGTCATTCTGTGATTAAACCTATAACTGTCACACAGCGCAAAAAAAAACAGGTCTCACATCTCTATTCAAACCAAATCTGCACAGTTTTAGCTGGTCAAGTTATTTGTAGTGACCGTCAAAGCAGACTTTTTGTTCTGGGTTGAAAAAGCATTCCCAAATTTGCCATTCTGAAAATAACTAGTTTGTGGTATTTCAGGCCTACTTGAAATCTATCCCAAAAATAAAATCTTACATTGAAGTTATTGATAGTGTCATTCAGAAAAACCTAAGACACACGCTAGCGTGCTGATAGAAGTGTCATTCTGTGATTAAACCTATAACTGTCACACAGCGCAAAAAAAAACAGGTCTCACATCTCTATTCAACTAAATCTGCACAGTTTTAGCTGGTCAAGTTATTTGTAGTGACCGTCAAAGCAGACTTTTTGTTCTGGGTTGAAAAAGCATTCCCAAATTTGCCATTCTGAAAATAACTAGTTTGTGGTATTTGAGGCCTACTTGAAATCTATCCCAAAAAGAATATCTTACATTGAAGTTATTGATAGTGTCATTCAGAAAAACCTAAGACACACGCTAGCGTGCTGATAGAAGTGTCATTCTGTGATTAAACCTATAACTGTCACACAGCGCAAAAAAAAACAGGTCTCACATCTCTATTCAACCAAATCTGCACAGTTTTAACTGGTCAAGTTATTTGTAGTGACCGTCAAAGCAGACTTTTTGTTCTGGGTTGAAAAAGCATTCCCAAATTTGCCATTCTGAAAATAACTAGTTTGTGGTATTTCAGGCCTAATTGAAATCTGTCCCAAAAAGAAAATCTTACATTGAAGTTATTGATAGTGTCATTCAGAAAAACCTAAGACACACGCTAGCGTGCTGATAGAAGTGTCATTCTGTGATTAAACCTATAACTGTCACACAGCGCAAAAAAAAACAGGTCTCACATCTCTATTCAAACCAAATCTGCACAGTTTTAGCTGGTCAAGTTATTTGTAGTGACCGTCAAAGCAGACTTTTTGTTCTGGGTTGAAAAAGCATTCCCAAATTTGCCATTCTGAAAATAACTAGTTTGTGGTATTTCAGGCCTACTTGAAATCTATCCCAAAAAGAAAATCTTACATTGAAGTTATTGATAGTGTCATTCAGAAAAACCTAAGACACACGCTAGCGTGCTGATAGAAGTGTCATTCTGTGATTAAACCTATAACTGTCACACAGCGCAAAAAAAAACAGGTCTCACATCTCTATTCAACCAAATCTGCACAGTTTTAGCTGGTCAAGTTATTTGTAGTGACCGTCAAAGCAGACTTTTTGTTCTGGGTTGAAAAAGCATTCCCAAATTTGCCATTCTGAAAATAACTAGTTTGTGGTATTTCAGGCCTACTTGAAATCTATCCCAAAAATAAAATCTTACATTGAAGTTATTGATAGTGTCATTCAGAAAAACCTAAGACACACGCTAGTGTGCTGATAGAAGTGTCATTCTGTGATTAAACCTATAACTGTCACACAGCGCAAAAAAAAAACAGGTCTCACATCTCTATTCAACCAAATCTGCACAGTTTTAGCTGGTCAAGTTATTTGTAGTGACCGTCAAAGCAGACTTTTTGTTCTGGGTTGAAAAAGCATTCCCAAATTTGCCATTCTGAAAATAACTAGTTTGTGGTATTTCAGGCCTAATTGAAATCTGTCCCAAAAAGAAAATCTTACATTAAAGTTATTGATAGTGTCATTCAGAAAAACCTAAGACACACGCTAGCGTGCTGATAGAAGTGTCATTCTGTGATTAAACCTATAACTGTCACACAGCGCAAAAAAAAACAGGTCTCACATCTCTATTCAAACCAAATCTGCACAGTTTTAGCTGGTCAAGTTATTTGTAGTGACCGTCAAAGCAGACTTTTTGTTCTGGGTTGAAAAAGCATTCCCAAATTTGCCATTCTGAAAATAACTAGTTTGTGGTATTTGAGGCCTACTTGAAATCTATCCCAAAAAGAAAATCTTACATTGAAGTTATTGATAGTGTCATTCAGAAAAACCTAAGACACACGCTAGCGTGCTGATAGAAGTGTCATTCTGTGATTAAACCTATAACTGTCACACAGCGCAAAAAAAAACAGGTCTCACATCTCTATTCAACCAAATCTGCACAGTTTTAGCTGGTCAAGTTATTTGTAGTGACCGTAAAAGCAGACTTTTTGTTCTGGGTTGAAAAAGCAAATTTGCCATTCTCAAAATTGTGGTGAACGGGAACAATGAGGAAAACATCTAATAAGGGACGCGGACGCGGACGTGGACATGGTCGTGGTGGTGTTAGTGGACCCTCTGGTGCTGGGAGAGGACGTGGCCGTTCTGCCACAGCCACACGTCCTAGTGAACCAACTACCTCAGGTCCCAGTAGCCAGCAGAATTTACAGCGATATTTGGTGGGGCCCAATGCCGTTCTAAGGATGGTAAGGCCTGAGCAGGTACAGGCATTAGTCAATTGGGTGGCCGACAGTGGATCCAGCACGTTCAGATTATCTCCCACCCAGTCTTCTGCAGAAAGCGCACAGATGGCGCATGCAAACCAAGCGCATCGGTCTGTCACATCACCCCCATGCATATCAGGGAAACTGTCTGAGCCTCAAGTTATGCAGCAGTCTCTTATGCTGTTTGAAGACTCTGCTGCCAGGGTTTCCCAAGGGCATCCACCTAGCCCTTCCCCAGGGGTGGAAGAGATAAAATGCACTAACGCACAACCACTTATTTTTCCTGATGATGAGGACATGGGAATACCACCTCAGCACGTCTCTGATGATGACGAAACACAGGTGCCAACTGCTGCGTCTTTCTGCAGTGTGCAGACTGAACAGGAGGTCAGGGATCAAGACTGGGTGGAAGACGATGCAGGGGACGATGAGGTCCTAGACCCCAGATGGAATGAAGGTCGTGCCACTGACTATCACAGTTCCGAGGAAGAGGCAGTGGTGAGACCGAGCCAACAGCGTAGCAAAAGAGGGAGCAGTGGGCAAAATCAGAACACCCGCCGCCAAGAGACTCCGCCTGCTACTGACCGCCGCCATCTGGGACCGAGCACCCCAAAGGCAGCTTCAAGGAGTTCCCTGGCATGGCACTTCTTCAAACAATGTGCTGACGACAAGACCCGAGTGGTTTGCACGCTGTGCCATCAGAGCCTGAAGCGAGGCATTAACGTTCTGAACCTTAGCACAACCTGCATGACCAGGCACCTGCATGCAAAGCATGAACTGCAGTGGAGTAAACACCTTAAAAACAAGGAAGTCACTCAGGCTCCCCCTGCTACCTCTTCTGCTGCTGCCGCCTCGGCCTCTTCTGCTGCTGCCGCCGCCTCGGCCTCTTCTGCTGCTGCCGCCGCCTCGGCCTCTTCTGCTGCTGCTGCCGCCGCCTCGGCCTCTTCCTCCGCCTCTGGAGGAACGTTGGCACCTGCCGCCCAGCAAACATGGGATGTACCACCAACACCACCACCTGCATCACCAAGCATCTCAACCATGTCACACGGCAGCGTTCAGCTCTCCATCTCACAAACATTTGAGAGAAAGCGTAAATTCTCACCTAGCCACCCTCGATCCCTGGCCCTGAATGCCAGCATTTCTAAACTACTGGCCTATGAAATGCTGTCATTTAGGCTGGTGGACACACACAGCTTCAAACAGCTCATGTCACTTGCTGTCCCACAGTGTGTTGTTCCCAGCCGCCACTACTTCTCCAAGAGAGCCGTGCCTTCCCTGCACAAACAAGTGTCCGATAAAATCAAGTGTGCACTGCGCAACGCCATCTGTGGCAAGGTCCACCTAATCACAGATACGTGGACCAGTAAGCACGGCCAGGGACGCTATATCTCCCTAACTGCACACTGGGTAAATGTAGTGGCGGCTGGGCCCAAGGCGGAGAGCTATTTGGCGCACGTCCTTCCGCCGCCAAGGATCGCAGGGCAACATTCTTTGCCTCCTGTCTCCTCATCCTCCTACTCAGCTTCCTCCTCCTCTTCTTCCACCTGCTCATCCAGTCAGCCACACACCTTCACCACCAACTTCAGCACAGCACGGGGTAAACGTCAGCAGGCCATTATGAAACTCATATGTTTGGGGGACAGGCCCCACACCGCACAGGAGTTGTGGCGGGGTATAGAACAACAGACCGACGAGTGGTTGCTGCCGGTGAGCCTCAAGCCCGGCCTAGTGGTGTGCGATAATGGGCGAAATCTCGTTGCAGCTCTGGGACTAGCCGGTTTGACGCACATCCCTTGCCTGGCGCATGTGCTGAATTTGGTGGTGCAGAAGTTCATTCGCAACTACCCCGACATGTCAGAGCTGCTGCATAAAGTGCGGGCCGTCTGTTCGCGCTTACGGCGTTCACACCCTGCCGCTGCTCGCCTGTCTGCGCTACAGCGTAACTTCGGCCTTCCCGCTCACCGCCTCATATGCGATGTGCCCACCAGGTGGAACTCCACCTTGCATATGCTGGACAGACTGTGCGAGCAGCAGCAGGCCATAGTGGAGTTTCAGCTGCAGCACGCACGGGTCAGTCGCACTGCGGATCAGACCCACTTCACCACCAATGACTGGGCCTCCATGCGAGACCTGTGTGCCCTGTTGCGCTGTTTCGAGTACTCCACCAACATGGCCAGTGGCGATGACGCCGTTATCAGCGTTACAATACCACTTCTATGTCTCCTTGAGAAAACACTTAGGGCGATGATGGAAGAGGAGGTGGCCCAGGAGGAAGAGGAGGAAGAGGGGTCATTTTTAGCACTTTCAGGCCAGTCTCTTCGATGTGACTCAGAGGGAGGTTTTTTGCAACACCAGAGGCCAGGTACAAATGTGGCCAGACAGGGCCCACTACTGGAGGACGAGGAGGACGAGGACGAGGATGAGGAGGAGGTGGAGGAGGATGAGGATGAAGCATGTTCACAGCGGGGTGGCACCCAAAGCAGCTCGGGCTCATCACTGGTGCGTGGCTGGGGGGAAACACAGGACGATGACGATACGCCTCCCACAGAGGACAGCTTGTCCTTACTTCTGGGCAGCCTGGCACACATGAGCGACTACATGCTGCAGTGCCTGCGCAACGACAGCAGAGTTGCCCACATTTTAACGTGTGCGGACTACTGGGTTGCCACCCTGCTGGATCCCCGGTACAAAGACAATGTGCCCACCTTACTTCCTACGCTGGAGCGTGATAGGAAGATGCGCGAGTACAAGCGCACGTTGGTAGACGCGTTACAGAGAGCATTCCCAAATGCCACAGGGGAACCAGTGGAAGCCCAAGGCGAAGGCAGAGGAGGAGCAAGAGGTCGCTAACGCAGCTGTGTCACACCCAGCTCCTCTGAGCGCAGGGTTAGCATGGCAGAGATGTGGAAAAGTTTTGTCAACACGCCACAGCTAAGTGCACCACCACCTGATACTGAACGTGTTAGCAGGAGGCAACATTTCACTAACATGGTGGAACAGTACCTGTTCACACCCCTCCACGTACTGACTGATGGTTCGGCCACATTCAACTTCTGGGTCTCCAAATTGTCCACGTGGCCAGAGCTAGCCTTTTATGCCTTGGAGGTGCTGGCCTGCCCGGCGGCCAGCGTTTTGTCTGAACGTGTATTCAGCACGGCAGGGGGCGTCATTACAGACAAACGCAGCCGCCTGTCTACAGCCAATGTGGACAAGCTGACGTTCATAAAAATGAACCAGGCATGGATCCCACAGGACCTGTCCATCCCTTGTGCAGATTAGATATTAACTACCTCCCCTTAACAATATATTATTCTACTCCAGGGCACTTCCTCATTCAATACTATTTTTAATTTCATTTTAACATTATATTGCGGGGCAACCCAAAGTTGAATGAACCTCTCCTCTGTCTGGGTGCCGGGGCCTAAATGTGTGACAGTGGCCTGTTCCAGTGGTGGGTGACGTGAAGCCTGATTCTCTGCTATGACATGAATACAGATTCTGCGCTGACATAAGGCCAGATTCTCTGTTACGGGACCGCTCTCCTCTGTCTGGGTGCCGGGGCCTAAATGTGTGACAGTGGCCTGTTCCAGTGGTGGGTGACGTGAAGCCTGATTCTCTGCTATGACATGAATACAGATTCTGCGCTGACATAAGGCCAGATTCTCTGTTACGGGACCTCTCTCCTCTGCCTGGGTGCCTGGGCCTAAATGTGTGACAGTGGCCTGTTCCAGTGGTGGGTGACGTGATGCCTGATTCTCTGCTATGACATGAAGACAGATTCTGCGCTGACATAAGGCCAGATTCTCTGTTACGGGACCGCTCTCCTCTGTCTGGGTGCCGGGGCCTAAATGTGTGACAGTGGCCTGTTCCAGTGGTGGGTGACGTGAAGCCTGATTCTCTGCTATGACATGAAGACAAATTCTGCGCTGACATAAGGCCAGATTCTCTGTTACGGGACCTCTCTCCTCTGCCTGGGTGCCTGGGCCTAAATGTGTGACAGTGGCCTGTTCCAGTGGTGGGTGACGTGAAGCCTGATTCTCTGCTATGACATAAATACAGATTCTGCGCTGACATAAGGCCAGATTCTCTGTTACGGGACCGCTCTCCTCTGTCTGGGTGCCGGGGCCTAAATGTGTGACAGTGGCCTGTTCCAGTGGTGGGTGACGTGAAGGCTGATTCTCTGCTATGACATGAATACAGATTCTGCGCTGACATAAGGCCAGATTCTCTGTTACGGGACCTCTCTCCTCTGCCTGGGTGCCTGGGCCTAAATGTGTGACAGTGGCCTGTTCCAGTGGTGGGTGACGTGATGCCTGATTCTCTGCTATGACATGAAGACAGATTCTGCGCTGACAAAAGGCCAGATTCTCTGTTACGGGACCGCTCTCTTCTGTCTGGGTGCCGGGGCCTAAATGTGTGACAGTGGCCTGTTCCAGTGGTGGGTGACGTGAAGCCTGATTCTCTGCTATGACATGAATACAGATTCTGCGCTGACATAAGGCCAGATTCTCTGTTACGGGACCTCTCTCCTCTGCCTGGGTGCCTGGGCCTAAATGTGTGACAGTGGCCTGTTCCAGTGGTGGGTGACGTGAAGCCTGATTCTCTGCTATGACATAAATACAGATTCTGCGCTGACATAAGGCCAGATTCTCTGTTACGGGACCGCTCTCCTCTGTCTGGGTGCCGGGGCCTAAATGTGTGACAGTGGCCTGTTCCAGTGGTGGGTGACGTGAAGGCTGATTCTCTGCTATGACATGAATACAGATTCTGCGCTGACATAAGGCCAGATTCTCTGTTACGGGACCTCTCTCCTCTGCCTGGGTGCCTGGGCCTAAATGTGTGACAGTGGCCTGTTCCAGTGGTGGGTGACGTGATGCCTGATTCTCTGCTATGACATGAAGACAGATTCTGCGCTGACAAAAGGCCAGATTCTCTGTTACGGGACCGCTCTCCTCTGTCTGGGTGCCGGGGCCTAAATGTGTGACAGTGGCCTGTTCCAGTGGTGGGTGACGTGAAGCCTGATTCTCTGCTATGACATGAAGACAAATTCTGCGCTGACATAAGGCCAGATTCTCTGTTACGGGACCGCTCTCCTCTGTCTGGGTGCCGGGGACTAAATGTGTGACAGTGGCAAGTTCCAGTGGTGGGTGACGTGAAGCCTGATTCTCTGCTATGACTTGAAGACAAATTCTGCGCTGACATAAGGCCAGATTCTCTGTTACGGGACCGCTCTCCTCTGTCTGGGTGCCGGGGCCTAAATGTGTGACAGTGGCCTGTTCCAGTGGTGGGTGACGTGAAGGCTGATTCTCTGCTATGACATGAATACAGATTCTGCGCTGACATAAGGCCAGATTCTCTGTTACGGGACCTCTCTCCTCTGCCTGGGTGCCTGGGCCTAAATGTGTGACAGTGGCCTGTTCCAGTGGTGGGTGACGTGATGCCTGATTCTCTGCTATGACATGAAGACAGATTCTGCGCTGACAAAAGGCCAGATTCTCTGTTACGGGACCGCTCTCCTCTGTCTGGGTGCCGGGGCCTAAATGTGTGACAGTGGCCTGTTCCAGTGGTGGGTGACGTGAAGCCTGATTCTCTGCTATGACATGAAGACAAATTCTGCGCTGACATAAGGCCAGATTCTCTGTTACGGGACCGCTCTCCTCTGTCTGGGTGCCGGGGACTAAATGTGTGACAGTGGCAAGTTCCAGTGGTGGGTGACGTGAAGCCTGATTCTCTGCTATGACTTGAAGACAAATTCTGCGCTGACATAAGGCCAGATTCTCTGTTACGGGACCGCTCTCCTCTGTCTGGGTGCCGGGGCCTAAATGTTTGACAGTGGCCTGTTCCAGTGGTGGGTGACGTGAAGCCTGATTCTCTGCTATGACATGAAGACAGATTCTGCGCTGACATAAGGCCAGATTCTCTGTTACGGGACAGCTCTCCTCTGTCTGGGTGCCTGGGCCTAAATGTGTGACAGTGGCCTGTTCCAGTGGTGGGTGACGTGATGCCTGATTCTCTGCTATGACATGAAGACAGCTTCTGCGCTGACATAAGGCCAGATTCTCTGTTACGGGACCGCTCTCCTCTGTCTGGGTGCTGGGGCCTAAATGTGTGACAGTGGCCTGTTCCAGTGGTGGGTGACGTGAAGCCTGATTCTCTGCTATGACATGAAGACAAATTCTGCGCTGACATAAGGCCAGATTCTCTGTTACGGGACCGCTCTCCTCTGTCTAGGTGCCGGGGCCTAAATGTGTGACAGTGGCCTGTTCCAGTGGTGGGTGACGTGAAGCCTGATTCTCTGCTATGACATGAAGACTGATTCTGCGCTGACATGAAGCCAGATTCTCTGCTATGGCATGAAGAGACTGATTCTCTGCTGACATGAAGCCAGATTCTTTGCTATGGCATGAAGAGACTGATTCTCTGCTGACGTGAAGCCAGATTCTCTGCTATGGGACCTCTGTCCAATTGATATTGGTTCATTTTAATTTTTTTAATTTTAATTCATTTCCCTATCCACATTTGTTTTCAGGGGATTTACCTACATGTTGCTGCCTTTTGCAGCCCTCTAGCTCTTTCCTGGGCTGTTTTACAGCCTTTTTAGTGCCCAAAAGTTCGGGTCCCCATTGACTTCAATGGGGTTCGGGACGAAGTTCGGATCGGGTTCGGATCCCGAACCCGAACATTTCCGGGAAGTTCGGCCGAACTTCTCGAACCCGAACATCCAGGTGTTCGCTCAACTCTAATAGTGACAGCTCTTTGGATCTCATCTTGAGAGTTGACAGCAACCGATTCCAAATGCAAATAGCACACTTGAAATGAACTCTGGACCTTTTATCTGCTCATTGTAATTGGGATAATGAGGGAATAACACACACCTGGCCATGGAACAGCTGAGAAGCCAATTGTCCCATTACTTTTGGTCCCTTAACAAGTGGGAGGCACATATTCAAACTGTTGTAATTCCTACACCGTTCACCTGATTTGGATGTAAATACCCTCAAATTAAAGCTGACAGTCTGCAGTTAAAGCACATCTTGTTCGTTTCATTTCAAATACATTGTGGTGGTGTATAGAGCCAAAAATATTAGAATTGTGCTGATGTCTCAATATTTATAGACCTGACTGTATGAAGCAGAGAGATTATTACTACCAAGATGCATAACTTTACATTTGTCCACATTGAACATTATTTGCCAAGTTGATGCCCAGTCACTAAGAGTGTTCAAGTCAGCTTGTAGTTTGTGGACATCTTCCATAGACCGTACAGTTCTACACAGCTTAGTGTCATCTGCAAAAATATATACGGTGCTATTAATCCCGTCCTCAATATCTTTATTAAATAAATTAAATAATAAAGGGCCCAGCACTGAACCTTGGGGTACACCACTTATAACCTGGGACCATTCTGAATAGGAATCATTGACCACAACTCTCTGGACACGGTCCTTCAGCCAGTTTTCAATCCAATTACAAACTATACTTTCCAAGCCAATAGACCTTACTTTACTTATTAAGTGGCTATGAGGAACAGTATCAAAAGCCTTTGCAGAATCCAGAAACACTACATCCACAGCCACCCCTCTGTCCAGGCTACTACTCACCTCCTCATAAAAACAAATCAGGTTAGTCTGACAACTTCTGTCCTTGGTAAACCCATGCTGGTTATCACTTATAATATTATTTATAGTCACATACTCCTGTATATAGTCCCTTAAGAGTCCTTCAAACATTTTTCCCACAACAGAAGTTAAACTAACTGGTCTATAATTACCTGTGGAGCACCTTGATCATTTTTTTAATATGGGCACCACGTTTTCCTTGCCCCTATCACTTGGTACTATACCAGTCACAAGACAATCCTTAAAGATTATAAACAGGGGCACAGCAATGACTGAACTGAGCTCTTTAATCACTCTTAGGTGTAATCCATCTGGACTGGAAGTTTTGTTCACATTTACCCTATTTAACCTCCTCAGCCCCCCTAGCTTAAATACCCTTAATGACCAGGCCACTTTTTACTCTTCTGCACTACACTACCTTCACCATTTATTGCTCGGTCATGCAACTTACCACCCAAATGAATTTTACCTACTTTTCTTCTCACTAATAGAGCTTTCATTTGGTGGTATTTCATTGCTGCTGCCATTTTAAATTTTTTTGTTATTAATCAAAATTTAACGAAATTTTTTCAAAAAAATGTCATTTTTCACTTTCAGTTGTAAAATTTTTCAAAAAAACGACATCCATATATAAATTTTTCTCTAAATTTATCGTTCTACATGTCTTTGATAAAAAAAAAAATTGGGGTAAATAAAAAAATGGTTTAGGTAAAAGTTATAGTGTTTACAAACTATGGTACAAAAATGTGAATTTCCGCTTTTTGAAGCAGCTCTGACTTTCTGAGCACCTGTCATGTTTCCTGAGGTTCTACAATGGCCAGACAGTACAAACACCCCACAAATGACCCCATTTCGGAAAGTAGACACCCTAAGGTATTCGCTGATGGGCATAGTGATTTCATAGAACTTTTTATTTTTTGTCACAAGTTAGTGGAAAATGATGATTTTTTTTTTTTTTTCTTACAAAGTCTCATATTCCACTAACTTGTGAAAAAAAATAAAAACTTCCATGAACTCACTATGCCCATCACGAAATACCTTGGGGTGTCTTCTTTCCAAAATGGGGTCACTTGTGGGGTAATTATACTGCCCTGGCATTCTAGGGGCCCTAATGTGTGGTAAGTAGTTTGAAATCAAAATGTGTAAAAAATGACCTGTGAAATCCTAAAGGTGCTCTTTGGAATTTAGGCCCCTTTGCCCACCTAGGCTGCAAAAAAGTGTCACACATCTGGTATCGCCGTACTCAGGAGAAGTTTGGCAATGTGTTTTTGGGTGTCATTTTACATATACCCATGCTGGGTGAGATAAATATCTCGGCAAAAGACAACTTTTCCCATTTTTTTATACAAAGTTGTCATTTGACCGAGATATTTCTCTCATCCAGCATGGGTATATGTAAAATTATACCCCAAAACACATTGCCCAACTTCTCCTGAGTACGGCGATACCAGATGTGTGACACTTTTTTGCAGCCTAGGTGGGCAAAGAGGCCCACATTCCAAAGAGCACCTTTAGGATTTCACAGGTCATTTTTTACACATTTTGATTTCAAAATACTTCCCACACATTAGGGCCCCTAAATTGCCAGGGTAGTATAACTACCCCACAAGTGACCCCATTTTGGAAAGAAGACACCCCAAGGTATTTCGTGATGGGCATAGTGAGTTCATGGAAGTTTTTATTTTTTGTCACAAGTTAGTGGAATATGAGACTTTGTAAGAAAAAATAAAAAATAAAAAAATCATCATTTTCCGCTAACTTGTGACAAAAACACATACGGACGTCTGAATGGAGCCTTACAGGGGGATGATCAATGACAGGGGGGTGATTAATGACAGGGGGGTGATCAGGGAGTCTATATGGGGTGATCCTCAAAATGCCGAACCTGAGCACCCGGCAGACAACACACGGTTCGGCATTCAAAGGCTCGGCGACAGATGACCCTGTCTGTCCGCCTAATAATAGAGTCCCCTACCACCAGCATCTGTCTGGCCTTTGCTGCACTCCTTTTCCCATCCTTCCTGCAGTGGTCATCCTCCGGGTTGCTAGGAGAAGCGCCCTGCTGCAGTGTTGCTGGCCCTGGGCTTTCATCCCTAATATCAGCCAAACAGGCATATTTACTAGGGTGTTCCAGCTCAGGACTAGCCTTCCTGGCACTTTTCCCTCTACCCCTTCTTTCTACATTAACCTGATCTGATAGTCCTGATCTTGCCCTCCTCCTCCCACCTCCATTTCACTGACCCCAGCCAGTGCCTGCAATGCCACTAAATATTTCAAGCTCCTTATTTAGATCAAAGATCTGGGCTTGCAAATATGCAACATGATTGCATCTAGTGCAAATGTATTCACCCTCGAAAGGCTCTTCAAGGCATGCATACATTGCACAGAACACACACTTAGTGGCATTGTCCATGGAGCACATGTTTAACCCCTTAAGGACTCAGCCCTTTTTCACCTTAAAGGGTTTCTGTCACCCCACAAAACTCATTATTTTTTTTTTGGATAGTTAGATTCCTCATATAGGAGAATATAATAGTCTTACTTACTTTCATGCGGCCGATTCTTTACAAAACGAAGTTTTATAATATGTAAATGAGGGCTCTACCAGCAAGTAGGGCGTCTACTTGCTGGTAGCCGCAGCAGAAAACCGCCCCCTCGCCGTGTTGATTGACAGGGCCAGCCATGATCTCCTCCTCCGGCCGGCCCTGTCAGTAATTCAAAAATCGCGCGCCTCTGGTCATTCGGCGCAGGCGCTCTGAGATGAGGAGGTTCGTCTCCTCAGCACTCCCTCAGTGCGCCTGCGCCGATGACGTCTTCTCTTTCGATGATGATATTTTATTTTTTGTGGATGTTACAAGGCTTAGAAGTTTAGAAGCAAATCTTGAAATTTTTCTGAAATTTACAAAAACCCAATTTTTAGGGACCACTACAGGTCTGAAGTCACTTTGCGAGGCTTACATAATAGAAACCGCCCAAAAATTACCCCATTCTATAAACTACACCCCTCAAGGTATTCAAAACTGATTTTACAAACTTCGTTAACCCTTTAGGTGTTGCACAAGAGTTATTGGCAAATAGGGATGAAATTTGAGAATTTCATTTTTTTGCATAATTTTCAATATTAACCCATTTTTTCCACTAACAAAGCAAGGGTTAACAGCCAACCAAGAATGTATTTTTATTGCCCTGACTCTGCCGTTTACAGAAACACCCCATATGTGGCCGTAAACTACTGTACGGGCACACAGTAGGGCGTAGAGGGAAAGGTGCGCCGTATGGTTTTTAGAAGCCAGATTTTGCTAGACTGGTTTTTTGACACCATGTCCCATTTGAAGCCCCCCTGATGCACCCCTAGAGTAGAAACTCCATAAAAGTGACCCCATCTAAGAAACTACACCCCTCAAGGTATTCAAAACTGATTTTACAAACTTTGTTAACCCTTGTTTAGGTGTTGCACAAGATTTTATGGAAAATAGAGATACAATTTTAAAATGTAACTTTTTTGGCAGATTTTCCATTTTAATATTTTTTTTCCAGTTACAAAGCAAGGGTTAACAGCCAAACAAAACTCATTATTTATGGCCCTGATTCTGTAGTTTACAGAAACACCCCATATGTGGTCGTAAACTGCTGTACGGGCACCCGGCAGGGCGCAGAAGGAAAGGGATGCCATACGGTTTTTTGAAGGCAGATTTTGCTGGACTGTTTTTTTTGACACCATGTCCCATTTGAAGCCCCCCTGATGCACCCCTAGAGTAGAAACTCCAAAAAAGTGACCCCATTTTAGAAACTACGGGATAGGGTGGCAGTTTTGTTGGTACTAGTTTAGGGTACATATGATTTTTGGTTGCTCTATATTACACTTTTTTGTGCGGCAAGGTAACAAGTTTTTTTTTTTTTTTGTTATTTACAAAATTCATCTGACAGGTTAGATCATGTGGTAATTTTATAGAGCAGGTTGTCACGGACGCGGCGATACCTAATATGTATACAATTTTTTTTATTTATATAAGTTTTATACAATGATTTCATTTTTAAAACAAAAAAAAATGTTTTAGTGTCTCAATAGCCCTAGTTTTTTCAGTTTTTGGGCGATTATCTTAAGTAGGGTCTCATTTTTTGCGGGATGAGATGACGGGTGTATTGGCACTATTTTGGGGTGCATATGTCTTTTTGATCGCTTGCTATTACACTTTGAGAGTCACCAGCAGGCCCTCGCATATGATGTTTTACAGGGTCAGCTCACCAGCAGGCCCTTGCATATAATTTTTTAAAGGGTCAGCTTACCAGCAGGCATTAACCTTCAATCATTTACAGGGTCAGCTCACCTGGAGACCTTAGTATACAATGTTTTAGAGGGTCAGCTCACCTGCAGTCCCTCACCTACAACCTTTTAGAGGGTCAGCTCACTAGCAGGCCCTCGCATATAATGTTTACAGGGTCAGCTCACCAGCAGGCCCTCGCATATAATGTTTTACAGGGTCAGTTCACCAGCAGGCCCTCGCCTACAATCTTTCAGAGGGTCAGCTCAGCAGCAGGCTCGCACCTAAAATCTTTTACAGGGTTAGCTCACCAGCAGGCTGTTGCATATAATGTTTTACAGGGTCAGCTCACCAGCAGGCCCTCGCATATAATGCTTTACAGGGTCAGCTCACCTGAAGGCCCTCGCATATAATGTTTTAGAGGGTCAGCTCACCTGAAGGCCCTCGCATATAATGTTTTAGAGGGTCAGCTCACCAGCAGGCACACACCTAAAATGTTTCACAGGGTCAGCTCACCAGCAGGTCCTCGCATATAATGTTTTACAGGGTCAGCTCATCAGAAGGCGCTCGCATAAAATGTTTTACAGGGTCAGCTCACCAGCAGGCCCTCACATATAATTTTTTAGAGAATCAGCTCAACAGCAGGCCCGCACCCAAATTCATTTACAGGGTAAGCTCACCAGCAGGCCCTCGCATATAATGTTTTACAGGGTCAGCTCACTAGCAGGCCCTCCCATATAATTTTTTGCATACAGGGTCAGCTCACCAGCAGGCCTTCACCTACAATCTTTTACAGGGTCAGCTCACCAGCAGGCCCGCAACGTAAATGTTTTACAGGATCAGCTCACCAGCAGGCCCGCAGCGTAAATGTTTTACAGGGTCAGCTCACCAGCAGGCCCTCGCATATAATGTTTTACAGGGTCAGCTCACCAGCAGGCCCTTGCATATAATGTTTTAAAGGGTCAGCTTACCAGCAGGCGTTCACCTACAATTGTTTACAGGGTCAGCTCACCTGAAGACCCTCGCAAATAATGTTTTAGAGGGTCAGCTCACCTGAAGTCCCTCACCTACAACCTTTTAGAGGGTCAGCTCACTAGCAGGCCCTCACATATAATGTTTACAGGGTCAGCTCACCAGCAGGCCCTCGCCTACAATCTTTTAGAGGGTCAGCTCAGCAGCAGGCTCGTACCTAAAACCTTTTACAGGGTTAGCTCACCAGCAGGCCGTCGCATATAATGTTTTACAGGGTCAGCACACCAGCAGGCACTCGCATATAATGTTTTACAGGGTCAGCTCACCTGAAGACCCTCGCATATAATGTTTTAGAGGGTCAGCTCACCTGAAGGCCCTCGCATATAATGTTTTAGAGGGTCAGCTCACCAGCAGGCCCTCACCTACAATCTTTTAGAGGGTCAGCTCACCAGCAGGTCCACACCTAAAATCTTTTACAGGGTTAGCTCACCAGCAGGCCCTCGCATATAATGTTTTACAGGGTCAGTTCACCAGCAGGCCCTCGCCTACAATCTTTCAGAGGGTCAGCTCAGCAGCAGGCTTGCACCTAAAATCTTTTACAGGGTTAGCTCACCAGCAGGCTGTTGCATATAATGTTTTACAGGGTCAGCTCACCAGCAGGCCCTCGCATATAATGCTTTACAAGGTCAGCTCACCTGAAGGCCCTCGCATATAATGTTTTAGAGGGTCAGCTCACCTGAAGGCCCTCGCATATAATGTTTTAGAGGGTCAGCTCACCAGCAGGCACACACCTAAAATGTTTCACAGGGTCAGCTCACCAGCAGGTCCTCGCATATAATGTTTTACAGGGTCAGCTCATCAGAAGGCGCTCGCATAAAATGTTTTACAGGGTCAGCTCACCAGCAGGCCCTCACATATAATTTTTTAGAGAATCAGCTCAACAGCAGGCCCGCACCCAAATTCATTTACAGGGTAAGCTCACCAGCAGGCCCTCGCATATAATGTTTTACAGGGTCAGCTCACTAGCAGGCCCTCCCATATAATTTTTTGCATACAGGGTCAGCTCACCAGCAGGCCTTCACCTACAATCTTTTACAGGGTCAGCTCACCAGCAGGCCCGCAACGTAAATGTTTTACAGGATCAGCTCACCAGCAGGCCCGCAGCGTAAATGTTTTACAGGGTCAGCTCACCAGCAGGCCCTCGCATATAATGTTTTACACGGTCAGCTCACCAGCAGGCCCTTGCATATAATGTTTTAAAGGGTCAGCTTACCAGCAGGCGTTCACCTACAATTGTTTACAGGGTCAGCTCACCTGAAGACCCTCGCATATAATGTTTTAGAGGGTCAGCTCACCTGAAGTCCCTCACCTACAACCTTTTAGAGGGTCAGCTCACTAGCAGGCCCTCACATATAATGTTTACAGGGTCAGCTCACCAGCAGGCCCTCGCCTACAATCTTTTAGAGGGTCAGCTCAGCAGCAGGCTCGTACCTAAAATCTTTTACAGGGTTAGCTCACCAGCAGGCCGTCGCATATAATGTTTTACAGGGTCAGCACACCAGCAGGCACTCGCATATAATGTTTTACAGGGTCAGCTCACCTGAAGACCCTCGCATATAATGTTTTAGAGGGTCAGCTCACCTGAAGGCCCTCGCATATAATGTTTTAGAGGGTCAGCTCACCAGCAGGCCCTCACCTACAATCTTTTAGAGGGTCAGCTCACCAGCAGGTCCACACCTAAAATCTTTTACAGGGTTAGCTCACCAGCAGGCCCTCGCATATAATGTTTTACAGGGTCAGCTCACCAGCAGGCCCTCGCATATAATGTTTTACAGGGTCAGCTCACCTGAAGACTCTCACCTACAACCTTTTACAGGGTCAGCTCACCAGCAGGCCCTCGCATATCATTTTTTAGAGGGTCAGCTCAACTGCAGGTCCGCAAGTAAATATTTTACATGGTCAGCTCACCAGCAGGCCTTCACATATAATGTTTTACAGGGTCAGCTCACCAGTGGACCTTCTAAAATCAATATTATCTTTAGTTTTGTGCGTATTATTGTCAGTCTGTAAAATTAGCGTACTACTCGGACAACATTGTTCCCAGCAGCGACCTGGGAGTCCAAGATACATCCAGACATCCTCCCCATGCTGTTCCCGAACCATTTCGCTGGTGTTTCCATCAATTTCTGACTTTTTCCTATGAACCAGGCACCCTCCCCTCTTCAGAGCAGGGGGTGCCTTGTTTAATGCTCAGGTTATCCTATTGACTTCCATTGTGCTCGGGTGCTCGGTAGAGCACCCGAGCATCTCGATGTGTTCGGCCCGAGCCCCCAGCACCCAAGCACTATGGTGCTCGATCTACACTATAGTGTACTTAACTTGTTGCAGTAAACGTTATCTCTCTCCTTTTTTGAAATTTTGTAGAGTTAGGCTTTGGTTGGTTTGAATAGTTTAAACCCTGTGCAGAAATGCTATATGTTCCTGTATCCTGCTGTGCTCCTTGAAGAAACCTGATTGTCTGTAAAATAAAAAATAAAAAACTTCCATAAAAGTAATAAATTAACAAATTGAGAAAATGTATGATTCATGGTAATCTAAAATAAATGTTTAGAGTAAATAAAAACATTCCAGAGTTTGAACTCTCTAGTTTAGTTATCTTACTTAAATTTTACATACATTATATTACTGAAAAGCTCTTAACATAGGGATTTGATTTTGGCATCTAGCTTTAGGCCATGCATCTGGTATACCAGAGAGACTGCGAGTTCCTCCAGTGAAACACATATATTTTATCATCTGCAGCACATTGCATAAACACTTCAGCAACCAAAGTAAGACAATAAGAACCAGAAGGCAAACATGCATAAACAGAGCACTTATGCCGCCTTGACTGGTCCCCAAATATTATTTTGTTTGTGCATCTGTTCTTGTCCAAATTGTTCCCTTTTCGCTTTCTGTAAAAAAGTCAAACATGTTGGAGAAGGACAGCCAAAATGTTTGCTATTATTGTGCACAGTCTATCTACTTATGCATTATGATGCCTGTTCCCTAGCAGATATTTTATTTTATAACAGCAGGGGTAGGGTCAGGAGAAAGTGTTTAGCAATTGAATGTCAAGACGTTTCAAATAGTAATTAGCAATAAACCTCTACTTTTTAGAAAGGCCAATTCTTGATTTATATGGGTCTGTTTATGCAAGCATTGTGCCATCCATTTATATTGAGCCATAAGTATATTGTATTGGTTTATAGACCCACTGACTTTAAAGGGATTGTCCAGTATTTTAATATTGATTGCCTTTCCTCACGATAGACCATCAATAGTTGAGTGGAGGGGAAGCAGACACCCCGCATTCCTGTCAGCCAGCTGTTATGTCACAAGAACTCACAGCTTCATCCATTGTGCAGTGGATGGAGCTGGTAACTGCAGCTCTGTTCCCATTCATTTCAACAGGAGCATGCTGAGGTTACCAACTTCCTCCACACAATAGATGGAGATGTGTAATTCTAGTGCTTACTTCCAGGAATGTACCTACTCTGAATCAGCTGATTGGCAGGGGTGCAGGATGTCAAACTCCCACTGATCAGATGTTCATGGGGAAGCTAGTCATGTTTTTTCTGTTGTCCTATACGACTTTTATTAAAAATATAACTGCAAAAAAAAATATTATAAAATGTTGGTCTCAATGTATCCCATTGTTCCTAACTGCATGGATTTTGTGTAGATATATTCTAAATTATTTATACATAAATGATATAATAATGCATTTATGATAAAATATACTATCAAATCATGTTATATCCGGTCATGTCTAATAACAATAGATACTCAGATAGTTACCACATGATAGAAGATAGAATGATAAGCTTTTATTTTCAAATTTAGGACTTATGTAAATTTTCAAGGGTATTTATAAGTGTCCTCTTTAGAAGACTTGTTCTCATCTGGACAAGGTGTTACTCTGACAGCTGCTCACTCATTCAGACACGTGTATTTGCAATAGATGTCAACTTACCAATTTGATAGACGTGCTCTTATTGTTGTTTAGGAAAAAAAGAGAAAATGTTAATTTGATATCTGACCTTTTACTTTAGAGACTGTAAAATGTATTCTTCAAAAACTCTTAGGCAGTTCCATCTTGTAAAGCAGTTATGGACTTTTCTTTATTTATTTAAAGAGGTATTTATGTAATGTTCTATCTAATTGTGGATGCAACCTTTGTGAAAGTAGATTTTATGGTAAACATGAAATAGAGGAATGACGTGTCTGGAATGTTTTTGCAATCAGACAGATCGCATGGCTTCACTGTTATTAATGAGTAATACCTCTGAAATTGTGTTTATAAAGGCATGTGATCCTTTTAGTCCTGTAGACGTTTCTGAAAAATACAGTAGTAATTTTCTGGGTGCCCCAAAATGACCATCCAATAATTCTATACAAGACTTTGTATCAGGTTCTGCGTAACACTATTACCTATCCCACACTGGTGTACCATTAATATAGAGGTGCCTATGAAAAGATACAGAGATATAATGAATACCTTGCTTCACTTTGCTGTTACTCTAGTCCACGGTTCTTATCCTTTCTTAGATGCTGCGAACTTAACTATGGAGTGTGCCCGGCCGGTGGCTGAGCTCAGTTCCTATAATCAATGCTGATGCTCACATGGGGTGCGTAGAGACATCACTTGGTGAGCTAAGGATGCCTAGAAGTGTCATAATTCCAACGTGTTTCGGATAGATTGCTATCCTTCTTCAGGGATACAGCTTGACTCTTCTCGATGTCTCTTATATAGGCTCTTTATTCAATCCTATTTAACCCTTTGTCCACTGATTTTTCAAGTACACAGCAATCTCCCTCTACCTGTGGACAAAGGGTTAAATAGAAATGGCGAAGAAATGGTTCAATGACAATGAAGTAGAGGGGCCGGATTGGCCCCCCAGACCTCAACCCAATCAAACCTTTGAACTGCTGAGCATTGGCATGAGAAGCCTCACAGCGGATCAGTTGCTAATCCGCATTAGGCCTCATGCACACAACCATTTTTTTTTAAGGTCCGCAAAAACGGGGTCCGTAGTCCGTGATCCGTGACCGTTTTTTCGTCCGTGGGTCTTCCTTGATTTTTGGAGGATCCACGGACATGAAAAAAAAGTCGTTTTTGTGTCCGCCTGGCCGTGCGGAGCCAAATGGATCCGTCCTGAATTACAATGCAAGTCAATAGGGACGGATCCGTTTGACGTTGACACAATATGGTGCAATTGCAAATGGATCCGTCCCCCATTGACTTTCAATGTAAAGTCAGGAGTCCCTATTATACCATCGGATCGGAGTTTTCTCCAATCCGATGGTATATTTTAACTTGAAGCGTCCCCATCACCATGGGAACGCCTCTATGTTAGAATATACCATCGGATTTGAGTTAGATCGTGAAAACACATATCCGACAGTATATTCTAACACAGAGGCGTTCCCATAGGGATGGGGACGCTTCTAGTTAGAATACAGTTGCAAGAAAAAGTATTTGAACCCTTCGGAATTATATAAATTTCTGCACATATTGGTCCTAAAATGTGATCTGATCTTCATCTAAGTCACAACAATAGACAATCGCAGTCTGCTTAAACTAATAACACACAAAGAATTAAATTTTACCATGTTTTTATTGAACACACCATGTAAACATTCACAGTGCAGGTGGAAAAAGTATGTGAACCCCTAGACTAATGACATCTCCAAGAGCAAATTGGAGTGAGGTGTCAGCCAACTGGAGTCCAATCAATGAGATGAGATTGGAGGTGTTGGTTACAGCTGCCCTGCCCTATAAAAACACACACCAGTTCTGAGTTTGCTTTTCACAAGAAGCATTGCCTGATGTGAATGATGCCTCGCGCAAAAGAGCTCTCAGAAGACCTACGATTAAGAATTGTTGACTTGCATAAAGCTGGAAAGGGTTATAAAAGTATCTCCAAAAGCCTTGCTGTTCATCAGTCCACGGTAAGACAAATTGTCTTTAAATGGAGAAAGTTCAACACTGCTGCTACTCTCCTTAGGAGTGGCCGTCCTGTAAAGATGACTGCAAGAGCACAGCGCAGACTACTCAATGAGGTGAAGAAGAACCCTAGAGTGTCAGCTAAAGACTTACAAAAGTCTCTGGCATATGCTAGTATCCCTGTTAACGAATCTAGGATACGTAAAACACTAAACAAGAATGGATTTAATGGGAGGATACCACAGAGGAAGCCACTGCTGTCCAAAAAAACCATTGCTGCACGTTTAAAGTTTGCACAAGAGCACCTGGATGTTCCACAGCAGTACAGGCAAAATATTCTGTGGACAGATGAAACCAAAGTTGAGTTCTTTGGAAGAAACACACAACACTATGTGTGGAGAAAAAGAGGCACAGCACACCAACATCAAAACCTCATCCCAACTGTGAAGTATGGTGGTGGGGGCAACATGGTTTGGGGCTGCTTTGCTGGGTCAGGGCCTGGACAGATTACTATCATCGAAGGAAAAATTAATTCCCAAGTTTATCAAGACATTTTGCAGGAGAACTTAAGGCCATCTGTCCATCAGCTGAAGCTCAATAGAAGATGGGTGTTGCAACCGGACAACAACCCAAAGTATAGAAGTAAATCAACAACAGAATGGCTTAAACAGAAGAAAATACGCCTTCTGGAGTCGCCCAATCAGAGTCCTGACCTCAACCCGATTGAGATGCTGTGGCATAACCTCAAGAAAGCGATTCACACCAGACATCCCAAGAATATTGCTGAACTGAAACAGTTCTGTAAAGAGGAATGGTCAAGAATTACTCCTGACCGTTGCGCACGTCTGATCTGCATTCACAGGAAACGTTTGGATGAAGCTTTTGCTGCCAAAAGAGGTTCAACCAGTTATTAAATCCAAGGGTTCACATACTTTTTCCACCTGCACTGTGAATGTTTACATAGTGTGTTCAATGAAAACATGGTAACATTTAATTCTTTGTGCGTTAATAGTTTAAGCAGACTTTGATTGTCTATTGTTGTGACTTAGATGAAGATCAGATCACATTTTATGACTAATTTGTGCAGAAATCCATATAATTCCAAAGGGTTCACATACTTTTTATTGCAACTGTATACTTTGAACTGTGTACATGACTGCCCCCTGCTGCCTGGCAGCATCCGATCTCTTACAGGGGGCTGTGATCCGCACAAATAACCCCTCAGGTGCTGCACCTGAGGGGTTAATTGTGCGTATCATAGCCCCCTGTAAGAGATCATGTGCTGCCAGGCAGGAGGGGGCACACCCCCCTCCCTCCCCAGTTTTAAATTCATTGGTGGCCAGTGGGCCCCCCCTCCCTCCCCTGTATTACTGTAGATTCATTGGTGGCCAGTGGGCCCCCCCTCCCTCCCCTGTAGTACTGTAGATTCATTGGTGGCCAGTGGGCCCCCCTTCCTCCCCCTCCTAAATAAAATCTCCCCCCAATCATTGGTGGCAGCGGAGAGTTCCGATCGGAGTCCCAGTTTAATCGCTGGGGCTCCGACCGGTAACCATGGCAACCAGGACGCTACTGCAGTCCTGGTTGCCATGGTTACTTAGCAATTTTTAGAAGCTTTATACTTACCTGCGAGCCTGCGATGTCTGTGTCCGGCCGGGCGCTCCTCCTACTGGTAAGTGAAAGGTCTGTGCGGCGCATTGCTTATAGCACAGACCTGTCACTTACCAGTAGGAGAAGCGCCCAGCCGGACACAGACATCGCAGCCTCGCAGGTAAGTATAATGCTTCTAAAAATTGCTAAGTAACCATGGCAACCAGGACTGCAGTAGCATCCTGGTTGCCATGGTTACTGATCGTAGCCCCAGCGATTAAACTGGGACTCCGATCGGAACTCCCTGCTGCCACCAATGATAGGGGGGGATATTTTAATTAGAAGGGGGAGGGAGGGGGGCCCACTGGCCACCAATGAATCTACAGTACTACAGGGGAGGGAGGGGGGCCCACTGGCCACCAATGAATCTACAGTACTACAGGGGAGGGAGGGGGGGCCCACTGGCCACCAATGAATCTACAGTAATACAGGGGAGGGAGGGGGGCCCACTGGTCACCAATGAATCTACAGTACTACAGGGGAGGGAGGGGGGGCCCACTGGCCACCAATGAATCTACAGTACTACAGGGGAGGGAGGGGGGCCCACTGGCCACCAATGAATCTACAGTAATACAGGGGAGGGAGGGGGGGCCCACTGGTCACCAATGAATCTACAGTACTACAGGGGAGGGAGGGGGGGCCCACTGGCCACCAATGAATTTAAAACTAGGGAGCGAGGGGGGGTGCCCCCTCCTGCCTGGCAGCACATGATCTCTTACAGGGGGCTATGATACGCACAATTAACCCCTCAGGTGCAGCACCTGAGGGGTTAATTGTGCGGATCACAGCCCCCTGTAAGAGATCGGGTGCTGCCAGGCAGCAGGGGGCAGTCATGTACACAGTTCAAAGTATAGTCTAACTAGAAGCGTTCCCATCACTATGGGAACGCCTCTGTGTTAGAATATACTGTCGGATCTGAGTTTTCACGAAGTGAAAACTCAGCTCTGAAAAAGCTTTTATGCAGATGGATCTGCGGATCCGTCTGTGTGAAAGTAGCCTACGGCCACGGACCACGGACGTGGATGCCAATCTTGTGTGCATCCGTGTTTTTTTTACGGACCCATTGACTTGAATGGGTCCGTGAACCTTTGTCCGTCAAAAAAATAGGACAGGTCATATTTTTTTGACGGACAGGAAACACGAATCACGGCCGCGGATGAACAACGGTGCATTTTCCGGGTTTTCAACGGACCCACTGAAAGTCAATGGGTCCACAGAAAATCACGGAAAAGGGCACAACGGCCACCGATGCACACAACGGTCGTGTGCATGAGGCCTTAAGCAGTAAATTTCCCATTGCATGTCTCCCTATTAAGTGCTGCTGGGAAATATTGTCAGCAACAATAGCAGGAACATTATGACTGTGCTGCATTTGGAGCAGATAAGACATGTACCCTGCATGATACATATACACTCACCTAAAGAATTATTAGGAACACCTGTTCTATTTCTCATTAATGCAATTATCTATTCAACCAATCACATGGCAGTTGCTTCAATGCATTTAGGGGGGTGGTCCTGGTCAAGACAATCTCCTGAACTCCAAACTGAATGTCAGAATGGGAAAGAAAGGTAATTTAAGCAATTTTGAGCGTGGCATGGTTGTTGGTGCCAGACGAGCCGGTCTGAGTATTTCACAATCTGCTCAGTTACTGGGATTTTCACGCACAACCATTTCTAGGGTTTACAAAGAATGGTGTGAAAAGGGAAAAACATCCAGTATGCGGCAGTCCTGTGGGCAAAAATGCCTTGTGGATGCTAGAGGTCAGAGGAGAATGGGCCGACTGATTCAAGCTGATAGAAGAGCAACGTTGACTGAAATAACCACTCGTTACTACCGAGGTATGCAGCAAAGCATTTGTGAAGCCACAACACGCACAACCTTGAGGCGGATGGGCTACAACAGCAGAAGACCCCACCGGGTACCACTCATCTCCACTACAAATAGGAAAAAGAGGCTACAATTTGCACGAGCTCACCAAATGTTGAAGACTGATAAAATGTTGCCTGGTCTGATGAGTCTCGATTTCTGTTGAGACATTCAAATGGTAGAGTCCGAATTTGGCGTAAACAGAATGAGAACATGTATCCATCATGCCTTGTTACCACTGTGCAGGCTGGTGGTGGTGGTGTAATGGTGTTGGGGATGTTTTCTGGGCACACTTTAGGCTCGTTTAAATGCCACGGGCTACCTGAGCATTGTTTCTGACCATGTCCATCCCTTCATGACCACCATGTACCCATTCTCTGATGGCTACTTCCAGCAGGATAATGCACCATGTCACAAAGCTCGAATCATTTCAAATTGGTTTCTTGAACATGACAATGAGTTCACTGTATTAAAATGGCCCCCACAGTCACCAGATCTCAACCCAATAGAGCATCTTTGGGATGTAGTGGAACGGGAGCTTCGTGCCCTGGATGTGCATCCCTCAATTCTCCATCAACTGCAAGATGCTATCCTATCAATATGGGCCAACATTTCTAAAGAATGCTATCATCACCTTGTTGAATCAATGCCACGTAGAATTAAGGCAGTTCTGAAGGCATAAGGGGGTCCAACACCGTATTAGTATGGTGTTCCTAATAATTCTTTAGGTGAGTGTAAATAGTAACATAGTAACATAGTAACATAGTAGTAACATAGTACATAAGGCCGAAAAAATACATTTGTCCATCCAGTTCAGCCTGTCATCCTGCAAGTTGATCCAGAGGAAGGCAAAAAAAAAAACTGTGAGGTAGAAGCCAATTTTCCCCACTTTAGGGGAATAAAGAATCCCTTCCCGACTCCAATCAGGCAATTAGAATAACTCCCTGGATCAACGACCCCTCTCTAGTAGCTATAGCCTGTGATATTATTACACTCCAGAAATACATCCAGGCCCCTCTTGAATTCCTTTATTGTACTCAACATCACCACCTCCTCAGGCACAGAGTTCCATAGTCTCACTGCTCTTACCGTAAAGAATCCTCTTCTATGTTTGTGTACAAACCTTCTTTCCTCCATACGCAGAGGATGTCCCCTCGTCACAGTCACAGTCCTGGGGATAAATAGATGATGGGATAGATCTCTGTACTGACCCCTGATATATTTATACATAGTAATTAGATCTCCCCTCAGTCGTCTTTTTTCTAAAGTGAATAACCCTAATTTTGATAATCCTTCAGGGTTATTACTTTAGTTGCCCTTCTCTGGACCCTCTCCAGCTCTGCTATGTCTGCCTCGTTCACAGGAGCCCAGAAATGTACACAGTACTCCATGTGTGATCTGACTAGCGATTTGTAAAGTGGTAGGACTATGTTCTTATCACGGGCATCTATGCCCCTTTTGATGCAACCCATTTTCTTATTGGCCTTGGCAGCAGCTGCTTGACACTGGATTTTGCAGCTTAGTTTGCTGCTTATTAAAATTCCTAGATCCTTTTCCATGTCAGTGTTACCGAGTGTTTTACCATTTAGTATGTACAGGTGACTTGCATTATTCCTTCCCATGTGCATAACTTTACATTTGTCAGTGTTAAAGAGGACCTTTCACCAGAATAAAACATCTAAACTAACTATACAGACATTTAGAGCGGCGCCCAGGGATCCCCCTGCACTTACTGTTATCCCCGGGCGCCACTCCGTTCTCCCGGTATAGTCTCCGGTATCTTCATAGTTAGGCTCCACCCAGGGGAACCTGACGGAGTCTCTTTCTCCTATGCTGTAGCGCTGGCCAATCGCAGCGCTCAGCTCATAGCCTGAGAGTTTTTTTTTTTCTCGCATGCTATGAGCCAGTGCTACAGCATGGGAGAATGAGACGCCGTCAGGTTCCCCTGGGTGGAGCCTAACTATGAAGATACCGGAGGCTATACCGGGAGAACGGACCGGCGCCCACGTATAACAGTAAGTGCAGGGGGATCCCTGGGCGCTGCTCTACATGTCTGTATAGTTAGTTTAGATGTTTTATTCTGGTGAAAGGTCCTCTTTAAACCTCACTTGCCACTTATCTGGCCAAGCCTCCAATCTATCCAGATCCCTCTGTAGTAGTATACTGTCCTCATCAGTGTTAATTACTTTACACAGTTTAGTGTCATCTATTGTGCTACACATAAATGGTAAACACAATAAATTCGGGGTGCAGTGTTTTATGAAAATGTATCGTGGCTTGCAGAAGATGCTGGCCATGTCCCAGAGAGTGTCTGCACATTTCAGAAATTATTATGTGGCTAAGGCTACTTTCACACCTGCGTTCGGTGCGGATCCGTCTTGTATCTGCACAGACGGATCCACACCGATAATGCAAATGCTTGTATCTGTTTAGAATGGACCGTTTGCATTATTCTTTTAAAAAAAGTCTAAGTCAAAACGGATCCGTCCTGACTTACATTGAAAGTCAATGGGGGACAGATCCGTTTTCAATTGCACGATATTGTGTCAGTGAAAACGGATCCGTCCCCATTGACTTACATTGTAAGTCAGGGCAGATCCGTTTGGCTCTGTATCGTCAGGCGGACATCAAAACGCTGCAAGCAGCGTTTTGGTGTCCGCATCCAGAGCGGAATACAGGCGCAACGGAGCCAAACTGATGCATTATGAATGGATCCTTAGGCTGCGTTCACACGGGCGAGATTTCCGCGCGGGTGCAATGCGGTAGGTGAATGCATTGCACCCGCACTGAATCTGGACCCATTCATTTCAATGAGGCTGTTCAGATGAGCGATGATTTTCACGCATCACTTATGCATTGCGTGAAAATCGCAGCATGCTCTATATTCTGCGTTTTTCACGCAACGCAGGCCCCATAGAAGTGAATGGGGTTGCGTGAAAATCGCATGCATCTGCAAGCAAGTGCGGATGCGGTGCGATTTTCACGCACGGTTGCTAGGTGACTGTCTATACACTGTATTATTTTCCCTTATAACATGGTTATAAGGGAAAATAATAGCATTCTGAATACAGAATGCATAGTAGGTAATCAATTGAGGGTTAAAAAATAAAAAAAATTAACTCACCTTGTCCTCTTGTTCGCGTAGTTCTCCCGGTCTTTAGTTCTTTAAAAAGATGAACTATGGGCTAAAGGACCTTTGATGACGTAAGATCACATGCTCCAGTCACATGGTCCAATTTTTTTTTTTTTTTTTTAACCCTCAACTGATCACCTACTAAGCATTCTGTTTTCAGAATGCTATTATTTTCCCTTATAACCATGTTATAAGGGAAAATAATAACATCTACACAACACCGAACCCAAACCTGAACTTCTGTGAAGAAGTTCGGGTCTGGGTACCACAGTCGGTATTTTATCACGCGCGTGCAAAACACATTGCACACGCACGATAAAAACTGAACATCGGGACGCAATCGCAGTCAAAACTGACTGCAATTGCATTCCTACTCGCGCGGGTTTGCCGCAACACACCGGGACGCATCCGGAACTAATCCGGACACGCTCGTGTGAACCCAGCCTTATCCATTCAGAATGCATTGAGAGCCCTGAAACAGATCTCACAAGCAGACCCAGAAACGCCAGTGTGAAAGTAGCCTAAGAAGGCACTCCTGGATTTGCAGTGGCAGAACATTCTGCCTTTGAGGAGGCCACCGAGTAGCACAATGACAGAGTCTGGAGATAGCAGCAGTATGAGGAGGCCACCAAGTGGCACAATGACAAAGTCTTGAGGTGGCAGCAGTATGAGGAGGCCACCGAGTGGCAAAATGACAGAGTCTGGAGGTGACGGCAGCAGCAGCATCTGGAGAAGGCCAGCGAGTGGCACAAAGACAGCGTCTTGAGGTGGCAGCAGTATGAGGAGACCACTAAGTGGCACAATGACACAGTCTGGAGTTGGCAGCATCAGGAGAAGGCCACCAAGTGGCACAATGACAGAATCTGGAGTTGGCAGCAGTATAAGGAGGCCACCGAGTGGCACAATGACACAGTCTTGAGGTGGTATCAGTATGAGGAGGCCACCGAGTGGGACAATGAAACAGTCTGGAGATGGCAGCAGTATGAGGAGACCACCGAGTGGCACAATGAGAGTCTGGAGGTGGCGGCAGTATGAGGATTCCACCGAGTTGCACAATGACAGAGTCTAGAGGTGGCGGCAACAGCATCAGGAGAAGGCCACCGAGTGGCACAATGACACAGTTTGGAGTTGGCAGCATCAGGAGAAGGCCACAGAGTGGCACAATGACAGAGTCTGGAGTTGGCAGCAGTATGACTAGGCCACCGAGTGGCACAATGACAGAGTCTGGAGTTGGCAGCAGTATGACTAGGCCACCGAGTGGCACAATGACAGAGTCTGGAGTTGGCAGCAGTATTAGGAGGACACAGAGTGGCATTATGACAGAGTCTGGAGGCCACGGCAGCACCAGCAGCATCAAGAGAAGGCCACTTGGGATAACTATGGCCCCCGCCGCACTAAACACCCGCTTTTATGCCACACTACTGGCCGGGAAGGACAACTTTTCCAGTGCAAACTCTGCAAGTTGCGGCCACAAATCCAGTTGGCTGCCCAGTAGTCAAGTGGATCTTCAATGTGTGTTGGCAGGGTGCTGTCCAAGTATGCAACCACCTGCTGGTTCAGGTCCTGCTACAGGTCTACCTGCTGCTGCTGGTGATTAGTTTCTTCACTATGCGGGTGAAGAAAGCTACTCATCAGCGACTGTAGACTCAGGCTGCTGCTGATGGAGCTGGTACTGCTCCTGCCACCCCACCCCTCCCCAGCAGCCATGGCAGTGGAACGTGAGCACAGAGGGCCCCCCCAGTCAGACCTGCGAGAGGATGGACGATGGCGCAGATAGGCAGCGGCCAACTGACTACATAGGATTAGTGTTGATCGAGCATGTTCAGCCGAACACCAGTTCGGCTCCAGGATGTCGATGCTTGGCACATGCCGGTATTCGGCCGAATACCGCATGTGCTTGAGTGCAATGCTCGAGTCTCCTCCCCGCACGTTTGTTGGCTGCTACGCAGCCAATAAACGTGCAGGTACATACTGCCCTTCACTGTGATGCCATAGGCATGTTGGTTACTGGCATTACAGTGATTACCTAGCCGGAAAGCGTCATCGGGTGCTATATAGCACCCTATGACATGTTCGGCTCAGTGTTAGGGACAGTTGTGCTAAGGAAGGGAAAGATAGAGTAGGGAGTGAAATTTGTTTTTTTTCTGTAGAAAAACTTGTCAGAGGCCCAAAAGTCCTTTTAAGGACTAGTGTTGTGTGTTTCAGCAGCAATATATATATTTTTAGCAAAACCTGCGCTAAATTGCTAAAACTTTACAGACCCAAAAGTCCTTTTAAGTACTATTGTGTGTGGCAGCAGCAATATATATTTTTAGCGCAACCTGCGCTAAATTGCTAAAACTTTACAGACCCAAAAGTCCTTTTAAGTACTATTGCGTGTGGCAGCAATATCTATTTTTAGCGCATCCTGTGGTACATAGCGTGCAATAGTTAGGCCGCTGCAGACTAGTGATGAGCAGCAGGGGCTATATTCTAATTTGCGATATTGCGATATTTGACGAATATTTTGTAGAATATTCGTCATATATTCGCGAATATAAAAAAAAAACTAATATATAGCAATATATTGAATATATTGCTATATATTTGCTTTTAGAATATTCGTCATTTTTCATCATCCATCTGAATTTAACAGTACTGATTTCTCCCTGCTTAGGGTGTCTGGTTCCCAAAAAAACTGTTCATATCTGTCCGGACTCCCTAGGATTTCAGCCCGCTCCAGTCAGTGCCCATTGCTGTGCACATGGAGCGTCCCCATCACCATGGGAACGCCTCGGGGTTAGTATATACCATCGGATCTGAGTTTTCATAAATCTCACAACAGCGAATAGTCTTGTCATAAGACTATGCAACCAACAGAGGGCGCTGTTCATGAGTAACAGCACCCTTTATTGGTTGCATAGTCTTATGACAAGACTATTCGCTGTTGTGACTGAGATGATTTTTTATAATATTCGTGATATCTTTGTGATTTTGAATATTCGTTATATTCGACATCACGTGAACGTAATATGACCGAGTGTGCGCGCGAGTGCATGACGTAATTTATGTCGCTGCAATACTGTTGATTGAATGAAAGTCTTTCCTGTACGATCTGAAAAAATAGTTCGAAACTATTTTGAGAAAACTGAGGAAGAAATCGTGTTAACCGTAATTAATATTATATTACAGTACTTTGTTTTTACATATTACATGCATGTCAGAACAATTTTTATATGTAGATCGAGTCTTGCAAAATATTTGTACATACGAATATTAGCTATATGGATACGAATTTTTATTTTTCGTAATACAAACAACACAGTTTATCTGGTAAGAGTAGATATTACTGATTGGTGCACTAAGTATTCTTGTTACTTCACAGCACTATGTACAGTATGTAGCATGTATGTATGTACAACATATAAATATCTCTCTCATGCACATAGCACATCCATTTTCCTGCCACTCAATATATACCACACACTATATACCACACATTATATACCACACACTATATACCATACACACACTATATATATATATATATATATATATATATATACAGGGAGTGCAGAATTATTAGGCAAGTTGTATTTTTGAGGATTAATTTTATTATTGAACAACAACCATGTTCTCAATGAACCCAAAAAACTCATTAATATCAAAGCTGAATATTTTTGGAAGTAGTTTTTAGTTTGTTTTTAGTTTTAGCTATTTTAGGGGGATATCTGTGTGTGCAGGTGACTATTACTGTGCATAATTATTAGGCAACTTAACAAAAAACAAATATATACCCATTTCAATTATTTATTTTTACCAGTGAAACCAATATAACATCTCAACATTCACAAATTTGCAAGGACACTCAAAAGCCTGCCATCCATGGATTCTGTCAGTGTTTTGATCTGTTCACCATCAACATTGCGTGCAGCAGCAACCACAGCCTCCCAGACACTGTTCAGAGAGGTGTACTGTTTTCCCTCCTTGTAAATCTCACATTTGATGATGGACCACAGGTTCTCAATGGGGTTCAGATCAGGTGAACAAGGAGGCCATGTCATTAGATTTTCTTCTTTTATACCCTTTCTTGCCAGCCACGCTGTGGAGTACTTGGACGCGTGTGATGGAGCATTGTCCTGCATGAAAATCATGTTTTCTTCTTCCTGTACCACTGCTTGAAGAAGGTGTCTTCCAGAAACTGGCAGTAGGACTGGGAGTTGAGCTTGACTCCATCCTCAACCCGAAAAGGCCCCACAAGCTCATCTTTGATGATACCAGCTCAAACCAGTACTCCACCTCCACCTTGCTGGCGTCTGAGTCGGACTGGAGCTCTCTGGCCTTTACCAATCCAGCCACGGGCCCATCCATCTGGCCCATCAAGACTCACTCTTGAGATATTTCTTGGCCCAGTCTTGACGTTTCAGCTTGTGTGTCTTGTTCAGTGGTGGTCGTCTTTCAGCCTTTCTTACCTTGGCCATGTCTCTGAGTATTGCACACCTTGTGCTTTTGGGCACTCCAGTGATGTTGTAGCTCTGAAATATGGCCAAACTGGTGGCAAGTGGCATCTTGCCAGCTGCACGCTTGACTTTTCTCAGTTCATGGGCAGTTATTTTGCGCCTTGGTTTTTCCACACGCTTCTTGCGACCCTGTTGACTATTTTGAAAGAAACGCTTGATTGTTCGATGATCACGCTTCAGAAGCTTTGCAATTTTAAGAGTGCTGCATCCCTCTGCAAGATATCTCACTATTTTTGACTTTTCTGAGCCTGTCAAGTCCTTCTTTTGACCCATTTTGCCAAAGGAAAGGAAGTTGCCTAATAATTATGCACACCTAATATAGGGTGTTAATGTCATTAGACCACACCCCTTCTCATTACAGAGATGCACATCACCTAATATGCTTAATTGGTAGTAGGCTTTCGAGCCTATACAGCTTGGAGTAAGACAACATGCATAAAGAGGATGATGTGGTCAAAATACTCATTTGCCTAATAATTCTGCATTCCCTGTATATATATCTATATATATCTATATATATATATCTATATATATTTATATATATATATATATAGATTAGATTTTATGTACATGAGCTTTCTTTGTCTGACTGTATTTGCTGGTTCATTTAGCGTTACCCAGGGTGCACCACGGGGAGGCGAACCAGCAGTACACTCCATACCGTACTTAACTAGACAGGTACATTTCTGCTCAGCTGGACAATATCTGATTGCTCAGACCCCACACACATACAATCGCAATGCAATCTGATTTTATAACGGCCAAGATGCAGCGTGACCAAAGGAAAGAAATCGACAAGCTGATCATGAGGGTCACCCGGAAGGTTAGCAACATGAATAAGCAGCACCTTCAGGGGATGAAGAAAATGGGGGAGCTACTTTCCCAACTTAAAAAGTTCCCCTAGAGCGGGGAGTACTTCCTCTTCCGCTCCAGTGTTTGGGAGATGGAGAGCTGAACGCTTCCGTGGGACATTGTGGACATGCTTGGTGACCCAGGTGGTGGTGTTGCTGGCAGATCCTCTGTTTGCGGGGTGGCAGGTGCCACTGTCACTCCAGAGGTGGATGAAGAGGCCGAGACTGCAGCAGAAGAGGAAGCAGGAGGAGCCAGAGACCTTTCTTTGTTTTTGAGGTGTCTACTCCACTGTAGCTCATGCTTTACACTTAGATGCCTGGTCATGCAGGTTGTACTCAGGTTGAGAACGTTTATATGCCTCGCTTCAGGCTCTGATTGCACAGCGTGCAAACCACTTGTGTCTTGCCAGCAGCACATTGTCTGAAGAACTGCCACGCCAGGGAACTCCTTGAAGCTGGCTTTGGTGTGATCGGTCCCTTGCTGCGGTGGGCAGTAGCAGGCATACTGTCTAGGGGACGGCCGCTTCGCTGTTGCACCCTGCTCCCTCTTCTGCTGTGCTGGTGGCTCTGTGCAACCACCGCCTCATCCTCCGAACTACACAGATCACTCGCATGACCTTGATTCCATGTGGTGTCGAGGACCTGATCGTCCTTCACATCATCTTCCACCCAGTCTTCACCCCTGCCCTCCTTGTCGGTCTGCACACTTTCGAAAGCCCCAGCAGTTGGCACCTGTGTTTTGTCTTCATTCGAGACGTGCTGCGATGGTCCTCCCATGTACTCAATCTTGAAACATAAGTGGTTGGGCATCGGTGCACTCAATCTCTTCCACTTCTAGGGCAGGGCTAGGTGGATGGCCCTGGGAAACCCTGCTAACAGAGTCATCAAAAAGCAGAAGAGACTGCTGCAAAACAGGGGTTACTCCACTACATTACTCAAAAAAGAACTCTCGCTGGCTAAATATGCAACACCTACTATACAAAAATCCACATTTTCACCACGTGTTCCTCTGGTGATGACCTATCACCCCATTGCCCCCAAAATCCAATCTATAGTCAAAAATTTCAGCCCATCCGTATGTGCTACAAAAGATCAACTAATTTAAAAGATAAACTTGTACACGCAAATATCGGCTCCCTTAAACCTAAAGCAATACAAACCACTTTAGCTCTCAAAAAAACTGGTACGTATTCTTGCCTACTTTGTGTTCAATGCACCAATGTGATTAAAGGGAATAGAATTACACATCCCTGCTCTGGGAAAATATACTATTCCAAGGATTTCTATACATGTAATTCCTCTTTTGTGGTTTACCTGATTAAATGTCCATGTGGTTTAGCATATGTGGGCGAGACCACTCAGAACGTACGCGATCAGATCTCAAAACACAAATCGGACATTCGATGCCATAAATCAGAACAACCAATTCCACATCACTTTATTTTGGCCAAACATCAGGTCAATCAACTCAGATTTCAAATCTTGGAACACATACCTACTGCAAGAAGAGGAGGCAACCGGATTGCGCGTCTTAAACAACGCAAATCCTTTTGGATTTTTGAATTGAATACCCTGTCAACATACGGTATGAACAGGGACTTTGACTTCTGCACCTCATGATGATAAAACTATATCTAATTGCATATAGGGATGGACATTATATCTATGTGATCTTTATTTGTGCCAACACATTAATGTTTAAGCTATAATGTTTTTTTAGGATATGACTACTAATATTTTGTCTCTCTTTCTTCTACCCCTAACAGACAAAATGACTCATAAAGTCCATCCCAGCCAGGTAGTATGAGTGATTCGATATAACACTCTGTATTACATAGTTGTATAGTTATATGCCCTATTTAGATATATGCCTTATACTTATTCTACTTTCTATTTTGCTATTTTACCTATATATCCATATACATAGCCAATATCATATCTAAGGTCTGCCTCTCACTACAACTTTGCCAGTGCCCAGACTCAGTATTATACCGCTGCGTGACTTCACGCGCACGGCGACTCGGCGCACACTGACGCGATGACGCTGGACGCACAGCGTCACAAGCGGTGCACGCCGGCACCCACAACAATTAAACTGGGGCTAAGTGACCACCCAGAACGCCATCCAGCAGACAACATGCATCTGATACTAAGGTACACTCGCTATCTGTGACATCTACTCTATATAATGGGTCTATATATATGTATACTTAGGTTCTTAGGTCCACGTCTATTTACAGTATGTACCTTAATGAGCGGATGCCCCAGACTTCATCTATCACAGGCACAGGCACCTATGCATTCTATATGCTCTCTGATTAGCACAAGCATATACAGATATTCCCTATCCGCCACTAAATGTGTTTCCATACTGAAAACAGTACTTCTTGTGCCGTACAGGCTACATCAAAAATCACTCTTGGTATCCTTAATAGCCTGCGATGCTCCGCAATCCTTTGCTGTCTGTGTAATTGCATCTATCTACAGCTGGTACCGCATTAACAGCAACTGCTTCTCTGTATATTACATTGTAATGTGATTTGCATTTATATATTTTGTATGAATTTTCTGACAATTTTGATACATGTCACTAATTTGAACAAATTGAAAACTATATTCTAGGAATATTCAATTGATTATGCACAAATACCTATGTGTACTATATTTTCTACTTTACCCAAGGCCGTGAGCAAGGTCCTGTGATAGGACCGAAACGTTGGCCAGTTTATGCTACTTATTCCTGGATGGATTTATGATTAAAAGCATAATTGATTCAACCTTATATAACGAGTGTTGTGGTTTATATTTACTATATTGACCCTAACTACCATTGAGCACGGTACTGAAGAAAGAGGAGTGCCCGTCCAATTAACTCTTAACACTGACTTGGGGCTCAGGACTGCTTGGCTGATTTGCAAGGGGGTGAGGTGAAAGACTGATAGACATCGGCTGCAGGTGCAACTCTGATCTTTCAGCAGGAGACTGGGTGGGAGACAATGTGAAGGAACTGAAGGCACTGTCAGCAACCCAATCTACTATCGCTTGTACTTGCTCTGGCCTCACTATTCATAAAGTCGCATTAGGGGCCACAGCCCTTATTTAACGCTCTCCTCATATTTCTCAAATTTAGGATCTTGCCCTAAATGGGTGTTTGTTTATAGCAGAATAGAACAACAGTATCCAAAGGGTGTATATCACACGTACAGATGCAGACTAGGCCGCAATTTAAGATTTTTGCCAAAAATATGTGTTTATTTAATACCAGAATAGCACAGCAGTATGTAAAGGATGTATCTCACAATGACAGATGCAGCAAAGGCTGCAAAATTAAGATTTTTGCCATAAATGGGTGTTTTTTTTAAATAGCAGAATAGAACAACAGTATCTCAAGGGTGCATCTCACAATGACATGTGCAGCAAAGGCTGAAAAATTAAGATTTTTGCCCTAAATTTGTGTTTTTTAAATAGCAGAATAGAACAACAGCATCTCAATGGTGTATCTCACACCATTTACTAACAGAATATGGACAGCTGTATAGAATGCTTGAATTTCACACGTGCAGATGCAGCAAGGGCTGTAAAATTTTATATTTTGCCCAAAAAGGGTGTTTTTTAAAACCCTGATTTTTATAGCTGTATTTCTAGCTTAAATTGCAAACTGACTAATGCGGCAGAGGCCCCAAATGGAGGGTATTGCCAAAAATATGTGTTTTTTCAAAGCCAGAAAATTATTGAAGTATTTCAAGCTTGTTTTTAACAATCACAGATGCAGAAAGGGCTGTAAATTGTGTATTTTGCCCAAAATTTTGTTTTTTTAAAACCCTGAAAATTATAGCTGTATTTCTATCTTAAATTGCACACTGACTAATGCAGCAAAGGCACCAGATGTAGGATATTGCCAAAAAAGGGTGTTTTTTTTAAAACCTGACTATTATTGCAGTATTTCAAGCTTGGATTTGAATGTCACAAAAGCACAGATGCAGTGCTGGTGCACGGAGCTTGTATAAAATGGCTGCCGCCGCCCCACCTAACTAAGGCTACTTTCACACTAGCGTTCGGGGCTCCGCTTGTGAGCTCCGTTTGAAGGGTCTCACAAGCGGCCCCGAACGCATCCGTACTGCCCTAATGCATTCTGAGTGGATGCGGATCCGCTCAGAATGCATCAGTCTGGCAGCGTTCAGCCTCCGCTCCGCTCAGCAAGCGGACACCTGAACGCTGCTTGCAGCGTTCGGGTGTCCGCCTGGCCGTGCGGAGGCAAGCGGATGCATCCAGACTTACAATGTAGGTCAATGGGGACGGATCCGTTTGAAGATGACACAATATGGCTCAATTTCCAAACGGATCCGTCCCCATTGACTTTCAATGTAAAGACTGGACGAATCCGTCTGAATTACTTTCACACTTAGAATTTTTTCTAAGCTATAATGCAGATGGATCCGTTCTGAACGGATCCAAACGTCTGCATTATAGGAGCGGATCAGTCTGTGCAGACATCAGACGGATCCGCTCTGAACGCAAGTGTGAAAGTAGCCTAACAGACAGATAAAGTTATTTTTCGCTGTCACTGGGCTCAGGGCAGGGTAAATCTATGTAGATCGCTGAGTTCAATTCGAGTTCTGATTAAAGTTTCTGTCCTATTCTCTCCCTCACAGCAGCAGCATCCTATCCCTACACTAAGCACAGCAGAGTGACGTGCAGCTCTACGTGACTCCAGCTTATATAGAGGCTGGGTCACATGCTGCACTGGACAATCACAGCCATGCCATTAGTAGGCATGGCTGTGATGGCTTCTAAGGCCACACAGTTAAACGCTTGTTGATTGGCTGTTCTGCAACCTTTCAAAAAGCGCCAAGAAATCGCAGAACACCAAACCTGAACTTTTACAGAAATGTTCGGGTTCGGGTCCGTGGTCCAAAAATCCTAAAGTTCGGTACAAACCCGAACTGTAAAGTTCGGGTTCGCTCAACCCTAACTATGAGACTATGAGGTGAGTAACATTTATACTTTTTTTTTTTTACTTATCCGATTCCTGACTATTAAAAAATATGTATTTCCCCAGAATTTTTTTTCGCCCTATAAGAGTTTTAGCTTGTGGGCGAGTATGTAGTATATTCTACATATTCGTCCACAAGCTAAAAGTAGGGATGGATCAGTGTCCGGCGCTATATTACTATATATTTGTTTTTTTAGAATATTCGGAATATTCAAAAAAACTAATATATAGCAAAATAGCGAATATACTTAAAAAAAGAATATAGAGCAATATAATTATATAGCTAATATAGTGCCATATTTGTTTTTTTGAATATTAGTCTTTTTTTTCCCATAAAAAAACATGATTCCTTCATGCTTCTTGCTTGTGGGCCAATGAGTCATTGGCCCACAAGCATGAAGCAGGGAGGAATCATGTTTTCAGATGAAAAAAAATGACGAATATTCGATATAATGAATATATAGCACTATATTTAAAATATTAGCAAATTCTCAAAATTGGCATATTCAAGATAAAATTTAGTAATTCGAATATTCACGCTCAACACTACTGCAGACAGCGACGTCATCTGCGCTACATCTCCTGTATAAAGTGTGTGCATCCCAAATATATCAGTGAAATCCAGTGTACTTTTTCCGTAGACGGTGTCCGCTGTGGACAGTGACATTAGCAGTGCTACATCTCCTGTGTAACGTGTGCACATTCAAAAAATATCAGTGACATCCAGTGTACTTTTTCCGTAGACGGTGTCTGCTGCTGACAGTGACATTAGTTGCGCTACATCTTCTGTATAACGTTTCCACATCCAAAATGCCTGTGACATTTCCTATAATTTTATATTAGCCACTGCGGACATAAGCCACATTATCTGCGGTATTTCTCCTGTGTAACGTGTGCGCATCCCAAATACCTTTCAATTTTTTTTTACGCATACACTTACAAATCCTACGCTACTGTACGTGTGACATATTTTAAGCAAATATAACATTTAATATGAAGAAGGCGAGCAGTAAGGGACAGGAAAGTGGCCGTGAAGCTGACGGTGCACGCAGAGACCGTGGCCCTGGGGGCGTTGAAACTGTGCCTGCTGCCAGAGCACAAGAAAAACAATAATCCACGATACCTAGCTTCATGTCCCAGTTTGCAGGGTGGCGCAGGACAACACTCTAAAAGTCATACCAGTGCGACCAGGTGGTTGGTTGGATTGCAGCAGATAATGCTTCAAGTTGGTCAAGCACCACCCTGTCTTCCACCAAGTCAAGTCTCAGTAGCCAAGAGTCTGGTCAACACAATACTCACCCTGATCCTCCTTCCTCCAACCATGGAGAGTCTTGCCAAACAAGTGATCCCACACTCGGATATTCAGAGGAGCTCTTTTCAGCACCATTCCTTCATTTGGGCCTCTCGTCAAAACCGCTTGAAGAGGGACATGAGGAGATCTTGTGCCCTGATTCTCAAACTCTTGAGCATCCACAGTCACAATAAAATGATGGTAGGGAACGGCAATTAGTGTTTCACGAGGTGGATGATGAGGATGAGACACAGTTGCCAATAAGTGAACCGCAATTAGTGTCTCAAGAGGTTGATGATGAGGATGAGACACAGTTGTCAATAACTGAGGTTGTTGTTAGGTCAACAAATCAGGAGGATGAGCAGAGTGAGAAAGTGGAAGAGGAGGTGGTGGACGATGAAGTCACTGACTCAACCTGGGAAGGTGACAAGCCGAGCGAGAACAGCAGTACAAAGGGAAAGGTATCCGCAGCAACGCAACAGGCTGGAAGAGGCAGTGGGGTGGCAAAAGGGAGATGGCGGGCCACACCAAACAGGCCCGCAACTATTCCCCGGAGCACACCCTTGCAGAAATCCTCTTGCCAAGGGTCGGTGGTTCCGCAGTCTGGCGCATTTTTGAAGAAAGTGAAGACGACAAAAGAATAGTAATTTGCAACCTTTGCCATACAAAAATGAGCAGGGACGTGAACACTAGCAACCTCAGCACCACCAGCATGATCCTCCACATGACATCAAAGCACCGTAATAGGCGAGTCAAACGCCTGGGTCCACAATCTGTGTCTGCGGGTCACACCACTGCTTCTTCTTTCCCAGTGTTACATGCTGGCTAATCCCATCTCGAAGGCGGAGGCCCGGATGCCTTCCGCCCTGCACCTGGACCTTCTCAAGCACAATCAGCGACCACATCAACTTCCGTATCCCAGCGCAGAGTACAAAATTTCCTTACCCCAGGCATTTGAATGCAAGCACAAATACCCAGCCACCCACCCACAGGCCATAGCACTAAATGCGCAGGTTTCCAAATTACTGAACCTGGAAATGTTGACATTTAGGCTTGTGGACACTGAGGCCTTCCGCAGCCTGATGTCGGCGCCCGTCCCTCTTTACGCCGCTCCAGCCGCCACTATTTTTCACAGTGTGCCGTGCCCACCTTACACCAGCATGTGTCCCGTAACATCAACCGTGCCCTGACCAACGCAGTTACTAGGAAAGTCCACTTAACCACTGACACATGGACAAGTGCATTCGGTCAGGGACGCTACATTTCCCTGACGGCACACTGGGTGAACATTGTGGGGGCTGGGAGTGAGTCGTACCCTGGGATGACACAGGTGCTACCGACATCAAGGATTGCGGGTCCTAATTCCATCAGGGTTTCCGCCACCACCTAAGTTAGTGGCTCCACTTCTTCTCCTCCGCCTGAATGAGAGACCAGACTGAGCTGTGGCTCTCGCCACTCAACCTAGAACCAGGCATGGTTGTGTCTGATAATAGCCTTAACTTGGTGGTGGCTTTGGAGCTCGGGAAGCTCACACACATCCGTGCCTAGCCCACGTCTTCAACTTAGTGGTTCAGCGGTTTCTCAAAACCTACCCCAATTTGCCTGAGCTACTGTTGAAGGTGCGCCGCATGTGTGTCCATTTCCACAAGTCATCGACAGCTTCCGCCGGTCTGTCAATGCTACAGTAGCGCTTACAATTGCCAGCTCACCTACTGTTGTGCGACGTGAGCACGCGCTGGAACTCCACGTTCCACTTGTTGGCCAGGCTTTGTGAGCAGCAGAGGGCAGTTGTGGAATACCAGCTGCAACATGGTCGTCGCCTTTCCAGTCAGCTTCCGCTATTCACAAGCGAGGAGTGGGCATGGATGTCTGACCTCTATGAGGTTTTAAGAAACTTTGAGGAATCAACACAGATGGTGAGCGCCATAACGCTATTATCAACGTAACCATCCCACTTCTGTGTCTACTCAAATGCTCGCTGCTCACAATTAAGGCCGACGCTTTGCATGTGGAAGAGGTGGAAATGGGGGAAGACATTACACCAGGTGATAGCCAGACCACCCTCAGTTCATCTTCTCAGCGCAAATTGTATGACGAAGAGGAGGAGGAGGAGCAAGAGACAGTTGCCTTCGCTACAGAGGGTAGTACCCATGGAAGTTTAATTCCATTTGGTCAGCATGGATGGGCGGATGAGGAGATTGAGAGTCATCCTCCTGATGATGACAGCGAAGTCTTGACTGTTGGAACTCTGGCACACATGGCTGACTTTATGTTAGTCTGCCTTTCCCATGACCCACTCGTTTTTACGCATTTTGGACAGCACCGATTACTGGTTGTTCATACATCTCGATGCAAGCTACAAAGAGAACTTCTCATCTCTCATTCCTATGGTTGAGAGGACGAGAAAAATGGTGCAATACCATAAGGTCCTTGTGTAAAAATTGTTTCAAAAATTTCCATCTAACAAAACTGGCGGCAGAGTACATAGTTCCTTGGGCAACCGAGGAGTGAAGACGAGGGGAACAATCAGCAGTTCCAACAGAGGCAAGGCAACACTCTCCAAGGCTTGGGACAGTTTCATGACACCCCGCCAGCACCCTCACCCTGATGGCGCGGGCCTAGTGTCACAAGGAGAGAAAAGTTTTGGAAAATGGTGAAGTAGTACGTAGCAGACCGTGTCAGCGTCCTCAATGATCCCACTGTGCCTTACAACTACTGGGTGTCCAAGCTGGACACGTTGCACTTACTCGTGCTCTACGCCTTGGCAGTGCGCAATGCTGGCCTACCCTGCCACCAGCGTTTTGTCAGAGCGGGGTATTTAGTGCTTCTGGGGCATAATAAACTGATAAGCGCATCCGCCTGTCAATTAAAAATGCTGAAAATGAACAAGGCCTGGATTGCCCCTGACTTCTCTACTCCACAGAGGAAAGCGGCTGAACATAAAGGCACTTTAAATGTGTTTTTTTATAATGAACTGAATACAGTGTATTCCCATGCACCCCTTTCAACACTAAAAAGGTATATGGTTCAATCTTCCTTTTCTCGTCCTCCTTCTCCTCTTCCATCATATCAACATGCTTATTGTCTGCCCTAGCTCCTAATGTTGTAGAGGGTCAGCTCACCTGCAAGCCCTCGCTTGCAGGCCCTCACCTACAATCTTTAGAGGGTCAGCTCACCTGCAGGCCCTAGCATATAATGTTTTAGAGGGTCAGCTCACCAGCAGGCCCCTCACTTACAATCTTTTAGAGGGTCAGCTCACCTGCAGGCCCTCGCATTCCAATGTTTTACAGGGTCAGCTCACCATAGGCAGTAAACCATAATGTTTTACAGGGTCAGCTTACCAGCAGGCCCCTCACCTACAATCTTTTAGAGGGTCAGCTCACCTGCAGGGCCCTCGAATGTCAAGTTTTAGAGGGTCAGCTAACAAGAAGGGCCCTTACCTACAATATTTTAGAGGGTCAGTTTACCTGCAGGTCCTCTCATATAATGTTTTTAGCGGGTCAGCTCACCAGAAGGCCCTCACTTACAATCTTTTTGAGGGTCAGCTCATCTGCAGGCCCTAGCATATAATGTTTCAGAGGGGTCAGCTCACCAGCAGGCCCTCGCCTACAATCTTTTAGAGGGTCATCTCACCTGCAGGCCCTCGCATGTAATGTTTTAGAGGGTTAGCTCACCAGCAGGCCCTCAACTCATAATGTTTTACAGGGTCAGCTCACCAGCAGGCCCTCGCCATAATTTTTTCAATGGTCAGCTCTGCAGCACACCCTCACCCCTAATGTTTTAGATGGTCAGCTCAGCAACAGGCCCTCACCCGTAAGGCTTTAGAGGGTTGTCAGCAGACCCTTGCTCCTAATGTTTTTGAGTGTCACCAGCAGGCCCTTGCGCCTAATGTTTTTGAGGGTCACCAGCAGGCCATCAATCATAGTTTTTCAAGGGTATATGATGCCCTCCTTTATGTGTAATATATGGTGTATTATAGTGCCGGTTCCTTGTATTTTTTGGCAGCCCTTTCACTTAGTGCGTAGGCTTTATGAGTGTAGGAGTCCCACTACCTAAAAAATTGTACCACAATGTGAATGAGGCTCTCATTATGTGATATACAGGTTGTATCGGAATGCCTCTTCCTTGTAATATTTCGCAGCCCTTTCACTTAGTGCATAGGCTTTATGAGTGTAGGAGTCCCACTACCTGAACAATTGTACCACAATGTGAATGAGGCTCTCATTATGTGATATACAGGTTGTATCGGAATGCCTCTTCCTTGTAATTTTTGGCAGTACTTGCATTTTATTTACCAGTAATATGCAGGGAAAGAATGTTTCCTAACAATTTTTTCCTCCGTGTAAAATCGATTTTATCTTCGGTTTTGTGGTATTATTGTCAATCTGTAAAAGTGGCGTACTACAACATCGATCCCAGCAGCAACCTGGGAGTCAAATATGCATCCAAGCATCCGCCCCATGCTGTTCCCAAACCATTTCAGTGGTGTTTCCTAAAATTTCTGACCTTTTCTTATGAACCAGACACCTCCTCTTTGCAGAGCTAGAGGGTGCCCTGGTTTAATGCTCGGGTTCTCCTTTTGACTCCCATTGTGCGATCACCCGAGCATCCGAGGTGTTCGAACCGAGCACACGAACACCCGAGCACTTTGGTGCTGAATCAATACAACATATGATGTCTCTGTAGTAGTTCAGTTTGTCCTCCCTCTCAGTGGGTGTAAAAAATGCCCCATTCTGGACTAGTAGCGAGCGTCCAACAAGGTGGAGAGCCAGAAGTCATCCCTTTGCCGAATGGTGACAAATTGGCTGTCACTACACAAGCAAGTGAGCATGCATCGGGCCATTTGTGCAAGTGACTCGGAGGGACTCCTGCCTCCATCTCCACTGCATACTGCCACGGTGTGTCTGGGTCATTTATCTTGTCTACCTCATCGCTCTGTAGTTCCTCTGGCTGCTCCTGCTTCTCCTCTCCTGTCACCTGAGTAAAAAAAAACAACCATTTCACTACACATTGCCAGTGCTCCAATGTCCTCCTTCTAGTTCAGCCCCACAGGGCTCATAGGGCCGTGAAATCTAGGCGCCATGTCTCCAGTCCCCTGACCAGCAATTGTTACCACCGTCTGTTCCAGGACATGAAGCGGTGAATGACGTCGTTCATCCCATAGTCCTGACAAATAACGTGGCGTCCTCAAAAGGCCTAGCAAACGGCAGGTGTCACGCATGAGCTGCCACTGGCTGACATCATTGTTTAACAGGGGAGTACTCCTATTCACTTGCATCATCAAGAAAATCGTTGATGGCCTCTCTGTTCGCATAGTCGGTCCAACATATGAAGGGCGGAATTCCAACGGGTGGAAACGTCGCATATCAGCCTATGTTGGGGGATGCCGTTCTGCCGCTGCAGCTCAAAGAGGGTGTGCTTTGCGATGTACGATGGGCTGAAGTGCATGCAAAGTTTCCTGTCCATGTTTAGGATGTCTTGTAGATGGGTGGAAGACTTCAGGAACCGCTTGACAACCAGATTGAACATGTGTGCCATGCAGGGTCCTCCTTGAAGCAACGCCGACACAATGTTCTTCCCGTTGTCGGTCACCCTGGTTCCGATTTTAAGTTGTCGGGAGAAAGCCAGAATTCGATTTCTTGACGAAGGACACGGAGCAGTTCCTCCCCTGTATGACTCTGTTTGCCAGGGAAATTAGGTGCAGAACAGCATGACACCGCCGTGCCCTACACATGTGGTATGCTGAAGGGCACTGTGACTTGTCCCTGCAGTGGAGGCTGAGGACATGGTGGAGGATAAGGAGGAAAAGGCGGACATTGTTGTAGGACCAACAGCGTGGACAATGTGGAGGGGAAGTGGCGTGACCTGGCCAAGTTGCTGGTGTGGCTGTGCAGGAACCACATTCATCCAGTGGGCAGTAAAGGACATGTACTGTCCCTGACCGTAGTTACATCTCCCACAATAGGCTCAAGGACTGGCTCACCTTCTGTTCTACATATTTTGCAGGGCTGGTACTGCCTTTGGCAAAGAAATGACGGCTTGGGACTCTCCATCTCGGCTTGGCACAAGCCATCAGTTCTCTGAAAGGTGTAGAGTCCACCACTTGGAAAGGGAGAGACTGCAGCACCAGCAACTTGGCCAGGAGGACATTCAGCTTCTGCGCCTTTGGACGCATGCACGCATACTGCTTTCTCTTGGCAATCGCTTCGGTGATCGATTGCTGACGGAATGGCTGACGAGGAGTAGAGGAGCAAGAGAATCTGGACCAGCAGAAGATCGAATGACAGACAGCTACCTTCGCTTGAGGTAGTGGAGCCTTGACTGGCTGAAACCAGGTGCATGCCACTGGGTGATGTAGCAGTTGCTATGGCAGGCTGGACCACCACATAGAGCAACGGTTCTCCCAGGCCACTTTATGGTGACGCTGCATATGTTGACGCAGGGCAGTGATGCCAACATTGGCACCCTGGCCACGCTTCACCTTCTGCCCACATATTCTACATATGGCCATGTCCTCCGGCAGGTTAACAAAAAACTGCCACACCGCTGAGTAGGTGATTTTCCCCCCAACAGTATGCACTGACTGACTGCTACCACCGCTGCCAACGTGAACCCCTGCACCACTACTTTCCGGGCAGGTAGACTGCTGCAAAGCAGGTGGTCTACCCCAGGCACATTTGGCTCCCGACCTCACACTGCTGCCACCCTGCTGACTCCCAGACATGCTACCACCTTGCTGGCTCAGCCGCTGCCACAAGGGCAAGCTGCCACCATCGTCTCCTAATGATGATGAAGCCCCTTCTGCACCTGGGCTCCCATGTGCGATCGGCTTCATCATCATCGAGTAGTGTCTGCACGTCACTGATGTCCTCCTCAACGGTCTCTGGGTCAGGAGCCTGACCGATCGCAACACCACCTCCCACGCCACTCTCCTCATCACTACTTGCCCGCCTAGCGGAGGAATCTTCAGATGTCTCCTCCAGATCTTGGCTGGGTAGTAACTGCTGCCAGTCCTCTGGTAGCTCATCCTCGCTGTATAATGGAGCTGAGCTCACAGCATACAGTACTTCTGTGGCTGAGGGAACAGCAAACGACAGACGCAGATTGAGGAGAGGTGAGGGCACAGGGCCTGCTCCAGGCCATGCCAACTAAGGGTTGTGTCTGACAAACCCCACAGACTGTTGGCTGGGGGTGTCTGATGTCACTTGGGATGAAGTGGATGACCGAGTTAATCAATCAAGAACTGCTGAGTTGCTGGTCAAGACACGACCGCTAGATGACACCGGGAGCTCAGGCCTCTCGCTGCGACTCCTGCTGCCACGCCCTCTTACTCTGCTGTGACCTCTGCCTGCGCCAGAATCATTTAAGCCTCCACAAATAACTGCAACAGTAAGGTGCGTATATATTTTTCTTTCTGTACTGAAATAGGCCACTAAATGCTTTCACCACAAATAACTGCAAACAGTGAAATGCGTATATATTTTTCTTTCTGTACTAAAATAGGCCACTAAATGCATTTATCGCAAATAACAGCAACAGTGAAGTGCGTATATATTTTATTTTTTGTACTGAAATAGGCCACTAAACACTTTAACCACAAATAACTGCAACAGTGAAGTGCGTATATATTTTTCTTTCTGTACTGAAATTGGCCACTAAACGCTTTCACCACAAATAACAGCAACAGTGAAGTGCGTATATATTTTTATTTTTGTACTGAAATAGGCCATTAAACACATTCACCACAAATAACTGCAACAGTGCCAACTAAGGGTTGTGTCTGAGGAACCCACAGACTGTTGACTGGGGGTGTCTGATGTCACTTGGATGAAGTGGATGACCGAGTTAACCAATCAAGAACCGATGGGTTGCTGTCAAGACACGACCGCTAGATGACATTGGGAGCTCAGGCCTCTTGCTGCGACTCCTGCTTCTATGCCCATTACTCTGCTGCGACCTCTGCCTGCGCCAGAATCATTTAGGCCTCTGCCACTTCTCTGTGCATGGCCTGGCACTTACTTATCTGTCTGACATACTTTTAGCTGAACTAAATAAATTAAAAGCAAATTAAAACACCCCTAAAAGCGACGAAAATATTTTTCTTTTTGTACTGAAATAGGCCACTAAACGCTTTCACCACAATAACTGCAACAGATTCTGCAGTTATATGTGTTGAAAGCATTTAGTGGCCTATTCCAATAAAGAAGAAAAATATTATGCGCAATTGATTGTTGCAGTTATTTGTGGTGAAATCGTTTAGTGGCCCTTTTTAATACAGAAAAAATATATACAGTCCTGATCAAAAGTTTAAGACCACTTGAAAAATGGCAAAAAAATCATATTTTACATTGATGGATCTTAACAAGGCTCCAAGTAGAGCTTCAACATGCAACAAGAAGAACTGAGAGTGAGACAAAACATTTTTGAGCATTCAATTAATTGAAAATACCTATTAAACTGAAACAGGCTGTTTTTCAGCTGATCCAAATTTTAGGACCACATGCCTTTAAAAGGCCAAATCTGTGCAAAGATGTGGTGGATTCATTGTCATTTTCTGTCAGGTAGTCACACGTTGTGATGGCAAATGCAAAAAAAACTCTCCCTTTTTGAACGTGGTTGGGTTGTTGAACTGCATAAGCAGGGTCTCTCACAGCGTGCCATTGCTGCTGAGATGGGATGCAGTAAGACAGTCATTTGGAATTTCTTAAATGATCCTGAGGGTTTTGGAACAAAAAAGTCAAGTGGAAGACCCAAAAAAATTTCATCAGCACTGAGCCGGAGGATCCAATTGGCTGTCCGTCAAGACACTGGACAATCCTCAACCCAAATTAAGGCCCTTAGTGGTGCTGACTGCAGCCCCATAACCATCAGACGGCATCTGAGACTGAAGGGCTTAAATAACAAAAAACTTCTTCAAAGACCTCGTCTCCTTGAACGCCTCAGAACTGCTCATTTAGACTTTGCAAGAGAGCACCAAACATGGGACATTCAAATGTGGAAGAAAGTTTTATTCTCTGATGAGAAAAAATGTAACCTTGATGGTCCTGATGGTTTCCAGCGTTTCTGGCATGACTAGCAGATTCCACCTAATATGTTTTCTACACGCCACAGTGGAGGGTGCGCCATAATGGTCTGGGGTGCTTTTTCCTTCAGTGGAACAATGGAGCTTCAGGAAGTGCAGGGGCGTTCAAACGGCCACTGGCTATGTCCAGATGTTGCAGAGAGCATTCCTCATGACTGAGGGCCCTCGACTGTGTGGTAACGACTGGGTTTTTCAACAGGACAACGCTACAGTACACAATGCCCACAGGACAAGGGACTTCTTCCAGGAGAATAACATCACTCTTTTGGCCCATCCTGCGTGTTCCCCTGATCTAAATCCAATTGAGAACCTTAGGAGATGGATGGCAAGGGAAGTTTACAAAAATGGACAGCAGTTCCAGACAGTAGATGGCCTTCGTGCGTCCGTCTTCACCACTTGGAGAAATATTCCCACTCACCTCATGGAAACGCTTGCATCAAGCATGCCGAAACAAATTTTTGAAGTGATAAATAGTGATGAGCGGCAGGTGCCATATTCGATTTCGACGAAATTTGTGAATATTCAATAGAATATTTGTTTCATATTTGTCTAAATCGAATATTCGTCATTATTCTAGTTATCGCGATTATTATGCGATTTAAATAATCGCATATTGCGATTTTAACCTTAAGGCTACTTTCCTATTGGTTTGATATCTAGAATTAGCGAAGATGACGAATATGACGAATGTATTCGTCATAATTCCTCAAAATGAAGATAACAAAGTATTCTACATCTTCGTTTTAGCTACAGTACCTATTCGTCTACTTCGCTAATTCTAGCAATCAATAGGAAGGTTGACTATAGAGACAGCTGTGTTTAATTCGCTATGCGATTATATTACTTTTCTTTTTTTTTATATAAATAGAATCATTATAATAATCAAAAATTAAAACTATTCAATTTTTTTTTTTTTAAAAGCAAAGTAATATAATCGCCATAGCGAATTAAATTAGCTGTCTCTATAGTCAACTTTCCTATTGATTGCTAGAATTAGCGAAGTTGACGAATATGGAGCTAAAACGAAGATGTAGAATACTTTGTTATCTTCGTTCTGAGGAATATGACGAATACATAAGTCATATTCGCTAATTCTACCAAGCCAACCATAGGTAAACCAGGTCCAAGTTGAAATAGCAATGCGATTAATTCAAGTCATAATAATCGAATTTCGATTTCAACTTAGCACTGCTATATTTCATATTAGGCTAGATTAACGAATATGGAATATAGCAGTGCTAAGTTGAAATCGAAATTCGATTATTATAACTTAAATTAATCGAATTGTGATTTCAACGTAATTCTCAAATCCGACAGTACATTCTAGTATGGAGACGTTCCCATGGTGATGGGGACGCTCCATGAGCACGGAAGTCGTCAGAAGCGGCAACGGGAACTGACTGGAGCAGCCCGGAAGCCAGAAATCCTAAGAACAGGTAAGAACTACTTTTTGGAAGTGAGAAAGAAAAAATATAACAATAAAAAAAAACAAAAAAAAAGAATATTCGAAATATCGAATTTATAGCACTATATTCGAAATATTCGCGAATTAGCGAAGTGCCGATATTCGCTAAAAAATAAAATCGATATTCGAATATTCGCGCTCAACACTAGTGATAAACAATAACGGCGGAGCACTCATTACTGAGTTCATGTTTGGAAGTTGGATTTCTGTTTTAGGGGGTTTCGTTTTTTTTGGGAGGTGTGGTCCTAAACTTTTGATCAGCTGAAAAACAGCTTGTTTCAGTTTTTTTCGTTGTTTTCATTAAATTGAATGCTCAAAAAAAAGTTTTGTCTCCACTCATTTCTTCTTGTTGCATGTTGAAGCTCTACTTGGAACCTTGTTAAGATCCAACAATGTAAAATATGATTTTTGTTTCTTAAACTTTTGATCAGGACTGTATATACAAATTCACAGTTGCAGTTATTTGTGGTGAGAAAGCTTTAGTGGCCTGTTTCAGTGCAAAAATAAAAATATATTCTCAGTTCACTTCTGCAGTTATATGTGTTGAAAGCGTTTAGTGGCCTATTTCAGTACAGAAAGAAAAATATATATGCACTTCACTGTTGCAGTTATTTGTGGTTTAAGCTTTTAGTGGCCTTTTTCAGTACAAAAAGAAAAATATCTACGTACTTCACTGTTGTAGTTATTTGTGTTGAAAGCGTTTCGAGACCTAAACGCTTTCAACACAAATAACTGCAACAGTGAAGTGCATATATATTTTCCTTTATGTACTAAAATAGACCACTAATGCTTTCACCACCAAACATCTGCAACAGTGAAATGCGTGTATATTTTTCTTTTTGAACTGAAATAGGCCACTAAACGCTTTAACCACAAATTACTGCAACAGTGAAGTGCATATATATATATATATATATATATATATATATCTCAAGGGGAGAAAAACAGAACTGAATCTCACAACCACAATGCTATGCTTAGAACTAATTAAACTCACTTCTCAGCGCAATATTAAATGTACAGCCCCTATACTGCATGCTGTACAAGTGGAATTAGTGTACATTTTGATCAAAAGGCATAAGCCCACTCACCACGTCAAGGTTGCCTCTTAGAGTGGGATCTACTCTGACAAATAGGCGCAGCACAGTGCGGCGACAACTTGGCATTGCCCTAGTAGGTGGCAGGACCCAGGAGTCATACAGCAACTCTGCTATCTGACAATGCCACCCATGACACTGGGTCCCACTGACCCACCAGCACAGTGCCACAAAAAAAAAGGCCACCACGCAGTACTGCACCATCTGGACAGTTGTCTAACACAACATGTCCTTTGCTATCAGAAACAGCAGGTCAATTACCACTTATATGCAGACTTCTGCTGAATTAAAACCACCTATGCCGAATGGGAGGAGTGCTGATACCATTAATAAAGAAGAAAGATTCACCATGCATATATCAAGGAGAGAAAAAGAGAACTGGATCGCACATCCACAATGCTATGCTTAAAACTAATTAAACTCACTTCTCAGCGCAATATTAAATGTACAGCCCCTATACTGCATGCTGTACAAGAGACATTAGAATACATTTTGATCAAAAAGGCATAAGCCCACTCACCACGTCAAGGTTGCCTCTTAGAGTGGGACCTATGTACTCTGACAAATAGGCGCAACACTGTGCGGTCGACAACTTGGCATTGCCCTAGTAGGTGGCAGGACCCAGGAGTCAAATAGCAACCCTGCTATCTGACAATTCCACCCATGGCACTGGTTTCCACCGACCCACCAGCACAGTGCCACAAAAACAAAGGCCACCATGCAGTACTGCACCATCTGAACAGTTGTCTAACACAACATGTCCTTTGCTATCTGAAACTGCAGGTCAATTACCACTTATATGCAGACTTCTGCTAAATTAAAACCACCTAAAAGCTTTGACCACAAATAACTGCAACAGTGAAGTGCATATATATTTTTCTTTCTGTACTGAAATAGACCACTAAACGCTTTCAACACATATAACTGCAAAAGTGAACTGAGAATATATTTTTATTTTTGTACTGAAAAAGGCCACTAAACGCTTTCACCACAAATAACTGCAACAGTGCAGTGCGTGTATATATTTTTTTCTGTACTGAAATAGGCCACTAAACGCCATATAACTGGAGAAGTGAACTGAGAATGTATAAAAAAAATTGTACTGAAATAGGCCACTAAACGCTTTCAACACAAATAAATGCAACAGTGAAGTGCATATATATTTTTCTTTTTGTAGTGAAATAGGCCACTAAACGCTTTCACCAAAAATTACAGCAACAGTGAAGTGCATATATATATTAAGGGGAGAAAAACAGAACTGGATCACACATCCACAATGCTATGCTTATACATAATTAACTTCACTTCTCAGTGCAAAATTAAATGTACAGCCCCCTGTACTACATGCTGTACAAATGGCATTAGAGTACATTTTGATCAAAAGGCATAAGCCCACTCACCACGTCAAGGTTGCCTCTTAGAGTTGGACCTACTCTGACAAATAGGTGCAGCACAGCGCAACGACAACGTGGCACTGCCCTAGTAGGCGGCAGGGACCCAGGAGTCATACAGCAACTCTGCTATCTGACAATGCCACCCATGGCACTGGGTCCCACCAGCACAGCGCCACAAAGACAAAGGCCACCACACAGTACTGCACCATCCTGAACAGTTGTCTAACACCACATGTCCTTTGCTATCAGAAACAGCAGGTCAATTGCCACTTATATGCAGACTTCTGCTGAATTAAAACCACCTATGCCGAATAGGAGGAGTGCTGATACAAATAATAAAGAAGAAAGATTCACTATGCATATATCAAGGATAGAAAAAAAGAACTGGATCGAACATCCACAATGCTATGCTTAGAAACTAATTAAACTCACTTCTCAGCGCAATATTAAATGTACCAGCCCCTATACTGCATGCTGTACAAGAGACCAGTGTTCCCTCTTAAGCCTTCGCAGCTGCTGAGCGGGGTCGGCTCAGAGCTGGGCACAGCGCCATCAAAGGTGGGCGATAGGAAAACCTAAGATAATTGTCACTTCAAAGAGCATACAAACCCCTGCACCATCCCGTACAATACAGTATAGTCCTCTCTGTTATCACTGGACATTGCTCTCCATATATAAACCATACAGGGAAAAAAAATCTTTGATCCAGAGAACTTACATAGAAAAACTAATAACCAAGAGGCTAAACAAAACCCAGTTTCTGACCCTTATGTTAAAACATAACTTTAATTTGATTGCTTTAATAAGGAAAAAATTTATTTATTTAAAAAAGCTGCTGTTTCTCTAGATGACATTATGTTGATAGTAGTGGTAATAGTCCTCAAGGGTCTATAAAAGCAACTATTTTTACAAACCATTGAAACTCTATTAACACTACTATCAACATAAGGTCATCTAGAGAAAACCGTAGGTTTTTATTATTTTTTCATCTCTTTAGGTGTTAAAACATAACTTTCATTAGATTGCTCTAACACCTAAAGGGGGGAAAAAAAAGAATTTTAAAAACCCTGCTTTTCCTCTAGATGACCTTATGTTAATAGTAGTGTTAATAGAGTCTCAAAGGTCTGTAAAAATAGTGTAGCTGCTTTTATAGACCCTTGAGACTCTATTACCACTACCATAAACATAAGGCCATTTAGAGAAACAGCAGGTTTTTTAAAATAGTTTTTTTCCTTTGGGTATTGTTATGGGGATCTGTGGATGACACACTGTTATAGGGGACCTGTGGAGGACACACTGTTATAGGGGACCTGTGGAGGACACACTGTTATGGGGGACCTGTGGAGGACACACTGTTATGGGGGACCTGTGGAGGACACACTGTTATGGGGGACCTGTGGAGGGACACACTGTTATGGGGGACCTGTGGAGGACACACTGTTATGGGGGACCTGTGGAGGACACACTGTTATGGGGGACCTGTGGAGGACACACTGTTATGGGAGGACCTGTGGAGGACACACTGTTATGGGGGACCTGTGGAGGACACACTGTTATAGGGGACCTGTGGAGGACACACTGTTATGGGGGACTGTGGAGGACACACTGTTATAGGGGACCTGTGAGGACACACTGTTATGGGGGGACCTGTGGAGGACACCCCTGTTATGGGGGACCTGTGGAGGACACACTGTTTATGGGGGACCTGTGGAGGACACACTGTTATGGGGGACCTGTGGAGGACACACTGTTATGGGGGACCTGTGGAGGACACACTGTTATGGGGGACCTGTGGAGGACACACTGTTATGGGGGACCTGTGGAGGACACACTGGTTATGGGGGACCTGTGGAGGACACACTGTTATAGGGGACTGTGGAGGAACACACTGTTATGGGGGGACCTGTGGAGGACACACTGTTATGGGGACCTGTGGAGGACACACTGTTATGGTGGGACCTGTGGAGGACACACTGATATGGGGGACCTGTGGAGGACACACTGTTATGGGGGACCTGTGGAGGACACACTGTATGGGGGACCTGTGGAGGACACACTGTTATGGGGGACCTGTGGAGGACACACTGTTATGGGGGACCTGTGGAGGACACACTGTTATGGGGGACCTGTGGAGGACACACTGTTATGGGGGACATTATACAGGGGTAATATAACTGAGGGTATCAGGTAAAATTATACAGGGGGTAATATAACAAAGGGGTATCAGGGTACATTATACAGGGGTAATATAAGTTATATTACCTCTAGTATAATGTCCCCTGATAGCCCTCCTAAGTTATATTACCCACTGTATAATAATGTCCCCTGATAGCCCTCCTAAGTTATATTATCCCTGTATAATAATATCCCCTGATACCCCTTAGTTATATTACCCCTGTATAATAATGTACACTGATACCCCTTAGTTATATTACCCCGCCCTGTATAATTTAACCTGATACCCCTCAGTTAGATTATATAACTGAGGGGTATCAGGGTACATTATACAGGGGTAATATAAGTGAGGAGGGCTATCAGGGACATAATACAGGGGTGAGGGGTAAGATAAGTTATATTACCCCTGTATAATGTCTGATAGTAGCCTAGCCCTCCTCAGTTATATTACCCCTCATGTACCCTGATAGATACCCCTTAGTTATATTACCCCCTGTATAATTTACCCTGATACCCCTCAGATATATTATATAACTGAGGGGTATCAGGGTAATACAGGGGACAACAGAGGATTCGTAGCACTGTGGGACAGGGGGGGTACATACTTCTTTTTTTATATGCCCTCACCTCACCAGCTAGCAGACGGCCAGGCGCGCAGGGTACTCAGATCAGATGCAGCGTGGCGTGACGTGACGTGACGTGACGGTCAACATAGCCTGCGCCGCACCAGCACGCACTCCCTCCCTCCCTCTCTGCCTCCACCGGGTCCGGGACTCCGCCCCCCTATTTGAATACTAGCCACCGCCCACCGGCAGCCCACAGTCAGGTATTGTAAATGAACTGACCGTGCGGCGGGCGGCGTCAGCCTGCAAAACAGACAGGGGAATCAGCTGGGGGCCGGCACAGCTGAGTGAGCGGGCATTAAAAAATTGTGAGCGGGGCCACAATAATTGCTGCGCGGCCGCCCACCCGCGCAGCTTAGAGGGAAAACTGCAAGAGACATTAGAGTACATTTTGATCAAAAGTCATAAGCCCACTCACCATGTCAAGGTTGCCTCTTAGAGTGGGACCTACGTACTCTGACAAATAGGCGCAGAACAGTGCGGTGACAACTTGGCACTGCCCTAGTATGCAGCAGGACCCAGGAGTCAAACACCAACAGCAATTCAATTTTGGATTTTCATTTTTTACTCCCTGCAATTTCCGCAGCCATAACATTTTTCCATTCACACATTTTTGCAAAATACATTGTAGTTTCTAATGGAATATAGAATATTGCATAAGATATAGTGGAAAACTAGAAAAAAATCAAATTGGGGTAGAATTGAAGAAAAGAGACAACAAAATAACTGCACAGTTTTATCAGTTTATTTTTTTACGCTTTCCAATATTTATATAGTTTTTCTTGTATTTTAATAATAATTATTTTTTATTTATTTTTTCATAGTGATATCTACGGAGTTGTTTGAAGGCTGACCACTGCATCTAAGGGTTAAATGTCTGTGCTGAGCATTTTCAGAGACCACAGACATTGCTTCCAGGTGTCTACAGTCGTGGCCAAAAGTTTTGAGAATGACAAAAATATTGGAAATTGGAAAAGCTGCTGCTTAAGTTTTTATAATAGCAATTTGCATATACTCCAGAATGTTATGAAGAGTGATCAGATGAATTGCATAGTCCTTCTTTGCCATGAAAATTTTATTAATCCAAAAAAAACTTTCCACTGCATTTCATTGCTGTCATTAAAGGACCTGCTGAGATCATTTCAGTAATTGTCTTGTTAGCTCAGGTGAGAATGTTGACGAGCACAAGGCTGGAGATCATTATGTCAGGCTGATTGGGTTAAATAGCAGACTTGACATGTTAAAAGGAGGGTGATGCTTGAAATCATTGTTCTTCCATTGTTAACCCATGGTGACCTGCAAAGAAACGCGTGCAGCCATCATGCGTTGCATAAAAAATGGCTTCACAGGCAAGGATATTGTGGCTACTAAGATTGCACCTCAATCAACAATTTATAGGATCATCAAGAACTTCAAGGAAAGAGGTTCAATCTTGTTAAGAAGGCTTCAGGGGCGTCCAAAAAAGTCCAGCAAGCTCCAGGATCGTCTCCTAAAATGGATTTCAGCTGTGGGATCGGAGTGCCAACAGTGCAGAGCTTGCTCAGGAATGGCAGCAGCAGGTGTGAGCGCATCTGCATGCACAGTGAGGCGAAGACTATTGGAGATGGCCGGGTGTCAAGAAGGGCAGCAAAGAAGCCACTTCTCTCCAAAAAAAACATCAGGGACAGATTGATCTTCTGCAGAAAGTATGGTGAATGGACTGCTGAGGACTGGGGCAAAGTCATATTCTCCGATGAGCCTCTTTCCGATTGTTTGGGGCATCTGGAAAAAGGCTTGTCCGGAGAAGAAAAGGTGAGCGCTACCATCAGTCCTGTGTCATGCCAACAGTAAAGCATCCTGAGACCATTCATGTGTGGGGTTGCTTCTCATCCAAGGGAGTGGGCTCACTCACAATTTTGCCCAAAAACACAGCCATGAATAAAGAATGGCACCAAAACACCCTCCAACAGCAACTTCTTCCAACACTCCAACAACAGTTTGGTGAAGAACAATGCATTTTCCAGCACGATGGAGCACCGTGCCATAGGCAAAAGTGCTAACTAAGTGGCTCGGGGACCAAAACGTTGACATTTTGGGTCCATGGCCTGGAAACTCCCCCAGATCTTAATCCCATTGAGAACTTGTGGTCAATCCTCAAGAGGCAGGTGGACAAACAAAAACCCACTAATTCTGACAAAACTCCAAGAAGTGATTATGAAGAATGGGTTGCTATCAGTCAGGAATTGGCCCAGAAGTTGATTGAGAGCATGCCCAGTCGAATTGCAGAGGTCCTGAAAAAGAAGGGCCAACACTGCAAATACTGACTCTTTGCAAAAAATGTCATGTAATTGTCGATAAAAGCCTTGAAACGTATGAAGTGCGTGTAATTATATTTCACTACATCACAGAAACAACTGAAACAAAGATCTAAAAGCAGTTTAGCAGCAACCTTTGTGAAAACGAATATTTGTGTCATTCTCAAAACTTTTGGCCACGACTGTACTGTTTAAAATAGATGCTTCAGAGTGGGAGCTGTCTTAAAGACCTTACTGTTGATGTATATAGTCATATAGCAGTAGGGAAGTGGTTAAAGAGTCTGTTTTTTAACCACCTCAGCCCCCAGTGCTTAAACACCCTGAAAGACCAGGCCACTTTTTACACTTCTGACCTACCCTACTTTCACCGTTTATTGCTCGGTCATGCAACTTACCACCCAAATGAATTTTACCTCCTTTTCTTCTCACTAATAGAGCTTTCATTTGGTGGTATTTCATTGCTGCTGACATTTTTACTTTTTTTGTTATTAATCGAAATTTAACGATTTTTTTTGCAAAAAAATGACATTTTTCACTTTCAGTTGTAAAATTTTGCAAAAAAAAACGACATCCATATAGAAATTTTGCTCTAAATTTATAGTTCTACATGTCTTTGATAAAAAAAAATGTTTGGGTAAAAAAAAAATGGTTTGGGTAAAAGTTATAGCGTTTACAAACTATGGTACAAAAATGTGAATTTCCGCTTTTTGAAGCAGCTCTGACTTTCTGAGCACCTGTCATGTTTCCTGAGGTTCTACAATGGCCAGACATGTCCAAAAAAACCCACAAATGACCCCATTTCTGAAAGTACACACCCTAAGGTATTCGCTGATGGGCATAGTGAGTTCATAGAACTTTTTATTTTTTGTCACAAGTTAGCGGAAAATGATGATTTTTTTTTTTTTTTTTTTTCCTTACAAAGTCTCATATTCCACTAACTTGTGACAAAAAATAAAAGTTCTATGAACTCACTATGCCCATCAGCGAATACCTTAGGGTGTCTTCTTTCCAAAATGGGGTCACTTGTGGGGTAGTTATACTGCCCTGGCATTCTAGGGGCCCAAATGTGTGGTAAGGAGTTTGAAATCAAATTCTGTAAAAAATGACCTGTGAAATCCGAAAGGTGCTCTTTGGAATATGGGCCCCTTTGCCCACCTAGGCTGCAAAAAAGTGTCACACATCTGGTATCTCCGTACTCAGGAGAAGGTGGGGAATGTGTTTTGGGTGTCATTTTATATATACCCATGCTGGGTGAGAGAAATATCTTGGCAAAAGACAACTTTTCCCATTTTTTTATACAAAGTTGTCATTTGACCAAGATATTTATCTCACCCAGCATGGGTATATGTAAAAAGACACCCCAAAACACATTCCTCAACTTCTCCTGAGTACGGGGATACCAGATGTGTGACACTTTTTTGCAGCCTAGGTGGGCAAAGGGGCCCATATTCCAAAGAGCACCTTTCGGATTTCACTCCTCATTTTTTCCTGAATTTGATTTCAAACTCCTTACCACACATTTGGGCCCCTAGAATACCAGGGCAGTATAACTACCCCACAAGTGACCCCATTTTGGAAAGAAGACACCCCAAGGTATTCCGTGAGGGGCATGGCGATTTCCTAGAATTTTTTATTTTTTGTCACAAGTTAGTGGAAAATGATGATTTTTTTTTTTTTTTTTTTTTTTTCATACAAAGTCTCATATTCCACAAACTTGTGACAAAAAATAAAAACTTCCATGAACTCACTATGCCCATCAGCGAATACCTTGGGGTCTCTTCTTTCCAAATGGGGTCACTTGTGGGGTAGTTATACTGCCCTGGCATTCTAGGGGCCCAAATGTGTGGTAAGTAGGTAAATGACCTGTGAAATCCGAAAGGTGCTCTTTGGAATGTGGGCCCCTTTGCCCACCTAGGCTGCAAAAAAGTGTCACACATCTGGTATCTCTGTATTCAGGAGAAGTTGAGCAATGTGTTTTGGGGTGTCTTTTTGCATATACCCATGCTGGGTGAGATAAATATCTTGGTCAAATGCCAACTTTGTATAAAAAAATGGGAAAAGTTGTCTTTTGCCAAGATATTTCTCTCACCCAGCATGGGTATATGTAAAATGACACCCCAAAACACATTCCCCAACTTCTCCCGATTACGGAGATACCAGATGTGTGACACTTTTTTGCAGCCGAGGTGGGCAAAGGGGCCCATATTCAAAAGAGCACCTTTCGGATTTCACAGGTCATTTTTTACAGAATTTGATTTCAAACTCCTTACCACACATTTGGGCCCCTAGAATGCCAGGGCCGTATAACTACCCCACAAGTGACCCCATTTTGGAAAGAAGAGACCCCAAGGTATTCGCTGATGGGCAAAGTGAGTTCATGGAAGTTTTTATTTTTTGTCACAAGTTAGTGGAATATGAGACTTTGTATGAAAAAAAAATAAAAATAAAAAATAAGCATTTTCCACTAACTTGTGACAAAAAATAAAAAATTCTAGGAACTCGCCATGCCCCTCACGGAATACCTTGGGGTGTCTTCTTTCCAAAATGGGGTCACTTGTGGGGTAGTTATACTGCTCTGGCATTTTCCAGGGGCCCTAATGTGTGGTAAGTAGGTAAATGACCTGTGAAATCCGAAAGGTGCTCTTTGGAATATGGGCCCCTTTGCCCACCTAGGCTGCAAAAAAGTGTCACACATGTGGTATCGCCGTATTCAGGAGAAGTTGGGGAATGTGTTTTGGGGTGTCATTTTACATATACCCATGCTGGGTGAGAGAAATATCTTGGCAAAAGACAACTTTTCCCATTTTTTTATACAAAGTTGGCATTTGACCAAGATATTTCTCTCACCCAGCATGGGTATATGTAAAATGACACCCCAAAACACATTCCCCAACTTCTCCTGAGTACGGCGATACCAGATGTGTGACACTTTTTTGCAGCCTAGATGCGCAAAGGTGCCCAAATTCCTTTTAGGAGGGCATTTTTAGACATTTGGATACCAGACTTCTTCTCACGCTTTGGGGCCCCTAGAATGCCAGGGCAGTATAAATACCCCACATGTGACCCCATTTTGGAAAGAAGAAACCCAAGGTATTCAATGAGGGGCATGGCGAGTTCATAGAAATTTTTTTTTTTTGGCACAAGTTAGCGGAAATTGATATTTTTAATTTTTTTCTCACAAAGTCTCCCGTTCCGCTAACTTGGGACAAAAATTTCAATCTTTCATGGACTCAATATGCCCCTCACGGAATACCTGGGGGTGTCTTCTTTCCGAAATGGGGTCACATGTGGGGTATTTATACTGCCCTGGCATTCTAGGGGCCCTAAAGCGTGAGAAGAAGTCTGGAATATAAATGTCTAAAAAATTTTACGCATTTGGATTCCGTGAGGGGTATGGTGAGTTCATGTGAGATTTTATTTTTTGACACAAGTTAGTGGAATATGAGACTTTGTAAGAAAAAAAAATAAAAATTCCGCTAACTTGGGCCAAAAAAATATCTGAATGGAGCCTTACAGAGGGGTGATCAATGACAGGGGGGTGATCAATGACAGGGGGGTGATCAATGACAGGGGGGTGATCAATGACAGGGGGGGTGATCAATGACAGGGGGGGTGATCAATGGCAGGGGGGGTGATCAGGGAGTCTATATGGGGTGATAACCACAGTCATTGATCACGCCCGTGTAAGGCTTCATTCAGACGTCCGGATGCGTTTTTGCGGATCCGATCCATCTATCAGTGCATCCGTAAAAATCATGCGGACATCTTGAATGGAGCTTTACAGGGGGGTAATCAATGACAGGGGGGTGATCAATGACAGGGGGGTGATCAGGGAGTCTATATGGGGTGATCACCACAGTCATTGATCATGCCCCTGTAAGGCTTCATTCAGACGTCCGGATGCGTTTTGCGGATCGGATCCATCTATCAGTGCATCCGTAAAAATCATGCGGACATCTGAATGGAGCTTTACAGGGGGGTAATCAATGACAGGGGGGTGATCACCACAGTCATTGATCATGCCCCCTGTAAAGCTCCATTCAGACGACCGGATGCGTTTTGCGGATCCGATCCATGTATCAGTGCATCCGTAAAAAATCATGCGGACATCTGAATGGAGCTTTACAGGGGGGTGATCAGGGAGTCTATATGGGGTGATCACCACAGTCATTGATCATGCCCCTGTAAGGCTTCATTCAGACGTCCAGATGCGTTTTGCGTATCCGATCCATCTATCAGTGCATCCGTAAAAATCATGCGGACATCTGAATGGAGCTTTACAGGGGGGTAATCAATGACAGGGGGGTAATCAATGACAGGGGGGTGATCAGGGAGTCTATATGGGGTGATCACCACAGTCATTGATCATGCCCCTGTAAGGCTTCATTCAGACGTCCGGATGCGTTTTGCGGATCCGATCCATCTATCAGTGCATCCGTAAAAATCATGCGGACATCTGAATGGAGCTTTACAGGGGGGTAATCAATGACAGGGGGGTGATCACCACAGTCATTGATCATGCCCCTGTAAGGCTTCATTCAGACGACCGGATGCGTTTTGCGGATCCGATCCATGTATCAGTGCATCCGTAAAAATCATGCGGACATCTGAATGGAGCTTTACAGGGGGGTAATCAATGACAGGGGGGTAATCAATGACAGGGGGGTGATCAGGGAGTCTATATGGGGTGATCACCACAGTCATTGATCACGCCCCTGTAAGGCTTCATTCAGACGTCCGGATGCGTTTTGCGGATCCGATCCATCTATCAGTGGATCCGTAAAAATCATGCGGACGTCTGAATGGAGCTTTACAGGGGGTTGATCAATGACAGGGGGGTAATCAATGACAGGGGGGTGATCAGGGAGTCTATATGGGGTGATCAGGGGTGATTAGGGGTGATCAGGGGCTAATAAGGGGTTAATAAGTGACGGGGGGGGGGTGTAGTGTAGTGTAGTGGTGCTTGGTGCTACTTTACTGAGCTACCTGTGTCCTCTGGTGGTCGATCCAAACAAAGGGGACCACCAGAGGACCAGGTAGCAGGTATATTAGACGCTGTTATCAAAACAGCGTCTAATATACCTGTTAGGGGTTAAAAAAAACACATCTCCAGCCTGCCAGCGAACGATCGCCGCTGGCAGGCTGGAGATCAACTCTCTTACCTTCCGTTCCTGTGAGCGCGCGCGCCTGTGTGCGCGCGTTCACAGGAAATCTCGCGTCTCGCGAGATGACGCGTATATGCGTGACTGTGCGCAGCGCTGCCACCTCCGGAACGCGATCCTGCGTTAGGCGGTCCGGAGGTGGTTAATACTGCCAACCATGTATTTACCTTTTACTATATATGTTATTGTCACTGACATTATTTACTAATGCTGTCTTTGCATTACATTTTTTTTTTAAATGTTGAAAAGAGAGAAAAGCAAGAAAGAAAAAATGATTCCCTAGAGAACTCACATTATCATACATGCATCTTTAGGCCAACTGGACCATTTTCAATTTTGGTCAATTTATTTGTACCCCAAACCAAATCTTCCAACCAATTTGTAAGAATTGGACCCTAAATGAATTTCAAGAAATGTTCTAATTCCTAGTAATTTGGGATCCCAGGAGTAGGGTCTTCATTACAACTGCTGCCTCAACACCACTATGCCATTGTATTTAGGGCAGTCCCTACTTTCTTGGGCATGATCTTTTATTATAATCTTTACTAGTTTTTACAAAGGAGTATTCATCATACTGACAAATAAACAGCATTTCATACATTTATATTTCTGCATTGCTAACATTTTAACATTTTAACGCTAATTCCCCAGATTTTCTAGCTTTTCCTGGTTTTAACACAGTACAAATTGCTATTCGTACATATGATTTGTGGCCTGTCAGTCCCATTAATAACCTGCTAAGCTGCCATGTTGCCATCTCATGCAGCTGCAAGAATTTGTCATAAACAAAGTATCTGATTTATGAAAAGGAAGTCATTGCCTGTTTTATGAGCTTTACATGTCGTATAAAAGGTGTGAAAAGTTCTGTGCGTTTAATCACATCAAAACATACACCCTGAAATATTTAATTAGAAAAGTATAAATGCATATATTTTTAATTAAATGCACAAGTCTGTTTTTGTCAATACGTGTTGCAGAGAAAAGCCAGTTACTAATGAATCACTGAACTTGAGGGAAAAAATAGACATAACAGGCTCTGTAGTATTGAAAGTAGAACTGTGGGTAATGTAAGCACGCTGGATTTCACAGATTTTGTCTTCATGGTGTCTAAGTTATTCAAGTCTTGAATATAGTAAGAAACAATAAAACTCATTTTCAGAATGGTTTTCTACTCATCATATGCCCATTAAAACAGTAAAGGCTATAGAATGGCCATCTTGAGTATGCACCAGTCGATTAAAATAGTATTAGAAAGTAGAGAGAGTACAAAGAAAAGCAACCTAAGTAAACCGTCCATGCACATGAGTAGTGTTGAGCGTGAATATTCCATAGCGAAAATTAATCGCGAATATCGCAACTTCCCTAATTCGCAAATATTACAAATATAGTGCTATATATTCGCTATATACAATATTCGTCATTTTTTAGCATCTGAAAACATGATTCCTCCTGCTTCTTTCTTTTTTTTTTTTTTCAAAATCTTATTTATTGTTATGACAGACATGTTACAACAACAAAAGAGAACAACATAGTACTCCATATTCAAAACATTGGTCGATAGGCAAGATTACATTGAAAGATAATAAATTGGGTGTAATATGCAAAGTGACAGCTTAGCATTAAACATGTGGAAACAGCTTCTATGTATTTAGTCATGGTATCGCACACCTAGTTCCACAACTTTGGCTATCCATACGATTTAACATTAAAGTAATTCCTCTTGTTCCTTAAAGTAACTCCTCCTGTCCTTACCCCTAATGTAAACTTCCTTTATTTATTGCGTTCCTTATGCCAGTCCACCCATTTCACCCAAGTCAGCAAAAACCTGTCGTGAGACAATGACTCCCAGCTTGTCAATTCCTCTAGTTGACATATCTCCTGAACCTTATTGACCCATTCTTGAAGGCTAGGAGTTTCTTTGGATAGCCAATATTTAGGTATGAGCAGTTTCGCTGCAGCTATGAGGTGCGCCGACAATGAGTGTCTGGCAAGTGGATAATTGCAATCTGGCAGGTTCAAGAGTGCTACGGTCGGGGATATAGGTGAGCCCACCCGGCCAAATCTCCTGCACTGCTTTACTAATCCTATCCCAATATTCTGATATAATAGGGCAAGACCACCCAGATGTGATACATAGTTCCACTATCTCCGCCACATCTCCAGCAATCAGCTGAGTATGTAGGGGAAATAGAATGCATTCTCACTGGGGTCTTATACCATCTGGTTATTATCTTATAGGAATTTTCTTGTAATTTAATACATCTTGAGTGGCCATGTGAGTGTGATAATATTCGGCTTGTGATCTCTTCAGTCAATGACTGCCCTATCTCCTTCTCCCACTGCTCGATGAACCAGGGTCTGGTGTCCGTACTTGACTCCAAAATTTTTCTATATAAAAGTGATATCATGCCTTTCTTACCTATAGATTGGTTCCACACTACATCATACCAAGTGGGAGTATAGCTACTTGGAGAAGTAGATAAATATTACTTACAGTACCAATTAAGCTGGGAATATTGTGGAGTCGTCCAAGGGATATGCTCAAATCTAGCCTTCAAATCCGATACTTCTGGTACTTGACGCCCTATAAGGAAGTCTCCGACTGCTACATCGCCTAGCGCAGCCCATAGACCTAAAGCATCTTGAAAATCAGCATTTAACAAGTAGGGTAAATGCCGAACAGGTGTAAGAGGGGATATTGAGGTAGAGGGCATAAATGACTTGATAGTTTGTGCCAACAATCTGCCACTCCCTTCAATGATGCCGGTAATCTAGAGAAGTGTCGGGAAGGCCCACCCGGATCCCATAACAAGGCCAGAGCTTTTGATCCCAATACTCTCCTAGCAATTAAGCATCCTAACTTATTAACTTTGGGATTTATTATCTCTGCGTGTAACCTCAACTGTATAGCCTTATAATAGCTGCTGATGTCCGGCAAACTAATGCCCCCCTTAGATCTAGAAAGGGTCAACCTCCGGTGAGCTAGTCTAGGACGGGTCTGGTTCCATACAAACGCTGAAAATATTTCCTAACTTGGCGTCAAAAAGTGGTGGGGTAGTTGCACCGGTAACGCCTGCATTAAATAAAGTAGTTTGGGGAGGATATATGTCTTTAAAATATTTTTTTACCACAGCCAGGACAGGAACGGTATTTTCAACTCTTTCAATTGAAGTTTAATGTCAGCTAAAAGTTTAGGATAATTCGGGAGAAAGTTGTTCCGGATCCTAGTAATTTGAACCCCTAAGTATTTAATGTGATCTTTTTCCATTGGAAGGGGTAATTCTTCTTAATTGGGCTATAATCGCCGGAGGGGTATTAACTCTAGTGCCACACACTTGGTCAGATTTATTTTAAAATTGGAGATAAACCAAAGACATCTAATTGTCTCAGCCAAAGCGGGAAACGCAACCTTGGGGTCAGATAGTAGGAGAAGCATATCATCCGCAAATGCCGCTATAGTATGCGTTGGACCCTATACGTAAGCCTTCTATCTCCTTGTCTTGCCTAATAGCTTGTATGAAAGTTTCCAAACAAAGAATGAAAAGTGTGGGGGAGAGTGGGCAACCCTGTCGGGTCCCATTCCTTATCTCGAAGTGAGGAGTGAGGATGCCATTTATGCGGATTTTAGCCGTGGGGCAGGAGTACAAGGACAGCACAGCAGTCATAAACTGAGAGGGAAAACCAAATTTGTGTAAGGTAGCTTCCATGTAGCACCAATCTACTCTATCAAATGCCTTTTCTGCATCTGTACTCAATAGGGCAAGTCTCTTACATGAGTCCAAGGCATATTGTTGTGCTTGCATTACCCTAAATGTGCTGTCCCTGCACTCTCTACCGCTCACAAATCCAGACTGCTCTGGGGAAACCAGGCCCCCCAACCAGGCTGCTATACGGTGAGCTAGGATCTTCGCCCAAAGCTGATATCAGCGTTAAGCAATGAAATTGGGCGATAGCTAGATGGGAGGTTCAAGTCCTTCCCAGGCTTAGGCAAGACCGTAATGTGGGCCTCTAATGACTGTTTGGGGAGTATCGTTCCATTCATCAGGGAATTGAACAGTGACACTAGTTGTGGGCCTAATATGCTGAAAAATTTCTTATAATATGCAACGGTTAGGCCGTCTGGTCCTGGACTCTTACCTGTAGGGGTCGATTTTAAGACTTTCTTAACCTCATCTAAAGTCACTGGAGCCACTAGCGCCTCTCTGCCGGCGTCTGATAAGACTGGCAGGCTGAGAGACTGCAAGTATGCGGTCGTTTTTTCCCGACGGTCGTTCTGCACTTCTTCAGTATCATTTTTCTGTATATTATACAGATCATGATAGTACGTGGTAAACACTTGTGACACGACTTTAGCGTCAGTGGAGAGACTACCATCTTGAGTCATCATCTGCTTAATATACGACTGCTCTGTCCTCTTTTAATCAGTGCAGTCATTACCTTACGCCTCTATTTCCATGTATATAGTGTTTGTGTTTGAACCGCATGTAGCCTTAGCTACCTTAACATTTAGTACCGACTTCAATTCCTGCCGTAGTGACACAAGTTGTTCTAATTCTCGCTCTGCCAAGGACTTTTTGTGTATTCTTTCTAGTTGGGATATGCGGGTCAGGAGTTCAGAGATGCGTTTTGCCCTTTCTTTCTTGATATAAGAGCCCAATGCAATGAATTCCCCTCGAATCACCGCCTTATGCGCCTCCCAAGAGATAGCTGGGGAAGTAACCTCCCTGCTTCTTTCTTTTGGGTCAATGAGTCATTGGCCCACAAGCAACTTAAGCAGGAAGGAATCATGTTTTTATATGGAAAATAAAATTACGAATATTCTAAAAAACGAATATATAGCAATATAGGGAATATATTCGTTATTTTGAATATTCGCTTTTTTTTTCTCCAATCTGTACGGTCGTTCGCATACTCCTCCACGACAAGCGTCCCCGTTACCATGGGAACGCCTGTGGGTTAGAATATACCAGCAGATCTGAGTTTTCCCTGAGAAACTTATTTTTTTTAGAACATTCGTAATATTCTAAAACAATAATATATAGCCATATAGCGAATATCCGTAAAATACACATACAGACCGCAATTTAGCTAATATAGTGCTATAGTATTTTTTTTTTATAGTGTACATTTTTTCCAAATCTGAACTTCAGAAGAGACAAAAAAAATTTGACTATAAAAAAAAAAATAATAATATAATATATATATATGTATATATATTAGCTAAATTGCAGTCCATATGTGTATTTTACGAATATTCGCTATATTGCTATAACTTCTTTTTTTAGAATATTCTAAATCAAGAATATATAGCAATATAGCGAATATTCGTAAAATACACATATTAGCCATAGCCATCGCCAACCAACAGGAAAGTTGCCTTATACAGTTAAAAGAAAATCACAATACGCGAATAATTAAATCGCATATTATTCGCGATAAATAGAATAATGACGAATATTCGATTTCGACGAATAGAAGACGAATATTCAATCTAATATTCGCGAAATATCGCAAAATCGAATATGGCACCTCCAGCTCATCACTACACATGAAGTACAGTTATCTCTCCTATCCTCCCATACTTGCCTGCATGTGTAGTGAATGGGAGAGGGAGAAAGCCTCCTTGGCAGCGCTTATCTTTCTGCTGGCAAAAGGATCGATTAGTGGATTTCTTATCTTCCCCAATATCAGCTGTCAGGGGGCCCCATACACATTAGATCCAAGTTTCAACCAATATACATCTAATGTGTATGATCAGCATAATACAAGGTGTAGAGTTAATATATAAGCGGGAGCACCAACCCAGATGCGGGTGCAAGGTCCAACGTAGGGTAATGGCAGTACCCAATAATATAAAACGAAAAAGTAGGACTGCACTCCTACTTTTTCGTTTTTATATACAGTACAGACCAAAAGTTTGGACACACCTTCTCATTCAAGAGTTTTCTTTATTTTCATGACTATGAAAATTGTAGATTTACACTGAAGCATCAAAACTATGAATTAACACATGTGGAATTATATACATAACAAACAAGTGTGAAACAACTGAAAATATGTCATATTCTAGGTTCTTCAAAGTAGCACCTTTTGCTTTGATTACTGCTTTGCACACTCTTGGCATTCTCTTGATGAGCTTCAAGAGGTAGTCCCCTGAAATGGTTTTCACTTCACAGGTGTGCCCTGTCAGTTTAATAAGTGGGATTTCTTGCCTTATAAATGGGGTTGGGACCATCAGTTGCGTTGAGGAGAAGTCAGGTGGATACACAGCTGATAGTCCTACTGAATAGACTGTTAGAATTTGTATTATGGCAAGAAAAAAGCAGCTAAGTAAAGAAAAATGAGTGGCCATCATTACTTTAAGAAATGAAGGTCAGTCAGTCAGCCGAAAAATTAGGAAAACTTTGAAAGTAAGGGCTATTTGACCATGAAGGAGAGTGATGGGGTGCTGCGCCAGATGACCTGGCCTTCCACAGTCACCGGACCTGAACCCATTCGAGATGGTTTGGGGAGAGCTGGACCGCAGAGTGAAGGCAAAAGGGCCAACAAGTGCTAAGCATCTCTGGGAACTCCTTCAAGACTGTTGGAAGACCAATTTCAGGGGACTACCTCTTGAAGCTCATCAAGAGAATGCCAAGAGTGTGCAAAGCAGTAATCAAAGCAAAAGGTGGCTACTTTGAAGAACCTAGAATATGACATATTTTCAGTTGTTTCACACTTGTTTGTTATGTATATAATTCCACATGTGTTAATTCATAGTATTGATGCCTTCATAGTCATGAAAATAAAGAAAAACTCTTTGAATGAGAAGGTGTGTCCAAACTTTTGGTCTGTGCTGTATATATATATATATATATATATATATATATTTCTGTCTGTTTATCTGTCTGTTCTTTATGCATGGCCAAACGACTGGACCGATCTGCACTTAATTTGGCACATAGGTACATCAAGTAACCGGAAGGTTTCGTAAAGATCTCAGTTCTCTTGAACATACCATTCTTGAGATATTCCCAAAAAATGGATTAGCCAGCTTCACTCATATCCTAATTGCTATAGACACAGTCACATGACCCTTATAAGCCAATAGAGGCTCACAAGACCGTCAGTCTTAACATACACACAGTTTTACATCAAGTTTCAATAACAACTTTTCTTCATTGTTGTACTGTTAAGTTGGTGGCGCACTGAAGAGGTCACTGTTAAGGGAGCAGGTCACTGTGGAGGTCAATGTTAATGGGGACACTGTGGATGTAGAGGGAAGTGCGCAGGTGTGTGTGTGTGTACTATATATATATATATATATATATATATATATATATACACACAGTTGAAACCAGAAGTTTACATAATACTATATAAAAGACACATATGCATGTTTTTCTCAATCTCTGACATGAAATCAGAATTAATCTTTCCTGTTTTGGTCAATTAGGATTACCATAATCATTATTATTTGCCAAATTGCCAGAATAATGAGAGAAAGAATGTTTTAAGGCATTTTATTACTTTCTGCAAAGTCAAAAGTTTATATACATTTCATTGCCCTTAAACTGTATGACTTGGGTCAAACGTTTTGGATACCTTTCCACAAGCTTCTCACAATAGTTGGTCGGAATTTGGGCCCATTCCTCCTGAAAAACTGGTATAACTGAGCCATGTTTGTTGATTGCCTTGCTCGCACCTGCCTTTTCATCTTTGACCATAATTTTCAATAGGATTGAGATCAGGGCTTTGTGATGGCCACTCCAAACTATTGACTTTGTTATCTTTAAACCACTTTGTAACCAGTTTGGCTGTATGCTTCGGGTCATTGTCCATTTGGAAGACCCATTTCCGCCCAAGCTGTAACTTCCTGGCTGATGTCTTGAGATGTTGCTTCAGTATTTCCACATAATCTTCTTTCCTCATGATGCCTCTATTTTGTGAAGTGCACCAGTCCCTCCTGCAGTAAAAACAACCCCACAACATGATGCTGCCACCCTTTCACAGTTGGGATGGTGTTCTTAGGTTTCCAAGCTTCTCCCTTTTTCCTCCAAACGCAATGATGGTCATTACGGCCAAAAGTTCAATTTTAGCTTCGTCAGCCCACAGAACATGTCTCCAAAAATGTTAGGTCTTTGTCCTGTGTGCATTTGCAAACATTTGACTTGTTTATGTTTCTTTTGGAGTAATGGTTTCTTCCTGGCAGAGTGACTGTCAGCCCATGTTGATGCAGTACTCATTTCACTGTGGATATTGACACAATCTTACCAGTTTCCGCCATCATCTTTACAAAGAGTATTTTGCTTTTGTTCTTGGGTTGATATACACATGTTGGACCAAAGCACGTTCATCTCTGGGACACAGAACCCCTCTCCTTCTGAGGGGTATTGAATGGCTGGACATTCCATCTTGTTTGTACTTGCGTATAATTGTTTGTACAGATGAATGAGGCACCTTCAGGCATTTTGAATCGCACCCAAGGTGAGCCAGACTTGTGCAAGTCCACAATTGTCTTCCTGATATCTTGCTGATTTCTTTAGTCTTTCAATGATGCTGCACAAAGAAGCAGTGCTTTTCAGGTGTGCATTTAAATACATCCACAGGTGTGTCTCTAATTGCCAACAAACCTAACAGAAGTATCCAAACACATGAAATCATCATATGGCAGTCCAGAATTGTTTAAAGGCATAGTAATATTAGTAACTTTTGACATTGCAGAAAGTAATAAAAATACCTTAAAACATTATCTCTCTCTTTCTGTCTCATTATTCTGGCATTTGGCAAATAATAATAATTATGGTAATCCTAATTGAACAAAAACAGGAAAGATTAATTCTGATTTCATGTCAGATATTGAGAAAAACATGCATATGTGTCTTTTTATATAGTATTATGTAAACTTCTGGTTTCAACTGTATATATATATATATATATATATATATATATTATATATATATATATATATATATATACAGGGAGTGCAGAATTATTAGGCAAGTTGTATTTTTGAGGATTAATTTTATTATTGAACAACAACCATGTTCTCAATGAACCCAAAAAACTCATTAATATCAAAGCTGAATATTTTTGGAAGTAGTTTTTAGTTTGTTTTTAGTTTTAGCTATTTTAGGGGGATATCTGTGTGTGCAGGTGACTATTACTGTGCATAATTATTAGGCAACTTAACAAAAACAAATATATACCCATTTCAATTATTTATTTTTACCAGTGAAACCAATATAACATCTCAAACATTCACAAATATACATTTCTGACATTCAAAAACAAAACAAAAACAAATCAGTGACCAATATAGCCACCTTTCTTTGCAAGGACACTCAAAAGCCTGCCATCCATGGATTCTGTCAGTGTTTTGATCTGTTCACCATCAACATTGCGTGCAGCAGCAACCACAGCCTCTCAGACACTGTTCAGAGAGGTGTACTGTTTTCCTCCTTGTAAATCTCACATTTGATGATGGACCACAGGTTCTCAATGAGGTTCAGATCAGGTGAACAAGGAGGCCATGTCATTAGATTTTCTTCTTTTATACCCTTTCTTGCCAGCCACGCTGTGGAGTACTTGGACGCGTGTGATGGAGCATTGTCCTGCATGAAAATCATCTTTTTCTTGAGGATGCAGACTTCTTCCTGTACCATTGCTTGAAGAAGGTGTCTTCTAGAAACTGGCAGTAGACTGGGAGTTGAGCTTGACTCCATCCTCAACCCGAAAAGGCCCCACAAGCTCATCTTTGATTGATACCAGCCCAAACCAGTACTCCCACCTCCACCTTGCTGGCATCTGAGTCGGACTGGAGCTCTCTGCCCTTTACCAATCCAGCCACGGGCCCATCCATCTGGCCCATCAAGACTCACTCTCATTTCATCAGTCCATAAAACCTAGAAAATCAGTCTTGAGATATTTCTTGGCCCCAGTCTTGACGTTTCAGCTTGTGTGTCTTGTTCAGTGGTGGTCGTCTTTCAGCCTTTCTTACCTTGGCCATGTCTCTGAGTATTGCACACCTTGTGCTTTTGGGCACTCCAGTGATGTTGCAGCCTCTGAAATATGGCCAAACTGGTGGCAAGTGGCATCATGGCAGCTGCACGCTGACTTTTCTCAGTTCATGGGCAGTTATTTTGCGCCTTGGTTTTCTCCACACGCTTCTTGCGACCCTGTTGACTATTTTGAATGAAACGCTTGATTGTTCGATGATCACGCTTCAGAAGCTTTGCAATTTTAAGAGTGCTGCATCCCTCTGCAAGATATCTCACTATTTTTGACTTTTCTGAGCCTGTCAAGTCCTTCTTTTGACCCATTTTGCCAAAGGAAAGGAAGTTGCCTAATAATTATGCACACCTAATATAGGGTGTTGATGTCATTAGACCACACCCCTTCTCATTACAGAGATGCAGATCACCTAATATGCTTAATTGGTAGTAGGCTTTCGAGCCTATACAGCTTGAGTAAGACAACATGCATAAAGAGGATGATGTGGTCAAATACTCATTTGCCTAATAATTCTGCACGCAGTGTATATATATATATATCTATATATATATATACAGTACAGACCAAAAGTTTGGACACACCTTCTCATTCAAAGAGTTTTTCTTTATTTTCATGACTATGAAGGCATCAAAACTATGAATTAACACATGTGAAATTATATACATAACAAACAAGTGTGATACAACTAAAATTATGTCATATTCTAGGTTCTTCAAAGTAGCCACCTTTTGCTTTGATTACTGCTTTGCACACTCTTGGCATTCTCTTGATGAGCTTCAAGAGGTAGTCCCCTGAAATGGTCTTCCAACAGTCTTGAAGGAATTCCCAGAGATGTTAGCACTTGTTGGCCCTTTTGCCTTTACTCTGCGGTCCAGCTCACCCCAAACCATCTTGATTGGGTTCAGGTCCGGTGACTGTGGAGGCCAGGTCATCTGGCGCAGCACCCCATCACTCTCCTTCATGGTCAAATAGCCCTTACTTTCAAAGTTTTCCCAATTTTTCGGCTGACTGACTGACCTTTATTTCTTAAAGTAATGATGGCCACTCGTTTTTCTTTACTTAGCTGCTTTTTTCTTGCCATAATGCAAATTCTATAAATATAGGTAATGTCGCACTAAAATGAGATGGGGATCCAGCAGAGGTGCACCCACGAACAGACAACACCCAGTCTGATAAGAATAAATATATAAAAGAATAGAAGTGGGGCACTCTCTTAAAGTATAGGGATCTTTAATTACACATATCACAATAAACTAGTAAAACAATCACAGTATAATATCAGCGGTAAAAGAGCAGATAAGATGTTGGTATTAGCAATAGTATAAAAATGGTATAAATATGAACTAAACAAATAGAAATAGAAATATATAAAAATATATTAAATAGACAGTATCAATATAAATAAGATCCCAATATATATATATATATAAATTTTTGAGGATAGGCTGTTGTATTCAGATATTCAATGATAGGAATGTTCACTAATAATACTCTGGTGTGTAATTCCATACACGGTGATCCACTCCGGCACCAGTCCTTATAGCAGGTATTTAATATAATAGTCAAAGTCCCAGGCGTATGCAGCTTTGAAAGTTTGTTTGAACAGTAAATCAGCTGCTTATACGCACAGCGGCGTCCCGCTGTATTGGTAGGAAGCGATCGCTTTAGGTGGGATATGCAAGGTCTTACCCGAGGATCCTTTGTGCTTGATGATAGTCCCTCGACTCGGCGTGTTACTCCTGACTCCGGTCTTAAGGGATGGTATTCAGGTTTGAATTTGGCGCCAGTAGAGTTGTTTGCTACACGTGGTTAGGTTGTCTTACGTGTAGTGGCGTTTGTATACTCCAGCAATTCGCTGACCATGAGATAATCTCCAGACTTCCTCGACTTGCAGTCCCTCTCCTCTTAGTGGGGGGGATACCAGACGCGTTTCGGGGATTTACAAGAAAGACCCCTTCCTCAGTGGTGGTGAGGAAGGGGTCTTTCTTGTAAATCCCCCAAACGCGTCTAGTATCCCCCCCACTAAGAGGAGAGGGACTGCAAGTCCGAGGAAGTCTGGAGATTATCTCATGGTCAGCGAATTGCCGGAGTATACAAACGCCACTACACGTAAGACAACCTAACCACGTGTAGCAAACAACTCTACTGGCGCCAAATTCGAACCTGAATACCATCCCTTGAGACCGGAGTCAGGAGTAACACGCCGAGTCGAGGGACTATCATCCAGCACAAAGGATCCTCGGGTAAGACCTTGCATATCCCACCTAAAGCGATCGCTTCCTACTAATACAGCAGGACGCCGCTGTGCATCTAAGCAGCTGATTTACTGTTCAAACAAACTTTCAAAGCTGCATACGCCTGGGACTTTGACTATTATATTAAATACCTGCTATAAGGACTTGTGCTGGAGTGGATCACCGTGTATGGAATTACACACCAGAGTATTATTAGTGAACATTCCTATCATTGAATATCTGAATAAAACAGCCTATCCTCAAAATTTATATATATATTGGGATCTTATTTATATTGATACTGTCTATTTAATATATTTTTATATATTTCTATTTCTATTTGTTTAGTTTCATATTTATTACCATTTTTATACTATTGCTAATACCAACATCTTATCTGCTCTTTTACCGCTGATATTATACTGATTGTTTTACTAGTTTATTGTGATATGTGTAATTAAAGATCCCTATACTTTAAGAGAGTGCCCCACTTCTATTCTTTTATAATACAAATTCTAACAGTCTATTCAGTAGGACTATCAGCTGTGTATCCACCTAACTTCTCCTCAACGCAACTGTTGGTCCCAACCCATTTATAAGGCAAGAAATCCCACTTATTAAACCTGACAGGGGCACTCCTGTGAAGTGAAAACCATTTCAGGGGTCTACCTCTTGAAGCTCATCAAGAGAATGCCAAGAGTGTGCAAAGCAGTAATCAAAGCAAAAGGTGGCTACTTTGAAGAACCTAGAATATGACATATTTTCAGTTGTTTCACACTTGTTTGTTATGTATCTAATTCCACATGTGTTCATTCATAGTTTTGATGCCTTCAGTGTGAATCTACAATTTTCATAGTCATGAAAATAAAGAAAACTCTTTGAATGAGAAGGTGTGTCCAAACTTTTGGTCTGTACTGTATATACATACACACACACCTGGCACTTCCCTCTACATCCACAGTGTTCCCCTTAACATTGACCTCCACAGTGACCTGCTCCCTTAACAGTGACCTCTTCAGTGCGCCACCAACTTAAAAGTACAACAATGAAGAAAAGTTGTTATCGAAACTTGGTGTAAAACTGTGTGTATGTTAAGACTGACGGTCCTGTGAGCCTCTATTGGCTTATAAGGGTCATGTGACTGTGTGTATAGCAATTAGGATAGGAAGAGATAGAGAGAGAGAGAGAGAGAGAGAGAGATATGTATGAAGGCCCCTGTAATTTACATACATGTCTATATATACTCATATTTCTCCCAAGTCCTGTTGCTTCAGCTGATTTCACTACCTCTGAGTCAGCTCTAGGATACAGCAGCATGGTGTGGAGGCTCCTTACAGCTGGGCGACCGCAGCATGTCTCAGGAGGGCGCTGGTATTCATGGTAGGATCTGAGTTTTTTGCATGGGACCCACGCTGCGGTCCGCGACATTTAGCGCTCTGGGATGAAGCAGAGTTTGGGCGCTAATGGTCGAACGATGGTTGTTAGTATTGTTTGTCCGGCTATTCAGAGGCCTGGTGGGGCCATTGCATACAGTTATTGGGGTAGCATGTGCTTAGAGTAGGCATGGTTGTATGTTTTCTGATACCTGGTTTACATGAGGGGTGCGTGTCTGCAGTTGGCTCAAGCTATGCATGCTGTGTTTAAGTGATGGTAAATGTGGATCAATGGTCGATTTTAAAAAAGCGGCAGAAAGTGCCAGGCGAGTGCTGGGGTTCACGGTAGAATCAGACTTGTTTGCACGAGACCCACATTGCGGTCTGCACATACGCTGGGACAAAGCAGAGTTGGGCGCTAATGGTCAAATGACTGTTGTTAGTATATTTTGCCCGGCTGTTTTAGGGGCTTGTTGGGGGCTATTGAATATTGTTATTGGTATAAGCATGTGCCTAGAATAGGTATGGTCGCATGTTTTCTGATACCTGTTACATACGGGACGTGTGTCTCCAAGCTACACACGCTGTGTTTAAGTGATGGTATATTATTTATTTAGTTTTTGGAAGGGTCATGTATCAATGGTCGTAAAAAAAAACTAAAACCCCGCAGCATTGTGTGGCAGCTTGTTCACGTCTGGGTAAACAGCAAAAGGTGCCAGACGAATGCTGGAGCTCACGGTAGGATCGAACTTGCTGCACAGGACTCACACTGCGGTCCGCGATTTGCAGTGTTCTGGGACGAAGGGGGTTGGGCACCAATAGTCGGATGATGGTGGTTAGGATTGTTGCCCGGCCATTTCTATAAACATTATTTTATGGGCAAGCATGTGTCAGCGGTTCCGTGCTATGTTTATAGGTAAAATATATGTAAATTAATTGGCGTTGGATCAGGGTTTATGTTTCAACCACGGTTATGTTTTTCTTAGGCCAACACGAGGTGGTGTTGTGGTAACAATCGATAAAAAAATTAAATAAAAATAAAAACACTCCTGAAGCATCATGTGGAGGTTTGTTCGCGCCTGGGCAATGGTAAAAGGTGCCAGGCGAGTGCTGGCATTCACAGTAGGATCGGACTTGGTTGCACGGTCCGTGACTTGTAGCGCTCTGGGGCGAAGGTGGTTGGGCGCTAATGGTCGAATGATCGTGGTTAGGATTGTTACCTTCAAATGTAGCGTCCGTGTGTCTGCATTTACATTTTGTCCTATACGCCATTCACTACTAGAGCTGCGTTCAAGCGTCCGCTGTTGCATTACATTAATACTCTGCTCACTTTCAGATTGCATTCATACGGCTGCTTTATACCATGCTCTTCATGCTCATACTCAGAGCTGTGCCCATACCATGTTTTTAGGCACCACTCACATCCAGAGCTGCATTCACCCACTTGTACTTACATCATGCTTCTACTTAAAGCTGCATTTCTTTTCATTGCTACATTATGGTTACTCAGTATTCTTACTAGGGAAATCAGCACACCGCTCTGATACTGCTCTTCCGATAAACATAGCTGCATTCTTTTCAGGCTTACGTTTCTTTCCTCGGTGGTTTGTTACATTCCATAGGCCTACCTTTTCTGTTCACTTCGGAAAAAAAAAAAAAAAAAAAAATTGTGGTGTTCTTTAGTCCTGGTTTGCATTCACTCAGACTGGTCTCCTTTACTTCTGGTTCGCATTCACTCAGATTGGTCTCCTAGCCCCAGTTAACCAAATAGCTCCCTAGCGGTCAGTGGGCCAATAGGCGTAAGTTCCTACTATGTTTTCACAGTTGTTCGTTTGTCACGACAAGGGTCTTCTTTTAGCAAACTGCAATGCCTCTGGCTCTTGTTTTTCTCCCATTTATTTCAATTTCAATTTCACGGTTCGTGGTTGGTTTAATGTTTCGTTTATACACGTGGTTCGGATCACTAATGCCTATGCATTTGCCATTAGGTCTGGCTCACGTTTTAACTACTTATCGTCACGGTAAGGTCATCCAGTTCAGTCTCTTGGCTTCGGGGGGGGCCTCATGGCTTCGGGGGCCCGATGACCGTTCTTCATGTTGTTCGTTAGGGGTACAATATGGTTGTAGGCTGGTTAGCGTCCTAGGTTCATTGTCGGAGAGGGTCATGGTTATGCGAGTCTCCAAGTCATACTGGTGCTGCATAAGTGGTTCATACTTAAAAAAAAATAAAAAATTCCGCCATTAGAGTCTCGCACGCATGACTCCGCCATTAGAGTCGCTCCCGTATGGCTTCTCCGTGTTAGTTTTACACATATGACTCTGCCATTAGAGTCTCTCACGCATGGCTCCGCCATTAGAGTCTCTCACACATGGGCCATGGCTTCTCCGTTTTAGTTGTACACATATGACTCCGCCATTAGAGTCTCTCACGCATGGCTCCGCCATTAGAGTCTCTCACACATGGGCCATGGCTTCTCCGTTTTAGTTTTACACATATGACTCCGCCATTAGAGTCCCTCACGCATGGCTCAGCCATTAGAGTCTCCCGCGCATGGCTTCTCCATTTAAATTTTACACACATAACTCCGCCATTCGAGGCCGGCTGTGTGGTCCCACCACAAGTAGGTTCCATGTCTTTTTCTGCCTTCAGACCCACTCGCATGGCTCGATCATCTGTGGCTTGCAATACAATTTTTCTTGTGGTGGCTCGCACGTGTGGCTTGTGCCATTAGAGCCTCACTCACATTATTGTTTTTCTCTGACTTTTAGTTTCTAGGTTGTTGGGTCTTTGTTGTTTTCTTTATAAGCAGTCATCCCAAGCCTGCCTTTGCGGACATCACCTTTTCCCAGGCATGCTTACTTAATTTACAAACTTGGGTTGAGGGTGTTGGTGTCCGGCCTAAGTCCTGGGTATTGGTCTGTCTTCCAGTCGGAGGTACAGTAATAAGGCGCAATTTACGAAGTCTGTCACATCTACAGACACGACAAATCCTATCACGACTACAGGCGCAGCATACATAGTTTATCACAACCTTAAGCTTATTTCCTGTCACGACTGCAGGTATGTCCTTATTAGAGGCAACATTAGCTCGTTAATCGAAATAGCCATGTATTCCTGTTTATGGTTCCCCAGGCCTGGTGGGTTTACACATTTCGCTTAATCTGCTACTAGAGTAAGACTGCATACGCCATGTTCTAATTTTTGGGTCCTTTATATAAAAAAAAAAAAAGTGTGGCCTGGGGAATAAGTAGAGGTGAAGTATTTTGCCACCAGGAACAGTTGGTGTCCGATCAGGACCCTTGGCAAATGGTTGGAGTTCATTTAGGCCCTTCCAACAGATTCACCATTGTTTGTTTCAGTCTGCAGGATTCAGACATTCTCGTAATATGTTCATATGTTAGTCAACATAGGAGTAAATAGTTTCTGGTTACAGGCCACTCTTTCAATCGCATCAGCATTAGCCATCTCCAAGAATGATGTGCCGGTGCACATGACAAAGAGGTAAGGTAGATGGAAGTCACTGTGATATATACGGTATATTCCGCACCTTCATTGTGAAAGGTGTTTTGCGTTCAAAAGTGGGTGTCGTAACGGTATGTATATATTTACTCTAAACTAAGGTCTGCTATTTTTGGCCCCTTTAGGCTGCCCTACCACAGCAGTTATGGCATAACTCCACTGCTTGTTGTAGATAGGGTTAGATAGGTTAGGTTCACCTTTGTGATAGCCGATCCGACCACAAATATATATATAAATAAATATATATACACTGTATATATTTATATTTAATCACAGGTGCCCCCCCTCTAACTGCTGAATCCTCCTGCAGGCTGGAAATGCCGCCCAGATAACTGGACAAATGTGTCAAGTTGCAGGCACATCAAAAGACAGAGGATCAAAGAGACCCTGTGCCTTTTGCTAAACACCTCCGGCAGGGCCGGAGATGTTTGGCATAACAAGGACATGGGAACAAAAGACTCCCCTGCCCTTGTATGCCGCGTACCTCCAGCGCTGCGCCAGAGATAACTGGTCAATTCAAAGGCAGGAGGATCAAAGCGATCCTCCACCTGGAAGCGCCGGGATGCATGAGCTGGTGCGGTGATGCGGTGGAACGCTCATCAGTTGATTCCAGCAGCCCCACTGAGAAGCGAGAATTAACCCCTGGAAAATGAGCACAAGCAAGGATCATCCCCTAGGAATGAGCATTAACCCCTGGAGAACCATTGGATTGCTGAGTAATCATTTCCTTACCCCCTAGACCAACAAGCATTAACCCCTACATTATTCATACAATATTACCCATGGACAAACCTAAATTTTCACCCAGGCCCCAGCCCCCCTGACTTGAGCATCGGAGCAGTTCATGCTCCGATGCTCTCCTTTGCCCTGCGCTAAATCGCGCAGGGCAAAGGCTCTTTTGTTTACAATAACACACTGTCGAGCGGACGCTTCCGCCCAGCAGTGTTTTTGGTGACGTCACCGGCTCTAATGGGTGGGCTTTAGCGCTGCCCTAGCCGTTTTACTGGCTAGAGCAGTGCTAAAGCCCACCCATCAGTGCTGGTGACGTCACTGGGCTCACTGAGCAGCCGGAAGAAGAGGCTTCAGCTCGCCTGCAAGAGACCCAGTACATCACTGAGTATAAGAAAACAGTTACTTCCGGCTAAGAATTTCCTATATAAAAATTGGGAAATATGTGGCAAAGGTAGGACATGGATGCATGTAATATGTATGTCACTCTATTACTATTACACCAATGTCGCCAATCCTGGACAACTCCTTTAACGCCTACATTATCTCTGCAAATATTACCCCTGCATTTAATCCCTGCATTTACCCCTGATATTTAACCCTCCATATACCTATACCCCAGTATCCCACTGCTACCCCTGCATTGCCCTGTTAACCCCTGTATTTATTGTAAGTAACCCCTTTTAGGGACAGTTTAGCGGTAGGTGGGAGGGTGATACTGCGATTACGAGTGTAAGTGTATGTCTAGTTAGATTTTGGGGTGGAATTATCATGGGGATTGTATAGGGTTAGTGTAGTTAGATTTATTATAGTGCTGTTATTGTACACTGCTCAAAAAAATAAAGGGAACACTTAAACAACACAATGTAACTCCAAGTCAATCACACTTCTGTGAAATCAAACTGTCCACTTAGGAAGCAACACTGAGTGACAATCAATTTCACATGCTGTTGTGCAAATGGGATAGACAATAGGTGGAAATTATAGGCAATTAGCAAGACACCCCCAATAAAGGAGTGGTTCTGCAGGTGGTGACCTGACCACTTCTCAGTTCCTATGCTTCCTGGCTGATGTTTTGGTCACTTTTGAATGCTGCCGATGCTTTCACTCTAGTGGTAGCATGAGACGGAGTCTACAACCCACACAAGTGGCTCAGGTAGTGCAGCTTATCCAGGATGGCACATCAATGCGAGCTGTGGCAAGAAGATTTGCTGTGTCTGTCAGCGTAGTGTCCAGAGCATGGAGGTGCTACCAGGAGACAGGCCAGTACATCAGGAGACGTGGAGGAGGCCGTAGGAGGGCAACAACCCAGCAGCAGGACCACTACCTCCGCCTTTGTGCAAGGAGGAACAGGAGGAGCACTGCCAGAGCCCTGCAAAATGACCTCCAGCAGGCCACAAATGTGCATGTGTCTGCTCAAACGGTCAGAAACAGACTCCATGAGGGTGATATGAGGGTCCGACGTCCACAGGTGGGGGTTGTGCTTACAGCCCAACACCGTGTAGGACGTTTGGCATTTGCCAGAAAACACCAAGATTGGCAAATTCGCCACTGGCGCCCTGTACTCTTCACAGATAAAAGCAGGTTCACACTGAGCACATGTGACAGATGTGACAGAGTCTGGAGATGCCGTGGAGAACGTTCTGCTGCCTGCAAAATCCTCCAGCATGACCGGTTTGGCATTGGGTCAGTAATGGTGTGGGGTGGCATTTCTTTGGAGGGCCGCACAGCCCTCCATGTGCTCGCCAGAGGTAGCCTGACTGCCATTAGGTACCGAGATGAGATCCTCAGACCCCTTGTGAGACCATATGCTGGTGCGGTTGGCCCTGGGTTCCTCCTAATGCAAGACAATGCTAGACCTCATCTGGCTGGAGTGTGTCAGCAGTTCCTGCAAGACGAAGGCATTGATGCTATGGACTGGCCCGCCCGTTCCCCAGACCTGAATCCAATTGAGCACATCTGGGACATCACGTCTCGCTCTATCCACCAACGTCACGTTGCACCACAGACTGTCCAGGAGTTGGCAGATGCTTTAGTCCAGGTCTGGGAGGAGATCCCTCCGGAGACCGTCTGCCACCTCATCAGGAGCATGCACAGGCGTTGTAGGGAGGTCATACAGGCACGTGGAGGCCACACACACTACTGAGCCTCATTTTGACTTGTTTTAAGGACATTACATCAAAGTTGGATCAGCCTGTAGTGTGTTTTTCCACTTTAATTTTGAGGGGTGACTCCAAATCCAGACCTCCATGGGTTAAAAAATTTGATTTCCATTATTTTTTTTTGTGTGATTTTGTTGTCAGCACATTCAACTATGTAAAGAACAAAGTATTTCAGAAGAATATTTAATTAATTCAGATCTAGGATGTGTTATTTTTGTGTTCCCTTTATTTTTTTGAGCAGTGTATATTGTAGTGTGCGTCTACATGTGTATATATATTTATATAGTAATTGATATAAATATATATAATTAGTAGGGATTTGCTCTGGTAGGCAGGGTAAGCGGACGCAACACAGAGGCAAGACCACGGTTGAGAAACAAAAGTTCAGTGTTTATTCACACCAAAACAAGCAGAAAAGGAAAAACAACACTTTACAGGGTCTTGGTGTTAATTTACACAGCAAGATTCCACAAATCAACTGGCAGTCCACAGTAGGCTGCTCTCATGCGGCTCTCAGCCTGGCAGCGTGGTGGGTCTCCTCAGCTCCCAAAAAAAAAAAAAAAAAAATATCGAGATTCCACAGCTCCAGTATCACTTGGAGAATCACACCACACACAGCTGAGCTGCTTGGCTGGGTTTTTAAACCCTAGCCCAAAACCTGGCCTCTATGTGGGGAACAGCCACCCACCCTGCTCTTTTGCTGCTCCCAATAAGAACCGGCCCAGATTGGCTTTACAGCCATACTAGGTATAAGAGTGTCAGCGAGCACTAGCTTCCGCTGACACACAAAATGACCAATTCTTATCTCACCGAGGTCAGGAACCTCGGTGACACGTACCTTCCATCAATGACTGACCCCTGCGCCTTCCTACATATCTCCCCCCCCCCCCTTTGTTCAAACCTGAGGGAGTGAACACACGCCAGACAGTGTACTCGGGACAGGGCATCCGCGTTTCCTTGTAACCGGCCTGCCCTGTGTTCTACTGTGAACTTAAAGTTTTGCAGAGACAAGAACAACCTGGTGACCCGAGCATTCCTCTCCTTGGCCTGGATCATCCACTTGAGAGGGGAGTGATCTGTCACCAGACGGAACTTCCTCCCCAACAGATAATAGCGGAGAGACTCAAGTGCCCACTTGATGGCCAGGCACTCTCTCTCCACTATACTGTACCGGGTCTCCGCTGGAGTGAGCTTACGGCTGAGGAAGACAACGGGATGCTCCTCCCCATTGACTTCCTGAGACAGTACAGCACTGAGGCCAACTTCGGAGGCATCGGTCTGTACTATAAACTCCCTTTTGAAGTCGGGCATCATCAAAACCGGCGACCCACACAGGGCCGACTTCAAAGCGGAGAAAGCCTCTTCCGCCTGGTCATTCCAGCGGACTATCACCGACTTCCATCCCTTTAAGAGCCCTGTCAACGGAGCCGCTAAAGTGGCAAAATGGGGGACACACCTCATATAATAGCCCACCATTCTCAGGAATGACTTTACTTGTCTAGAGGTGGCAGGTCGGGGCCAATTCCGTATCGCCTCTATTTTGTCTACTTCGGGTTTGATGACTCAGCGCCCAATGACATACCCAAGGTATTTAGTCTCCTCTAAACCTATCGCACATTTCTTTGGGTTAGCTGTTAGTCCCGCCTTTCGAAAGGAGTCTACTATGGCCTGTACTTTGGGCAGGTGACTTTCCCAGTCGGTACTGTGAATGATAATATCATCCAGGTAAGCCGAGGCCAGGGGCGTACATAAAAATCACTGGGCCCCATAGCAGGAATCTAAATTGGGCCCCCATTCCTCTTTTATAGCCCCTCCCTTTGTTCCATGAACTATTCTTGCTGCTGCGTTTTATAATTTATGCCATCAGGGCCGGATTGGGATTACAAAACAGCCCTGGCACACAAAAGAGGTATAATAGATGCAGTGTGTACAGATGTATATTATATACAGCCGTGGACAGTTATGTGAGGTATGCGGTATAATATATGCAGTGTGTACAGGTATATAATATATTCCCTAGTGTTCTGATATGTGAGGTACAGGGTATAATATATGCAGTGTGTACAGGTATATAGTATATACAGCAGTGTACTGATATGTGAGGTACGGGGTATAATATATGCAGAGTATACAGGTATACAGTATATGCAGTAGTGTAATATGTAAGGTACGAGGTATAATAGATGCAGTGTGTACAGGTATATAGTAAATACAGCAGTGTATTGACACCTCGTACCTCAGATATCAGTACACCGCTGTATATACTATATATCTGTACACACTGCATCTATTATACCTCGTACCTCACATATATAGTATATACAGAAGTGTACTGATATCTGTACACACAGCATCTATTATACCTTGTACCTCACATATCAGTGCACTGCGGTATATACTATATATCTGTTTATATTGCATGTATAATACTGTGTAATATATGCCGTGTGTGTGCATGTGTGTGTGTGTATCTATATATATATATATATATATATATATATTACAAACAGAGCAGTGTATTGATGTGAGACATAGAAGGTATAGTACTGTAGATGCAGTGTTTACAGAAATATGTGGTCAGTTATACATTATGGTCACTGTGCGTGTGAGGTACATGAGGTAGTAGTGGTCACTATAACTGTCTGAAGTATTATACATGAGTGAGCAATGAGTAAAAACAGGGCATGGAGGGGGGGGGTAAATGATAAAAAGTGGAGGACCTCCTCTTACCTCTCCATTCCAGTCTGTATGGATCAATGCAGAGCTGCTTGTAAACTTCTAATACTTGCTGTTAGGGGTTGAAGGACCTGTGATGATGTCATCACAGGTCCTGGCAGATATACCTTTGAAACCTAGGAACTACACCATTTTTGGTGCAGTTCCTTTGCTAGATTCCGCAGGACCTGTGATGTTGAAGATGATGTCATCACAGGTCCTGGCAGATGCACTGTTCTAACCTGGGAACTACACTTTACACTGTGCAGTTCCCTTACAGGACCTCTGATGACATCATCAAAGGTCCTTTAGCTTTAGAAAGATAAACAGGAGCAATTAGGGGGCGGGGCCTCTCCTCCACTTCGGGCCCCTCTTTCTCACGGGCCCCATAGCAGCTGCGTGGTCTGCCTATATGGTAGGTACGCCACTTGCCGAGGTGTACCGCCGATGTGGACGAAGTATAATATCCATTAGACGTTAAAAAGTGGCTGGGGCGCCATGCAGGCCAAAGGGCAACACCTTATATTGGTACAGCCCTTCTGGTGTGACAAATGCAGTTTTCTCTTTTCAATTAGTTCATCTACCCGAGGCATGGGATATGCATAGAATTTAGATATTTCGTTCAACTTCTCAAAATCGTAACGTCCCATCTGGCTTAGGAATTAAGACTATAGGACTGGCCCACTCACTTTTAGATTCCTTAATGACGTCTAGCAGCAGCATGGGCTGCACTTCTTATGAGATGGCTTTTCACCGAGCCTCGGGCACCCGGGATGGATTTAAGCGGACTTTTGCCTGAGGCTCAGTGACAATGTCATGTTGGATTACGGAAGTGCATCCAGGGAGGTACAAGAACACATACGTGTTCCGACTAATGAACTCCCTGGTCTCCTGAGACTGTTTAGAGGAGAGTCTGTAAGCAATTTTTATTGTGGCAACCGCTGCCCTTGCATCAGACAGAGGAGCCGGAACCTCTTCCCCTAGAAAACCCGTTCGCGAGCTGTCTTCCGTACAGGTTTCCCTATCCTTTCAAGGTTTTAGAAAATTAACATGGTAAACCTGCTCCGGATTTCGCCTCCCCGGCTGGTGTACCTTGTAATTTACATCTCCAATTTTTTCACTTACCTCGTAGGGCCCCTGCCACCTGGGTAGGAACTTAATGTCCACGGTCGGCACCAGAACCAAAACCCGATCACCCGGGTTAAAGATCCGGACCCGGGCCTGCCGATTATAGATCTGACTCTGGGCTCGCTGAGAGGCCTCCATATGCTCCCTGACAAGAGGCAAAACGGTCTCTATCTGTTGTTTCATCTTGGTAACATATTCAAGGACGCTTTTATGCGGAGTGGGTTGTTGTTCCCACGTTTTTTTGGCTACGTCCAACAAACTACGAGGATGTTTGCCATATAGCAATTCGAAGGGCGAGAATCCAGTAGAGGCCTGGGGCACCTCTCGCACTGCGAACATGAGATAGGGCAGAAGAAGGTGCCAATCCTTTCATCTTTGGACACCACCCTTTTTAACATGGTTTATAGAGTTTTGTTAAACATTTAAACCAGTCTGTCCGTTTGTGGATGGTAACGGACGTCGGTAACTGTTTAATACGCAGTTCCCTCATGACCTTGGACATAAAAGGGGTCCCCTGGTCAGTCAGGACCTCTTTAGGTAGCCCCACTCGGGAGAACATTTCCATTAGCTCTTTAGCTATAAGTCTCGCCTATGTATGTCGCGGTGGCACTGCCTCCGGGTATCGAGTGGCGTAATTAAGGACAACCAAGATGTGTTGGTGTCCCCTAGCAGACTTTGGTACTGGGCCTACTAGGTCCATAGCGATTCGCTCAAACGGTACCTCGATGATCGGGAGAGGTACCAAGGGACTGCGAAAAAGGTGCTGGGGGCTAGTTGCCTGGCAGGTCGGGCAAAACTTACAGTACTCGTCCACCTCTTTAAACACACTGGGCCAGTAAAACCATTGTAGTATCTGCGCTCCCTGGACTTTGTGTGGCTATCATGGCCCATAAACGGGTAGGAACTAGTGTTAGGGACCACTCATAGAAGCGACCTTGACGTGGTGAGTGGCTTATTACACTTTGGCCAAAATGTACACCAATGCCTCATTCAACATCCAGCATAGAGGCAGAGTGCTATTGCATTTGTGTTTTTGCATTGTAGTATCTGGTCCTGTGTTTTCTGCATTCCCAGATGACCCGCGAGAACATGCTGGTGGGCTAACTCTAACAAGAGTTTGTGGGGCACCACCAACTGTTCAATGGATTCACCTCGCAGCTGATTTACCCAATACAACATATCCTGATGAATCACAAAACGTAGGGGAAACCGACTCTTCCCCTCTTTTTTGTGGTTCACCATCTATTAGTACATTTTCCCAGGCTCGGGATAAGGTTGGATCCTGGTGTTATGCAGTACCAAAATTATCCCCGGAGACATTGAGGTCTGCCAGCTCAGGTCCTGCGGCAAGTCCTACATGTGTCCCACCATTACACTTAGCGGGGTTGTTTCCCCCTCTTCCACCAAAATGGCGGTCACCCCTTCCGTTGGCCCTTCAGACTCAGGTTCCCAGGGTCTGGGTCTCCCCCATGAGCCGGGCCACTCTTCTAGGGTTACCCCATCACATGGGTATCAGTCACTCTCATAGCCGGCCACAGTGCCAGGAAGTCTCTAGCTATTATAAGTTCATAGTGAAGGTGGGTTGCGACAGCCACCTCATGGGTCCACCTGCTGGAAACCGTGGACAGAGACACCATAGCAGTGGGGTAGTCTTTTAAGTCCCCATATATACACATGACTCTGACCTTATGGCCGGTGTACTCAGTGGAGCGTACTAGGGAAGCCCTTACCGGGGTCACCAGACTCCCTGAGTCCAACAGAGCCTCCGCTGGAGTGTCCCCCACCTCCACCTGGCACAGGTGGTTCAGAGACTCCGGAGCACCCACAGCACAGTTTCCTGGCATACAATGATTGACAGAAGCCATAGTTCGTGTCCATGGGTTCCCCCTGCTGTGGACAGTCCACTCGAACATGGCCAGGCTCCCGACACCAGCAGCATATTATTGGAGCGGGGTCCTCAGGGGTTACATCCCGGACAGGTTTGGTGGGCACCAGTCGCCAGGTCCGGTGTAGAGTGATACGGGATTTGAGTGCCCCCCTCCCAAAAGAACCTCCCTGTAAGTTCCGGGTAGCCTCATAGCGCTCCACCAGATCGACCATCTCCAGCGCATTACCTGGAGAGACCTGGCCAATCCATTACTGGAGAGGGGGTGGCAGAGCCCTCCAGAACCTGTCTAACAACCGGTCCAGCATAGCAGTGGGACTAAGCATGTCAGGTTGTAGCCACTTTTGCAACAGGTTGAGCAGGTTATAATACTGGGGTCTCACAGGCTCAGCCAGGCTGAACTCCCACTGATGCACCCGCTGGGCCTGGACCAGCACATTCACCCCCAGTCTTGCCAAAATCTCCCCCTTTTCCTTTGGGTAGTTGGCAGCTTGATCGTCCGGCAAATCGAAATACACCCGCTGAGATTCTGGTGCCAGGAAAGGAGCAACGACCTCAGCCCACAGGTCCTGGGGCAGCCTTTGCCTGGTCGCCACTTTCTCATACATCGCCAGGTAGTTCTCAATGTTATCTGTTGGTTTCATCTTAGGGATCGCTGCACGGACTGCTTTCCGGGCATCATGGATGCTTGGGGTTGCTCCTGCTGTTTGCAAAGCCATAACGTTTTGTAGCAGCAACTGGTTGGTCTCTTGCTGCTGCATGTTAGCCTCTCGCTGCTGCAGGTTGGTCTCTCGCTGCTGCAAATTAGCCTCCATGAGGGCTTTCACAACAGCCTCCTTTTTGTCGTGAGCCACAGGTTTGAGTTTAGCTGGTTTAATAAATGACATACAACCGTGCCCAAAAATGCAAACCAAAAATGCTTAGGCGTTCACGCCAGCCTCACTGCGCTTGCCCGCTTCAAGCCACCAATTGTAGAGATTTTCTCTGGTAGGCAGGGTAAGCGGACGCAACACAGAGGCAAACAAAAGTTCAGTGTTTATTCACACCAAAACAAGCAGAAAAGGAAAAACAACACTTTACAGGGTCTTGGTGTTAATTCACACAGCAAGATTCCACAAATCACCTGGCAGTCCACAGCAGGCTGCTCTCATGCAGCTCTCAGCCTGGCAGCGTGGTGGGTCTCCTCAGCTCCCAAACCACAGAGATTCCACAGCTCCAGTATCACTTGGAGAATCACACCACACACAGCTGAGCTGCTGGCTGGCTTTTTAAACCCCAGCCCAAAACCTGGCCTGGACGTGGGAAACAGCCAGCCACCCTGCTCTTTGGCTGCTCCCAATAAGAACCGGCCCGGATTGGCTTTACAGCCATACTAAGTACAACAGTGTCAGCGAGCACTAGCTGCAGCTGACACACAAAATTACCAATTCTTATCTCATCGAGGCCAGGAACCTTGGTGACACGTACCTTCTGTCAATGACAACCCCTGCGCCTTCCTACAATATATATATATATATATATATATATATATACAGTACAGACCAAAAGTTTGGACACACCTTCTCATTCAAAGAGTTTTCTTTATTTTCATGACTATGAAGGCATCAAAACTATGAATTAACACATGTGGAATTATATACATAACAAACAAGTGTGAAACAACTGAAAATATGTCATATTCTAGGTTCTTCAAAGTAGCCACCTTTTGCTTGGATTACTGCTTTGCACACTCTTGGCATTCTCTTGATGAGCTTCAAGAGGTAGTCCCCTGAAATGGTCTTCCAACAGTCTTGAAGGAGTTCCCAGAGATGCTTAGCACTTGTTGGCCCTTTTGCCTTCACTCTGCGGTCCAGCTCACCTCAAACCATCTAGATTGGGTTCAGGTCCGGTGACTGTGGAGGCCAGGTCATCTGGCGCAGCACCCCATCACTCTCCTTCATGGTCAAATAGCCCTTACTTTCAAAGTTTTCCCAATTTTTTGGCTAACTGACTGACCTTCATTTCTTAAAGTAATGATGGCCACTGGTTTTTCTTTACTTAGCTGCTTTTTTCTTGCCATAATACAAATTCTAACAGTCTATTCAGTAGGACTATCAGCTGTGTATCCACCTGACTTCTCCTCAACGCCACTGATAGTCCCAACCCCATTTATAAGGCAAGAAATCCCACTTATTAAACCTGACAGGGCACACCTGTGAAGTGAAAACCATTTCAGGGGACTACCTCTTGAAGCTCATCAAGAGAATGCCAAGAGTGTGCAAAGCAGTAATCAAAGCAAAAGGTGGCTACTTTGAAGAACCTAGAATATTACATATTTTCAGTTGTTTCACACTTGTTTTTATGTATATAATTCCACATGTGTTAATTCATAGTTTTGATGCCTTCAGTGTGAATCTACAATTTTCATTCATGAAAATAAAGAAAACTCTTTGAATGAGAAGGTGTGTCCAAACTTTTGGTCTGTACTGTATATATCAGAAATAAGTAAATTTAGACTTGTAATTTTTTTAATAAATACTTTATTATTAAAATACAGCATATAGTCCATTGTCGCCATTGCACATAGCTCAATGAAAAGTGAGAGTAACAGGTAGAATAAAGGAAATAGGTGGAGTTGGCAATAGCTGGTTACTAGGGATGAGCGAATTTCATATTTTGAAATTCGAGTTCAGGTTTGGGTTGTGGTATAATCTGAATTGCGTTATGGATTCCGTTCCCACGGATCATAACGCAATTTCATGAGGGAATGCATAAAGGAATGCCTTTAGAGGCATTCTATTATTCATTCCGTCATAATAGAAGTCTATGGCCTGCATAACTGATCAGTTCGGTTTCCGTTATGCTGGAGTCCTCATGGAATTGTGTTATGGTCCGTGGTAATGGCATTCATAACGCAATTCAGATTATACCACAACCCGAACCCGAACTCTAATTTCAAAATATGAAATTCGCTCATCCCTACTGGTTACGCCTATTTATTAATATTAATCCAAAATATGAATAATTTATATTCACTTTAATAGTGGATATTAGTGTTGATCGAGTACCAAAATGCTCGGGTGCTCGAGTAGAACACTTTGGGATGCTTGGGTGCTCTACCAAGCACCCAAGCACAATCGAAGTCAAACGGAGAACCCGAGCAATAAACCAGGCACCTCTGGCTCTGAAGAGGCAAGGGTGTCTGGTTCACATAAAAAGGTCAGAAATTAATGGAAACACCACTGAAATGGTTTGGGAACCGCATGCGGAGGATGTCTGGATGCATCTTGGACTTACAGGTCACTGCTGCGAACGATGTTGACCGAGTAGTACGAAACTTTTACAGACTCACAATAATACGGACAAAACGGAAGATAAAATCGATTTTAGAGGAAAAATTGTTAGGAAACATTCTTTCCTATATATTTAATTGTAAATAAAGTGCAAGTGCTGCCAAAAATTACATGTAAGAGGCACTCCGATACAACCTGTATATCACATAAATGAGGGTCTCATTCACATTGTGGCACAATTGTTCAGGCAGAGGGACTCCTACACTCATAAAGCATATGTACTAAGTGAAAGGGCTGCCAAAAATTGCAAGGAACAGACACTCCAATACACCCTTTATTACACATAAAGGAGGGCATCATACACACTCTTGAAAAATTATGATTGATGGCCTGCTGGTGACTCTCCAAAACATTAGGAGCAAGGGCCTGCTGGTGACCCTTTAAAACATTATGGGTGAGTGCCTGCTGCTGATCTGACCATGGAAAAAATTATGGGCGAGAGCCTGCTGTTAAGCAGACCATCGAAAACATTAGGAGCGAGGGCAGCCTAATAAGCATGTTGATATGATGGAGGAGGAGGACAAGAAAAGGAAGATTAAACCATATACCCTTTTTTGTGGTGGAAGGGGTGGCTGGGAATACACTGTATTCAATACGCCCTAAAAGCCACATTTAAAGTGCTTTTATGTTCAGCCGCTTTCCTCTGGTGGAGTAGAGAAGTCATGGGCAATCCAGGCCTTGCTCATTTTGATAAGAGCCAGCATTTTCAGTTGACAGGCGGATGTGCTTATCAGTTATTATGCCCCCAGCAGCACTAAATACCCGCTCTGACAAAACGCTGGCGGCAGAGCAGGCCATCACCTACAAGGCGTAGAGTGCCATGTGTCCAGCTTTGACACCCAATAGTTGCAAGGCACAGAGGGATCAATGAGGACGCAGACACGATCTGCTACGTACTCCTTCACCATCTTCCAAAATGTTTCCCTCCTTGTGACAGTAGGCCGTGCATCAGGGTGAGGGTGCTGGCGGGGTGTCATGAAACTGTCCCAGGCCTTGGAGAGTGTCGCCCTGCCTCTGTTGTAACTGCTGTGTGTTCCCCTCGTCTCCCCTCCTTGGTTGCCCAAGGAACTACGTACTCTGCCGCCAGCATTGTCAGCTAGAAATTTTTGGAGAAATTTTTCCACAAGGACCTTCTGGTATTACACCATTTTGCTAGTCCTCTCCACCACAGGAATGAGAGATGAGAAGTTATCTTTGTAGCAGGGGTTGAGACGCGTGAACAGCCAGTAATTGGGGTTGGCCAAAATGCGTACAACGCAAGGGTCACGGGAAAGGCAGCATAACAAAAAGTCAGCCATGTGTGCCAACCGACAAGAATTCGCTGTCCACATCAGGAGGATGACTCTCAATCTTATCATCCTCTTCCTCCTCTTCTGCCCATCCATGCTGAACTGATGGAATAAACCTGCTATGGGTACTACCCTCTGTAGCTGAGGCAACCGTCTCCTGCTCCTCCTCCTCATCCTCATCCAATTTGCGCTGAGAAGACGAAATGAGGGTGGTCTGGCTATCACCCTATGTACTTTCTTCCCCAATTTCCACCTCTTCTACATGCAAAGTGTCTGCCTTCATTGTGAGCAAGGAGTGTTTCAGTAGTGTAAGAAGGAAAAAGGGGCCGTCATTGACAGAAAATACATGTCACCGAGGTTCCTGGCCTCGGTGAGGTAAGAACCGGGTTTTTCCCTATATTGTCAGTTTTGCAGTTGCAGTCTGACACTTCAGCTATTAGTATGGCTGTAAAGCTGATCCAGGCCGGTTCTTATTGTGAGCAGCCAAAGAGCAGGGTGGGTGGCTGTACCCCATGGTTCCAGGCCGGGTTTTGGCTGGGATATAAAAACCCAGTCAGCCCCTTCAGCTGGGGTGGATTTCCTCCATGACAGAGAAGCTGTGGAGTCTGTGTCTTGGGACCTGTGAATCTGTGCAGTGCTAAACGGCCGAGAGCCGCATGCTGGGGAAACAGGTCTCTAAAGCCTGCTGTGGACTGCGGGTGGAAAACTACTGACCAGGGGAAAGCTTTTTTCGCTGTGTTCTTTGTGTGGTGTGAACAGGCACCAAAACTGAACACCGTTAATTTTGGCTTGTTTTTCCTTGTGTGAATAAACACTGAACTTTGCTTTACAACCTAGTTTTTGCCTCTGTACTGCGTCCACTTACCCTGCCTACCAGAGCGAATCCCCACAGTAGACACAGAAGTGGGATGGTCATGCTGATAATAGCGATATCGCCGATCACCATCTGTGTTGATTCCTCAAAGTTGCGTAAAACCTCATAGAGGTCAGACATCCATGCTCACTCGTCGCTTGTGAAGAGCGGCAGCTGACTGGAAAGGTGACGACCATGTTGCAGCTGGTATTCCACTACTGCCCTCTGCTGCTCACAAAGCCTGGCCAACATGTGGAACGTAGAGTTCCAGCGCGTGCTCACATCGCAGAACAGTCGGTGAAATGGCAATTGCAATCGCTGCCAGACCGACGGCAGCTGCAGATGACTTTCAAAAAGGTGCACATACACGGCACACCTTCACCAGTAGCTCAGGCAAATTGGGGTAGGTTTTGATAAACAGCTGAACCACTAAGTTTTTAACACATGGGCTAGGCATGGTATATGTGTGAGCTTGCCGATCTCCAAAGCCGCCACCAAGTTACGGCCATTTTCAGACACAACCATGCCTGGTTGTTGGTTGAGTGGCGAGAGCCACGGCTCAGTCTGGTCCCTTATATCCAGCCACAGCTCTGCGGCGGTGTGCTGTTTGTCACCTAGGCAAATCATTTTCAGATCGGCCTGTTGCCACTTCCCCACTGCAGTGCTACACTGCTTCCAGCTACTGACTGATGGCTGACTGGTGCTGCAAGATGACAATTGAGAGGTGGAAGTGGATCAGGAGGTGGAGGAGGAGAAGGGGGAGTTTGCAGCCACTAATGTAGGTGGTGGCGGAAATCCTGATTGAAGTAGGGCCCGCAATCCTTGGTGTCGGTAGCACTTGTGCCATCCCAGGGTATGACTCGCTCCTGGCCTCCACAACGTTCACCCAGTGTGCCATCAGGGAAATGTAGCGTCCCTGGCCGAATGCACTTGTCTATGTGTCAGTCGTTAAGTGGAATTTCTAAATAACTGCAGTGGTCAGAGCAAGGGTGATGTTACCGGACACATGCTGGTGTAAAGCGGGGACGGCACACCAGGAAAAATAGTGGCGTCTGGGGACTGAGTAACGAGGGACGGCCGCTGCCATCAGGCTGCGGAAAGTCTTAGTGTCCACAAGCCTAAATGGCAAAATTTCCAGGGCCAGCAATTTGGAAAGGTGCGTATTTAGTGCTATAGCTTGTGGGTGGGTGGCTGGGTATGTGCTTTAGTTCCAATGCCTGGGGTATGGACATCTGTATGCTGCACTGGGATACATAAGTGGATGTACTAGCTGATGGTGCTTGCAAAAGTCCAGGTGCAGAGTGGGAGGCATCTGGGCCTGCATCTTGGACAAGGGATTGGCCATCAAGTAACACAGGCTAAGAGGAGGCAGTGGTGTGACCCGCATACACTGATTGTGGACCCAGGAATTCGGCCCACCTATTAGGGTGCTTTGATGCCACGTGGAGGATCATGCTGGTGGTGGTGAGGTTGCTAGTGTTAATGCTCCTGCTCATTTTGGTACGGCACAGGTTGCAAATGACAATTCTTTTATCGTCCGCACTTTAATCAAAAAAGCGCCATACTGCGGAACACCTACCCCTTGGCAAGGGAGATTGCCTCAAGGGGGTGCTCCGGGGAACAGTTGTGGGCCTGTTTGGTGTGGACCGCCATCTCCCTTTTGCCACCCCACTGCCTCTTCCAGCCTGTTGCGGTGCTGCGGATCCCTCCCTCTCTGTACTGCTGTCCTCGCTTGGCTTGCCACCTTCCCAGGTTGGGTCATTGATTTCATCGTCCACCACCTCCTCTTCCACTTCCTCACTCCGGTCATCCTCCTGACTTGTTGACTAACAAGAACCTCACTTTTTGGCAACTGTGTCTCATCCTCATCATGAACCTCTTGAGACACTAATTGCTGTTGACTTATTGGCAACTGTGTCTCATCATTATCCATCTTGTGAAACACTAATTGCCATTCCCCACATCATCTTTTTCTGACTGTGGATGCTCAGGAATTTAAGAGTCAGGGCACAAGATCTCCTCATGTCCCTCTTCAAGCGGCCTTGGCGAGAGTGCCAATTCAAGGAATGGTGCTGAAAAGAGCTCCTCTGAATATCCAAGTGTGGGGATCACTTGTTTGCCAAGACTCTCCATGGTGGGAGGAAAGAGGTTCATGGTGAGGATTCTGTTGATCAGACTCTTGGTTACTGAGATTGGACTTTGTGGAAGACAGGGTGGTGCTTAACCGACTGGAAGCATTATCTGCTGCAATCCAACCGACCACCTGGATGCACTGGTGTGACGTCTAGAGTGTTGTCCTGCGCCGCCCTGCAAACTGGGACATGAAGCTAGGTATCTTGTTTCTTTTGCACAGTTTCACTGCGCACATGGCCACGGCCTCTGCATGCACCATCAGCAGTATGGGCCACTTCTCCGTCCCTTACTGCTCGCCTTCTGCTTATTAAATAATATATATGCTTGCAAGTATGTCACATGTATATTAGCACAGGTTTTGTAAGTGTATGCGCAAATAAATTAGACTGATATTTAGGATGGGCAAACGTTATATAGGAGATGTAGCATAGGTAATGTCACTGAGGCCAGCAGCAAAAAAATTACACATTTTGGCCAACACCGATTACTGGTTGTTCACCCTTCTCAACCCCTGCTACAAAGAGAGCTTCTCATTGTCCGTGAACTAGGTGAAGAGCTGTTGCGGAAGTTCAAAGTTAAGCACCACAGAATGGCCCTTATAAAAAAAATGGTCCGATTTAAATCGGAGGAATCCAGAGCGGATCAGAGAGATCTGAGACCAAACATGCCCAGGTACAATGCGTACATTACTTTTGTATCTCTTGCCAACACTCTGTAATGTATATATACAGCTAGGTTACAACATACGTCTCTACCTCGCCATGGGTATATATATATATATATATATATATTTATACACACAGCAAGGTAGAGATTTATGATGTAACCGGCTGATTTCATACACTTAATTTGCATGGGATTATATATATATATATCCAAAAGATGGCAGGGCAGCACTCCTCACTTCAAGTGATGCAAATGATTCAGGTGCCAGCGTTTTCCCCTGGGTCCTGGGGTCCAAACACAATCCAAATAAATGTAACGCAGCACTCCTTAGATAAAAAGTGAAAAAATACAAAATGTATTCAACACATGTTGATACAGCCTGTATCAACATGTGTTGAATAAATTTTGTATTTTTTCACATTTTATCTAAGGAGTGCTGGGTTACATTTATTTGGATTGGATTATATATATTCAGCAGGCTGAATCCAGCCTGCTTTTGTGGGAGGGGCGTAGGGGGCTTCTTAAGCTCCGCCGCCCAGCTCTCCTGGTGCACGTCCTCTCTCGCCTTTTCGTTTGGTAGGAGGAGTTGCACCCGTCAGTCCTTTACTTCCGGCCAAGCTGCCCGCACGTGCGGCGTTTCTGCGCGCCAGAACCCGCCGCTACCCTGGTAAGTTGCTCCCCTCCAGCGTCCTTTCCATCCCCCTCCTGCGTCCACACCAACCACCCCGTAGCCACCACCTCATCCCCCGCCGGTCCGCTCCGTCGCCTGCCGCTCCCGCCCTGCCTCCATGCGCTCCAGCGTGGAGCGCATCATGTGACCGCAGGGCGGAAGTCGGGGGGGGCCGCCGGCACGATCCATCCTGCCCCCCGCACTTGGAATCGGCATACCCAGTCCCCACAGATCCCCCTCTTACCGTGCCACCTCTTCCCGCAGGACCACGCACCGCTCGGCCAGCTCCTTCCTCGGGTCCATCGCTGCGGCCTGTGTCCGGTCCCCCACTCCCGCCCCTTCCGCCCGCCGTGCGTCCCAGCGTGGAACGCATCGCACGGCGGGTCAGGGGTCGGCGGGGTGGGGGCCCGGCTCCAGCATTCACTCCTGCTCTGTCCGACCGCTGCCAATACTGTAACATTGGGCATGCGGGGACAGGGTTGGGATGCAAGGGGCATATCTGTGCAGCGCCCCCCATCACCGCACTTGATTCCCCAATAAATTACCATAAACATATCTATCATTGGTTTCCCACATCAGCATGCATGGCTCGGTACTGAGGAAACGCCCATAACCGCGTCAGTCTCCGTGCATGCTGATGTACCTTCAGTGCTTTGGCCCCTGCCCAGCTCTCGCTATGTATGTGTCTATATGTTCACAATATATCCATTGCCCGGTATTTTTACCATACATACATGCCAACTATGGTATTATCGTAGTTTACTTTCCACCGGAAATCCGTTGCGCACTTCTCCCTTCCGGTGCATAGTAAACTATCTTTCCCCCGCCATGCTGCCCCCCTCTTCCTCCTGTCGCCAACCTGTCCTTAGATGTGCATGGGGTCTCTAGTCTCACAGGGATCAGGGGACACTCAAGCAGCTGATTAGGCACATACACATCTTCCACTGACTCCTATGCAGAGAATGTTTCTCCAGCCGACCTTCTTCTCTGAGCTCAGAGACTGTGCGCCTCCTGGTCTCTTCTTTTGCTTGGTGGAAAACACCCCCTTCAGTACGGTCTTTGCCCGGCATCTGTCCCTCCCGTTGTCCCCCCCCCCCAAAACCCGGTTCACACACCCACTACTTTCTGTCCGCAGGAACGCCCTGCTCTCTTCTCTTTTCTTTCCTCTCTCTCTGGTCTCTTGTCCACACCTGTTCCCTCCGTCCATCCGGCATCACCTGTCTGTATCCTTCTCTCTCTTGGGTTTCGCTCGGGTCACGCAACCCATGTGTCTTCAAGGTGGTGCGCCCACCTCGCTTTCCCACACCTACCCTGGGCCTGGTACGCCCAGGCCCTGCCTTGTCCCAATAGTCTTCTCCAAAGGTACGCCCTGAACCGCTCCTTAACCTCGTCCACCCAGGATCGCCCTGGCACACATTTCACTCTCTGACCCCTTGTTGCATTCTCCATCAGTTTCGCCGGGATGCATTCCCACCCATGGCGCGCTTCCCACCCCTTTGTTTGCCGCTGCAGCAGTCACACGCGGCATTCCCGGCACCGGCCCGGTCATATCCCAGGAAAACCGCTGGTCGCGCACCAGCCATGGTTTTCCCAAAAATCAACACGTCCGGTTTTGTTCTTTCAGGTGGCTAAGCTACTCCGTGAAGTGCTCCCTAAAAAATCTATTTCGATCTTCCAGGTAAGTAGCGGACACGATTCGCTATTCTGGCCGCCCGGCATAGCCAATCGTAGCATCATATACCGTTCTTTGTAGGCGAAGCAGTGACAATCTCGGCTTCCCCTGTTTTCCCGTCCCCGTTTTTCGCGGCATAGACGGCTCCTGTGACTTAATGTAAGTTGATAAATCACGCCCGACAAGGGGATCACGCGTCCTACGGCCGCCTCCAGACGCTCTCGCTTCCCCTCCAGCTTTTCGTCTTCTCCCTCTTCGTTTTTCAGCTCTAAACATGTCCCACGTTTCCGATCTCGAGGACGCTCTATCAACCGTAGAGTCCGCGGTATCGGAGCGAGCAAGTCGCTCTTCTTATCGGATATGGACCATTCCCAAGATGATCGCCGAGCTCAACAAGCGAGGAATCCGCCATTCGGCCACAGCCCGAAAGGCCGAATTATATCGACTATTGTTTCCTGAGCCATCCACAGAGTCCACGGAGCAGGTCTCCATGTCAACCATACAGTTGTCACTGACACAACTACACGCCGCTATCAATAACATGTCCAGCGCCATGGGCGACTTCAACACCAGGCTCCAGGCAGTCGAAAGCAGGGACGCTTCGCCTGCTGCTCCCTCCAGTCCCGCCCCTGGTCCTTCCACTTCTCAGCCGTCTTCCCCAGGTAGGTCGTCCGGGGCTCCCGAAATAGCTCCTTCCTTTTTCGTCCCCGAAAACCTGCGCAGAGACATACTCGCAGGCAAGGACGTGAACCTGGCAGCGGTCCTCATCTCCACGCACGACACGGTGGAAAATCGGACCATCGCATGCGGGGATGTGTCCGTAGTTCTGAAGGCCAAGGACTCCCGCCTGAATAAAAAACTCTCCATCCCGGAGTTCGTGTTCGCGTTCAGCCTCTACCGCGACATCATCTGCTCGGCACATCCCGCTAGAAGAGAGGAGCTGGACGCTTACTTATACCGGGTCACGGAGCTCGGACACAAATATGGAGGTTGCGCTTTCTACGACTATCACCGGTCGTTTTCGGCGAAGGCAGCCGCAGCCCTCGCCCAGTTCCGGCATATCACCAACTGGGCCTCTCTGGACATGGAGCTATTCTGCAGACACTTTGCAGGTCTCAGGTCACCTTTTTGCTCCAACTGCCAGTCAGTTCTGCATGCATCCGACTGGTGCCCAAACGCCCACGCCTCATCCCAGCCCAAACAGTTGCCCAGCACTTCTGCCCCCCAGAAACCGGGTCCGCTCCTGGACAAATTAGGTCGCCCAATTGTGTTCCTGGGTAAAAACCAGTTGTGCAATAACTTCAATTCCAGTTTCTGCAACTACAGCAAATGTAAGGCGCTCCACATTTGTTCCACCTGCTTCCGGGCCCATCCCCAGTCCTCCTGCTCCCAGCGCTCGGCCAAAAGCTGACTAGCCGACATTAATGTCCCCCTTCTCGTCTCCCTCCTCAATACCCACCACGATCCCGCCTTCGTTGATTTCCTGCGTTCCGGTTTTTCAACAGGGTTCCACACCGGTCTTGTCACTCTGCCCCGGGATTCCTGGGAGACCCCCAATCTCATGTCGGCCATAGAGGACCCGGCCTCGGTGGATTCTCTTCTGCAGGTCGAGCTGCAGAAGGGTTTCATCATAGGCCCTTTTCCCACCCCTCCCTTCCAGGTCTACAGGGTGAGCCCTATCGGGCTGGTCTGCAAGAAAAATACCAATAAAAAACGCTTAATCTACGACTTGTCTGCGCCTCATGCATCCAGCGTCCCGAGCCTCAACTCCCTGATACCATCAGAAGAATACTCCATGCACTACTCTTCCCTGGATGAAGCCATCCAACTCATCTTACAGTTTGGGGTGGGCGCTTGGCTCTCAAAAGCGGACATTTCGGACGCTTTCAAGCTCCTGCCAATCCAACCACACCTCTGGGGGTTTCACGGGATCAAATGGAGGGACCAGTACTTCTTCGCCACCCGCCTCACGTTCGGGTCAAAGAGCAGCCCCTGGCTCTTTGATCAGTTCGCCCAGGCCCTCCATTGGATCCTGGTAAACCACGGTAATTGTCCCAGAGTCATACACTACCTGGACGATTTCTTGCTGATAGAGCACCCCAACCACGTGCCCGACAGATTGGAAAGTCTCCTCAGCATTTTCTCCGCCTTACAGGTCCCAGTGGCGCCATCAAAGGTCGATGGCCCTAATACGGCCCTCACCTTCCTGGGTATCACGCTAGATACCTGCAGAATGGAAGCCAGACTCCCAGAGGACAAACTAGTCAGACTTCAATCATCCATTTCCGCTCACATAGGATCCAGAACCATGACCAAGGGCGACCTGCAGTCACTACTGGGGTCTCTCAACTTCGCAACCCGCATCATGCCACAGGGACGATCCTTCACAGCAAGACTCCTCCAATTGTTACCGACAGCCACAACCCAGGACTCGCTGATTCAACTGGACCGTGAAGCCCTGGCCGACCTAGACATGTGGAGGGTCTTTCTGGCGGCATGGAATGGCATCTCCATGTTTGTCCCTCGCTGGAGTCCCACCTGTCCGACCGTATACTCCGATGCGGCCGCGTCCGTCGGGTTCGGCGCCTTATTCGGCCACCAGTGGTTCGCCGACTCCTGGCCCTCTCAAATCCACTCAGACCCTCAAGCCATTCAGTCCTCTCCTCTCCTTAAGTTGTACCCCATCGTGGCAGCCGCACAAGTCTGGGGCGAAGAATGGAGTAACATGCCAGTTCGTTTCATCACCGACAACCATACGGTCATCGACATCATCACTAAAGGCAGATCCAGCTCACCCAAAGTCATGCGCTTCCTACGCAAACTCACCTGGCTTGCCCTCAAACACAATTTTCATGTTTCTTGCACCCACATCCAGGGCATCAGGAACGTCGCAGCGGATGCCTTGTCTCGTCTAAATCTAACTCTCTTTTTCCAGGTCATGCCACAAGCCGAGAGAATCGGGATTCCCCCCCCGGACTTCGGCTCCCTGATCCTGGACTAGACAGACACCTATCCATGGCTCAAAATCTCATCCGCAAGTCCCTGTCCGAAAACTCCACCAGAAATTACCAGTCAGGTTGGAAAGCTTTCCAGGTTTTTCGTCACCTTCACCCCAGGGGCAACGTAAGCGAAACCACTTTCATCATGGCCTTCCTGGCATACTGCCACAAGGATCTGCACCTCTCTTTCAGCACCATCAGATCATATCTGTCAGGGGTCCAACATCACCTCATGATCCGTCATCCAGACAGCAACCCAATCTTTTCTTCCCACGCCATCAAAGCCACACTGCGGGGTATTCAAAAAAGCTCTCACAAACCCGTTCCCTCCAGGCAACCCGTCTCAGGGGACCTGTTCAGGAAACTCTCATCATCCCTAGACGGCAGTCCGTTTGGCCCTTTCAGAGGCTGCATTCTCAAAGCCGCCCTCTACTTAAGCTTTTACGGCTTTCTCCGGCCCGGGGAATTCAGCGGCACCTCTCCTCACAACACAGGTCCCGCCATAAACCAACTCACCCGTAGTCACGAGCATTTCACTTTCACCTTGCCAGTCTCCAAAACTTCACAAATCGGGCCCCCAGTGCGCATAGAATACTTCCCTACCTCCAACTCCTGGTGTCCCGTGGCCGTCCTCAACAGGTTGCTAATCACCCTGGGCAACCGGGCTCCCGCCAGCCCTCTCCTTCCTTTCCCGTCACGGCCACTCACGTCCTCGCAGTTCGTAAAACACATCCGCAGCCTCGCGTCAGGGCTAGGGTTCAACCCCCAGGCCATCACGGGCCATTCTTTCAGGATCGGAGCCGCCTCCACCGCATCCAAACATGGGGTACCGGCCCACATCATACGCAAAATGGGTCGCTGGAAGTCCTCTTGTTTCTCACAATACATCCCGCATCCAAAAGCCGAAATCGCCGCAGCTTTCTCTGACTTGGTTCTGTAATTCCATCTTCTACAATAAAGAGTTGTTTCCTAACCTTTCCTACTTGTATTTTTGCCCCCTTTATTTGGCCTACCCTCATCACGTGGCAACAGGCACACCACCAGCCACTTTAGCTAGTTAGGTTCAGTCACACTCAAAGGCTTCGCGCCGTAGCCAGGACCACAAATTCAGCAGGCTGAATCCAGCCTGCTTTTGTGGGAGGGGCGTAGGGGGCTTCTTAAGCTCCGCCGCCCAGCTCTCCTGGTGCACGTCCTCTCTCGCCCCTCCCTCCCGGCCCTTCTCCTTACATCTCCCAGGGTATGCCCCCTTTATTTGGCCTACCCTCATCACATGGCAACAGGCACACCACCAGCCACTTTAGCTAGTTAGGTTCAGTCACACTCATCAGGCTTCGCGCCGTAGCCAGGACCACAAATATATATATATATATATATATATATATATACACACACACACACACACACACACAACCCAGTAACTTAACCTCATAAACCAATAATAAAATAAGAAACATGGACACATAATATAAATAGATAAATTAGGCCACGGCCAACGATATTAAATAGTTAAACAAATGAATAAATTCCATGAGATATATTAACCACTGAATAGACCAGCCATAAGCTTTGAAAAAATACCATACAAACATCTAGTCCACTCGCCACCTATCGGCAAGCGACTTTACCCCTCCTTCTAATAAAGTGACCGTGACAAAACAATCAACAGGGAGGGTGGGCGGGCAGCAGATCTTCAAAATGCGGCTTGGCAAACAGGATAATGCTGGCAGCCACTGTAATTATATACCCACCATAAGGCCACCCAATAACCCCTTATCCAATGTCCTAATTGTTGCTGGGGTAGCCTAAACTTCAATAACCTAGCAACAGTACACTATAGGACAACTTCCTAACCAGTCCCCTGCTACCTCATCCTACCTAGTAACAGGCCATTTTTAGCCATCTTTACCACTTGTTTTGGTAAGTAATTTACCACCAAAACCAGCCTAAGCCCCCATTGGGATAATCCTAGTCCCATGCAGATCCCTCCATATTGTAATTTCTGGATATTTAAAGTTGTTATGATTTCTGAGTTGTTTGTCTAAATTCTGAACATTGTGCGATTACGGATGTTCCCAATACCTCAGTTTACCGCAGGCCTTCCACCGAGGATTTGGAGGTGGTGGAGGTCTCTGAGGAAGAGGGAGAGGAGGCCAGACCCTCCCATCATGTGGATGTGCCACCCCCTCCACCAGAGGTTGGCGAAGTGGTGGAGATGGAGGTGGAAACTACGGGACCCTCCAGCACCGCCACAGCTCAGGATGAGGAGGAGGAGGTCACCAGCCCCTGCAAGGAGGGTAAATATGTGCACACAGCAATATGATTATGTATCCATAACATGTACATAAACATTAAAAGGGACAACAATGAGGGGACAACAACAAAAATATCCCACACAATGCACTAATTCGCTCTTAATATGAATTACAAATAATTTTTATATATTTTTATAACAGTAATTAAGAAAATAAATGTGAAAATAAAAAAGCTGCAGCAGTAGCAACAAAAAACAATCAAGGAGCTCCGGAGCAGCAGGAGCTGAAAATTAAGGAGCTGCAGCGCAAGATGCGGGCGCAGTGCATTACATTTGTGCACAAGGTGCAAAAGTTGGATGAGCAGCACCGCACTGGGATGCAGGAGGTGCTAAACCTGCTGGACCAACTTAAAAAATTGCCATAAAGGCATGTTATTTTTGTGAAATTGTTCATAAATAGTGATGTCGCGAACATAAAATTTTCAGTTCGCGAACAGCGAACGAGAACTTCCGCAAATGTTCGCGAACTGGCGAACCGGGCGAACCGCCATAGACTTCAATAGACAGGCGAATTTTAAAACCCACAGGGACTCTTTCTGGCCACAATAGTGATGAGAAAGTTGTTTCAAGGGGTCTAACACCTGGACTGTGGCATGCCGGAGGGGGATCTATGGCAAAACTCCCATGGAAAATTACGTAGTGGACGCAGAGTCGGGTTTTAATCCATAAAGGGCATAAATCAACTAACATTCCTAAATTGTTTGGAATAACGTGCTTTAAAACATCCAGTGTGTGTATACGATCAGGTATGATGTTGTATCGATCAGGTAGTGTAAGGGTTACGCCCGCATCACAGACATTGACAGACCAAACTCCCCTTTTAATGCACCGCAAACAGTTCATTTGCACAACCGCAAACTCCCCATTTGCACAAGGTTGGATACCAAGCTAGCCACGTCCCGGTGATGTCATTGAAGGTTTCTTCCTCCACCCAGCCACGTACAACACCAAGGGTCCCCGAAAGGTCAATTGAATTGATTTTTCGAACGGGGAGATGGTTAAAAAAACGCTGGCTCCCTCCCCTTTGTTTTTATCCACGGTGACCGCGTCTGCGCCGTGCAATTTACTGTCACACCCGATATGAGTGGTATTTTCTGTAGTACTATTCTCATCAGTTTAATCCCTCTAACGTCCCCAATCTGGGTGCCATTTATTGAATAGATTTTTCGAACGGGGAGATGGTATCAGTGGTTGGCACTGGCAGTGGGCACACTACAGTCAGTAGAAGCGGGCCTGACACACACTGGCAGCAGGCAAGCAACTGAAATTACACTAAAGTGTAAAAATTAAATGCCTTATTTATCGGCAAGCTACTGTGCCACCCGGTATGAGTGGTTGGCACTGGCAGTGGGCACACTACAGTCAGTGGAAGAGGGCCTGACACACACTGGCAGCAGGCAAGCAACTGAATTTAGACTAATGTCTAAAAATTAAATGCCTTATTTATCGGCAAGCTACTGTGCCACCCGGTATCAGTGGTTGGCACTGGCAGTGGGCACACTACAGTCAGTGGAAGCGGGCCTGACACACACTGGCAGCAGGCAAGCAACTGAATTTAGACTACTGTCTAAAAATTAAATGCCTTATTTATCGGCAAGCTACTGTGCCACCCGGTATCAGTGGTTGGCACTGGCAGTGGGCACACTATAGTCAGTTGAAGTCGGCCTGACACACACTAGCAGCAGGCAAGCAGCTGAAATTACACTAAAGTGTAAAAATTAAATGCCTTTTTTATGCAAAGTCCTGTGCCAGCCGGTATGAGTGGTGGGCACTGGCAGTGGGCACACTACAGTCAGTGGAAGTCAGCCTGACACACACTGGCAGGCAACTAACCTTAGATTAAAGTGTAAAAATTAAGTGCCTATTTTTTAAGCAAAGTCCTGTGCCACTCGGTATGACAGGGGTGGGCACTGGCAGTGGGCACACTACAGTCAGTTGAAGTCGGCCTGACACACACTAGCAGCAGGCAAGCAGCTGAAATTACATTAAAGTGTAAAAATTAAATGCCTTTTTTAAGCAAAGTCCTGTGCCAGCCGGTATGAGTGGTGGGCACTGGCAGTGGGCACACTACAGTCAGTGGAAGTCAGCCTGACACACACTGGCAGGCAACTAACCTTAGATTAAAGTGTAAAAATTAAGTGCCTATTTTTTAAGCAAAGTCCTGTGCCACTCGGTATGACAGGGGTGGGCACTGGCAGTGGGCACACTACAGTCAGTGGAAGTCAGCCTGACACACACTGGCAGGCAACTAACCTTAGATTAAAGTGTAAAAATTAAGTGCCTATTTTTTAAGCAAAGTCCTGTGCCACTCGGTATGACAGGGGTGGGCACTGGCAGTGGGCACACTACAGTCAGTTGAAGTCGGCCTGACACACACTAGCAGCAGGCAAGCAGCTGAAATTACATTAAAGTGTAAAAATTAAATGCCTTTTTTAAGCAAAGTCCTGTGCCAGCCGGTATGAGTGGTGGGCACTGGCAGTGGGCACACTACAGTCAGTGGAAGTCAGCCTGACACACACTGGCAGGCAACTAACCTTAGATTAAAGTGTAAAAATTAAGTGCCTATTTTTTAAGCAAAGTCCTGTGCCACTCGGGATGACAGGGGTGGGCACTGGCAGTGGGCACACTACAGTCAGTTGAAGTCGGCCTGACACACACTGGCAGGCAACTAACCTTAGATTAAAGTGTAAAAATGAAGTGCCTTTTTTTTAAGCAAAGTCCTGTGCCACACGGGATGACAGGGGTGGGCACTGGCAGTGGGCACACTACAGTCAGTTGAAGTCGGCCTGACACACACTAGCAGCAGGCAAGCAGCTGAAATTACACTAAAGTGTAAAAATTAAATGCCTTTTTTATGCAAAGTCCTGTGCCAGCCGGTATGAGTGGTGGGCACTGGCAGTGGGCACACTACAGTCAGTGGAAGTCAGCCTGACACACACTGGCAGGCAACTAACCTTAGATTAAAGTGTAAAAATTAAGTGCCTATTTTTTAAGCAAAGTCCTGTGCCACTCGGTATGACAGGGGTGGGCACTGGCAGTGGGCACACTACAGTCAGTTGAAGTCGGCCTGACACACACTAGCAGCAGGCAAGCAGCTGAAATTACATTAAAGTGTAAAAATTAAATGCCTTTTTTAAGCAAAGTCCTGTGCCAGCCGGTATGAGTGGTGGGCACTGGCAGTGGGCACACTACAGTCAGTGGAAGTCAGCCTGACACACACTGGCAGGCAACTAACCTTAGATTAAAGTGTAAAAATTAAGTGCCTATTTTTTAAGCAAAGTCCTGTGCCACTCGGGATGACAGGGGTGGGCACTGGCAGTGGGCACACTACAGTCAGTTGAAGTCGGCCTGACACACACTGGCAGGCAACTAACCTTAGATTAAAGTGTAAAAATGAAGTGCCTTTTTTTTAAGCAAAGTCCTGTGCCACACGGGATGACAGGGGTGGGCACTGGCAGTGGGCACACTACAGTCAGTTGAAGTCGGCCTGACACACACTAGCAGCAGGCAAGCAGCTGAAATTACACTAAAGTGTAAAAATTAAATGCCTTTTTTATGCAAAGTCCTGTGCCAGCCGGTATGAGTGGTGGGCACTGGCAGTGGGCACACTACAGTCAGTGGAAGTCAGCCTGACACACACTGGCAGGCAACTAACCTTAGATTAAAGTGTAAAAATTAAGTGCCTATTTTTTAAGCAAAGTCCTGTGCCACTCGGGATGACAGGGGTGGGCACTGGCAGTGGGCACACTACAGTCAGTTGAAGTCGGCCTGACACACACTGGCAGGCAACTAACCTTAGATTAAAGTGTAAAAATGAAGTGCCTTTTTTTTAAGCAAAGTCCTGTGCCACACGGGATGACAGGGGTGGGCACTGGCAGTGGGCACACTACAGTCAGTTGAAGTCGGCCTGACACACACTAGCAGCAGGCAAGCAGCTGAAATTACACTAAAGTGTAAAAATTAAATGCCTTTTTTATGCAAAGTCCTGTGCCAGCCGGTATGAGTGGTGGGCACTGGCAGTGGGCACACTACAGTCAGTGGAAGTCAGCCTGACACACACTGGCAGGCAACTAACCTTAGATTAAAGTGTAAAAATTAAGTGCCTATTTTTTAAGCAAAGTCCTGTGCCACTCGGGATGACAGGGGTGGGCACTGGCAGTGGGCACACTACAGTCAGTTGAAGTCGGCCTGACACACACTGGCAGGCAACTAACCTTAGATTAAAGTGTAAAAATGAAGTGCCTTTTTTTTAAGCAAAGTCCTGTGCCACACGGGATGACAGGGGTGGGCACTGGCAGTGGGCACACTACAGTCAGTTGAAGTCGGCCTGACACACACTAGCAGCAGGCAAGCAGCTGAAATTACACTAAAGTGTAAAAATTAAATGCCTTTTTTATGCAAAGTCCTGTGCCAGCCGGTATGAGTGGTGGGCACTGGCAGTGGGCACACTACAGTCAGTGGAAGTCAGCCTGACACACACTGGCAGGCAACTAACCTTAGATTAAAGTGTAAAAATTAAGTGCCTTTTTTTAAGCAAAGTCCTGTGCCACACGGAATGACAGGGGTGAGCACTGGCAGTGGGCACACTACAGTCTGTGGGCCTGCAGCTCCTCACACACAGGCAGGCCAGGCAACTGCAATATGTATATAAAGGAAAAAAAAAAATCAGACTAATGTTGCAGCCCTAAAAAGGGCTTTTTGGGGTGCTGTCAGGACGCTGTCCTTACAGCAGAGATCAGATGAGTCTTTCAGGACTGGAGTGGACACTGAATTCACTAGCCTAGCTATCGATTTCCCAATTAAATCAGCAGCAGTTACAGTCTCCCTCCTCTCACTAAGACTGCAGCTTCAGAATGAATCTAAAATGGATGCTGTGCAGGAGGTGGGAGGGTCTGGGAGGGAGGGTATGCTGCTGATTGGCTGGAATGTGTCTGCTGACTGTGAGGTACAGGGTCAAAGTTTGCTCAATGATGATGTATAGGGGGCGGACCGAACATCGCATGTGTTCGCCCGGCAGAGGCGAACGCGAACAAGCTATGTTCGCCGGGAACTGTTCGCCGTCGGATAGTTCGGGCCATCTCTATTCATAAATATTTTTTTGGTTTATAACTAGAGTTGAGTAGACACCTGGATGTTCGGGTTTGACAAATTCGGTCGAACTTCACAAAAAATTTTGAGTTTGGGACCCGAACTTGACCCCGAACCCGAACACCATTGAAGTCAATGGGGACCCGAACTTTTGTGCACTAAAAATGGCTGTAAAAATGTAATGGAAAGGGCTAGAGAGCTGCAAATGGCATCAAAATGTGGTTAAGAGCATGGCAAGTGCTCTGCAAACAAATGTGGATAGGTAAATGACTTCTAAATAACATAAAATACGTTAAAATAATATTTTTTTTATCTTGATCTAGGAGGACGAGATCCATATGGAGTAAGAGGTTGAGGAGGCGGTGGATGTGGCAGTATAGGTGGAAGCGGCGGTGGAGGAGGAGGAGGTAGCCTACACTGCTTTTTGGTTTTAAATTATTATTATTTTTTTTAAAATTAGGGTACACTCCAAAATATTGGGAAATATAAACTGTGATAACCCCCTCCAGTCGTGCAAAACACACATTCAGACAATACACTGGCTGCAGGGCAGGCCAGCACCTCCAAAGCTTAAAGGGCAAGCTCAGGCCATGTGCCCAATTTTGAGACCCAGAAGTTGAAGGGGGCAGACCCGTCATTCAGTACGTGTAGGCGTGTGCACACATACTGCTCCACCATGTCGCACGTCCTAGTGATGTCCACGATCCAATTGGATATCTTTATCAACTTTCGATGTTCTTTCATGCCCCTTCCATGGTGATCACGGGTGGCGGGGAATCAGGGTTCCAGGCCAGAAAGGGAGCCTGAGAAAGGGATACCACATCCAAGGGAGGTCAATGGATGAAATTAAATGTAATTAAGTGGAAATGTGGGACAAAGTATTGAAGCATAAGCTTTCAAGTTAAGGAGGGGGCGTGCGGAAATTACCCACTCCCGACTCGGGGAGGAAGTGATGATAAATAACAATACAGGACTCTTAAGATGCCCTGTTATTGGAATGATTAATAAAAAATTATAGGGAATGTCACTGGGGTATTTTAGATTTGGAAGCGATAGCCAGGAGAGGCCCTGCTGCCACTTTGTTGACTTTAGATAACTTCTGCCTGATCGCACGTCCCTGTGACGTCCACGATCCATTTGGATATCTTCACTATCAACTTCCAATGTTCTTTTCTGAGCCTACCATGTTGATTACTGTTATCGGCGAATCAGGGTTCCACGCCGGAGAGGAAGCGTGAGAAAGGGAGACCTCATTCAAGGGAGGTCAATGGCTGCAATGGGATGAAGCGGAAATGTGGGACAAGTTATTAAAGCAGAAGGATCGAATGAAAGGCCCAATTAAAGACGAATTTTAGAAATTGAAGTCCCTGTCACCTATGCAAAGCAGGGGTTTATTCATAACAAAAATTGTAAAGTGTCAACCCAAGAATAAAACAGAAAAATTTGTGAAATTTATTAACCTGTCTACCAGGTAGAGCAAGGGTCTATCACAGCCAAAAATTGTTGAATGTCACCCGAAAATGTAGCCAACACTAGTTTTTAGTTAAAAATTTTTATTTTTTAATTAGGGTACATTCCAAAAGAGTGTGAAATATCCAAAATACAAGAATGAGCAATTGCGCTGTAGTATAACAATGGCTGGTTAAGGCCGGTATACATGTCTGTAAGTCCTGTGGGATCCATGCCTGGTTCATTTTAATGAATGTGAGCTTGTCCACATTGGCTGTGGACAAGCGGCTGTGCTTGTCTGTGATAACGCCCCCTGCTGTGCTTAGCACACATTCAGATAATACACTGGCTGCAGGGCAGGCCAGCACCTCCAAGGCATGAAGGACAAGCTCAGGCCATGTGCCCAATTTGGAGAATCAGAAGCTGAAGGGGGCAGACGTGTCATTCAGTGTTGGTGAAATGCTGCCTCCTGCTAAGACATTCCATATCACCTGGTGGTGCTGGTTGTTGTGGCGTAGTGACAAAGATTTTCCACATTTCGGCCATGCTAACCCTGCCTTCTGAGGTGCTGGCGGTGCCCCAGCTGCGTTGGCGACCTCTTCCTCCTCCTCTGCCTTTGCCTTGTGTTTCCACTGTGCCCCCGCTGATAGGTGGAAATGCCACCAGCAGCGCGCGCTTGTACTCGCGCATTTTACAATCACGCTCCAGTGAGGGAATTAAGGACGATACGTTGTCCGTGTAACAGGTATCCAGCCATTCAGTAATCAGCACAAGTTAGAATGTGGGCAACTCTGCGGTCGTTGTGGAGACACTGCAGCATGTAATCATTCATGTGTGCCAGGCAGCCCAAAGGCAACAAAAGGTGGCCTCTGTGGAAGGTGTATCGTCTGTGTCCTCTTTATCCCCCCAGCCATGCACCAGTGATGGCCATGAGCTGGTTTGGGTGCCACTCTGCTGTGAACACAGTTCCTCCTCCTCCTTATTCTCCACCTTGTCATCCTCCAGAACTGTGCCCTGGCTGGAAAATTGTGTATCTTGGATTTGTGGGTGCAGGAACCCACCCTCGGAGCCACTTGGGAATGACTGTCCGGAAATCCTAGGAAATGATCCCTCTTCCTCCTCTTCCTCCTGTGCCACATCCTCTTCCATCATCGCCAGGAGCGTTTTTTCAAGGAGGCATAGAAGTGGGATAGTAACGCTGAGAACGGCGTTATTGGCACTGGCCATGTTGGTGGAGTACTCGAAACAGCACAACAAGGAACACAGGTCTCGCATTGAGGCCCAGTCATTGGTGGTGAGGTGGTGCTGTTCCGCCGAACGACTCACCCGTGCGTGCTGCAGCTGAAACTCCACTATCGCCTGCTGCTGCTCGCACAGTCTGGCCAGCATGTGCAAGGTGGAGTTCCACCTTGTGGGCACGTCGCATATGAGGCGGTGAGCGGGAAGGCCGAAGTTACGCTGCAGCGCTGACAGGCGAGCAGCAGCAGGGTGAGAACGGCGAAAGCGCTCACAGAAGGCCCGCACTTTATGCAGCAGCTCTGACATATCGGGGTCATTTTTAAGGAATCTCTGCACCACCAAATTCAGCACATGCGCCAGGCAAGGGATGTGCATTAAACCGGCTAGTCCCAGAGCTGCTACGAGATTTCACCCATTATCGCACACCACCAGGCCGGGCTTGAGGCTCACTGGCACCAACTACTCATCGGTCTGTTGTTCAAGGCCCGTCCACAGCTCCTGCGCGGTGTGGGGTTTGTCCTCCAAACAGATAAGTTTTAAAACTGCCTGCTGTCGTTTTCCCCTGGCTGTGCTGAAGTTGGTGGTAAAGGTGTGACGCTGACCGGATGAGGAGCCGGTAGAGGATGAGGAAGCGGAGTAGGAGTAGGAAGCAACAGGAGGCAAACTAAAGCATCCTGCAATCCCCGGTGGTGGAAGGACATGCGCCAAACTGCTATCCGCCTCAGGCCCAGCCGCCACTGCATTTACCCAGTGTGCTGTTATGGAGATATAACGTCCCTGACCGTGCTTACTGGTCCACGTATCCGTAGTGAGGTGCACCTTGCCACAGATGGCATTGCGCAGTGCACACCTGATTTTGTCCCCCACTTGGTTGTGCAGGGAAGGGATGACACGCCTGGAAAAGTAGTGGCGGCTGGGCAAGATGTACTGTGGGACAGCCACCGCCATAAGGCTTTTAAAACTCTCCGTCTCCACCAGACGGAATGACAGCATTTCAAAGATCAGTAATTTTGAAATGCTGGCATTCAGGGTGGGTAGGGGAGAACTTCCTCTTCCGCTCCAGTGTTTGGGAGATGGAGAGCTGAATGCTTCCGTGGGACATTGTGGAGATGCTTGGTGACCCAGATGGTGGTGGTGCTGGCAGATCCTCTGTTTGTGATGTGGCAGGTGGCACTGTCACTCCAGAGGTGGATGAAGAGGCCGAGACTGCAGCAGAAGAGGAAGCAGTAGGAGCCAGAGACCTTTATTGGTTTTTGAGGTGTCTACTCCACTGCAGCTTGTGCTTTGCACTTAGATGCCTGGTCATGCAGGTTGTGCTCAGGTTGAGAATGTTCATGCCTCGCTTCAGGCTCTGATTGCACAGCGTGCAAACCACTCGTGTCTTGTCATCAGCACATTGTCTGAAGAACTGCCACGCCAGGGAACTCCTTGGAGCTGGCTTTGGTGTGATCGGTCCCTTGCTGCAGTGGGCAGTAGCAGGCGTATGGTCTAGGGAATGGCCGCTTCAATTTTGCACCCTGCTCCCTCTTCTGCTGTGCTGGTGGCTCTGTGCGACCACCGCCTCTTCCTCCGAACTACACAGGTCACTCGCATGACCTTGATTCTATGTGGCGTCGAGGACTTCATCGTCCTCCACATCATCTTCCACCCAGTCTTCACCCCTGCCCTCCTTGTCGGTCTGCACACTTTCGAAAGCCCCAGCAGTTGGCACCTGTGTTTCGTCATCATCCGAGACGTGCTGCGATGGTCCTCGCATGTACTCATCTTGAAACATAAGTGGTTGGGCATCGGTGCACTCAATCTCTTCCACTTCTGGGGCAGGGATAGGTGGATGGTCCTGGGAAACCCTGCATGTGAAGGAACTGGAAGCACTGTCAGCAACCTAATCTACTATCGCCTGTACTTATTCTGGCCTCACCATTTGTAAATCCGCATTAGGCCCAACCAAATACCTCTGAAAGTTCTGTCGCCTACTCGCACCTAAGGAAGATGTTTCACTTGTGCGTGTAGCTGGCACAGATCGACCACGTCCTCTCCCTGCAACAGAAGCTCCACCAGCAGCACCACGACCGGGGCCACGTCCCTTATTTGACGCTCTCCTCATATTTCTCAAATTTAGGATCTTGCCCTAAATGGGTGTTTTTTTTATAACAGAATAGAACAACAGTATCTAACGCGTGTATCTCGCAATGACAAATGCAGCAAAGGCTGCAATTTTTTTTTTTTTGCCCTAAATGGGTGTCCATTTAATACCAGAATAGAACAGCAGTATCTAAAGGGTGTATCTCACACGTACAGATGCAGCAAAGGCTGCAAAATTATGTTTTTTGCCCTAAATGTGTGTTTTTTTAATACCAGAAAATGACAGCAGTATATAACGCCTGAATTTCACACGTACAGATGCAGAAAAGGGCACAAATTAAGTGTTTTGCCCAAATTGGGTGTTTATTTAATACCAGAATAGCACAGCAGTATCTAAAGGGTGTATCTCACACGTACAGATGCAGCGAAGGCTGCAAAATTACAATTTTTGCCCTAGATGTGTGTTTTTTTTAATACCAGAATATGACAGCAGTATATAAAGCTTGAATTTCACACTGACAGATTCGGACAAGGCAGCAAATTAAGTATTTGGCCCAAAAAAGGTGTTTTTTAAAACCCAGAAAAATAAAACTGTATTTCTAGCTTAAATTGCACACTACCTAATGCGACAGAGGCCCAAGATGGAGGGTATTGCCAAAAATTGATGTTTTTTTCAAAGCCAGATTATTATTGCAGTATTTCCAGCTTGGATTTCAATGTCACAAAAGCACATATGCTGTTCTGGTGCACTGAGATTGCATAAAATGGCCGCCGCTGCCCACCTAACTAACAGACGGATAAAAGTTATTTTTCTCTGTCACTGGGCTTAGGGCAGGGTAAAAAGATTGCACTGCACCCACACAACTAAATCTATGTAGATCGCTGAGTTCAATTGCATTTCTGATTTAAAGTTTCTTTCCTATTCTCTCCCTCACAGCAGCAGCATCATCTCTCTACACTAGTAACAGCAGAGTGACGTGCAGCGCTACGTGACTCCAGCTTATATAGAGGTCACATGCTGCACTGGCCAATCACAGCCATGCCATTAGTAGGCATGGCTGTGAAGGCTTCTAAGGGCACAGAGTTAAACGCTTGTTGATTGGCTGCTCTGCAGCCTTTCAAAAAGCGCCAAGAAATCACTGAAACCCGAACTTTTACTGAAATGTTTGGGGTCCAAAAATCCTAATGATTCGGTACGAACCCGAACTTTATTTTTGATTTTTTTACATTAGTCATGGGATAACCCCTTTAACAGCACCCCCAAAACATATATTTCCTGAAAAAAGACAACCAAATGATTGCAAACAAGAATAATTTTTTTCAAAAAGTCATCAGAACAAGCATTGCAGCTAAAACTCAAATGCAGAGATTAACACACAAAAACAATATAAAGATACCCTTTTAATTGCTAATGTAATACTACATTTCCATTGCAGTCACTTTGCCTGGCTCATCACCACCAGGGTTTCTAACCAGAATTTTTTTCTTTTTTTATGGACAACTGATCTTAAAATCATGTACAGGCAACATCTTTCAGGGACAAATTGGACAACCATAATAAATGATAAAGATTATAAATAATCCATGTCGATAACTCAGTATACTGATAAGAATTTGTTGCCAGCATTTATTGTGAGCTGTAAAGTATTGATAAAAATAATAATGAAAATAATCTAGTGAAGAACCAGTAGATTCAAAAAATCACTGATACATCTATTTTTTTTTCATGGACACAGGAAAAATTCATCTATTTTTACGGACTGTCTAGAAATTTCTGGATGGTTGGGAACCATTATGACCACTATACATCTGATGGGAACTTGTTTGTAAATATTCTTCATGCTCAGGAGTTGCATTTACTAAGAGGTTTTCTAGAAAGTAAAAAACCTTTAACAAATAAAACAATACAACCAGTCATATAATAATGTCATAAGTGTACAGTAATATTGCCACAGAGTGAGCCAATAATGACACTATCAAGTAGTCCAATAAAACTACCATATAGCCCCCCAAAAAAATATTAAAGGGGTTGTCTTACTTCAGCAAATAGCATTCATTATGTAGGGGAAGTTAATAAAAAGCCATTTACTACTGTATTGTTATTATCCATATTACTTCCTTTTCTGGCTGGATTCATCTTTCCATCACATTATACACTGTTTGTTTCCAGGGTTGCAAACACCCTGCAATCCAGCAGCGGTAACTGTGCTTACACACTATAGGAAAAAGTTCTGGCCTCTCTGGTTGCCGGGGGTGCACAATGGATGGCACTTTTTCCTATAGTGTTCAAGCATGGCCACCACTGCTGCATTGCAGGGTGGTCGCAACCATGGAAACAAGCAGTGTATAATGTGATGGATAAATAAATCCTGCCAGCAAAGAAGGCAATATGGACAATCACAATACATTAGTAAGTGCCTTGTATTCATTTTCTCTACATAATAAATGCCATTGGCTGAAGTGAGACAACCCCATTAAAGTAACTTTCAGATATGTTATACAGGGTGTCCCATGAAAAACTAGCCCGCCTTCAACGAAAGTATAACAAGATGAATGAGCAAGTTGATTGTTTTTTTATTATCCATAAGTCACAAAAGATGCTGTAAGTGGTCCCCGTCTATACATCTTTGGGCACATCAAATTATGTTGGCTGATCCGGCTTGTGATGCTTTGTGATGCTGTGGACAGTGCTTGTGATGTTTTCCTTGAGTTCATCCAGGGTATGTGGATTATTAGTAGACACTTTTCTTATAAATTTACCTACAGATGCAAATCGCATGTGGACAAGTCTGGGGACTATGGTGGGCATAACCCCCTGTTCACAGTTTGATCCTCCGTAAACAGTTCATGAACCCATGTCAGTGAGTTCCGAGAGTTGTGGCATGTTGCCCCATTTACTTTATTTATTAATTTTATGCACTTATATAGCACTACTATATTCCGCAGCGCTTCACAGACATTAGCATCCAACTATCCCCAATGGGGCTCACAATCTAATGTCCCTATCAGTATGTCTTTGGAGTGTGGGAGGAAACCGGAGTACCCAGAAGAAAACCACACAAACACGGGGAGAACATACAAACTTCATGCAGATGTTGCTCTTGGTCAGATTCGAACCTAGGACCCCAGCGCTGCTAGGCACCAATGCTAACCACTGAGCCAACGTGCTGCCCATTTTGTTGGAAAAAGCAGAACATTTTTTCTTCTGGTGTCAGTTGGTTGTAAAACTGTTCAAAGATTTCCAGGTAAATTAGCGGTATTTACAGTTGCTTTGAAGAAATTTTGTGTTTCTGACACTACGTTCCAAACACCAATTTTCTGGTCGTGAAGTGGTGTTTCATGAGTCAAATGGGGATTTTCAGACCAGTACCTCGTAATCTGGAAATGTACGTGACTAATGAAACCAAGCTTCGTCCGTCATGAAGTACCGCAATGGGTCGAAATGTCTTTCGCAGTCTTCCAGTTCCTTCACACATGATATTCGGTACGGTTTCAGGTTCAGAGATTTCAGCACTCGCTGACAAGTCATTACTCATACACTAATTTGCTGAGACAGTTATCAAGTTGATTTCTGGGGGCTACTTGCAATCCACTGCTAAATTTCATGCACAATTTCAGCCGTCTTGATCGATGGAGGCCTCGGTTTCTTCATGTTTGTTACAGAGCCAGTTTGCTGCCATTTCCAAACCAGACTCTGAATACAACGTTTAGCTGGTGGTTTTGTTCCTGGGTACTTGTCGGCAAAGGTCTCTTGTGTTTCCTTAATCGATCTACTTCGCACATAGCCTTCCACAATCACTACTCGCTGTTCCAGGGAGAACACCAGCTTTCTGACACAATAGGCCACTTTTATCAAACTGAATAATAAATCAGCCTTAGTTGCTAGTAGAGCTTAGCTTTCAATTCCTACAGGGCTCTTAAAAAATTAAAGCTGAGTTCTGATTGGTTGCTATGGACAACTAAGACAGATTTACTGTAAGGCAATTTGATTTGGAGATATTGGAGACGGGCTACTGTTTTCGTGGCCCACCCTGTACTATTCAGGAAAAAATACTAAAGCACTAAAAAAATACTAAAGCACAGTAGTCATCCTTACATTAAAATTCAAAATGTAATCACACATTTACATTTGGATTTCAAAGTAAGCAGAACTTTTTGTTCAGAGGCGTAAAACATCCTACTGCAATGCAATCCTTGCGTATATCAGCAGGTGACAATAAACTCCTCAGTTTCTCTAAAAATCGAACAAAATGCTAAGGAAAACGATTCGATTTTCTATATTATGATCTGTTTCTTACCCTCAACTACAAAATATAACGCACACATATAGACAGAGACCAGGATTATAAGAAAGTGCTTCAGTCACTTGTCTCCAGTGTTGTCTCCTGCACTATTACAAGACATGAACAATGACATAATATCTGAATGGCTAACAAAATTTCACAGCATACTTTGGTAATGATGGCAGAATATCTAATATATCTAATATACAGTATGACAAGCTACAATTTCAAATGACATGACAACATTTGCACTCAATGTTAACAAAAAAAGATCTGTTTAAAACTGAGTCACATTATTTCTAGGCTGACATCAATCATCTTAACAGAGTGGAAGTGACAAATATTTTTTTTCTCAACTACTGTTATTTACAGATAAGCTTCAGGTTATGAGACTTGACAACACGGACGTGCAGGTTTAACATGTATTGGGCATGTAGCCTGGTTTTACAATAAAACCTGACAAAGACAGCAAAAAACATGTCAATAGAAATCTAAAATTCATAGAGAGAGACAAGAACAAAGAAACGGCCAATATAATTTAAATATAAACCAACAGATATAGACTGAGATAGACAGACAGACCAACAGATAGATACAGTTAGGTCCAGAAATATTTGGACATTGACACAGTATTCATTATTTGGGCTCTGCATGCGACCACATTGGATTTGAATTAATACGGCTGAGATGCAATTGAAGTGTAGACTTTCAGGTTTAATTCAAGAGGTTGAACAAAAATATCCTGTGAAACGTTTAGGAATTGCAACCATTTTTCTACAAAAAGGGGATATGGTGGCTCACTCTGTCGATAACTATGGAATGGGTGCTACTAAGCCTAATGACTCACCCAGTCAAAAAGAAATGTGACATAAATATTTGTAAAGGCTGAGCACTCACCACCTGGACCACAAGGAGAATAAAAGAAGCCTGAGTGATAGTTAAACACCTAAGTAATTTATTATAAAAAAATTCAGATATATGACATAAATTGATAGATATAGAAAATATATAATATGAGAAAAAAAATAGCCAGCTGGAACGACTCGAGCGACTCGACGGTCACTTGTCTGTACGGTCTCCAGTTGCCTTATGGGCTGTCTCCAACCGTGGGGATTATTCAGGTAATGTCTCCCAATTGTCAGGACCGAATATTTAAATCACAGCGTTCCATATATGCCGAGTGGGAATAAAGCCGGCCTCTATAGTGTTGAACAGTGCATGGTTCAACACTATAGAGGCCGGCTTTATTCCCACTCGGCATATATGGAACACTGTGATTTAAATATTCGGTCCTGACAATTGGGAGACATTACCTGAATAATCCCCACGGTTGGAGACAGTCCATAAGGCAACTGGAGACCGTACAGACAAGTGACCGTCGAGTCGTTTCAGCTGACAACTTGGAACCAGGTACCACTGTATCCGGCATTGCAGCCACGTGGGACGCCACTGTGTGTGCAAGTCGTACGGCAACTCAATTACCTCTAACTTCTAAACCAGGTCACATATGCATTGGGAAGTGTAATTACAATACACCAGTCAGTGATTTTATGCCTAACCCTCTATTGGCAGCACATCGATGATAAATAACCAAGCTGGGAACACCATATCTGATATTAGTTACGATTATTATTACCATCTTACATCAATGTCTCAGAACTGAACATTCTAATAACAAACTGGAAGACATACACTGCTCCACAATGGGGCAGTGATTTTATCCACGCTGTCAATATACATTACTGCTATATACAACTACCTCAGCCACATTTGCAATTTTATATTGTACTATATTTATTGCAATTTCTTGTGTATTTTTATCTCATATTTTATATTTTTTAAATCTATCAATTTATGTCATATATCTGCATTTTTTTTAATAATAAATTACTTAGCTGTTTAACTATCACTCAGTCTTCTTTTATTCTCCTTGTGGTCCAGGTGGTGATTCCTCAGCCTTTACAAATATTTATGTCACATTTTTCTACAAAGCCTCCTCATTTCAGGAGCTCAAAAGTAATTGGACAAATGAACATTACCATTAATAAAATGTTAATTTTTAGTACTTTGTAGAGAATCCTTTGCAGGCAATGACTGCCTTAAGTCTGGGAACCATGGACATCACAAAACGCTGGGTTTTATCCTATGTGATGCTCTACCAAGCCTTTACCGCAACTGTGTTCAGTTGTTGCTTGTTTGTGGGTCTTTCTGCCATAAGTTTTATCTTAAGCAAGTGAAATGCATGCTCGATCAGGTTGAGATCTTGTGACTGACTCAGCCATTGCAGAATATTCTACTTGTTTGCCTTAAAAAACTCTTCGGTTGCTTTCGCAGTACGTTTTGGATAATTATCCATCTGTACTGTGAAGCGCTGCATCTGTATTGTGAAGCACTGTGCACTCAAACTTGCTGCATGTGGTTGATTCTGAGCAGAAAGTATATCCTTGTAGACTTCAGGTTTCATCTGGCTGCTTCTGCCTTCAGCCACATGATCAATAAACACAAGTGACCCAGTGCCATTGGAAGCCATGCATGCCCATGCCATCACACTGCCTCCACTATGTTTTACAGAGGATGTGGTGTGATTTGAATCATGAGCCGTTGCAAGCCTTCTCCATAATTTCTTCTTATAATTCTGATACAGGTTGATCTTAGTTTTATCTGTCCAAACAATGCTTAACGGAAGGTATGTGTCACTGAGATTCCTGGCCTCGTTGTAGTAAGAGCCAGTTTTCATGTGTCAGCAGCAGTTTCTGTTTTACACCTAGCCATTTAGTATAGCTGTATAGCTAATCCGGGACGGCTCTTAATGCGAGTAGTCAAAGTGCTGGGTGGGTGACAACTCCCCACGTTCCAGGCTGAGTCTTGTCTGGCCTATATAAAACCCAGCCGGCAGTGTCAGCTGGGTGTGATTACCCCTCTCTCTCTGACAGAGGAGCTCTGGCAATCGCTGGATTGGGATCTGAGCTGTGTGCTAGGCTGGAGGGCTGAGTTTGGGAAGTCTGCTCTGTCCTGAGCAATGCCGATCAGGTTTGAACTAACACCTAGGATAAGAGGTGACTGTGTTGCTGTATGAACTGTCTAGGTGTGAACAAACACCAAAACTGCAAATAGATTGTTGTACTGTTTTGTTGCCATAAGTGTGAATTAAACACAGAAGTTTTTTTTATTACAAACTGGTCTTTGCCTCTATACTGCGTCTGCTTGTCCCGTCTACCAGAGCGAATCCCCACAATGTTTATTGGCAAAGTCTAATCTGGCCTTTCTATTTTTGAGGCTGATTAATGGTTTGCCTCTTGTGGTGAACCCTCTGTATTTGCTCTCATGAAGTCTTCTCTTCATGGTAGACCTACTGCCTGGAGTGTTCTTCATTTGGGTGGATGTTTCTTCACCATGGTAAGGATTCTCTAATTATCTACCTCTGTTATCTTCCTTGGATGTCCAGGCCTTTTTGAGTTCCCAAGCTCACCAGTGTACTCTTTTTTTTTTTTTTTTTTTACTTGAATGTACCAAACTGTCAATTTTAGTGCCACTCCTGATTTTCCGCTATCTCTTTGATGAAGTTCTTCTTTTTTTCCAGCTTAATGATGGTCTGTTTCACTTCCATTGAGAGCTCCTTTGACTGCATGTTGTGGGTTCACAGCAACAGCTTCCAAAGGGCTCATGCACATGACCGTTGGATGTTTTGTGGTCTGCATTCTGCAAATTGCGGATCAGCAAAACATAGATATCAGCCGTGTGCATTCCATATTTTGTGGAACAGAATAGCTGGCCCCTAATAGAACAGTCCTATCCTTGTCCATAATGAAGACAATTGTCACGCCCATGTGCATGGTCGTGACTCCTTGGGAGCTGCATGCAGTTGCCCACGGTCTGGGTGTTTTGTCAACCGCAGCTGGGGGCTGTTAGTAGTTTGCCTCAAGTGCGGTTGCCGCGGACAACAGGTGTTTGTTGGCAGTGTAGCAGCCTGAGCTGGTTGCTAGGCGTCTCACTGTTGATGCGTGCGGTTGCCTCTGGCTATGTGTGTGTGTGTATGTATGCACTTTCTCTGTCTGGTGTGCACGAGGTTCATGTATGTGTGCACTGTGACACTTCCCTTCACTTGTGGCTGCCCGTGGCAGCGTGTGGTGTTGTGTACATGTGGTGGCAGTGTCTCGGCCTTCTGGCTATTTCCCAGGACATGGTTGCCATGCATGTCGTTGCCTGCGGTAACAGCTGCAGTGTGATAGTTGATTGTACACTTCCCCTTTAAGTGGCTTTCTTCCCTTGCCTGGTGTAGGAAGGGTTAACTCCCTTCTTAGTGTGTGAACACTGGGTGTGTCTATGTGTGGGTGTGGCTACTTGGGCTATTTAGCTTCCGCTGGATGCCTGTATCTGACGGGTACTTCAGCCATGGTTAGCTGGAGTCAGCCTCCTGGTTATATACCATCTGCCAGTGAGGGCCACCCTTGTGGTCATAAGTTATGTTAGACATTATTGTCCTTGTATTGTTATATGTCTAGTGGTGTCTTTATCTTTATTGCAGCTTATGGTCCTGGGTTCCTGTGTGATGTGTGGTGTGGACTGTGTCCGTTTGTGTTCTTGTGGACAGCAGTTCTCGTGCATGGGTTCCAGGCTGTGTGTCTGTGGCAGGTACTTGTAATACTAGTTTACTTACCTGCCATTGCCATATGCTGTACATGTCCCCCTTTCCTTGCAGCCTGGCCACTGAGACTCCTGTTCGTCCGTGATGTGGAGGAACAGGTCGTCTTACTCTGCTCCTAGTCCAGGGCCACCCTGAGGGCTAGTAGGGATCTTAGGTTCCTGAGTATGAGCCCTCCTACCATCAGGGTCGGCTCATACGGCTAGGAGACAGGGTCAGAATTAGGGATGTAATAGGAGGTGACCTGCTCCCTGATTCCTGGCCTGGCCTAGCAGCTATCTTTCATATTGACATCCCACGGATTAGAGTTACCCCCACTTAGAGTTGAGCGAACACCTGGATGTTCGGGTTCGAGAAGTTCGGCCGAACTTCCCGGAAATGTTCGGGTTCGGGATCCGAACCCGATCCGAACTTCGTCCCGAACCCGAACCCCATTGATGTCAATGGGGACCCGAACTTTTGGGCACTAAAAAGGCTGTAAAACAGCCCAGGAAAGAGCTAGAGGGCTGCAAAAGGCAGCAACATGTAGGTAAATCCCCTGCAAACAAATGTGGATAGGGAAATGATTTAAATAAAAATAAAAAAAATAAAAATGAACCAATATCAATTGGACAGAGGTCCCATAGCAGAGAATCTGGCTTCACGTCAGCAGAGAATCAGTCTCTTCATGCCATAGCAAAGAATCTGGCTTCATGTCAGCAGAGAATCAGTCTCTTCATGCCATAGCAGAGAATCTGGCTTCATGTCAGCGCAGAATCAGTCTTCATGTCATAGCAGAGAATCAGGCTTCACGTCACCCACTACTGGAACAGGCCACTGTCACACATTTAGGCCCCGGCACCCAGACAGAGGAGAGCGGTCCCGTAACAGAGAATCTGGCCTTATGTCAGCGCAGAATCTGTCTTCATGTCATAGCAGAGAATCAAGCTTCACGTCACCCACCACTGGAACAGGCCACTGTCACACATTTAGGCCCCGGCACCCAGACAGAGGAGAGAGGTCCTGTAACAGAGAATCTGGCCTTATGTCAGCACAGAATCTGTCTTCATGTCATAGCAGAGAATCAGGCATCACGTCACCCACCACTGGAACAGGCCACTGTCACACATTTAGGCCCAGGCACCCAGGCAGAGGAGAGAGGTCCCGTAACAGAGAATCTGGCCTTATGTCAGCACAGAATCTGTCTTAATGTCATAGCAGAGAATCAGGCTTCACGTCACCCACCACTTGAACAGGCCACTGTCACACATTTAGGCCCAGGCACCCAGGCAGAGGAGAGAGGTCCCGTAACAGAGAATCTGGCCTTATGTCAGCGCAGAATCTGTATTCATGTCATAGCAGAGAATCAGGCTTCACGTCACCCACCACTGGAACAGGCCACTGTCACACATTTAGGCCCCGGTACCCAGACAGAGGAGAGCGGTCCCGTAACAGAGAATCTGGCCTTATGTCAGCACAGAATCTGTCTTAATGTCATAGCAGAGAATCAGGCTTCACGTCACCCACCACTGGAACAGGCCACTGTCACACATTTAGGCCCAGGCACCCAGGCAGAGGAGAGAGGTCCCGTAACAGAGAATCTGGCCTTATGTCAGCGCAGAATCTGTATTCATGTCATAGCAGAGAATCAGGCTTCACGTCACCCACCACTGGAACATGCCACTGTCACACATTTAGGCCCCGGCACCCAGACAGAGGAGAGCAGTCCCGTAACAGAGAATCTGGCCTTATGTCAGCGCAGAATCTGTATTCATGTCATAGCAGAGAATTAGGCTTCACGTCACCCACCACTGGAACAGGCCACTGTCACACATTTAGGCCCCGGCACCCAGACATAGGAGAGCGGTCCCGTAACAGAGAATCTGGCCTTATGTCAGCGCAGAATCTGTATTCATGTCATAGCAGAGAATCAGGCTTCATGTCAGCCACCACTGGAACAGGCCACTGTCACACATTTAGGCCCAGGCACCCAGGCAGAGGAGAGAGGTCCCGTAACAGAGAATCTGGCCTTATGTCAGCGCAGAATCTGTATTCATGTCATGGCAGAGAATCAGGCTTCACGTCACCCACCACTGGAACAGGCCACTGTCACACATTTAGGCCCCGGCACCAAGACAGAGGAGAGGTTCATTCAACTTTGGGTTGCCCCACAATATAATGGTAAAATGAAATTAAAAATAGTATTGAATGAGGAAGTGCCCTGGAGTAGAATAATATATTGTTAAGGGGAGGTAGTTAATATCTAATCTGCACAAGGGATGGACAGGTCCTGTGGGATCCATGCCTGGTTCATTTTTATGAACGTCAGCTTGTCCACATTGGCTGTAGACAGGCGGCTGCGTTTGTCTGTAATGACGCCCCCTGCCGTGCTGAATACACGTTCAGACAAAACGCTGGCCGCCGGGCAGGCCAGCACCTCCAAGGCATAAAAGGCTAGCTCTGGCCACGTGGACAATTTGGAGACCCAGAAGTTGAATGGGGCCGAACCATCAGTCAGTACGTGGAGGGGTGTGCACAGGTACTGTTCCACCATGTTAGTGAAATGTTGCCTCCTGCTAACACGTTCCGTATCAGGAGGTGGTGCAGTTAGCTGTGGCGTGGTGACAAAACTTTTCCACATCTCTGCCATGCTAACCCTGCCCTCAGAGGAGCTGGCCGTGACACAGCTGCGTTGGTGACCTCTTGCTCCTCCTCTGCCTTCGCCTTCCACTGGTTCCCCTGTGACATTTGGGAATGCTCTCAGTAGCGCGTCTACCAACGTGCGCTTGTACTCGCGCATCTTCCTATCACGCTCCAGTGTAGGAAGTAAGGTGGGCACATTGTCTTTGTACCGGGGATCCAGCAGGGTGGCAACCCAGTAGTCTGCACACGTTAAAATGTGGGCAACTCTGCTGTCGTTGCGCAGGCACTGCAGCATGTAGTCGCTCATGTGTGCCAGGCTGCCCAGAGGTAAGGACAAGCTGTCCTCTGTGGGAGGCGTATCGTCATCGTCCTGTGTTTCCCCCCAGCCACGCACCAGTGATGGGCCCGAGCTGCTTTGGGTGCCACCCCGCTGTGAACATGCTTCATCCTCATCCTCCTCCACCTCCTCCTCGTCTTCCAGTAGTGGGCCCTGTCTGGCCACATTTGTACCTGGCCTCTGGTGTTGCAAAAAACCTCCCTCTGAGTCACTTTGAAGAGACTGGCCTGAAAGTGCTAAAAATGACCCCTCTTCCTCCTCTTCCTCCTGGGCCACCTCCTCTTCCATCATCGCCCTAAGTGTTTTCTCAAGGAGACATAGAAGTGGTATTGTAACGCTGATAACGGCGTCATCGCCACTGGCCATGTTGGTGGAGTACTCGAAACAGCGCAACAGGGCACACAGGTCTCGCATGGAGGCCCAGTCATTGGTGGTGAAGTGGGTCTGATCCGCAGTGCGACTGACCCGTGCGTGCTGCAGCTGAAACTCCACTATGGCCTGCTGCTGTCCAGCATATGCAAGGTGGAGTCCCACCTGGTGGGCACGTCGCATATGAGGCGGTGAGCGGGAAGGCCGAAGTTACGCTGTAGCGCAGACAGGCGAGCAGCGGCAGGGTGTGAACCCTGGAAGCGCGAACAGACGGCCCGCACTTTATGCAGCAGCTCTGACATGTCGGGGTAGTTGCGAATGAACTTCTGCACCACCAAATTCAGCACATGCGCCAGGCAAGGGATGTGCGTCAAACCGGCTAGTCCCAGAGCTGCAACGAGATTTCGCCCATTATCGCACACCACCAGGCCGGGCTTGAGGCTCACCAGCAGCAACCACTCGTCGGTCTGTTGTTCTATACCCCGCCACAACTCCTGTGCGGTGTGGGGCCTGTCCCCCAAACATATGAGTTTCAGAATGGCCTGCTGACGTTTACCCCGGGCTGTGCTGAAGTTGGTGGTGAAGGTGTGTGGCTGACTGGATGAGCAGGTGGAAGAAGAGGAGGAGGAAGCTGAGTAGGAGGAGGAGGAGACAGGAGGCAAAGAATGTTGCCCTGCGATCCTTGGCGGCGGAAGGACGTGCGCCAAACAGCTCTCCGCCTGGGGCCCAGCCGCCACTACATTTACCCAGTGTGCAGTTAGGGAGATATAGCGTCCCTGGCCGTGCTTACTGGTCCACGTATCTGTGGTTAGGTGGACCTTGCCACAGATGGCGTTGCGCAGTGCACACTTGATTTTATCGGACACTTGTTTGTGCAGGGAAGGCACGGCTCTCTTAGAGAAGTAGTGGCGGCTGGGAACAACATACTGTGGGACAGCAAGTGACATGAGCTGTTTGAAGCTGTGTGTGTCCACCAGCCTAAATGACAGCATTTCATAGGCCAGTAGTTTAGAAATGCTGGCATTCAGGGCCAGGGATCGAGGGTGGCTAGGTGGGAATTTACGCTTTCTCTCAAATGTTTGTGAGATGGAGAGCTGAACGCTGCCATGTGACATGGTTGAGATGCTTGGTGACGCAGGTGGTGGTGTTGGTGGTACATCCCATGTTTGCTGGGCGGCAGGTGCCAACGTTCCTCCAGAGGCAGAGGAAGAGGCCGAGGCGGCGGCAGCAGCAGCAGAAGAGGCCGAGGCGGCGGCAGCAGCAGAAGAGGCCGAGGCGGCAGCAGCAGAAGAGGTAGCAGGGGGAGCCTGAGTGACTTCCTTGTTTTTAAGGTGTTTACTCCACTGCAGTTCATGCTTTGCATGCAGGTGCCTGGTCATGCAGGTTGTGCTAAGGTTCAGAACGTTAATGCCTCGCTTCAGGCTCTGATGGCACAGCGTGCAAACCACTCGGGTCTTGTCGTCAGCACATTGTTTGAAGAAGTGCCATGCCAGGGAACTCCTTGAAGCTGCCTTAGGCGTGCTCGGTCCCAGATGGCGGCGGTCAGTAGCAGGCGGAGTCTCTTGGCGGCGGGTGTTCTGATTTTGCCCACTGCTCCCTCTTTTGCTACGCTGTTGGCTCGGTCTCACCACTGCCTCTTCCTCCGAACTGTGAAAGTCAGTGGCACGACCTTCATTCCATGTGGGGTCTAGGACCTCATCGTCCCCTGCATCGTCTTCCACCCAGTCTTGACCCCTGACCTCCTGTTCAGTCTGCACACTGCAGAAAGACGCAGCAGTTGGCACCTGTGTTTCGTCACCATCAGAGGCGTGCTGAGGTGGTATTCCCATGTCCTCATCATCAGGAAACATAAGTGGTTGTGCGTTAGTGCATTCTATCTCTTCCACCCCTGGTGAAGGGCTAGGTGGATGCCCTTGGAAAACCCTGGCAGCAGAGTCTTCAAACAGCATAAGAGACTGCTGCATAACTTGAGGCTCAGACAGTTTCCCTGATATGCATGGGGGTGATGTGACAGACTGATGGGCTTGGTTTTCATGCGCCATCTGTGCGCTTTCTGCAGAAGACTGGGTGGGAGATAATGTGAACGTGCTGGATGCACTGTCGGCCACCCAATTGACTAATGCCTGTACCTGCTCAGGCCTTACCATCCTTAGAACGGCATTGGGCCCCACCAAATATCCATGTAAATTCTGGCGGCTACTGAGACCTAAGGTAGTTGGTTCACTAGGACGTGTGGCTGTGGCAGAACGGCCACTTCCTCTCCCAGCACCAGAGGGTCCACTAACACCACCACGACCATGTCCACGTCCGCGTCCGCGTCCCTTATTAGATGTTTTCCTCATTGTTCCCGTTCACCACAATTTTGAGAATGGCAAATTTGGGAATGCTTTTTCAACCCAGAACAAAAAGTCTGCTTTGACTGTGTCACGAGGGTATCGAGAACCACGCCTGACTCCGTTATACCCGGGGTCAGGAAGTCGCAGCGGTTGGCTGCACGCTCTATTTAAGATAGGGCTGTTTTCCTTATGGTAGCTTTCTGGGTTTGCTTTGCAAACCCTTTTGGCTCACTCAGGGATCCGTAGCTCCTTCTCCTCAGCTGTTCCTTGTCCAGCACTCCCAGACCTCCTTACATTCCTCTCTCACACTTCTCTGGTGGCCAGAGATAGAGCTTCCTGCCTGGACATCTATTCTGACCTTCTGGAGCTGTGTTGCTGCGTTCGCTGGTAGTTGGTCCAGAACGCTACCCTCCGGATCCCTGTTGGACCTTTTTGGTTTATTGTGGTCGCACACCTGGGTGTATGTGTTTGTCTGCTTTGTCTGTCCTCTCCCTGGTGTTTCCCTCTTAGTGATAGTGGTGCGGACTAGCGATCCCACCGGCCTGTTCACTACCTAGGGCTCATATTAGGGAAAGCCAGGGTTTAGGCACGTGATCGCCGCACGGGTGAGGAAGCCGTCTAGGGACGTCAGGGCAGTCAGGTGCCAGCCGCAAGGTGAGTTAGGGGTCACCACCTTTCCCTCTCCCTTGGGCAGGGCTTTCCCTGTTTTCCTCCCTGTGCGTGACGTCGGTCATTACAGACGGTCACTACAAATAACTTGACCAGCTAAAACTGTGCAGATTTGGTTGAATAGAGATGTGAGACCTGTTTTTTTTTGCGCTGTGTGACAGTTATAGCTTTAATCACAGAATGACACTTCTATCAGCACGCTAGCGTGTGTCTTAGGTTTTTCTGAATGATACTATCAATAACTTTAATGGAAGATTTTCTTTTTGGGATAGATTTCAAGTAGGCCTGAAATACCACAAACTAGTTATTTTCAGAATGGCAAATTTGGGAATGCTTTTTCAACCCAGAACAAAAAGTCTGCTTTGACAGTCACTACAAATAACTTGACCAGCTAAAACTGTGCAGATTTGGTTGAATAGAAATGTCAGGTCTATTTTTTAGGCGCTGGGTGACAGGCTCAACTTGCCCCTGATGTAATATATGGCCAAAAAATAACCAGACTGTTGATGGTTAAATGCACTTCGGTGACACAGGCTCAGCCTGCAGCTGATGTAGTATATGGCCAAAAAATAATCAGACTGTTGATGGTTAAATGCACTTGGGTGAAACAGGCTCAGCCTGCAGCTGATGTAGTATATGGCCAAAAAATAACCAGACTGTTGATGGTTAAATGCACTTCGGTGACACAGGCTCAGCCTGCAGCTGATGTAGGATATAGCACAAAATAACCACACTATCGATGGTTAAATACACTTGGTGATAGCTCGTGCTGGCGCACCACAAGTCACAAAATGGCCTCCGATCACCCCAGAAAAAAAGTGATCTAAAAAACGCTCTGGGCAGCCTCAAAAAAGTGAGCAAGTCAATAATAGCACTTCAATGATCCACAGCTGCAGATCGATCACAGAATGAAGTCTTTTGGAGGAGTTAATCTGCCTAATCTCGCCCTAACGTCGCAGCTGCAACCTCTCCCTATACTGATCATAGCAGAGTGACGTGCGGCGCTACGTGACTCCAGCTTAAATAGAGGCTGGGTCACATGGTGCACTGGCCAATTACAGCCATGCCAATAGTAGGCAAGGCTGTGATGGCCTCTTGGGGCAAGTAGTATGACGCTTGTTGATTGGCTGCTTTGCAGCCTTTCAAAAAGCGCCAAGAAAGCACCGAACCCGAACCCGGACTTTTACGAAAATGTTCGGGTTCGGGTCCGTGTCACGGACACCCCAAAATTCGGTACGAACCCGAACTATACAGTTCGGGTTCGCTCATCCCTACCCCCACTCTGATCCGTGACAACAATAATTGGATAGGTTCTATTTTTTTGCGGAATGGACATGAGAACCTACGGACAAGGTCTGCACACAGAGTAATTCCCATTTTCTGTGGCCCCATTGAAGTGAATGGTTCCACATATGGGGCAAAAAAAAATGGAATGGACACAGAAAAAAAATATGTTTGTGTGCATGAGCCCAAATACAAATGTGACATCTAGAATTAACTCCAGACCTTTTACCTGCTTAAGTCATGAAGTATTAATCAGAGAGTAGCCCATGCAGCCTATTGATTATATAACTGCACCTTGAATATGCTTTAGTAAACAACTAAAATGCAATAACATGTGTCACTATCCAAATATTTCTGGGCCTAACTGTAGATAGATAGATAGTTCTAGACAGATATAATGTTAAATAGTTATAGACAGATGTACTGTAAGATATTTATAGACAGATATATTGTAAGATAGTTATAGACAGATATACTGTAAGGTATTTATCGACAGATACTGTATACTGTAAGATAGTTATAGATAGATATACTATAATATAGTTATAGACAGATATACTGTAAAATAGTTATAGGCAGATATACTGTGAGATACATAGTTATAGACAGATATACTGTAAGATAGTTATAGAAAGATATAATGTAAAATAGTTATAGACATAAATACTGTAAGATACATAGACAGATATACTAGAAGATTGTGAAAAATATATATAGATAGATAGATATGAGATGGATAGATAGACCATTTACCTGAGACACTTTCAAACTACTTTCACAGTCTTGATGCTGTATACCCATTACAAAGCTTTCAGGATAATGCAGATAAATTAAAAATAATGAAGACTCTAGTGGTTAGTGATGTATTCAATCTCTCCAACACAATGAAGTTACAGTCACTCAGTTGGATAGAAAATGACCAGACTAAAACAACTAAAGGAAAAATCTGATGAAATACTGGTAATCAATAGAAAACTAAACAGACAAATGATTATGCAATGTCTAATTTTATTTATTTACCACTTTGTATCTATTTGTATTAAAACTTACAGCACATGTTACTGATATAGGAAATTGACATCAACTTTAAACTGAATGAAAATAAAGCTTTCATGGTAAATTGATTATTATACATTGTATCCATGCATCGTGTCCAATACCAACAGCTTTTAAGAGAATATTATTTATTATAAGACTTCAGTGACTCAGCAAGACATTTTAATTTTAGTTTTTGTCTATCTACAAATTATTAGGATATTTTTTTTAAACTCCAAGTTGCAAACTGCAGGAGAAGGGGCAAAATTATTTCATGGCATTCCCTGAACTGAATTAAATCAAACTAAATTGTCACCGACTAAGGCCTCTTTCACACTTGCGTTGTTGGGATCCGGCATGCACTTCCGTTGCCGGAGGTGCCCGCCGGATCCGGAAAAACGCAAGTGTACTGAAAGCATTTGAAGACGGAACCGTCTTCCAAATGCTTTCAGTGTTACTATGGCACCCAGGACGCTATTAAAGTCCTGGTTGCCATAGTAGGAGCGGGGAGCAGGGGAGCGGTATACTTACAGTCCGTGCGGCTCCTGGGGCGCTCCAGAATGACGTCAGAGCGCCCCATGCGCATGGATGACGTGATCCATGCGATCACGTGATCCATGCGCTTGGGGCGCCCTGACGTCACTCTGGAGCGCCCGGGGAGCCGCACGGACGGTAAGTATGCTGCTCCCCCGCTCCCCGCTACACTTTACCATGGCTGTAAGGACTTTAGCGTCCCGGCAGCCATGGTAACCATTCAGAAAAAGCTAAATGTCGGCTCCGGCAATGCGCCGAAACGACGTTTAGCTTAAGGCCGGATCCGGATCAATGCCTTCAAATGGGCATTAATTCCGGATCCGGCCTTGCGGCAAGTGTTCCGGATTTTTGGCCGGAGCAAAAAGCGCAGCATGCTGCGGTATTTTCTCCGGCCAACAAACGTTCCGTTCCGGAACTGAAGACATCCTGATGCATCCTGAACAGATTTCTCTCCATTCAGAATGCATTAGGATAATCCTGATCAGGATTCTTCCGGCATAGAGCCCCGACGACGGAACTCTATGCCGGAAGACAATAACGCAAGTGTGAAGGAGCCCTAAAACTAGAAAAACACGTGTTACAGAACCTTATTAATTTTGACCCTTAAACCCCTCAAGTAGGTCAAGTAGGTATGAAGATTCCCTGCAGGAAGCAGAAGAATGGCAAGGAGCAAGGGAAAATAATTGCATTTTCTCTGAATTAGAATAGGTTGGTCACCTTTTTTGTCTTGGCAAACTTCCTATCCTGGCCTGAACTGCAAAGGAAAGCATATCTATCTGATCCCTGCCACTGGGTCCCAGCTCCTTTATTCCCTGGCCTCGGCTGTCTGGCTCTAGTTCCCTGCTGTCAACATTTGCTTTGACGCCGATGCAGCCAATAACTGGACACAGCAGTGACTTGCCCTTCTTGCTTTATGTGACTAGTTGACATAATGCAAGGGGGGACAGGTCACCACTATGGTCAGTCATTGGCTGCTGAGGCCAAGGAGGAGCCAGGAGACAGCAGGTAAGTCTGTCCAGCTGTCCAAAAAAGTGGCCAACCCTATTAAGACATCTTGAAATATAAAAATCATTTGGGTCACTCAGTAAAATAATAAACTAACCACAGAGATATTATAGAGTATACAAGTAATGCAAGAGGAGAACAGTGGTTCTACCTTTCTTCTTATAGATATAAGTATGCATACTCTTCTGCATAACTGACTAGTAATAATAATGCACTTGTGACAGTGGCAAATATAGACAGAGTACCCCTGTGGTCTAAAAACTAATAGATATAGAGAATGCCATGTGCACCACAGGGAACCTCTCTGCTGATTTGTCTGGTATATCACAATAGAATCATTAACAAAATCTGTTACGTGCAATCTAGCTGACAGTAGGAAGTATTGCAATTCTAGTTTGAAGGTGAGGAGCCCCTTTTCTATAGAGACCCTGAGCAGCTGCACAAGATACATTTATGATATGTTTATCCTTCATTCTGTCAGTTTTCCTATACTGATACTTCACTCCTCAAAATTAAAATCACAAACACCAAAAAGGAAAAATCATGGAATTATGGAAATCTCAGACTTGATAGACATGTTCATTATATAAAAATTATTAAAAATGGAAATAAAATATTCAAAACATCTCAATTTATTCAGTTGTCTGAGGAATGTTCTTCCATGCTGAATGCACTTAGGCATGCAAATCATCAAGATCTGCTACTGGCAGCTCCCTTTGAAATAGCCAACTAGTGACATTCAACATATACTTGGAGATTCTGCAGGCCATGGTAGCACTTTCAGGCCATGTAGGCTGTTCACAGTAGCATGAGCAACATGTGGCCCTGGAAAATGGCTCCTGAGACACTTTGGAAAAACGCAGTAGCACTGGTTTCACAAGAAAATCAATGCAAAGTCGAGCTGCTAGTATATCTGAAATGAAGACTGGAAGGGTCCAGCTACCATATACTATGCCACCCCACACCATAATCCTAGGAGTAGGATCTGTGTTGCGCTCCATTCTGAATGCCTCTTCATGGCATTGCCTAATTGCCCTGCAGACCAGTCTCTGGCTATCACTGCATTCTAGACAAAGTGGGCTCATTGTTGCAGAGGATAGACCTCCATTCCATCCCCCACTGCCTGTCCTGACGTGCATCATGATATCGAGGGATAAGCGTACTTATGTTTCAAGTTCGGCATACAAGGTTCAGGTTCGCGTTATCTAAGATTTCTGTTATAAATTCCGTAACCACGGACCATAAGTTATGGTCCGTGGTAGCGGAATCCATAAAGGAATTCTTAGATAACCCGAACCTTGTGCGCCTAACTTGAAACACAAGTTCGCTCATCCCTAATGATATCTTTTGAGAGCGGTGGCGTGAGGTCAGCGGAACACCTGTAGCTGGATGTCTGGCTCGTAGCTGTCATGCAAACGCCTTCTGATGGTTTGTGTAGACACTGTTTTCCACCATAGGCTTGGGATTTGATGTCTAATTTTACTTGTAGTACAGAATTGATCCCCACGCACCATTCTTCTAATCAAGCAATCAGTCCGTGCAGAGATTTGCCACTGTGCACCTCTTGCTGTCATCCCAGTTCAACGTTGTTCTCCCAACCAAGTGCTTGAAAATTTGATCATCTGCAGATCTTAGTAACACTTACTACTTCCTAGATGTGCATAAACTGACAGCTTGTCCTTCTTGTTTTTGCAATTTCAAAGTTGAGGAGTATATTGTTGGCTAATAGCTATAGAAAAAGCACCAGCTTCTCCGAACAAAAGGGCAGAGAAAGTAAGTGTTTGTTAGCCACTAACCAGCATCAACATGGGAATCTTAATGTGAAAATTCATATTTAGGCCTCCTTTTTTCCGTTTACGGGCTGTTTTTTGCGTTCCGTATACGGTCCGTATACGGAACCATTCATTTCAATGGTTCTGCAAAAAAAACAAAATGTATTCCGTATTCATTACATTTCGGTATTTCCATTTTTCCGTTCCATTGAAAGATAGAACATGTCCTATTATTGCCCGTAAATCACGTTCCGTGGCTCTATTTAAGTCAATGGGTCCGGAAAAAAAAAAAACTGAACACATACGGAATGTACTCCGTTTGTCTTCCGTATCCGTTCCATTTTTGCGGAACCATCTATTGAAAATGTTATGTCCAACCCAATTTTTTTTTGTAATTACTGTATATGCCATACGGAAAAATGGAACGGAAACACAACCTAAACAAAGAAATGGAACAACAGATCCGTGAAAAATGGACCGCAAAACACTGAAAAAGCCATACGGTCGTGTGCAGGAGGCCTTAGGCTAATGCAATAAAGTCCCTCATTTTGTGTACCTCTTTATAGTGATGGCCTACTAAGTAGATGAATACTTTTTATAGGACTTAGGCCTCATGCACACGAAGGTTGTGTGCATCCGTGGCCATTGTGCCGTTTTCCATTTTTTTTCGCTGACCCATTGACTTTCAATGGGTCCGTGGAAAAAACTGAAAATGCACCGTTTTGCAGCCGCATCCGTGATCCGTGTTTCCTGTCCGTCAAAAAAAATGACCTGTCCTATTTTTTTTAAAGGACAACGGTTCACACACCCATTCAAGTCAATGGGTCCGTGAAAAAAAAAAGGATGCGCACAAGATTGGCATCCGCGTCCGTGGTCAGTGGCCGTAGGCTACTTTCACACAGACGGATCCGCAGATCCGTCTGCATAAAAGCTTTTTCAGAGCTGAGTTTTCACTTCGTGAAAACCCAGATCCGACAGTATATTCTAACACAGAGGCGTTCCCATAGTGATGGGGACGCTTCTAGTTAGAATATACTTTGAACTGTGTACATGACTGCCCCCTGCTGCCTGGCAACACCCGATCTCTTACAGGGGGCTGTGATCCGCACAATTAACCCCTCAGGTGCTGCACCTGAGGGGTTAATTGTGCGTATCATAGCCCCCTGTAAGAGATCATGTGCTGCCAGGCAGGAGGGGGCACACCCCCCTCCCTCCCCAGTTTTAAATTCATTGGTGGCCAGTGGGCCCCCCTCCCTCCCCTGTATTACTGTCCATTCATTGGTGGCCAGTGAGCCCCCACTCCCTCCCCTGTAGTACTGTAGATTCATTGGTGGCCAGTGGGCCCCCCTCCCTCCCCTGTAGTACTGTAGATTCATTGGTGGCCAGTGGGCCCCTCCTCCCTCCCCTGTATTACTGTCCATTCATTGGTGGCCAGTGGGCCCCCCCTCCCTCCCCTGTATTACTGTCCATTCATTGGTGACCAGTGGGCCCCCCCTCCCTCCCCTGTAGTACTGTAGATTCATTGGTGGCCAGTGGGCCCCCCTCCCTCCCCTGTAGTACTGTAGATTCATTGGTGGCCAGTGGGCCCCCCTCCCTCCCCTGTATTACTGTCCATTCATTGGTGGCCAGTGGGCCCCCCTCCCTCCTAATTAAAATCTCCCCCCTATCATTGGTGGCAGCGGAGAGTTCCGATCGGAGTCCCAGTTTAATCGCTGGGGCTCCGATCGGTAACCATGGCAACCAGGACGCTACTGCAGTCCTGGTTGCCATGGTTACTTAGCATTTTTTAGAAGCATTATACTTACCTGTGAGCTGCGATGTCTGTGACCGGCCGGGCACTCCTCCTACTGGTAAGTGAAAGGTCTGTGCGGCGCATTGCTTATAGCACAGACCTGTCACTTAACAGTAGGAGGAGCGCCCGGCCGGTCACAGACATCGCAGCTTACAGGTAAGTATAATGCTTCTAAAAATTGCTAAGTAACCATGGCAACCAGGACTGCAGTAGCGTCCTGGTTGCCATGGTTACAGATCGGAGCCCCAGCGATTAAACTGGGACTCCGATCGGAACTCTCCGCTGCCACCAATGATGGGGGGGTCGGTCATTTTAATTAGGGGGGGCCGGCCGCACTGGCCACCAATGTCTTAAATACAAGGGAGGGAGGGGGGCCGGCCGCACTGGCCACCAATGTATTAAATACAAGGGAGGGAGGGGGGCCGGCCGCACTGGCCACCAATGAGTTAAATACAGGGGAGGGAGGGGGGGCCGCACTGGCCACCAATGAGTTAAATACAGGGGGGGGTCATGTACAGGCAGCAGGGGGCAGTCATGTACAGTCGTGGCCAAAAGTTTTGAGAATTACATAAATATTGGAAATTGGAAAAGTTGCTGCTTAATTTTTATAATAGCAATTTGCATATACTCCAGAATGTTATGAAGAGTGATCAGATGAATTGCATAGTCCTTCTTTGCCATGAAAATTAACTTAATCCCAAAAAAACCTTTCCACTGCATTTCATTGCTGTCATTAAAGGACCTGCTGAGATCATTTCAGTAATCGTCTTGTTAACTCAGGTGAGAATGTTGACGAGCACAAGGCTGGAGATCATTATGTCAGGCTGATTGGGTTAAAATGGCAGACTTGACATGTTAAAAGGAGGGTGATGCTTGAAATCATTGTTCTTCCATTGTTAACCATGGTGACCTGCAAAGAAACGCATGCAGCCATCATTGCGTTGCATAAAAATGGCTTCACAGGCAAGGATATTGTGGCTACTAAGATTGCACCTCAATCAACAATTTATAGGATCATCAAGAACTTCAAGGAAAGAGGTTCAATTCTTGTTAAGGCTTCAGGGCGTCCAAGATAGTCCAGCAAGCGCCAGGATCGTCTCCTAAAAAGGATTCAGCTGCGGGATCGGAGTGCCACCAGTGCAGAGCTTGCTCAGGAACGGCAGCAGGCAGGTGTGAGCGCATCAGCACGCACAGTGAGGCGAAGACTTTTGGAAGATGGCCTGGTGTCAAGAAGGCCAGCAAAGTAGCCACTTCTCTCCAAAAAAACATCAGGGACAGATTGATCTTCTGCAGAAAGTTTGGTGAATGGACTGCTGAGGACTGGGGCAAAGTCATATTCTCCGATGAAGCCTCTTTCCGATTGTTTGGGGCATCTGGAAAAAGGCTTGTCCGGAGAAGAAAAGGTGAGCACTACCATCAGTCCTGTGTCATGCCAACAGTAAAGCATCCTGAGACCATTCATGTGTGGGGTTGCTTTTCATCCAAGAGAGTAGGCTCACTCACAATTTTGCCCAAAAACACAGCCATGAATAAAGAATGGTACCAAAACACCCTCCAACAGCAACTTCTTCCAACAATCCAACAACAGTTTGGTGAAGAACAATGCATTTTCCAGCACGATGGAGCACCGTGCCATAAGGCAAAAGTGATAACTAAGTGGCTCAGGGACCAAAACATTGACATTTTGGGTCCATGGCCTGGAAACTCCCCAGGTCTTAATCCCATTGAGAACTTGTGGTCAATCCTCAAGAGGCAGGTGGACAAACAAAAACCCACTAATTCTGACAAACTCCAAGAAGTGATTTTGAAAGAATGGGTTGCTGTCAGTCAGGAATTGGCCCAGAAGTTAATTGAGAGCATGTCCAGTCGAATTGCAGAGGTCCTGAGAAAGAAGGGCCAACACTGCAAATACTGACTCTTTGCATAAATGTCATGTAATTGTCGATAAAAGCCTTTGAAACGTATGAAGTGCGTGTAATTATATTTCACTACATCACAGAAACAACTGAAACAAAGATCTAAAAGCAGTTTAGCAGCAGACTTTGTGAAAACTAATATTTGTGTCATTCTCAAAACTTTTGGCCACGACTGTACACAGTTCTTTTAGTATATTCTAACCTGAAGCGTCCCCATCACCATGGGAACGCCTCTGTGTTAGAATATACTGTCGGATCTGAGTTTCACGATCTAACTCAAATCCGATGGTATATTCTAACATAGAGGTGTTCCCATGGTGATGGGGACGCTTCAAGTTAAAATATACCATCGGATTGGAGAAAACTCGGATCCGATTGTATAAAAGGGACTCCTGACTTTACATTGAAAGTCAATGGGGGACGGATCCATTTGCAATTGCACCATATTGTGTCAACGTCAAACGGATCCGTCCCCATTGACTTGCATTGTAAGTCAGGACGGATCCGTTTGGCTCTGCACGGCCAGGCGGACACCAAAACGACTTTTTTTTTCATGTCCGTGGATCCTCCAAAAATCAAGGAAGACCCACGGACGAAAAAACGATCACGGACCCTGTTTTTGCGGACCTTAAAAAAAAACAGTCGTGTGCATGAGGCCTAATCATGTGGAGTGGATAACTGGTTGAGGTTAACATGTGATATGGGTTTTAGATTTGCTTTATTATGTTACATTGATAATCAGTGACTGTATCTTAGCTACATTATGTTATTGGAGTCAATAACCTTACCCTGACTTATCTCATTCCGAGGCTGCTCAGCCTCCCTGCACCCTATTTTATCCTGAGGTTTGCTTTTGCAAATTCTCTGCAGTGTAAAAAAAAAGTCAAAAACCAGCTCACCAAAAAATCTGTTTAACCCTTTACTGACAACCAATACACCTTTTGACAGTGGTCACTAAGGGGCCTTTGGCTGGGCCGCCATCTTTTTATTGGGGCCCAGTCTAAGCTCTGCACAGGTCTCCCATGCAGTGGAGAGCAGGGGCTCAGCTTTCACGTGAGAGCTGCAATCCTACTCTAACAGCCCAGACCAGCAGAATTGCATATTCAGGCCACTTATCCCCTTAGATGCCATGGGTAATAACGCTTGTGGCATGTAAGCAGTTACAGAGGGAGCGTACTCCCTTTTTCTCCCATTGGCACCCCACTAATAAGATTTCAGAGTGTCAATGTATGTGCACACAGGCTGCGACAATAGCAAGCGACACCTCTCTACCACCGCCTACTGGTGGATGCCAGTATAGCACTGACAGTAAAAAACATTGCATTGCATGAACTATGAAATGGTTAAAAAGTTTTATTAAATAAATTCAAAGTGAAAAAATACACCTTTATTCTGTTGAAAAAATGCTTTTCAATGGAAAAAATTGAAAAAAATACAATCTCCCCATATTAGGTATCACTCTATACAATTATCTGTAGAAAGGAAAATAGAAAAAATTGGATTTTGGATGCAGCGATGCAAAAACGGTCATTTATTTAGACCTGCATTTTAGTACCGCTTGCGCTGGCACATGATGCACCTTAGTTAGGTAGAGACAGCACCCTCCCTATAACTTATGCGCATCCTCCGCCAGCCTAAATCTACGCCAGCTCCATTGCTGGTGTAGATTTAGATAATTTTCTACAGCTAAAACACGAGTAGAAAATGATAAATCAGATGGGCTGGCCGGCTCACCCCCTTCCCCACCTTTTTTTTAGACCCGGCGTGAGTGGGGATAAGTCGCATATTCAGCCGCAAATCCCCTTTGTGACCGAATCTGCAACAGATATATGCCAAAAATTAGGGTATATCCTTTATGTTTAAAAAGAAAAATGTTTTTTATTGTGCAAAAGTAGTAAAACGTATTTGGTATCGCTGTAATTATACTGACCCATTGAATAATGTTAATGTGTTATATATGCGGAAAAATGAACGCTGCACAATTTATAACGTAAAAACTGAGTGGTAGTATTACTATTTTTTTCCATCCCCCTCCCAGAAAGAGTTAATTTAAGTTAGGGCTCATGCACACGACCGTATATGTGTTTTGCGGTCCACAAAAACGGATATACAAAAAATACAGCTGACGTCCGTGTGCATTCTGTATTTTGCGGAACGGAACAGCTGGCCCCTAATAGAACAGTACTATCATTGTCCTTAATGCGGACAATAATAGGACCTGTTCTATTTTTTTGTGGAACGGACATACGGACATACAGATATACGGAAACAGAATGCACACGGAGTAACTTCCGTTTTTTTTCTGCAGACCCATTGAAATGAATGGTTCCGCATACGGTGCGCAGAAAAAACGTAACGGACACGGAAAGAAAATACATTCGTGCAAGTTGTGTGTACCCAAAAATTTTACCATTAAAAACTACAACTTGTCCCACAAAAAAACAAGTCCTCATACGACTACATCAATGGAAAAATAAAAAAGTCGTAGCTCTTGAAAGGCGACAATAAAAAAATATAAAAATCACCTGTCATTAAAGGGGTTGTACCACAAAAAATATTCTACAGCTTTCAAACCAGCGCCTGGATCTGAATCCTTTTGTAATTGCATGTAATTAAAAAATTAGCATAGCCCTTGAGTGATTCAATAAAATGTATCTGTATAGCGCCACCTGCTTTTTCTTATTTCTTTGGCTCACTTAGAAAGCCGCATATGCTCAGTTTCATCCTTTAACTGCCTCCTGAGCTGTGATAGAGAGAGCATGGACATGTCCCTTTACTGCAGAAAAGACTCTCCCCTTGAGGAGACAGGGCTGGTTCTAACTTTGGTTTGCATTTCTTGATTTTCATTTTTTTACATTAGTTATGAGAGATAACCCCATTAAGGCTTAAAACAGGCTTTCCACTAATGGTTTAAGGACAAAATCATTACAAACTGGAGAAAATAATCCCTGCTTACACTTTGCAATTAACTGCCACCTGCATGTCCAAGAGCATTCATTATTATGATGAATCCATGTCAAAATCCACTTGATTTACATGCAGATTTTAGTGTGGATTTTGCTATTGATTTGCTGCAAATTTAACTCAAGTGCATTGAGTGAAATCTGTGGCTAACCCAAAATTCAACAAGGCTAACCACTAATGTTGAGCGAACTTAAAGTTTGGGTTCGGGTTATCGAAGAATCACGTTATGGATTCCGCTACCAAGGACCATAGCGGAATTTAGAATCCATAACGCGATTCTTCGATAACCCGAACCCGAACTTTAGACCCTGAACTTAAAACACAAGTTCGCTCAACACTACTAACCACTATTGACATTGTGGTATTTCATGCACAGAGGGATAGATAGATAGATAGATAGATAGATAGATAGATAGATAGATAGATAGATAGATGGATAGATAGATAGATAGACGGATAGATAGATAGATAGATAGATAGATAGATAGATAGATAGATAGATAGATAGATAGATAGATAGATAGATAGATGGATAGATAGATAGATAGACGGATAGATAGATAGATAGATAGATAGATAGATAGATAGATAGATAGATAGATAGATAGATAGATAGATACTCTTGTCTTTATAGTTTACAGACAGTAATTTTTAACTTTGGTTTTACTCGCACACCATTCCCACAGTAGAAGCTACAACCAAGACACAGATATTTTTATTTTTTTTAGCATATTTGAATAAAAAAGGCTAACTTATGGCTGCTTAATGCGGCATCTGCAAGCAGAGATATTTGAATGACAGGCATACAAGGATGGCACATCAGCTGCCAATATGTTATGAGACCATGGCAACATTTGCTCATCCCAGAGGATTCATGCTGCTGTGTTCTGTACTTTCAGGCATGAAATAAATAATTCCAGGTGCCAGAAAAAGTGACTCTGATAAAAGAAAACAATTCATTTAGTCGGATTCCGTTTACCCCAAGGCAACAACTCTGATAAAGAAAGTTTGTCTTTTATTTGCTCATATATGTAGAGCTCCATGCATTACATTTTCTGTTTTTACTGTTTGTTATTCTCTTTGCTTAATATCACTTTTAAGCCTCTTATGTGTGTACCATTGAACTTGAAAATTACATTCACTCTTGCTGCGAAATGAACACTTCAAATCAAACCATTTTCTGCATTTCTGTTATTATTGATTTTTATAGATGTTGTACAAAAATCAGCCCAAAAGGGATCCAAAGATGTTTGTGTATTATTAGACTTTGAAATTGGGTGTTTTTATGATGTCTAGATACACAAGATAAATAAAATGTACTGACCTTTGACAAGCTGGCTTTTCCTTGATTGGTCCTAATGATGAGCATGAATATAGGTTGCCTATTTGGGCTTTGTAAATACGGTCATCAACCTTCAACTTCATAGTAGTCTTAGGCTGGGTTCACGCGGGAGTTGCGGGAAAAAGTGCGGGTGCGTTACGGGAACACCCACGATTTTTCTGCGCGAGTGCAAAACAAAACAGTTCGGGTTTGGGATCAGTGACCTTTGGTGACGTCACTCCGGTCATCACATGATCCATCACCATGGTAAAAGATCATGTGAGGGATCATGTGATGACCAGAGTGACGTCACCAAAGGTCCTGTTCATGTAATGGATGCTCACCACAGGTCCTGTTCAGCAAAGGAGACAGAAGGAGATGCCGGTCTGAGCGATCAAGTGGATTAACCTCTTAAGGACATAGGGCGTACAGGTACGCCCTTGTGCCCTGGTACTTAAGGACACAGGGCGTACATGTACGCCCTGTGTATTTTCGATCACCGCCGCGCGGCGGGCGGTGATCGGAACCCCGTGCCTGCTCAAATCATTGAGCAGGCACTTGGGGCAAATGCGCCGGGGGGTCCGGTGACCCCCCCATGCATGCGATCGCAAAAAACCGCAGGTCAATTCAGACCTGCGGTTTTCTGCGTTTCCGGGTTGTTCGGGTCTCTGAAGACCCGATAACCCGGAACAGGATGGTGATGGTGGTGTGATTTCACCCCACCAATCACCATCCAGCGATCCTGAGTGGTGATGGTGACATCACCACTCAGGATCGCTTCCTGATTGGTCTGTGGGCGGTCCGGCGGCAAATTCAAAAGAGGCAGGCGCTCCTCTCTTCCTCCTTTTGTGTTCCGGAGCCGGAGGAGAGAGGAGCTGCCTACACGTGTGTCTGCCAGCACCCCCAGGACCCGATCTGTGCCCCCAGGACCCGATCTGTGCCCCAGCACCCCCCATCAGGTACATAGGGACAGCATAGGGAAAGTTTGGTTTAGGCAGGGAAAAAAAAGGGAAAGTTAGTTTTTGAACTTTTCTAACTTTTATTGCATCACCCTAAGTTAGGGTGTCTGGGGTCCACAGCACAGCTGTGTGACCCTAGACCCCCCAGGGGTGCTGCCACTTGCCCCCCCCCCCCCCCCCCCCCCCCCCCCCACCTTTTTTGGGGTCCATTTTTTATTTTTTTTTGTGTACGCTGATTGTGGCCGGCACTTAGTGTCCGGCCACTGTTAGCGCATCGCACACCCCACCGCTGATCAACTTCGGACGGTTGATCAGCGGTTTTGATTTTTTTTTCCCCACATTTTTTGCATTTTTTTTAGTTAGTTTATTTTATTTTTTTTCTGTTAGTTTTAGGGTGAGTTCGTGAACACCCGTGCCCCCCCACACACGCACACAAAATAAAGAGTTACACACACGCACATATACACGCAGACACACACTCCCCTATGGCCCGCCGGACGTTCTCGGCCGAGGAGGCATACGCCCAGCTTGCCTCCGACTCCGAGAGTCCCAGTGAGGATGAGGATGACCTCACATTCCTGTTGTCATCCGCATCCTCCTCATCATCTAGCGATGATGATGAGCCCCCAAGGCAGCGGAGACGCCGCCAGGCGGAGCAAGGGGACCGCCATGTTAGGGACCCTGTGGCCCACACTAGTACGAGCAGCTCTGGGGCTCGTACTGGTTTCCCGGCCCACCAGTTAAATCCACCGGAGCCCCCTGCCGGTGAACTTGTCTGGTGTAGCCCAGAGCGATACGAGCCCGTGATTCCTGATTTTGTAGGCCAATCAGGAATCCAGATTTCCACAGTGGGCTACACTGAATATGACTTTTTTTGTCATTTTTTCAGTGACCCACTGGTAAATCTGATGGTGGAGCAGACGAATCTGTACGCCCAACAGTTCGTCGCTCAACACCCGGGCTCCTTTTTGGCCAGGCCCGGTGGCTGGACGCCGGTCAGTGCAGCCGAAATGAGGACATTTTGGGGCCTCGTGCTGCATATGGGCCTGGTCAAAAAACCCAGTGTCAGGCTGTACTGGAGTGGGGACGTCCTATACCAGGCCCCACTTTACAGTACAGCCATGACACGCTCCCGGTTTGAGGCCATCCGGAAATGTCTGCATTATTCCGATAATGCAGCATGTCCCCCCCGAGGTGATCCTGCCCATGACCGTCTGTATAAGATACGGCCGGTCATCGATCACTTTGGGGCCAAATTCATGGAGGCCTATGTACCTTGAAGGGAGGTCGCGGTTGATGAGTCTCTCATTGCGTTCAAGGGGAGACTCATTTTCCGCCAGTATGTGCCCTCCAAGCGGGCGAGGTATGGCGTAAAGCTATACAAAATTTGTGAGAGTACCTCAGGGTACACTTACAAATTTTGTGTGTACGAGGGGCGAGATTCCCGGATTCAACCCCCAGAATGTCCCCCCACTCTGGGTGTTACCGGGAAACTTGTGTGGGACCTTATGTACCCACTGCTGGATAAGGGTTACCACCTTTACGTGGATAACTTTTATACCAGTATCCCCTTGTTCCAGTCCCTTGCCGCCAGATCCACGTCCGCTTGTGGGACCGTGCGGAAAAATCAACGCGGCGTCCCTGCCCACCCCCTCCAGGTACCTATCCCCAGGGGTGAGACCCGTGCCCTTACCACTGGAAACCTGTTGCTGGTCAGGTATAAGGACAAGAGGGATGTCCTTATGCTGTCCACAATTCATGGTAACGGCATCACCCCTGTCCCTGTGCGAGGTACCGCGGCAACGGTCCTCAAGCCCGATTGTATCGTCGCCTACAATCGGTATATGGGAGGAGTTGATCTCTCTGATCAAGTCCTCAAGCCATATAATGCCATGCGCAAAACCCGGGCATGGTACAAAAAAGTTGCGGTCTACTTGGTGCAGGTTGCCATGTACAACTCTTTTGTACTATCCCGAAGCGCTGGCAGCACAGGGACATTCCTCCAGTTCTATGAGGCAGTCCTCAAGGCCCTGATCTTTTCGGACCGGGAAAGAGCAGGCCGGAGTACCTCGGGAACTGTAGGTGCCCGGATCGTCCCTGGCCAACACTTTCCAGGTGTGGTCCCCCATACTGGAAAGAAGGGACGAACCCAAAAAAAGTGCAGAGTGTGTCGCAGGAGGGGGATACGGAAGGACACGACTACTCAGTGCGACACGTGCCCCGATCATCCGGGCCTCTGCATTGACGGTTGCTTCAGGGAGTATCACACTTCCATGGAGTACTAAATTTATATCCCAATTTAGCACTGACATCGGATAAAAAAAATGGTTCTCAGACCTGAGACACCCAAAAAAACAAAAATAATTTATTAAAAGTAGACATATTAGGTATCGCCGCGTCGGTAATAATCTCCTCTATAAAACTACCCCATGACCAACCCCCCCAGATTAACACGGTCAAGAAAAAAAAAAAAAAAAAGGTGCAAAAAAAGTTTTTTTTTGTCACCTTACATAATAAAAAGTTTAATAGCAAGCGATCAAAAAGTCATATAGCCCCCAAAATAGTGCCAATAAAACCGTCCGCTCATCCCGCAAAAAATGAGCCCCCACATGAGATAATTGGATAAATTTTTTTTTTTAAAAATGACCCTTAGACTTTAGAGATACCCAAAAAATAATTTGTATCAAAAAAGATAATATAGTCTAAAACCTAAATAATTGTAAAAAAAAGTAGACTTATTAGGTATTGCCGCGTCCGTAAGAATCTCCTCTATAAAAATACCCCATTACCCAACCCCCCAGATTAACATGGTCAAAAAATAAAAATTAAATATGTGCAAAAAAAGAATTTTTTTGTCACCTTACATAACAAAAAGTTTAATAGCAAGCGAAAAAAAAGTCATATAGCCCCCAAAATAGTGCCAATAAAACTGTCCGCTCATCCCGCAAAAAATGAGCTCCCACATGAGATAATTGGCTAAAAAAAAAATTAAAAAATGACCCTTAGACTTTAGAGATACCCAAAAAAAAGATTTGTATCAAAAAAGATAATATAGTCAAAAACCATCGTAAAAAAAAAGTAGACTTATTAGGTATTGCCGCGTCCGTAAGAATCTCCTCTATAAAAATATCCCATTACCTAACCCCCCAGATTAACACGGTTAAAAAAATAAAAAAAAACTGTGCCAAAACCGCTATTTTTGGCACTTTTCCATTTCAATCCGTTTTTTCCGGTAACAAAACAAGGGTTAACAACCAAACAAAACTTAATATTTATTACCCTGATACTGCAGTTTACAGAAAAACCACATTTGTGGTCGTAAACTGCTGTATCAGTAAAAGGGAGGCCGCAAAAGGAAAGGACTGACATGGTTTCTGGAAGGCCGATTTTGATGGCCTTTTTTACCGACACCATGTCCCTTTTGAAGCCCCCCTGATGCACTCTAGAGTAAAAACTCCCCAAAACTGACCCCATCTAAGAAACTACACCCCTCAAGGTATTCAAAACTGATTATACAAACTTTATTAACCCTTTAGGTGTTCCTCAACAGTTAATGGCAAATGGAGATGAAATTTCAGAATTAAAATTTTTGGTAACCTTGCCTCACAAAAATGTAATATAGAGCAACCAAAAATCATATTTACCCTAAAAATAGTCCCCAAAAAAATGCCACCTTATCCCGTAGTTTCCAAAATGGGGTCACTTTTAGGGAGTTTCTACTCCAGGGGTGCATCAGAGGGGTTGAAACAGGACACGGTGTAAATAAACCGGTCCATAAAAATCAGCCCTCCAAAAACCAAACGGCGCACCTTTCACTCTACGCCCCGCTGTGTGGCCGTACATTAGTTTAGCAATAAAGATACAGTCTTGTTTGGCTGTTAACCCTTGCTTTGTTAGTGGAAAAAATGGGTTAAAATGGAAAATAAGGCAAAAAAATGAAATTTCCAAATTTCATCCCCATTTGCCAATAACTCTTGTGCAACACCTAAAGGGTTAACGACGTATGTAAAATCAGTTTTGAATACCTTGAGGGGTGTAGTTTCTTAGATGGGGTCACTTTTAGGGAGTTTCTACTCTAGGGGTGCATCAGGGGGCTTCAAATGGGACATGGTGTAAATAAACCAGTCCATAAAAATCAGCCCTCCAAAAACCAAACGGCGCACCTTTCCCTCTACGCCCCGCTGTGTGGCCGTACAGTAGTTTACGGCCACATATTGGGTGTTTCTGTAAACGGCAGAGTCAGGGCAATAAAGATACAGTCTTGTTTGGCTGTTAACCCTTGCTTTGTTAGTGGAAAAAATGGGTTAAAATGGAAAATTAGACAAAAAAATGAAATTCTCAAATTTCATCCCCATTTGCCAATAACTCTTGTGCAACACCTAAAGGGTTAACGACGTATGTAAAATCAGTTTTGAATACCTTGAGGGGTGTAGTTTCTTAGATGGGGTCACTTTTAGGGAGTTTCTACTCTAGGGGTGCATCAGGGGGCTTCAAATGGGACATGGTGTAAATAAACCAGTCCATAAAAATCAGCCCTCCAAAAACCAAACGGCGCACCTTTCCCTCTACGCCCCGCTGTGTGGCCGTACAGTAGTTTACGGCCACATATTGGGTGTTTCTGTAAACGGCAGAGTCAGGGCAATAAAGATACAGTCTTGTTTGGCTGTTAACCCTTGCTTTGTTAGTGGAAAAAATGGGTTAAAATGGAAAATTAGACAAAAAAATGAAATTCTCAAATTTCATCCCCATTTGCCAATAACTCTTGTGCAACACCTAAATGGTTAACGACGTATGTAAAATCAGTTTTGAATACCTTGAGGGGTGTAGTTTCTTAGATGGGGTCACTTTTAGGGAGTTTCTACTCTAGGGGTGCATCAGGGGGCTTCAAATGGGACATGGTGTAAATAAACCAGTCCATAAAAATCAGCCCTCCAAAAACCAAACGGCGCACCTTTCCCTCTACGCCCCGCTGTGTGGCCGTACAGTAGTTTACGGCCACATATTGGGTGTTTCTGTAAACGGCAGAGTCAGGGCAATAAAGATACAGTCTTGTTTGGCTGTTAACCCTTGCTTTGTTAGTGTAAAAAATGGGTTAAAATGGAAAATTAGACAAAAAAATGAAATTCTCAAATTTCATCCCCATTTGCCAATAACTCTTGTGCAACACCTAAAGGGTTAACGACGTATGTAAAATCAGTTTTGAATACCTTGAGGGGTGTAGTTTCTTAGATGGGGTCACTTTTAGGGAGTTTCTACTCTAGGGGTGCATCAGGGGGCTTCAAATGGGACATGGTGTAAATAAACCAGTCCATAAAAATCAGCCCTCCAAAAACCAAACAGCGCACCTTTCACTCTACGCCCCGCTGTGTGGCCGTACAGTAGTTTACGGCCACATATTGGGTGTTTCTGTAAACGGCAGAGTCAGGGCAATAAAGATACAGTCTTGTTTGGCTGTTAACCCTTGCTTTGTTAGTGGAAAAAATGGGTTAAAATGGAAAATTAGACAAAAAAATGAAATTCTCAAATTTCATCCCCATTTGCCAATAACTCTTGTGCAACACCTAAATGGTTAACGACGTATGTAAAATCAGTTTTGAATACCTTGAGGGGTGTAGTTTCTTAGATGGGGTCTTTTTGGGTGGTTTCTATTATGTAAGCCTCGCAAAGTGACTTCAGACCTAAACTGGTCCCTAAAAATTTAGTTTTTGTAAATTTCTGAAAAATTTCAAGATTTGCTTCTAAACTTCTAAGCCTTATAACATCCCCAAAAAATAAAATATCATTCCCAAAACAATTCAAACATGAAGTAGACATATGGGGAATGTAAAGTTATCACAATTTTAGGGGGTATTACTATGTATTACAGAAGTAGAGAAACTGAAACTTTGAAATTTGCTACATTTTTCCAAATTTTTGTTAAATTAGGTATTTTTTGGTGCAAAAAATTATAATTTTTTGACTTCATTTTACCAGTGTCATGAAGTACAATATGTGACGAAAAAACAATCTCAGAACGGCCTGGATAAGTCAAAGCGTTTTAAAGTTATCAGCACTTAAAGGGACTCTGGTCAGATTTGCAAAAAATGGCCTGGTCCTAAGGTGTAAAAAGGCTGTGTCCTTAAGGGGTTAAGGTGAGTTAAATATTTTTTTTATTTTTTTTAACCCCTCCAGCGCTGTTTTACTATGCATTCTGAATTCAGAATGCTATTATTTTCCCTTATAACCATGTTATAAGGGAAAATAATAATGATCGGGTCTCCATCCCGATCGTCTCCTAGCAACCGTGCGTGAAAATCGCACCGCATCCACACTTGCTTGCGGATGCTTGCGATTTTCACGCAACCCCATTCACTTCTATGGAGCCTGCGTTGCGTGAAAAACGCTGAATATAGAGCATGCTGCGATTTTCACGCAACGCACAAGTGATGCGTGAAAATCACCGCTCATCTGAACAGCCCCATTGAAATGAATGGGTCGGGATTCAGTGCGGGTGCAATACGTTCACCTACCGCATTGCCCCCGCGCGGAAATCTCGCCCGTGTGAACGCAGCCTTAGGATGGGTTCACACTAGCGTTAGGGATTCCGTTATGGCTTTCCGTTATAACATGGTTATAACGGAAAATAACAGAATCCATAAGACGGAAGGATGGATCCGTTCTTCTGCCCATAGACTTGTATTATGACGGAATGCAAAACGGAAGCCTTTAAAAGGCATTCCGTTTGCTCTCCGTCATAATAGAAGTCTATAGGAATCAAAACGGATCTGTCTGGGTCCCATTATGCAAGACGGAAAACAAAGTCTTGTCAACAGGACTTTGTTTTACGTCTTGCATGACGGGACCCAGACCGATCCGTTATGCTTTCCCATAGACTACTATTAGAACGGAAAGCAAATGGAATGCCTTTTAAAGGCTTCCGTTTTGAATTCTGTCTGGGCATTCCATTATTTTCCGTTATAACCATGTTATAACGGAAAGCCATAACGGAATCCCTAACGCTAGTGTGAACCCACCCTTAGTGGGAAAATTAAGCAAAAATAAGAATAAATGCATAGTCCATTTTGATTCAAAATTATGGGTTAGGGTGGGTTCACACTAGCGTTAGGGATTCCATTATGGCAGAAAATAACGGAATACCCAGACAGAATGCAAAACAGAAGCCTTTAAAAGGCATTCCGTTTGCTTTCCGTCCTAATAGAAGTCTATGGGAAAGCATAACGGATCCGTCTGGGTCCCGTTATGCAAGACAGAAAACAAAGTCCTGTGGACAGAACTTTGTTTTCCGTCTTGCATAACGGGACCCAGATGGATCCGTTTTGATTCCCATAGACTTCTACTAGGACGGAAAGCAAACGTAATGCCTTTTAAAGGCTTCCGTTTTGCATTCCGTCATAATACAAGTTTATAGGCAGAAAAACAGATCCGTCCTTCCGTCTTATGGATTCCGTTATTTTCCGTTATAACCATGTTATAACGGAAAGCCATAACGGAATCCTTAACACTAGTGTGAAACTACCCCTAACTATTTTCCCTGATGAAAAGAACATAGTGATGTATTGTAAATTGTAATTAATGCTAAGTTAAGTCCTTCAACACTCATGCTTTTTAAGAAATTGGCTTTCATGTGGGGAATTGTGGGAAATGTAAAAAGGATCACAAATTTGAAGTTTTATGAGGTAATGCATGCAGTTACTTATGAACACATATCCCCAATTAAACAAAATTATGCATGGCGCGTTTGGCACAATTTTCCGCCATACGGTATGTTTTAAACTATTAGGCCAGGCAACCATTGCCTATGGCAGTATTGCAACTAGTGCTCAACTTCAAATTTTTGTTATGGATCAAAAACTAATGATAAACAAATTGAGCTCATCTGGGAGTTGTGGTAATGCTGTGATTTTACAGGTAATCAAAAATTGCTGTAGAACCCTGGTCTTAAAGGGTTTTGCTGGGAAGATTAACTTTTAAGGGAAGGCTCTACATTGCATTGCCTCTGCTTCACTCCGCTGGCCGAGGCATGGACATGACCACATGTGTCGCTGCAATGACAGGCTTTAACAGTGACATGTTAATGGGAGGCAGCATGCAAGACTGGCTAAGTATCAATCTTTCTGGAGGTGAAGCAGACTAGGGGCCTTCCTGTAAAATTTTAAATTGCTAGAAAACCCCCTTTAAACTTTTATTCCTATATAGGTTAGTCAGTGGCATGCTAATAGGGGGGGCATCCGCAGTGGGAGCCCACAGTCAGAGGGGTGCCAGAGCCTAGAAGCAAAGAAGGCTTCCATTAATACAGATAGAAACGCTCATTGCTGGAGCTCAGGGAGCTGCAGTCCTGTCACTCAGCTGAAGCAGCTAGTCTTCTCCCTGCTCCACCATTCAGCCTAAAGGAGCGGATCGTGCTGCCGTCCTGTGTGGAAGGAGCCTGTAGCCCGGGAATCTGCATAAGCTCTGCCCACACAGTGCTGCAGAGCGATCTGTGTCTGCAGGGAAGAGAGAACTATGAGCTTCAGGAACGGGACAAGGTGAGTAGGTACTGTGTTTTTTTTTTGTTTTTTTTTAACAGAGGGTGCACAGAGGGCATTTCTACCATGGAGGGGGCACAGAGGGCATTTCTTCCATGGAGGGGGCACAGAGGGCATTACTACTACAAAGGGGGCACAGAGGGCAATACTAATACAAAGGAGTCACAGAGGGCATTACTACTACAAAGGGGGCACAGAGGGCATTACTACTATGAAGGGGCACAATGGGCATTACTACTATGGGGAGCACAATGGGCATTATTACTATGGAGGGGCACAGAGAGCATTACTACTATGAAGGGAGCACAATGGGCATTACTACTGTGAAGGTGCACAGAGGACATTATTACTGTTATGAGGGCACAGTGAGGGCATAACTACTCTGAAGGGGCACAGAGAGGGCACTACAACTGTGAAGGGGCACAGATAGGGCATTACTACTGTAAAAGGGGCACAGATAGGGCATAACTACTGAGAGGGGGCACAATGTTGGCATAACTACTGTGAAGGGGGCACAATGAAGGGATAAGTACTTTAAGGGGACACAATGTGGGCATAACTACTGTGAATGTTGTACAGTGAGAGCATAAATACTGCGAGGGGGCACAGTGTGAGCATAACTACCGTGAGGGGGTACAATATGGGCATAACTACCGTGAGGGGGCACATATCTGGACAAAACTACTGTGAAGGTTGTACAATTAGGGCAATACTACTGTGAGGGGGTACCATTTTTTTAGTATTTAGGGGGGTGCCAGAGAAATGACCATCCCCGCGTGCCAAACACCCTAGGAGCACCACTAAGGAAAGTGGGAACCCCCACTTACTGTATCTAGAGAATGGGGCCTCATCTTGAAGCCCCAGTTAGTAGAGAGGGGATCATGCACGTGCAGCTCCTTCCATTCACATCTATGGGGGTTCTGAAATAGTCAAGCATGGTTACTTGGTCATTTTTGGAAGTCCCACAGAAGAGAATAGAGAGCCACACATGCACACTCTTTGTTTCAATATTCTTCTGGTGGATTGCTTTGTGTTATAATGCTTTCACATAGCTACTATTTGGTCAGTGTTAGATCAGTAATTTTTATCAGTGACTGTGAGCCCAAACTAGGTGTAGGTCTAAAACACAGAACAGGTGCACAATTCTAAACAAATCGGTTCTAAACAAATCGGATTCATTACGAAGTTCACAAAAATTTGTCTGCAAAATAAATTCTAAGATTTTTTATTTGTTTTGGACAAACTGCGTAAAAACGGCACCCATATTGGCAGTAAAAATCATGAGGGAGGAAGAAGACGAAGGATTATATGACACTGGGAAGAAATGGGGGGAGAGCTTGCCCTCAATTGGCTCAGAGGCTTAAAGACAGCCTAATCAGCTAATCAGTGGGGCAGGGAGATCCCTATGCAGAACCAGCAGAAGCGTCATACTATGTTCAGCTTCTAACTAGGAAAGAGTGTGTCTTAAGTGTGTGCAGAAGAAGGTTTCACAGTATACAGAGCAAAATTGTAGTGTGATTAGGTACAATAAAGATAAACTGTATGGAAAGAATAGAAATCTAAGGCCTAGTTCACTTCAATGTTTCAGTGTTTGGTCAGTGATTTCCATCAGTGATTGCGAGCTCAAACCAGGTGCAGATCAAAAACAGAGAAAAATCAAAGAAAATAAAGTAGGGGGGTTACTTTATTGGGGGGTCACTTTATTAGGACTGGGGTCATTAGGGGTACCTTAGGAATGTATTTCTGGCTGTGCAGAGCTCTCAGGGCACAGCTCTGCACGTAGCCAGCAGCAACTAGTCAGGAGCAGGCAGTGTGACGACTGAGAGGCGGAGCAGGCACGTGTGACAGGGAAGTCTGCTCCGCCCCTCGACTGCCTGCTCCTGTGCTCCTATCAACTTTCCTCCTCCTCCCTCCTCCATAACAGCACTTCAGGCCGGCCGGTCCCTACCATCCAGCACTTGGTGAGGTCAGCTGGTCCCTACCACAGACAGTCCACAGAGGCGACCAGCCCCTGCATCACCATCTGCAGTGGCACCCTGTCCCTGCCTCCGAACACCCGCAGCGTGTCCGACTCCTTCCGCCAAGGACCAGCAGCGCGGTTGGCCCTTTGATCGCATCGCAGCACAGCATCGTGGCAGGTAACAAGTACCTTCAGAGGCCACAAGCTCCAGACTTTTTTTCCCTATATTCGCCCCTATATTCACCCCATAAGATGCACTTTTTTGGGGGGAAAAAGTACGTCTTACAGGGCGAAAAATATGGTAGCTCAAAAAAATGTCACCGTCAACACTGTATTGCTATATTGGTGGTAGGCGGACACGTTATTGCATTGCACCATGTGTTTTATATACTGTATGAAAATTCTATTTTGAACCAGTGATATTAAGAGCAAATTACATAGTTCAGAGAAATTTCACCACCAACACTTCATCGTTATGTTGGTCTTAGGTGGAGGCATAATTGAATTTCACTATGTGTTTTATACATAGTACAACATTTTCATTTTTAAACCGTAATATTAAACACAAAATACATTGCTCAAACAAATTTCACTACCAACACTGCATCATTATATTAGTGGTAATTGGATGCATTATTGTATTGCACTGTGTGTCTTATAGTACAAAATTTTTATTTTTGAACCAGTGATATTAAATGCAAATTACATAGCTCAAATAAATTTCACCATTAACACTGCATTATTCCCAAGGCAAATTGTAAATAGCAGTGTGCAATGTGTTTGTAGAAGGTAAGGGACATTTAATTGTGCCTTTGTCTTTAAATTACAGAAAACACACTTGCAATTTTGCTAGTACCGGTCAATAATTTGTGTGCATCTGACTTGTAGCTTTTTAGAAAGGAAACCTATGACTTTTCATTTATAGGCTCCATAATAAAATGTCTGTAAAGTCATCTGTACAGTAGTAGTAGTAGTGACACTTGTAGAGGTCCACTAGATCAATGTTTTTCACAGTGAGGCAGCACTGCAGAAAGAAGGCCAGGTCCTATTGACACTTGCACATTTGTCGGTCAAGTTTCCACATCAGGCGCTTATTCATCTTCTCTTCCATATACATTGGCATTGCTCCCTCTCCCCCTCCCCCATCCTATCTGTAAAGTGCAGCATTGCCATGCGGTGTTAGCACTGATCATAATTGGTAGGCACCAGGATAACACTGTTAGGGCACCAGGAGGAGGAGGATGTTGGAAATTTGAGGAAATTGCAGAGACGAGATGTGGCTTAAATTTCATCATGGCTGTCAGAGCCAAATGGACAATATGAGGAAAAAGAACATCTATATCAATAGATAGATAATATGAGATAGCCATTCCTGTAGATAATAGTTTTAGGTACTACCACTGTGATACATAGAATATGTAAATCTGAAATTATTTTTTGCTTCCAATATATCATTCAAAATGGCGTAATGTTAGTAGAAAAGGGTAGTGTTAAGCGCAAATATTCAAATAGCGAATTTTAATCGTGAATAACGGCACTTCAAGAATTTGGGAATATTTAGAATATAGTGCTATAAATTCATAATGACAAATATTCGTCATTTTTTTCGATATGAACATATGATTCCTCCCTGCTTCTTGCTTGTGGGCCAAAAAATGACGAATATTCTAAAAACGAATATATAGGACTATATTCTATAGTGCTATATATTCGTTTTTGACCCACACCTGTATTGAGCGCGCAATATTCGCATATTACGCGATCATTACCTTAAAAAAAAGAATGTAGAATATAACGAATATTCGTGAATATATGACGAATATTCTACAAAATATTCACAAAATATCACGAATTCAAATATGACCCCTGCCGCTCATCACTAGAAAAGGGTTAAGGCAGACTAAAACCATGTATTTTTTGAACCTGTGGTATGATTTAAAGTATGTAGTTAATTCAAAGAAATCTTCAGCAAGTGAACAGATGTATTAAGTGCTGCTGGCATGTTACATCTCACAAAATAGAGCATTAGGCCTATTCTCAATGCGCTCCGGCCTAATGCACACTTAATGCAGACTGCATCTGTTGGTGCAATAAGCATTTTGCATGAACACAAACTAATGAATTCAGCAGTGCTTGCTTTTCAGTACTTGAGATTCAATTTTTCCTTAATGCCTGAAAACAGAGCACCTATCAACAAAATGGAATACCGTAGAAAAATATCGAGTGAGCGAGAGTCATTTACAACTAACGAATTATTCTACATAGTACCAAGCTTTGTAACATAACCATGTTTTAGCAGGAGGCTGATGTAATTGATGAAATCCTGTGTTTTGAGTCTCTGGCCACATTCACACTTTCTTATGTTGGTCAGTATTGTGCGTCAGTATTTCCAAGCCGAAACCAGAAATGGAACAGAGACTATAATGTGATTTGCACCTCTGTTATATTTTGGACCCATTTTTGTTTGTTGGCAGTTTCCATAAAATTGAATGGAGAAAGCTGCACATATGTATGACCACCTCTCTCTTTATACTCTGCCCAGATGCCGCCACCTCATCAATATGGACTGGGGGTTTGGGGAACTGTTCTCAATGTAAATACGGATATATCCCACAATCTCACTTGCACTACCCTTTTTATATTTAATATTTATTTAACATGATATATGTATACATAAAAAGTACACAGAGACACACACGCTGTTTCATATATAACACATGAAAAAGCTTTCATTTTTAAGCATTATTTAGCCCCCTACAAACTCGTAACCCTCACCCCTCCACACACCCCAGGCATGATGAGACAAAAAAAAATTGGGTATATAAATTAATAAATAATTGTTATTAATCTGGTTTACTTAGAAAGGGTCCACAAATCTCTTGATGTTTGTCTAGTTTTTCCCTAGACTTATTTATCGCAGTTTTCTTTGCCTTATTTATCTTTATATAGTTATGATAACCGAACAGGCATATGAAAGGATTCATCAGAATTTGTATGCCAGTAATTGTATTCAATTGATCCAGTACCTGTGTCCAAAAGCGATCTCACTTTGGGCACCTCCAACTTTCGAAACCTTACATTTTGCGCAAAGGGGAGAACCTCCCTTCACATATTTAGCCACTCAAATAGGGTAATAAAAATCTCTGTAAAATAAAAATATGAGTTTGAAAAGGAGACAGTCTTATTAGATCAGATCCCTCAGATCCCTCCAAATCTCTTCACAAATATTACATCCCAGATCAAACTGCCACTTTCCTCTGTAGTGATTACTACTTCCCATCAATATATTAAAGAGTACATTATAAACCTTTGATAATGTATGTTTATCCCTCACCAAATTGAAGACCGATGCCAGGGATCCCGTCTCCAGGATATTAAGACCCCTCACATAACCTTGTTTACCTACAGCCAACCGCAATTGCATGTACTTAAAATAATAACTATTAGGTAGATTACATTCCCCTTGCAACTGAATAAAAGGTTTTAAAGCAGAGTGATCAAAGAGTTCAACCAAGCGCCATATGCCCCTTTCCCCCCTTGCACTACCCTTTAAGCAGAGAAAGATGAGAGTGTCCTCAGGTAGCTATTTCCTTCTTGGAGTCATGTTTATCATATTAGAAGAAGTAATTTATATGGTGCAGCCACATGGTCAGGTTTCTGCATGCAGTGTTAGAAGCCAAAACCAGGAGTGGATCATAAATAGAGAAAAATAAGCAGAGAAATAAAATACAATGCAACAGCACTCTGCAAAACAAAGTACAAAAAAGTATTCTGATGCTAATGCTACGCTTATTAAATACATTTGAGATTCTTGGCAAATACATTTTGTACAAAATTATTTTGGCCCGTCTGCCACACCTCAAGGCAATCTCTATAATATGGGAACCTAACACTAAATTCTACCTGTTATGTGCCATAATGGCTACCATAAAATTTGGTGCAGGTTCCACATGCATGCTGGGCCTACTCTGATTTTTATCATTTTTGGTACCAAAATGGCCTCCATTGAATCCAGGAAATGTAGGCACCAACATTCATGCCAAGCCCACTCCATGCCTCTCCTGGTGCCAGATGGCCTCCAATGAATGCAATGAGAGTCCACTCTATACCTCTCTTGGTACCAAAAGGCTTCCAGTGAGTGCAGGGAGAGCAGGGAGAACAGGCTACAGCTTTATACTTACACTATTTGAAATCAGCCTATGGGACAGACAGGCTGGTCAGGAGTGCACGACTGAATAGAGTCAGTCACACCTCTGGTACAAACTGCAAAGACCAAGTCACCATGGCTAGAAAAAAAAATACAACACATCAGCGATCTGCAAACCAAATTAAGTACAAGAAAGTATTCTGATGCTACGCTTATTAAGTAAATTTGAGATTCTTGGCAAATACATTTGTACAAAATTATTTGGGCCCGTCTGCCAAACGTCAAGGCGATCTCTGTAGGATTATAAAAGTAGAGAAAGTATATTTCCCTCCTAGTTTTAACATCCTAAACTTTATGCAGAAAACCATGTCGCCATATCCATAGCGGTTGGATAGGATTAAAAAAACATGTCTATGTTCTTCCAAAAAAGGTTGTGCCTTGTATTGCAGCTCAAATCTGAATCGAATGGGGTTCAGTGACAACACAATACCCTGCGGACATATGTGGAGTTATTTTAAAGGGTTTCTACCACCAGAAATACTATTATGTAGCTGACTGAAATTAGCGATGCGACAATGTCAGCACTACATAACAGTATGTTTCTAACGTTAGTCCCTGGAGCCGTTTTTGTTAAAAAAGCACTTTTATAGATATGCTAATGAGCCTCTAGGTGCTATGTGGGCGTCATTAGCACCTAGAGGGCTCCGTCCACTAACCATTTCAGCCACCCATCGCGTCCCTCCAGCCCGCCCCGCTCCTGTTGATTGACGTAAAACTTCTCAGTATCTCGTACCAATTCCCGCGCTTGCGCCATGCGCTTCTGTATTCTCCCGGCGTCGGCTTCCTCACTGCGCCTGCGCCAACTACGTTACAATGAGGAAGCCGGCACCAGGAGCGCAGCATTCACTCACTGCACCTGCGCCAAATACAGAAGCGCACGGCGCAGGCGCAGGAATTGGTACGAGATACTGAGAAGTTTCACCCTCAATCAACAGGAGCGGGGCAGGCTGGAGGGACGCGATGGGCGGCTGAAATTGTTAGTGGACGGAGCCCTCTAGGTGCTAATGACGCCCACATAGCACCTATAGGCTCATTAGCATATCTATAAAAGTGCTTTTTTAACAAAAACGGCTGCAGGGACTAATGTTAGAAACATACTGTTATGTAGTGCTGACATTAGCGCATCGCTAATGTCAGTCAGCTACATAACAGTATTTCTGGTGGTAGAAACCTTTTAAGAAGAAAGCGGAAGTCATATGAGCCACCCCTTTAATACTCATTTCATAGCAGCTGCATCCTAGGCTATTACCTCTCTCTTCTTCATCTTGTCTCAGCCTTTGGTGTTGTTGTGCATTTTTCCAGGTTAAAAATGTTACATAAATGTATTTCACTTGTATAAACTGCATGACCAATAACCACATCATAAAACCACAGCAATCCCAGTAAAACCAAGTGCGTTTCCAACTGCATGGTGAAAATCATTTTATGTTGCTATGTGGTACTTTCAAATAAATAGGCAAGTATAGCCAAACTAATAGAAGGTGAGCACTACATGTGCCTAGAGCAGCATAAACTGTAAATACAGCTATGACACTGCTCTTTGTAAAGGTTTCTTTTTTTTTTACAGTAGGTTCGGCTCCTGATTTTGGCTTACAAATACTGATGCAAAATACTGAGCATGTAGAAGTGGCTTACTGTACATACCCATTACAATCTCATCTAATTAAATCCTATACTGCATGATGTACATTTCTTTGTGGGTTCCCTCTGTATTGAAAAACTTAGTTGATGCTTTTAATGGGCATCAGTCAGCATACACCCTGTACAGAATTATTAGGCAAATGAGTATTTTGACCACATCATCCTCTTTATGCATGTTGTCTTACTCCAAGCTGTATAGGCTCGAAAGCCTACTACCAATTAAGCATATTAGGTGATGTGCATCTCTGTAATGAGAAGGGGTGTGGTCTAATGACATCAACACCCTATATCAGGTGTACATAATTATTAGGCAACTTCCTTTCCTTTGGCAAAATGGGTAAAAAGAAGGACTTGACAGGCTCAGAAAAGTCAAAAATAGTGAGATATCTTGCAGAGGGATGCAACACTCTTAAAATTGCAAAGCTTCTGAAGCGTGATCATCGAACAATCAAGCGTTTCATTCAAAATAGTCAACAGGGTCGCAAGAAGCGTGTGGAAAAACCAAGGCGCAAAATAACTGCCCATGAACTGAGAAAAGTCAAGCGTGCAGCTGCCAAGATGCCACTTGCCACCAGTTTGGCCATATTTCAGAGCTGCAACATCACTGGAGTGCCCAAAAGCACAAGGTGTGCAATACTCAGAGACATGGCCAAGGTAAGAAAGGCTGAAAGACGACCACCACTGAACAAGACACACAAGCTGAAACGTCAAGACTGGGCCAAGAAATATCTCAAGACTGATTTTTCTAAGGTTTTATGGACTGATGAAATGAGAGTGAGTCTTGATGGGCCCATGGCTGGATTTGTAAAGGGCAGAGAGCTCCAGTCCGACTCAGACGCCAGCAAGGTGGAGGTGGAGTACTGGTTTGGGCTGGTATCATCAAAGATGAGCTTGTGGGGCCTTTTCGGGTTGAGGATGGAGTCAAGCTCAACTCCCAGTCCTACTGCCAGTTTCTGGAAGACACCTTCTTCAAGCAGTGGTACAGGAAGAAGTCTGCATCCTTCAAGAAAAACATGATTTTCATGCAGGACAATGCTCCATCACACGCGTCCAAGTACTCCACAGCGTGGCTGGCAAGAAAGGGTATAAAAGAAGAAAATCTAATGACATGGCCTCCTTGTTCACCTGATCTGAACCCCATTGAGAACCTGTGGTCCATCATCAAATGTGAGATTTTCAAGGAGGGAAAACAGTACAACAGTGTCTGGGAGGCTGTGGTTGCTGCTGCACGCAATGTTGATGGTGAACAGATCAAAACACTGACAGAATCCATGGATGGCAGGCTTTTGAGTGTCCTTGCAAAGAAAGGTGGCTATATTGGTCACTGATTTGTTTTTGTTTTGTTTTTGAATGTCAGAAATGTATATTTGTGAATGATCAGATGTTATATTGGTTTCACTGGTAAAAATAAATAATTGAAATGGGTATATATTTGTTTTTTGTTAAGTTGCGTAATAATTATGCACAGTAATAGTCACCTGCACACACAGATATCCCCCTAAAATAGCTAAAACTAAAAACAAACTAAAAACTACTTCCAAAAATATTCAGCTTTGATATTAATGAGTTTTTTGGGTTCATTTAGAGCATGGTTCTTGTTCAATAATAAAATTAATCCTCAAAAATACAACTTGTGTAATAATTCTGCACTCCCTGTATTTGTACCTATGAAACTGGCAGACCTGTTACATGTGCACTTGGCAGCTGAAGGCATCTGTATTGGTCCCATGTTCATATGTGCCCGCAATGCTGAGAAAAATTCAATGCCTGGTACTGTCAATCAATGTGCAGAGGGTGCAGCAGTTGCTGAGCCTCTCGGAGTAATGGCAATGCCCTCGTTGCTCTTTGAGGCTCATTTGCATATATCAAAGCATCATTTTATCAGCAATAAGGACACATATGAACATGGAATAAACTCCTATAAATAACCCAACACCATACAAAATAGTCCACAGAACAACTTTATGAATGTACATACATGAAGACAATAAATATGATAAAAGACATATATAAGAAAGTGCAAGAATGTGGGGAAAACATATGTCCCCAGCAACCACGGCACTGAATGCGGTTTAAATGATACAGCTGTACAGCTTATGTGGACTAATGCCACCTGCCCATAATATTATAATTAATCGGTACCAATAAGGCATCCATAACAGATGAAGGCTAGGAACAAATACCCTGTCTCATCAGAGACAGAGAGTCCCACCACTACAGCTGCAAGCTAGTGAACAAGTATACGGGTAAATGGTGCAGTAGAATGTATACTGGTGTGCTGCTCCATTTGTACAAGGGGGCATAGGTGGGCGCCACAGTGTTTGGACCCCACAAATAAGATACTCATCCCCTATCCTGTGCATAGGGGATAAGTTTAACTCTTAGCACAAATCCTACAAGGGTCTGTTCATTATTAGAAAAACATGGCTGCTTTCTTCAAAAACAGCACCACCCCTGTCCATGGGTCATGTCTGGTATTGTAGCTAGGCTCTAGTGTTGATCGAGCACCAAAGTGCTCTGGCGCTCGGGTGCTCTGGCCGAACACATTGGGATGCTCGGGTGCTTTACCGAACACCCGAATATATTGGAAGTCAATGAGAGAACCCAAGCATTTAACCAGGCACCCCCTGCTCTGAAGAGGGGAGGGTGTCTGGTACATAGGAAAAGGTCAGAAATTGATAGAAACACCACCGAAATGGTTTGGGAACAGCATGGGGAGGATGTCTAAATGCATCTTGGACTCCCAGGTCGCTGCTGGGGACGATGTTGTCCGAGTAGTACGCCACTTTTACAGACTGACAATAATACGCACCAAACCGAAGAAAAAAATAGATTTTGGACGGAGGAAAAATTGTTAGGAAACAAATTACAAGGAAGAGGCACTAAGATACAACCTGAATATCACATAAAGGAGGGCCTCATTCACATTGTGTTACAATTGTTCGAGTAGTGGGACTCCTACACTCATAAAACCTATGCAGTAAGGGAAAGGGCTTCCAAAAATTACAAGGAACCAGCACTCCAATACACCCTTTGTTACACATAAAGGAGGGCATCATACACAGCCTTGAAAAATTATGATTGAAGGCCTGCTGTTGACTCTCAAAATCATTTGGAGCAAGGGCCTGCTGATCTGACCATCTAAAACATTATGGGCGAGGGCCTGCTGCCGCTTTGGTGACTCTAGATAACCTGGGGCTGATTGCATGTCTCCGTGACGACGACGATCCATTCGGATCAACTTTTGATGTTGTTTTCAGTGCAAACCATGGTGACCACGGGTAACGGCAATCATGGTTCGATTCCGGAGAGGGAGCCTGAGAAACGGCTATGGCTCCAAGCAAGGCAGTATGCGCGCAAATTACCTATTAGGTATAATTAGGTGCGGGCCTGCAGGTGAGCTGACCCTGTAAAAGATTTTAGGTGCAGGCCTGCTGGTGAGCTGACCCTCTAAAAAATTATACGTGAGGGCCTTCAGGTGAGCTGACCCTCTAAAACATTATATGTGAAGGCCTGCTGGTGAGATGACCCTGTAAAACATTATATAAGAGGGCCTGCTGGTGACCTGACCCTGTAAAACATTGTAGGTGAGGGCCTGCTGGTGAGCTGACCCTCTAAAACATGATATGCGAGGGCCTTCAGGTGAGCTAACCCTGTAAAAGATTGTAGGTAAAGGCCTGCTGGTGAGCTGACCCTATAAAAAATTATATGCGAGGGCTTGCTGGTGAACTGACCCTGTAAAACATTGTAGTTGAGGGCCTACTGGTAAGCTGACCCTCTAAAAAATTTTTGCAAGAGCCTTCAGGTGAGCTGACCCTGTAAAAGATTGTAGGTTAAGGCCTGCTGGTGTGCTGACCCTCTAAAAAATTATATGCGAGGGCCTGCTGGTGAGCTGACTCTGTAAATCATTGTAGGTGAGGGACTGCTAGTGAGCTGACCCTGTAAAACCTTATATGTGAGGGCCTGCTGGTAAGCTGACCCTCTAAAAAATTATATGCGAGGACCTTCAGGTGAAATGACCTTATAAAAGATTGTAGGTGAAGGCCTGCTGGTGAGCTGACCCTGTAAAAAATTATATACGAGTGCCTGCTGTTGAGCTGACCCTGTAAAAGAATGTAGGTTAAGGCCTGCTGGTGAGCTAACCCTGTAAAACATTGTAGGTGAGGGCCTGTTGGTGAGCTGACCCTTTAAAATATTATATATGAGGGCCTGCAGCTGAGCTGACCCTGTAAAACATTATATGCAAAGGGCATATATGCGAAGGCATGATATGCGACGAATAAGCATGTTGATATGATGGAAGAGGAGAAGGAGGATAAGAAAAGGAAGATTAAACCATATACCCTTGTTTGTGGTGGAAGGGGTGGATGGGAATACAGTGTATTCAGTACATTATAAACAACACATTTAAAGTGTCTTTATGTTCATCAGCTTTCCTCTGGTGGAGTCAAGAAGTCATGGTCAATCCAGGCCTTGTTCATTTTTATAAGAGTCAACCACGCACTCGAGCACATGCGTTACTTGGCCGAGTACCGCCATGTGCTGAGCATCGAGATGCTCGAGCCGAACTAATGTTTGGCCGAGCATGCTCGATCAACACTACTAGACTCCCTTGGAGTCAATGGGGCAGAGCTCCAATACCACACAAAACCTGTGGACAGACATGGTGCAGTTTTAGGAAGAAAGCAGCCATGTTTCCAGGCAGCAAGAATTAATATAATACTGGCACATTTTAGGGATTGTTAACAGTGTTAGTTCTGGCTATTAAACCTGCAGTAGGGATGGGATTTGCAGCACTAAAATACCAATATGGATTATACCCAATGAATGAGCCATCACAATTCCCATAAGGGTTGTTACCGGGTTTTCCATAGTCCAAAAGTGCAAAATCTGATAGATTATGTAGCCACATGGGAGTGGTGGGTTCATCACAGCATGACCAGGCAAATTTTCCATTTAGGACTGTAGGAAAGATAGGTGACAGCCTGTAGTAAGAACAAGGGTAACCAGACTGGTTGTTACCCAGCTTTTTCAGATATAAACATAAAGCTCTTTGCACAGCAGAATTGGTTTTACATGTCTTGACTATAAAAAAGAAAAGTATAGTATATGTGTGGTATAACTTTTTTGTGGAACCCCTGTATTAAAACGCACAGTCAGCTACGCTTTTCAATAAAGTGCAAGAAAAGGTATACAAATGCATACTTCCCAAGCCAAGCTACTATTTCAGCATTTGTCAGGTAAAATATACTGTACATGGCTATGGATATGTTCAGTGCGGATACATGACCTAAGACTAGAAATAAATGACTCAATTCTAAACGAATTAAATTCCTCTTGGGTAGCAAGGTGGCTCAGTGGTTAACACTGGTACCTGGCCATGCTGGTGTCCTAGGTTCACATTTGACAAAGGATAACATCTGCATGAAGTCTGTATGTTCTCCCCGTGCTTGTGTGGGTTTCCTCCAAAGACACACCAATAATGAATTTAGATTGTGAGCTTCACTGGGGACAGCAATTAATGAAAAGTACTGTAAAGCATTAGAATGATGTATGTCAGTGCTATATGCTATAAGTAAGTAAAATAAATAAGTTTCCCAGAAATTTGGATTCCATCTAAATCTTTTGTGATTTGCTGTTCAGTCTAATAGGCTAATGAATCAGTACAACAGCACAGGCGGTCACAATTAACATGACCTCATGTACCAGATATTTAGGTGATACAATGATGTTGTTACACCTGCACCAGGAGAAATGCAAAGCATGTCAGAAGGTGATGGGGAAAATACTTGGAGCACAACAGGGCACATTATACCTACAATAAAACCACTGGGGTACCGTGAGACATTATTATTGGGCACAATATGGAGGGCATTGCTACTAAAGGGCACTATTAAAGAGTATTATCACTATTAGGGGCACTAGTACTAGTGAGGGCTCACTGGGATAGAATTATTACTATTTGTGGGACTTTAGGTCTCGTGATGTCAAAATGTGAACAGCATGATGAGGAGGACTGTTTAAATACCAATTCTAATTGAACCAGGAAAATTATTGTGTGATTCATGGATCAAATACCTGTTGTGAATTTTGGCATTAATCTGCTTGTTAGAGAACAGAAAGTTGTGCAAAAAGTACTGAAACTTTGAAAAGTTGGACATGTGCATTCAAAGGTTTAGAGAAGGTCACAAGTTCACCTGTAAAAGTTAGATTGCATTTTAGGTTTGTCCTGAAATTTCACCCACAAGGTGGGTGAAATATCCCTAACATTTTGTGAGTAGTGTATGCCTTAAGCAGTAGGGCTGCAGGTATGGGTTAAAATAAGAATTTGGCACAGAGGTGGGGGTACCATTGCAGTTTTCACCTTAGGCAGTAGAAGGGGTAGATTCGGCCCAGGCAAAAACATTCAACTATATCTGTGCTCTAAGGACATAGGATATAGTTGTAGACTGAAAGGGAATCGCTGACAGGAATAGGGATTCCTGGCTGTCTGTCCTGATTAGGGCCCACATAACAGTATAGTGGGGCGCCAGTTGCACGTGACCGGTATTACAAGGGTAGCAGTATAGATATATAGGTATATATGACCATATACAAAATAGCTACAACAGCTCAGATGGCGGGTCTATTAATGTTATATTGGAGCTATATAGAAACATGCCATAACCATAATTAAAATGATAATTAAAATTAGAAATGAGTTAAGTCAAGGAACTTACTTCACCAGGGAGGAGGATGAACAGGATAAGCTCAAGACACCTGTCCTCCTTACCTCCCTCGCCGAGGTCGCCTGTAAGATGGATACACACCCCGTCCTCGTGTTGAAAGAAAACTTGAGGGCTTCAAACCAAGGATGCTTGTTTTATTCTAATTAAAAAGCTTGACGCGTTTCGGGGATTACAACTAAGTCCCCTTTATCAAGAGCATAAGTATAAGCATAACATAACACTGGACAGACTCACGGTTAAATAGGGAGGATGCATATCATTCGTTTGGTAGGTTCCATGTGGCATCTTATTGTGAGCAGTAACTTCCTGGTCACATGACCTCCAGGGCCGGAACAGGAAGTGTGTTAGTGGGGAACTATAACTAAATATTGTTATATTGCAGGGGTTCAATAGCTATATTCTTTAATAAAATAACATAACATTTTGCCATAGGGAAATATATTTTAGCCAGAGGTCTACACCCTCTGACTATATTCCTAGGGACTTAATTTCGCTGTGCATTCCACTGTGGAACGCACCTGTAATTTGCCTGCTGGGTAATCTGCTCTTCATTGGTGCGCTCCAGCCTGGAGCGCACCGCAGCGAATCTACTTCCTGTGTGGCTGACTGTCGCCCGATGCGATCCAAGCTGGAACGCACCGCTCTGGTTTCCTGCCGGGAGGAGTGGCTACGGTCCTTTGGATTTACGATGCGCTCCAGCCTGGAGCGCACAGCATCGGCTCCCTGCAGAGGGGAGTGGCTATAGTTCTGATTAGGGCCCCTCAGACATAACTTTGCTTGGGGTCCCAGAAATGCCAAGCCTACCCCTGCCCATAGGCATATATGTTGCTGTCAATTACTAATGCTGTCTTGGTGTTAAAAATCTTGAAAGGGGTTGGATACAGCCCTAGGAGACCTTAGAGTGTCATGCATGACTTTTAAGGGCATTCTGAGCACTTTTGATTCAGGTCAAATGTATTGATTCCCCAATCAAATCTGCCGACTGATTTGTTAGAATTGGACCCAAAATGAATATCAAGAAATTTGCTTATCTGTACCTAAGATTCAATATAAATATGATATTAAAATACTTTATAAGAGGCCAATTAGTGCACTTCCTGGCTTACAGATTATCATAGGCGCGCATACATAAAACAGCTCCTTAATATGCAGTGTAGCATTTTGTTGGAGGCCGCTCTGTGTTTCTGTAACAGGAATCCACATTTGAACTTTCCTACATTTCTACTTGTATATTCCAGGTCCAAAATATACAAGGGATTTCATTTTCCACTGAACTACACATTTGGGAGTCGGCATTCATCGCAGACAAAGCTTTCTCCATAGGGAGGGGGGGAAATTGGCAATGATATCCAGAAGCTTGGGGCTCAAATAGCTGAACAGTCTGTGTGATAAAAGAATCACTAACTGCTGGAGATATCAAACACATACATAACTAAAGACACAGAAAATATTAGCAGCAGTATTTCAGATGATATTTTTATTTGCTCATTTTTCTTTCTTTCTTTCTTTCTTTTTCTTTCTTTCTCTTTTTTTTTTGTTGTTTTTTTATTTATTTTTTCCGACAGCTGGTTCTCTTTTTTGATTATTACTTTCTTCGATCTCCTCTCATTCTTTATTTCAACTTGAATTTTTGACCATTTTATGTTAATCACTTGGACCAATGAACCAGCAATAATTGCTAGAACTTGATTAACGTACTCCTAGAAATGTGACTTTAGGTTTCATTCCTTTAATATTTTACAGATATTCTTATCTACATGGAGAGATCTTAATTGTGTACAACATGGATGCGTGCTTGTTTGTGCATAACAAAAGGAATAAGGATATTTCAGCAGGCTGGCACTGCAACAAACTGACAAGGCTTTATTATTCTGAGCAACACTCTATCAAATGTGGCCCCTATGAACAGAGAGTAATGTTAGAGAATCATCCTGGGGGCTTTTCTTCTGTGTGTGAGTGGTATCCATCTGTCAGCTGTCAGTGCCAGTGCGAGATATACAGAGCTGTCACTTCTCGTCAGCCAGCATTTGTGAGGCCTTTTGCAGCTGCTACACAACACATACTGTCCTTATTGAAGGCCAGCTAGGAATCTTAGCAATGACTGCATGAGTAAGGGAGGGGGGAAAGAGAGATGTCAGAACACTCCAGGAGAACAGTTTAGACCTATCAAACACTAATAGAAGATTTTTTTTTTTTTTTATAGAATGCAGGGATGATAACAGTTCTTTGTCGTCTTTGAAGATGCTCCCAACTAGGCTTTTTGTTTCACAGTTTATGGGAAAGCATTCAAAAATGAGTATAATGGTATTGGGAAGATATAAGAAATGGAAGGAAATAGTAGTTGAGATTAAAAACATCTAATATATATATATATATATATATATATATATTATATACACTATAAAAATGCAAGTACAGTTTGTGCACATTGAGCAACTTGAGGGTCTTCCAGTCAGTCAGGGATAGACAAAACCTTAGCGACTAAAACCAAATCAGCCCTGGAGACTCAGGTCTTTCACCATCTGCCAAATACAGGATGCTGTAACTAACCTGGTCACTGACTGCTGCCGCCAAGAGGGGAGATCACACAGAGGCTGATTCTGCATTCATCTATGTAAAAAAACAATGCAGTAATAGACAGCACACTTGGGAAACTTGCGAGGAGGAGACCATGCAGCTACTAACGATGTTATGGGAAATTGTGCAGTCCTGCTGCTTCTACTACTGCTGGGGGAAAAGAAAAGAGGTACCCTGCTGCTGATGGGGGGGGGGGGGGGGGGGGAATCTAGCCAATTCTCCCCTGTTCAGTAATAGTGGTCGGCAGACCTGGGAGGAGCAGTGGCTTGATCTAGTTCTGCAATATTTCCACACTGCCTATTTACAGTAGCTGGCAGCTACACCCAAATCATAACTGATATCATGATGTCCTGGACCTACAGTTAGGTGTTTATGCTCCTCTTCACTGCATTCACCCTGTCCACCCATTCTGACAGAGAGGAGAAAAGAAACAATGTACAGAACATAACTAGGCTGTCTATCCTTTCCTGTGTGGATACCAGATGTAAGGCTCCTTAGTAGTGGCACAGCATGCCAGTACCACCTCTATTTTTCTTTGATTCACAGGCAGCTTATAATGTCCTCAGCTGACAGCTAATCACAGGAGAGCACTTAGGACAGGAAGGGAAAGGGGAGAATAAAATACATTAGGATTGGTGGGCAAAATTGAAGAAAGCAGACAGTTTATTTAAATGCAGGGGTGTGAAACATATCATTTCCATCTTTTTACAAAAATGCCAACAGAGGCTCTGTACAGAACCTTAAGAAAACCTTCAACCTAAGATTTGTCCAGGTAAACCTAGGGTGGTCAGCATTGTGTATAGGATAAGTCAAGTCAGAAGTCAGTGGCAACTGAAAGCTCTGAGACAAAATAGTTTTGGTCCCTTCATTTTTCTGTAAAGAAATACAAACTGGCAAATTTGTAAATAATAAAATGAATGATGACTTATTAGTAGAGATGGCCTTGCGATTCGCCCGACGGTCGTTTCGCGGCGAAGTTTGCGCATTCGTGATTCGCCTAACATGCAAACATATAGAGATGTCCGCCTGCGCCATATTCTTTTGCATTGCGCCGAACTTTGACCCATGACACATCCATCAGGTGGGACAGGACAGCCAATTGAGAAGTTTCAGCACATAGACACCCCCCCACCCTATCAAAGAACCCAATCTGGCAGTCATTTTACATTCTGTGTTTTGCCAGTGTAGGGAGAGGTTGCTTTGTAGAGCAGAGACAGACTGTTAGGGACACCAAACACTAACTAATAGGGCCACAAAGTCCTTTTAAGGGCTGGTATAGGTGTGCTGTCGATAGGTGTGACATACTGAGGGGTGTGATATACTTATAATATACTTCCTAACATGGAAAGTATATTATAGTGCATTTGTATTGTGCAGCAGTTTTGTGCGGTTCTGCTGCGATACTGCAGCTATATAGAGGGACAAATGCTATTGGAACAACTAATTACAACGGGTGTGATATACCTGTTGTCCCCCCAAAAATGGATTAAGGGGTGTGATATACCTATAATATACGTTCTAACATAGAAAGTATATAGTGCATTTGTATTGTGCAGCAGTTGTGTTTGGTTCTGCTGCGATACCGCAGCTATATAGAGGGACAAGCGCAATTGGATCAACTATTTGCAATGGGTGTGATATACCGGTTGTCCCAAAAAAAATTATTGAGAAGTGTGATATACCTTGCAAACAATAATGGAAAAGTCCAGCTCACCTGCTTCTCTATCCTGCATTGTTTCTCCATCGTGCACGGAAACCACAGATGAGACCTCAATTCTTTAGCAAAAAAAAAACAAAAACATTTAAATCCAGCCCCAGAGTATTTTTGAGTTGTTTGTTCCTTTATTTTTAGTGATAAAATACACGCAGCATCAATACCATCCTCTGGTGTCCAAATAGACAGGGTGGTGTGATATAACTGCTGTGGCTAAAATAAATTTTTGAGGGCTACAATATACCTGCTTCCACAAAATACTGATTAAGGGGTTTGATATACCTGTTTCCATCAAATATTGATTGAGGCCTTCGATATACCTGCTTCCACAAAATACTGATTAAGGGGTTTGATATACCAGCTTCCACAAAATACTGATTGAGGGCTGCAATATACTTGCTTCCACAAAATACTGATTAAGGGGTTTGATATACCTGTTTCCACCAAATATTGATTGATGCCTGTGATATACCTGCTTCCACAAAATACCGATTAAGGGGTTCGATATACCTGTTTCCACCAAATACTGATTAAGGCCTACAATATACCTGCTTCCACAAAATACAGAATAAGGGATTCGATATACCTGTTTCCACAGAAAAAATGGCATGGTGTTAAACAAGCATGAAGTGCTCAAACCCATATGCAGTTGTGCATGTGTATACAGGGGAGCAAATCTTGCATTTGTAGCCCCTTGCTAATATCGATCCCCAGCAAAAATGCATACAGTTGAGGATGCCCGCAGTGGACCACAAGTACCACAATAGACAACCAACACAAGATAACATGTGGATGTGATAACCAAAATAACAATATAATAACATTTGCAAAGACAGGTGTACTCTTCGGTCTTACTAATCCCTCATACTGATGTTAAAATTGAGAGATTAGCCAACATATCCTACTGTGGAGGACATGTCTGAGCCCAAGCATTGTGCCAAGGTTTCTCAAGTAGCTCTGGACCTAACACTCACCAACCTCTGCCATATGGGCAATACCAGGAACCAGTGGGTGAATTACAGGAGCGTATGGTTCAACTCATAGCCAACTCACTAGTTACCTCCAACATGTAGCCATGCTTGCAATGGGAGGAGGGAGGAGTCTGCGAGTCCCACTCAAGACTGGCTGATATGGCCCAGGCCTTCCAGGTGCACCTAAATGTAGCCTGTGGATGGAAAACATGCACATTTAAACAGGAGTTTATACACATCCAAGCATCTCTATATACAAACCAACAGAAAAAATGGTGTGGTGTTAAACAAGCAGGAAGTGCTCAAACCCATATGCAGTTGGCATCTGTACACAGGGGAGCAAATCCTGCACTTGTAGCCTGTTGCTAATGGTGATCCCCAGCAAAAATGCATACAGTGGAGGATACCCGCAGCGGACCACAAGTAACACAATAGACATCCTACACAAGATGTGATAACCAAAATAACAATATGATAACATTTGCAAAGACAGGTGCACCCTGCAATCTTACTAAACCCTCATACTGATGTTAAAATGGAGAGATTAGCCAACATATCCTACTGTGAAGGATATGTCTGAGCCTGAGCACCGCGCCAAGGTTTCTCAAGTAGCTTGGGACCTAACACTCACCAACCTCTGCCATATGGGCAATACCAGGAGCCAGTGGGCGAATTACAGGAGCGTATGGTCCAACTCATAGCCAACTCACCAGTTACCTCCAGCATGTAGCCATACTTGCGATGAGAGGAGGAAGGAGTCTCCACAGTAGGATATGTTAGCTAATCTCTCAATTTTAACATCAGTATGAGGGTTTAGTAAGACCGCAGAGTGCACCTATCTTTGCAAATGTTATTATATTATACCTGTTTCCACCAAATATTGATTGAGGCCTACAATATACCTGCTTCCACAAAATACCGATTAAGGGATTTGATATACCTGCTTCCACAAAATACTGATTAAGAGGTTCTATATACCTGTTTCCATCGAATATTGATTGAGGCCTGCGATATACCTGCTTCCACAAAATACTGATTAACGGGTTTGATATACCTTCTTCCACAAAATACTGATTGAGGGCTACAATATACATGCTTCTACAAAATACTGATTAAGGGGTTTGATATAACTGTTTCCACCAAGTATTGATTGAGGCCTTCGATATACCTGCTTCCACAAAATACAGATTAAGGGGTTCGATATACCTGTTTCCACCAAATATTGATTGAGGCCTACGATATACCTGCTTCCACAAAATACTGACTAAGGGGTTTGATAAACCTGCCTCCTTAAAATACTGATTGAGGACTGCGATATACCTGCTTCCACAAAATACCGATTAAGGGGTTTGATATACCTGCTTCCACAAAATACTGATTGAGGGCTGCAATATACCTGCTTCCACAAAAAACTTATTAACGGGTTTGATATACCTGCTTTTACCAAATATTGAATGAGGGATGCAATATAACTGCTTCCACAAAATACTGATTAAGGGGTTTGATATACCTGCTTCCACAAAATACTGATTGAGGGCAGCGAGATACCTGCTTCCACAAAATACTGATTAAGGGGTTCGATATACCTGTTTTTACCTAATATTGATTGAGGCCTGCGTAGTGTTGAGCGAGCATGTTTGGCCGAACTGCTGTTCAGCTCGAACATGTCTATGCTCGGCACATAAGAGCGCTCGGCCGAATACTGTGGGTGCTCGAGTACAATTTAATACAATGAAAGTCAATGGGAGACCCGAGCATCAAACCAGGCACCCCCTTGCTCTGAAGAAGAGAGGGTGTCTGGTTTGCGAAAAAAGGTTAGAAATTGATGGAAACCCCATCAAAATGGTTTGCAAACAGCATTAAGAGGATGGCTGGATGCATCTTGGACTCCTATTATTTATGTCATACAATAGAAAACCACACAAAGGCTATATGCCAAAAGCCAGGTATATGCAAGCCATCAATCTATCCATGAGACAGATGACAGGCTTAGTCAGCATACCTTACAATGGCAGCATTGTGCACTAGTAGATATTCCAAACCAACTCTCCTCTGACTGAGAGCCAGTACGCCTCAAAGTTACTTCAGATCTGTTGGATGGCTTGAGTGGACCTGGGCATCTAGATCAATATCATTAGGGAGACAAAAAGTTTTCTGATTGTCCTAACATAATATTCAATAACCTTCCAATACAGTTTTGTCATGTAAAAACTCATTTGCATAAACATAGGCATATGGTAAAGACATGCCACAATTTGCATGGAAAATTTGCGATTTACACTATTCATGAACAGCGCCATCTATTGGTTTAATAGTCTTATGACAAGATTATTAGTGTAGCCTTTTGCATGGAAAATTCGCGATAAAAATTAGAATATTAGAATTAGAATATTTGCGATCTACACTACTCATGAACAGCGCCATCTCCGTCAATTTGACAGTTTGTAAAGTGGTGTGCGACAATGGTGCCAATCTGCTGAGCGTACTGAAACAGGACAAAATGACACACGTGCCATGCATGGCACACTTCCTGAACTTAGTCGTGCAGCGATTTGTTGCCAAATACCCCGGAGTCCAGGAAGTCTTTTGGCAGGCCAGGAAAATCTCTGGCCATTTTAGAAGATCTTACATGGCCATGGCTCGCCTTGCTGACGTTCAGTGGCGACACCATTTGTCCATCAGAATGCAGCATTTCCAGGCCTTGCTGCGAGAGATGCTGCATTTTACTGTTGCGGGCGCTGGCAGAGGAATTTCCACCCACAACAAAACATGTGCGTGTATTAATCCTACCGCGCCTGCAAGAAGAAGGCAGTTTGAAGATGTGTTGGTCACTTCAGATAAGAGATCATTCTTGCAGCCAACCCATCGACAGCCGTACTCCGAATCCAGCCTCAGGGAACGCCTAGACCGACAGGTTTCCGACTACATCGGGTTAATGGCCGATGTGGATGCTCTGAGAAGCGAAGAACTCCTGGACTACTGGGTGTGCAAGCTTGAACTGTGGCCAGAGCTTGCACAATTTTCCATGGAACTCTTGGCTTGCCCCTGGTCGAGTGTCCTGTCCTAAAGGACATTCAGCACAGCAGGGGGGATCGTGACCGATAAGCACACTTGCCTATCTCACGACTAGCTTCTAAAAATGAATGAGGAATGGATCTCGGAGGAATTCAACACCTGTGACGACCATGTGTAATTGGATTTCCTCATGCCAGCCCGCACATATCCACCACCACTTAGAACAAAGAATGGTCCTTGTCTTATGTATATACAGCAACATAAAAGGCCTTTTCTGTCAGGTGAATGCCTAATTTTTGGGGCCTGTACTGGTCTACAGTAAAATTTGTATCCAGTGACCGCCTAATGTATCTACAGCCACATCATCACAGTTCATTTCTGTCAGATAAATGCCTTTTTTGGGGGGCCTGTACTGGTCGACAGTAATATTTTTATCCAGTGACCGTCTAATGTACCTCCAGCCACATAATCACAAGTTATTTTCTGTCAGGTAAATGACTAAGTTTTGGGGCCTGTACTAGCCTACAGTAAGATTTGTATCCAGTGACCATCTAATATACCTCCAGCCATATCATCAGAAGTTCTTTTCTGTCAGGTGAATGCCTAATTTTTGGGGCCTGTACTGGCCTACAGTAAAATTTGTATCCGGTGACTGCTTAATGTAACGGTCACGTCCACACACACACACAGGGGGAAGGATAGTGACCACTGCGCTCCACCCTCACCCCTGGCACTGCCTACTTGCCTCACGAGTCCTGATGACAGGGGACAACTAGACGACAGTCCCTTACTTAGGATATGTGCAGGGAAGACAGACAAGACAAAATACGGAACGTGAACGGACCGGGTCAGAACCAAGAGAGCTACGCAGTACAAAGGGTTAAGCAAAGAATGGTCAGGAGAAGCCGGGGTCAAATACCAGGAGAGTAGAGAAGTACCAGAGTCCGCAAAGAGTAGTCAGGTGGGAGCTGAGGTCACAATACCAGGAGGGATGCGCAGTACAGGAGGAGCAGGCAAAGGATCATCAGAGAACAGGATCAGGTGAGTATTCAGTAGTCCAACAAATAGCCAGGAACCTAGAATTAACAGGCAACCTGTGGCCAGCAGGCTGCCTGTATTTTTAGTGGGGTCTGAGGGTCATGTGACGTGGCCAGCGTCACATGACCGACAGACAGACAAGTCGAGCACCGAGTGATCAGCTCGGCGCTCAAGGCAGACCTAGGAGCAGGGAGCCTCCCAGCTAGCAAAGCCGCCCTGGGAACGAGGCCAAACACAGATCCTCGCTCCCGAAGCTAAGCAGCAGGTCTGCGGCTGATGGGAGACCGAGTGCACCTTTGGTGCCCCGTGACAGTACCCCCCCTTTTACGAGGGGCCACCGGACCCAAGACTTCAGGCGATGGCCTTTCAGGGTGTTCTAAATGAAATTTTCAAACAAGTGTAGGAGCATGAACCTCCCTGGCGGGTACCCAAGATCTCTCTTCGGGTCCATACCCCTTCCAGTGAATCAGGTACTGTAAGGAATTACGCACTCTCCTGACATCCACTATCTTAGACACCACATACTTAACAGCATCACTAACAAGAACCGGCGGAGGCGAGGCTTTCAACGGTAAGATAAGTTCAAAATAAGTAGAGATTTATGAAATACATTATGAATGTGGAACGACTCGGGCAGCTCCAACTTAAACGATACCGGATTAATCACCTCCGTGATCTTATACAGTCCAATAAAACGAGGAGCACATTTTCTAGAAGCTACCTTGAGAGATAGATTCTTGGAGGACAACCATACTTTATCCCCAACCTGAAAGTTCACCCCCTTGGAACGTCTCCTATCAGCCTTGAGTTTTTGAGAACTTTGAGCCTTTTCTAGGTTCGATTGAACCCGGGCCGAAACTATGCACAGTTCGGAGGAGAGTTTATCCGCTTCAGGGTTAGAGGAGGAGACGGACGACCCAGAATGAAAACGGGGATGAAAACTATGGTTACAAAAGAAAGGGGAGACCCCACCAGAAGAATTGACACGGTTATTCAAAGCAAATTCAGCCAACGGAAGGAATTTGACCCATAATTGCTGGTCATCAGCAACATACAACCTCAAGAATTGTTCCACAGACTGATTAAGGCATTCAGTCTGCCCATTACTCTCAGGATGGTAGGCGGAAGAAAAAGACAATGACATTTTACATCTTTGACAGAAGGCCCTCCAGAATTTGGACACAAACTGCACACCCCTGTCAGAAACAATATTTTCCAGGATGCCATGTAAACGAACAATCTCTCTCACAAAAATAGACGCCAGGGTTTTTGCATTTGGAAGTTTAGACAGGGGAATGAAATGAACCATCTTGCTAAACCTATCGACCACTACCCAAACCACAGTCTTACCCTCTGTCAGCGGTAGGTCAGTTATAAAATCCATTGAGATATGGGACCAGGGTCTACTGGGAATGGGTAGGGGTCGTAGGTTACTAGCAGGGCGAGTCCTAGGTGTCTTAGACCTGGCACAAACCTCACAGGCTGACACGTAGGACTTGACATCCTTGGTCAGAGTGGGCCACCAATAAGATCTAGAAACCAGATCCTTAGTGCCCTCAAAACCCGAATGTCCACTAAAGACAGAATCGTGACACTCACCCAACAGCTGGAGACGAAATTGTACGGGAACAAACAACTTATCTGTTGGGGTGGATACCGGTGCCAGATGTTGTTCAGCCTTAATGCGAGCCGAGATATCCTGGGTTAGAGCTGCTAAGAAGATGTTTGCTGGTAGGATGGATTCAGGCGGTGCCTCAGTGGGTTGAAAAGCATGGAAGCCCCGAGATAATGCATCTGCCTTCACATTTTTACTTCCCGGCCTGAACGTAATGGAGAAATCAAAACGGGTAATAAACAGAGCCCATCGGGCTTGCCGGGGATTCAACTTCTTAGCAGACTCGAGAAACATTAGGTTTTTATGGTCAGTGACAACAGTTACCCAATGCCTTGCCCCCTCCAAAAAATACCTCCACTCCTCAAATGCCCATTTAATAGCCAGCAGCTCCCTATTCCCGATATCGTAGTTTCTCTCCGTGGGAGAGAATTTCCTGGAGAAGCAGGCATACGGTCTCAGGTTAGTGAGGCTAGCAGGACCTTGTGAAAGGACTGCTCCTGCGCAGTCATCGGACGCAGTCATCGGTCTTTCCTGATCAGGCTGGATCAGAATGGGAGTGCTACTAAATGCCTTTTTTAATGTTTCAAATGAAGAAATGGCCTTGGTAGACCAATTCTCCAAATCCGCCCCTTTCTTAGTAAGGTCGGTCAATGGTTTAGCAATTACAGAAAAATTAATGATAAATTTACGATAGTAATTAGCGAAACCCAAAAACCGTTGTAAGGCCTTTAACCCCTTAAGGACACAGGGCGTACAGGTACGCCCTTGTGCCCTGGTACTTAAGGACACAGGGCGTACATGTACGCCCTGTGTATTTTCGATCACCGCCGCGCGGCGGGCGATGATCGGAACCCCGAGCCTGCTCAAATCATTGAGCAGGCACTTGGGGCAAATGCGCCGGGGGGTCTGGTGACCCCCCCATGTATGCGATCGCAGAAAACCGCAGGTCAATTAAGACCTGCGGTTTTCTGCGTTTCTGGGTTATTCGGGTCTCTGAAGACCCGATAACCCGGAACAGGATGGTGATGGTGGTGTGATTTCACTCCACCAATCACCATCCAGCGATCCTGAGTGGTGATGGTGACATCACCACTTAGGATCGCTTTCTGATTGGTCTGTGGGCGGTCCGGCGGCAGATTCAAAAGAGGCAGGCGCTCCTCTCCTCCTCCTTTTGTGTTCCGGAGCCGGAGGAGAGAGGAGCTGCCTGCACGTGTGTCCGCCATCGCTGCCAGCATCCCCAGGACCCGATCTCTGCCCCCAGGACCCGATCTGTGCCCCAGCACCCCCATCAGGTACATAGGGACAGCACAGGGAAAGTTTGGTTTAGGCAGGAAAAAAAAAGGGAAAGTTAGTTTCTGAACTTTGATTGCATCACCCTAAGTTAGGGTGTCTGGGGTCCACAGCACAGCTGTGTGACCCTAGACCCCCCCAGGGGTGCTGCCACTTACCCCCCACCACCACCTGCCACTTACCCCCCACCACCACCTGAGGACATTTTGGGGCCTCGTGCTGCATATGGGCCTGGTCAAGAAACCCAGTGTCAGGCTGTACTGGAGTGGGGACGTCCTATACCAGACCCCACTTTACAGTACGGCCTTGACACGCTCCCGGTTTGAGGCCATCCGGAAATGTCTGCATTATTCCGATAATGCAGCATGTCCTTCCCCCGAGGTGATCCTGCCCATGACCGTCTGTATAAGATACGGCCGGTCATCGATCACTTTGGGGCCAAATTCATGGAGGCCTATGTACCTGGAAGGGAGGTCGTGGTTGATGAGTCTCTCCTTGCGTTCAAGGGGAGACTCATTTTCCACCAGTATGTGCCCTCCAAGCGGGCGAGGTATGGCGTGAAGCTATACAAAATTTGTGAGAGTACCTCAGAGTACACTTACAAATTTCATGTAAACGAGGGGCGAGATTCCCGGATTCAACCCCCAGAATGTCCCCCCACTCTGGGTGTTACCGGGAAACTTGTGTGGGACCTTATGTACCCACTGCTGGATAAGGGTTACCACCTTTACGTGGATAACTTTTATACCAGTATCCCCTTGTTCCAGTCCCTTGCTGCCAGATCCACGTTCGCTTGTGGGACCGTGCAGAAAAATCAACGCGGCCTCCCTGCCCACCCCCTCCAGGTACCTATCCCCAGGGGTGAGACCCGTGCCCTTACCACTGGAAACCTGTTGCTAGTCAGGTATAAGGACAAGAGGGATGTCCTTATGCTGTCCACTATTCATGGTAACGGCATCACCCCTGTCCCTGTGCGAGGTACCGCGGCAACGGTCCTCAAGCCCGATTGTATCGTTGACTACAATCGGTATATGGGAGGAGTTGATCTATCTGATCAAGTCCTCAAGCCATATAACGCCATGCGCAAAACCCGGGCATGGTACAAAAAAGTTGCGGTCTACTTGGTACAGGTTGCCATGTACAACTCTTTTGTACTATCCCGAAGCGCTGGCAGCACAGGGACATTCCTCCAGTTCTATGAGGCAGTCCTCATGGCCCTGATCTTTTCAGACCGGGAAAGAGCAGGCCGGAGTACCTCGGGAACTGTAGGTGCCCGGATCGTCCCTGGCCAACACTTTCCAGGTGTGGTCCCCCATACTGGAAAGAAGGGACGAACCCAAAAAAAGTGCAGAGTGTGTCGCAGGAGGGGGATACGGAAGGACACGACTACTCAGTGCGACACGTGCCCCGATCATCCGGGCCTCTGCATTGACGGTTGCTTCAGGGAGTATCACACTTCCATGGAGTACTAAATTTATATCCCAATTTAGCACTGACATCGGATAAAAAAACCTGGTTCTCAGACTTGAGACACCCAAAAAAAACTAAAATAATTTATTAAAAGTAGACATATTAGGTATTGCCGCGTCGGTAATAATCTCCTCTATAAAATTACCCAATGACCTAACCCCCCAGATTAACACGGTCATGTTTGTCACCTTACATAATAAAAAGTTTAATAGCAAGCGATCAAAAAGTCATATAGCCCCCAAAATAGTGCCAATAAAACCGTTGTCTCATCCCGCAAAAAATTAGCTCCTACATAAGATAATCGGATAAAATAAAAAAATTAAAAATGACTCTTAGACTTTAGAGATACAAAAAAATTTTTTGCTATCAAAAAGGATAATATAGTCTAAAACCTAAATAATTGTAAAAAAAGTTGACTTATTAGGTATCGCCGCGTCCGTAAGAATCTCCTCTATAAAAATACCCCATGACCCAACCCCCCAGATTAACACGGTAAAAAAGAAAAAAAAAAAAAGTGCAAAAGAATTTTTTTGTCACCTTACATAACAAAAAGTTTAATAGCAAGCGATAAAATAGTCATATAGCCCCCAAAATAGTGCCAATAAAACCGTCCGCTCATCCCGCAAAAAATGAGCCCCCACAGGAGATAATTGGATAAAAAAAAATGACCCTTAGACTTTAGAGATACCCCAAAAAAAAATTGGTATCAAAAAAGATAATATAGTCGAAAACCTAAATAATTGTAAAAAAAAAGTAGACTTATTAGGTATTGCCGCGTCCGTAAGAATCTCCTCTATAAAAATATCCCATGACCTAACCCCCCCAGATTAACACGGTTAAAAAAAAAAAAAAAAAACTGTGCCAAAACCGCTATTTTTGGCACTTTTCCATTTCAATCCGTTTTTTCCGGTAACAAAACAAGGGTTAACAACCAAACAAAACTTAATATTTATTACCCTGATACTGCAGTTTACAGAAAAGCCACATTTGTGGTCGTAAACTGCTGTTTCAGTAAAAGGGAGGCCGCAAAAGGAAAGGACCGACATGATTTCTGGAAGTCTGATTTTGATGGCCTTTTTTATTGACACCATGTCCCTTTTGAAGCCCCCCTGATGCCCCCCTAGAGTAAAAACTCCCTAAAAGTGACCCTATCTAAGAAACTACACCCCTCAAGGTATTCAAAACTGATTATACAAACTTTATTAACCCTTTAGGTGTTCCTCAACAGTTAATGGCAAATGGAGATGAAATTTTAGAATTTAAATTTTTGGTAACCTTGTCTCACAAAAATGTAATATAGAGCAACCAAAAATCATATTTACCCTAAAAATAGTCCCCAAAAAAATGCCACCTTATCCCGTAGTTTCCAAAATGGGGTCACTTTTAGGGAGTTTCTACTCCAGGGGTGCATCAGAGGGGTTGAAACAGGACCCGGTGTAAATAAACCGGTCCATAAAAATCAGCCCTCCAAAAACCAAACGGCGCACCTTTCACTCTACGCCTTCGCTGTGTGGCCGTACAGTAGTGTTTGACCACATATTGGGTGTTTCTGTAAACGGCAGAGTCAGGGCAATAAAGATACAGTCTTGTTTGGCTGTTAACCCTTGCTTTGTTAGTGGAAAAAATGGGTTAAAATGGAAAATAAGGCAAAAATATGAAATTTTCAAATTTCATCCCCATTTGCCAATAACTCTTGTGCAACACCTAAAGGGTTAACGACGTATGTAAAATCAGTTTTGAATACCTTGAGGGGTGTAGTTTCTTATATGGGGTCACTTTTAGGGAGTTTCTACTCCAGGGGTGCATCAGGGGAGTTGAAACAGGACACGGTGTAATAAACCGGTCCATAAAAATCAGCCCTCCAAAAACCAAACGGCGCACCTTTCCCTCTACGCCCCGCTGTGTGGCCGTACAGTAGTTTACGGCCACATATTGGGTGTTTCTGTAAACGGCAGAGTCAGGGCAATAAAGATACAGTCTTGTTTGGCTGTTAACCCTTGCTTTGTTAGTGGAAAAAATGGGTTAAAATGAACAATTAGACAAAAAAATGAAATTTTCAAATTTCATCCCCATTTGCCAATAACTCTTGTGCAACACCTAATGGGTTAACGACGTATGTAAAATCAGTTTTGAATACCTTGAGGGGTGTAGTTTCTTAGATGGGGTCCCCTGTAGGTAGTTTCTACTCTAGGGGTGCATCAGGGGGCTTCAAATGGGACATGGTGTAAATAAACCAGTCCATAAAAATCAGCCCTCCAAAAACCAAACGGCGCACCTTTCACTCTACGCCCCTCTGTGTGGCCGTACAGTAGTTTACGGCCACATATTGGGTGTTTCTGTAAACGGCAGAGTCAGGGCAATAAAGATACAGTCTTGTTTGGCTGTTAACCCTTGCTTTGTTAGTGGAAAAAATGGGTTAAAATGAAAAATTAGAAAAAAAAATGAAATTCTTAAATTTCATCCCCATTTGCCAATAACTCTTGTGCAACACCTAAAGGGTTAACAACGTATGTAAAATCAGTTTTGAATACCTTGAGGGGTGTAGTTTCTTAGATGGGGTCATTTTTGGGTGGTTTCTATTATGTAAGCCTCGCAAAGTGACTTTAGACCTGAACTGGTCCCTAAAAATTTAGTTTTTGTAAATTTCTTAAAAATTTCAAGATTTGCTTCTAAACTTCTAAGCCTTATAACATCCCAAAAAATAAAATATCATTCCCAAAATAATTCAAACATGAAGTAGACATATGGGGAATGTAAAGTCATCACAATTTTTTGGGGTATTACTATGTATTACAGAAGTAGAGAAACTGAAACTTAGAAATTTGAAATTTTTTCCAAATTTTTGTTAAATTAGGTATTTTTTGGTGCAAAAAAAATATTTTTTTTGACTTCATTTTACCAGTGTCATGAAGTACAATATGTGTCGAAAAAACTATCTCAGAACGGCCTGGATAAGTCAAAGCGTTTTAAAGTTATCAGCACTTAAAGTGACACTGGTCAGATTTGCAAAACATGGCCTGGTCCTAAGGTGTAATAAGGCTGTGTCCTTAAGGGGTTAAGGATGAAGGCCTTTCCCATTCCTTAATTGCCAAAACCTTACCAGGGTCCATCTTAAAGGCGTGAGGAGTCAGAACATGCCCTAGAAACAGTATCTCCTGTACACTAAAGACACATTTCTCTTGCTTAGCGGATAGCTGATTCTCCCTCAACACCTCTAATACTTGTCTGACACATGAGATTCGAAATCAGGAGAGAATATCAAAATGTCGTCAAGATAGACAATAATAAAGTTACCTAAGAAGTCCCTAAGAATATCGTTCATTAAGTTTTGGAACACAGCTGGGGCATTGCTGAGTCCAAAAGGCATCACCTGATATTCAAAGTGTCCTATCGGAGTATTGAACGCTGTCTTCCATTCGTCTCCCTCCTTGATTCGGATTAGATTCCCCCAGAACATGGTTCAATAAATCCGGAATCAATGGGAGAGAGTATCTATTTTGGACAGTGATTTTATTTAATCTCCGGTAATCAATACCAGGCCTAAGACCACCATCCTTCTTCTTAACAAAGAAAAACCCTGCTCCCATAGGAGAGACTGAAGGTCTAATATGCCCTTTAGCAAGGCTCTCCTTAATATAATCTTCCATAGCCTTGCGTTCGGGCTTAGAAAGATTATACATTCGCCCTTTAGGAAATTTGGCACCCTCTATTAGCTCTATGGCGCTATCATAAGGTCTATGGGGGGGGGGGGGGTAGAAGCTCTGGAGTAGGGGATGAGAATACATCAGAATATTCCTTAATAACTGAGGGTAATGTATTAGACCTTACTGAAACCCTAGCCTGGACCACGGATAAGCATGAGTCACACTTAGGTCCCCATTTCCCCAACTCTCCTTTGGACCAATCTATTGTGGGGTTATGTAAACGGAGCCAAGGCAACCCTAGTACCACCTCAACCGGTAGGTTCTCCAGGACTAAAAGAGAACATCTCTCAGAGTGGCACAAACCCACGGTTAGAGAAATTTCAGAGGTACATGACCTCACCGTACCACCAATCAGGGGAGTAGCATCAATAGCCATGACATGGATAGGTGTAGGTAAAGCAAACATTGAAATACCCAATTTACTAGCATATTCAAAGTCAATAAATCTGGCCGCTGAACCGGAATCAATAAAGGCCTTACCCGGCCACTTATTAACCCCCAGAGAAATTGTTATGGGTACCTAAAGCTTACATTTAGAAAAATCATGGTGTACCTGGTCTTTAGGTTGTCTTGCCTTAGGAGACTTGCCAAATAGGACCCTCTTAGGACACTTGTTGATCCAATGGTCAGGATCTCCACAGTAGAGGCACTCTCCACTTCTGCGACGAAGATTACCCCGGGTCATGCCAACCTGCATGGGTTCCTCGGTGGAAACCTCAGTGTTGTCCCTGGAAAAGGCCTCTGGCTGGACCACCATCTGAGAACAGAACTTTCGTTCTTGTCGTCTCTCTCTAACTCGTCAGTCAAGTCGGACAACTAGGGTCATCATCTCCTCTAAGGTCTCTGGAATTTGATAACTGACTAATAGATCTTTTAAATTATCAGACAGACCGGACCTAAACTGACTCTTCAGGGCTGGTTCATTCCATCCTGAGGGGACACACCACCGTCTGAATTGGGTGCAATACTCCTCTGCAGGGAGATGGCCCTGAACCAGTGCCCTAAGAGCCGTCTCGGCTACCAAGGCCCTGTTTGGTTCGTCATAGAGGAAACCCAGGGCCTGAAAAAAAACCTCCACAGAAGTTAGACAACTGGCCCTAGAAAGCAACGAGAATGGGGGGAAGAGCTAGCGCCAGACCGGAATGGACGTGCGCGCTTGAGACCCGGCTATACTTCAGCTAAAGTCAGTTGTTCGGCATAAAATATGGGCAAAATTGGACAGCAAAAAGCTGGGTACTCATCCCTGTCTCATAAGAACCCATCAAACTGCGGAGACATGGACAAATTTATCAAAAAAGCAGCTGCAGTGTGTGCAGCGCGGGAAGCTAAAATGGCGCCTGAGCCAAGCAGGGAAACGGAGGAGAGTGAAGCCGAGCTGCAAGCTGAGGGCAGCGATATAGAAGACTCTAGGCATCGTAAGCACCTCCCGATATCCAGAAAATACCTGGATTCTGCACTCCAGAGAGCAATGGAGCCGCTTGTCAGTGAGCTCTCCTCGTTGAGTCAAGATGTTAGGCATGTGGGCGGCAGAGTGGAGGCCTTGGAGAACAACCAGGCCGCGATCCTAGATTTCCAAACGGCTTCAGCCATTAGCCTACAGAAATGTCAAATGCACCTTAACGAAGCCTTTAATGCACTGGAGGACCAAGAAAACCGCGGGAGAAGGAACAACCTTAGTTTCAGAGGAGTCCCAGAGACGGAATCCTCCCAAGACTCTTCAGCCGTGGTGAAAGAAATATGCGAGGGACTGCTGGGCCCAGATCGCTCCGCTTCAATAATAATCGAGAGAGCTCATCGGGCTTTGCGCCCGAAACCGCAAGGCAATGAACCTCCTAGAGACATCATCTGCCGATTTCTTCATTTTTAAGATAAAGAGGCTATAATTAACAAAGCTCGTCTACCAAATGGAGCCAAATATAATGGAGTGCCCATTAGTATATTTCAAGATCTGGCCCCGATGACCCTTCAAAAAAGAAGATCTCTTAAACCCCTCACTGATTGGCTTAGAAGCCACAAGATCCTTTACCGATGGCTATTCCCGTTCGGTTTGTCCTTCTCTCACCAAGGCAAACGGATCATCATCAAATCGCATCTGGACTTAGGCCCTGCATTCAATCTTTTGGATATTAACCCTCTGGACATTGAGGATTGGGACGCTGTCCAGGACCTTACAGCACTTCCGAAACTTCCCAGAGTAGTGCCTTTTGAAATAAAGGGTACCTCCAAGGCCGAATTGGTCTACCAAGACTCTTTACACTCCCTCACTTGTTATCAAGATGGATGAGTATATGTCTCTTAACCTTCTTTTCCTATATTTCCATACATGTCTCATGTAAGGCGTCATTGTTTTATTACCCCTGTCGCTCTCACCTTCCACCCCTATATGTGACATACCCTGAAATTCTGGGACAGTTTCCATGGTTGATATCCAGCATTATGTTATTCTGCCCCAACTACCGCCTAGAAATATGCAGCTTTAAAAGGTCTTAAATGTCACCAAGCTGTATGATTTACCCAACGTCTTCTGACCTTTAGTAAGTTGTTACCTGGTGACTAGTGGATTCAGTCGGAGTCTCCTGTTCAATGCGATGCGTCTAATCCGAAGGTGTATCGGGTTCTGAGCTCCGATTGTTTCCATGTAGTTGGGCACAAGTTGTGACCGGTCTGACATGACCCTGGGAAGTGCATGTTTAAGCTCTTGTTGTTATTCACTGCATGCTCCGGTGACACTTCACATCGTATTTTCACTATATTTCAGGTCATGCTATACCTATGATACCATTATCTATTCTGTGAGATTGAAGCTTTAGAGCTAATGTATGCATTCAGCTACATATGGTGGTATTAACGATTGCAAGTTGCCTTGATACCTCAGTATTATTATTATATACATTGAATTGGAACGTCATAGGCTTCATTATATCATATATGTCCTCAGCGCCTTCGGGCTAACTCAGCGCCTTCGGGCTAATTTATTTGTTCAGCGACCCCTGTAAGTGGTCCTGGCTACTCAGCGTTTCAGTGCTTTTTCTATGCGATGACCCGCTGTGTAGCTGGCACCATAACGTTGTCCCTATGTATTCAGCGCCTATGGGCTAACCTAGTTATTCAGATATCCCTGGGAGTGGTCCTGGCTACACATTGCTTCTGTGCTCTTGTTTATAGGCGATGACCCACTGTGTAGCTGGCACCATAGAACCATATAGTGTTCTCAGCGATCTAGAGCTAACTCATTTGTTTCGCATCCCCTGACGGTGGTCCTGGATGCACAGCGTTTCAGTGCCTCTCTACATTCGCGATGACCCACTGTGTGGCAGGTAATATAAGGATGTTATTTAGTTCTCAGCGCTTGAGGTCTAAACTAGATATTTTGAAACCCCTGAGGGTGGTCATGATTACACATTGCTTCAGTGCTCTTGTTTATAGGCGACGACTCACTGTGTAATTGGCACCTTGGAACCATAAACTGTCCTCAGTGATCTAGAGCTAACTTATATGTTTGGCATCCCCTGACAATGGTCCTGATTGCTCACTGCTTCAGTGCTCTTGTTTTTATGAGGTGACGCAGTGTGTGGCCGACACCACAAAGCCGTATACTGTTTTTAGCGCCCTAGGACTAACTTATATATTTAGTATTCCCCTGCGAGTATCCTGATGTAGATGATACTGTGGAGTCACGTTATATTCCCAACGCCTAAGAGATAACATATGTATTCAGCGGCCCCTGGCTCTTTCCCTCTACACAAGTAGAACTAGACCCCTCGGGCTACAAACTCCAATACTCCCTTACTTTATATATGTCACAACCTCAGCCGAGCGACGGTTCTGTAAACGGCTTCAAGAGAGCCGGGTCCATACTTGGCAAATGCCACTACCCCCCTTTATTCGGGTCTCCCAAGACCTATATGTTAATTTTGTTTTCGTTTTTCTTTTATATGTTTCTAATAAGTTATTTTATTATTTTTTACTCAGGTCTCTCATTGTGTGGAGCAATGTCCATTCGAGATGGGTCGTCCCATCACCTAGGCTTCAACCTTTTCATCTGTTAATTCGACCAGATGCTAAGTACCCTAAACAATTCTATAGTGTAACTGGCTATCAGGCTTACATGTTTCAGCGATTTGCCTTTCCTCTTTATCCCCATGATGGCTCTTTAAATTGCCTCTTACAATGTGAAGGGTTGCAATTCGCCTTCCAAACGGAGTCAAATTTTTGGGATATTGAGGAAAGATAAAGCGAACATTGTTTTCTTGCAGGAAACACACTTTAAAATTCATCACTTCCCCAACCTATCATTCTCATATTACTCTAACTGGTATAACTGTGGCTCTCCTACGTCTAACTCTACCCCCTTATCGATTCTTCTTCCTGCAAATCCGCCCAATCCCAAAAGGGCATTCGCTCTCTTTTGCGTACTATATCTACGGCTCATTTAATTGATGTCTGGTGCACTTTTCACCCGGATTCTAAAGACTATACTTTTTATTCATCACTACATAAGTCATATCAACGACTAGACTATCTGTTTGTTTCAAAAGAACATCTCCAATGGTGCTCCAAGATGAATATTGGATCCATTATTTTATCAGACCATGCTCCCGTATACCTTCACATGATACCACCCCTCACCCACAGACCCACTAACCTTTGGCGTTTTAATGAACAGCTCATCAGTTCCCCGGATACCAGATCTAAATTAAAACGCCTTCTAGAGGAATACTTCGAAACTAACTGTACACCTGAGGTCTCCCCACAGACAATATGGGACGCCCATAAGGCTTTTATAAGGGGCCATTGTATTAGTTTGGGGGCTCACCTCAAAAAAGAAAGACAAAAACAGATAGACTCCCTACATGAAAAAATTAATTTCTTGGAAAGTGCTCACAAGAGGTCTTTGTTGGAATCTCACCTACAGGAATTATCTTCATGTAGAGCTTCCCTCAAAAACCTTTTGAATGCAGCATCGGCCAAGCTTTACCTGCACTCTCAGTACAAAATATTTGCTCACAGAAATAAATCTTCACGTTATATGATGTCCAGACTCAAACGAAGGAAACTACATAATTATGTACACAAACTGAAAACTCCTGGTGGGGAACTAGTTTTTGAATTTAAAAAAATAGCCTCTTCGTTTAGAGATTATTATGAATCCCTCTATAACCTTAACTCTACAGGCTCTCTCTCGGGTAATCCAGAGTCTACGACCCCTTCTAATTTATACTTAGATAGTTTAACCCTTCCCTTGATCTCGGAACAAGATAGACTCCGTCTAGCTTCTCCTTTCTCCTCTGAGGAACTCTTGGAAGCAATTAAGAATTCCCCCAGAGGGAAATGTCCTGGGCCGGATGGACTCCTTACGCCATACTACCTATCTTTTCATGAAGCACTGATCCCACACCTCCTTCCGGTCTACAATAACTCTTTACAAGGAATACCACTGTCTACAGATATGACTAGAGCCCACATTACACTAATTCCCAAGGAGGGTAAGGATCACTCCTTATCCTCCAATTATAGGCCCATCTCCCTCCTTAACATCGGCCTAAAACTTTTGGCCAAGATGCTGGCAATCAGACTGGCGAAGCTACTGCCTTCACTAGTTCATAGGGATCAAGTTGGTTTTGTGAAACACAGAGAGGGGAAAGATAATACAGCACGTATACTTAACATTATTCATTATGTTAAGAGAAAAGGCCTCCCCCTAGTCCTTCTTAGTACAGACGCGGAGAAGGCCTTCAACAGAGTCAACTGGTCTTTTATGTACTCAGCGTTGCGAGCCCGCAATTTCCCCCCCCTTTTATCCATGCCATAGAAGCTATGTATTTCCATGCCTCAGCCTCAGTCAGGGTCAATGATACAATATCTGTCCCCTTTACAATACGCAATGGCACCCGTCAGGGCTGCCCCTTATCCCCTTTTTGTCCTCACCCTGGAACCCCTTCTTCAGACCATTAGGATGGATGGAGACATCCAGGGAATATTTTTAGGAGACCAGCAACACAAAATTGCCGCTTTCGCGGATGACCTACTTTTAATAGTGAGTAATCCCGAAACGGCTCTTCCTAAGATATATGGCCACTTGGAAAAGTATGGTTCACTCTCCAATTTTAAGGGGAATCACAACAAATCATTGATAATCTCCACCGGCCTTAAAATCTCGGTAAACTCAACTGGAAGCTTCTTCGCCCTTTAACTGGTCTTCTCCTTATCTGACCTATCTAGGGGTGAAAATAAGTACTGATCCAAGCCAACTACTTAATTTGAACTATATCCCTCTCCAGAATAGATTAACTGAGGACTTAGCTTCCCTGGATGTCCCTACACGTTCGTGGTTCGGGAGGAAAAATATCCTACTTTCCCTCATCCGTCCCAAACTCACATACCTTCAACAGACGTTACCAATCCCCATTCCCTCCACATACTACTCAAAACTTAGATCCATGTTTCGATCTTTTATATGGAACAAGAAAAAGGCTAGAATATCCTATAGACTGCTGTCTTACCCGAGAGAGAGAGGGGGCATATCCCTGCCAGATCCCGAGTTATATGGACAAACTGTACTACTCACCAGAGTGGTAGATTGGTTATCTGCCCCCAAACATAAATCCTGGGTCCCAATGGAGGAAGCACTGCTTGGACTTCCTTTCAAAGCTGCCCTACTAGGGCGTATGTCTCCAATGCCTACTCAGCCACACTTCACTCCGATAATGAAAGCTATCCTGCACGCATGGTACACCCTGCAAAACACCCCCTTGAACTCCCCACTACCGTCCCCTATTCTTAGAGTTAGTGATGTTTTCCACCTGGCTCCTCAGGCCTTAAGAAGCAGCATTCCTGTAGAGATTAGGGGATCTAAGCTCAGATTGTCAGATTTCTACAGCAATGACAAACTACTCCCCATAAAAGATATGTGCGATCTTTTGCATACGTCAGGCTCCAGCTTTGCTGGACTTCATTTTTTGCGAGCCTACATGTCTCAAAATGCTCATCTACATACCCTATTATGCCCCATAACTTGGTTCGAGCACATTGTCTCCCAAGTTCCCACACCCCATAAATTAATATCCCAATGGTATAATAGACTGAGGACTCCCCCATTCGCCCTAACACCGGCTTTTATTAGATTATGGGAAAATGATTTGGGTAATCATTTATCCCCAGTTGATACCTTTACTATTTTTAACTCTTCACATAAAGCCTCGAGATGTGTCAAGATCCAGGAGAATAATTATAAAATTATTACTAGGTGGTATAAGACTCCTGACAAAACATGTCTGTATTCGTCTTCAGCTTCAGATACATGCTTGAGATGCATACAGCAGAGAGGCACTTTCCTCCACATATGGTGGACCTGCCCAATATTGTTAAAATAGTGGGACAAGATTTTCCAAACATGCAATGACATATGTGGATCAAATGTTATCCCATCTCCCGAAGTGGCTCTCCTGAATCTTTACCCATGAGACCCTCCCCCCGTCTAATTTAGCGCTCTTTAAACATCTAATAAATGCTGCTAAACTGCTAATTCCCCTACTTTGGTTATCCACCGACGTACCCCCTATAGAACAATGGTTCCAGAAGATTGACCAGATATACAGATTAGAGGAGTTATCCTCTTGGGAAATGAGATCTCATCATAAATTTGTGAAGATATGGAAAAGATGGATCTCATTTAGAGGTTTTTAGTTATTATCTAATAGTTAGGGTTCTCTCATTGAACTTAGTCTAAAGAACCAGTTACACTTTATAAGGCCCTCTTATACCACTGTCTCCCCACTTCCAAATTTGAGTGTGGGTTTTGTCCTCCCTACCTTTTACCCGTCTCAGATGTACAGGAAAGCAATATACAATGACACATTGAAGATACGAATGGAGATTATTTTCCGTCTTATATATTGGACGCATTTCCAATGTCTTCCCTTATTGATGCTGCTAAAATACCTGTGATAAATTTGACAGACCTGTGTTATGTACTTGTTTGTAATATATATAAGAGTAGTGGAGACATGTCTTCCCTCCACTATTCTATGTTTGTATTTTATTGATTTGCTCAATAAAATTGTTTTAAAAAAAAAAAAAAGAAAGCAACGAGAATGCCCAGTCCTGGGGATCACCCTGTAGTAAAGAAATGATAATACCCATGCTTTGGCTCTCGGGACCGGAGGACACGGGCCACAAACGGAAGTAGAGTTTGCAACTCTCCTTAAAGGAGAGAAACCTCTTCCGGTCTCCAGAAAAGGGTTCTGGGAGCTTGATCTGGGGCTCAAAATGTGGACTGGAGGACTGAGGGGTGCAAGAACCTTGCCCTAACTCAAAAGAACTGAGTTTCTCTCCTAGCTCCTGCACCATCTGTGTCAGGTTAGAGACATGGTTAGTCAGGGTCACAAGAGGATTCATGATACAGTGATTATTGGGCCTGTTAATCTGTAACGGTCACGTCCACACACATACACACACAGGGGGAAGGGTAGTGACCATTGCGCTCCACCCTCACCCCTGGCCCTGCCTACTTGCCTCACGAGTCCTGATGACAGGGGACAACTGGACGACAGTCCCTTACTTAGGATATGTGCAAGGAAGACAGACAAGACAAAATACGGAACGTCAACGGACCGGGTCAGAACCAAGAGAGCTATGCAGTACAAAGGGTTAAGCAAAGAATGGTCAGGAGAAGCCGGGGTCAAATACCAGGAGAGTAGAGAAGTACCAGAGGAGTCCGCAAAGAGTAGTCAGGTGGGAGCCGAGGTCACAATACCAGGAGGGATGCGCAGTACAGGAGGAGCAGGCAAAATATCATCAGGGAACAGGATTAGGTGAGTATTCAGTAGTCCAACAAATAGCCAGGAACCTAGAATTAACAGGCAACCTGTGGCCAGCAGGCCGTCACATGACCGACAGACAGACAAGTGATCAGCTCGGCGCTCAAGTCAGACCTAGGAGCAGGCAGCCTCCCAGCTAGCAAAGCTGCCCTGGGAACGAGGCCAAACACAGATTCTCGCTCCTGAAGCTAAGCAGCAGGTCTGCAGCTGATGGGAGACGGAGAGCGCCTTTGGCGCCCCGTGACACTTAATGTACCTCCAGCCACATAATCACAAGTTATTTTCTGTCAGGTGAATGCCTAATTTTTGGGGCCTGTACTGGCCTACAGTAAAATTTGTATCCAGTGACCGCCTAATGTACCTCCAGCCACATAATAACAAGTTCTTTCTGTCAGGTGAATGCCTAATTTTTGGGGCCTGTACTGACCTACAGTAAAATTTGTATACAGTGACGACCTAATGTACCTCCAGCCACATAATCACAAGTTCTTTTCTGTCAGGTGAATGCCTAATATTTGGGGCCTTTACTCCAGTGGCATACAGTAAAATTTTAAGGAAGTGACCGCCTAATGTACCTCCAGCCACATCATCACAAGTTCTCATCTGTCAGGTGAATGCCTAATTTTTGGGGCCTGTACTGGCCTACAGTAAAATTTGTATCCAGTGACCGCCTAATGTTCCTCCAGCCACATCATCACAAGTTCTTTTCTGTTAGGTGAATTCCTATTTTTGGGGGCCTGTTCTGGCTTACAGTAAAAAAAATTTAGCCAGTGACCGTCTAATGTACTTCCAGCCACATCATCACAAGTTCTTTTCTGTCAGGTGAATGCTTATTTTTGGGGACCTGTACTCCCGTGGCCTAAAATAAAATATTTCTAGGCTCCAGCAGGGCACATTTTTGAGAGTTTCCCTTTAAGACGCATAAAAATGGCCCCTGATTAAAATACATATTTTTTGTGGGAAATTTTGCCAACGATCCCCCTCTGGTATGTCACTGTCCATGTTGTGGGACTATTTGTGCACTTCTAGTAAGTATTTGGTGACTGCAAATATGACCTGAAGGTTTTTCAGGTTTGCCTGCCATTAAAGTCAATGGGGCCCGCCGCAAACACGCGGTTCACGAACATTTGATCGCCATCGCGTGTTCGCGTTCGCGAACCGTCCAGGCCGATGTTCGTCCATCACTGCTTATTAGGATACGGCTAAACTTCCAGGTTTCTGCATTCAGTTTTCGAAGCCAAGATCAGGAGTGGATCATAAACAAAAAGAAAGTATAAAGGACAGTTTCAACTTCTCCTTTTTGAATTCACTCTTGGTTTTGGCTTCCAAAACTGCATGCAGACACCTCATTGTGTGGCACTACCCACTGACTGTTTGGTCTTCATTTATCCATTTCATGTTCTCTATTGAAATTTATGGACCATCCATGTAATACATGGACATTCTCCAGTGATAGGGGGCTCATGCAGAGAATATCAATTAATGATAACCATATAGCCTAATAGGCTGCAAAAAAAGGGTTGCTAAAATCAGACATGTCCTCTTACGTTTGAATGTAGTGGTTTCATGCAGTAAGTTCATCAAAAAATGGTTTTAGAGGAACATCAACACTTTAAACTTTTCACTTCATGATGTTCATTCAAATAATAACAGGTAATGGTTTAATGCCAAATATCCCTGACAGTTTAGGATAGTTAAAGGGGTTCTCTGGGACTGATTTCAAACGACCACTAGCAACCTGTCCTAGACTGTGAGCAGGACTATTTCAGGTTCATTGAATAAAAATAAAAAAAATAGTCACTTCTACCACTCTGGGTTTCTCAGAAATATAGGGTATTCTTTCTCATTACAGAAAGCTCCTAGTATGCATAGTATGTGTATGAGTATTGTAGGCCAGGCTCCTGTGAGTTTCTGGGAAAGATATTCAAATTAACTTTCCTAAGCATATCTGATGCCAGCAGATCTTAGGGTACTTTCACACTTGCGTGGCTGGATTCCGGCAGGCAGTTCAGTCAATCTGTATGCAAATGCAAACCATTTGTAGATGGATCCAGATGCGGATCCGTCTCACAAATGCATTGCAATACCGGATCCGTCTCTCCGGTGTCATCCGTAAAAACAGATACTGTATTTTATATTTTTTTTTTACATTTTTAAAGGTCTGTGCATGCACAGACCGGAAGACCAAATCCGTCAATGCGACAATTTTAATGCCGGATCTGGCACTAATACATTCCAATGGAAAAAAATTCCGGATTTGGCATTCCGGCAAGTTTTCTGGATTTTTGGCTGGAGAGAAAAATGCAGCATGCTGCGTTTTTTTCTACATCCAAATACCATAAAAGGACTGAACTGAAAACATCCTGATGCACCTTGAACGGATTTCCATTCAGAATGCATTAGGATAAAACTGATCTGTTTTTTTTCCAGTATTGAGCCCCTAGGTCGGAACTCAATACCGGAAAACTTTGACGCAAGTGTGAAAGTACCCTAAGATGTGCTAATTTTCTATATTTTTCCCAGAAACCCAGAGGAACATTGACTGGCTTACGATACTCTTCATGCATACTTATTGCCCTCCATAGGAAGAAATGCAAATTTTCTTTGCTCACATCTGTTAAAGGGTAGTTAACAGAGATGAAACAGCTGGGTTTCTGGTATTTTGTTTCCGTGTCCGTTCCATTTTTTTTGCGGATAGGATGCAGACTCATAAATTTCAATGGGTCCGGAAAAAATGCGGACAGTACACCATGTGCTATCCATATCCCTATGTCTGTACCGTTACCCGCAAAAAAAATAAAATTGAATATGTCCTATTCTTGTCTGTTTTGCGTCATCCATTTTTTTGTGGATCACAAAACACATACGATCGTGTGAATGTAGCCTCACATCTACAACTAGCTCTTTCAGGACAAAAGTCCTTTATCAGAGGAGCACAAATAAAATCAGCTTTCCTAGTTGTGAGGTCTTGGGGGGACTTCTGGCTGTGTACTATTTCACCATGTTAATATGTGATAATATTGTGATAATTTGTGATAGTATTGTAGGCTAGGCAATGCTCCCCTTGATTTCTGGGAAACATGTATGTAAATGAGTATGTCTAACAGCTGGCATCAGAAATAATGACTTTATATTTTTTGTCAGAAAAGCTAATTTGCATAGCTTTGAGTTTTTGTGAAAATATTTAAATTAGATTTTTGACTAAAAGGATGAGAAATTTAATTTTTTCTTATGCCAACTGATCTTAGACATGCAGTCCCTCCCTTTCTAAGTGGTGGACCCTCCACCTTTCAGAGAACTGATGGCTTTTGCTGAGCCGAGGTGGAGAGTCCCAAGCTGTCATTTCTTTGCCAAAAAGGCAGTACCAGCCCTGCACACTTATGTAGAACAGAAGGTGGGCCAGTCCTTGAGCCTATCAGTGTTTGCCAAAGTGCACAGCAGCGCCGACGTGTGGAGCAAGCAGGAGCAGCCAGGAGCAGGAGCAGCCAGAGTCGCTCTAGGGCGATGAGGAAGATGAGGCAGAGGACCCAGACACACCGTGCCAGTATGCAGTGGAGATGGAGGCAGGGAGTCCCTCCGAGTCACTTGCACAAATGGCCGAATGCAGGCTCACTTGCTTGTGTAGTGACAGCCGAATTGTCACCATATGGAAGAGTAATAACTTTGGGCTCTCCACCTTGTTGGACCCTCGCTACCAGTCCAAAATGGGGGCCTTTTTTACACCTGCTGAGAGGGAGGGAGAATTGAACTACTATAGAGACATCTTATTAAGTCAGTTGGCTGCTGCTTATCTTATCCATTGTCCATCCTCTCACAGGTCTGACCGGAGGAGCCCTCTGCATTCATGTTCCTCTGCCATGGCTGCTGTGGCTGGGTGATGGGGTAGGAGCAGTTCCAGCTCCATCAGCAGCAACTTGAGTCTAGAGTCGCTGATGAGCAGCTTTCTTCACCTGCCTAGTGAAGAAACTACTCACTAGTAGCAGCAGCAGCTAGACCTGTAGCAGGACCTGAACCAGCAGGTGGTGGCATACTTGGACAGCACATTGCCACCCCACATTGAAGTCCGCTGGACTACTGGGCAGCCAAACTGAATTTGTGGCCACAACTGGGCCTAGTTTGCCCTGGAAAAGCTTTCCTGCCCGGCCAATAGTGTGGCATCAGAGCGGGTGTTTAGTGCAGTGGGGGCCATAGTTACCCCAAGAAGAACTCGCCTGCCCACCCAAAATGTGGCGAGACTGACCTTTTTCAAGATGAATCAGGCATTGATCAGCCAGGATTTCCACCCACCAATGCCTGATGCATTCGACTAGATTATCCATGGTGCCACACCAGCACTTTGACAAAAGAGACCGGTTTCTTCTGGCTACCTGCCTCAGCTACTATTCTGATGATGTCACCCACCTGATGCCACACAGCTGATGCAAAGTGCTCGTTCTTTCACCCACCATCTTCAGATGGTACTGGTATTGCCAATCACCTCCCCACTCTGTCACTGGGTCACTCTGTGGTCTCCTGATGCTGCTGCCACCTGCATACTATGTCACCTTGCCACTCTATAGTCTCCTGATGCTGCTGCCACCTCCACACTATGTCACTTTGCCACTCTTTGTACTCCTGATGCTGCTGCTACCACCTCCACTTTCTGTCATTGTGCCACTCTGTGGCCTCCTCCTAATGCTGCTGCTGTCACCACCTCCACACTCTGTCATTGTTCCACTCTGTGACCTCCTGATTCTGCTGCTGCCACCTCCACACTGTCATTGTCCCACCCTGTGGCCTCCTCTTGATGCTGCTGCCACCTCCACACTCTGTCATTGTGCCACTCTGTGGCCTCCTGATGCTGCTGCGGTCACCTCTACACTGTCATTGTTCCACCCTGTTGCCTCCTCCTGATGCTGCTGTTGCCACCTTCACACTCTGTCATTCTGCCTCCCTGTGGTCTCCTCCTGATGCTGCTGCTGCCACCTCCACACTCTGTCATTGTGCCACTCTGTGGCATCCTGATGCTGCTGCCACCTCCACTCTGTCATATTGCCACCCTGTGGCTTTCTCATGATGCTACTGCCGCCACCTCCACGCTCTGTCATTGTGCCACTCTGTGGCCTCCTGATCCTGCTGCTGCCACCTCCACACTCTGTCATTGTGCCACTCTGTGGCCTCCTGATGCTGATGCTGCCACCTCCACACTCTGTCATTGTGGCCTCCTCCCGATGCTGCTGCCACCACCTCCACATGCTATCATTGTGCCACTCTGTGGCCTCCTTATGGTGCTGCTGCCACCTCCACACTGTCATTGTGCCACCCTATGTCCTCCTCCTGATGCTGCTGTTGCTGCCATCTCCACACTCTGTCATTGTGCCACTCCGTTGTCTACTCATGCTGCTGTTGCCACCTCCACACTGTCATTGTGCCACCCTGTGGCCTCTTCCCGATGCTGCTTTCGCCACCTCTACACTCTGTCATTGTGCCACTCTGTGGCCTCCTGATGCTGCTGCTGCTACCTCCACACTGTCATTGTGCCAACCTATGGCCTCCTCCTGATGCTGCTGTTTCTACCATCTCCACACTCTGTCATTGTGCCACTCCGTTGTCTCCTCATGCTGCTGTTGCCACCTCTACACTGTCATTGTGCCAACGTGTGGCCTCCTCCTGATGCTGATTTTGCCACCTCTACACTCTATCATTGTGCCACTCTGTGGCCTCCTGATGCAGCTGCCATCTCCACACTCTGTCATTGTTCCACCCTGTGACCTCCTCCTGATGCTGCTGGCGCCACCTCCACAATGTCATTGTGCCACCGTGTGGCCTCCTCTTGATGCTGATTTTGCCACCTCTACACTCTATCATTGTGCCACTCTATGGCCTCCTGATGCTGCCACCTCCACACTGTTATTGTGCCACTCTCTGGCCTCCTCCTGATGCTGCTGCCACCTCCAGACTCTGTCATTGGGCTACTCTGTGGTTTCCTCATGCGGCTTTCACCTCACCACTATGTCATAGGGCCACTCTGTGGACTCCTCATGCTGTTCCCACTCTCCCCACTTCATGACGACCACTATTTTGCCTTTCGGCCTGGCTGATATCATTATTTATTTGACCCTTCTTCTGATCTGTCAGAAGGAAGGATAAATTAGATGCACAATGGATCCTGTCTATGTAACAGCTGTAAGGCCTGCATGACATGGTCCCTATTTTGCATCAGAAGTGGCTTATGATTTGGTAGCCAAATGCAGGAGTGGGTACAAAACACAGAAGGTAATGACATATTGTCCTGATGAAGGGGGCAGTCCGCCCCTGAAACGCGTAGACCAATATAAATAAAGACCCACTTTATTTTATCTATTTGAGTCCTGTCTTCTGCAGCAGCGCCGCTTTTTATAAGGTTCATTTTTTATACCTATCCACTATTCTCCATACCCCGGATATCGTGCTCCACGAAAACGGGTAAGAACCTGGGCAGCAGCAGCAGTCATCCCCGCAAGCTGGACGGGCTTTTACCAGCACAAGCGATTCTTAGGAGTTGTGACTCATCACAACCCAATACGGTAAGCACAATCAGTGCATTGTTGTTTTTAATATTATCATACGGTTCTACACATGAGGCGCTGCCTCCTGTCTTTCTCCTTTTCTTACAAAACACAGAAGACATGCATATATTCTATTCACGTGTCATCTCTGTTTTGGACCCATTCCTTTTTTTATCGGCTTTAGCAATACTAATAGATTACTGACCAAATGCCGACCGAATGAAGGCAGTTTCTCCACAGACACAATCTATTTTTTTGGGGTTATTGTTCTGATGGATCAGAGGAGGGCAAAATAATCAGTGACGTCAACACAAACTTACTGCTGACACCCACTCCACTCTGTTGGGGGACTCTACTTGTATAAGTGTTTAATAGAACAGGTTCTGTAGGAATCTATATGTAATCAGTGAATTGGTGTAAAAGGAGTGTGCTCTTTCACGCTATAGCAGGATCTTGGGCCTCTGCACGGTTCTTTCTACCTGGCGCTAACTTTGACCTGTAAGGCTGAGTTCACATTTGAGTTATTTGGTCAGTTTTGGCCCCCGTAACTGCCCAAATAAGTGAAGTGTGCAGTGATTCTAAGACCGACGTCTGTCATCTATATGTCATACTGCAAGGCACAGTGTTCTACACCACTATAAAGGCTCACTGCAGTCAGGAAATAGCAGTTTTTTAACCCGATTCGCCACAAATAAATTCAGATCCAACCAAATTTTTTCTGACAATTCGGCGAACCAGCTGAAACTAATTTTTGAAAAATTTGCTAATCTCTAGTAATAATAGCACCAGTAATGTGCATTAGGAAATGGGTTGTTAATCCAGGTATTTATTCTGAAATATGGAGTCCAGAATATTGGATAAAAAAAAATTGCTCCTACTTGTTTTTTTTTTTTATCCTTCCTCTGGATCAACATTGCTGGAAATGGTCCTTAAGTGTATGGACTTATGTCTTTTTTCATCCTTACAAACTATGTTACCATGTTATGTTATATTGTTTGGAGTCTATATATTGCTGTGTTTGGCTGCTTTTTTATATAGTTTTTTGTTTGTTTCTTTGTTTTATGTTTTTATCATAAAAAGCGTTTTACAAATGTAATTGACCATATTGCTATGGCTATCACTGTTGAAACACAAGTTACATCCTTGAATGCGAACAATAGCTGAAAAAATCTGTTCAGTGCAACTCTCTAACTAAAATCACACGAACACCTCTTAATATCCATATGAAATATATAAAGAATGATCAGATTACAAATTGTTTTCTGTGTCTACAGACCATGCCAAGGATTGTTAAGTTTCTATCTCTCAAAAATTGCCAGTGTATATTTTTTTTCTGTTCCTGTGCTTTATGTAAAAAATATAAGAAATGGCAGCATGATACATAGCAGGTCTGCATCTATCTAACATTGTAATAAGGCACCTGACAACTTCCCCAAACGAGATCCCCCAAAGAATAGGGATGGAGTTGGTTACGTTGTACATTATATATATGTATCATAATATAAGAAGCTGTAAATAATCTGTGTCCAAGGAAATAAGTCAACGGGGAATCTGTATAACCATCTACCTGTCGGCATTTGCCTGATTTAGGTGATAACTGAAGCTTCACTTTTCTGCGGCTCGCATTTTTACACACAAATATTTTCCAAATTACAAACTGGAAAGTTCAAAAAGTGCATGTAGCAGGTAGTAGGTTAAGGAGAGTTTCCTGAAGATACTGAAATATATATTTCATAAAGTGCTGTGGGACTATCAAAATATGATAATATAAAATAGGGTAAATTGAATCCTGGCTAAATTAGTAGGGTGTAAATGGACTTTTTACTACTAGTAAATCAAAGTGCAATGGATTAGTACAAAAGAGGCAATAACATGTATTGAGCCAAGTGAAAAAAGCAGTGACCTTAAATGCAGTGTAATAGAATTTCATGCCATGTATTTCAATGAGCATACATTTAGATGTTAAACGTTCCATCTTATAAGCAGAATGGACAACTCTTTATATGAGTGTTCTTAAAAAGGCCACCGGAATTGTCATATGATAATAGCTAGCAGAAGGGGGACACATAGAAAGCAGAACACATAAAAATCAGGTGGAGAGTGCATGGCAAATGATTTTGTGCAATTTCTTTTTTTTTGCCATAGAAGGATTGTAGGACAGTTATCAATACTGCATGGACATTTCAATGAACCGCATGCAGTTTATTATTCTTCACATGGATCAATAATGGTTTTAGAGATGAGCAAATCTTTTGAGATTCGGTTTGTTTAAGGTTCGCCACATTTTTCAAAAAGTTCAGTTTGATCTAAAAAATCGATTCTACCCAAACCAATTACCTTGAAAATTGGTAGATAATTCTATCTAGTCTCCTAGGACTTTTAGGAAAAGATGTTATCTCTTTTTGTTAATTTTTTAAGAATATTTGCATTTTTTTCTCCCCATTCCCCTAAGCTTTTGAATGCAATGACAGCAATAGAAAATAATGTCAGAGTGGCATTGACCTATATAGCAATGGGTAAAGGCATTGTTAATGGCATTAGCAAACAGAATGTTTAAATACACACTGCACAGTTACATGTGTTTCATACTTGCATTGTTGTTTTCAGACAATGAGATCCGGCAGAGGATCTCAATACTGGATGAAAACGTTTCAGTTTAGTCCTCATGCATTCTGAATGGAAAGAGATCTATTTAGGATGCATCAAGATGTCTTCCGTTCCTGCAGCATTCCGTTTTGTGACTAGACACAAAACCGCTGCAAGCTCCGGTTTTGTGTCTGGTCATAAAAACTGAAAAAAAAAATGGATCCAGCACTGAAAACAATGTAAGTCAATTGTGACGGATCTGTTTTTTATGGAGCTTAAAAGCCCGGATTCCTCACCCACTGACTTTCAATGTATTTAATGACTGATCCGTTTTTCTCCGTTTTGATTTCACACAGCCGCATCCTAATGAAACGGATGCATCCTGATGTGCAAAATCAAAATGGATGCATTTAATTCCAGTATTGAATTCCTCTGCCAGTGTGAAAGTAGCATTATGCTTTTTCATAATACAAATCTTCCAAAAATTGGCCCTTATGAAGGGCAGATGGTGTTCAAAAAGTAGTAGTAACAGTAGTAGTGGTGTGTGTAGTGTTGTGTAGCGTTAACAGTGGTCGCAGGAGGGGATTAGCAGCGAGGAGTAGTAGCTGTGGCAGTGGTTTCAGCAGCAGCCGTATGGTATGGAACAGTTGGCAGGAAGGCAGACTGCGGCAGTGGCATGATAGCAGCAGTGGCCAGTATAAAAGATGATGGTAGGAAGACAGACACGGCAGTGGCATGAGGGTAGAAGCAGCCATACAGAATGGAACATGATGGTTTGAGTATCACCACGCCCCCTGTGGTGCTAAAACACTCTCTGAGATGACACTTGAGGCTGGGCAAGAGAGAACAGAAAGAGCATACTGGACCCGTTTTTGCCATTCTTCCAGTCTGCCTACCCAGAAGTCCAGGGGTCAGGGAACAAGGTATGCCTCGGGAAAGGCCACAGTTATTTACAGACCGAAGCATTTTTAAACAATTTTTTTGATAAGTAAAATGTACAGCTGGCTAGAAGTATGAATATGATACAGCAGAAATACATTTTGGCAAAGATGCGGAAGTACACCACATTTCAACATTGACAAGACAAATTTTAGCAGGTGGCGCAGCAAGGGACAAAACTGTTCCATCGTGTAACAACTAGCAAACTGAACTAGCTGCTGTGGCTTCTGCTACATCTAGCAGAAACAGTTAGAAAGAGGTGAATAAAATTTAGATGAAGGCACAGAAGTGGGCAACATCTGCAGACCAACCAGAGTCTTTTTTTAATGTAGTGGACAAGAGTCCAACCTCACCAACACTGCCCAGGCTAGAGACCATAACATTTTTTATCTAGGTAAAGGCGTGGAATTGTGCCACATTTGTGGATGAGTGAGAGCAAATTTTTTTTAATGCACCATTGTGGCGGTATTCTTGCTTGCTTTGTGAAAAGTCCCACCACATCTTTGGGCCACAGCTCAGAAAAATAAAATTTTGGCAAAAATGCAGAAGTTTGCCACATTTGCAGACCAACAAGAGTCAATTTTTTTAATGCATGCTTGCCTTCCACTCTTTGCCTTCGTGACCACCACCCTTTTCCTCTCTGATGTCTCCTCCTCCTCCTTAGCACCCCAATTTGGTTCCCAGGTTCTTCCCAACATACAATCATCATCATAGTTCTCAACTTCCCTGCTACTTTTATCCAACTGTGATATCAAATCTCATGGTGGACTCCTTGGCTCCCATCTTGATCTCCTGCTCTGCATTTGACTGTACTGCCACTGTTGTTACCACCACAGTAGTTATATTTTAATAGTATAGGCGTTTTTGGTCGCAGTGATACCCATGATGCTTATATTTTTTGTTATTTATGTATATATTTTTTTATTATACGGAAAGGGGGTGATTTAAACTTTTATACATTTTTTAAAATATATTTTTAATAGTTTTTGAAATTTTTTATTATGATTTTGAAGCTTGTATTTGAGCGTACAAAATATTTTTTTTTATTCTGAACAATCATGGATTTTTAAAATCCTGTTATTGCTTATAATTGCTCATTTTTATGTTGGCTTGCCAGCAGCTGGCCCAAATAGAATTTGCAGCTTCAATACCCTTAGTCTCTTCAGAGAGACCTGGGGCTTTGAATTCAATTACCGGCATCCTCATTGACTGCAGAGGATGCCGATAAGAAGCCTTATCTCCTTCGACTGCTATTGAGGTATCCACATTGTTTAATAGATGAACAATTCTATTAGGCCTTTATTCTCAAATTGGGGTGAATAATCTATCTACCGTATTTTTCGCTTTATAAGACGCACCTGATGATAAGACGCACCTAGATTTTTGAGGAGGAAAATAAGAAAAAAAAAATTTTAACCAAAAGGTGTGCTTTTGGAGGGGTTTTGAACTAATGGTGTGCTTTTGGAGGGGTTTTGAACTAATGGTGGTCTGTGGATGACGCACTGTTATGGGGGGACCTGTGGGTGACGCACTGTTATGGGGGGACCTGTGGGTGACGCACTGTTATGGGGGGACCTGTGGGTGACGCACTGTTATGGGGGGACCTGTGGGTGACGCACTGTTATGGGGGGACCTGTGGGTGACGCACTGTTATGGGGGGACCTGTGGATGACGCACTGTTATGGGGGGACCTGTGGGTGACGCACTACTACGGGGGATGTAGCATCATATATAGCATCTTATGTAATGGGGGTCACTATTCACACAGGGACAATATACTGTGACACATCTGATACTGTGACCAGCATAAGATGATCTTATGCTGGTCACAGTATCATGTGTCACAGTATATTGTCCCTGTGTGAATAGTGACCCCCATTACACCACAGGGCACACAGTAGACTTTATATGTAAAATCTTTTAATGGCTCTGCTTTCTTCTATACCAGTACTCACTATGAAAGCAGCAGTCCGGCCAGCACGTGACGTCACTCACTCAGTCAGTCACGCTCCTGCCAGCTTCATTAATGAAGTGGGAGGAGCATGACCGAGTGAGTGACGTCACGCGCCGGCAGGACCGCTGCTTTCATAGTGAGTACTGGTATAGAAGAAAGCAGAGTGTAATGAAGCCGTTTTCATATGTAAAGTCTATAATCTTCAAGCAGTGTCTCTGCTTTAAACTAGGGCAATCCTCTGTAGTGCAACTCACTATGAAAGCGGCAGGCAGGGCGGCAGCGTAACCTCGCGATTCTCACTCATTAATGCTCCTCCCACTTCCTTCCCATGAATGAGTGAGAATCGCGAGGTTACGCTGCCGCTCTGCCTGCCGCTTTCATAGTGAGTTGCACTACAGAGGATTGCCCTAGTTTAAAGCAGAGACACTGCTTGAAGATTATAGACTTTACATGTGATAATTACCGTGAGCGGGGTCCGATGTATTACAGTACAGTGACTGCATCGGGCCCCGCCGCGAGTGTTGCCAGCCTCCGTCCCCTCCTCCCACCCCTCTGATACATCGCGGCTTGCGATGTATCAGCGTGACCAAAGTAAACATGGCAGTGTTCGCTTTATAAGACGCACTGCCATTTTCCCCCCACTTTTGGGGGGGAAAAAGTGCGTCTTATAAAGCGAAAAATACGGTAATTCTACTGTTATTGGGGTGTCCACATTGTTCAATAGATAAGCAATGCCATTAGGCCTTGATTCTCAAATTAGGGTGAATAACCTGTCTTGTTCTACTGTTATTAGGGTGTCCATATTGTTTAATAGATGAACAATTTTATTAGGCCTTGATTCTCAAATTGTGGTGAATAATCTGTTTCCTTCAACTGTTATTGCGGCATCCATATTGTTTAATAGATAAACAATTTAATTAGGTCTTGATTTCTAAGATTTGGGTAAATAACCTGTCCGGTTCTACTGTTATTGGGGTATCCATATTGTTTAATAGATAGAAACATAGAAACATAGAATGTTTCAGCAGATAAGAACCATTTGGCCCTTCTAGTCTGCCCAATATACTGAATACTATGAACAGCCCCTGGCCCTATCTTATATAAAGGATGGCTTTATGCCTATTCCATGCATGCTTAAGCTCCTTCACTGTATTTGCAGCTACCACTTCTGCAGGAAGGCTATTCCGTGCATCCACTACTCTCTCAGTAAAGTAATACTTCCTGATATTACTTTTAAACCTTTGCCACTCTAATTTAAAACTATGTCCTCTTGTAGCATTTTTTCTTCTTTTAACTATTTTCTCCTCTTTTACCTTGTTGATTTCCTTTTTGTATTTAAAAGTTTCTATCATATCCCCTCTGTCTTGTCTTTCTTCCAAGCTATACATGTTAAGGTCCTTTAATCTTTCCTGGTAAGTTTTATCCTGCAATCCATGTACCAGTTTAGTAGCTCTTCTCTGAACTCTCTCCAAAGTATCAATATCCTTCTGGAGATATGGTCTCCAGTACTGAGCACAATACTCCAAATGAGGTCTCACTAGTGCTCTGTAGAGCGGCATGAGCACCTCCCTGTTTCTACTGTTAGTGCCTCTCCCTATACACCCAAGCATTCTGCCTACCTTTAAGTCTTCTGAAATAATGACCCCTAAATCCCTTTCCTCAGATACTGAGGTTAGGACTGTATCACTGATTTTATATTCTGCTCTTGGGTTTTTACGACCCAGGTGCATTATCTTGCACCTAGATAAACAATTCCATTGGTTCTCAAATTGGGGTGAATAACCTGTTTAATTCTAATGTTATTGGGGTGACCAGTTTAATAGATACACAGTTCTATTAGACCTTGATTTCTAAATTGGGGTGAATGCCTTGTCTAATTGTACTGTTTTTGAGGTGTCCATCTTGTTTAATACATAGGCAATTCTATTAGGTCTTGATTCTTAAAATGAGGTAAATAACCTGTCTTTTTCTACTGTTATTGAGGTGTCCACATTGACATTCAATAACTTATTTTAAATATACAGTTTGTGCTACTGTACAGTATGTCCAACAGACAGTTGCCAGGGCCATCCAAAGGAAGAGGCAGTGACAAAAATGTTGCTGTGAACATACAAATAGGAAGAAAGGATCGCCACATGTGCGGTATCAGTTATTAAATGGTGGTTTTTAATAAAACACAAATGTGCTTACCAGATCTCAATGTGAAGAGTCACAACGGCTGTGAATAGCTTTTCTGGTTTTTTATTTATCCCGACCAGTAGACTGTTTTATCCTTGGCTGCAGCCATGGTCCTCTGTGTAGCTCCAAGGCAAACAAGAGGCTTGACAGGTAACTGGAAAAAATATATTTTCGGATCACTGTAGGCACTGCCAGGATATTGATTAAAGGAACACGATAATCTTTATTCACAGGGTTGTCAACGCGTTTCTGGGAAGGAGCATCCCCTTCATCAGGACAGCATGTTGCTGTAGCTTGCACAAGTAGCAGCAGAAGAAGGGGTAGTAGCAGCTGCCGCAGCAACAGGCCAGAGCTTTCATTGTCACCCAGCTGTTGTGTTTTGATGACCAATCCCGCTGTCATTGAATGGTTGACTCGGTCTTCAACATAATCTCAACTGACATCAGACACACACAGCCAGGAGTTGGTGGGTTCCTCTGTCACCAGACTTAGTTGGCATGGCCCAGGAACAAGGTTTTGCCAGTGGTCAGGGATGCGGCCATGAGACTGGTGAGGTTAACATAAGTGATAGGCAGTAGTGGATGATGATGTAGCAGATTGCACATGGAAGCTGGATGAAGAGAGGGCTTCATCAGGGGGTGAGGGTGGCAGCTTGCCTGTGAGACAGCGGCAGGGTTGCCACTGAGCCAGCAAGGTGCTAGCAAGGTGAGCCAGAAGGGTGACAGCAGTGTGAGATCTGGAGCAAAAAGTGCCCAGGGAAGACTGTCTGCTACTCAGGAGCATAGTTGTCTGGAATTAACTAGCGGTGCATGGCTTCATAGAGGCAGCAGCAGGCAGTCATCATGGAGTGGTGGGGGTAAAATGACATACTCGCAGTGTGGGAATTTTTCATCAATGTCATCATGGCCATATGTAAGATCTGTGTACAGAAGGTGAAATGCAGCCACGGTGCCAATTTTGGCACCATGGCCCTGCGTCTTGTAGTGGTACAGCCTGATGCATCTATCAGCTGCCCGCACCCCTTCTCCAGCAGTCAAGGCTCCACCACCTCAATAGAAGAGAGCTGTGTTTCTTTCCCATCATCTAATGGTTCTGATGCTCCTCCTACTCTGCCTCCTACTTCTCGTCACACTTTTCCCCAGCAATCACTGAGGTGATTGCAAAGTAACAACATCATGCATGCACTCATCCAATGGCGCAGAAGCTGAATGTACTCCTGGCCAAGTTGCTGGTACTACAGTCCATCCCTTTCCATTTCAGAGAACTGCCAAGGTGGAGAGTCCCAAGCCATCACTATGTCTCTGAAAAAGCGGTACAAGCCCTGCACACGTACTGCAGAAGGTGCGCCAGTCCTTGAGCCTGCCGATGTCTGGTACAGTTCATGGCAGCGTCGATGTGTGGAGCTATAACTATAGTGAAGGACAATATACACTCACCTAAAGAATTATTAGGAACACCATACTAATATGGTGTTGGACCCCCTTTTGCCTTCAGAACTGCCTTAATTCTACGTGGCATTGATTCAACAAGGTGCTGATAGAATTCTTTAGAAATGTTGGCCCATATTGATAGAATAGCATCTTGCAGTTGATGGAGATTTGAGGGATGCACATCCAGGGCACGAAGCTCCCGTTTCACCACATCCCAAAGATGCTCTATTGGGTTGAGATCTGGTGACTGTGGTGGCCATTTTAGTACAGTGAACTCATTGTCATGTTCAAGAAACCAATTTGAAATGATTCGAGCTTTGTGACATGGTGCATTTTCCTGCTGGAAGTAGCCATCAGAGGATGGATACATGTTCTCATTCTGTTTACGCCAAATTCGGACTCAAAATTGCTTAAATCAACTTTCTTTCCCATTCTGACATTCAGTTTGGAGTTCAGGAGATTGTCTTGACCAGGACCACACCCCTAAATGCATTGAAGCAACTGCCATGTGATTGGTTGACTAGATAATTGCATTAATGAGAAATAGAACAGGTGTTCCTAATAATTCTTTAGGTGAGTGTATGTCCTTTATGGCCCACTAGGTAAATGTTGTTCCTGCCCAGGCACACCAGCAAATTGGCCAGGTGATGGCAATGCTGCCTCAGCAGAACATTGTGAAAAATAGCCCGATACTTCTGGCCACGTGCTTCAGCCACTATTCTGATGCTGCCACCCACCTGAAGCAGACAACTGCAGCTTCTGCTGCCATCTTCTACTACTGCCATTACCTACTAGTGCTGTTACTGCCACTGCTTTTGCCCCCTACCCACTATGTGAATGGACCACTATGTTGACTCCTCCCACTGTTGCCATCCTCACCACTCTGTGACGGGGCCACTAGTGTCCCTATTTGGCCTTGTTGACATCACCGTTTATTTTACCCTTCTTCTGATGTATCAGAGTAAGGGAAAAATAAACAGTGACATCAACACACACTTACTGCTGACACCCTCTTCCCTCATGGGGCCACTACTAGTATCAGTGGCTAACAACATAGGTTATCTATCAATCTATGTGGAAACAGCAGACTTTGTAAAATGAGATAGTTCCTTCCCACTATAGTAGAATTAGTGGCTAACAGAACAGGTTATCTATCAATCAATGTGGACACCCCACAAACAGTGAAATTAGACAGCTCTTTCTCACTATATTAGAATCTTGGGCCACTGCCCAGTTAAGTACATTATACCAACCTGACACTAACGTTAACCTGTAAGGCAGAGTTGACACCAGTTATTTGGTCAGTTAATTCCAGCAGTTACTGTATGATGGGCCAAAATCAGGAGCCAATCCTATTCTTAGATAAGGTATCATGAGAACATCTGCACCTATTGTGTGTTTTTGACCCATAATAGTGTGAACTACGCCTAATAGTGACACACAGTCATTCTACAGCTAACAGAAATGATTCAAAAGCATGTTGTAACAGGGAGCCGGTGGTGTGCTTCCTCCTTGCAGCACCGCCGGCACCCCGCTGACAGAGAGGGAGGAGGAGCCAGCGTCGGACGTGGCCGGCGTCCTCGTCTCCCTGGTAACAAGGGGGTGGGGAGGATCCGGCAGCATGTGCTTCCTCAGTGCGGCCGGCGTCCTCTGTCTCCTAGACAACGAGCAGGGGCAGGAATGAGCACCGACGGTGATGAGTCGGTGCTCAATGTAGTGGCTGGGGCTGAAGCAGGGTCATGTGATGCTGGTCACGTCATGTGACCATTCAGTCTGGCCTATTTAACAGGCAACTTGCTGGCCACAAGTTGCCTGTGATTGGTTTTAATACTCACCAGCGTATTTCCTGCATGTGTATTTGTGGAACTTGACCTCGGCTTGTGTTTGACTCCTGATCTTGTGTTTTCCCTTTGTACTGACATGTTCTCCTGGCTTCTGACCTCAGTTTGTATTTGACCTTGATTCTGCTTTATTGCTGTGTACTGACGTGACCTCCTGGTACTTGACCTCGGCTTCCATTTTGTCCTGATTTTGTCTACGGTGTGTTATTTGCTTGTTTGGTTTCTACCCAGCCTTGAAGTTTATGTTTCTTTCTTTGTCTCTTGTTTTCTACACTTTTTCCCCTGCCTGTAAGCCCCTGCACGTACTTAAGCTAGGGACTGCCGTCCAGTTGTGCACCGTCGGTTATGACGGATCGTGCAAGTAGGTAGGAATAGCGGTGTGGGCGGAGCTCAGGGCTGCACTTATCCCTACCCCTTGTGACACATGTGTTTGCAGTGCCATAACATGGATTAAAAGAACCTTTTTTTCTCCACTATTTTATTGGCACTGCCTCTTTGTCCTTCTTTTGTTCCTCTGTCATATGCTTTTCTTTTGGTTTAGCTAGGGATTAGCTAGGACTGTTGGTGGCCTGCATGACAATGCGCTTGTCCATATCCAGTATAAGATCTCCCTGTCATACTGACACATAGTACTAGAAACGACTAGCTATGCATGTTGCTGCAATGCACATTGATGTACACCGAGATATACTCTCCCTGCAGGGATATAGCTGATTTAAATTCTGCGTCACATTAAAAACTAATATTTGAAAAATTCGCTCATCTCTAAATATCTCATTATTCTCAGTATGAGTCAAAAGGAATCCAGATGATTTTAAGCAACATTTTGGTCAATTGCAGACCTTTGCTATGCCAAATCTGAAGCGGGCAGGAGAGTAGTGAGGAGCTATGGAGGCCGCAAATTTATTTAACTAGTCCTTTTGTGGGCACCTTCGAACTACAAGGTGTGCGGTACCATTGCTGTTGAGAGGAGGAGTTAGCCATCCAGTCCACAATCTCCTCCTCTTTGTCCTGAATAATAATGCTGTGTCTTTCAGAAGCTAGGGATAACTGTGGCCTATCAGTATTACTACTGCATGGATGGCTGCTGCTGCTACTACCCACATTCTAGCTCTGGGTGGACAAGACCTGGGTCTTTTATATTTATCAATTATGGAATGGTTACAGCAAAATTGCAAGTGTGTTTTTTTATAATTTAAAGACAGAGGGGCAATTAAATGTTTTTTCCGTTCTACAAACACAATCAATGCTTTTAAAAATTTTGGTTAACAAAAGACCTTTCTTCACTATTAAGACACATGTTGCAAACTTGTAATGCAATTATTAAACCTCCCACCCAAAATCACCAATATAAGAGTGCAGGAAAGGCTGGTAAGATTTCTGCTTACTGTGTTATTTGCGTTTAAAAACAGGTTCAAACAAGACCTTTCTTCACTATCTTCACAAACACATGTTGCAAACTTCTAATGCAATTATTCACACCCAAAACCACAAATATAATGATGCAAGAAAGACCAGTAAGATTTTTGCCTACTGTGTTATTTGTGGTTAAAAATGCAGTTTAAAAAAAACAAAAACTTTTTTTTACTGTTAAGACATGAGTTGTAAACTTGTAATGCAATTATTCCCATCTTCCACCAATCTAACTATGCAGGAAAGGTGTATTTCTGTCTATAATGTAATTTGCATCTAATTTCACTGGTATAAAAATGCCATTATTGCCATAAAATACTTTTGCTATAATGCAACGCGTTTAATGAAAAACACGTTTGAAAAAAATGTGCAATTGCTCAGCAGCAGAATGCTATTGGGGTGCATATTCTGGCAATAAACCTATGTATAAACTAGAATTTTTGGAAAAAAAGCAAAAAAAACAAAGCTGTCTCTGTGTTCAAATGGAAAAAAAATAGCTTTTCCTTGCAGGTGGTTTGCTTTGTAATGCAGAACTGTTAGAATGGGGTGCTGCAGCAGCTTTATTAAGCAGTGTACCCAGCCCCCTAGCCCCTCACTCCATCAAAGCGTTCCCTGATCAAAGTCCCTCAAATATAAGCGTCTACTCTTTCCCTACACGGTCCCTGTTACATTAGAAAAGATACTTGTTTGCGCCTCTGTATAGTGTGTAAAATTATTTTTGTATAGACCCATCCATCCTCATCAACAGCTGAACACAGTGATGATTCGTCAGGTATGCCGAAACGCGCGCTTCGGGGTAACGCCATCCCAGGCACTCAGGTCTCCGTCATATTTGGTGAGTCCTTGCTATTTCTACTCATGCATACAGCTTGTTACATGTAGTTAGGATACGGTTCAGCAGGTGCACACTGCAGCCTTTTGCTGCGTTATACTATATGGCACTCTCTGAGAGGACCATTTGCAATTGAGTAGCTGTACTGTTCGGTATTTTTGATGTGATATTTCTGACTAGGACTCGCCTTCTATTAAATTATTGTGTATGTCATTTTGACACCTACATATTTAAAGTCTGTTGATCTGTATGGCTGGGATGGTGTTATTGCTCCTTATTCTCTTTTTAATAGTATTTATTTATTATTTATTTTGTAATCAATAAAGTATACTTATTTTTCATAATTGGACGTCTATGAGCTTTAGTTCTCTTAGTTTTTTCTTGTACAAAAAAGCTCTTCCAGTTACATGTAATTTTGGGAAGTCTGTTTATATAGCCGCACTACAGTGTATATTTATCCGGCAATTGACACCCATGGTTGTTTTTTTGTTTTTTTTATATGTATAGCAGTGGTATATCACAGCCAAAAATTTGTAAATTTTACCCGGAAATTTAACAGACAAATTAGTGTTTTTTTTTTACCTGTCTACTAGGTAGAGCAGGGGTATATCACACCCAAAAATTGGTGAATTTCACCCAAATATGTAACAGACAAATTAGTGATTTTTTTTTACCTGTCTACTAGGTAGAGCAGGGGTATATCACACCCAAAAATTGGTTAATTTCACCCTAATATGTAACAGACAAAATAATTTTTTTTTTTACCTGTCTACTAGGTATAGTAGTGGTATATCACAGCCAAAATTTGGTGAATTTCACCCGAAAATGTAAGACAAATTAGTGAAATTACAAAAAATAAAATACGCACAAATTAAAAAAATAAAATAATCTTGATTTATGAGGTGGGGGTCCATATGGAGTAGGAGTTTGAGGAGGCGGTGGACGTAGCCGTGTAGGTGGAAGCAGCGGTGGAGGAGGATGAGGTAGCCAACACTAGTTTTTGGTTTAAATTTATTTTTATTGTTTTTAATTAGGGTACACTCCAAAAGAGTGGGAAATATCCAAAATACAACATTAAGCAATTGCGCTGTAGTATAAAAATGGCTGGGTAGGGACGGTATACATGTCTATTCTGCACAAGGTACGGACAAGTCCTGTGGGATCCATGCCTGATTCATTTTAATGAACGTGAACTTGTCCACATTGGCTGTTGACAGACGGCTGCGCTTGTCTGTGATAACGCCCCCTGCCATGCTAAACACACGTTCAGACAATACAATGGCTGCAGGGCAGGCGAGCAACTTCAAGGCATAAAGGGCAAGCTCAGGCCATGTGCCCAATTTGGAGACCCAGAAGTTGAAAGGGGCAGACCCGTCATTCAGTATATGTAGGCGTGTGCACACATACTGCTCCACCATGTTGCTGAAATGCTGCCTCCTGCTAAGATGTTCCATATCAGCTGGTGGTACGTTGTCCTTGTAACGGGGATCCAGCAGCGTGGCCACCCAGTTTTCAGAACAAGCTAGAATGTGGGCAACTCGGCGGTCGTTGCGGAGACACTGCAGCATGTAATCGCTCATGTGTGCCAGGCTGCCCAGAGGCAACGAAAAGCTGTCCTCTGTGGGAGGTGTAACGTCTGTGTCCTCTGTATCCCCCTAGCCATGCACCAGTGATGGCCATGAGCTGGTTTGGGTGCCACCCTGCTGTGAACACAGTTCTTCCTCCATCTCCTCCTCCTCATCCTCCACCTCGTCCTCCTCCAGAACTGTGCCCTGGCTGGGCAATTGTGTACATGGCGTTTGTTGGTGCAGGAACCCACCCTCGGAGCCACTTGGGAATGACTTGCCGGAAACCCTGTGAAATGATCCCTCTTCCTCCTCCTCCTCCTGTGCCACATACTCTTCCACCATCGCCAGAAGCGTTTTTTCAAAGAGGCATTTAAATGGGATAGTAATGCTGAGAACGGCATCTCCAGCACTTGCCATGTTGGTGGAGTACTCAAAACAGTGCAACAAGGAACACAGGTCTCGCATGGAGGCCCAGTCATTGGTGGATCGAATGCTGCTGCTCGTACAGTCTGGCCAGCATCTGCAAGGTGGGCACGTCCCATATGAGGCGGTGAGCGGGAAGGCCGAAGTTACGCTGCAGTGCTGACAGGCGAGCAGCAGCCGGGTGAGAACGCTGAAAGCGCGCACAGACCTCTGGAACCTCTGCACCACCAAATTCAGCCGGACTTGAGGCTCAATGGCACCAACAACTCATCGGTCTGTTGTTCCATGCCCGTCCACAGCTCCTGCGCGGTGTGGGGTTTGTCCCAAGAACAGATACGTTTTAAAACTGCCTGCTGTCGTTTACCCCAGGCTGTGCTGAAGTTGGTGGTGAAGGTGTTACGCTGACCGGATGAGGAGCTAGTAGAGGATGAGGAAGCAGAGTAGGAGGAGGAAGCAACAGGAGGCAAACTAATGCACCCTGCAATCCTCGGTGGTGGAAGGACATGCGCCAAAATGCTATCTGCCTCAGGCCCAGCCGCCACTGCATTTACTCAGTGTGCTGTTAGGGAGATATAATGTCCCTGACCGTGCTTACTGGTCCACGTATCCGTAGTTAGGTGGACCTTGCCACACATGGCGTTGCGCAGTGCACACATCATTTTGTCCCCCACTTGGTTGTGCAGGGAAGGGATGGCTCGCCTGGAAAAGTAGTGGCGGCTGGGAACGACGCTCTCTGTCTCCACCAGACGGAATGACAGCATTTCAAAGGCCAGTCATTTTGAAATTCTGGCATTCAGGGCCAGGGATCACGGGTGGGTAGGGGGTACTTCCTCTTTTTAGCTCCAGTGTTTGGGAGATGGAGAGCTGAACGCTTCTGTGGGACATTGTGGAGATGCTTGGTGACCCGGGTGGTGGTGTTGCTGGCAGATCCTCTGTTTGCGGGGTGGCAGGTGCCACTGTCACTCCAGAAGTGGATGAAGGGGCCGAGACTGCAGCTGAAGAGGAAGCAGGAGGAGCCAGAGACCTTTCTTGGTATTTGAGGTGTCTACTCCACTGCAGCTCGTGCTTTGCACTTAGATGCCTGGTCATGCAGGTTGTGCTCTGGTTTAGAATGTTTATGCCTCACTGCAGGCTCTGATTGCACAGCGTGCAAACCTCTCGTGTCTTGTCGTCAGCACATTGTCTGAAGAACTGCCACGCCAGGGAACTCCTTGGAGCTGGCTTTGGTGTACTCGGTCCCTTGCTGCGGTGGGCAGTAGCAGGCGTACTATCCATCGGACGGCCGCTCCGCTTTTGCACCCTGCTCCCTCTTCTGCTGTGCTGGTGGCTCTGTGCAACCACCGCCTTTTCCTCCGAACTATACAGGTCACTCGCGTGACCTTTATTCCATGTGGGGTCGAGGACCTCACCATCCTCCACATCATCTTCCACCCAGTCTTCACCCCTGCCCTCCTTGTCGGTCTGCACACTTTCGAAAGCCCCAGCAGTTGGCACCTGTGTTTCGTCATCATCCGAGACGTGCTGCGGTGGTCCTCCCATGTACTCATCTTGAAACATAAGTGGTTGGGCATCGGTGCACTCAATCTCTTCCACTTCCGGGGCAGGGCTAGGTGGATAGCCCTGGAAAGCCCTGCTAGCAGAGTCATCAAAAAGCAGAAGAGACTGCTGCATGACTTGGGGCTCAGACTGCTTGGCTGATTTGCCAGGGGGTGAGGTGAAAGACTGATGGACATCGGCTGCAGGTGCCAACTCTGATCTTTCAGCAGGAAACTGTGTGGGAGACAATGTAAAGGAACTGGAGGCAATGTCAGCAACCCAATCTACTATCGCCTGTACTTGTTCTGGCCTCACCATTTGTAGAGCTGCATCAGGCCCGACCAAATAATGCTGAAGGTTTTGTCGCCTACTCGCACTTTAGGAAGGTGTTTCACTTGGGCTTGTAGCTGGCACAGATCGACCACATCCTCTCCCTGCAACAGGAGCTCCACTAGCAGCAACATGACTGGGTCCACGTCCCTTATTTGACGCTCTCCTCATATTTCTCAAATTTAGGATCTTGCCCAAAATTGGTGTTTTTTTAATAACAGAATATAACACCGGTATATAATACGTGTATATCACACTGACAGATGCAGCAAAGGCTGCAAATTTAGTTTTTTGCCCAAAATGGGTGTTTTTTTAATAACAGAATAGAACAGCAGTATCTAACACGTGTATCTCACACTGACAGATGTAGCAAAGGCTGCAAATTTAGTTTTTTGACCAAAATGGGTGTTTTTTTAAACCCAGAATATTATTGCAGTATTTCTAGCTTGTATGTCACACTAACAAATTCAGCATAGGCCCCAGATGTAGGGTATTGCCAATAATGGGTGTTTTTTTAAACCCTGGATATTATTACAGTATTCCTAGCTTGCATCTCACACTGACAGATGCAGCCAAGGTCGTACATTTAGGATTTGACCCAAAATGGGTGTTTTTAATAACAGAATTGAACAGCAGTATCTACCGCATGTATCTCACACTGACAGATGCAGCAAAGGCTGCAAATTTAGTTTTTTGCCCAAAATTTGTGTTTATTTAAATCCAGAATATTATTGCAGTATTTCAAACTTGTATCTCACACTGACAGATGCAGCCAAGGCCACAAATTTAGTATTTGGCCCAAAATGGGTGTTTTTTTTAAATAACAGAATAGAACAGCAGTATCTAACACGTGTATCTCACACTGAAAGATGCAGCAAAGGCTGCAAATTTATTTTTTGCCCAAAATGAAATAAACCCAGAATATTATTGCAGTATTTCTAGCTTGTATGTCACATTAACAAATGCAGCATGGGCCCCAGATGTAGGGTATTGGCAAAAATGGGTGTTTTTTTGAACCCAGAAAATTATTGAAGTATTGCAAGCTTGTATTTCACACTGACAAATGCTGCAAAGGCACCAGATGTAGGATATTGCCAAAAATGGGTGTTTTTTTTAAACCCAGAATATTATTGCAGTATTTCAAACTTGGATTTGAATGTCACAAATGCACATATGCTGTGCTGGTGCACTGAGCTTGCATAAAATGGCCGTCGCCGCCCACCTAACTAACAGATGGATAACAGTTATTTTTCTGTGTCACTGGGCTCAGGGCAGGGTAAAAAGATTGTGTACTGCACCCACAAAACTAAATCTATGTAGATCGCTGAGTTAACAAGCACTTCTGATTAAAGATTCTTTCCTATTCTCTCCCTCACAGCAGCAGCATCCTATCCCTACACTAGTAACAACAGAGTGACGTGCAGCGCTACGTGACTCCAGCTTATATAGAGGCTGGGTCACTTGCTGCACTGGTCAATCACAGCCATGCCATTAGTAGGCATGGCAGTGATGGCTTCTAAGGGCACACGAGATAAATGCTTGTTGATTGTCTGCTCTGCAGCCTTTCAAAAAGCACCTTTAATTCTCCGAACACCGAACCCGAACTTTTACTGAAAAGTTCGGGTTCAGGTCCGAGGTTCAAAAATCCTAAAGTTCGGTACGAACCCGAACTTTACAGTTCGGGTTCGCTCAACTCTAATGCTTACTCATTTTAAACTTTAATACATGTGAACATTAATGCATGACTTCAGCAAGATCTCAATCTCCTATAACTATAGCATTATCTGTTTGGTAACCATGCAATATTTCTTCTGCACTTCATAAGAAAAAAATTATATTCATAGCCCCCACTGCTGCAGCCTTCCTTGTTGCCTATACAATTGACAATTGATACAGCAGCCTTTTCACTGGGGTGTAATTCAGTACCTGCAGCATAAAAATGTTTTCATAATGTATCTGAAGTAGGAATGCAGGATGCTGCATACAGTTCTTTCCTGGAGTGTGAACACATCTATCAGTATTGAGTCCGAGAAATCTGGCAGAAATTATGTGCTGAACAGTGTGAAATGAATTACACCTCATAAGAGACTGTACAGACAATAAACTGTAAAAACCATTACACCTGGGTTAAATGCCACTCAAATCATGCTTATTATGAACATGAAAATGACGGGAGAATAAGCTTTCATTTGCATTTGAAACTCAACTGCATTGGCCTGAAGATGACCTGCTACTTGATTTTTTTTTCTCCCCCTCAAAATTATCTCTGTGCGCGCTCTGCTTGTTTTGGAAATGCTCTAAATAAAAATAATGGACTGTCTTTTAATAAGTCTCATTGTGAAGATCCCACACATCAAACAACGTAGCGCAGCTTGGAGGCAAACGACGGGCATGTGTGATCTAGCTGGAAGAGAGACAAATGGTGATGGGAGAAACTCCATCTAGGGACTGCTGACAAGAAAATGGCATTTGCAAACTGACACATCTGTCAGGGTGGAGGATATTGGCACCTGTCACGCAATTTCAGTCATGAGTTTTAATAAAGCTGCTTTCCCTTAGGTAAAATTGGGACTTGACTGTAATATTAGCTGCAAGCACGTCTTGTCTCCCCCTCTTTCCAGCCTTTCTCTATGTGAAGCGTTTCAGATGAATCTTAAAGCAGAAGTAATGATGTTTACTACTTCAGTTTCTATTTTTTAGGTTGCACAGGAAAAAGATGTAGTGTGACTTTTTTTTTTCTTCTTTTATTCTCAGTTGTAATAAACTGCCTCAGTGTATATTTGTGCTGTTTTTTATTTTATTTTAATTTTTACTTTTCTCCCATTGCTTCTTACTTTCACAGTAGCTGCTGTTTGGAGTAGATTTAGCCCCAGGAAATATGTATGTAGTAAAATCTGGGTTGGGATTTGTTGAGAGTCACTCATTGTATCTGTTAGGCTTTAATTACTAGTCTGTTGAGAGGAAATGGTAACAATTTGAGATGAGTGAAGTTTAAAAAAATTCTAATCAGTCACTGTGTGTCAGAATGACAGGAAGGTCACATATATAGACTTGCACATCATTGTGCAGGTCACCAACATTCCTAGCTAACCCCTAGCTAAACCAAAGGAAAAGCATACAGCAGACTTCAGTAAAGCAAACAATGCTGTGCACCCCTGCAGGTGTCCCAATGACTCTTTAGTGGAATAAAATAAGGACATGGGGGCAGCCCCAATAACGTAGTGGAAAAAAAAAGGTTATTTTAATCCATGTTGTGGCGGTGCAAGCACATGCATTTGAATCCCTTCTGTTAGCTGTAGAATGACTGTGTGTCACTATTAGGCTTAGTTCACACTTCACTTATTTGGCCAAGTCTGCCCAGTCAGATTTATTAGCTTCTCCTCCAGTACATGAAGGAGTGGAATGGCATCATTCATCCCATTGTTCTGGCAACTGACAAATAAAGAGACCTCCTCAAAGAGCCTGAGGAAACTGGAGGTGTCACGCATGAGCTGCCACTGTCTAAAGTAAAATTTAATCGGGGAGTAATCTTGTTCGTCTGCATCATCAAGAAAACGGTCACGGTTTTTCTATTCTTATACAGTCGGTCCAACATTTGGAGGGTAGAGTTCCAACATGTAGAAACATTGCATATAAGGGAATGTAGGGGAACACCACTATTCTGCCTAGGAGGGCATATTTTGCTTGGTAAAAGTGGCTGAAGTGCATGCACAGTTTCCTTGACATTTTTAAGAAGCCTTGCAGTTGGATGGAAAATTTCAGGAAGCAGGTGACAACCAGATGAACACATACATTATGCAGAGTGCAAGGATCAGCCCCCCCTGATGCACCACAGATAGAATGTTCTTCCAGTTATCGTTGACCATGGTTTAGGGGCGTTGCTAGGGTCTCAAAAGATCTGGGGCCCAAGCCCCAATACATATGTGCCTGTCACGAGGGTGACCTTCGTCTGACTCCGTTATACCCGGGGTCAGGAAGTCACAGCGGTTGGCTGTGCGCTCTATGTAAGATAGGGCTGTTTCCTTATGGTAGCTTTCTGGGTTTGCTTTGCAACCCTTTTTGGCTTACTCAGGGATCCGTAGCTCCTTCTCCTCAGCTGTTCCTTGTCCAGCACTCCCAACCTCCTTATATTCCCCTCTCACACTTCTCTGGTTGACAGATATAGAGCTTCCTGCCTGGACATCTATTCTGACCCTCTGGAGCTATGTTGCTGCGTTCTCTGGTAGTTGGTCCAGAACGTTACCCTCCGGATCCCTGTTGGACCTTTGTGGTCTGCTGTGGTCATCCACCTGGGTGTATGTGTTTGTCTGTATGTCTGTCCTCTCCCTGGTGTTTCCCTCTTAGTGTCAGTGGTGCGGACTAGCGATCCCACCGGCCCGTTCACTATCTAGGGCTCATTCTAGGGAAAGCCAGGGTTTAGGCACGTGATCGCCGCACGGGTGAAGAACCCGTCTAGGGACGTCAGGGCAGTCAGGTGCCAGCCGCAAGGTGAGTCAGGGGTCACCACCTTTCCCTCTCCCTTGGGCAGGGCTTTCACTTTTCCCTCCCTGTGCGTGACGCCGGTCATTACAGTGCCATATTCTCAAAGTATCTGCCGTAAACACACACACACAAGCTCGCCCTAGGACTAAAGACATATTTTACTTGCTGCATGGACATTAACAAACAAACAGCACTATATACCTCTAACATCCATTACCTCCCAGGTGATGTCTCCTCTGATGTAGACATTTTCTTTCCCCATCTTCTCAATTCGAGCCAGACTACTTCTTTCATCGACATCTAGTCTCTGCAGAGTTTACCAAACAGTCATCTTAGGTCCCTCACTTTTAAAATATCATCATCCTCCTCACCCTGTTACCCCAACAGTATTATCTTGGTGCTGCCCAGAATACTGTGCCTACTGTGCTCCCCAATGCCCCTAAATACTATACCACAGAAATTATACTGCTATACAGATTAGTCCACCTATAGTAATATAAAAGTCCTACTTATAGCAATAATTCCCTCCCAGAGTGCCCTTCTTAGTAATACTGACCCCTACAGTGCCCCCAATAATGATACTACTCCCCAAGAGTGCCCCTGTTAGCAATAGTGCCCTCCATATTTTGCCCAATAATAATGGCCACCATAGTGCACCCAGCAGTAATAAAGCTCTCTGTAATATTAATAAGGCCCGACTGTAGTACTTATCCACCATTATAGTGTCCCCAGTAGTTATAATGTTGGGGGCACCACATCTCTGCGCGATACGTGTAAGTGAGAGATTGTACAAGTGTGCGGTAAAACTACAAGAATACAAATAACATGTATAAGTATTAAGCATAGCGTAGCATGTACTATAACATTACATTAACACTGAAGCACATAGTAAAATGGCTGCCTGTACATGAGATTGCATGTCTGCTAGGCAGAACATATAATGTTTCCTATAAGACCTTCAGTGGTTACTGTCTAATGCCCCCTATAGTGCCCCTGTAGTTATAGTGCTCCCCTGTAGTGCCCCAGTAGTTTAATGCCCTCCTGTGGTGCCGCCAATAGGTATAATATCCTTCTGTAGTGCATCAGTAGTAATAAGGCCCTCCTGTGGGGCCCCCAATAGGTATAATATCCTCCTGTAGTGCCCCAGTAATATAAGGATTTCCTGTAGTGCCCCCAATAGGTATAATATCCTAATGTAGTGCCCTAGTAGTAATAAGTCCCTCCTGTGGTGCCCCCAATAGGTATAATACGCTCCTGTAGTGTCCCGGTAGTAATAAGGCCCTTCTGTGGTGCCCCAAATAGGTATAATACCCTCCTGTACTGCCCCAGTACTAATAATGCCCTCCTGTGGTGCCCCAATAGGTATAATATCCTTCTGTAGTGCACCAGGAGTAATAAAGCCCTCCTGTGGTGCTCCCAATAGGTATAATATTATCCTGTAGTGCCCCAGTAGTAATAAGGATTTCCTGTGGCGCCCCAATAGGTATAATATCCTAATGTAGTGTCCCAGTAGTAATAAGGCTTTTCTGTGGTGCCCCATATAGGTATAATGCCCTCCTGTAGTGCCCTAGTAGTAATAAGTCCCTCCTGTGGTGCCCCCAATAGTTATAATACCCTCCTGTAGTGTCCCGGTAGTAATAAGGCCCTCCTGTGGTGCCCCAAATAGGTATAATACCCTACTGTAGTGTCCCGGTAGTAATAAGTCTCTCCTGTTTTGCCCCATATATATACTACCCTCATATAGTGCCCCAGAAGGTGTAATGCTCCCTGTAGTTCCAGCAATACTTATAGTGCCCCCCAACAGTTATAATGGCCCCCACATAGTGCCCCCATGTAAAATGATCTCTTCAGTGTCCCTAGTATTTTCAGAGGCCCCTGTAGTTATACCAATCTCCCAGTGGCTCCAGCAGGTACAATGCCAACATTTAGTGCCCATAGCATTCACAAAGCCCCCACTGTGGACAAGATATAAAAAAAATACTCACCTGACTTCCCACTGCCGGAGGTCCAAGTTGCAGGCTTCTGGATTCAGACGGGCATGTTGAAGTCACCACGCCGTCTGTGTATTGGCGCAGGCGTGCGCGATGACATCATCACGCCACCTGAGAACTGACACAGGCAGTTGCTTGGCGACCGCCTGTGCCATTCTACAAGCAAGCGACCACAGTAATTCAACTGCATGGCCGTCCTTAGGTCGGCAAGGCAGTTGTATAGCTACTAGCCAGAATGTTTTGACCTAGCAACGCCCCTGTCATGGTTCCTATCTCCAGTTGGTGAGGAGACAGGATTTGATTTCTTGGTTGATGACGCTGAGCAGTTCCTGGCTGACCAGGTGCAGAACCTGTTGAAAACTCTGTGCTTTGCATAGGTGGTATGCTGGAGAACCACTCTGAACTGTGCCTACAGTGGAGCATGAGGAAAGGTGGAGGATGAGGAGGCAGAGAAGGACATTGGGACAGAAATCCCACAATTACAATACAGATGCAGCATTGCCATCACCTGGTCAAATTGCTGGTGTGCATGGGCTGGAACCACATTTTCCCAGTGGGCTTTAAAGGACATATATTGTCCTTGACCATTGTTACAGCTCCACACGTCAGCGCTAGAATGAACTGTACCAAATGCCGACAGGCTCAAGGACTGTCCCACCTTCTGATCAACATTTGTACATGTGCAGGGCTGGTACCACTGTTTTAGAGAAGCAATGATGGCTTGCGACTCGCCACCTTGGCTCGGCACAATCCATCAGGGAGGTACTGTAGTATCAGCAGCTTGGGCAGGTGCACATTCAGCTTCTGTGCAATTGTATGATTGCATACATACTATTGTCTTTTTGCAATCACCTTGGTGATTGATTGCTGACAAAACACGTGACGAGGCGTAAGAGAAGGAGGAGGAGCATCAGGAGCAATAGACTAAGAGAAGGAACAACAGCTTCCTTCTGCTGAGGTTGAGGAGCCCTGATGCTTGCAGAAGGGGTGCAGGCCCTTGAGAGATGCAGAGGTTGCTTCATCAGGCTGTACATTAGTGCCACGGTTTTCCCGGGCCACTTTATGGTGACGCTCCATGTGTTGACAAAGGGCCATGGTGCCAACATTAGCACCCTGACCGTACTTCATCTTCTGCCCACAGATCCTGCATACTGCCACACTAACATCCTCCAGCAACTATGGCTGAGTATGGCATTTTACCTCCACCAGTCCATGCTGACTGCCTGCTGCCTTTATGAACCCCTGTTTCTTGACAGGTAGGGTCTTGAGTAGCAGACAGTCTACCCCGGGTGCGTTTGGCACAAGATCTCCCACTGCTTCCACCCTGCTGGCTCATCGCCACACTGCCACCCTGTTGCTATCTCATGGGCCTACTGCCATCCTCACCCCCTGATAATAATGCTCCCTCTTCATTCTGCTCCCACGTGTTTTTGGCTACATCATCATCCACTACTGATTGTTCGTCACTTATGTCAACCTCAATAGTCTCATGGCCGCTTATTGACCGCTCGCAACATGTGCTCCCACCCAACTGTTATTATTGCTAGTTGCACGCCTAAGGAAGGATGCAGCAGACCTCTCCTCCAAGTCTGTGCTGGCCTGTAGCTGCTAATTGTTCTCATTAAGCTCGTCCTCACTGAAAAGCAGAGCAGAGATTACTTCCTGAGCAGAAGGAGCGGCAAAAGAAAGAGGCAGTTGCAGGTCAGATGAGGGCAATGAGATTTTTCCTGGGCCATACAAACTTAGTGTGGTATCAGAGGAACCCACCAACTCCTTTGTGTGTGTCTGTTGTCACCTGAGTGTGAGTCAACAATTCCAGTACAGCTGGATTGTTGATCAAAATGCGACTGCTGGATGACGGTGGCAGTTCTGTCCTTTTGCTGCAGTTGCTGCTAACACCACCCCTTCTATTGCTGCTACTTGTGCCGGATACAGCAACATTTTTGCCACTGCCCGTTCCTCTTGAGGGCCCAGGCAACTGTCTGTTGACCATAGTGTACAGTAACTGAATCAGTAATGTAACTATGTAACTAAGTATGAATGGCCTAGCAAGTGTACTAGATAAACTATATATTTGATAGCCTGTTGATAGCCTGTTGACAATGAGTCTGATGCACAGTAGGTCTATGTATAGCAGAACAGATTAAGTATGAATGCCGCAGAAGATTAACTAGATAAACACGCCTATGTATTAGACCGCCTGTTGACAATGAGTCTGATGCACAGCAAGTCTATGTATAACTGAACAGATTAATTATAAATGGCACAGTAGGTGAACTAGGTATAGGCGCCTACAATATTTATTAGACCGCCTGTTGAGACTAAGGGGATCATTTATGACCAGATATACCCCACTTTTGGGGCGTATAACTGGCGCAGATTTTGTTGCACCCATGGTGCCAGAAAAATGGGGGCGTGGAATGTGGCGGGCCAGCAGCCCCATGTAATTTATCATTTTCTACACCTGGTTTAGGTTTAGAAAATGGTCTAAATGTAATATATCAGGGAAGCTGCCTTACATTTAGAATCTGTGCTGGATGTTTTATGGTTTCTGCAATGTTATAAGTCAGCACCCAAAGAATGGACTCAAACGAGTATCTGAGCTCTTTGTGACCTAGACTGTGATATCTAGTGTTCGTGTGCTCTGGCCGAACACATCGGAAGTCAATGGGAGAACCCCAGACACCCTCTGCTCGGAAGGAAAGATTTGTCTGGTTCACAAAAAAAGGTTAGAAATTGATTGAAACCCCATCAAAATGGTTTGGAAGCAGCATTAAGAGGATGGCTGGATGCGTCTTGAATTCCTATTATCTATGATATACAATAGACAATCACACAAAGGCTATATACCAAAAGCCAGGTATGTGGAAGCCAACAATCTATCCATGAGACAAATAACAGTCAGCATACCTTACAATGGCAGCCTTGTGCACTATGAGACATTCCAAACCAGCTCTCATCTGACTGAGAGCCAGTAAGCCTCAAAGTTGCTTCACATCTGTTGGATGGCTTGGGTGGACCTGCGTACCTAGATCAATATTATTAGGGTGACAAAAAGTTTTCTGATTGTCCTAACATAATATTCAATAACCTTTCTATACAGTTTTGTCATGTAAAAACTCATTTGAATAAACATAGGCATATGGGAAAGACATGCAAATGAGCAGAATCTGCCTTGTTTTTCAGCTGAAAAAACATTTGCATAGAAAATTCACGATCTACACTACTCATGAACAGCGCCATCTATTGGATTCATAGTCTTGTCATAAGACTATGAAACCAATAGATGGCACTGTTCATGAGTCATGAACAGCGCCATCTATTGTTTTCATAGTCTTATGACATGATTATTAGTCTTGTCATAAGACTATGAAACCAATAGATGGCGCTGTTTATCTTTTTGGGACGCTAGTAAGTGGGGCATCCTGCTCAACAGAGTCCAACACCGTGTAGCACTCAGCCTATAATAGCCTGCGCTAACACTGAGGTGTATTTCGGATTGCTGCTATCATTCACACATCTTCTAGCACTTTATCTGCGATAATATAAGCTTGCTAGGGTGTATCTGAGGACTATTGCCCTGCTTGTAATGACTCATGAACAGAGCCATCTATTGGTTTCATAGTCTTATCACAAGACTATGAATCCAATAGATGGCGCTGTTCATGAGTAGTGTAGATCGCAAATATTCTAATCGCAAATTTTTGTCACAAATTTTCCATGCAAAAGGCTGAGTGATACATGGTATGTAGACTCTGTTGAGCAGGGTGCCCCACTTACTAGCACCCCAACAAGATGAACAGTGCTATCTATTGGTTTCATAGTATTATGACAAGACTAATAGTCTTGTCATAAGACTGATAGTCTAATAGTTTTGTCATAAGACTATGAAACCAATAGATGGTGCTCTTCATAACTTATGAACAGCGCCATTTATTGGTTTCATAGTCTTATGACAAGACTATGAATCCAATAGATGGCGCTGTTCATGAGTAGTATAGATCGCAAATTTTAGATGCAAATGGTTTTTTCAGCTGAAAAACAGGGCAGATTCTGCTCATTTGCATGTCTCGAGCTGAACATCAGTTTGGCCGGGCATGCTCGCTTAACACTAGTGATCTCTTTGGACTAAAGTTTTAAAGGTTTTTTGCAACAATCAAGTATTTTAGCCCATTGTATGGAATCTCTTTGAGAGCAACAATTAGATTTTTTTATGCACTTTTTGAACAGACTTTGTGAAATAGTACCGTTAGCCAGATAGCTAGCTACCCCTTGCTCCATTGCTCTTGTGGACTGCCTCTGAGGACTGAAAAGTATGAAATGGTCACTTTGCCCTGTGTTTAGAAAGCCTAGGTATTATACTGAGTTTGCATATGCCCTTAACAGTTTTCTGTCCACAGACTTCGGAGGAGAAGGAGCCGTTTTGTCCTGTGTCTTTGGGATCATGTGCTGCTGCTACACAGGGAGGACCATGAAGTAGAGTCACATGCAGTACCATTGCTGTAAGCACTACCATTGCTACAAACAGCACCAGTGCCTTAATACTTTAAAGGGTAATCCTGCTGCCAAAATGTTAACTTATTTATTAGAGAGGCTCATAGGAGCTAAGGATGGTAGGCTGGTTCCTCCTCCTAGTTTTAGGTGCCTTAAAGCAGTGGTGCGCAACCATTTCTCGTCTGAGGGCCGCACTAGACATGGTATAAATTTTGCGGGCCAGAACCAGGTAGTTTTGCCAGAACGAAATGCAAACACTGTCAGGGGGCACATATGAGCATTACTACTGTAAAGGGGCAAATATCTGGGCATTTTATCTGTGAAGGGGCACATCTGGGCATTACCACTGTGAAGGGGGCACATCTGGGCATTACCTCTGTGAAGGTGGCACATATGGGCATTACCACTGTAAAGGGGGCACATATGGGCATTACCACTGTAAAGGGGGCACATCTGGGCATTACCACTGTGAAGGGAGCACATCTGGGCATTACCACTGTGAAGGGGGCACATCTGGGCATTACCACAGTGAAAGGGGGCACATCTGGGCATTACCACTGTGAAGGAGGCACATCTGGGCATTACCACTGTGAAGTGGACACATCTGGGCATTACCACTGTGAAGGGGGCACATCTGGGCATTACCACTGTAAAGGGGGCACTTCTGGGCATTACCACTGTGAAGGGGACACATCTGGGCATTACCTCTGTGAAGGGGGAACATATGGGCATTACCACTGTGAAAGGGGGCACATCTGGGCATTACCACTGTGAAAGGGGGCACATCTGGGGATTACCACTGTGAAGGGGGCACATCTGGGGATTACCACTGGGAAGGGGGCACATGTGGGCATTTTGTAGTAGTAATGCCCTCTGTGCCCCCTTCACAGTAGTAATGTCCTCTGTGCCCCCTTCACAGTAATAATGCCCATTATACCCCCTCCATAGTAATAATGCCCATTGTGCCTTTTAATAGTAATAATGCCCTCTGTGTCCCTTTGTAGTAGTAATGCCCTCTATGCCCCCTTCACAGTAATATGCCCTGACACTCAAACACCCCAGTGGGTGCTTCTTTTTTTTTTTTTAACTGAAGCAGCAGCAGGTTCAGCTCGGCTGCAGTGTATATTTGCACACACACTGTCTGTGACACACAACACTGGTGGTCACTTCAATTCACTGGATTTGGCCCGCGGGCTGTAGGTTGGGCATCCCTGCCTTACAGCATTATGCACTACTCCAAGGAGAAAAATTAAAAGCTACCAGGTTTAGTCTTCAAGGTGACGAAGCATAGAGCATAATTAGACCTTGATGCAGCAAAGGGATTACAGGATAAAACCAATAATTGTATAGTGGTGGGATTACAGATTAATGACACCCCCACACTTTTAGCTGTACTATGAAATGAAGTTAATATTCAAAAGTAACATAGCTGTGCTTAATATGTGTAGGTAGCCATGCTATGTTCACTAGGATGTGTAGTGAGTGTGCAATGAGCAGGACACTGGGTCAGTGGGCATGCTATGCAGTGGGTCAGATTTAGGTGTAACTAAGTTCGTGACGCCAGTTGCAGCTTGCGCAGGTACTGTAAAAGGGCCCTTTAAGATGGTATAGCTCATGTACTAGGTTAGGAATGCCAGAGGGGGATATTGTCTCTGTATTGTGTCAACGGTGTCTCCTACCTTAGTACGGCCGGACTCCTGTATCCTGGCTCACATGCAACAAATTGAGTGTTGTAAATAGGAGTAATGGAGGAATGATGTAATTCCACACAGAGAATAGGGTCCAACTTGTCTTTACTTGAGGTTATCTTATGCAGCTCTAGATCCATACAATGTTACAGCAATAGTCTAGGGTCCCAGCAGGTATTGGCAATATGTGGCAGGAATTATACATATATATCTTCTGCATCTAGTACATACACCTTTAAGAATCTGGCAGGTATCTGTCTTCTGCTCTGTCTATCTTCTGCTTTGTTTGGGCCTGACTAGCTATGGAGGTACTTATCTTCTCCTTGTATTTGGAATCTGTACTTACAGGACTGCTCGCATGGAATGGTGGTTTCTTCCTGGAGATCTAGTAGTTCTGAAGTTGGCTGCTTTCTTTGTCATCCAGCTGAGGTAAGGAACTCAGGCTGGGAATGTTGCTTTGGACCTCAGCAAAGGCCTGAATCCTTGGTTGGGATCCCTGTTTTCTGGGAGCTCTTCTTCACACAGCCTTCCCCTAGCAGGGAGAGCTGGAACACACCGGATCTAGCTGGTTTCTTCCCTCACTTGCTGCAGGGCGTGGGAAACTCTACTTCCCTTAAGCAGGGGGGCAGAACAGAACTGGAATGTTCCATTCTGAATGGCCATAACATTAAAACTATGCCTACCAATGATGCCGCCACCTGCTGGTAGACCTGAGACATTACAAAGGAAAATATAACATTTAAAATGGTTTCAACTGCACAGTAGTGAATGACATGAGGGAAATCACATCAGATGACAATATTAATGCTCTTAGCAGATTGTAGCGGGGTAAAAGCGTATAGTAACCCCACTCTGGGATGTTACAAGTGGATCTAAAACACCAGAATGTAGGAAAGCAACAGAAAGCAATATAAATCAGCACTCTAACTAAACAAAAGGAACGCCGGAGCATACTCTAAGCAAAAGCCAAGTGTGGTTTGGGTTTTAGTTAGGGGGTATGTAGTACCCCAGAGCGGGCACTACCATTCCTACAGCCTGCTACTGTCTTAAATGCCTAAACAATGTGTAACATCACCATGCTTTCTGTTTACAGGTCTGTTCATTAGGTGCTATGTAACGTTTATGTATTGTATTTCATGCACTGTGCCTGGTGTGCAGGTGGCAGTGTGTCTGGCAGCAAGCTATAGTTACAATTACACTGATCGGGCATTGTCCCTGCACTGTTCATACAGTCTCCCTATACTCTCTCTAAAGGGTCTAAAAGCTCTCCCTACGCTTTCTAAAATGCTGTCCCTAGGGCTTGCCACATCTCTCCCTTTGCTCAGTTCACAGTGAAATGGCTGCAACGGCACGGGATGAGGCTTTTATAGGGCTTTGACATCACAGAGGATGGTTATCTACTGATTAGCTGGCTGCATGGCAGTATGGGTCATATCACGTTCCTGGGTTTCTTACTTTCTCTTTGTAACACAAGCAGCCGCCATTTTAGGAAAAAAAAATAATTCTTACCATGAAGTGTGAGGAAATTAGAATTAGTGTCAAATCAAATTTTTCCTGAAAGTCAGATTGAAGTCAATTTGTTTCACTTTAATTAGCTCAACACTAGTTTTCTTTCTTGTACCATTAGTGAGACAAAGGTATAGGACTTTATAGTAAATTTGGTAAAATTGTAATGTCTTTTTTTTTATGAGTGGATATTCACAGTAGGAAATCTGCTTATAAAAAAAACAGACTGAGAACAGTTTGAGGATCAAAAGGAAACGCTTACGGTACAGCCACACTGCCAAGTTCACTCCTGGTTTGATTTTCAAAACTGCATGCAGAAACCTGATTGTATGGCTGTACCCTTAGACTTTTCATGGCATCAGTACTGCCCAGATGAACCTCACTGGCTGTAAGTAAATTCTCTTTGAGTTGTGCTGGCTCTTATGACATGAAGTATTAGAATGTGCCTAGATAATCCAGAAACATCCTGTGCACAAATTTCTGAACTTAAAGGGCTTCTGTCACCCCCAAAACACATTTTTCATTTTTGGGCTTGTTAAAATCCTTATTGAACGACTATTCCCTATATAGGGCTCTTACCTTGGTCTGTGGCTTTGTTTCATTAAAAATCGATCTTTTAAAATATGCAAATGACTTCCCTACCAGCAAGTAGGGCGTCTACTTGCTGGTAGTCGCCGCATCCTCCTTTTAAAAAACCGCCCCCTCCTCCTGTGGATTGACAGGGCCAGCGAGCGCTCTCCTCCTCCAGCTGGCCCTGTCAGCATTTCAAATCCCGCACCTGTCTTCATTCGGCGCAGGCGCTCTGAGGAGTGCTGAGGAGGCGAGCGTCCTTCTCTCAGAGCGCCTGCGCCGAATGAAGACAGGTTAGTAGAATGGTTACTATGAACTGCTAAACATTGACCCAGACCTAATGCTATAAATGGTGTGTGAACTTAGACATATTGTATCAGATTTATCACAGGGGATCAGAATGGATTATCAATTTGGTGCAGGGATAGACACATTTGTGTCTATACCACCTATTTAGGGTTGAGCGAACCCGAACTGTAAAGTTCGGGTTCGTACCGAACTTTAGGATTTTTGGACCCCGGACCCGAACCCGAAAGTTTCTGTAAAAGTTATTGGTGCTTTTTGAAAGGCTGCAGAGCAGCCAATAAACAAGCGTTTAACTCTGTGACCTTAGAAGCCATCACAGCCATGCCTACTAATGGCATGGCTGTGATTGGCTAGTGCAGCATGTGAGCCAGCCTCTATTTAAGCTGGAGTCACGTACCGCTGCACGTCACTCTGATGTGCTTAGTGTAGGGATAGGATGCTGCTGCTGTGAGGGAGAGAATAGGAAAGAAACTTAAATCAGAACTGCAATTGAACTCAGTGATCTACATAGATTTTGTTGTGTGGGTGCAGTGCACAATATTTTTACCCTGCACTGAGCCCAGTGACAGAGAAAAAGAAAAATAACTTTTATCCGTCCGTTAGTTAGGTGGGCGGCGGCGGACATTTTAAGCAAGCTCAGTGCACCAGCACTGCATATGTGTTTTTGGGCAAAATACTCCATTTTACAGCCCTTGCTGCATCTGTACATGTGAAATATAAGTGTTACATACTGCTATCATATTCTGTTAGTAAAAAAAACACCCATTTTGGGTAAAGTACTTAATATTGCAGTCTTTGCTGCATCTGTTATTGTTAAAACAAGCTTGAAATACTTCAATCATTTTCCGGTTTTGAAAAAACACCCATTTTTGGCAATACCCTCAATCTTGGGCCTCTCCCGCATAAGTCAGTGTGCAATTTAAGCAGGAAATACAATTTTATTTTTCTGGGTTTTAAAAAAACACCCTTTTGGGCAAAATACTCAATTATACAGCGCTTGCTGCATTTGTACGTGTGAAATTCAAGCGTTATATACTGCTGTCATATTCTGTTATTAAAAAAAACACCCTTTCTGGGCACAGTACTTAATATTGCAGCCTTTGCTGCATCTGTTATTGTTAAAACAAGCTTTAAATACTTCAATAATTTTTTTAAAAAAACACCAATTTTTTGCAATACCCTCCATCTGGGGCCTCTGCCACATTAGTCAGTGTGAAATTTACAGTTGCAAGAAAAAGTATGTGAACCCTTTGGAATTATATGGATTTATGCACACATTTATCATAAAATGTGATCTGATCTTCATCTAAGTCACAACAATAGACAATCACAGTCTGCTTAAACTAATAACACACAAAGAATTAAATGTTACCATGTTTTTTTATTGAACACACAATGTAAACATTCACAGTGCAGGTGGAAAAAGTATTTGAACCCCTAAACTAATGACATCTCCAAGAGCTAATTGGAGGGAGGTGTCAGACAAATGGAGTCCAATCAATGAGATGAGATTGGAGGTGTTGGTTACAGCTGCCCTGCCCTATAAAAAACACACACCTGTTCTGGGTTTTCTTTTCACAAGAACCATTGCCTGATGTGAATGATGCCTCGCACAAAAGAGCTCTCAGAAGACCTACGATTAAGAATTGTTGACTTGCAGAACGATGGAAAGGGTTATAAAAGTATCTCCAAAAGCCTTGCTGTTCATCAGTCAATGGTAAGACAAATTGTCTATAAATGGAGAAAGTTCAGCACTGCTGCTACTTTCCCTAGGAGTGGCCATCCTGTAAAGATGACTGCAAGAGCCCAGCGCAGACTGCTCAATGAGGGGAAGAAGAATCCTAGAGTGTCAGCTAAAGACTTACAAAAGTCTCTTGCATATACTAACATTCCTGTTAGCGAATCTACGATACGTAAAACACTAAACAAGAATGGATTTCATGGGAGGATACCACAGAGGAAGCCACTGCTGTCCAAAAAAAAATTGCTGCACGTTTACAGTTCGCACAAGAGCACCTGGATTTTCCACAGCAGTACTGGCAAAATATTCTGTGGACAGATGAAACCAAAGTTGAGTTTTTTGGAAGAAACACACAACACTATGTGTGGAGAAAAAAAGGCACAGAACACCAACATCAAAACCTTCCCAACTGTGAAGTATGGTGGTGGGGGCATCATGGTTTTAGGCTTCTTTGCTGTGTCAGGGCCTGGATGGATTACTATCATCGAAGAAAAAATGAATTCCCAAGTTTATCAAGACATTTTGCAGGAGAACTTAAGGCCATCTGTCCACCAGCTGAAGCTCAACAGAAGATGGGTGTTGCAACAGGACAAAGACCCAAAGCATAGAAGTAAATCAACAACAGAAGAAAATACGCCTTCTGGAGTGGCCGTCAGAGTCCTGACCTCAACCCGATTGAGATGCTGTGGCATGACCTCAAGAAAGCGAATCACACCAGACATCCCAAGAATATTACTAAACTGAAACAGTTCTTTAACCACTTCCCATCTGGGCCCTTTGCCCCCTTCCTGACCAGGCCAAATTTTGCAAAACTGACATATCTCACTTTATGTGGTAATAACTTTGGAACGCCTTTATTTATCCAAGTCATTCAGAGATTGTTTTCTCGTGACACATTGTACTTCATGATAGTCATAAATTTGAGTCAAAATATTTCACCTTTATTTATGAAAAAATCCCAAATTTACCCAAAAATTTGAAAAATTCACAATTTTCTAAATTTCAATTTCTCTGCTTTTAAAACAGAAAGTGATACCTCATAAAATATTTATTATTTAACATTCCCCATATGTCTACTTTATGTTGGCATCATTTTGGAAATGTCATTTTATTTTTTTAGGACGTTAGAAGGCTTAGAAGTTTAGAAGCAATTCTTCAAATTTTTAAGAAAATTGCCAAAACCCACTTTATAAGGACCAGTTCAGGTCTGAAGTCACTTTGTGGGGCCTACATAGTGGATACCCCCATAAATGACCCCATTGTAGAAACTACACCCCTCAAGGTATTCAAAACCGATTTTACAAACTTTGTTAACCCTTTAGGCGTTCCACAAGAATTAAAGGAAAATGGAGATCAAATTTTTAAATTTCACTTTTTTGGCAGATTTTCCATTTTAATCAATTTTTTTCTTTAACACATCGATGGTTAACAGCCAAACAAAACTCAATATTTATTACCCAGATTCTGCGGTTTACAGAAACACCCCACATGTGGTCATAAACTGCTGTATGGGCACACGGCAGGGCGCAGAAGGAAAGGAACTCCACATGGTTTTTAGATGCCATGTCCCATTTGAAGCCCCCTGATGCACCCTTACAGTAGAAACTCCCAAGAAGTGACCCCATTTTGGAAACTAGGGGATAAGGTGCCAGTTTTATTAGTACTATTTTTGGGTACATATGATTTTTTGATCATTCATTATAACACTTTATGGGGCAAGGTGACCAAAAAATTGGTTGTTTTAGCACAGTTTCTATTTATTTATTTTTACAGCGTTCACCTGAGGGGTTCAGTCAAGTGACATTTTTATAGAGCAGATTGTTACGGACGTGGCGATACCTAATATGTATACTTTTTCTCATTTATTAAAGTTTTACACAATAATAGCATTTTTGAAACCAAAAAATTATGTTTTAATGTGTCCATGTTCTGAGAGCTATAGTTTTTTTATTTTTTGAGAGATTTTCTTATGCAGGGGCTCATTTTTTGCGGGATGAGGTGACGGTTTTATTGGTACCATTTTGTGGGACATACGCGTTTTTGATCACTTGGTGTTGCACCTTTTGTGATGCAAGGTGACAAAAATTGCTTGTTTTGACACATTTTTTTTTTTTTTTTTTTTACGGTGTTCACCCGAGGGGTTAGGTCATGTGATATTTTTATAGAGCTGGTTTTTACGGACGCGGCAATACCTAATATGTATACTTTTTTTTATTTGTTTCACTTTAACACAATAATAGCATTTTTGAAACCAAAAAAATGATGTTTTAGTGTCTCCATGTTCTAAGAGCTATAGTTTTTTTATTTTTTGAGAGATTTTCTTATGTAGGGGCTCATTTTTTGCGGGATGAGGTGACGGTTTTATTGGTACCATTTTATGGGACATACGCGTTTTTGATCACTTGGTGTTGCACCTTTTGTGATGCAAGGTGACAAAAATTGCTTGTTTTGACACAGTTTTTTTTTTTTTTTTTTTTACGGTGTTCACCCGAGGGGTTAGGTCATGTGATATTTTTATAGAGCTGGTTTTTACGGACGCGGCAATACTAAATATGTCTATTTTATTTTATTTTTTCTATTTTAATTTTTTTTTTTTTATTCCTTACTTGGGATTTTTTTTTTTTTTACATGTGAAACTTTTTTTTTGTTTTTTTTTTTCAACCCTTTATTTTATTTTTATTTTATTTTACACTTTTCGTCCCCCATAAGGTCATACAAGACCTCTGGGGGACATTTACTTCACTTTTTTTTTTTTTTTACACTGTTGATTTCTCCTGTAACTGGGGCTGACATAGTAGCCCCAGTTACAGGACAAATGCACCCCTATAGAGGCTGTACAGCAGCAATCCTGCGCTGTACAGCCTCACAGCAGGGCTGATCGAGGTCTCTGAGAGACCTCACACAGCCCCTGCACTCTCCGGTCACGGCGGTCGCATGACCGCCGGGCCGGAACAGGAAGCGCACAGCGCTTCCTTCTCTGCAGACACAGCGATCGTGAAGGCAGGGACACCTGGGCACTGTCCCTGCCTTGTCTTAGGGTTGCCCTGCTGTCACTGACAGCGGGCAACCCGATCAGCAGCTGCACGATTAGCGTGCAGCTGCTATTTCTGACAGGACGTTTTAAAACGTGCTGTCAGAAATAGACGTCCACCCATAGGACGTTTATATCCTATGGGCGGACGTGAGGCAGTTAAAGAGGAAGGGTCAAGAATTACTCCTGAACGTTGTGCACATCTGATCTGCAACTACAGGAAACGTTTGGTTGAAGTTATTGCTGCCAAAGGAGGTTCAACAGTTATTTAATCCAAGGGTTCACATATTTTTTCCACCTGCACTGTGAATATTTACATGGTGTGTTCAATAAAAACATTTAATACTTTGTGTGTTATTAGTTTAAGCAGACTGTGATTGTCTATTGTTGTGACTTAGATAAAGATCAAATCACATTTTATGACCAATTTGTGCAGAAATCCATATCATTCCAAATAGTTCACATACTTTTTCTTGCAACTATATATATATGTATATATATATATATATATATATATACACATATTTTATTTTTTGGTATTTGATTATACCAATATATTTTCTATATTATTTTTTTTGGGTGGGATATTGTGCCGTCATGGTGGATTCATGGAAACTGAATTACCGGTAAGGCTACTTTCACACTAGCGTTCGGAGCGGATCCCTCTGATGTTTCATCAGACGGATCCGCTCCGATAATGCAGACGTTCGCATCCGTTCAGAACGGATGCGTCTGCATTAAAACTTAGAAAATTTTCTAAGTGTGAAAGTAGCCTGAGCGGATCCGTTCAGACTTTACATTTATAGTCAATGGGGAACGGATCCGCTTGAAGATTGAGCCATATTGTGTCATCTTCGAGCGGATCCGTCCCCATTGACTTACATTGTAAGTGTGGACGGATCCGCTCGCCTCCGCACGGCCAGGCGGACACCCGAACGCTGCAAGCAGCGTTCAGGTGTCCGCTCACTGAGCGGAGCGGAGGCTGAACGCTGGCAGGCGGATGCATTCTCAGTGGATCCGCCTCCACTGAGAATGCATTGGGGCCAGACGGATGCGTACGGGGCCGCTCGTGAGCCCCTTCAAACGGTGCACACGAGCGGACACCCGAACGCTAGTGTGAAAGTAGCCAAAGTCTAATTCCGGTTTTCCATTTCACCACCATGACGGCCTACATGAGAGACCTACCAGATTACGAACATTAAGGGGGGGGGGGCTATGGCTTGTAAAACTTTCCTCCCGAAAGAAAGATCTGAGGATCTGGATAAGTCCAATCTATAGTGTTTTACAAAAGTATTCATACTAGACCATGTGGCTGCTCTGCATATTTGTTCTAGATAAGCCCCTTCTCTTTCTGCATAAGATGAGGAAATTGCCCTTGTCGAATAGGCTTTAACTCCTACGGGGCAACTAATACCCTAAATATTGTAACAATCGGAAATCGTCAGTCTGATCCATCTAGCGATGTTTGCCTTTGATACTGCTTTGCCCTTATTCTTTCTTTGGATATGGGTAACTAAATTATCCACCTGGTGTAAGTCCTTGGTGTTTTCTAGATATTTGAGGACCGTTCTTCTGACATCCAGGCAGTGGAATTGCTTCTCCCCAGGATTTTTGGGGTTTGTGCACAAGGAAGGTTATCCTGTCTTCCTGTATAGTGAGGCATGGTTCCCGAATTTAAAGGGCCTGGATTTTGCTTAACCTCTTAGCTGATGATATGGCTATCAGGAAAGCTGTTTTCTGTGAAAGGTTCTTTAAGGAGATGTCTTCTAAAGGTTCAAATGGAGCACCTGTCAGTCCTTTAAGAACTGCATTTAAGTCCCAGGAAGGCATCCGGGGTCTGATTGAAGGTCTTAGTCTAGATGCGGATCTAATAAATCTCCTGATACATCTATAACTGGCCAGTTCACTGTCAAAGAAGGCACTTAGGGCTGAGATCTGAACCTTCAGGGTAGAAGGTCTGAGTCCTAGTTCTAGACCCTTTTGAAGAAAGTCTAGGCTCTTCTGGATATTGGGCTCTGAATGGTTAGGTGTGTCCTCTCCACTCCAGATACTGATTTTTTTTCCATATTTTGAGGTAAATGGCACCAGTAACTTTTTTCTACTTGCCTTGAGAGTAGATATTACTTTTTCAGAAAAACCCTTGCGTCTTAGGATGTCGGATTCAGGATCCATGCTGTTAGTTTGAAGAGTTCCGGATGTGGATGTGAGATCTGGCCCTGGACCAAGGTATCTTTCCTGCGTGGAAGAGTTAAAGGTTCCTGTGAAGATAGCTTCATTAGTATGGAGAACCAACTTCTCTTGGGCCAGAATAGGGTTATTAAGATTAGTTATGCCGACTCCTGCATGGCTTTCTGTAGAACCCTGGGTATTAGCTGGAATGGGGGAAAGGCATAAGCGAGGTCCCAGTTCCAGTTTTGGGAAAACGCATCTATTGCCCAAGGATTGTCCCTTGGGTTCAGGGAGCAAAACAATGGGACTTTAGTTTGGAAGCGAATAGGTCTATTGATGGGAGACCCCACTTTTCTACCACCAAGTCGAATATTTCGCTGTTTAAGGTACATTCTCCCTGATCTATGGTGGTCCTGCTCAGAAAATCTGCTATTAAGTTTTGTTCTCCTTTTAGGTGAATGTCCGAGATAGATTTTACTTTCCCTCTGCCCTGGAGAATATTTTTGTGGCTAGATTCTGAAGTTTTACTGATCTTGTACCCCCCTGATGTTTCAGGTAGGATACTGTTATCACATTGTCTGAGAAGATCTTTATGTGGTTGTTTACTATTTCTGCCGAGGCCTCCTTCAAGGTTTCCCATACTGCTCTGAGTTCCCGATAGTTTGAGGATCGCATTGCTATCTCCGTAGACCAGATTCCCTGATAGAGGTCTGTGTTGACTTTTGCTCCCCATCCTGTGCTGCTCGCATCGGTCTGGATAATTATTGCTGGCGTTTTCTGCCACTCTATGCCCTTCCTTAGCGTTTTTGAATTCAACCACCAGAGTGTGGAGCTTTTTACGTGCCCTGGGATCCGAATCCTTTGGTCTAGAGATGACTTGTGCTTGTCCCACTTCTTCAGGAGCCAAGCCTGGAGGGTTCTGTAGTAGACCTGACACCATGGAACTGCAACAATACAGGCTGCCATCTGCCCTAAGAGACTCATTCTCTCCCTGATGGAATAAAACCTCCTTTTTAAAAACCCTCTGACTGTTTTTTTTTTTGTATATTTCCTATCCTTTCTTCTGGAAGAAAGGAAGTCTGTTTTGTGGTGTCTAAAAGAACTCCCAGAAATTTTACCCTTGTTTTTGGTGATAGGCAGGACTTGTTTAAGTTTATTATCCATCCTAGATTTTTAAAAAGGTCACAAAACCTGTCTCGATCTATTTTTAAGACCCTGAGTTCTCAAAAGGGCGACAATTTCTACGATTAATTTGGTGAATATTCTGGGGGCAGATGATATTCCAAAGGGGAGGGCGACGAATTGAAAATGGCCTAGGTTCCCTATCTGATCTTTTATGGCGAACCTTAGGTATTTTTGAGACTCGGTACGGATCGGGACGTGGTAATACGCGTCTTTTAGGTCGACTGTACACATCAGGGCGTCTCTTTTTATTAGAAGGATGGTGGAGCTCAGGGATTCCATCTTGAATTTTCTGTAGGTAACATACTTGTTTAAGTCCTTTAAGTTTATTATCAATCGATAGGTGCCCCCGTTTTTTTTTTTTACTAGGAATAGGTTTGAGTAATAGCCCTGCCCCTGTTGAGATAGAGGGACTGGAATTACTACTCCCAATTTTTGGAGATCCTGAATTTTTTCCCAAATCAATGGTAACTGTGCCGGATGATGAGAGATTTTGAATCTTTCCTGGGGGGGGGGGGGGGGGGGGGGGGGGGGGCGGAGAAAACTCTATTCTGTACCCGTCCTTTATTATGTCTAAAGCCCAAGGATTTGAAGTTACGGATTTCCACTGCGGATAGAAGGTTTTTAGTCTTCCCCCTATCCTGGCGTCATTGTTTGTTGCTGGATTTGTTTTGGGGATTAAGAAGATATCCTCTCCCCCGTTCCCCTTTTGCATAGCTCCAGCGGCCCGTTTTTCCTTTGCCAAAAAAGGATTTTCCCTGATTAAATTGTGGACGAAAGGGCAATTTTCTTTTTGCCGGCTTGTCTTCAGGAAAACCTTTTTTCTTGTCGGTAGCTTTTTCTAGGATCGTGTCCAGGACGGGGCCAAAAACGTACTCCCCAGAAAAAGGTATCGAACATAACTTCATTTTGGATGCAATATCTCCCCACAGGATTTCATCCAAAGAGCTCTTCTGGTGGCATTGGATAGAGCCGCGTCTTTAGCTGAAAACCGAATAGTTTCTGCTGAGGCATCAGCTAGGAATCTAATATCTGTTCCCGTGATGTTTTATTAATTAGATGTCTCTCTAATTCATTCAACCATAGATACATCGACCTAGCCACTGAGGTTGTGGTGATATTTGTTTTGAGGCAATACAATTGCCGCTTCCCAAGACTTCCTCAGAAGGCTATCCGCTTTTCCTTTCCATGGTATTCATTAATTGGGAAGAATCTTCAAAAGGTAGAGAGTTTTTTTTTATTTACCTTTGCTACCTGGATGTCAATTCTAGGCATTTCGTCAAACACCTTAGATTCAGTGGGATCAAATAATAACCTGTTTTTGATTTCCTTAGAAATACCTTGTTTTTTCTCAGAGGATGCCCACTCGTCCATAATCATTTCTTTAATATTTTTGTTTATGGGAAAAACTCTAAAACGTTTAGTTTTTAATCCCCCAAACATCTCCTCCTAAACTGAGTGAGGTTTTTGGACATCCTCTACACCCATAGTGTCTCTGACCGCTTTTAAAAGGTCATTAATTTCAGCTATAGAAAAAAAGAATTTTTTTGATTCGTCTGTTATTTCCCCTTCCGATAAGGGATGTTTTGTCACGAGGGTATCAAGAGCCACGTCTGACTCCGTTATACCCGGGGTCAGGAAGTCGCAGCGGGTGGCTGCGCGCTCTATATCTAAAGATCACGGTGTTTCTTAGTGATTGTTTTCTGTGTTTGCCTTGCTATCCTTTTTGTCTCTCTCAGGGATCCGTAGCTTCTCCTCCTCAGCTGTTTCTTGTCTGCCACTCCCTACCTCCTTATATTCTCCCCTCACACTTCTCTAGTTGCCAGTTATAGAGCTTCCTGCCTGGACATCTATACTGACCCACTGGAGTGGTTAATCCTGGTTGTCGTTCCTGTGTGCTACCCTCCGGATCCCTGTTTGGCTTATTGTTGTCTCCTGTTGTCGCCCACCTGGGAATATATGTTGAGTCTGTGTTGTCTGTCCTCCCCTTGGTGTTTTCCCTTAGAGTTAGTGGTGCGGACTAGTGTTCCCATCGCCCTGTTCACTACCTAGGGCTCAGCTCAGGGAAAGCCAGGGCTTTAGGCACGTGATCGGCGTACGGGTGAGGAACCCGTCTAGGGACGTCAGGGCAGCCAGGTGCCAGCCGCCAGGTGAGTCAGGGGTCACCATCTTCCCTCTCACTTGGGCAGGGCCTTCCTCGTTCCCTCCCTCTGTGTCACGTATGTGATAGCCACGCCGACAGTGATATTATAACTGGCCCTTACTTTTTGAGAAAAAAATAAATAAAAAAATATAATTTTTTTTTAATTTTTTGTTTGTTGTTTTTTTTTTCTCTCTCTACTTAGAATCCAATATGGATCCTATTGATGCCTTGGCAGAACAGCTTCAAAGCCTGTCTTTGGAGGTGGCAGGATTGAAGCGTCTGTTCTCCAACAACAGCAGCAAATGCAGCAGACCGCACCCCCAGCGGTTGCTATGGGTAACCAGGTTGTCACTGAACCCAAGGTTGCTCTTCCCGACAGATTTTCTGGGGGAAGGGACAAATTTGCGACGTTCCGTGAGGCCTGCAAATTATATTTTAAGTTGCGCCCTTACTCCTCAGGTCATGAAGAACAGCGGGTAGGGATTGTCATTTCCCTGCTTCAGGGGGATCCGCAATCCTGGGCGTTCTCGTTACCCCCTGGTTCTCAGGCTCTTCGGTCAGTGGAGGGATTTTTTGGGCTTTGGGTCTCATATATGATGACCCTGACCGAGTCGCCCTGGCTGAGTCTAAGTTACGGAGACTCCTACAGGGAGATCGGTCAGCAGAGGAATATTGCTCAGAGTTTTGTAGGTGGGCTACGGATACTCAGTGGAACGACCCGGCTCTCAGGAGTCAGTTCTGCTCTGGGTTATCTGAAAGGGTTAAGGATGCACTGGCGCTGTATGAGACCCCCCTTTCCCTTGATGCTGTTATGTCCCTCTCTATCAGAATAGATAGACGTCTTAGGGAGAGATCGAAAATTCCGGAGCAATTGGTTACCTCTCCCAAGCAACAGTCAGCCTGTACTGACTTAGATGAGCCTATGCAGCTAGGCGGAACTTCTCGTCAGGTCCGTCCTCCCGAGGTTCGCCGTAGGGGGGGGGCTTGTTTTTTCTGTGGGGGGAGGGGTCATTTTATTAATGTCTGTCTCTCCTTTCTCAAAAACAAAAGACCGTCGGAAAACTACTAACCCCGGGCTGTGCGGAGGATGTCAGCCGGGGGGTATACGTTTCCTCCATACGAACATCTCAATTTGTGTTACCAGCGGTCATTGTTTTTGGTGTTAAGACGGAGTCTATTTCTGTTTTTCTAGACAGTGGAGCAGGGGTAAACTTGATTGATGCCCATTTTGCCCGCACTATGGGTTTGTCTCTCTGTACGCTGCAGAGACCTATTCCCGTATTCGCTATAGATTCTGCTCCTCTGTCTCAGAGAAACCTCACCCACATCGTTCGTAATTTACACCTTCGGGTAGGGGACCACCATAATGAGTGTCTTTCATGTTACGTTCTGGAGGGCCTTCCCTCTTCGGTGGTATTGGGTCTTCCCTGGTTGGTAGCGCACAATCCAGTGGTGGATTGGCAGGCCAGGGAGATATTGGAGTGGAGTGAGCATTGCAGAGAGAAATGCTTAAATAACAATTGCTTAATCGCCTCCATAGCTTCCCTACCTACATTTATTTCGGACTTTGAGGACGTTTTTTCTGAAAAGGGTTGTCAGAAACTACCACCTCATCGTCCTTATGATTGCCCGGTTAACCTGATTCCCGGGGCAAAATTACCCAAGTCCAGGTTGTATAATCTTTCGGGTCCCGAGAGACAAGCCATGAAAGATTATATCTCCGAGAGTCTGGCTAAGGGACACATCAGACCCTCTTCTTCACCCGTGGCTGCAGGGTTTTTCTTTGTTAAAAAGAAAGATGGGGGCCTGCGTCCTTGCTTAGATTTCCGTGAGTTAAACCAGATAACTATCCGTGACCCATACCCTCTTCCTCTCATTCCTGACCTTTTTAATCAGATTGCGGGTGCTAAGTGGTTCTCCAAACTTGATCTTAGGGGGGCCTACAATCTGATTCGTATCAGGGAAGGGGATGAGTGGAAGACAGCTTTTAACACCCCTTAGGGGCATTATGAAAATCTAGTTATGCCTTTCGGTCTGACCAATGCCCCTGCTGTCTTCCAACATTTCGTTAATGATATTTTTAGTCATCTCATCGGCAGGTTTGTTGTCATATACCTAGATGATATCTTAATTTATTCGGCTGATCTGAAAACACATGAGGTGCATGTCAGGCAAGTACTGCAGGTCCTACGGACGAATAAATTATATGCGAAAATTGAAAAATGTGTCTTCGCTGTTCAGGAATTACAGTTCCTGGGATATCTATTATCTGCTTCAGGTTTCCGCATGGATCCTGGGAAGGTCCAGGCAATTTTAGATTGGGATCTTCCTGAGAACCTTAAAGCCCTACAACGGTTTTTGGGTTTCGCTAATTTCTATAGAAAGTTCATTAAAAATTATTCAGTGATCGTTAAACCCCTTACCGACATGACTAGGAAGGGGACGGATTTTTCCAAATGGTCTGACGCCGCTAAAGATGCATTTTCCTCTCTAAAGGAGAGGTTTACCTCGGCACCTGTTCTAATTCAACCTGATGTCTCCCAGCCTTTTATTGTCGAGGTAGATGCGTCAGAGGTGGGAGTGGGAGCTGTATTGTCTCAGGGTCCGTCTCCTGGCAAATGGCGTCCTTGTGCTTTCTTTTCCAAAAAATTATCTTCTGCGGAGAAGAATTATGATATTGGAAATAGGGAACTGTTGGCGATTAAACTGGCGCTTGAAGAGTGGCGTCACTTCTTAGAGGGAGCAATCCACCCCGTCACGGTGATTACGGATCACAAGAACCTTCTGTACCTAGAATCGGCTAAGCGTCTCACCCCTAGACAAGCTAGGTGGTCGCTATTCTTTACCAGATTTAACTTTGTAATCACCTATCGTCCTGGGGCAAAAAATACCAAGGCAGACGCATTATCTCGTAGTTTCCCTGGAGGGGGTAATGTTTGTGATCCGGTACCTATTTTACAAAGAGGAGTGGTTGTCTCTGCTGTACACTCTGTTCTAGAGGGAAAGGTGTTAGAGGCTCAGGGGGACGCCCTGGCCTCTTGCCCCTCAGAGAAATTGTTTGTACCGTTAAACCTGCGTCTTGAATTATTAAAAGAACATCATAATTGCTGGACACCCGGGTAGTAAAGCAACCTTGGAGCTTTTATCTCGTCGTTTTTGGTGGCCAAGGTTGCGTCAGGATGTAATGGATTTCGTGTCTACTTGTTCTACTTGTGCACGCGCGAAAGTCTCTCATACACGTCCAGCAGGGTCTTTATTGCCACTTTTCATCCCCAATCGGCCATGGACACATCTGTCAATGGATTTCATCACTGACTTACCGTTGTCGGCGGGTAAAACAGTTATCTTGGTAGTAGTAGACAGGTTTAGCAAAAAGGTACACTTTATTGCGCTACCCGCACTTCCTAAGGCTAAAACTCTCGCTCAGGTGTTTATCAGTGAAATCGTGAAGCTTCACGGGGTCCCTTCCGATGTGGTTTCGGATCGGGGAACCCAGTTTATTTCTAAGTTTTGGAAAGATTTTTGTTCCCGTTTGGGGGTTCACTTGTCCTTTTCCTCAGCTTTCCATCCTCAGTCGAATGGACAGACTGAGCGTACCAACCAAAACCTAGAAACATATTTAAGGTGTTTTGTGTCTGAAAACCAAGAGTTGTGGTCATCATATTTACCGTTAGCTGAGTTTGCCATAAATAATCATTATCAGGAGTCCACTGGCAAGTCACCATTCCTTGGTGCATACGGTTTTCATCCCCAATTTTGTACTTTCAAAGAGGGGGGGTCTTCTGGGGTTCCCGAAGAGGAAAGGTTTTCTTCATCTCTTTCATCGGTATGGCAGAAGGTGCAAGTTAACTTGAAAAAGATGAGTGGTAAATATAAATGCATGGCCGATAAGAGACGGTCGCCAGGTCCGGACCTAGGAGTGAATGACTATGTGTGGTTGTCTACTAGGAATATTAAGTTGAAGGTTCCTTCTTGGAAACTGGGTCCTAGGTTCATTGGTCCCTATAAAATAGTAGCCGTCATTAACCCTGTGGCTTTTCGCCTGGAGCTACCTCAGACTTTTAAGATCCATAACGTCTTCCATAAATCGTTACTCAAGAAGTATGTTCCACCTCTAGAACCATCGCCGCTGCCACCTCCTCCTGTTATTGTGGATGGTAATCTGGAGTTTCAAATAGCCAGAATTGTTGATTCTCGTCGGGTCCGCCGCTCTCTTCAGTATCTGGTGCATTGGAGGGGTTACGGTCCCGAGGAAAGAATGTGGGTTCCAGCGTCAGAGGTAAACGCCAACAGGTTAATTCAGACTTTCCATGCCTCTCATCCGGAGAGACCTGGTCCTGAGTGTCCGGAGGCCCCTCGTGAAAGGGGGGGTACTGTCACGAGGGTATCATGAGCCACGTCTGACTCTGTTATACCCGGGGTCAGGAAGTCGCAGCGGGTGGCTGCGCGCTCTATATCTAAAGATCACGGTGTTTCTTAGTGATTGTTTTCTGTGTTTGCCTTGCTATCCTTTTTGTCTCTCTCAGGGATCCGTAGCTTCTCCTCCTCAGCTGTTTCTTGTCTGCCACTCCCTACCTCCTTATATTCTCCCCTCACACTTCTCTAGTTGCCAGTTATAGAGCTTCCTGCCTGGACATCTATACTGACCCACTGGAGTGGTTAATCCTGGTTGTCGTTCCTGTGTGCTACCCTCCGGATCCCTGTTTGGCTTATTGTTGTCTCCTGTTGTCGCCCACCTGGGAATATATGTTGAGTCTGTGTTGTCTGTCCTCCCCTTGGTGTTTTCCCTTAGAGTTAGTGGTGCGGACTAGTGTTCCCATCGCCCTGTTCACTACCTAGGGCTCAGCTCAGGGAAAGCCAGGGCTTTAGGCACGTGATCGGCGTACGGGTGAGGAACCCGTCTAGGGACGTCAGGGCAGCCAGGTGCCAGCCGCCAGGTGAGTCAGGGGTCACCATCTTCCCTCTCACTTGGGCAGGGCCTTCCTCGTTCCCTCCCTCTGTGTCACGTATGTGATAGCCACGCCGACAGTGATATGTTTGTCTTCATCTTGTTTAGATGAGGAAGCCTCGTCCTCCAACCCGTCAGAGTCTGAGGAGGATATATCTATCAATTTTTGGCGTTTTGGCGGAGGCGCTGCAAGGGCTTCTTCATGAAAGGATGCCAATGAAGATCTGACTTCCTCTTGGATCATAGACTTCAATTCCTGCATGATAGACGGCTGTTCATCTCTCACGATTTTTGCAATACAGTCCTTACAGAGCTTTTTAGTATAATTATCAGAAAGCTTAGCACAGGTCAATTTAACCTTTCTCTGTTCCTGCCCCTACAGAGGTCAGGGGTCTATCTCTCATGTGGGCCGTCATGGTGGTGAAATGGAAAAGTGAGTTTTTTTCAAACAAAAATATAACAGCAGTATTTAACGGTTGTATTGTACTGTCAGAAATGCAGTGCAGGCCGCAAATGTACTATCTAGCACAAAAAGGGTGTTGTTTTAAAAAAACAATATAACAGCAGTATTTAACGGTTGTATTGGACTGTCAGAAATGCAGCGCAGGCTGCAAAGATAGTTTATGAGAAAAAAATTATTAATTTTCACCCACAGATTTTATTTCACTATCAGATTTGCAGTGCAGGCCGCAAAGGTACTTTATGGAAAAAAAATATGAATTTTTCACCCACAATTAAACAGATGGATTTAATAGATTTTCTTTCACTATCACAAATGCAGTGCAGGGCGCAAATGTTCTTTTTAACAAAAAAATTATAATTTGTCCCCCCAGAATCTAACAGATGGATTTACTGAATTGATTACACTCACATATGCAGCACAGGGGTACAAAAATGTTGCATTGCACCCACAAAAAAAATCACTGTAGATCGCAGTGTTAACAACAAGTTCTGATATCACATAACGTATTTTTCGCCCTATAAGACGCACCTGCCCATAAGACGCACCTTGGTTTTGTGAGGACGGAATTTTTTTTTTTAACAAAAAGGTGTGCTTTTGGTGGGTTTTGAACTAATGGTGGTCTGTGGATGACACTATTATGGGGGATCTGTTGAGGACAGTGTTATGGAGGATCTGTGGGTGACACTGTTATGGGGATCTGTGGGTAACACTGTTATGGGGGATCTGTGGGTGACACTGTTATGGGGGATCTGTGGGTGACACTGTTATGGGGGATCTGTGGGTGACACTGTTATGAGGGATCTGTGGGTGACACTGTTATGGGGGATCTGTGGGTGACATTGTTATGGGGGATCTCTGGATGGCTCTTATTGGGGTCTCTGGATGACACTGTTATGGGGATCTGTGGATGACACTGTTAATGGGGGGGATCTGTGGAGGACACATATGTGTCATCCACAGATCCCCTCCATAACAGTGTCCCTGTAGTGTGAATGACCCCCAATAAAGGGGGTGGGGGTCGCAACTCTTTTTATAATGAGAGCGGGGCCCATGCAGTGACTGTATTCTACTACACGTGCCCCGCTCACTGTATATACCGTAATCTTATCTATAATTGTGGCATTGTTAATAGTAATCAGCGCTTGTATTACTTACAACAAGCGCTCGTAGCAGAGAGGAGGGAGGAGGCAGGCCGGGAGGACGGGCACTGGCAGCGTGAGTCATCACTACATCATGCGCCTGCACCGCCCACTTTATGAATGAAGCAGGCGGCGTGGGCGCATGACGTAGTGATGACTCACGCTGCCAGCGCCAGTCCTCCCGGCCTGTCTCCTCCCTCCTCTCTGCTACGAGCGCTTGTTCTAAGTAATACAAGCGCTGATTACTATTAACAATGCCACAATTATAGATAAGATTATGGTATATACAGTGAGCGGGGCCCGTGTAGTAGAATACAGTCACTGCACGGGCCCCGCTGTCATTATAAAAAGAGATGCCGGCCCCCAGCCCCTCCTCCCTCTCAGCTGATACACCCTCCGCGCGGAATCGCGCCATGGCGTATCATTGACAGTTCGGCAAAATGCAGCATTCGCCCCATAAGACGCACTGCTATAATTGTGTCTTATAGGGCGAAAAATACGGTAGATTCTTTCTTATTCTCTCCCTCACAGCAGCAGCATCCTATCCCTACACTAATCAGAGCAGAGTGACGTGCAGCGCTACGTGACTCCAGCTTATATAGAGACTGGGTCACATGCTGCACTGGCCAATCATGGCCATGCCATTAGTAGGCATGGCTGTGATGGCTTCTAAGGGCACACAAGTTAAATGCTTGTTGATTGGCTGCCCTGCAACCTTTCAAAAAGCGCCATTAAATTGGCGAACACCGAACTTGAACCCGAACTTTTACTTACGGGTCCAGGGTCAAAAAATCCTAAAGTTCGGTACGAATCCGAACTTTACAATTCGTGTTCGCTCAACCCTATCTGTCTGTGTACTGCTCCAATGATGTAGCATGCAAATTGGCAGCCTCTGAACATGTAGTGGATACAGCAAATCTTCATACAGTTTACAAATGTTGGGTAATTGACCCCAATTGTACAAACCGGATTCCAAAAAATTTGGGACACTATACAAATCGTGAATAAAAACTGAATGCAATGATGTGGAGGTGCCAACTTCTAATATTTTATTCAGAATAGAACATAAATCACGGAACAAAAGTTTAAACTGAGAAAATGTACCATTTTAAGGGAAAAATATGTTAAATCAGAATTTCATGGTGTCAACAAATCCCAAAAAAGTTGGGACAAGGCCATTCTCACCACTGTGTGGCATCTCCCCTTCTTCTTACAACACTCAACAGACGTCTGGAGACCGAGGAGACCAGTTTCTCAAGTTTAGAAATAGGAATGCTCTCCCATTCTTGTCTAATACAGGCCTCTAACTGTTCAATCGTCTTGGGCCTTCTTTGTTGCACCTTCCTCTTTATGATGCGCCAAATGTTCTCTATAGGTGAAAGATCTGGACTGCAGACTGGCCATTTCAGTACCCGGATCCTTCTCCTACGCAGCCATGATGTTGTGATTCATGCAGAATGTGGTCTGGCATCATCTTGTTGAAAAATGCAGGGTCTTCCCTGAAAGAGATGACGTCTGGATGGGAGCATATGTTGTTCTAGAACCTGAATATATTTTTCTGCATTAATGGTGCCTTTCCAGACATGCAAGCTGCCCATGCCACACGCACTCATGCAACCCCATACCATCAGAGATGCAGGCTTCTGAACTGAGCGTTGATAACAACTTGGGTTGTCCTTGTCCTCTTTGGTCCGGATGACATGGCGTCCCAGATTTCCAAAAAGAACTTTGAATCGTGACTCGTCTGACCACAGAACAGTCTTCCATTTTGCCACACTCCATTTTAAATGATCCCTGGCCCAGTGAAAACGCCTGAGCTTGTGGATCTTGCTTAGAAATGGTTTCTTCTTTGCACTGTAGAGTTTCAGCTGGCAACGGTGGATGGCACGGTGGATTGTGTTCACTGACAATGGTTTCTGGAAGTATTCCTGAGCCCATTCTGTGATTTTCTTTACAGTAGCATTCCTGTTTGTGGTGCAGTGTCGTTTAAGGGCCCGGAGATCACGGGCATCCAGTATGGTTTTACGGCCTTGACCCTTACGCACAGAGATTGTTCCAGATTCTCTGAATCTTCGGATGATGTTATGCACAGTTGATGATGATAGATGCAAAGTCTTTGCAATTTTTCGCTGGGTAACACCTTTCTGATATTGCTCCACTATCTTTCTGTGCAACATTGTGGGAATTGGTGATCCTCTACCCATCTTGGCTTCTGAGAGACACTGGCACTCTGAGAAGCTCTTTTTATACATAATCAAGTTGCCAATTGACCTAATTAGTGTTAATTGGTCTTCCAGCTCTTCGTTATGCTCAAATTTACTTTTTCCAGCCTCTTATTGCTACTTGTCCCAACTTTTTTGGGATTTGTTGACACCGTGAAAATTGGAATCAACGTATTTTTCCTTTAAAATTATACATTTACTTGGATTAAACGTTTGATCTGTCATCTACGTTCTATTACAAATAAAATATTGACATTTGCCATCTCCACATCATTGCATTCAGTTTTTATTCACAATATGTTTAGTGTCCCAACTTTTTTGGAATTCGGTTTGTTTGCTAAAAATGAAAAATTGGGCCAACATTCTGCATATAAACTACAAATTGGCATGGTAATGAAAAGCAGGAAGTGCTCAACCCCATATGCAGTGGCTCATCTATATCGGGGGGGGGGGGGGGCAGATCCTGCACTTGTGGTCCGCTGCTAATGGCAATCCCCAGCAAAAATGCATACAATGAAGGATGCCCACAGTGGACCACAAGTAACACAATAGACATCCTACACAGGATAGCAATTGTGTGGATGTGATAAACAATCAAACAAAATAACAATAACTTTTACAAAGACAGGTGCACTCTGCGGTCTTACTAAACCCTCATACTGATGTAAAATTGAGAGATTAGCCAACATATCCTACTGTAGAGTACATGTCTGAGCCCGAGCACCACGCCAAGATTTCTCAAGTAGCTCGGAACCATACGTTTTGGGATCAAAAGGTAAATTTCATTCACCTATTACTTAGGAAAAATGAGCAGATCATGCCTTGATAACAGGTTAGCCCTTCTTCGTAGTAGTTGATGTGTATGCAACATTTTGCATATACTAATTGTTATTCTTAGTAGTGTGGGCTGTAAGTGCTGTGAGAAGATGTTGGTTGTCCTACAGGGTTTAGATTCTTCTGATAAACCATACTTTTTGGGATAAAAAGGTAAATTTCATTCACCTAGGACTCAGGAAAATTGAGCAGATCATGACTTGATAACAGGTTAGCCCTCCTTTGTAGCAGTTGATGTGTATGCAACTGTAGGCATATGATGCATAGATAGATCTGACTGAAGCAGTTACACACATGTCAGTCATCAGCTCCTTGTAAAGAAAATCTGCAGGATCTAACAGAAGGAGCCTTCTCCCTTGATATCCTTGTGTCTGGAGAGATTTGTTTTGAGGCAAGCACTGCAATGAATTGTGCTGGAACAGACTACACATTAACAATTTACATTCACAACTAAGAAAGTATCTAAAGCAATAGAAGAAGAAGAAGGGACTAAAATTTGTCAAAAGTTGAGAAACATGTATGAAATGTAATACAAATATTGCAGGGGCTATCAGTTTTATCAGCACTACAGCAGGTATTTTAATGATATGATATACAATCTATATTTTTTATACATTTGCTGCTATTGAGGTAGGTCCACCTATACTGGTCTCCTGGACTAATATGTAAATACAATATATAAATCTCCTGGAAATCTTGACTGTTAAACAGGGGTCTAAATAGAAAAGGCTGGGCCCCATAGCACATTTATGAACTCCCCCACCCCAACATGCAACTTCCCCATTACCGGCCTTCCTTGGCTAGTCAAGACAGTTCCCACACATCCAAGGCTAGTCAAGACTGTTCCCACATGTCCGCCCTTACATGACTAGTCAAGACTGTTCCCATATGTCATGCAAATGCCCACCCACTCAGTCATGTAAAAAATATGGTAATAAAACACTTAGCATGGGTCTGGAGGAGGAGTCAGAAGTTTACTTTACAATATGATGCCCGGGTCCACACAGTAGTTATTCCCCTTTATCACCCCCCCCCCCCCTTTACAGTAGAATGATCCCTTATGCCCCTTTCACAGTATTGATGACCCCTTAGTAGCCCCACTCAGTAGTGCTGCTCCCTTAGTGCCTCCCATGACAGTTGTGAAATTCCTGTAATGTTAATAAAATAGAATAAAAAATAATACTTATCAAGGCCATTTCCTTATGAATGGAGAACAACATGCTCTCCCCAGCAGAGGCACGATGCAGTGGCGTCATCACACGCCTGCTAAGCTGGCCAAGAGAGCACACAGGCAGGAGGATGATCCACCACCTGTGCACTCTTCTACTCAGATCAGCAGGCATAATGACATCTGCTGGGATGGTGCGCGAACGCGATCAAATGTTCGCACACCGCAAGTTCGCGGCCCATTCATTTTAATGGCAGGCGAACCTAAAAAAACTTCAGCTCATATTTGCAGCCAAGAAAAAATTACTAGAAGTGCACAAATAGTCCCACAACATGGACTGTGACATACCAGATGTATTATTCTAATTTGCGATCTCCATTCATCATTTTTTTCAATGCGAAATATCGGCAATATAATTTTTGCGTATGCATATGCGCAAATGCACTATACAGTACCCAAATGCACTATATAGAATGTATATTGGTATATAACACCCCGCTTCAATCAGTTTTTTGGGGGACGACTGGTATGTCACCCCAGTAGAAATTATTTGTTCCAATAACGCTTGTCCATCTATATACCTGCAGTATCGCAGCAGAACCGCACTAAACTGACGCACAATACAAATGCACTATAATATACTTTCAAACATAGAAAGTATATTATAACATTGTACAAGGAAGGCAATCCATTAGAATATACATAAAGATAAAACGTAACCTTTAATAATTTTACTACGAGGGTCCATTCACACGTCCATAAGTGTTTTGCGGATCCGCAAAACACGGACACCGGCAATGTGCATTCCGCAATTTGTGGACCGCACATCGCCGGCACTATAATAGAAAATGCCTAATCTTGTCTGCAATTGCGGACAAGAATAGGACATGTTCTATTTTTTTGCGGAAACGGAAGCACGGATGCGGAAGTGCGGATCCGCAAATGCGGATGTGGATAGCACATTCAGGCCCCATTGAAAATGAATGGGTCTGCACCCGTTCCGCAAAATTGCGGAATGGATGCGGACCCATTTTGCGGACGGGACGTGTGAATGGAAAAGATATCCCTCAAAATGAAAATAAATTAAATTATTAAAGTTAAGCAAAAAGCATAGATGTGATAGGCAATAACAAGTGCTCGGCGGCACTAAATCAGGTGCTCGGCGGCACCAAATCAGAAACCATATGTCCTACCACAATCCGGGGGGTTCCATGAATCCCGGAGGGAAAGCAAAAAACATCTATCCCTGGGCTAGATGATGATGTGGTATTGAAGGACAGGGTGGGCAAAGAACTGTCATTGCCCTACAGGGTGGTGCTATTCTGGCCCTGATAGCCTAACCACAGACCACCCACCCTGATAAGAGTGACCCATCCAGCGACCCTATATTAAAATGGCCCTAGCAAGCCCCTAGCCCCTAGGCCCCTGACTTCCAGGTGATCACTATATAGATCTATGTGTTTTTGATTCATTATAAAAGTATATTATAAGTATATCGCACCCCTCTGTGTATCACACATATCGATAGCACACCTATACTAGTCCTTAAAATGACTTTTGTGGCCCTTTTAGCTAGCGTTTGGTGTCCCTAATAGTCTGTCCCTGCTCCACACAGCAACCTCTCCCTACACTGGCAAAACACTGAATGTAAAATGGCGGCCAGATCAGGTTTATTTATAAGGTAGGGGGTATGTCCATGTGCTGAAACGTCTCAATTGGCTGTCCTGTACCACCTGATGGATGTGTCATGGGTCAAAGTTCTTCACAATGTAAAAGAATATGGCGGGTGTGAATTTCTCCATATGTTCGGCGAATCGCAAACACGCAAAGTTCGCCGCAAAATGACAGCCGGGCGAACCGCAAGGCCATCTCTAATATAGACATCACTGTATTGTGTTTGCTGCTGGGGAGAGCATAGGCTGGGGAATGAGGCGCACCGTAATGAATCAAAGACACAGCAGCCGGACGCAGACACACATAGTAGTCATGGGTGTTACCTTTGCTACAGTGGTAGTTTCACCCTGCTTGTGAAATGTTCATAGAAGGTAATATGGTAATTTCAGCAAGACAATGCCACTGTACTAGTGGCTGTCATATGCTTGAGTCAACCAGTGTATTAGATCCACAAAATATAATTTTCTAAATATAATACATACAAAGCAGTGGGATACATAAACTAAGGCAGACTGTCTAGACCTGCACCACATTTATTGCAGGGGGTCAGGCCCGATGATAACTGTGGTGGACAGTTAAACAATTTTGTCTAATGTTATACCACAAATGGGTTGCGACAGAATTTTATGACAGAATCATGGAACAATTTTGGTGCAAAATGTAACATCTAAAGACATCCCCCCTGTTCATCTAAGGCACACCCATATTCATTCATTTCATTTAAGTGACACCCTCTTGGTGATCTATGTGCACAGGATTTCTCTAAAATTAGATGTACCAAATTGCACCAATATAATTTCATTTAGTGTGTTGAATTCTGGCATAGTTTACTTTAGTGTCTAGGTGCATTTACATTGGTAAATGTGGTCCAATGTTGTCAGTTGTTACAAATTACTGTACATTAAACCTGCTGTGAAAGTGGGCACACAACCTTCCTGAATTATAATTGACTAAAGCCATATTTACATTGGTGATAAACAGGTCCAGATAAAAAAAAAAGCTTTTTGGGGGTACATTCACACATGCTAGATTAACCCCTTAGGGACCGGGCTCATTTTCACCTTAAGGACCAGGCCACTTTTTGCAAAATGTCACTTTATGTGGTGATAACTTTAAAATGTTTTGACTTATCCAGGCCATTCTGAGAATGTTTTTTCATCACATATTGTACTCCATGACACTGGTAAAATGGAGTAAAAAAAACAAAACATTTTTATTTATAAAAAAATATCAAATTTACCAAAAGTTGTAAAAAATTAGCAAATTTACAAGTTTCAATTTCTCTACTTCTATAATACATAGTAATACCTACAAAAAATAGTTATTACTTTACATTCCCCATATGTCTACTTCATGTTTGGATCATTTTGGGAATGACATTTTATTTTTTGGGGATGTTACAAGGCTTAGAAGTTTAGAAGCAAATCTTGAAATTTTTCTGAAATTTTCGGTCACTTTGTGAGGCTTACATAATAGAAACCACCCAAAAATGACCCCATTCTAGAAACTACACCCCTCAAGGTATTGAAAACAAATTTTACAAACTTTGTTAACCCTTTAGGTGTTCCACAAGAATTAATGGAAAATAAAGATAACATTTAAAAATTTAACTTTTTTGGCACATTTTCCATTTTAATAATTTTTTTCCAGTTACAAAGCAAGGGTTAACAGCCAAACAAAACTCAATATTTATGGCCGTGATTCTGTAGTTTACAGAAACACTGCATATGTGGTCGTGAACTGCTGTACAGGCACATGGCAGGGCACAGAAGGAAAGGAATGTCATACGGTTTTTGGAAGGCAGATTTTTCTGGACTGGTTTTTTGACACCATGTCCCATTTGAAGCCCCTCTGATGCACCCCTAGAGTAGAAACTCTAAAAAAGTGACCCCATTTTAGAAACTACGGGATAGGGTGGCAGTTTTGTTGGAACAATTTTAGGGTACATATGATTTTTAGTTGCTCTAAATTACACTTTTTGTGAGGCAAGGTACCAAAAAATAGCTGTTTTGGCACAGTTTTTATTTTTTGTTATTTACAACATTTATCTGACAGGTTAGATCATGTGGTATTTTTATAGAGCAGGTTGTCACGGATGCGGCGATACCTAATATGTATATAATTTATTTAAGTTTTACACAATGATTTAATTTTTTAAACAAAAAAAAACATGTTTTAGGGTCTCCATAGTTTTTTCAGCTTTTGGGCGATTATCTTGGGTAGGGCATGATTTTTGCAGGATGAGATGACGGTTTGATTGGCACTATTTTGGGGTGCGTATGACTTTTTGATCGCTTGCTATTACATTTTTAGTGATGTAAGGTGACAAAAAAAATGGCTTTTTTTACACCGTTTTTATTTTTATTTTTTTACGGCATTCACCTGAGGGGTTAGGTCATGTTATATACACCATGTCCTATTTGAAGCCCACCTGATGCACCCCTAGAGTAGAAACTCCCAAAAAGTGACCCCATTTTAGAAACTATGGGATAGGGTGGCAGTTTTGCTGGTACTATTTTAGGGTACATATGATTTTTTGGTTGCTCTATATTACACTTTTTCTGAGGCAAGGTAACAAGAAATAGCTGTTTTGGCACCGTTCTTATTTTTTGTAATTTACAAAATTCATCTGACAGGTTAGATCATGTGGTATTTTTATAGAGCAGGTTATTACGGACGCGGTGATACCTAATATGTCTACTTTTTTTTATTTATGTAAGTTTTACCCAATGATTTAATTTTTAAAACAAAATAAATCATGTATTAGTGTCTCCATAGTCTGAGAGCAATCGTTTTTTCAGTTCTTGGGCGATTATCTTAGGTAGGGTATGATTTTTGCGGGATGAGATGATGGTTTGATTGGAACTATTTTGGGGTGCATATGACTTTTTACCTATTAGGTATACTTTTTTTTATTTACTTAAGTTTTACACAATAACAGCTTTTTTAAAACCAAAAAAAATGATGTTTTAGTGTCTCCATATTCTGAACAATATTTTTTTTTATTTTTTGGGCGATTGTCTTGAGTAGGGGCACATTTTTTGCGGGATGAGGTGACGGTTAGATTGGTACTATTTTGGTGGGTATACGCCTTTTCGATTGCTTGCTGTTATACTTTTAGTGATGTAAGGTCACAAAATATGGTTTATTTAGCACATTTTTTTTTCTTTTTTTTACAGTGTTCATCTGAGGAATTAGGTCATGTGATATGTTTATAGAGCCGGTTGATACGGACGCGGCGATACCTAATATGTCTACTTTTTTTTTTTTTATTCTTATTTTCTACCAATTTTTTTTTACTTTATTTGGGGGAAATTACGTTTTATTTTATTTTTTACTTGAAACTTAATTTTTTTGAGGTAAAACTTTATTTTTTCACCTTTTTTTCACTTTATTTTTTGTCCCACTTTGGGACTTCAACTTTTGGGGTCTAATCCCCTTTACAATGCATTCCAATACTTCTGTATTGGAATGCATTGGCTGTATGAGTAATACAGTGTGTATTACTCATACAGCTTCCTGCCTGTGAGATCCAGGGGGCTGGATCTCACAGGCTCTTCACCGGAAGGCAGCGCCGATGCCTAAGGAAGACATCGTGTTGCCTTTTTTATGTCATCGGGTCCCCATTACAGCAGCATGGGGACCCGATGGCACCTCCGATCACCGCCGCAACGATCCATAAATGCTGCACTATCCCCTATTCAACCTGAAAAGGGGGTTAAAAGGGTTAAGGTGCAAAGAAAACAAACAGCACAACTGGGCTTGAGTACTTGAAGCAGGCAGGAGGTCCTGTAAACTGTATGGCAGTAGAGCATCAGTATGCTCAGTGGATTTTTTTTAACTACCACTGGGCCGTGGGGAACTGGCAGCAGCTCTTGTGGCCAAAACATCGGACTCCTGTCCTGAAACAGCTGAGTTCACATATCTGGGTCCATCAGCAAAAGTAAAACATGGCCTAGCAGGCCTACTCACAGGTATGTATCAAGTCCACCCTGGTCATCAGTGGTACATCCTGGCTCTGCTCTGGGCCTTGGCCTGAAACGGGGATCCATGATTGGCTGGGCCCACAAAATAGTGTTGACAGGTAGTTGAATAATAAATGGGCCTGTCACTGGTATAGGCCCCATGGGCCTGGGAGTTAACACTGTAGGAGGGGATAACGCTTCAGGAGACTCCATGGGTTTGGGTGTCGCGGGCTGCAAGCGACGGACCCGACTCCTGGTACAGCAGGGTTTCTCTGGTGCCGCAGCGGCTGGCGCAGCTATGGGGGTCGCCCCGCTGGCATGGACAGAAACCCTGACTACAGGCTCAGGGACATCTGAGTTTGGGGGATCTCCTTTATCCAGGGGCGTTGGTGCCGCTCTGGATGCAGCAAGTTGGCGCAGGCCATGTAGGTGGATTTCTAACCTTGCGATTTGATTCTCCAGTCTCTCGGGCACGGCTTCACCGCAGGTCCCCAGCAGCGTTGCAGCAGGCTCCGGTGCGGGGTCGGAACTTTTCCCTCTCTGTAGGGTATCAAGGGCTGCATGGAACTTCTCCAGATTCTCCATATTCGCCTCAGTCTTTTCCCGGCGGGGCAACTCAGGTGAGGGGTAAGGACTCACCCATTTTTCCAGTACAGTCGGTTGCCAGAAAACATTGGGGCCGGTGAAGGAACCCCTTTCTTGGTAAGTGTTGTGCGCCGTTTCCACCGGGTGCTCGGACTCACGTTCCGGGCTGATGGGCTCTTCGGGCTCCTCCCAATCTTCAGGTCTGGGCTCTTCGTGGTCCTCCCAATCTTCAGGTCCCTGCTTGGGACGGGCTACAGCCGTGGCGTATGGACCTCTCAGGCCCTCGGCAGGGGTAAACTCCACCTCTTCTACTTCGCAGAGGATGTGTAGATGCTCCGGCAGGTAGCTGCGCTTGACAGACCTCCGGTTTACAAACAGGTCTCGGCCGGTGGAATAGTCCTTGATAAAGCCAAACCCCCGGCTCTGGTCAAATTCCACCACTACCCCCATCCTCCTTTCCAGGCGGGGTTGAGTATTGGCGTGGCGCTCATAGACTGTCTTGGCAAGTTCTTCGAAGTTGATTTTCTTGCGTGTAGTCTTTTGTATGGCCGCATCTCGTATCTCAGCCATCAGCGCAGACCATTGCGCAATGGGTCGAGCAAAGTCTTTCCATGAGCCAAAGTACGGCTCGGGCTGCGATCCCTGTGGCAGGCAGGGTGGCCTCTCCGGTCCCAGAGTATAGGCCGGTGGTGCTTCTTCCTTCTCCAACATGGTAGATTCCATAATCGGGACAACAGGTGAAGCCAACAAATCAGAGCAATCCTCACTCTTCAGCATGCTCGATCGTTCTCTGACGAGCGACAGGGCAGCATCCAGTACAGCACACAAGACCTCCCACTGCTCCGGGAGGCCACCCCCCAGGTACTCCAACATGGGGGAGGCGGAGTCCATACTGGCAGACATGCAAATAAGTTGACAAGGCGGTGGCGCGGACATCCAGTCTTTCCCGCTTTTTCAGCAGACAGCGCCTAATTTTTCCCGCCAATACAATACAGGGATGGCGCAGCAATTATTTCAGTCAGCTTAGGCGGCCATCTTTGAGCATAGGGCTGTCAATTCACTGACAGCAAGCGGTGACTTCAAGAAGCGGCAAACAGTCCACAATATATAGTTTTCACACCGTGATTTTCACAGTTCTTGCCCCAGCAATTTTTCAAATAAACAGATAGGGCTTGATCACTTTATGGGCAATAACGGCACACAGTTTAAATTCCACAATGGCGTAGGAATGATCGCATCCTGTTCGTGAAGCCAAAATATGCAGTACGCAGCCCTGCAGGGTATTGCGATGGTGAGGTCACGGTTAATAGGCAAACGAGGGTTGCTCTTAGTTACTCACAGTTTATAGGAGACCCTGGGCAGGCGTACAGCAGGAATCCTCTGGGGCACTCTCAATGTATAGGGACCAGGCCCGTGGTAGGTGAGGTGCCCTGGGTGTTGCAGGTTTAATGTGCCGGTGGCAAGGTCCCTTTAAGTTCGTGACGCCAGTGCCGGAAATGGTGGCACACCGATTTATAATAGGAATAATTGAGGAACACGATGTTGTGGTGAACAAAAACTTCCTTTTACTGGAAACAATCAACTATTTACAGTCTTTTGTTCAGTTCCATATGTCAGCAGCAGTCACAAGCAGGCTTATACAAATGGCAGGCACAATGTTCTTGCAAGATACCTAGAGGGTTAACACACTTACAGATCAGGCTGCACTTTTCCTCAGAAATCCTGTCTGTCTTTATCCCAAGGCCCGTATGCCCTATTGTTGGCTTTATCCTTGGTTAGGGAAACTTCCTCAGGTATATGTCCTTGCTTTCAAATAAATCCTTCTGCCCTTCAGCTCTCTTGTCTGGCTGGAATACTGGCTCTGCTCTGCTCTGCTCTGTTATGGGAACTTGGTTTCTCTCAGGAGGCAAAACCCTCTCCTGGTGGGGCAACAAGAAGCCTGGACTGTCTAGCTGCATGTCAGAACCGGGCCTTCAGCTCCTGCCTGGCTAAAGTGCCACTCTGAACTGACTCTACACACCTTTCCCTGGACAGGACCTGTATATATATTAGGGGTTCCCTAGCTCCCTCTACTGTCTAGGAGGAGGAACTACACCCTAACAGGCCTGATACACAGATAAAGCAGGGAAAATGCACATAAAACATAGCAATATACATTAAAATGGAATGTAAAATACAATGCCACTGTTCCACAGGAGGTGGAGAAAAACGTGGCCCAATTGCCCTTGTGTAGTGCCCACATTTACCTAGTGGGACACTACAGTAGCACACGTAATGTGTTAGTTCATTACTACCGTGGAACCCTAAATCCACCTTGAAGGCATTCCTATCATAAGTTTTTCAATTGTCACATTTGTATACAGATATTAGATGGTATTATTGTAAGCATGCTCTTGCAAGAGAATTGTTATACGATGTCCATGTAGTGATCACAGTATTTTTGCAGTGTGCTTAGTTAAAACTCTGTATTATATTGTTCAATATACAGGTGTACAGGTATATATTGTGCAATATATATATATATATATATATATATATATATATATATATATATACATATCTATTCTATTTACTAAGATTACAACGACTTTGGGTAGGTCGTGGGGTGTGTACCGATTTATCCTGAGGCATACTGGTGAAGCCACTCATACTATAAATATTGATATAAATCTAGCAGAGCAATGAATGGGGAGATATCTGGATCCATGTGAAGTACAGGGATGGTTATAGCTTTCTTAGAAAGAGATTGTCATGTACTATATGATGTTTGATTTTAATTTTTCACATTAGTCATGGGATAACCCCTTTAAAGGGAACCTGTAATCAACTTTATGCTGCCCATACTAATGGCAGTATAAAGCAGAGGCAGGTGAATAGATTTTAGCAGTCTGTCATTTAAAAGTTAAAAGTAAGTGGTTGCCAAGAACCAACATCACAATCATTGCAGACTGGGCCTGGAAAAGAGTCACGGCCACCGGAAAAGAGTCATGGTTATTCATAAATTCCTGCTCTCCCTGCCCACCTACTGATGACTGACAGTCTTCTACCTAGTTTTCTCCCTTTCTCTCTGGGAGAGAACTGTCAATCATCAGCAGATGGGTGAGAGTGCAGGCGATTATGAATAACCATGACTCTTCTCAGGTAGATGTGACTCTTTTCAAGGCCTGTGCTGCAATCATTTTGATGCTGGTTCTCAGCAGCCACTTACTTTTAGCTCATGAGTGACACACCGCTGAAAGGTGAACACTGACTCACCTTGCGGCTGGCACCTGACTGTCCTGACGTCCCTAGACGGGTTCCTCACCCGTACGCCGATCACGTGCCTAAACCCTGGCTTTCCCTAAGATGAGCCCTGTGTAGTGAACGGGGCGGTGGGATCACTAGTCCGCACCACTGACACTAAAGGAAAACACCAAGGAGAGGACAGACAATACAGACAAAACATATAATCCCAGGTGGGCGACAACAGCAGACCACCAAGGCCCACAGGGATCCGGAGGGTAACACTCTGGAACAACAACCAGGGAACACAGTTACACAGCTCCAGTGGGTCAGTATAGAAGTCCAGGCAGGAAGCTCTATATCTGGCAACCAGAGAAGTGGGAGAGGGGAATATAAGGAGGTTGGGAGTGCTGGACAAGAAACAGCTGAGGAGAAGGAGCTACGGATCCCTGAGTGAGCCAAAAAGGGTTGCAAGGCAAACCCAGAAAGCTACCATAAAGAAACAGCACTATGTTTCTACATAGAGCGCGCAGATACCCGCTGCGACTTCCTGACCCCGGGTATAACGGAGTCAGGCGTGGCTCTTGAAACCCTCGTGACAGTACCCCCCTCTCTACGAGGGGCCTCCGGACACTCAGGACTAGGTCTCTCAGGATGAGAGGCATGAAAAGCCCGAACTAACCTGTCGGCGTTTACCTCAGACGCTGGAACCCACATTCTTTCATCGGGACCGTAACCCCTCCAATGCACCAGATATTGAAGAGAGCGGCGGAGCCGACGAGAATCAACAATTTTGGATATTTGAAACTCTAGATTACCATCCACAACAACAGAAGGGGGTGGCAGCGGTGACGGTTTTAGAGGTAGAACATATTTCTTGAGTAACGACTTATGGAAGACGTTATGGATTTTAAAAGTCTGAGGTAGCTCCAGGCGAAAAGCCACGGGGTTAATGATGGCTACTATTTTGTAAGTGCCAATAAACCTAGGACCCAGTTTCCAAGAGGGAACCCTTAATTTAATATTCCTAGTAGACAACCACACATAGTCATTCACTCCTAGGTCCGGACCTGGCGACCGTTTCTTATCAGCCATGCATTTATATTTACCTCCCATATTTTTCAAGTTAGCTTGCACCTTCTGCCATACCGATGAAAGAGATGATGAAAACCGTTCCTCTTCGGGAACCCCAGAAGACCCCCCTCTTTTAAAGTACAGAATTGTGGATGAAAACCATATGCACCAAGAAATGGTGACTTGCCAGTAGATTCCTGACGGCGATTATTTATGGCAAACTCAGCTAACGGTAAATATGATGACCACACCTCTTGGTTTTCAGTCATGTCGGTAAGGGGTTTTACAATCACCGAATAATTTTTAATGAATTTTCTATAGAAATTAGCGAAGCCCAAGAACCGTTGCAGTGCTTTGAGGTTCTCAGGAAGATCCCAATCTAAAATTGCCTGGACCTTCCTAGGATCCATACGGAAACCTGAAGCAGATAATAAATAACCTAGGAACTGTATTTCCTGAACGGCGAAGACACACTTTTCAATTTTAGCATATAATTTATTCGTCCGTAGGACCTGCAGTACCTGTCTGACATGCACCTCATGTGTTTTCAAATCAGACGAATAAATTAAAATATCATCTACAGTGGCGGAAATAATTATTTGACCCCTCACTGATTTTGTAAGTTTGTCCAATGACAAAGAAATGAAAAGTCTCAGAACAGTATCATTTCAATGGTAGGTTTATTGTAACAGTGGCAGATAGCACATCAAAAGGAAAATCGAAAAAATAACTTTAAATAAAAGATAGCAACTGATTTGCATTTCATTGAGTGAAATAAGTATTTGAACCCTCTAACAAAAAAAGACTTAATACTTGGTGGAAAAACCCTTGTTTGCAAGCACAGAGGTCAAACGTTTCTTGTAATTGATGACCAAGTTTGCGCACATTTTAGGAGGAATGTTGGTCCACTCCTCTTTGCAGATCATCTCTAAATCCCTAAGGTTTCGAGGCTGTCTCTGTGCAACTCTGAGCTTGAGCTCCCTCCATAGGTTTTCGATTGGATTAAGGTCCGGAGACTGACTAGGCCACTCCATGACCTTAATGTGCTTCTTCTTGAGCCACTCCTTTGTTGCCTTTGCTGTATGTTTTGGGTCATTGTCGTGCTGGAACACCCATCCACGACCCATTTTCAGTTTCCTGGCAGAGGGAAGGAGGTTGTCGCTCAGGATTTCACGATACATGGCTCCGTCCATTTTCCCGTTTATGCGAATAAGTTGTCCTGTGCCCTTAGCAGAAAAACACCCCCAAAGCAAAATGTTTCCACCCCCATGCTTGACGGTGGGGACGGTGTTTTGGGGGTCATAGGCAGCATTTTTCTTCCTCCAAACACAGCGAGTTGAGTTAATGCCAAAGAGCTCTATTTTGGTCTCATCAGACCACAGCACCTTCTCCCAGTCACTCTCTGAATCATTCAGGTGTTCATTGGCAAACTTCCGACGGGCCTGCACATGTGCCTTCCTGAGCAGGGGGACCTTGCGAGCCCTGCAGGATTTTAATAGAATTGCGGTGTAATGTGTTTCCAATGGTTTTCTTGGTGACTGTGGTCCCTGCTAATTTGAGGTCATTAACTAACTCCTCCCGTGTAGTTCTAGGATGCTTTTTCACCTTTCTCAGAACCATTGACACCCCACGAGGTGAGATCTTGCGTGGAGCCCCAGAGCGAGGTCGATTGATGGTCATTTTGTGCTCCTTCCATTTTCGAACAATCGCACCAACAGTTGTCACCTTCTCTCCCAGCTTCTTGCTAATGGTTTTGTAGCCCATTCCAGCCTTGTGCAGGTCTACAATTTTGTCTCTGACATCCTTGGACAGCTCTTTGGTCTTTCCCATGTTGGAGAGTTTGGAGTCTGCTTGATTGATTGATTCTGTGGACAGGTGTCTTTTATACAGGTGACTAGTTAAGACAGGTGTCCTTAATGAGGGTGACTAATTGAGTAGAAGTGTCTAACCACTCTGTGGGAGCCAGAACTCTTAATGGTTGGTAGGGGTTCAAATACTTATTTCACTCAATGAAATGCAAATCAGTTGCTATCTTTTATTTAAAGTTATTTTTTCGATTTTCCTTTTGATGTGCTATCTGCCACTGTTACAATAAACCTACCATTGAAATGATACTGTTCTGAGACTTTTCATTTCTTTGTCATTGGACAAACTTACAAAATCAGTGAGGGGTCAAATAATTATTTCCGCCACTGTAGGTATATCACCACAAACCTGCCGATAAGATGACTAAAAATGTCATTAACGAAATGTTGGAAGACAGCAGGGGCATTGGTCAGACCGAAAGGCATGACTAGATTTTCATAATGTCCCTCAGGGGTTTTAAAAGCTGTCTTCCACTCATCCCCTTCCTTAATACGAATCAGATTGTAGGCCCCCCTAAGATCAAGTTTGGAGAACCACCTAGCACCCGCAATCTGATTAAACAGGTCAGGAATGAGAGGAAGAGGGTATGGGTCTCGGATGGTTATCCGGTTTAGTTCGCTGAAATCTAGGCAAGGACGCAGGCCCCCATCTTTCTTTTTAACGAAGAAAAACCCTGCAGCCACGGGTGAAGAAGAGGGTCTGATGTGTCCCTTAGCCAAGCTCTCGGAGATATAATCTTTCATGGCTTGTCTCTCTGGACCCGAAAGATTATATAACCTGGTCTTGGGTAATTTTGCACCGGGAATCAGGTTAACCGGGCAATCATAAGGACGGTGAGGTGGTAACTTCTGACAACCCTTTTCAGAAAAAACGTCCTCAAAGTCCGAAATAAATGTAGGTAGGGTAGCTATGGAGGCGACTAAGCAATTACTATTTAAGCAATTTTCTCTGCAATGCTTACTCCACTCCAATATCTCCCTGGCCTGCCAATCCACCACTGGATTGTGCACTACCAACCAGGGAAGACCCAACACCACCGGAGTGGGAAGCCCCTCCAGAACATAACATGAAAGCAACTCGTTATGGTGGTCCCCTACCCGAAGGTGTAAATTATGGACAATGTGAGTGAGGTTTCTCTGAGACAGAGGAGCAGAATCAATAGCGAATATGGGAATAGGTCTCTGTAGCGTACAGAGAGACAAACCCATAGTGTGGGCAAAATGGGCATCTATCAAATTTACTCCTGCTCCACTGTCTAGAAAAAAAGAAATAGTCTTCATCTTAACGCCAAAAACAGCAACCGCTGGCAACACAAATTGCGATGTTCGTATGGAGGAAACGTATACCCCCCGGCTGACATCCTCCACACAGCCTGGGGTTAGTAGTTTTCCGACTTTTTTTTTTTTTTTGAGGAAGGAAGGACAGACATTAATAAAATGACCCCTCTCCCCAAAGAAAAAACAAACCCTGTGTGCCTCACGGAACGTCACAAATTTGTCCCTTCCCCCAAAAAATCTGTCAGGAAGAACAACCTTGGGTTCCGCAACAACCTGGTTACCTGTAGCAACCGCTGGGCTTGTGGTCTGTTGTAATTGCTGCTGTTGCTGGAGGACCGACGCCTTCAATCCTGCCACCTCCAAAGACAGGCCTTGAAGTTGCTCTGACAAAGCAGCAACTGGATCCATACTGGATTCTAAGTAGGTAGAAAGAATTTTTTTTTTTTTTTTTTACCTACACAAAATAAGGGCCAGATATAATGTAATGACCGGCGTCACGCAAAGGGAGGGAAATGGGAAGGCCCTGTCCAAGGGAGAGGGAAAGGTGGCGACCCCTGACTCACCTTGCGGCTGGCACCTGACTGCCCTGACGTCCCTAGACGGGTTCCTCACCCGTACGCCGATCACGTGCCTAAACCCTGGCTTTCCCTAAGATGAGCCCTGTGTAGTGAACGGGGCGGTGGGATCACTAGTCCGCACCACTGACACTAAAGGAAAACACCAAGGAGAGGACAGACAATACAGACAAAACATATAATCCCAGGTGGGCGACAACAGCAGACCACCAAGGCCCACAGAGATCCGGAAGGGTAACACTCTGGAACAACAACCAGGGAACACAGTTACACAGCTCCAGTGGGTCAGTATAGAAGTCCAGGCAGGAAGCTCTATATCTGGCAACCAGAGAAGTGTGAGAGGGGAATATAAGGAGGTTGGGAGTGCTGGACAAGAAACAGCTGAGGAGAAGGAGCTACGGATCCCTGAGTGAGCCAAAAAGGGTTGCAAGGCAAACCCAGAAAGCTACCATAAAGAAACAGCACTATGTTTCTACATAGAGCGCGCAGCCACCCGCTGCGACTTCCTGACCCCGTGTATAACGGAGTCAGGCGTGGCTCTTGACACCCTCGTGACATTCCCTTTAACATATGCGGTTTTTTGTCAAAGCTAAGAGTTTTATGAAGGATGGGAAAATGAAAAAGAAACACATATCTCCTTTATTTTGGGGGAAAAAACTGCACCTAAAACATCATCAAAATGTGTATAATGTTATTCAGCCCAAAAGAAGGACATAGATACCTTCCATTAAAGTTTGTTGTTCTGCTTACTTCAGTGATAAAAATAGCAGGACCTAATTTTTTATCTTTTTTTGACAAGTGGAATACTTAAGCAGGCTACTCCACCCTGACCACCCATAAGAAAATGAAATCTGATAAAATGTAGAATGTCAACTTTGCCATTAGAAAAATCCCTATTGAAATTAATTGGGAAATTATGAAAAAAATTTATACAGAAAAAGTAAAATCTAGAAACCAATCAGAATTTGCTTATCAATGCAGTTTAGAAAATGAAAGCTGAACTGGTTGTGATAGACAACACTCTCCTTAGGTGTTTAAATATCATTCATTTTATCCTCTATTTTCTGGCCTGGCAAGGATTAATTCTTCTTCAAATGGACCAAATGCATAGTGATCCAGAACTCTCCAGGAAAGCATTGACTATACATCAGGTTATAAAGAAGAAGAGACCGGCACTCGCGATGATGATGAATGTTGCGTTTATTCAGTCACATATTAAGGACATATAGTGATGCGTTTCAGCACAACACGTGCTTTCTTCAGACTATACAATAAACTCCTATCACATCTCTTTTATACACAGAGAGGGAGGAGTAACAAAACAAAAGGGAAATGACATCATACTATGTAGCTCCACCCACCTCAGGGCTGACACAGGTGAAGTAATGAAAGATGCAATAAACCAAAAAGTTCAATGTAAATACATTGATGAAACAATGGAACAGTTGATAACAATTCCGGAATCAAGTCCGCTGAAAGAGACACATGAAATGTATATTATTATAATCTAAATTCTTATAATAAGAATAATATAGTCAAGAACTAAGTGAAACTAGAAATATTGTACTCGCGGTTGAGCCCCCTTGGATCCACAGTTTGTAACCGGTGGATCCAATAAGCCTCACGCTTTAAAAGCAAACTATTCCTATCGCCACCACGGCGAGGTAAAGATACACTCTCAATCACTTGAAACCGCAACTGTGAGGCTTATTGGATCCACCGGTTTACAAACTGTGGATCCAAGGGGGCTCAACCGCGAGTACAATATTTCTAGTTTCACTTAGTTCTTGACTATATTATTCTTATTATAAGAATTTAGATTATAATAATATACATTTCATTTGTCTCTTTCAGCGGACTTGATTCCTGAATTGTTATCAACTGTTCCATTGTTTCATCAATGTATTTACATTGATCTTTTTGGTTTATTGCATCTTTCATTACTTCACCTGTGTCAGCCCTGAGGTGGGTGGAGCTACATAGTATGATGTAATTTCCCTTTTGTTTTGTTACTCCTCCCTCTCTCTGTGTATAAAAGAGATGTGATAGGAGTTTATTGTATAGTCTGAAGAAAGCACGTGTTGTGCTGAAACGCGTCACTATATGTCCTTAATATGTGACTGAATAAACGCAACATTCATCATCATCGCGAGTGCCGGTCTCTTTCTTCTTTATTGCAAGTATTGGGACGTCTCCCCACCGACTCGTGCACCGCGTCTATTCCAGCAGTGCCGACCCTTTCCCACATATGTATACATCAGGTTAATCATCCTGCATTTATTTCCATTTTACCTTTCATTATGGTGATCTTTGAGGAGGACAAGTTTTATCAGTGAAAAGGGATGTACCTGTCCAATGTATGGAGGAGATAGCCAGATTGATGATTGTATTAATATTAACATAGTAACATAGTTTATAAGACTGAAAAAAGATACATCTAAATCAGGCTGTTAACCTGCAAGTTAATACAGAGGAAGAGGCAAAAAACCCTGTGAGGTAGTTGCCATTTTTCCTCAGTTTAGGGGAAAAAATTCCTTCCCGACTCCAATCAGGCAATCAGGTAACTCAGGAGATCAACGACCATGCTCCAGAATTCTAGTAACTATAACCTGTAATATTTTTACCCCCCAGAAATACATCCAGACCCCTCTTGAACTCTTTTAGTGGGTTCATAGCATATGAAAGGTGATAGTGTTTTTATTGGGCATTGTTTAATTAAAGGGGTTGGCCATTTTCTGGTTACTGTTGACCAAAGAGTTTGTGAGATGATTATATGGCACCTACTAATATAGTCGTTGTTGAAATTCTGCACCATTTTCTATATTTCATAAGTAGAAATGAGCAAAGTTCTCAAAAAATAGATTGGGCTGCTTCACCGAATTCTACAAAAAAAATTGCTTCAAAATGAATTACTTCATGACAAAGTGCATTTCTTTGTAAATAGCGGGTGCAATCACCGCCCCCCTGTCATTGAACCCCTCAGATGCTGCATTCATCGCTGATTGAAGCATCTGAGATGAATATTAAGGCCTTTCAGGGGTTGTCCAACCAAAAAAATAATTAAATCATACTTACCTCACCCATTTGACTGTGAAGAGGCCACTGCGGCCACCTTGCTTGAAGATCCAACGCAAAATTTCACACGCTGCGTGATGACGTCATCACGTCGCCCAGCGTGGTGATGCTATACATCACCGCTGACAAGATTTTGTACGGGATCTTCAAGCAAGATGGCCGTGGCGGCCTCTTCACTCTCAAATAGATGAGGTAAGTATGATTTATTTATTTTTTTACCGCCATTTCAGGGAAAATCAATTTGTTACCATGAAGCACTTTATGAACTTTGATTCGCTCAAAACACTATTCATAAGTTATGACCCCTTACTTACAAAGTATTTTGTGCTGTCCACACAGAGGTCCTTTCCATAAGATGGTAACTGATGGAGGGTCATGTGACCTGGCATATCACCTCAATTGTGATGTCTCCTCCAGTCAAATACACTGCACCTGCCATCTGCACTTTTTCAGTTGGAAGTTTAGCGCAAGTGCTGTGTATTTGACTGGAGAAGACATCACATGGAGGTGATTTGCCAGGTCACATGATCCTCCATCAGCAGCCATCTTATGGAAAGGACTAGAGATGATAGAAGTTTTGAAAAATTTGATATGGCAACTTCGTAGAAGTTAGGCAAGAAATTAAATTTGTTATGAATTAATTTGTCACAATTCGCTATAAATCAGGTATACTGTACCCAGGCCACTCTGCCTTAGGGTACAATCACAGAGAGTGGCCATGCTGCAGGCAATTAATAATAAAGACCACACTTTATAGTCCTTCTTCATTGTTAATGGCCATGTAGCACGTTTAAACGGGCTGTTGCTGGTATGTGGTTTGGCTGATTAGGTGGGGGGACAATATGCATATTATTGCTTTTCTTGCCTGCAGGTTATTTGACAGTAAACACAGAATATTTATCAGCTCTTGCATACCCACTTCTCCAACAGTGCTCTCCTGTCATACAGGTGGGAGCCCTTCTGCCATCTGCTTTTCCACATCATCTAATATTGATGAGAGTATGTCATCAGGAACATCCAGCTCATCCTCTCTCTACGCATCTTGCTGACTTTTCTGGGATATGGAGACTTTGAAGGATGATTTGGAAGAAGTAAAGCCATCAAAATATGAGGTTGGTCATCATTAAGATCTGTCCCCACTAAGGTGTGCAGACTGGATGGTATTGGTTGGCACGGTGGCAATGGAATAATAAAGGCTTCCATCTTAGACTACTTTCACATTAGCGTTTTTTGCGGATCCGTCATGGATCTGCAAAACCACTTCTGTTACCATAGTACAACCGCATGAATGGATCCAGTTGTATTATGTCTTCCATAGCCATGACGAATCCGTCATGAACACCTTTGAAAGTCTATGGGGGACGGATACGTTTTCTATTGTGTCAGAGAAAACTGATCTGTCCCCATTGACTTACATTGTGTGCCAAGACGGATCCGTCTTGCTCCACACCACATCGCGGACAGAAAAAAGCTGCTTGCAGCGTTATTCTGTCCGAGATGGGAGCGCAACTAAACTTTTTCTTCAGTTCAGTTTTGTCCCAATTGACAATGAATGGGGACAAAACTGAAGCATTTTCTTCCGCTATTGAGATCCTATGACAGATCTCAATAGTGGAATTGTAAACGCTAATGTGAAAGTAGCCTTAATGTATTGAATTGCATTTATAGCTGATGTAGGAATACGTACATGTAGGAATATGTAAATGTAGGAATAAATAAATAAAACTGGCACAGAATAAGTCTCCCTGCACTCTCCCTCTCCAATATTCTTTTATTGATCTGTTTTAGCAACACTGTCCCTAGCGCATGAGACCTTGCCACATCTCTCCCTAAGCTCAGCTCACAGAACAGTGGCAGACACCGTGAAGGATGAGGCTTTTATACAGGAGATGTCTATCTGCGAACTGGATGGCTGCAAGGCATTCTGGGTGATCGCGCGTTCCCGGGATATTTACTTTCACTTTGTAACATGTGCAGCAGCCATTTTAGGAAAAAAGCACATCATATAGCTCTTATGCCCCACACATGTGCTCACCATCTATATACAAAACCTAATATATATTTGCAGTATAGACTGTACTGTATATTAAATTGATTGTGCCACATATAATGCATATACAGTATATTGTGTTATCCAGGTTGTGGTTAAAAAAAAATCCTAACAGGCATAATCGAATAAAACAGAACACAGAATGTTTCGTCTTCCTAAACTCAAGTGAACTTCATCATGACTGATGAATTGCCAAACCAGGCAATCCTTTAAATGACAGAGGATAATCACATTAATTTGCATAGTGCAATTATTCTCTAATTCAGACCTTCCTTTATGTCAGGCCCAAGAAAACCTATTGTCAACAGCGCTGTATAAGCAGCATTATAGATGAACAGTAGCAACAAAGAAAGGACATATTTGGTACTAGTCAGTCATGCAGACTAGTGTTCTTTATATCTATATATGTTATGAAGTATTAAATAATGTTTATAGAAGCTTTATTTCCATTGAAATGCAATACTGAATTGTATATGATTATACAACATGGTCTCGATTACCCACAATTATTAAATTCAAATCACTTAAATGACTTCTCCAGTGCTTAATCTGTAACAATATGCAGCTGAACAGGAAGACGCAGCCATTTTGACAGTCATATGATCACAGCCGAGATTGTGGAATCTGTGGAGTGACAGAAGGCTAAGTACTGCAGAAACTCTCTTCCTTTCACATGTTAGCTGAAACATGGTATTTAGGAAAAGCCACAAAGAACCTGTCACAAGGGTATCTCAACCTATCGCTTACCCTGTTGTGCCTGGGGTCAGAAGGTGCAGTGGGTGACTACGCACTCGGTTTCTCAAGAGATCGCTCCAGGACCTAATGGTGAGAATAGATTCTGGTCCAGGTTTTCCTGCTTAGGTTTGCGATCCTTTTTTACTCATTTAGGAATCTGTAGCTTTTCTTTTCAGCTGTTCTCTGTCAGCCACTCCAAGCTACTATATATTCTCCCTTTCTGCTTCCCTTGTTACCTGATATAGACCTTCCTTCTAGATCTTCTATTCTGACGTCAGGTGGACAACTGTTGCTGTGGAGCCGTTAGAACTGGAGCTGTTGGATCTCTGGTTTACTTCTGTTGTTGTCTCCCTTTGGGGATTGTTTGTGGTGTTTGTGTTGTTTGTCCTGTCCCTGTTGCTACCCTAGGTGTCAGTAGTAAGGACTAGTGCTCCAACTGCCCTACTCACTACCTAGGGCTTATTTCAGGGTAAGCCATGGACGAGGCATGTGATCGGCGTACAGGTAAGCAGCCCGTCTAGGGACGTCAGGGCAGCCAGGTGGCAGTGCCAGGCGAGCTAGGGGTCACCACTCCTCCCTCTCCACTAGGGTACTCCTCGTCCCTTCCCCCTGCGCCGCACGTCTGTTACCTGCCATCTCAGACGTGATAGAACCATTCAAATTCATGATTATTGACCCATATTACGATGCTACATAGGTTTGCATGATAAAAATCCAGATAAGTTGGGGAAAAATAGACTAACCAGACAAAATCTTCCCCTAAAGCTGACCTCACGACCCCACCCAGGTTACTAAGAGGAAAAAAACATACTTTTTTTTTTATGTTTTCGTTTGCAATTTTTTTATACTTTTTTTTTCTTGAATTGGTATTTAAACAGTCCTCCTCATCATGCTGTTCTCATTTTGACATCATGAAACCAAGACAACACCTAACAATTGATCAACAGTAACTCGCCAAGCAGGATGTTCTCAGATGAAAGTGGCCACTGAGCTTAGAGTGTCACAAAGTGTCATCATAAGGTTGCAACAGAGATACAGAAAGACTGGAAGAGTCACAGAAAGGCATAAAAGTGGATGTTCTTTGTCCACATCCCACACTGATGACTGATTCATTGTGAACAATGCCCTGTGGAACCAGGTGATAATGCCACAGAACTCCAAACACATTTAAGGGAGGTCAGAGGCACCCAAGCGTCACTTCAGATGATTTAAAACCATGTACATCAGCATGGTCTGCATGCTAGATGACCTGCAAGGGTACCTAACATCAGGCGTCATCGTCTTGCATGGGCCAGGGAGCATCTACGCTGGACGTGGGACCAGTGGGCCCTCGCAAAAGTTAATTCACGCTGAGAAGAAATTATGGCCGCCAAAGATGTTGGAGACGTTAAGGAAAGCACTATGCATCAGCCACTGTTTGCCTTGGGTGGTGGTGGTGTTTCAGTGTAGGCAGGTGTGTCTTGTCAATACAGAATTGCCATACACTTTGTAATTGGTACAATGACAAGCCCATACTACTTTAAAAAAATTCTTAATCCAGTCATTGTACCTCTGCATGAACAACATAGGCCTAATTTCGTCTTCATGGACGACAATGCACCATGAAGCATCATTAGGGAACAGCCGCTGGAGACTGGGGTACCTCAAATGGAGTGGCCTGCCCTTTTCCAGATCTGAATTCCATTGAAAACATAAGGGATCAGCTGAGTCGCCATGTAGAGGCTTGTAACTCTGTACCCCAGAACCTCAATTACCTGAGGGATGTCCTTCTAGCAGAGTGGGATGCAATGCCTCAGCAGACAATAATTTGACTTGTGAAAAGCATGAGATGTCGTTGTCAAGCTGTAATTAATGCTTAAAGTCACATGACAAGTTATTGAGACATTGACATTTTTGTGCGGCGCGTACCCACCACTAGTGATGAGCGGCACGGGTCATATTCGAATTTGCGATAGTTATATTCGTCATATATTAGCGAATATTATATTCTACATTCTTTATTTTTTACGCAAAAATCGGCAAGGTAATGATCGTGTAATATGCGAATATTGCGTGATCATTACAGGCGTGGGTCAAAAACAAATATATAGCACTATAGAATATAGTGCTATAAATTCATATTTAGAATATTTGTCATTTTTTCCATCTGAACACATGATTCCTCCCTGCTTCTTGCTTGTGGGCCAATGACTCATTGGCCCACAAGCAACTTAAGCAGGGAGGAATCATGACTAGGGATGAGCGAACCCGAACTGGCTGAGCCTGTGTCACCCAAGTGCATTTAACCATCAACAGTGTGGTTATTTTTTGGCCATATACTACAGGCTGAGCCTGTGTCACCCAAGTGCATTTAACCATCAACAGTGTGGTTATTTTTTGGCCATATACTACATCAGGTGCAGGCTGAGCCTGTGTCACCCAAGTGCATTTAACCATCAACAGTGTGGTTATTTTTTGGCCATATACTACATCAGGTGCAGGCTGAGCCTGTGTCACCCAAGTGCATTTAACCATCAACAGTGTGGTTATTTTTTGGCCATATACTACATCATGTGCAGGCTGAGCCTGTGTCACCCAAGTGCATTTAACCATCAACAGTGTGGTTATTTTTTGGCCATATACTACATCAGGTGCAGGCTGAGCCTGTGTCACCCAAGTGCATTTAGCCATCAATAGTGTGGTTATTTTTTGGCCCTATACTACATCAGGGGCAAGTTGAGCCTGTCACCCAGCGCCTAAAAAATAGCCCTGACATTTATATTCCTCCTAATCAGTACTGTTTTAGCTGGTCAAGTTATTTGTAGTGACCGTGAAAGCACAGTTTTTGTTCTGGGTTGAAAAACTATTCCCAAATTTAACATTCTCAAAATTAGTAGTTTCTGCTATATCAGGCCTACTTTAAATCTATCCCAAAAAGGGTATATTAGATTCAAGGTGCTGATAGTGTCATTCTGAAAAACTTAACACACACGCTACAGGGCAGATACAAGTCTAATTCTGTGATTAAAGGTATACCTGTCACCCAGCGCCTAAAAAATAGCCCTGACATTTATATTCCTCCAAATCAGTACTGTGTTAGCTGGTCAAGTTATTTGTAGTGACCGTAAAAGCACAGTTTTTGTTCTGAGTTGAAAAACTATTCCCAAATTTGCAATTTTCTAAATTAGTAGTTTCTGCTATATCTGGCCTACTTTAAATCTATCCCAAAAAGGGTATATTAGATTCAAGGGGCTGATAGTGTCATTCTGAAAAACTTAACACACCCGCTACAGTGCAGATACAAGTCTAATTCTGTGATTAAAGGTATACCTGTCACCCAGCGCCTAAAACATAGCCCTGACATTTATATTCCTCCAAATCAGTACTGTTTTAGCTGGTCAAGTTATTTGTAGTGACCGTAAAAGCACAGTTTTTGTTCTGGGTTGAAAAACTATTCCCAAATTTGCCATTTTCAAAATTGTGGTGAACGGGAACAATGAGGAAAACATCTAGTAAGGGACGCGGACGTGGACATGGTCGTGGTGGTGTTAGTGGACCCTCTGGTGCTGGGAGAGGACGTGGCCGTTCTGCCACAGCCACACGTCCTAGTGTACCAACTTCTAAGGATGGTAAGGCCTGAGCAGGTACAGGCATTAGTCAATTGGGTGGCCGACAGTGCATCCAGCACGTTCACATTATCTTCCACCCAGTCTTCTGCAGAAAGCGCACAGATGGCGCATGAAAACCAAGCCCATCAGTCTGTCACATCACCCCCATGCATATCAGGGAAACTGTCTGAGCCTCAAGTTATGCAGCAGTCTCTTATGCTGTTTGAAGACTCTGCTGCCAAGGTTTCCCTAGGACATCCACCTAGCCCTTCCCCAGGGGTGGAAGAGATAGAATGCACTAATGCACAACCACTTATGTTTCCTGATGATGAGGACATGGGAATACCACCTCAGCACGTCTCTGATGATGACGAAACACAGGTGCCAACTGCTGCGTCTTTCTGCAGTGTGCAGACTGAACAGGAGGTCAGGGATCAAGACTGGGTGGAAGACGATGCAGGGGACGATGAGGTCCTAGACCCCACATGGAATGAAGGTCGTGCCACTGACTTTCAGAGTTCGGAGGAAGAGGCTGTGGTGTGACCGAGCCAACAGCGTAGCAAAAGAGGGAGCAGTGGGAAAAATCAGAACACCCGCCGCCAAGAGACTCCGCCTGCTACTGACCGCCGCCATCTGGGACCGAGCACCCCAAAGGCAGCTTCAAGGAGTTCCCTGGCATGGCACTTCTTCAAACAATGTGCTGACGACAAGACCCGAGTGGTTTGCACGCTGTGCCATCAGAGCCTGAAGCGAGGCATTAACGTTCTGAACCTTAGCACAACCTGCATGACCAGGCACCTGCATGCATGCATGAACTGCAGTGGAGTAAACACCTTAAAAACAAGGAAGTCACTCAGGCTCCCCCTGCTAACTCTTCTGCTGCTGCCGCCTCGGCCTCTTCTGCTGCTGCAGTCTCGGCCTCTTCCTCCGCCTCTGGAGGAACGTTGGCACCTGCCGCCCAGCAAACATGGGATGTACCACCAACACCACCACCTGCGTCACCAAGCATCTCAACCATGTCACACGGCAGTGTTCAGCTCTCCATCTCACAAACATTTGAGAGAAAGCGTAAATTCCCAGCTAGCCACCCTCGATCCCTGGCCCTGAATGCCAGCATTTCTAAACTACTGGCCTATGAAATGCTGTCATTTAGGCTGGTGGACACAGACAGCTTCAAACAGCTCATGTCACTTGCTGTCCCACAGTATGTTGTTCCCAGCCGCCACTACTTCTCCAAGAGAGCCGTGCCTTCCCTGCACAACCAAGTGTCCGATAAAATCAAGTGTGCACTGCGCAACGCCATCTGTGGCAAGGTCCACCTAACCACAGATACGTGGACCAGTAAGCACGGCCAGGGACGCTATATCTCCCTAACTGCACACTGGGTAAATGTAGTGGCGGCTGGGCCCCAGGCGGAGAGCTCGGGTCAGTCGCACTGCGGAACAGCACCACTTCACCACCAATGACTGGGCCTCCATGCGACACCTGTGTGCCCTGTTGCTCTGTTTCGAGTACTCCACCAACATGGCCAGTGGCGATGACGCCGTTATCAGCGTTACAATACCACTTCTATGTCTCCTTGAGAAAACACTTAGGGCGATGATGGAAGAGGAGGTGGCCCAGGAGGAAGAGGAGGAAGAGGGGTAATTTTTAGCACTTTCAGGCCAGTCTCTTCGAAGTGACTCAGAGGGAGGTTTTTTGCAACAGCAGAGGCCAGGTACAAATGTTGCCAGACAGGGCCCACTACTGGAGGACGAGGATGAGGTAGAGGAGGATGAGGATGAAGCATGTTCACAGCGGGGTGGCACCCAAAGCAGCTCGGGCCCATCACTGGTGCGTGGCTGGGGGGAAACACAGGACGATGACGATACGCCTCCCACAGAGGACAGCTTGTCCTTACCTCTGGGCAGCCTGGCACACATGAGCGACTACATGCTGCAGTGCCTGCGCAACGACAGCAGAGTTGCCCACATTTTAACGTGTGCAGACTACTGGGTTGCCCCCTGCTGGATCCCTGGTACAAAGACAATGTGCCCACCTTACTTCCTACACTGGAGCGTGATAGGAAGATGCGCGAGTACAAGCGCACGTTGGTAGACGCGCTACTGAGAGCATTCCCAAATGTCACAGGGGAACCAGTGGAAGCCCAAGGCGAAGGCAGAGGAGGAGCAAGAGGTCGCCAACGCAGCTGTGTCACGGCCAGCTCCTCTGAGGGCAGGGTTAGCATGGCAGAGATGTGGAAAAGTTTTGTCACCACGCCACAGCTAACTGCACCACCACCTGATACGGAACGTGTTAGCAGGAGGCAACATTTCACTAACATGGTGGAACAGTACCTGTGCACACCCCTCCACGTACTGACTGATGGTTCGGCCCCATTCAACTTCTGGGTCTCTAAATTGTCCATGTGGCCAGAGCTAGCCTTTTATGCCTTGGAGGTGCTGGCCTGCCCGGCGGCCAGCGTTTTGTCTGAACGTGTATTCAGCACGGCAGGGGGCGTCATTACAGACAAACGCAGCCGCCTGTCTACAGCCAATGTGGACAAGCTGACGTTCATAAAAATGAACCAGGCATGGATTCCACAGGACCTGTCAATCCCTTGTGCAGATTAGACATTAACTACCTCCCCTTAACAATATATTATTGTACTCCAGGGCACTTCCTCATTCAATCCTATTTTTATTTTCATTTTACCATTATATTGCGGGGCAACCCAAAGTTGAATAAACCTCTCCTCTGTCTGGGTGCCGGGGCCTAAATATGTGACAGTGGCCTGTTCCAGTGGTGGGTGACGTGAAGCCTGATTCTCTGCTATAACATGAAGACTGATTCTGTGCTGACATGAAGCCAGATTCTCTGTTACGGGACCTCTCTCCTCTGCCTGGGTGCCTGGGCCTAAATATGTGACAGTGGCCTGTTCCAGTGGTGGGTGACGTGAAGCCTGATTCTCTGCTATGACATGAAGACTGATTCTCTGCTGACATGAAGCCTGAATCTCTGTTACGGGACCTCTCTCCTCTGTCTGGGTGCCAGGGCCTAAATGTGTGACAGTGGCCTCTTCCAGTGGTGGGTGACGTGAAGCCTGATTCTCTGCTATGACATGAAGACTGATTCTGTGCTGACATGAAGCCAGATTCTCTGTTACGGGACCTCTCTCCTCTGCCTGGGCCTAAATATGTGACAGTGGCCTGTTCCAGTGGTGGGTGACGTGAAGCCTGATTCTCTGCTATGACATGAAGACTGATTCTCTGCTGACATGAAGCCAGATTCTCTGTTACGGGACCTCTCTCCTCTGTCTGGGTGCCAGGGCCTAAATGTGTGACAGTGGCCTCTTCCAGTGGTGGGTGACATGAAGCCTGATTCTCTGCTATGACATGAAGCCAGATTCTCTGTTACGGGACCTCTCTCCTCTGTCTGGGTGCCAGGGCCTAAATGTGTGACAGTGGCCTCTTCCAGAGGTGGGTGACGTGAAGCCTGATTCTCTGCTATGACATGAGAACTGATTCTGTGCTGACATGAAGCCAGATTCTCCGTTACAGGACCTCTCTCCTCTGTCTGGGTGCCGGGGCCTAAATATGTGACAGTGGCCTGTTCCAGTGGTGGGTGACGTGAAGCCTGATTCTCTGCTATAACATGAAGACTGATTCTGTGCTGACATGAAGCCAGATTCTCTGTTACGGGACCTCTCTCCTCTGCCTGGGCCTAAATATGTGACAGTGGCCTGTTCCAGTGGTGGGTGACGTGAAGCCTGATTCTCTGCTATGACATGAAGACTGATTCTCTGCTGACATGAAGCCTGAATCTCTGTTACGGGACCTCTCTCCTCTGTCTGGGTGCCAGGGCCTAAATGTGTGACAGTGGCCTCTTCCAGTGGTGGGTGACGTGAAGCCTGATTCTCTGCTATGACATGAAGACTGATTCTGTGCTGACATAAAGCCAGATTCTCTGTTACGGGACCTCTCTCCTCTGCCTGGGTGTCTGGGCCTAAATATGTGACAGTGGCCTTTTCCAGTGGTGGGTGACGTAAAGCCTGATTCTCTGCTATAACATGAAGACTGATTCTGTGCTGACATGAAGCCAGATTCTCTGTTACGGGACCTCTCTCCTCTGTCTGGGTGCCAGGGCCTAAATGTGTGACAGTGGCCTCTTCCAGTGGTGGGTGACGTGAAGCCTGATTCTCTGCTATGACATGAAGACTGATTCTGTGCTGACATGAAGCCAGATTCTCTGTTACGGGACCTCGCTCCTCTGTCTGGGTGCCAGGGCCTAAATGTGTGACAGTGGCCTCTTCCAGTGGTGGGTGACGTGAAGCCTGATTCTCTGCTTTGACATGAAGACTGATTCTGTGCTGAAATGAAGCCAGATTCTCTGTTACGGGACCTCTCTCCTCTGTCTGGGTGCCAGGGCCTAAATGTGTGACAGTGGCCTCTTCCAGTGGTGGGTGACGTGAAGCCTGATTCTCTGCTATGACATGAAGACTGATTCTGTGCTGACATGAAGCCAGATTCTCTGTTACGGACCTCTCTCCTGTGTCTGGGTGCCAGGGCCTAAATGTGTGACAGTGGCCTCTTCCAGTGGTGGGTGACGTGAAGCCTGATTCTCTGCTATGACATGAAGACTGATTCTGTGCTGACATGAAGCCAGATTCTCTGTTACGGGACCCCTCTCCTCTGTCTGGGTGCCAGGGCCTAAATGTGTGACAGTGGCCTCTTCCAGTGGTGGGTGACGTGAATCCTTATTCTCTGCTATGACATGAAGACTGATTCTGTGCTGACATGAAGCCAGATTCTCTGTTACGGGACCTCTCTTCTCTGTCTGGGTGCCGGGGCCTAAATATGTGACAGTGGCCTGTTCCAGTGGTGGGTGACGTGAAGCCTGATTCTCTGCTATGACATGAAGACTGATTCTGTGCTGACATGAAGCCAGATTCTCTGTTACTTGACCTCTCTCCTTTGTCTGGGTGCCGGGGCCTAAATATGTGACAGTGGCCTGTTCTAGTGGTGGGTGACGTGAAGCCTGATTCTCTGCTATAACATGAAGACTGATTCTGTGCTGACATGAAGCCATATTCTCTGTTACAGGACCTCTCTCCTCTGCCTGGGTGCCTGGGCCTAAATATGTGACAGTGGCCTGTTCCAGGGTGGGTGACGTGAAGCCTGATTCTCTGCTATGACATGAAGACTGATTCTGTGCTGACATGAAGCCTGAATCTCTGTTACGGGACCTCTTTCCTCTGTCTGGGTGCCAGGGCCTAAATGTGTGACAGTGGCCTCTTCCAGTGGTTGGTGACGTGAAGCCTGATTCTCTGCTATAACATGAAGACTGATTCTGTGCTGACATGAAGCCAGATTCTCTGTTACGGGACCTCTCTTCTCTGTCTGGGTGCCAGGGCCTAAATGTGTGACAGTGGCCTCTTCCAGTGGTGGGTGACGTGAAGCCTGATTCTCTGCTATGACATGAAGACTGATTCTGTGCTGACATGATGCCAGATTCTCTGTTACGGGACCTTTCTTCTCTGTCTGGGTGCCGGGGCCTAAATATGTGACAGTGGCCTGTTCCAGTGGTGGGTGACGTGAAGCCTGATTCTCTGCTATGACATGAAGACTGATTCTGTGCTGACATGAAGCCAGATTCTCTGTTACTTGACCTCTCTCCTCTGTCTGGGTGCCGGGGCCTAAATATGTGACAGTGGCCTGTTCTAGTGGTGGGTGACGTGAAGCCTGATTCTCTGCTATAACATGAAGACTGATTCTGTGCTGACATGAAGCCAGATTCTCTGTTACAGGACCTCTCTCCTCTGCCTGGGTGCCTGGGCCTAAATATGTGACAGTGGCCTGTTCCAGTGGTGGGTGACGTGAAGCCTGATTCTCTGCTATGACATGAAGACTGATTCTCTGCTGACATGAAGCCTGAATCTCTGTTACGGGACCTCTTTCCTCTGTCTGGGTGCCAGGGCCTAAATGTGTGACAGTGGCCTCTTCCAGTGGTTGGTGACGTGAAGCCTGATTCTCTGCTATAACATGAAGACTGATTCTGTGCTGACATGAAGCCAGATTCTCTGTTACGTGACCTCTCTCCTCTGCCTGGGCCTAAATATGTGACAGTGGCCTGTTCCAGTGGTGGGTGACGTGAAGCCTGATTCTCTGCTATGACATGAAGACTGATTCTCTGCTGACATGAAGCCTGAATCTCTGTTACGGGACCTCTCTCCTCTGTCTGGGTGCCAGGGCCTAAATGTGTGACAGTGGCCTCTTCCAGTGGTTGGTGACGCAAAGCCTGATTCTCTGCTATAACATGAAGACTGATTCTGTGCTGACATGAAGCCAGATTCTCTGTTACGGGACCTCTCTCCTCTGCCTGGGCCTAAATATGTGACAGTGGCCTGTTCCAGTGGTGGGTGACGTGAAGCCTGATTCTCTGCTATGACATGAAGACTGATTCTGTGCTGACATGAAGCCAGATTCTCTGTTACGTGACCTCTCTCCTCTGCCTGGGTACCTGGGCCTAAATATGTGACAGTGGCCTCTTCCAGTGGTGGTTGACGTGAAGCCTGATTCTCTGCTATGACATGAAGACTGATTCTGTGCTGACATGAAGCCAGATTCTCTGTTACGGGACCTCTCTTCTCTGTCTGGGTGCCGGGGCCTAAATATGTGACAGTGGCCTGTTCCAGTGGTGGGTGACGTGAAGCCTGATTCTCTGCTATGACATGAAGACTGATTCTGTGCTGACATGAAGCCAGATTCTCTGCTATGGCATGAAGAGACTGATTCTCTGCTGACGTGAAGCCAGATTCTCTGCTATGGGACCTCTGTCCAATTGATATTGGTTAATTTTTTTTTATTTTTTTTTTATTTTAATTCATTTTCCTATCCACATTTGTTTGCAGGGGATTTACCTACATGTTGCTGCCTTTTGCAGCCCTCTAGCCCTTTCCTGGGCTGTTTTACAGCCTTTTTAGTGCCGAAAAGTTCGGGTCCCCATTGACTTCATTGGGGTTCGGGACGAAGTTCGGGTCGGGTTCGGATCCCGAACCCGAACATTTCCGGGAAGTTCGGCCGAACTTCTCGAACCCGAACATCCAGGTGTTCGCTCAACTCTAATCATGACTTCAGATGGAAAAAAATGACGAATATTCTAAAAAACAAATATACTTCCTGCTTAAGTTGCTTGTGGGGCAATGACTCATTGGCCCACAAGCAAGAAACAGGGAGGAATCATGTGTTCAGATGGAAAAAAATGACGAATATTCCTTATTACGAATATATAGCACTATATTCTAAATATTCTCGAAGTGCCGATATTCACGATTAAAATTCGCTATTCGAATATTTGCGCTCAACAAATTGTTTGAGATGAGGAAATCACCATTGCATGCTTCTACTTAAATGCTCTATTTTCATGAGAACTTTTTCGGTTTTCCATAAATTTTACCCAAGAGCCAAATATCCCTAACTTTTTGTGAGTAGTATATATACAGTACAGACCAAAAGTTTGGACACACCTTCTCATTCAATGAGTTTTCTTTATTTTCATGACTATGAAGGCATCAAAACTATGAATTAACACATGTGGAATTATATACATAACAAACAAGTGTGAAACAACAGAAAATATGTCATATTCTAGGTTCTTCAAAGTAGCCAACTTTTGCTTTGATTACTTCTTTACACACTCTTGGCATTTTCTTGATGAGCTTCAAGAGGTAGTCACCTGAAATGGTCTTCCAACAGTCTTGAAGGAGTTCCCAGAGATGCTTAGCACTTGTTAGCCCTTTTGCCTTCACTCTGCGGTCCAGCTCACCCCAAACCATCTCGATTGGGTTCAGGTCCGGTGACTGTGGAGACCAGGTCATCTGGTGCAGCACCCCATCACTCTCCTTCATGGTCAAATAGCCCTTACTTTCAAAGTTTTCCCAATTTTTCGGCTGACTGACTGACCTTCATTTCTTAAAGTAATGATGGCCACTCGTTTTTCTTTACTTAGCTGCTTTTTTCTTGCCATAAAACAAATTCTAACAGTCTATTCAGTAGGACTATCAGCTGTGTATCCACCTAACTTCTCCTCAACGCAACTGATGGTCCCAACCCCATTTATAAGACAAGAAATCCCACTTATTAAACCTGACAGGGCACACCTGTGAAGTGAAAACCATTTCAGGGAACTACCTCTTGAAGCTCATCAAGAGAATGCCAAGAGTGTGCAAAGCAGTAATCAAAGCAAAAGATGGCTATTTTGAAGAACCTAGAATATGACATATTTTCAGTTGTTTCACACTTGTTTGTTATGTATATAATTCCACATGTGTTAATTCATAGTTTTGATGCCTTCAGTGTGAATCTACAATTTTCATAGTCATGAAAATAAAGAAAACTCTTTGAATGAGAAGGTGTGTCCAAACTTTTGGTCTGTACTGTATATATATATATATATATATATATATATATATATATGCGAAAGAAAGAGGCAGCACTCCAGATGAAAAAGTGGGCTTCTTTATTCACCCATGCTTCTGGAACATTTGTCAAGCCACACATGGTATGCACAAAAAAATAAAAAAAAGGAATCTGGCTTAAGTATCCTCTCCTATACCAAGAAAGATAATGTCACGGACGTTCCCGCGACAGTTGTCAGGAGATCGGTGAGACTAGCAACACGTGGTTTGATCTGACATGTTTTCGGTTTGGATCAAATGAGGTCTGTGTTGTTTCTGGTGCTTGCTACACCTTCTTTCCCCAGGTGTGGCTATTAGGGTCATTTAACCTTCTCTATTTATAGTTGCTTCTTCCACAATGCTATGCGGTTTATAGCTTCTATTTGGACCTCTGGATAGATTGCGGTTGAATCTCGGCTGAGTTCCTGGTGTTTCCATTGCTCCTTTGAAGTAAAGTCTTTCCTTTCCCTTTTGTATTTTGTTTGGGTTCAGTGTGTTGCATTTCCCTATTGCTTGTATTAGGCCTGAAGGAGACTCCTTCATCCTTCCTTTTGGAGGAACATGTAGTCTCGTCCCTGTCATTAGTACCAGGGTCCTATAGGGCTTAATAGGACTCTAGGTATTCCTGCGTATAAACTCACCTACCTTTGAAGTCTGTTCATACTGGTAGTCAGTCAGGATTTTCGTTAGGGTTTTCACTAGGAGGGGTCCATATTCCTTCCTTAGTTCGCACGCCTGATTCCCTGTTCCCCCTTTCTTCCTATGCTCCGTGTGGTGTTTCCCTCCCACACCGAAGCGTGACAGATAATAGGGCAGAGTTACTAATTCTGTCTATACTGTAGACAGTATAAACATAGACAAGCAGTATAAATATGCACCATATTTATCACAGTGGCTCAGGTTGGATGATACATTTGGTGCATGGCTAGACACTTATACCAACTATTGCTTGGCTTACTTTGTGACACAATTTTGTGCCAAAATTTGGTTGCAATTTTGGTTTCACATAGGTAATTTCACTTCTTACTGAGCCACACAGCCTTTCCCAATGCCAATGAGTCTGGCCCCCTAATGTAGACATACTTTGGCACTTTTTTAAAATCTTTTAATCCACTGCTATAACTATAAATCCCTTTTTTGTACACCAGACTCTCCACAGTTGTATTCTTAATCCAGCTTAATTTCAAAGAAAATAAAGAATATTTTCACAAACATTACATAATTTGGGAGGAGATATTAAAATGAGAATCCCAGATTAAAATATATGTACTTTAGATTTTAAAATTCTGAATAAAAAGCAATATTTACTGTCTTTTTACTTTTTTTATATTAATTGTCAACCATATTCATATCAGATTGTCAACTGAAATATTAATCATTGTTACATGACTTTTATTTTATAACTGTAATAAAATAGTTTTTAAAATGTAAGTATCCCAAAGAGAATTGTGAAATGCTCAACTACTTAAATCTTGCTATTGTTAAAGTGAATCATGATTTACAGACTATCATTTAGTAATAAAACTTGACAAGCCTATTCATTTACAGAAATATTCTAAGATGTTGAAATGGGAACCAGACTAGGGTTATATCGTGTAAAGTAAATGTTTTCAGTTCAGCATCTCTTTTCCATTCAATGAGACTTTTAGAAAGGTTCTTAAAAGGTTTCTCTTCAAAATGGTAAAAGAACTATAAGCCATTACATAAAAAAAATCATCAAAGCACAGTTGGCTTCGCAGAACAAACCATTAGGGTACAACATGGAATTAAGTGCTGTGAGCCAAGGAGAGTGGAGAGGAGCAGAGGAGTGAGAGTTGCAACAATGGTGGTCATAACCCTCACTCACTTTGTCGCTCCCTTGGTTCATGCAGTCATGGCAAAGGCACAGCTGTTCTTCCCTCAGGGGCATTCTCTGGGTTTGGGGTTATTCCTGCCTGGTGTAAGTTGAGCTGCCCTTGGTGTTAATGGTTTTGAGGTGCAAGGCAGGGGGTTCCCTTGGTGCTGCTGTGGATGTTGGTGCAGTGTAAAGGTGGAGAGAATGATGGAGCCAGGTTAACAGCAAATGATTCTTAACTGAAACATTAAGTTTAGGTACATCAGTTATAGTTCTCAGCATGGTATAAAAATAAGACGGGATGCCCAGCTTCCAAAAAAGACGTAGTTCTTTATTCCAATGACACACAGAATAAAAAATCCAAAATGGCAAGCAAGTCTACGCATTTCAGATACTCTAATACAGATCCTTATTCATGACAAGTTTGTTGCTAAATGGCTACATTTTTAAATAGCTGAACTTCCTGCCTCTCACAGGTGATTAGCAGGAACGAACACATAAATTGGGTTCCGCCTACTATCCAAGTGCCAGGTAAGGATGAGAGCAAAAATACACATAAAAAGTTGGATATATCAAAAAACATAAACTCTAAAACTATGTAATACAGGGAGTGCAGAATTATTAGGCAAATGAGTATTTTGACCACATCATCCTCTTTATGCATGTTGTCTTACTCCAAGCTGTATAGGCTCGAAAGCCTACTACCAATTAAGCATATTAGGTGATGTGCATCTCTGTAATGAGAAGGGGTGTGGTCTAATGACATCAACACCCTATATTAGGTGTGCATAATTATTAGGCAACTTCCTTTCCTTTGGCAAAATGGGTCAAAAGAAGGACTTGACAGGCTCAGAAAAGTCAAAAATAGTGAGATATCTTGCAGAGGGATGCAGCACTCTTAAAATTGCAAAGCTTCTGAAGCGTGATCATCGAACAATCAAGCGTTTCATTCAAAATAGTCAACAGGGTCGCAAGAAGCGTGTGTAAAAACCAAGGCGCAAAATAACTGCCCATGAACTGAGAAAAGTCAAGCGTGCAGCTGCCAAGATGCCACTTGCCACCAGTTTGGCCATATTTCAGAGCTGCAACATCACTGGAGTGCCCAAAAGCACAAGGTGTGCAATACTCAGAGACATGGCCAAGGTAAGAAAGGCTGAAAGATGACCACCACTGAACAAGACACACAAGCTGAAACGTCAAGACTGGGCCAAGAAATATCTGAAGACTGATTTCTCTAAGGTTTTATGGACTGATGAAATGAGAGTGAGTCTTGATGGGCCAGATGGATGGGCCCGTGGCTGGATTGGTAAAGGGCAGAGAGCTCCAGTCCGACTCAGACGCCAGCAAGGTGGAGGTGGAGTACTGGTTTGGGCTGGTATCATCAAAGATGAGCTTGTGGGGCCTTTTCGGGTTGAGGATGGAGTCAAGCTCAACTCCCAGTCCTACTGCCAGTTTCTGGAAGACACCTTCTTCAAGCAGTGGTACAGGAAGAAGTCTGCATTCTTCAAGAAAAACATGATTTTCATGCAGGACAATGCTCCATCACACGCGTCCAAGTACTCCACAGCGTGGCTGGCAAGAAAGGGTATAAAAGAAGAAAATCTAATGACATGGCCTCCTTGTTCACCTGATCTGAACCCCATTGAGAACCTGTGGTCCATCATCAAATGTGAGATTTACAAGGAGGGAAAACAGTACACCTCTCTGAACAATGTCTGGGAGGCTGTGGTTGCTGCTGCACGCAATGTTGATGGTGAACAGATCAAAACACTGACAGAATCCATGGATGGCAGGCTTTTGAGTGTCCTTGCAAAGAAAGGTGGCTATATTGGTCACTGATTTGTTTTTGTTTTGTTTTTGAATGTCAGAAATGTATATTTGTGAATGTTGAGATGTTATATTGGTTTCACTGGTAAAAATAAATAATTGAAATGGGTATATATTTGTTTTTTGTTAAGTTGCCTAATAATTATGCACAGTAATAGTCACCTGCACACACAGATATCCCCCTAAAATAGCTAAAACTAAAAACAAACTAAAAACTACTTCCAAAAATATTCAGCTTTGATATTAATGAGTTTTTTGGGTTCATTGAGAACATGGTTGTTGTTTAATAATAAAATTAATCCTCAAAAATACAACTTTCCTAATAATTCTGCACTCCCTGTATGAGCAAGGATCAGTAATGCAGGATTAAATCATGTTTATGATTCAATCCTGCTGGAACTCGAGAACCCATGCGAAAGATGCAATAGGACTCCCTATTTAAGAGTTTTCGCTTGTAGTCATCACCTCTTGCAGGAGGATTAACTCTTTCTAGGGCCTGAACCTGGAAACCTGCGGTATCACCCTGGTGAGAAACCGCAAAGTGTAGACTAGCTGCTGAAATATTCCTCACTCTGGAATGTCTGAAAGATGTTTGCAAATTCTTACTTTTATACTGTTGGTTGTACATCCAACATATTGCAAACTGCATATACAGCAGGTAATGCAGTACACTACATAGTTCGTGTTGCAATTCACATATTGTTTGTTATTAAAGGTGTTATGAGTGGCTGTAGAAAAAATATTAGAGCCTGTCTTTATGTAATTGCAACATGTACTGTACAGATGCGGTGGCCGCATTTAAATATGCCCTTATGCCTTCACCAAGCACTTTTTTCTTTTGTACTGGTGTCACTATCAATAAACAGACTTGGACTGATTTTCTGCACAATAGTAGGTGCATCTGACACCTGAGACCTGCAGAGCTGATGTCAGACCACTGCTCGTCACAGTTTAGAACAGATAGATGTTTTCTAACTATGGCACAAATTTGTGAAAATTCTAAACTGTAGTTGGTGACAAAACTAGGGACATTTTTTGCAGTTACATTGGATTTCATGTTTATACATAGTTCCTGGTTGGGTTGTGCTGTGTCCGGAAAAACAAGTCTATCTCTAGGTCTGTTCATTACATTGGCTCTTGCTCGATCTAAAGTCCAGGGGGGTACCTTCGCTCCACAAGTCTCATAGCTACAACCTCCATCTCCATTTTTAGTTTGTCATCTTTGGAACAATTTCGTTTGGCCAGAATAAATTCTCCTTTGGGAATATTGCGGACCACATGTGGAGGATGGCACGATGTAGCCATGAGAGTTGTGTTGCCTGACATATCCTTACGAAAGGTGCTGGAATGAACCTGATGAGTGGCAGAATCACCCTCCAAGGAAAGATCGAGAAAGGCAATGGTAGTGTCATGTGAAATGGTAAATTTTAGATGACAAGAAAAGGTCCCAAAAGAGGGTACAGACGCAGAATCGCCAGACCACACAAACAGCAGGTCGTCGATATAACGGCCGTACCATCTCAGGGAGCCACTCCAAGGATTGTGTACTGAAAATAAAGAATGGCACTCCCACCATGCCATGTAAATATTTGTAATGGAGGGTGAAAATTTTGCCCCCACGGAAACTCCTGTCAATTGTAGGAAATAACGTTGTGAGAACATAAAGACATTATGTTTAAGCAGAAACAGCACAACTCGACAAATAAAATCCTGGAAAGAAGGAGAAAAATGAGAGTAGACATTCAAAAACCAGCCCAAAGAGACCATAGCCAGATTGTGAGGAATAACCGTGTATAAGTATGTAACATCCGCTGTGATCCAAGAGAAGTGCTGTTCCCATTTAAAATCATAGAATGCCTGCAGCACCGCTCTAGTATCCTGCAGATAGCCAGGTATAGATTGAACTAGCGGCTGGAGAATACTGTCCACCCAGGCGGACAATCTCTCAGTGAAAGAGCCTATGCCAGCGATTATAGGCCTCATGGCTGACGGGAAACCTCCCTTATGGATTTTTGGTAGGAAATGAAAAATCGGAACCACTGGATGTTGAATGAATATATAATCCAGCTGTTTCTGGTTAATGAAACCGTTCTCCAAGCCATCAGTCAATAGCCGCAGCATTTCCTGTTGATAGATAGGGGTGGGGTTGTGGTCGAGCTCAAGATAGGTACTATTATCCTCTAGCATAGCGAGTTTTTTTTTTTTTTAAATATAACTATCCAGGACCACCACAGCCCCACCCTTGTCCGCCTGTTTGATTACAATATCCTTCAAAAGCATCAGCTCTTTTAGAGCCCTATTCTCTTTGAAGGACAAATTATCGCATTTTTGAATGCTATCATGTGAGGACACTTTTTTATTCAAAGCAACCAGATCCCTCTCCACAAGTTCCTGGAAACGATCTAGTGCAGGAGAACGTGACTGCACCGGATAAAAGTCACGATTAGATGTAACAAAGTTATGTGCAAAGTTATTCTCCTCTTCCTCATTCTGTAGGGGATGACATTGTTGCATTTGGGAAAGGTTGGAAAGTTCCTCAAAAGAAGAAGCCGGAATGCTATAGGTACTAGTTGACTCTTTCACATATGGTGTAACAGCCCCGAGATTCTCACATTTGACCGAATCCGCATGATTAAAGTGTTTCTTCAGAGTGAGGTTACGGGCCAGTCTATTAATATCAAGAATGGTATGGTACAAATTGAAATGAGAAGTTGGGGAGAAAGAGAGACCTCTGGACAGAATATCTATTTGTGATTGACTCATGGATCGTGAAGACATATTCACTACTTGTGATTTACTCACGGTTTCCTGGTGCGTGAAGGGTAGCGATTAATTCCTGGCGTGCTTGCGCCCGGCCCTGCGTTTTTTGTCTTCCTTATTTGCGGAGCATCTGGTTCACCAGAAGCGCTATGTGTGGCCTGCTGCATATCGCCCACCCGAGCATTCAGGAATTCGGAAGCAGAATCGGATGATTCCGAATCTGTAGAACTAAAGGCAACTCTGGAAGCTCTCGGTTTTCTTCCGCGATAATTTTTACGCATAATCGAGCGCGGCGTATTGGCCCTTGTTTCACACCAGTTATAGACAGTGTTGCCTTTGTAGTCTTGTAGATCACAAGCAAATTTTCCTTGCTTGACTGCCATGAGGCTCTCTTCCATTTTGTTGAGGTTGTCTTGCAAACCAATATCCATTTCTTTGAAAATGTCCAGATTGGAAAAAAGCTAATTGATTCTTGCGTGGCCTTGATTTCTTCCCTTAAATTACAAAGGGCTTCTTCCTCATGTGACACTATAAGGTCCATAAGTTTATTGGAACCATCAGATAGAATATTGTGCCACTGGGTTACGAAGCCGTCAGAGTAAAGTGTAGTGGTTTTTTTTCGTAATCTAAGTCCACGGGGAATCATTTTCTTTTCAATATAGCGTTGAAGCGAGGTTAAGTCCCACCAGGTTCGCATTTCTTTTATTAATAGTTTCTCCAGGGAGGCCATTTGAACTTTGAGTTTTAGAGTATCCTGAGAGTCCTTGTCTTTGTTGGTAAAAATTGCATAAATTTTTTTAAGGCATTCATTACAGTCATCTATAACACGAAGAGATGAATGATTCATGTTCAGCTATACAATTCAGCCGTTGGAAAAATATGTAGACAATAGTGTGGGAATATTATTCAGAACAAAAGGTCAAGGAGCAGCACGCCGATTTCCAAGTGTTGAAAACACAAAGGTAAAAAGTTCCAGGGGCTGCGCTCACCTGATCAGTCTTGAGATGGAAGCACGGACTGTGCTTGGAAAAGGCACCAAATTTAGAACTGTATAAAAATAAGACGGGATGCCCAGTCAGCATGTAAGGGACTAGAAGGTGTTACACGAATGCACTTTTCACAGTTCTTACAGGTGACATCGCTGCACAGGTAGTTAATAGGCCAAGATGTTCTTTTAAAGCAATCTGCCTTACAATGCCCGTCTCTCGCTGACTTGGGCATAAAGTATTCAGGAAAAGGGGTGCAGCACTTACTCATTCTTACAATACAACCTCGGGGCAGACCCTAACTTTAGACTAAGCTCTGTACCCTCTTGAACAGGTTGCAGTACTTGTGTCCACAATATCCTCTGTGGGATGTGGATATTCTTATGCACATGACCAATCTGCTCCAATGTATGTCCAGGCACTGATAGAAAACTCCTGAACTGTGCTGTAGAGCCAATATGTCTTCTTTAGATACCTTATCTTTACAGAACTTGTATTCTTCACCTTTCCTCACTTCTGTTCTGCTTTTCTAGCAAAGTTATTTTCCTGCCAGGCCCTGGCTGGCAGCTAATCGCAGGCTATTCTGTCAGCTACCACACTTTTGCTTTTCTTCACTAGTTAGACTTTTTCAGTCTGGACTGATCTGGTGTAAACTAGACTAACACCTCCTCTTTATCTAAAGAGAGTGACACAAGCCCCATCTAATGGTGGCTGTGGATATGGCCTATTAACATCTAGTATATAAATATTCAGAAATGTGCCCTACAAAAATACATTTGAACCCCTTTTCGGTGTTCCGCTGTTCTGCAGTGGGATGCTGCATAAGCCTTTGGTGAATATGGCATAAACTACTAATTTCCACAAAAATGTTAACCTTATCAAAAACATAAAAAATCTAAAACTGATCAATGATTTGCAATAATGTCCCTTTATATTGATGCAAAATGTATTCACATTTAATTATAGTCATATGTATGTGGTCATTGAACTATTAAATATCCTACTTTGTATATAGTCACACAGACTATAATGTGCTTTCATCTCCAATTCATCTTGGTTAGGCAACCTGTTTATATAGAATAAAAGTCATTTTGTTGTGTAACAGCAGTTAAAACCTACTTTATATATAACATTAAAACTAGAGATAAGTGAATTGGTTCTAAATTAAGTTAGTTTGTTTTCCCAAAAATTTCCCAAAAAGAAGACGAACGCATCTTCAACCAAAAAGGCTTAGTTTGTGGACCATGTTTAAGTGAAAAATAAAAATTGACACTGCAGTATTTTTAAACAGGCTGTTTGTTACCACTAGCTACCATGCATTTCTCCATGGCCATATATGTCACTGTTACTTTGAAATTTCTAATATTGTCTTGGCATTAAATAGATTGAAAAAAGTTAGATATAGTTGTAGGGGACCTCAAAGTGTTATACACAACTTTTCAGGGCAATCTGAACACTTTCAATTTGGGTCGAATCTATTTGTACCTGATTCAAATCTGCTGAACAATTAGTTAGAATCAATCGTAAATGAATTTCAAGAAATTTGCTAATCTCTAATTAAAACCTTAACCCAGTGCCCACCAAAATTTGCTTTGAAAAATTATTAAACTCTCTATTCCAATCATATTACCACACCCACTGCAGACTATCCCTTGCTGGTGACTATCTTGGCAAATGATTGGTTGTACTAGCTCCATGTCATGGCAAGGAGGGAGCAGGAAATAAAGACCGTCAGAAGACCATGGAAGCTTCAGAACCAGAGTTACAGGGGCTTGGATTATCATTCCTTTTCTCATTATATGACATTCGAAAAGGTGCAGCTGATCACCCAACAAACAAGCAATCGCTCATTCATAGGGTGCTCATATTTTTCATGCAGCACCTAAAATGATTATTTGTTGGCAGCATGTAGCCTTGTGTCCTGAGTTGTGCTGCCGATAAAAAAAAAAGACACTATATGGGCACAAATGATTATGTAGTGATTGTTCATCACCATACAGAGAGGATGTGTCACGACCGCTATCCCAGCAGCAGTCGTGTCGCACCAGACGGAGGGGAAGGGGGACCCTTATCTACGGATGGGAAATAGAATGGCAACCCCTGACTAACCCTAAGCTGGCACCTGTCTGCCCTGATACCCTAGACGGGGTGTGAACCCGTGCGGCGAGCAGGATGCCTAAACCCTCAGTCGCCCTAACAAGACTGGACTGGGGAAAGGCTGATGGGAGCGCTAGTCACCATCACTCACGTCTAGGAAAACAACAGGGGAAGACAGCAACAAACAAACAACAGCATAGATAGACTTATCCAGTCACGAGCAGAGAAGGCGATCCCAAACACGACAGTCCACGCCGGACAAGAGCTCCACAGCAACACCATCAAACGATCTCCTTCCAAGGTCAGAGTAGCACTGGAAGTAAGGACTATATCTGGCAATGACTGCAAGTGAAACTGAAACTAATATAGTAGCTGGGAGTGGCAGACAGGACTCACCTGAGAAGGATGCCTACAAACCCAGATGACATACCCTGAACCACGGAGCAAACTCACAAGCTATCGCGAGTAGCAAGTCGCTGCAACCTTCTCCTCCCAGACCTGTCTGGATCAGTCACAGTCGTGACAGGATGATTGTTGTATGTGAATGCAGCTGAATGATTGGGCAATGACCCAGAAATTATGGTTCATTACTGATCATTCCTTACATTTTGAAATACAACATCAATTTAGCATGTAATAGGAGATCTGAGAAAAATGTATTTCAGGGAATAGCCTTTCTGGAACCTTCTTGATCAGCTTTCATGATAGAAGCTATAATGGAAACCCATTGCCGTGAGTAAGAACATGGAAGCTGACTGAGATGCATAGGAATTGTTTGGATAGTTTTGCAACCACTTGGTATGTATGGATTTTTTTTTTTTATAAACCATCAATTTATGTATTCTGAGATGCTGGACTATACATGAAAGAGAATATGTAAAGTAGATGACCACTTTAAACATCACTAGAATATCTTAAACTTTAAGTGGTCAAAAAACAGTAGTAATATAGGTTGGATATGCATTGTTGAAACTGAGAGCAAAATGTACAGTAAGATAAAGACAAATATAATTATAGTTTTATAATCTAAATCTGTTAGGATTTTAATTTCCGTAAATCTAAATTTCTATTTGCAGAATAAAGGCACAAATCTCTGTGCAAATCCAGTTTTCATGCAAATTTTAGAGCGCCGCATTGGCTTTGAAATGCTTCCTAGCTGTTTTTATCGGTGCAATAGGAAAGTGTCAAGATACATTCCAGTGTTGTCTGGCATCCATTACTAATACCCACCCGTATAAGCAGTCCATTTCACGAACCATGAGGAAATCACAATATGGCTCTGCAATAGTGTGCCTAAACAGTTCTCTGCTGGATTTAACAGCCTATTTGTCAAATTATAAATGGTTTCAAGGTTTCTCTAATGGCTTACACATGCTTGCTTTGCATGAAATATACCATAAACAGTATTTACAATTTGGCTTATGCTTCTTATTCATGCAGTTGGAATATACAGGTATATTAAGCATTAGAAAATTTCATTTATAATTTACACATTTAAGCACGTCAATTTTCTTTTGTGCAAAATATAACTCCTCCCATTTGTAGTTTATTTCTATCTTGTGAATTATTTTTATTTTACCTATGTTGCATTTTGTATCAGTCTATGGAACATAATGATCATAATAAGCACTAAACAAGGCATTCTGAACATTACAGTTTTGATTGCCCTCATTAAGTAAAATTAGATTTGTAATAATGATGTATTAGCTATGAGATGCAATAATGTATTATGTAGCAGAAGAGCTTTTTTAGTCAATAAAAAAACGAGAAATTGGGATATTTTGGTCCCAAGCACTACTAAAATAATAATCCAGCTTCATGCCTTCTAATTCTACATTTCTTATTAGCAGTGATTCTGCGAGTCATTATTTAAAGGGAGCCTGATACATGATACATACAGTCCTATCTGAGGCCAGCATGTTAAAAAAACAGAACATATAGAACTTAATTTATATTTTATTTGTTTAAATCCCTGCTATTTATACGCTTAGGAGTAGAATGGGCGATTAACAGCTATCTTTGTATGCACAATCATGCAGGAAAGACTGTCAGTCACCGTGTAGGACCACCCACGGGAGTCCTAAGCATAGAAAAATGCAAATTATTCAGAATCTTTCCCTACAAACTATATATTAATCTGCTGAGACAATTTGAATGCCGATCATTAAATCATTTCTTGATATTTTCATTTCCAGTTTTTGAAAATCACATCAGGTTGGGTAGATCAATTTGTTTATCCAACAGTTGATTTTTGAAAATGGGATCTAACATTTAATTTTTTGCCCTTAATAAGCTTTTTGTCTGCATTTTTATAATTTTGGCTCATTTTTATATTTCCATTAATGTTGTAAGAGATGCTGGTTAAGGCAACAGCACCAATGATGTACTACTGGTAATCAAAGTTATATGGTTTTAAGAGGATCTTAAGCCTCAATAAATATAGAATAAGGAATAAATATCAGCGATTGAAAGTCCAATATCATATTTGCATAAATAGCACTTCAATTAATTGATTTCCACAGCAAAATACAATTCTAGCATCCAGTGGTTTTATGTGTGGTCCGATTTTTGTATTTAATTTCAGCTGCATACAAGACACTGTCATTTACTTGCTTACTGTGCTATCAATGTCTCAAGGTTTCAAGCCAAAGGTGAAGGAAGATGTGATACAGACAAGCAGGGTACTTTGTATTATATAGTTGAAGTCTAGTTGAAGACTGTTAGTTAATGTTATTTAAAGCTGTTTGACATTAAATTGTGTGTCTGAGTATTCCTGCAACTTTTATCTTTTCATACTCTGGGAAATTTACCGTATTTTCCACTTTATAAGATGCACTTTTTTCACCAAAAGTGGGGGGAAAATGGCAGTGCATCTTATAAAGTGAATAGAATTTTTACATGGCTGACACTGATACATCGCATGCTGCGCTGTGCGACATAGTGGCCTGCTATGTACCAGTTACAGTTAAGCTCTATCATGCAGGGTAGGAGGAGGGTCTGGAGCCAAGCAACTGCTGTTGCACTTGCGGCGGGGCCCAGTGCAGTCACTGTACTCCATTACACCGGGCCCCACTCACAGCAGTCTTCACATGTAAAGTCTATTCATTTAATCCTCAAGCAGTGGCACTGCTTTGTTAAACTAATCGCCTGTAGTAGTATTCACTATCAAAGCAGCGGGCAGGCCAGCAGCATCATGTCACTCACTCGGTCAGGCTCCTCCCACTTCATTATTGAAGCTGGCAGAACAGGAGCATGACTGAGTGAGTCACGTGATGCTGAAGGCCTGCCTGCTGCTTTGATAGTGAGTACTACTACAGGTGTTTAGTTTAACAAAGCAGCACCACTGCTTGAGGATTAAATGAACAGACTTTACATGTGAAGACTGCTGTGAGTGGGGCCAAGTGTAATGGGGTCACTATTCACACAGGGACATGAGGGGGCACATTAATAACAATACTGTGACACATAGGGCCATGAGAAAACCAGCATAGGTCCCCTCAAAGTCCTCATGGTGCCATATGTGTGTCATCCACAGATCTCCCCATAGCAGTGTCATCCACAGATCCCCCATACCAGTGTATCATTTACAGATCCCCCATAACAGTGTCATCCACAGATCCCCCATAACAGTGCATCATCCACAGATCCCTCCCCATAACAGTGCATCATCCACAGATCTCCCCATAAGAGTGTCATCCACAGATCCTCCATAATAGTGTCATCCACAGGACACCATTAGTTCAAAACCCACCAAAAATTCAAAATATTTTCTTTTTCTTATTTTCCTCCTCAAAAACTTAGGTCTGTCTTATCATCAGATACATCTTATGAAGCGAAAAACACGGTACTCATATATGCTGCATGACAAACAATAGTACCGTATTTTTTGCTCCATAAGATGCACTTTTTTCCCCCAAAAGTGGGAGGAAAATGCCCCTGCATCTTATGGGGTGAATACTAATAAGCGCTTCCATTATGGAAGCGCTCATTAGTACCGAAGGACCAGGAATCGGTGAAGGCTCTGTACTCACCGCTTCCTGCTCCTTAGCTGTCGGCTGTGCAGTGGCTGCGCACAGCTTAGCGTGAGGGCGCTCTGTGACCTCATGCTGTGCGCGCCGGATCACAGCACAGCCGACAGAGGAGGAAGACAGAGCGCAGGCCGCGTCCAGGAGCAGGAGAGGTAAGTGGTTTATTTATTTTGTGATCTGAGGCTGGGGGCTGCTAAAACATGGCTGGGGGCTGATCAGACATGGTTGGGGGCTGCTGCAACATGGCTAGGGGCTGCTAAAACATGGTTGGGGGCTTCTGAAACATGGCTGGGGCTGATCAAACATGGTTGGGGGCTGCTGAAACATAGTTGGGGGCTGCTGAAACATAGTTGGGGGCTGCTGAAATATGGCTGGGGGCTGCTTAAACATGGCTGGGGGCTGCTGAAACATGGCTGGGGGCTGATCAAACATGGTTGGCTGCTGCTAAAACATGGTTGGGGATTGATCAAACATGGCTGGGGGCTGATCAAACCTGTCTGGGGGCAAAGAAATATGGCTGGGGGTTATGAGATATAGCAGGGGGCTGATATGAGGCATGGGGTCTCATCTGAAGTCTGAATGGGGGGTCTTATTTATATTGGGCTCTGATCTGAGGTCTGATTGGGGTCTTATTAACATTGGGGTTCATAAGATCGTGACCTGAGGTCTAATTAATATTAGGGGTCTGATTGCTGATCTGATCTGAGGTCTAATGAAAAAGATTTTTTTCTTATGGTCCTCCTCTAAAACCAAGGTGCGTCTTATGGGCCAGTGCGTCTTATAGGGTGAAAAATATGGGTATCTTATCAGAGGCTTACGTCACAGGTACACATAAGAAGCATTCCGTAATAGTCGGTTCTGATGTATTCCATTACAGTATATATTATTATGTACCATAACTAGAAATGAGCAAAGTTTAGAAAAATTTGATTTGCCTGCTTTGCGGAAATTTGACAAGAAATTTGATTCGTTCTGAATAAATTTTCCACAAATCACAAGAAATCAGATATACCCAGACCTATCTGCCTAATCATATTCTTCCCACTTCATGGCCCAATCTCTGTGTAAAGGCTTGGAAGTTAAGCTGCAGATAGAGCGTAGCAGACTGCTGAACTACAGACTCTGCAACAATTTATCTCCGTGTACATAACTGTGCAGTGCATGACAGAATGGGGAGGTTGTCAGCAGTAGTGATGAGCAGCATAGGCAATATTTGTTTTTGTGATATTTGACAAATTTTAGCCTAATATTCGCCATAAATTAGCAAATTCTAAAATTTGTGATCTCCAGTCATTATTTTCTTGATTGCAAAAATCTGCAATGTAATATTCGCGTATTGCGCGCGCAATACAGGCGTGGCTTACTTTTTCTACACTTTTCAGCACAGTAATCCCTATCACAGCACAGAAAAACAGACAGCAAATTTATATTTTTTTTAAAAAGACGAAAGACAAAGACACTAATCCCTATCACAGCACAGTAATTCTAACACTCTGCACTGGAACCTATAAGATACACTATATCACTATCTAACCTACACTGACTATCTCCCACTAACTATCTGTATTATATATATATGAGCTAACTAACTATCTAATGTAATTGACTAAGGATCCAGATGACTCAGAAAAAGCATAGAGCACAGCAATGGCACTGCTCTCTCTCTCTCAGAACTGCAAAAAAACTGCAGAAAATGGCTTCTAGGATGTTTCCTATATAGTAAGGGGTAGGCAACTTTCCTATTGGTTGCTAGGGATGTTGCTTAGCTCAGACAAAGATATTGCAGCCTTCTCATTTACCCACAAGCAAGAAGCAGTGAGGGTACTGATGGAAAAAAAATCTAGAATATTTATGATTACGAAGATATAGCACAATATTCTAGATCTTTGCGAATTCTCGAAGTGCCGATATTCGCGCAAAAAATTTGCGATTAGAATATTCACGATCAACACTAGTCAGCAGCAGCATTGGGAGTAAAATTAACAATAGTGGCCCAATGACAGAGTGGGGAGAGTGGCAGCAGCGGTGGTAGTAACAGTGACAATAGTGGCCACATGAAAAAGTGGGGAGGGTGGCAGTAGTAGAAGCAGTGGCAGTATCAGTGACAATAGTGGTTCCATGACAGAGTGGGGAGGGTGGCAGTAACAGTGGCAGCAGTGGCAGTAACAATGACAATAGTGGCCCCATGACAGAGTGGGGAGCGTGGCAGCAGCAATGGCATACATCACAAGATGGTGGCAGATCACAGTAGTAGCAGAACCCAGCAAAAGCAGCGTGATAGCAAGGGCCAGTGGTATGCATATCCTTGTAAAAATGTAACATGTACATACTGTATCAGCAGGCCAAGAAGCCCCTTTTGTAGGAATTGCAGTAGAGACAGCAGGCGGGTGGCATCAGGCTGGTCGCAGCATCAGAATGATGGCAGCAGCACATGGCCAGAAGTAACGGCCCATTTTGCACAATATTCCATTGTGCCAGCACACTTCAGTATGATCATTAGTGGCAGAATGATCTATTTTGTTGCATCAGGCACCGGTGTCTGGAAATTCTGCTTGTTCCACTCCTGATTAGGGTTGAGCGACCCCGATCTTTAGGGTTTTTTGTACCCGGACCCGGACCAAAACATTTTCGCAAAAGTTTGGGATCGAGTTCCGTGTTCGGCGATTTAATGGCGCTTGTTGAAAGGCTGCAGGGCAGCCAATCAACAAGCATCTAACTAGTGTGCCTTTAGAAGCCATCACAGCCATGCCTACTAATAGAGATGGCCTTGCGGTTTGCCCGGCAGTCGTTTCGCGAACATATGGAGATATTCGCGCCTGCCATAATCTTTTAAACTGTGAAGAACTTTGACCCATGACACATCCATCAGGTGGTACAGGACAGCCAATTGAGACGTTTCAGCGCATGGACATACCCCCTACCTTATAAATAAACCTGATCTGGCCGCCATTTTACATTCAGTGTTTTGCCAGTGTAGGGAGAGGTTGCTGTGTACAGCAGGGACAGGCTGTTAGGGACACCAAACGCTAGCTAATAGGGCCACAGAAGTCCTTTTAAGGACTGGTATAGGTGTGCTATCGATAGGTGTGATACATAGAGGGGTGCGATATACTTATAATATACTTTTATAATAAGTCAAAAACACATAGATCAATATAGTGATCACCTAGAAGTCAGGGGCCTAGGGGCTAGGGGCTTATTAGGGCCATTTTTATATAGGGTAAGGTTCCGGACGAGGTCGCTCTTATCAGGGCGGGTGGTCTGTGGTTAGGCTAACAGGGCCAGAATAGCACCCCACTGTAGGGCAATATCAGGGACAGTTCTTTGCCCACCCCATTCTTCAATTTTGCGGAACGGGTGCAGACCCATTAATTTTCAATGGGGCCGGAATGTGCTGTCCGCATCCGCATTTGCGGATCTGCACTTTCGCATCCGTGCTTCAGTTTCCGCAAAAAAATTGAACATGTCCTGTTCTTGTCCGCAATTGCAGACAAGATTAGGCATTTTTATTATAGTGCCGGTGATGTGCGGTCCGCAAATTGCGGAATGCACATTGCCGGTGTCCGTGTTTTACGGATCCGCAAAACACTTACGGACGTGTGAATGGACCCTCATAGTAACATTATTAAAGGTTACGTTTTATCTTTATGTATATTCTAATGGATTGCCTTCCTTGTACAATGTTATAATATACTTTCTATGTTAGAAAGTATATTATAGTGCATTTGTATTGTGCGGCAGTTGTGCGCGGTTCTGCTGCGATACTGCAGGTATATAGAGGGACAAGCGTTATTAGAACAAATAATTTCTACTGGTGTAATATACCAGTCGTCCCCCAAAAAAACTGATTGAAGCGGGGTGTTATATACCAATATACTTTCTTTATAGTGCATTTGGGTACTGTATAGTGTGCATTTGCGCATGCGCGTACGCGTAAGTTATATTGCCGATATTTCGCATTGAAAAAAATTATGAATGGAGATCGAAAATTCGAATAATGCATCTGGTATGTCACTGTCCATGTTGTGGGATTATTTGTGCACTTCTAGTAATTATTTCTTTGCTGAAAATATGAGCTGAAGGCTTTTCAGGTTCGCCTGCCATTAAAATGAATGGGACCCGCGGCGAACTTGCGGTTCGCGAACATTTGATCGTGTTTGTGCGATCGAGTTCGCGAACCTTCCCGGCAGATGTTCGTCCATCACTTCCTACTAATGGCATGCCTCTGATTGGCCAAGTTGTCGGGTGGTAATAATTCAATTAAGAATTATTAATTATGGTCATAAAAATAATTAACCATAAAAAAATAAAATTTATAAAATTTGTCATAAATTCTTAAAATCATGACCTGGTGAATTGTAGACAACCTAATTGATACAATTCACATCTGAGTCCGACTATTTCCTCAGATAAATAAGCTCTTTTTGACGTGAGATGACGTTAATGATAAAATGTAGTTCTGCATTATACAATAATACACAGGTATTATAAAAATATGCAGATTTATTGGTTACAAGGTTATAAACATATATAAGTAAATAAACACAATCATACATGCAAATGAATATATATAGCGTTAATATAAAGCATTATAAGCTTAACAATACATGTGAGTGGAAATAACTTGTCACATTATAATCAAGCTATTATTAGGTTAGGATATCAAAGTAGGAACATAAGTTATATACATTACTTCTGTTCAGAGAAAACCTCATGATATCAAGATGGGCATGTCTAATCCTAGACATCAATATAGAATGCTAAATACATTCTGCCCCTCTAACCGACTACACATCACATGACTTCAAGATGGGCAAATCCATCCAAGGATATAACTTAGAAGAGACAACTGTATCCTTCCGCCTCATCCTGGACTATTTTCAAATATATGTGACTTTGGTAAGACTATTAAGACAAATAACAGGGATCTAGGATCTTAAATGGGAAGGATTTGAAACAAATCTTCCTTGTGGGAATCCATCACTTAGCTTGGCGAAGAATGTTCTATCAATATCAATATATATATATAAAAAAACAATCATTTAATGCTTTGCTAGATTATGAGTCTAGATTCTTCTGCAGGTAGAATGAAGCCTCACAATATCCTAAGACTACATCTCAATATGGAGATGATCAATTTATTTAATCATTTATTTATTCGCCAATCTAGATGGTATAATTTCACCCACACTATCAAATTAGTCTTAATAAAATGAAATATCATTTTCTGTGTCTCTTACCAAGTCCTAGCAGGAATCTCACTTCTGCTCTTAGGAAAGCTGGGTGGTCCATCATAGCGCATCTCATTATGGCTTCCATCTTGATAGACCTCAACTTCTCCTCTCCTCGCTAGCTTTCTTTTCTCTTGATCACTCCTCTCTGCTACTCCGCACACGAATAATTATTCCCCCCCTTATCTAAGAATCATCCCCTTTAGATTATGGATTCCCAATCAGGTAGGGTGGGTGTATTCGCATGCTAATAACCTCATGACGTTATCTCACCTCCTAATATGGAATGGAATAAATAATGAAATAATATAATGTTGCCCATCTGCCTCCAGATGGCACTGCGGTACTGTAGGTGAATATAACAACTTTTTAAGCATTAAAATTAAATATCTAATAATACTTTCACATGAACTTTTTGACCTATCTACCATAAATCACTGAGGAAGGTCTTTTCCTTACACTTTTAATTACCTATATCCTGGACTAGTTGGAGTTGACTGTCTTCTCTTATCTTTTGAAATATGGGTTGACTTGATGAAAATTTTATGTAGCGGCTTTGATGCTGGGCATCGGAACTTGTAGATTTCACTTATGTACTCCCATGAATAACTATTGTTTTGAAATCCAATTAACTTAAACTTACTGAGTTGTTTCTGTACCTTCTAAATGGTAAATACATAGTATGACATATATATGAATTATTGATTAACATATATTGTAAACTAAATATACCATGCAGAGATATATATATAATATAATTATGTATATATAAATTGAAGCTCATACAGCAGGTGTGCTCCAAGGACATGAGTCCTTATCAAGTAACCACGTCCCCTCCAGACAGACATGTTTCAGGGAGTTGGCTTACTCCTTAACAGATGGTCTCATATCTGTAGCACTAACTTTTTAAATACAATGTCCATTTATGTTCCCAATTATATATATATTTTTTTATATAGACTGAACTTGCCATGAACTCATCTTGGCTTCCTCAGCCACATAATATAACTTTGGTTCAAGCTGATCTTATTCTTAAAGGCAATGAGATGAGCATTCATTTTGATTATAATGTCATTAGATAATATTGTATACGTATGAAAATGCCCAACAAAGTGCAGCATGTGACACAGCCTCTATATAAGCTGGAGTCACGTAGCGTTGCACGTCACTCTGCTCTTACTAGTTGTAGGGATAGGATGCTGCTGCTGTGAGGGAGAGAAAGACTCCGATATCTGCACTTTGTGTGAAGTCAGCGATCTACAGCGTTTTTTGTTTTGGGGGTGCAGTGCAACATTTTTGTACCCTGCCCTGAGCCCAGTGAGACAGAAAAAAAAGTTTTAATCCATCAGTTAGTTAGGTTGGCATCGGCGGCCATTTTGTGCAACAGCAGTGCACCAGCACTGCATATGTGCCAGGGACAATCATTTAATCCTGTTCTTGTAGTTCAGTGGCTGACATATACCCATTTTTAAAGTGCACATGCACTGCATATGTGCCAGGGGAAGGGAAAATAATACTGTCTGTGAGTTCAGGGACCCAGGGGGTGACATATCCCCATTTTTTTCTGTAAAGTACCCCTGTGCTGCATTTCTGAGAGTGAAATATAATCAGTTAAATCCATCTGTTCCATTGTGGGGTGACATATTTACATTTTTTGTTGTAAAGTACCTCGGAGGCCTGCACTGCATATGTGACAGGCAGGCACATAAATTCAGCAAATACATCTGTTCCATTGTAGGGGTGACATATCCACCATTTTTTATGTAAAAAAACAAACCCTGTGCTTTATCTGTGAGAGTGAAATATAATCTCAGTTAAATCCATCTGTTTCATTTAGGGTTAGAAAAAAAAACTTTTTTTGGGAGCAATAAAGTACCTTTTTGCCCTGTAATGCATTTCTGGTAGTTAAAGAAATACAGTTTAATCCATCTGTTTGCCCTGTGCTGCATTTCTGACAGTCCAATAAAACCGCCAAATGCTGCAGTTAAATTTTTGGGTGAAAAACTCAAATTTTTGTTGCTATAAAGTACATTTGTGGCCTACGCTGCGTTCCTGTTAGTCAAATAAAACCATTGAATACTGCTGTTACATTTTTGGGCTTTAAATTCAAATTTTTGGCTGTAAAGTACCTATGAGGCCTGTACTGCATATATGACAGGCAGGCACATAAATTCAGCAAATCCATCTGTTCCATTGTAGGGGTGACATATCCAAAAAAATTTAGGTAAAAAATCCCTGTGCTTCATCTGTGAGAGTGAAATATAATCTCAGTTAAATCCATATGTTTCATTTAGGGTTAAAAAAAAACAACCTTTTTTTGGGAGCAATAAAGTACCTTTTTGCCCTGTAATGCATTTCTGGTAGTTAAAGAAATACAGTTTAATCCATCTGTTTCATTGTGTGTGAGAAAAAAAACTTTTTTTTGCCATTAAAGTACCTTTGCTGCCTGCACTGCATCGCAGACCGGGCAATAAGTTAAAAAAAAAACGTCTGTTACTTCGGTGGGTGACCGTAAAAAATGAGGAGAGAGTCAAACAAGGGACGTGGCCCTGGTCGTGGTGCTTCTGCTGTTGGTGGAGCTCCTGTTACAGGGAGAGGACGTGGTCGATCTGTGCCAGCTACACGCCCAAGTGAAACACCTTCCTCAGGTGTGAGTGGACGACAGAACCTTCAGCGTTATTTGGTAGGGCTGAATGCGGCTCTACGAATGGTGAGGCCAGAACAAGTACAGGCGATAGTAAATTGGGTGGCTGACAGTGCCTCCAGTTCCTTCACATTTTCTCCCACCCAGTCCCCTGCTGAAAGCTCAGAGTTGGCACCTACAGCCCATGGCCATATGTCTTTTAACTCACCCCTTGCAAATCAGGCAAGCAGGCTGAGCCCCAAGCCATGCAGCAGTCTCTTATGCTTTTTGATGACTCTGCTGGCAGGGTTTCCATGGGCCATCCACATAGCCCTGCCCCAGAAGTGGAAGAGATTTAGTGCACTGATGCCCAACCACTTATGTTTTAGGATGAGGACATTGGAAGACCACCGCAACACGTCTCTGATGATAACGTGTGATGTGTGCAGTTTGGAATAAGAGGACGTGGTCGCACAGAGGCACCAGCACAGCAAAAGAGGGAGCAGGGTGCAAAAGCGTCTGTTACATTCTTGGGTGACATTTTACCATTTTTATCGTGAATAAACCCCTGCTCTGCATAGGTGACAGGGACCTAAATTTCGAAAAATCGTCTGTTACATTCTCAGTTGACATTTTACCATTTTTGCAGTATGCAAACCCCTGCTCTGCATAGGTGACAGGGACCTAAATTTAGTAAAATCGTCTGTTCCATTGGTGGGTGACATAAACCCAGTTTTGCCTTGAATAAACCCCTGTTCTGCATAGGTGATAAGGACCTAAATTTCTAAAAATCGTCTGTTACATTGATGGTTGACATTAACCCATTTGCGCCGTCTACAAACCCTCGCTCTGCATTGGTGACAGGGACAAACATTTCTAAAATTCGTCTGTTACATTGATGGTTGATATTAACCCATTTTTGCCGGTGAAAAATCCCTGTTCTGCACTGCTGACATGGAACTAAATTTAGTAAAAACGTTTGTTACTGATCGGAAGATGCGCAACTACTAGCGCGCGCAGGTAGACGCGCTGCTGATGGCATTCCCACCTGACAGCTGGAGCTCAGTGGAAGCACAAGGTGAAGGCTGAAGAGGAGCAAGAGGTTGCCAACGCAGCTGGGGCACCGCCAGCACCTCAGAAGGCAGGGTTAGCATGGCCGAAATGTGGAAAAGTTTTGTCAGCACGCCACAACAACAAACACCACCAGCTGATATGGAAAGTCTTAGCAGGAGGCAGCATTTCAGTAACATGATGGAGCAGTATGTGTGCACATGCCTAATAATACTGACTGATGGGTCTGCCCCCTTCAACTTCTGGGTCTCCAAATTGGGCACATGGCCTGAACTTGCCCTTTACGCCTTGGAGGTGCTGGCCTGCCCTGCAGCCAGTATATTGTCTGAACGTTTGGTTTAGCACGGCAGGAGGGGGTTATCACAGACAAGCGCAGCTGCGTGTCCACAGCCATTGTGGACAAGCTCACATTCATTAAAATGAACCAGGCAGGGATCCCAGAGGACTTGTCCGTACCTTGTGCAGAATAGACATGTATACCGGCCTCACCCAGCCATTGTTGTACTCCAGCGCACTTTCTCTTTGTTTTATTTTTTATTTTTCGCAATCTTTTGGGGTCTACCCAAATTTAAACTAAAAAATAAATAAAATAAAAAACAAAATAAAAAAACAGTGTTGGCTACCTCCTCCTCCTCCACCGCTGCTTCCACCTACACCGCCACATCCACCGCCTCCTCAACCTCCTACTCCATATGTACCTCATCCTCCTAGATCAAGATTATTATTTTATATTATTACGTATTTTATGTTATTTTAAGTCATTTCCCTATCCACTTGCCATGCTCTTAACCACATTTTGCAGCCCTCTAGCCCTTTCCATGACTTTTTTAGAGCCATTTTAGTGCTACAAAGTTCGGGTCCCCATTGACTTCAATGGTGTTCGGGTTCAAGTTCGGGTCCCAAACTCAAACTTTTTTGAGAAGTCCTGCCGAACCGGTCGAACCCGAACTTCCAGGTGTTCACTCAACTCTACTCCTGATTCATCTTTATGAAGTTTAGTTGGGAGAAAAGGAGAATTCTCTTAGGTGTAACTATGCCCCCACCCATGACGCACTGAACACCCGCTCTGATGACACACTACTGGCTGAGCAGGAAAGCCTGCCCATGGCAAACTCGGCCAGTTGCAGCCAGACTTTAAGTTTGCATGCCCAGTAGTCTAGGGGATCTTGTATCATGGGTAACAGGGTGCAGTCCAAGTATGCTACCACCTGCTAGTTGAGGTTCTGCTGCATATTCCTCTGCTGCTGCTGGTTGGTTTCTTCAGAAGGTAGCTGAAGAAAACTGCTCATCATAGACTTCAGACTTAAGTTGTTCCTTATAGAGCTAGTGCTGCTCCTGCCCCCCCCCCCCATCAGTCATGGCTGTGGAGCATGAGCACAGAGGGTCCCTCCATTCAGACCTTCGTGAGGACGGGTGATGACGCTCATAGGCAGCGACCAAATGACTACACAGTATGTCTCTATAGTAGTCAATTTTCCCCCATTTTTGACTGGTAGGGAGGGTCTAACAATGTGGATAACCAGTAGTCACCTCTCTGACAAATCCTGACAATGCGGCTGTCACTAGGCAAACAAAAAAGCATGTATCTGGCCATTTGAGCAAGGGACTCGTAGGGCCTCACTGGTTCCATCACTGCATACTGCCACAATCTATCGGGGTCATCTTCGTCACCACTCTCCAACTCCTCATGCTCCTCCTGTTCCTCTCCTGTTGCTTGGGCAAATAAAATTCCTGGGCATTTATGTCTTCCCCCTCATCCTCCTCCTCTGCCAGTTGATCTTCCTCAAGGCTCAGGTGGCCATGAAATGTAAGCACCACATCTTCTGTCCCCTCACCAATCATATTTCTCAGCGTCCCTTCTGGGCTGTTAAGGAGTGGTGTGGCAGGTGCAGCACTAAGAAGTGCCTTTTGCGCTTTGGCATTAGAAGAATTCTGATATCTCTGACTTTTATTCTATCTACACTGTCTGTTACTCTGTAATTCCTCTAGCGCCGTTCTATGGAAACAGTAGGTTTAAAGAGCACACCAAATGCTTGAAATAACTTCTTTATTAACTTCAACTTTTCTTCATATATAACACTGCCGCCTCTGCAGCAGATAGTCCATGTACAAAACACGTGTTGAAAATATATCACAAAATGCATAAGATGGTGGTTCAACTGTTCAGTCTTGTCATTCAACATAAAATGGTGGATATATTTCTCTCTTGAGTATCTGTACTCTCACTTTAAGTTATTTAAGCACTTTATGATCTCTCTGAGAGGTATATCTGAGGTCTAACTAATAGTTCACTTGCTGAATTTGGTCGCAATTTGCAATATGCAGTTAGCAGTAACTATTTGCAGATTGGTTGAGTATGATCTGGTATGGTTGTATGCAATTTGGATTGTAATATGGAATTTGAATTTGGATTGTGAAATTTGTCGTTTGCAATTGATGGAACTGTAAGTAAACACACATATAACTGGCTCAGTATACAGTTCCAATCACTATATTAACAGTAGGAACATTATATAACTGTTTTAAATACCTATTTTGGCCTCTCTGCTTCCATAAAACACAGCTCTTAGTGGAGTGTGTGTCTGTTCAGCTCCTCTCTCTGGTGAATAATGATTCCAGCAGCTCCTTCTAGGGAATTTCCCACACAGGCTGTATGTGAGGCTGGCTATGATTGGCCATGACTCCTGCTGTGTGTGAGGCTGGCTGTGATTGGTCTAGACTCCTGCCCAGCAACAACAGTTTAACTCTATGCTTTCTGTTTCTGCTATGTCATTGAACTTACCTCACATCCATATAATGAATCTTAAAGGCATATTATCTTTTCTGCTTCTGTGAACACAATATATATAACAGTTATATGACATCCAAACATGAAGTCACTGTAAATAACTCTGCTTTTGTGTTTAACACACAAACATAGGAACTGTATTAAGGTTATTGGCAGGTTTATCTGTATAAACACACAAGCTATATTAGCAACCTAGGACAGGTCTTAGCTGGCCAGCTACAAGTGGAATGACATCATTCATCCCGTAGTTCTGCCGATTGACAAATAAACCCCCCGAAAACGGCCTGAGCAAACAGCATGTGTCACGCATGAGTTGTCACTGGCTAACGTGGAAGTTACATCAGGGAGTAAACCTGTCCGTCTGTTGCATTAAGAATTAATTCGCTGCCTCCATCTGCTCATACAGACGGTCTTACATATGGAGTGTGGAGTTCCAATGGGTGGAAAAATGCATATCAGGAAATGTTGGGGTAGAACATTTTGCCTTTGCAGCTTAAGGATGACACAGTAAAAGTGGATGAAGTTCATACACAGTTTCCTGGACATTTTTAAAAGCTCTTGCAATTCAGTGGAAGACTTGAGGAACCGGGTGACAACAAGATTGAAGATGTGTGCAATGCAAGGCGCATGGGTCAGCCCTTTCTGATGCAGCACAGATAAAATGTCCTTCCCATTATCAGTAATCATGGTTCATATCTCCAGTTGGTAAACAGACAGCCAATGTTCGATTTCTTTATTGATGACACGGAGCAGTTCCTCCCCGGCGTGGCTCAGTTTGGCCAGGATGATGAGGTGGCAACGCCTAGTTTTGCATAGGTGATATGATAGAGGACCACTGTGAGCTGTGCCTAGAGGGGATGGTGAGGACAAGGTAGAGGATGAGGAGTCATAAGAGGACATTGATGCAGAAATCCCACGATTACAACGCAAAGGCGGCATCTCCTAGACAAGTTGTTGGTGTGCCTGGGTCGGAACCACATTTATCCAGTGGGTTATAAACAAAATATATTGTCCTTGACTATAGTTACAACTCCATATGACAACACTGCCGTGAACTCCACCAGACACCAAAGGGCCCAAGGACTGGCCCAACTTCTTCTCAATGTACGTGTGCAGAGCTGGTACAGCTTTTTCAGAAAAATAATGTTGGCTTGGGACTCTCCACATTGGGTCGGCACAAGCCATCAGTTCTCTGAAATGTGCTGAGTCAACTAGATGGAAAGGAAAGTATAGTACTGTAGTAACAGAAAATTGGCCAGGTGCATGTAAAGCTTCTGCGCTACTGGATGAGTGCACGCATACCGTGTTCTTTTTTAAATTGCCTCTGTGATCGATTTCTGTCAAAACAAGTGATGAGGAGAAGGAGGAGGAGCCTCAGGCGAAACATTGAAGTTGATGGGAAGGAATGACAGGTTCCTTCTGCCGATGTTGACAAGCCCTGACTGCTGGAGAGGGGGGTGCGGGTCGGTGGTAGATGCAGCGGTTGCTGCATCAGGCTATAACACTAAATAAGTGGCATGGTTTTCCCATGCCACTTTATGGTGATGCTCTATGTGTTGACGCAGGGCCGCTGTGCCAACATTAGCACCCTGGCCGTCAGAGCCGGCTCCAGGTTCATGTGGGCCCATGGGCAATAAAGGCACTGTGGGCCCCCATCGGGGTATTTTGCACAAATTACTCAGCAATGAAACTGCAGTGGGGGGGTCATACCGTATGGAGGGGGCACTGGGGGACAATATACTGTATAATTATACAGAATAGGGAGCAAAGGGGGTCATTATATTGTATGGGGTGCTACTGGGGTCATTATATTGAATGGGGGGGAACTATGGGACATTATACTGTATGGAGGGCCATTGGGTTCTGGGGGTGATTATACTGTATGAGTGGGCATTGGGGGTCATTATAATGTGTTAGGGGCCCTCACATAGTATAATTACCCACCAGTGGCCCCCTCACACAGTAAAATGATCCCCCCAATGTCCCCCTCACACAGTATAATGCCCCCCTAATGGTCCCCTCACACAGTATAAACCCCCCCCAATGGCCCCCTCACATATTTATTGTTGCTGAAGTGCAGGGAAGCCACAGCTCATCTCCCTATCAACTTAATTGCAACCTGAAATCTCCAGATCTGGAAGTGATATAGACCATGCACTGTCCAGCAGGGTGGATCAGACTCCATTCAGAGTGTCCGGTGGTATCCAGCACCTACCTGCTGCTCTTATAGCTCCTATAGCACTAGAATGTGATGCACATGGTGATATATTACACCTGCCTTTAACTCCTTTGGGACACAGCATTATTTCACCTTAAGAACCAGGCCATTTTTTGCAAATCTGACCAGTGTCACTTTAAGTGGTGATAACTTTAAAACGCTTTGACTTATCCAGGCCATTCTAAGATTGTTTTTTCGTCACATATTGTACTTCATGACACTGGTAAAATGAAGTAAAAAAAAAAAATTTTTATTTATAAAAAAAATACCAAATTTACCAAAACTTTGTAAAAAATTGCAAATTTCCAAGTTTCAATTTCTCTACTTCTATAATACATAGTAATACCTCCAAAAATAGTTATTACTTTACATTCTCCATATGTCTACTTCATGTTTGGATCATTTTGGGAATGATATTTTTTTTTTTGGGGATGTTACAAGGCTTAGAAGTTTAGAAGCAAATCTTGAAATTTTTCAGAAATTTTCAAAAACCCAATTTTTAGGGACCAGTTCAGGTCTGAAGTCACTTTGCGAGGCTTACATAATAGAAACCACCCAAAAATGACCACATTCTATAAACTACACCCCTCAAGGTAGTCAAAACTGATTTTACAAATTTTGTTTAACCTTTAGGTGTTCCACAAGAATTAATGGAAAATAGAGATACAATTTCAAAATTTCACATTTTTGGCAGATTTCCCATTTTAATATTTTTTTCCAGTTACAAAGCAAGGGTTAACAGCCAAACCAAACTCAATATTTATGACCCTAATTCTGTAGTTTACAGAAACACCCCATATGTGGTCGTAAACAGCTGTACGGGCACACGGCAGGGTGCAGAAGGAAAGGAATGCCATACGGTTTTTGGAAGGCATGTTTTGCTGGACTGGTTTTTTTGACACCATGTCCCATTTGAAGCCCCCCTGATGCACCCCTAGAGTAGAAACTCCATAAAAGTGACCCCAGCTAAGAAACTACACCCCTCAAGGTATTCAAAACTGATTTTACAAACGTCGTTAACCCTTTAGGTGTTCCACCAGAATTAATGGAAAATAGAGATACAATTTAAAAATTTCACTTTTTTGGCAGATTTTCCATTTTTATATTTTTTTTACTTTTACAAAGCAATGGTTAACAGCCAAACAAACTCAATATTTATGGCCGTGATTCTGTAGTTTACAGAAACACCCATATGTGGTAGTAAACTGCTGTACGGGCACAGAAGGAAAGGAATGCCATACGGTTTTTGGAAGGCAGATTTTGCTGGACTGTTTTTTTTTACACCATGTCCCATTTGAAGCCCCCCTGATGCACCCCTAGAGTAGAAACTCATAAAAAGTGACCCCATTTTAGAAACTATGGGATAGGGTGGCAGTATTGTTGGTACTAGTTTAGGGTACATATGATTTTTGGTTGCTCTATATTACACTTTTTGTGAGGCAAGGTAACAAGAAATAGCTGTTTTGGCATAGTTTTATTTTTTTGTTATTTACAACATTCTTCTGACAGGTTATATCTAGAGATGTCCCGAGCTATTCGCCGGCGAACAGTTCCCGGCGAACATCGCTTGTTCACGTTCGCCGCGGCGGGCGAACATATGAGATGTTCGGTCCGCCCCTATACGTCATCATTGAGCAAACTTTGACCCTGTACCTCACAGTCAGCAGACACATTCCAGCCAATCAGCATACCCTCCCTCCCAGACCCTCCCACCTCCTATAAAAAAAGCAAGGACGGCAGCCCCCTTTTAGATTCATTCTGAAGCTGCAGTGTTAGTTAGAGCAGGGAGAGTGCTACTGCTGCCGAATTAATAGGGAAAGCGTTAGCTAGGCCAGTGTTCTGTGTCCACACCAGTCCTCAAAGACTCATCTGCTGTAAGTACAGCGTCCTGACAGCACTCCAAAAAGCCCTTTTTAGGGCTGGTACATCAGTCTGCTTTTATTTATTTTTTCTATATATATATTGCAGTTGCCTGCCCATGTGTGAGAGGCCACAGGCCCACAGACTGTTCTGTGTGCACACCACTCATATCGGGTGGCACAGTGCCTTGCAGATAAAAAAGTCATAAAATTTTTCCTCTGTAATATAATTGCAGTTTCATGCAAAATGAGTATTGGGCCCACTGACTGTACTGTGCCCACTGCTCACCACTCCTAAGGTGGCACAGTACCTTGCAGATAAAAAAAAGTCATTACATTTTTTTCTCTGTAATATAATTGCAGTTGCCTACCAGTGTGTGTCAGGCCCACAGACTGTACTGTGCCCACTGCCCACCACTCATATAGGGTGGCACAGTACCTTGCAGATAAAAAAGTCATTAAATTTTTTCTCTGTAATATAATTGCAGTTGCCTGGCAGTATGTGTCAGGCCCACAGACTGTACTGTTCTTTACAGACGTATTGTTGATGGAGGACATGCAGATCTTTTTAAGTCCTACGCATCACCACAGCCCTTCGGGGTCCACCCTCAGAGAACGACTTGACCGACAGGTAGCAGACTACCTCGCCTTAACTGCAGATATCGACACTCTGAGGAGCGATGAACCCCTTGACTACTAGGTGTGCAGGCTTGACCTGTGGCCTGAGCTATCCCAATTTACGATAGAACTTCTGGCCTGCCCCGCTTCAAGAGTCCTGTCAGAAAGGACCTTCAGCGCAGCAGGAGGTATTGTCACTGAGAAGAGAAGTCGCCTAGGTCAAAAAAGTCTAGATTACCTCACCTTTATTAAGATGAATGAGGCATGGATCCCGAAGGGACTGACAGTGGGGGATGCATTTGACTAACAAAAGGCCTGATGAGATGCCTTAGGCTAAAAATGGTCCCCACGCTGCTGTATTTAATCTCTGCATGCCGGATGACTTGCGTGACTTCTCCGCTACCAACTAGGGTTCAAGCCGCAATGTTTTAGTACACTTTCTGCCTGGAAAACATCAATTTTTCTGGCCACTGCTACAATACCTAATTTTTCAGGCATGTGTACATGCCTAATTTTTCTGGCCTCTGGTGCTGCACTGTGGCTGCAAAAACAAAACAAAAAGAAAGGCACATACATTTGTCAATTCCCCTTCGTGATCGTTACCTTGTTGGGGTGAAGGGGCTTGCGTATCACAATGAAGCGATCACCTCTATGAGTGTGTTGGCAATGTTGGCACACCCCAGATGATAAGGTCGTTGCTTCATTGTGAACAGCCCAAAAGCGATCGGCTGGATAATTTTTCATAGAAAAAACATTTATTTTCTTTGTGATCATTTAAGGTGATCATTAACCACCTCGGCCCTCATAGCTTAAACACCCTTAATGACCAGGCCACTTTTTACACTTCTGACCTACACTACTTTCACCGTTTATTGCTCGGTCATGCAACTTACCACCCAAATGAATTTTACCTCCTTTTCTTCTCACTAATAGAGCTTTCATTTGGTGGTATTTCATTGCTGCTGACATTTTAACTTTTTTTGTTATTAATCGAAATTTAACGATTTTTTTGCAAAAAAATGACATTTTTCACTTTCAGTTGTAAAATTTTGTAAAGACAACGACATCCATATATTAATTTTTCTCAAAATGTATTGTTCTACATGTCTTTGTTAAAAAAAAAATGTTTGGGTAAAAAAAAAATGGTTTGGGTAAAAGTTATAGCGTTTACCAACTATGGTACAAAAATGTGAATTTCCGCTTTTTGAAGCAGCTCTGACTTTCTGAGCACCTGTCATGTTTCCTGAGGTTCTACAATGCCCAGACAGTAGAAAAACCCCACAAATGACCCCATTTCGGAAAGTAGACACCCTAAGGTATTCGCTGATGGGCATAGTGAGTTCATAGAACTTTTTATTTTTTGTCACAAGTTAGTGGAAAATGATTTTTTTTATTTTTATTTTTTTCTTACAAAGTCTCATATTCCACTAACTTGTGACAAAAAATAAAAACTTCCATGAACTCACTATGCCCATCACGAAATACCTTGGGGTGTCTTCTTTTCAAAATGGGCCCAAATGCGTGCGAAGTAGTTTGAAATCAAAATCTGTAAAAAATGGCCGGTGAAATCCGAAAGGTGCTCTTTGGAATGTGGGCCCCTTTGCCCACCTAGGCTGCAGAAAAGTGTCACACATGTGGTATTGCCGTACTCAGGATAAGTTGAGCAATGTGTTTTGGGGTGTCATTTTACATATACCCATGCTGGGTGAGAGAAATATCTTGGTCAAATGCCAACTTTGTATAAAAAAATGGGAAAAATTGTCTTTTGCCAAGATATTTATCTCACCCAGCATGGGTATATGAAAAATGACACCCCAAAACACATTGCCCAACTTCTCCTGAGTACGGCAATACCACATGTGTGACACTTTTTTGCAGCCTAAGTGGGCAAAGGGGCCCACATTCCAAAGAGCACCTTTCGGATTTCACCGGTCATTTTTTACAGATTTTGATTTCAAACTACTTCGCACGCATTTGGGCCCCTAAAATGCCAGGGCAGTATAACTACCCCTCAAGTAACCCCATTTTGGAAAGAAGACACCCCAAGGTATTTCGTGATGGGCCTAGTGAGTTCATGGAAGTTTTTATTTTTTGTCACAAGTTAGTGGAATATGAGACTTTGTAAGAAAAAAAATAAAAATCATCATTTTCCGCTAACTTGTGACAAAAAATAAAAAGTTCTATGAACTCACTATGCCCATCAGCGAATACCTTAGGGTGTCTACTTTCCTAAATGGGGTCATTTGTGGGATGTTTGTACTGTCTGGCCATTGTAGAACCTCAGGAAACATGACAGGTGCTCAGAAAGTCAGAGCTGCTTCAAAAAGCGGAAATTCACATTTTTGTACCATAGTTTGTAAACGCTATAACTTTTACACAAACCTTCTTTTTTTTTTTACCCAAACATTTTTTTTTTATCAAAGACGTGTAGAACAATAAATTTAGAGAAAAATTTATATATGGATGTTGTTTGTTTTGAAAAATTTTACAACTGAAAGTGAAAATGTCATTTTTTTGCAAAAAAATCGTTAAATTTTGATTAATAACCAAAAAAGTTAAAATGTCAGCAGCAATGAAATACCACCAAATGAAAGCTCTATTAGTGAGAAGAAAAGGAGGTAAAATTCATTTGGGTGGTAAGTTGCATGACCGAGCAATAAACGGTGAAAGTAGTGTAGTGCAGAAGTGTAAAAAATGGCCTGGTCATTAAGGGTGTTTAAGCTAGGGGGGGTGAAGTGGTTAAAGTCATTTCCCTAGCCACATTTGTTTGCAGAGCACTTGCCATGCTCTTAACCACATTTTTCTGGCATTTTCAGCCCTCTAGCCCTTTCCATGACATTTTAAGAGCCATAGTGCTCAAAAGTTCGGGTCCCCATTGACTTCAATGGGGTTCAGGGTCAAGTTCGGGTCAAGTTCGGGTCCCGAACTCAAACTTTTTTGTGAAGTTCGGCCGAACCCATCGAACCCGAACATCCAGGTGTCCGCTCAACTCTAATTATATGTTATCATCTATCTATTCATTAAAAAAGTGCAAAGGTGTGATGCTTTCTATATTTATTTATTTATATAGAAACTACCATTCTTAGTTTTGTATAAAGTCAATGTGTATATGATCTAATGTCTATTTATAAAGATAAAAAAGGAACCAAAGCACCACCCTTAAAATATGGCTTTTTACAGCATTATAAGTATTCTACTTCTACTCTCATGATAGAACTCCCAGGTTTTTAATCTAAAATAGCATCAGCTTTTAATTATCAATTGTAGAACTGTAGGGGCCATTTATCATGAGGTGAATATTTGAAGTCGGTTTTGCTTGAGCCTGTTTTGGTGTACTTTATGCCACATTTATCAAATGTTGCATGTTGTTTCATAAATTTATCTTATTCTTAAATCTAATACTTTTGTCGAGAAAAACTACTTCAGTTTTCCTCCTTTATACTCCTACTGGAGTGAGATTGTGACTTTTTGTAATTTTATAAAAGAGTCTCATTGATAAATCTGGAGTAAATCGCATTAGCATGGCTAACCATGCCCACTTCCCCACTCATACATGTTCCAAAACTGGAGTGAGTTGTGTAAAAATGCAAAAAGTCACAAAACTTTTTTGCAAGCCATTTTGTGACTTTTTGAAGGAAGAATTCTGGAATGAAAACATGATAAATTAGGGCCTGTATGTAAATATACCAAGTGTAATAAAGTAGTTAAATTTCAAAAAATAAGGGCAGGTTCGCATTTGCGTTATTCGGCCATTAATAACGGAAAAAAACTGAACTGTTATATGTGCCCATAGACATGTATTAGGACGGAGCAAAACTGAATGCCTCTTAAAGGTTTAAGTTTTGCATTCCGTCATATTCCATTATAACTCTGTTATAATGGAATCCTATAACGGAATTTATAACCCAAATGCAAACCCGTATTTAGTGTGTTCGTTAAGCAAAATTGTTCTAATGTGACCTGATACTAATAAGATCTAATAGTTGATGGGCTTGTCACATCAATGTCATAATCTTCCCCAAGTTATATATCAAGTTCTAAGCAGGTATATTCTTGAAATGTAATCAGCTGCTTTTATTTTAGACTACAAATAGTACCCTTTAACGTTCTGTGACATACTATTACGGCACAGAGTGCAGGAACCTAATGTTCTGTGCAATAATAGCATATCTAAGTGATAGTGTTATCTCTGGATCTGGGCCCAAGCCGTTGCTTTTGGGTGCTTTTGCGGCTTGACAAGCCACAGCAATTCTCTTTTTTTGGTGCAATAATGTACAGTCTGCATAGTTATTTCTACAGGTCACAGTTTCTCTCTCCTCAAGAGGCATTCCACACACTTAGGGGGAGATTTATTATGTCCATTGTGCCTGAATAGTGGCATTAAAAAGTTGCAAACTATGTGCTTGCAACTTTTACTCCACCCTTATGTAAATGAAGCCAGAAATCTACGGCATCTCTGAGCTGTTATAGATTTCAGTTTAGGTGCATAGACTGCCACAAAACTCATCAGTCTTGATAAATCGCCCCTTTAGACTCATAAGCCACTCTCCTTTCCTGACTTGGCATCTCTACAGGTCGTAAGAAACTCAGGGTCACAGGAGCTAGGAAATGTAAGTTGTCTAACCCTGCTCCCTGCTACCCTTCTCAGCTGTAGGTGTTACCTCTCAGACCCTCTCTGGAGGGTGTACTATTTAGTGAGCCCCACTCTCCTGCTACTGCTACAGTAACTAACTACAACATAGTGTACAGGTGGTCCTCTCCTCCATCTGCAGCATCTCCCAGCACTTCCTCGATGCTGCTTGATGCTACTGACTATGAGGTCCTGTCTGGCACCATCTGGGTCTCTGAGGAATGTGCTCCCCAGTCAGATGGGGATGCCTTAGGTGTGACCCCTCCACTGTGTTTTCAATATTGAACAGTGCGGATTATCCACATCCTGCCTGAAGGTATATGACTCGCAGGGGCATCACTCTATCTCTACCATCTCACCATTCTGTATATACATCTACTGTATGCATGGCCTCAGAATACAATGCGTTTAAACCACATTGGTGCATACATGACCTTGCTTGCATCTCACAGCATTATAAGACACACCACCTGACATCACAACATGACTAGGGATGAGTGAACCCGGACTGCCACGTTTGGGACCGTACCAGACATTTGGGTGTCCGTGTACCGAACCCGAACCTGGATTTTGGTGCCAAAGTCCGTGTCTGGGTTTAATGTTCGTACTTTAAATAGAGCTTGTTGAAAGGCTGCAGTGCAATTCTGGATCACATGGTGCGCCACCATTGTGCTCTGACTAGTGTAGGGACAGGATGCTGCTGCAGGCAGGGAAAGTGTTAGGCCTTTATTTTCTTTTTTATAGATCTGAGGGTGACCTGTAGGGCATTATTAAGGGGTGCAATACAGCTCCTTTGCACCAGTGAGACAGAAATACCATACTTAACCATGCTGTTCATTCTGAGGGTGATGTGTTGGCATTTTTTTTTTGTTCAATCCTACTACTTTGCACCAGTGACAGGGAGATATAATAATCAGTCTGTTAAATGTGTGGGTGAGATATACCTATTTTTTTTGTGAAAAAACCTTTACTTGACAATGTCAAAGGGATATATAATAGTTATTTAGCCGGTTAATAGGGTTGGTGTGTGCTAACTTTTTTTTGGGGTTTTAAAATAAACTGTACTTGCCACCGTCAAAGGGAATATATAACAGTTATTCAGCCGGTTAATTAGGTCGGTGTCACCTACCTATATTTGGGGTTGATTATACTTGCCTTCGTCAAAGGGAATATATAACAGTTATTCAGCCGGTTAATTGGGTCGGCGTCAACTACCTATATTTGTTTAAAATACACTATACTTTCCACCGTCAAAGGGAATATATATATATATATAAAAAGAAAATAATGGCGGCACCGGAAGAATAACACAAGGAGGGTGCTATGTCAGGTGAACGGCATTATTTCCGTTTTTTGCGCTACTCTGTTCATTATCAGTCTATGCGCACACACAGTGATCAACATTAGCTACCTTTTTCTTGTTTGATTTAAGTATTGTCATTCTGCGCATATTCTCACCGTTACCTGTGAGGTTATCACACTACATCGCGTATTTGATGCGGTCTAGTGTCTGCGCTTCTTCCCATTTGAGGTTTTTACCACTTCCAAGATGGCCGACATAGCTTTTTACACTTATGCGCATGCGCCGGTTACGTCATGTGAGGAAGTTACATCTTACTCCTCACGCGACTTGGCGCCTGCGCACTGCATCCACCTGAACGCCGGACGTGGCGGTGGTCGACATGTGTGGCATCGAGCGGCACCGGGTATGTCATCGCTCCTCCTCCCTTTGGCAGCATCATTTTGTCCTTCCCACTTATTATATATTCCAGTACACACCTGATATATATTGATTAACCAATTTACCTTTATGCACTTTTTTGCGATTACACATTCACTTTATAATGTATTTGATATATACCACTGATTCATCGATATATTGTATACTGCTATACTTACGTTTTTATGTATTATATATGCACTATTTGCACTTTATTGTATTTGGCTGATAATTGATTACACTGTGATGTCATAGGGGTTGGCCTATATATACCCCCTTTTGTATTGTGTTCATTGCTTGACAAAGGCTCTTGTATGAGCTGAAACGTTGCCATCCACATGGGTGAATAAACACCATCAACTTTTACTTGGAGTGCTGTCCGTTTTTTCATCTTCTATATATATATATATATATATATATATATATATATAACAGTTATTCAGCCTATTAATTGGGTCGGTGTGAGCTACCTATATTTGGGGTTGAAAATACACTGTACTTGCTATCGTCAAAGGGAATATATAATAGTTATTCAGCCGGTTAATTGGGTCGGTTTGACCTACCTATATTTTTATGGCTTAAAATACACTGTACTTGCCAACATCAAAGGGAATATATAACAGTTATTTAGCAGGATAATTGGGTCGGTATGACCTACTTATATTTGGGGTTGAAAATACACTGTACTTGCCACAGTGAAAGGTAATATTTAATAGTTATTCATCCTGTTAATTGGGTCGGTGTGACCTACCTATATATATATTTTTTGTTTAAAATACACTGTACTTGCCACCATCAAAGGTAATATATAACAGTTATTCAGCCGGTTAATTGGGTCGGTGTGACCTACCTATATTTGGGGTTCAAAATAAACTGTACTTGCCACCGTCAAGGGGAATATGTAATAGTTATTCAGCCAGTTAATTGGGTTGGTGTGACCTACCTATATATATATATATATATATATATATATATATATATATATATATATATATTTATTTATTTATTTTTTTAAATACACTGTACTACCTATATATATTTTTTTGGTTTAAAATACATTGTACTTTCCACCATCAAGGGGAATATATAATAGTTATTCAGCTGGTTAGTTGGGTCGGTGTGACTTACCTATATATATATTATTTTTTTTTTAAATACACTGTACTTGCCAACGTCAAAGGGAACATATAACAGTTATTAAGCTGGTTAATTGGGTCGGTGTTACCTACCTAAATATATTTGTTTGTTTAAAATACACTGTACTTGCCAACATCAAAGGAAATATATGACAATTATTCAGCCGGTTTATTGGGTCGCTGTAACCTAACTATATTTTGGGTTGAAAATACACTGTACTTTCTACTGTCAAGGGGAATGTATAATAGTTATTCAGCTGGTTAGTTGGGTCGGTGTGACCTACCTATATATATATTTTTTTGTTTAAAATACACTGTACTTGTCAATGTCAAAGGGAACATATAACAGTTATTAAGCTGGTTAATTGGGTCGGTGTTACCTACCTAAATATATTTGTTTGTTTAAAATACACTGTACTTGCCAACATCAAAGGAAATATATGACAGTTATTCAGCCGGTTTATTGGGTCGCTGTGACCTAACTATATTTTGGGTTGAAAATACACTGTAATTTCTACTGTCAAGGGGAATGTATAATAGTTATTCAGCTGGTTAATTGGGTCGGTGTGACCTACCTATATATATATTTTTTTGTTTAAAATACACTGTACTTGTCAATGTCAAAGGGAATATATAACAGTTATTCAGCCGGTTAAATGGGTCGGTGTAACCTACCAATATATTTTATTTTGTTTAAAATACTCTGTACTTGCCAACGTCAAAGGAAATTTATAATAGTTATTCAGCCGGTTAGTTGGGTTGGTGTGGCCTACCTATATATTTTTTGTTTAAAATACACTGTACTTGCCAACATCAAAGGGAATATATAACAGTTATTCAGCCGGTTAATTGGGATGGTGTGGCTTACCTATATTTGGGGTTGAAAATACACTGTACTTTCTACTATCAAGGGGAACATATAATAGTTATTCAGCCAGATAATTGGGTCCGTGTGACCTACCTATATATATTTTTTTTGTTTAAAATACACTGTACTTACCAACGTCAAAGGGAATATATAACAGTTATTCAGACGGTTAATTGGGTCGTGTGACTTACCTGTATATTTTTTTGGGTTGAAAATACACTGTACTTGCCAACGTCCAAGGGAATATATAACAGTTATTCAGGTGGATAACCCCTTAAGGACCCTTGCCGTACATGTACATCACAGCTGGACGTCACTTAAGGACTAGTAACATATATGCACGGCAGGCTGATCGGGCAGGTGCAGGAGCCAGCATACGCCAGCATTGGTGAAAACACAGATGTCGGCGCGTTAACCCCTTGTACCCTCCGCTTCCCCATTGGGTTCCCGCGCTGAAGTGGCTGAGACCCAATGGCAGAGAAGGCAAGCCCGATGCCTTCCATAGGCATTGGAGCTTGTCTTCTATGGAAGCCTGTGAGATCCAAACCCTTAGCCTGGGTCTTACAGGCAGGCTGTCAGCATAAAAGCTGACAGCCAATGCATTACAATAAAGGTTGTATTGTAATGCATTGCAGAGTGGATCGGACCCCAGAAATTGAAGTCCCAGAGTGGAGCAAAAATAAAAAGTTAGAAAAAAGTTACAAAAGTGTTTTTCATTATAAAATAATAAAGTTTCAAGTAAATTAAAAATTTCCCAAAAGAAAACACATAAAATTGTAAAAAAAAAAGAATAGAACCCCCCCCCCGACAAATTGGGTATTGCCGTGTCCGTAACGAAAAAATATTGGGTATTGCCGTGTCAGCTATACAAAAATATCACATTATCCACCCCCTCAGCTGAAAGCTATAGAAAAAAATTAAATAAAATAAATAAAAACTGTGCTAAAACAATACATTTTTGTCACCTTACATCACAAAAAGTGTAATACCAAGCGATCAAAAAGTCATATGCACCCTAAAATAGTGCCAATAAATTTGTCACCTCATCCCGCAAAAAATGAGACCCTACTTAAAACAATCGGGCAAAAAAAATAATAATAATATGGCTCTCCGAATATGAACAAATTAAAACATATTTTTTTAAATGCTGTTATAGTGTAAAACTTAAATAAATAAAAAAAGTATACATATTAGGTATCACTGCGTCCGAAAGAACCTGCTGTATAAAAATATCACATGAACTAACCCCTCAGGTGAACACCGTAAAAATAAAAAAACTGTAAAAAAAGCCATTTTTAGTCACCTTACATCACAAAAAGTGTAATACCAAGCAATCAAAGAGTAATAAGCACCCTAAAATCATACCAATCAAACTGTCATCTGATCCCGCAAAAAATGAGACCCTACTTAAAATAATCGCCCAAAAAGAAAAAAAAAACAATGGCTCTCAGAATATGGAGTCACTAAAACAGGATTTTTTTTTTGTTTAAAAAATGCTGTTATTTTTTAAACTAAAATAAAAAAAAAGTACGGATGTAGTAGAGTTTACACTCATGATTTATAAAACGTCTTATCTAAACTAACTGCGTTAAGCAAACACCTTCAATTGCTTTTCAATGGCTTTTGTCTCAAGATAACGTGATGAGTTAAGAAGTTAAGTGCTAACCCTGCTACATCTGTATACATATTAGGTATTATCACTTCTATAAAAACCTTCTGTATAAAAATATCACATGACTAGTGTTGAGCGAACAGTTCGAGCATAGTTCGGGTCCGTACCGAATTTTGGGGTGTTCGTGACACGGACCCGAACCCGAACTTTTTCGTAAAAGTTCGGGTTCGGGTTCGTCGTTCGGCATGTATTTTGGCGCATTTTGAAAGGCTGCAAAGCAGCCAATCAACATGCATCATACTACTTGCCCTAAGATGCCATCGCAGCCATGCCTACTATTGGCAAGGCTGTGATTGGCCGGTTAGCATGTGACTCAGCATGTGACTCAGCCTCTTATAAGCTTGTGCGCACGTCGGGACGTGCTCACTCCCGATGTGAATAGAACAGGGTTAGACGCAGCTGATGCTAGGGCGAGAATAGGCAGGGATAATTGAATAACTGGAAGCAAATTTCTCTCCTCCACCTGTGATTCATCTGAACAACTGCAGCTGAGCTGCTTTTTTGATAGGGATTGGCTATTTTTAGAGTGGCCAGAGTGATTTTTCCATCCACATGTACCCGGGCTGACCGCCGGCCGCCATTTTGCGACTTGTAGTGCTGCAGCAGAAGCTGCCACAGTGTGCATTCCAAAGCTCCAAACAAGTCAGACATCTACACCTGGGATTCAGACCAATAGCGATTTAGCAGCACAGTCCAAGGCTATTTTTTTTAAAGGTTGTGCAGACCATTTTGTGGCACATGTTACTGGGCTGATAGGCGGCGGCTATCTTGGGACTAGTGCTGCAGCACAATCTCTCCCAACGTCCATTAATCACTTGTAATAGTGGTCTGTGCCATAGAAATCCTACATCAGGGACTTGGGTGTGCTTGTGTCACCCCTACTAATACCAGTCCACCTGTAATCCATACAGTGAAAAGCCATAAAGTATTCCAGTGAGGGAATTTTTTTTTTATTTAAAAAAGGCCAAGTTAGTTTATCTGGCGTTCAATATACTAGATACAGTTAGGCCTGCGTTTCATACATCTGGAATTAGCAAACTAATGTGCTGGGGTTGGGAAAACATATATGTACCCATACTAGAATCTGTCAAAGAAAGCGGTACTCACATATAACAGTCATTCCATCTGTAATCCATACAGTCAAAAGACTGAAAGTATTCCAGTGAGGGAATTTTTTTTATTTAAAAAAGGCCAAGTTAGTTTATCTGGCGTTCAATATACTAGATACAGTTAGGCCTGCGTTTCATACATCTGGAATTAGCAAACTAATGTGCTGGGGTTGGGAAAACATATATGTACCCATACTAGAATCTGTCAAAGAAAGCGGTACTCACATATAACAGTCATTCCATCTGTAATCCATACAGTCAAAAGACTGAAAGTATTCCAGTGAGGGAATTTTTTTTTTATTTAAAAAAGGCCAAGTCAGTTTATCTGGCGTTCAATATACTAGATACAGTTAGGCCTGCGTTTCATACATCTGGAATTAGCAAACTAATGTGCTGGGGTTGGGAAAACATATATGTACCCATACTAGAATCTGTCAAAGAAAGCGGTACTCACATATAACAGTCATTCCATCTGTAATCCATACAGTCAAAAGACTGAAAGTATTCCAGTGAGGGAATTTTTTTTATTTAAAAAAGGCCAAGTTAGTTTATCTGGCGTTCAATATACTAGATACAGTTAGGCCTGCGTTTCATACATCTGGAATTAGCAAACTAATGTGCTGGGGTTGGGAAAACATATATGTACCCATACTAGAATCTGTCAAAGAAAGCGGTACTCACATATAACAGTCATTCCATCTGTAATCCATACAGTCAAAAGACTGAAAGTATTCCAGTGAGGGAATTTTTTTTTTATTTAAAAAAGGCCAAGTTAGTTTATCTGGCGTTCAATATACTAGATACAGTTAGGCCTGCGTTTCATACATCTGGAATTAGCAAACTAATGTGCTGGGGTTGGGAAAACATATATGTACCCATACTAGAATCTGTCAAAGAAAGCGATACTCACATATAACAGTCATTCCATCTGTAATCCATACAGTCAAAAGACTGAAAGTATTCCAGTGAGGGAATTTTTTTTATTTAAAAAAGGCCAAGTTAGTTTATCTGGCGTTCAATATACTAGATACAGTTAGGCCTGCGTTTCATACATCTGGAATTAGCAAACTAATTTGCTGGGGTTGGGAAAACATATATGTACCCATACTAGAATCTGTCAAAGAATGCGGTACTCACATATAACAGTCATTCCATCTGTAATCCATACAGTCAAAAGACTGAAAGTATTCCAGTGAGGGAATTTTTTTTATTTAAAAAAGGCCAAGTTAGTTTATCTGGCGTTCAATATACTAGATACAGTTAGGCCTGCGTTTCATACATCTGGAATTAGCAAACTAATTTGCTGGGGTTGGGAAAACATATATGTACCCATACTAGAATCTGTCAAAGAAAGCGGTACTCACATATAACAGTCATTCCATCTGTAATCCATACAGTCAAAAGACTGAAAGTATTCCAGTGAGGGAATTTTTTTTATTTAAAAAAGGCCAAGTTAGTTTATCTGGCGTTCAATATACTAGATACAGTTAGGCCTGCGTTTCATACATCTGGAATTAGCAAACTAATTTGCTGGGGTTGGGAAAACATATATGTACCCATACTAGAATCTGTCAAAGAAAGCGGTACTCACATATAACAGTCATTCCATCTGTAATCCATACAGTCAAAAGACTGAAAGTATTCCAGTGAGGGAATTTTTTTTATTTAAAAAAGGCCAAGTTAGTTTATCTGGCGTTCAATATACTAGATACAGTTAGGCCTGCGTTTCATACATCTGGAATTAGCAAACTAATTTGCTGGGGTTGGGAAAACATATATGTACCCATACTAGAATCTGTCAAAGAAAGCGGTACTCACATATAACAGTCATTCCATCTGTAATCCATACAGTCAAAAGACTGAAAGTATTCCAGTGAGGGAATTTTTTTTTTATTTAAAAAAGGCCAAGTTAGTTTATCTGGCGTTCAATATACTAGATACAGTTAGGCCTGCGTTTCATACATCTGGATTTAGCAAACTAATGTGCTGGGGTTGGGAAAACATATATGTACCCATACTAGAATCTGTCAAAGAAAGCGGTACTCACATATAACAGTCATTCCATCTGTAATCCATACAGTCAAAAGACTGAAAGTATTCCAGTGAGGGAATTTTTTTTATTTAAAAAAGGCCAAGTTAGTTTATCTGGCGTTCAATATACTAGATACAGTTAGGCCTGCGTTTCATACATCTGGAATTAGCAAACTAATGTGCTGGGGTTGGGAAAACATATATGTACCCATACTAGAATCTGTCAAAGAAAGCGGTACTCACATATAACAGTCATTCCATCTGTAATCCATACAGTCAAAAGACTGAAAGTATTCCAGTGAGGGAATTTTTTTTATTTAAAAAAGGCCAAGTTAGTTTATCTGGCGTTCAATATACTAGATACAGTTAGGCCTGCGTTTCATACATCTGGAATTAGCAAACTAATGTGCTGGGGTTGGGAAAACATATATGTACCCATACTAGAATCTGTCAAAGAAAGCGGTACTCACATATAACAGTCATTCCATCTGTAATCCATACAGTCAAAAGACTGAAAGTATTCCAGTGAGGGAATTTTTTTTATTTAAAAAAGGCCAAGTTAGTTTATCTGGCGTTCAATATACTAGATACAGTTAGGCCTGCGTTTCATAAATCTGGAATTAGCAAACTAATGTGCTGGGGTTGGGAAAACATATATGTACCCATACTAGAATCTGTCAAAGAAAGCGGTACTCACATATAACAGTCATTCCATCTGTAATCCATACAGTCAAAAGACTGAAAGTATTCCAGTGAGGGAATTTTTTTTATTTAAAAAAGGCCAAGTTAGTTTATCTGGCGTTCAATATACTAGATACAGTTAGGCCTGCGTTTCATACATCTGGAATTAGCAAACTAATGTGCTGGGGTTGGGAAAACATATATGTACCCATACTAGAATCTGTCAAAGAAAGCGGTACTCACATATAACAGTCATTCCATCTGTAATCCATACAGTCAAAAGACTGAAAGTATTCCAGTGAGGGAATTTTTTTTATTTAAAAAAGGCCAAGTTAGTTTATCTGGCGTTCAATATACTAGATACAGTTAGGCCTGCGTTTCATACATCTGGAATTAGCAAACTAATGTGCTGGGGTTGGGAAAACATATATGTACCCATACTAGAATCTGTCAAAGAAAGCGGTACTCACATATAACAGTCATTCCATCTGTAATCCATACAGTCAAAAGACTGAAAGTATTCCAGTGAGGGAATTTTTTTTATTTAAAAAAGGCCAAGTTAGTTTATCTGGCGTTCAATATACTAGATACAGTTAGGCCTGCGTTTCATACATCTGGAATTAGCAAACTAATTTGCTGGGGTTGGGAAAACATATATGTACCCATACTAGAATCTGTCAAAGAAAGCGGTACTCACATATAACAGTCATTCCATCTGTAATCCATACAGTCAAAAGACTGAAAGTATTCCAGTGAGGGGATTTTGCTTATAAAAAATATATTTCATTGTGGTGCGAGTTGAATCGCAACAATGAAGAAAAATACTATTAAGGGACGAGGACGCGGTCGTGGTGGTGTCCGTGGAGCCTCTGTTGCTGGTAGAGGACGTGGCTGTTCGGCCCCAGGCGCACACAGTAGGGAACGAACTCCCTCAACTAGCCGGCAGAATGTACCGCAATATCTCGTGGGGCACAATGCCGCTCTTAGGATGGTAAGGCCTGAGCAGGTACAGGCATTAATTGATTGGGTGGCCGACAGTGCTTCCAGCACGTTCACCACATGGTCTTCCACCCAGTCTTCTGCGGAAAGCGCACAGGTGGCACCTGAAAACCAAGCCCATCAGTCTGTCACATCACCCCCAAGCATATCAGGGAAACGGTCTGAGCCACAAGTTATGCAGCAGTCTCTTCTTCTGTTTGAAGACTCTGCTTCCAGGGTTTCCCAGGGGCGTCCACCTAGCCCTTCCCCAGTGGAGGAAGACATACCATGCACTGACGCACAACCACTTATGTCTCCAGATGAAGAGGACATGGGAATACCACCACAGCAGAGTCACCGACTCTCTGATGATGACGAAACACAGGTGCCCACTGCCGCGTCTTTTTGCAGTGTGCAGACTGAACAGGAGGAGGTCAGGGAGGGAGACTGGGTGGAAGACGATGCAGAGGACGATGAGGTCTTAGACCCCACATGGACTGAAGGTCGTGGCGATGACTTTCACAGTTCAGAGGAAGAGGTAGTGGTGAGACCGAGACAACAGCGAAGCCAAAGAGGGAGCAGGGGGCCAAAGCAGACGAGCCGCCGCCCCCAGAGTTCGCCTGCTACTGGACATCGCCAACAGGGACCCAGCCCCACAAAGGCAGCTTCAAAGAGTTCCCTGGCATGGCACTTCTTTAAACAATGTCCTACCGACAAGACCCGAGTGACTTGCACGCTCTGCCATCAGAGCCTGAGGCGAGGCATTAACGTTCTGAACCTCAGCACAACCTGCATGACCAGGCATCTACATGCAAAGCATGAACTGCAGTGGGGTACACACCTTAAAAACCAGGCACTCGCTGAGGCTCCCCCTGCTCCCTCTACCGCTGCTGCCTCGGCTTCTGCCTCGAGAGGAATGTTGCCACCTGCCGAGCAGCAAACAGAGGATGTGCCACCGACACCACCACCACCGCCACCGTCAACTAGCGTCTCCACTATATCACACAGCAGCGTTCAGCTCTCAATATCTCAAACCTTAGAGAGGAAGCGCAAATTCCCCCCGAGTCACCCTCGAGCCCTTGGCCTGAACGCCAGCATTTCTAAACTGCTGGCCTTTGAAATGCTGTCATTCCGGCTGGTGGACACAGACAGCTTCAAAAAGCTGATGGCCATGGCTGTCCCGCAGTATGTGGTTCCCAGCCGCCACTACTTCTCCAAGACAGCCGTGCCTTCCCTGCACATGCAAGTGTCCGATAAAATCAAGTGTGCACTGCGCAACGCCATTTGTGGCAAGGTCCACCTAACCACAGATACGTGGACCAGTAAGCACGGCCAGGGACGCTATATCTCACTAACTGCACACTGGATGAATGTAGTGGCGGCTGGGCCCCCGGCGGACAGTTCCTTGGCGCACGTCCTTCCGCCCCCTAGGATCGCAGGGCATCATTCTCTGCCTCCTGTAGCCTCCTCCTCCTACTCGGCTTCCTCCTCCACTGCTTCCACCAGCCACACACCTTCACCACCAACTTCAGCACAGCCCGGGGTAAACGTCAGCAGGCCATTCTGAAACTCATATGTTTGGGGGACAGGCCCCACACCGCACAGGAGTTGTGGCGGGGTATTGAACAACAGACCGACGAGTGGTTTCTGCCGGTGGGCCTCAAGCCAGGCCTGGTGGTATGCGATAATGGGCGAAATCTCGTGGCAGCTCTGGGACTAGCCGGTTTGACGCACATCCCTTGCCTGGCGCATGTGCTGAACTTGGTGGTGCAGAGGTTCATTCACCACTACCCCAACATGTCAGAGCTGCTGCATAAAGTGCTGGCCGTCTGTGCGCGCTTCCGCCGTTCACATCCTGCCGCTGCTCGCCTGTCTGTGCTACAGCGGAACTTCGGCCTTCCCGCTCACCGCCTCATATGCGACGTGCCCACCCGGTGGAACTCCACCTTGCACATGCTGGAGAGACTGTGCGAGCAGCAGCAGGCCATAGTGGAGTTTCAGCTGCAGCACGCTCGCGTCAGTCGTACTGCCGAACAGCACCACTTCACCACCAATGATTGGGCCTCCATGCGAGACCTGTGTGCCCTGCTGCGCTGTTTCGAGTACTCCACCAACATGGCCAGTGGCGATGACACTGTTATCAGCGTTACAATACCACTTCTATGTCTCCTTGAGAAAACACTTAGGGCAATGATGTTAGAGGAGGTGGCCCAGGTGGAGGAGGATGAGGGCTCGTTTCTAACACTTTCGGGCCAGTCTGTTCGAAGTGGCTCAGAGGGAGGTTTGTTTAAGCAGCAGAGGACAGGTTCACAAGTCGCCAGCCAAGGCACTGTACTGGAGGACGAGGAGGATGAGGAGGAGGAGGTGGAGGGGGCGAGGATGACGCAAGTTCACAGCGGGGTGGCAGCCCAGGCCCATCACTGGTGCGTGGCTGGGGGGATACGGTGGACGATGACGATACGCCTCCCACAGAGGACAGCTTGTCCTTACCCATGGGTAGCCTGGCCCACATGAGCGAATATATGCTAAAATGCCTGCGCAACGACAGCAGAGTTGCCCACGTTTTAACGTGTGCAGACTACTGGGTGGCCACCCTGCTGGATCCCCGGTATAAAGACAATGTGCCCACTTTAATTCCTGAACTGGAGCGCGACCGTAAGATGCGCGAGTACAAGCGCACGCTGATAGAGGCGCTCTTGAGAGCATTCCCACATGTCACAGGGGAACAGGTGGAAGGTGAAGGCAGAGGAGTGGCAAGAGGTCGCCAACGCAGCTGTGTCACGGCCAGCTCATCTGAGGGCAGGGTTAGCATGGCAGAAATGTGGAAAAGTTTTGTCTCCACGCCACAGCTATCTGCACCGACACCTGATACGGAACGTGTTAGCAGGAGGCAGCATTTCACTAACATGGTTGAACAGTATGTCTGCACACCCCTCCACATCCTGACGGATGGTTCGGCCCCATTCAACTACTGGGTTTCGAAATTGTCCACGTGGCCAGAGTTAGCATGTTATGCCTTGGAGGTGCTTTCCTGCCCGGCGGCCAGCGTTTTATCTGAACGCGTATTCAGCACGGCAGGGGGCGTCATTACTGACAAGCGCAGCCGCCTGTCCACAGCCAACGTGGACAAGCTGACCTTCATAAAGATGAACCAGGCATGGATCCCACAGGACCTGTCCCTCCCTTGTGCAGAGTAGTCCTTATTAACTGCCTAAAACATGTCTTGTTGTGCTACGGGCCACTTCTTTATTTGATACAAATTTTATGAAACCCACAGTTGAATGAAACTCTTCTCTGTCTGGGCGCCGGGGCCTAACCAGATGAAAGTGGCCGGTTAAACTAACGGGTGACATGAAGCCATAACCTCTGCCATGCTACCTCTGTCTTCTGTCTGGGTGCTGAGGCCTAAGTCAAATAAAGCGGTCTTCTGCTGTGCTGGGGGATATGAAGCTAATCTCTGACCTCTCTCCTCTGTCTGGGTCCAAAGGCCTAAATCACTGAAAGAGGCCTTCTCCTGTGGTGTGTGATATGATGCCAGAATATGTGCTGTGGGGCCTCTCTCCTCTTCCTGGGTGCAGGGGTCAAATAAACTAAATTGTGGCCTACTCCTGTGGTGGTTGATATGATGCCTGATTCTCTGATGTGGAACCTCTCTCCTCTGTTTGGGTGAAGGGGTCAAAGTAACTAAATGGTGGCTTCTCCTGTGGTGGCTGATATGATGCCAGAATATGTGCTGTGGTGCCTCTCTCCTCTTCCTGGGTGCAGGGGTCAAAGTAACTAAATGGTGGCTTCTCCTGTGGTGGCTGATATGATGCCAGAATATGTGCTGTGGGGCCTCTCTCCTCTTCCTGGGTGCGGGGGTCAAAGTAACTCAATGGTGGCTTCTCCTGTGGTGGCTGATATGATGCCAGAATATGTGCTGTGGTGCCTCTCTCCTCTGTCTGGGTCCAAAGGCCTAAATCACTGAAAGAGGCCTTCTCCTGTGGTGTGTGATATGATGCCTGAATATGTGCTGTGGTGCCTCTTTCCTCTTCCTGGGTGCGGGGGTCAAAGTAACTCAATGGTGGCTTCTCCTGTGGTGGCTGATATGATGCCAGAATATGTGCTGTGGGGCCTCTCTCCTCTTCCTGGGTGCAGGGGTCAAAGTAACTCAATGGTGGCTTCTCCTGTGCTGATTGATATAAAGCTGATGGTTGTGCCATCTGACATGGTTGCCAGGGTCTGATTCAATGGGGGCCTACTCCTGTGGTGGGTGATCTAAATGCCTGATTCTCTGCTGTGAAACCTCTCTCCTCCGTCTGGGTGTAGGGGTCAAAGTCTTTCAAAGTCGCCTTCTCCTGTGCTGATTGATATGAAGCTGATGGTTGTGCCATCTGACATGGTTGCCGGGGTCCCATTAAATTGTGGCCTACTCCTGTGGTGGTTGATATGATGCCTGATTCTCTGATGTGGAACCTCTCTCCTCTGTTTGGGTGAAGGGGTCAAAGTAACTAAATGGTGGCTTCTCCTGTGGTGGCTGATATGATGCCAGAATATGTGCTGTGGGGCCTCTCTCCTCTTCCTGGGTGCAGGGGTCAAAGTAACTCAATGGTGGCTTCTCCTGTGGTGGCTGATATGATGCCAGAATATGTGCTGTGGTGCCTCTCTCCTCTTCCTGGGTGCGGGGGTCAAAGTAACTCAATGGTGGCTTCTCCTGTGGTGGCTGATATGATGCCAGAATATGTGCTGTGGTGCCTCTCTCCTCTTCCTGGGTGCGGGGGTCAAAGTAACTCAATGGTGGCTTCTCCTGTGGTGGCTGATATGATGCCAGAATATGTGCTGTGGTGCCTCTCTCCTCTTCCTGGGTGCAGGGGTCAAAGTAACTAAATGGTGGCTTCTCCTGTGGTGGTTGATATGATGCCTGATTCTCTGCTGTGAAACCTCTCTCCTCCATCTGGGTGTAGGGGTCAAAGTCTTTCAAAGTCGCCTTCTCCTGTGCTGATTGATATAAAGCTGATGGTTGTGCCATCTGACATGGTTGCCAGGGTCTGATTCAATGGGGGCCTACTCCTGTGGTGGGTGATCTAAATGCCTGATTCTCTGCTGTGAAACCTCTCTCCTCCGTCTGGGTGTAGGGGTCAAAGTCTTTCAAAGTCGCCTTCTCCTGTGCTGATTGATATGAAGCTGATGGTTGTGCCATCTGACATGGTTGCCGGGGTCCCATTAAATTGTGGCCTACTCCTGTGGTGGTTGATATGATGCCTGATTCTCTGATGTGGAACCTCTCTCCTCTGTTTGGGTGAAGGGGTCGAAGTAACTAAATGGTGGCTTCTCCTGTGGTGGCTGATATGATGCCAGAATATGTGCTGTGGGGCCTCTCTCCTCTTCCTGGGTGCAGGGGTCAAAGTAACTCAATGGTGGCTTCTCCTGTGGTGGCTGATATGATGCCAGAATATGTGCTGTGGTGCCTCTCTCCTCTTCCTGGGTGCGGGGGTCAAAGTAACTCAATGGTGGCTTCTCCTGTGGTGGCTGATATGATGCCAGAATATGTGCTGTGGTGCCTCTCTCCTCTTCCTGGGTGCGGGGGTCAAAGTAACTCAATGGTGGCTTCTCCTGTGGTGGCTGATATGATGCCAGAATATGTGCTGTGGTGCCTCTCTCCTCTTCCTGGGTGTGGGGGTCAAAGTAACTCAATGGTGGCTTCTCCTGTGGTGGCTGATATGATGCCAGAATATGTGCTGTGGTGCCTCTCTCCTCTTCCTGGGTGCAGGGGTCAAAGTAACTAAATGGTGGCTTCTCCTGTGGTGGTTGATATGATGCCTGATTCTCTGCTGTGAAACCTCTCTCCTCCATCTGGGTGTAGGGGTCAAAGTCTTTCAAAGTCGCCTTCTCCTGTGCTGATTGATATAAAGCTGATGGTTGTGCCATCTGACATGGTTGCCAGGGTCTGATTCAATGGGGGGCCTACTCCTGTGGTGGGTGATCTAAATGCCTGATTCTCTGCTGTGAAACCTCTCTCCTCCATCTGGGTGTAGGGGTCAAAGTCTTTCAAAGTCGCCTTCTCCTGTGCTGATTGATATGAAGCTGATGGTTGTGCCATCTGACATGGTTGCCGGGGTCCCATTAAATTGGGGCCTACTCCTGTGGTGGGTGATCTAAATGCCTGATTCTCTGCTTTGAAACCTCTCTCCTCCGTCCGGGTGTAGGGGTCAAAGTCTGTCAAAGTCGCCTTCTCCTGTGCTGATTGATATAAAGCTTATGCTTGTGCCATCTGACATGGTTGCCGGGGTCTGATTCAATGGTGGCCTACTCCTGTGGTGGGTGATCTAAATGCCTGATTCTCTGCTGTGTAACCTCTCTCCTCCGTCTGGGTGTAGGGGTCAAAGTAACTAAATGGTGGCCTACTCCTGTGGTGGGTGATATGATGCCTGGTTCTCTGCTGTGGGACCTCTCTCCTTTGTCTGGGTGCTGTGGTCAAAATAATAGTAAGTGACCTTCTCCATTGGTGGGTGACTTGAAGCCTGATTCTGTGCTATGGGACCTCACTCCAATTAATATTGTTTAATTTTTATTTATTTTATGTTAACTCATCATTTCCCTATCTACATTTGTTTGCAGGGGATTTAACTACATTTTGCTGCCTTTTGCAGCCCTCTAGCCCTTTCCGGGTGTGTTTTACAGCCTTTTTAGTGCCCAAAAGTTCGGGTCCCCATTGACTTCTATGGGGTTCGGGTTCGGGATGAAGTTCGGGTCGAGTTCGGATCCCGAACCCGAACATTTTTCGAAAGTTCGGCCGAACTCGTCGAACCCGAACATCCAGGTGTTCGCTCAACTCTACACATGACCTAACCCCTCAGGTAAACACCATAAAAAATAATATAAAAACTGTGTCAAAAAAGCCATTTTTTGTCACCTTACATAACAAAAAGTGTAATACCAAGCGATCAAAAAGTCATATGCACCATAAAATAATACCATTTAACCATCATCTCATACAGAAAAAAAGAAGCCCCTACATAAGACAATCGCCGAAAAAAAAAAATATATATATGGCTTTCAGAATATGGAGACACAAAAAAAATTCTAAAAAATTATAATTATGTAAAACTGAAACAAACAACCAAAAAAAATCATATTTGGTAATGTCGCATCCGTAACAACCTGCCCTATAAAAATACCACATGATCTAACCTGTCGGATGAACATTGTAAATACCAAAAAATAAAAACGCTGTTACCTTGCCTCACAAAAAGTGTAATATTACTGTAGAGCAACCAAAAATCATACGTACCCTAAAATAGTACCAATAAAACTGCCACCTTATCCTGTAGTTTCCAAAATGGGGACTTTTTTTTAAGTTTCTACTCTATGGGTGCATCAGGTGGTCTTCAAATATGACAACTTAAAATTATCCCAGTGAAATCTGCCTTCCATAAACCATATGGCGTTCATTTCCTTCTGCACCCTGCCGTGTGCCCGTTCAGAAGTTTACAACCACATATGGGGTGTTTCTGTAAACTACAGAATAAGGGTAATAAATATTGAGTTTTGTTTGACTGTTAACCCTTTCTTTGTTAGCGGAAAAAAAAATGAATTAAAATGGAAAATCTGCCAAAAAAGTGAAATTCTAAAATGTCATCTCCATTTTCCTTTAATACTTGTGGAAAACCTAAAGGGTTACCAAAGTTTGTAAAATCAGCTTTGAATACCTTGAGGGGTGTAGTTTCTAAAATGGGGCCATGTTTGGTTGTTTCTATTATGTAAGCCCCACAAAGTGACTTCAGACCTGAACTGGTCCTTAAAAATATGGTTTTGGAAATTTTCAGAAAAAGTTTAAGATTTACTTCTAAACTTCTAAATCTTCTAACATCCCCCAAAAATGTAATGTAATTAAAAAAATGATCCAAACATGAGGTAGACATATGTAAAGTAATAACTATTTTAGGAGATATCACTATTAGGCCTCTTTCAAACGGGCGTCATGATTTTGGGCGGATAAGATGCGGGTGCGCCGCAAGGAAATGCGTGATTTTTCCGCGTGAGTGCAAAACATTTTAATGCGTTTTGCACACACGTGAGAAAAATAGGCATGTTTGGTACCCAAACCCGAACTTCTTCACAGAAGTTCGGGTTGGGGTTAGGTGTTGTGTAGATTTTATAATTTTCCCTTATAACATGCTTATAAGGGAAAATAATAGCATTCTTAATACAGAAGGGCTGGAGGGGTTAAAAAAAATAATAATAATGTAAAATAATTTAACTCACCTTAATCCACTTTTTCGCTCAGCATGGTGATGGATCATTTGACGGACCATGTGATGAGCGCAGTGACGTCATCAATGGTCCGATTCCTACTGCACAGCAAAGAAGAAGACAGAAGAGAAGTCGGGCAGTGCAAACAAGTGGATTAAGGTGAGTTAAATTAAAAAATATATTTTTTAACCCATCCAGTACTATTTTACTATGCATTTTGTATTAAAAATGCTATTATTTTCCCTTATAACCATGTTATAAGGGAAAATAATAATGATCGGGTTCCCATCCCGATTGTCTCCTAGCAACCGTGCGTGAAAATCGCACCGCATCCGCACTTGCATCCGCACTTGCATCCGCATCCGATTTTCACGCAGCCCCATTCACTTCTATGGGGCCTGCGTTGGGTGGAAAACGCAAAAAAGAGGAGCATGCTGCAATTTTGACGAAACGCACAAGTGATGCGTGAAAATCACCGCTCATCTGCACAGCCCCATATAAATGAATGGGTCCGGATTCAGTGCGGGTGCAATGCGTTCACCTCATGCATCGCACCCGTGCGGAAATCTCGCCCGTCTGAAAGAGGCCTAAGGGTTGAGCTAACCCAAACTGTAAAGTTCGGGTTCGTACCGAACTTTAGGATTTTTAGACCCCAGACCTGAACCCGAACATTTCAGTAAAAGTTCGGGTTCGGTGTTCGGCGAGTTAATGGTGCTTTTTAAAAGGCTGCAAAGCAGCCAATCAACAAGCGTTTAACTCTGTGTCCTTAGAAACCATCACAGCCATGCCTACTAATGGCATGGCTGTGATTGGCCAATGCAGCATGTGACCCAGTCACACGTCACTCTGCTGTTACTAGTGGAGGGAGAGAATGCTGCTGCTGTGAGGGAGAGCATAGGAAAGAATCTTTCATCAGAAGTGCTTGTTAACTCAGCAATCTACCTAGATTTAGTTTTGTGGGTGCAGTGCACAATCTTTTTACGCTGCTCTGAGCCAAGTGACACAGAAAAAGACATTTTATCCGTCTGTTAGTTAGTTGGGCGACGGCGGACATTTTATGCAGGCTCAGTGCACCAGAACAGCATATGTGCTTTTGTGACATTCAAATCCAAGCTTGAAATACTGCAATAATAATCTGGTTTTAAAAAACACCCAGTTTTGGTAATATCCTACATATGGTGCCTTTGCAGCATTTGTCAGTGTGCAATTTAAGCTAGAAATACAGCAATAATTTTCTGGGTTTTAAAAAACACACTTTTTGGGCAAAATACTTAATTTTACAGCCCTTGTTGCATCTGTACGTGTGAAATTCAAACGTTATATACTGCTGTCATATTCTGTTATTAAAAAAACACCAATTTTGGGGAAAAGTACTTAATATTGCAGTCTTTGCTGCATCTATGATTGTTAAAAACAAGCTTGAAAGGGGGGGCGGAGCTTGCGCCGGATGAAGATGGTCGCATAGCTCTCTGCTCTGTAAGGAGAATCGTCCCTAACGCCAGCTAAAACTAGCTTATTGTGGCAAGAATGGTGAAAATCGGGAATGCCAGACACGGTGATCCTCCTGCTACCTCCAAAAATCAAATTCCTGGGGGAGACATGGAGAAATTCCTCAAGAAAGCGGCCGCCACGATAGCTGCCAGAGAGCCCAAGATGGCGCCGACACCGCAATCTAAAGCTCCGAAACGTGCATCTGCCCAATCGGAGGAAGAAAGCGGATCAGAGGATATCCATCCTACTACTGAGTTGCCGATCACAAGGAAATACCTCGACCGAGCTCTCAATAGAGTAATGGAACCGATCCTGGCAGAACTGTCAGCCTGCAGGCACGAGGTGAGGCATATTGGGGAGCGTGTGGAGACCCTTGAATCGCACCAAACAGCCATCTTAACCCACCAGTCTGCAGTAACAGATTCCTTTCGCCGCTGCGCAATATATTTGAATGACCTCCATGCTTCCCTAGAAGATCAGGAAAACAGGGGGCGCCGAAATAACCTGAGATTTAGAGGAGTGCCAGAATCGGTCCCCCCCAGCGATATTTCGGCTACTATTATTGAAATATGTGGATCGTTACTGGGCCCTGACTACCCACACGAAGTGGTCATAGAACGGGCTCACAGAGCCTTGAGACCAAAGCCTAAGCCGACCGAACCGTCCAGGGACATTATATGCAAATTTCTCAATTTTCAAGTGAAAACCGCCATTCTAGAGGCGGCTCGTAATCGCAATGACATAGAATATGAAGATGCTAGGATTGATATATACCAGGACTTAGCTCCTTCAACTTTGAAGAAACGCAGGGCCCTCAAGCCCCTGACAGACTGGCTCCGTTCTAACAAAGTGCTGTACCGTTGGTCTTATCCGTTTGGCCTAGCTTTCACATATGCGGGCAAGAGGGTTAACATCTCATCCTTCACGGATCTCACAGCTGTCTATGAGCTACTGAATATACCTGCACTGCCGATTGAAAACTGGGAACTTTTTCAAGATTTAAATGTCTTACCTGATGTCCCCAGGGTGGCTCCCTTTGAAGTGCCACGTACACCGAAGTCCTCACGTTCCAAGAAAAGGGGCATGCAGCTTACACCGAGGAGCCTTTCTCAAGAACAGTAGATTGTAATAAGTGATCTATCCATGCATGCTTTATGTGATGCTGTTTTTTAGAAATCATAATCTCCCACTTTTCTGATTTAAGATCTTAGAGCCATTGTGATTTCATACATCTAACACTACTGGCCTTAAGGGCCTTCCATCCTTTTCTTGCCCTATTAATACCTCCTCATGGGCGTTATACGATCTCCCAACCGGTCTACAGACCAATTACCCCCCTCCCGATCAGGACATATTTAAAAATGTCTACTCTCTACTATGTTGTTTGTTTAACTTGTTGTATTCTGTTCCCTCCCCTAATCCCTAACCCAAGGTATTTGTTTCTTCCACTGAAAAGGAATACTCTCCTATCTACTTCATCTTCCAAGACGTATGAAGCAGCGGATAACCACCAATCCGCTATATTCTCGCCGGGAAGGTCACACCAGCAGCAAGGTACTACCACACACACCACACCCAATGGCTGATCTGACAGTAGCCTCTTACAATGTTAAAGGTTTTCATTCCCCTTCAAAACGGAGTCAAATCTTTACCATTCTAAGAAAAGCCGGGGCTGGGGTGATTTTCCTACAAGAGACACACTTCTGCTTCAACCACTACCCTGACATGCGATTTTCATACTATTCCAATTGGTATCACTGTGGGGGTAGTTCCTCGGCCTCTAGTGGAGTCAGTATTGGTTTGCAAAGGAAAATCCCCTTTAAATTTGTTAGCCAAATCCTCGACCCAGATGGGAGATTTATGCTACTAAAAGGCACTATAGGGCCTCAAACTTACACCCTTATTAATTTATATGTCCCTAACTCTAAACAGGCCCAGTGGTTTGCCGACATATTCCCAGTCATAGAATCATTTAAGGAGGGTATAGTAATAGCAGGGGGCGACTTTAACGTAGCACTTTTCCCACAGCTGGATACCTCTTCTCACAAATCCTCCCACTCAAATAAAGCTTTAAAAACCATTAGAAATACCCTATGGGATTTACACCTGATTGATGTCTGGCGATCACATCACCCTAATGATTCAGACTTCACATTCTACTCCCCAACACATGGTACCTATCACAGAATAGACTACCTTTTTATCTCTAAAGAGCACTTACACTTGTGTAGAGAGACGTCTATTGGCTCCATACATGTTTCAGATCACTCCCCTATATTTCTCTCTGTCTCAGCCCCTAACGAAACGCCCTCGTGCTTCAACTGGCGCCTAAATGAATCCCTCCTGGGCTTCCAGGACTCAGTAGATTTAATTTCCAAACACATCACTGAGTATTTTTCACTAAACAAAAACCCCGAATTAGCAGTGAACACACTTTGGGATGCTCACAAACCAGTAATTAGGGGACAATTCATCAATATTGGCACCCACCAAAAAAGAATAAGGGAAAGAGAAATTGATGAAACACTAAAAAACATCCAGAGATTAGAGTCGCAGCACAAAAATAATCCCTCTGACCCTGAATTCCAAGAATTATCGAAGTATAGGGCCAAACTAAGATCCCTCCTATCCTCTAGAGCGGCCAAATATTACATGAGTTTCCAGCACAAATTTTTCGCACATGGCGATAAAGCCACAAAATTTGTCATGAATAGAGTTAAAGGGAGGAGATCAGCAAATCATGTCCACCAGCTTTCCTCGCAGGATGGCTCTCCTATCTTCTCAGTTAACCAGATTGCTGCCCATTTTCGTTCATTTTACAATGATTTATATAACCTTCCCTCAGCCACAGACCCAAATACTCGTGCCTCCGCTACATCTTCTTTCCTGAAAGCTGCTAAACTTCCTAAAATCTCTCCAGAGCAGAAATCCAGTCTGGAATCCCCTTTTTCCTTATCTGAACTTAAAAAAGCAATGCACCAAATGCCGACAGGAAAGAGTCCAGGCCCGGACGGTTTGCCATTAGCTTACTATAAAAAATTCCATGAACTCCTTCTCCCCCATCTTTTGGAAGTATGTAACCAGACTTTCCAGGGAATTCCCCTCTCAAGAGATATGACTGTGGCCCACATTACTCTTATTCCAAATGAAGGGAAAGATGCTAAGTTATGTTCAAATTATAGGCCCATTTCCCTCCTAAACATAGACCTCAAGCTCCTGGCCAAGATGTTAGCCAATAGGTTAGCCATTCTTCTTCCTCAACTTGTTCATGGGGACCAGGTCGGTTTTATCCGCAACAGGGAAGGCAAGGATAACACCACCAGAGTGATAAACACTCTTTGTCATGCCAAACAAATTTCCTCCCCTATGCTTTTACTTAGCACGGATGCTGAGAAAGCATTTGATAGGGTTAATTGGTTATACTTAAAGCAAACAATGCTGGGCTTTGGTTTGCCTGATTCCTTTGTTCAATCTACTTTCTCGATGTATGAACATGCAACAGCTTCAGTATTAGTTAATGGTAACCTATCCTCCCGTTTTCCCATTAGAAATGGGACCCGTCAAGGCTGCCCCCTTTCACCCCTCTTATTTATTTTGGCCCTTGAGCCACTCTTGGCAACCATAAGATTGGACCGGGAGGTAGTAGGTCTATGTTTGGGAGGCAGGGAACAAAAAATAGCTGCCTTCGCAGATGATGTTCTTATGATGACAATTAACCCGAAGGTATCCTTGCCCCGGATTCAGACTCACCTTGAGAAGTATAGTGTCTTGTCAGATTTCAAAATTAATGCCAGCAAGTCACTAGTCCTCTGCTTAGGCATTTCTCAGACAACCAAAAGTCAACTGATGAGAGAGTCTCCATTTAACTGGTCCTCCCATAATATCACATATTTGGGGGTTAAGATTAGTCCTGAAGTATCTGAACTTTTCTCTCTTAACTACACCCCCTTAAAAAACTCGCTTTTTGAAGCTATTGATAACTTGGCCCGCTCTAACCCAACTCTGTCCTGGTTTGGTCGCAAAAACCTCCTTTCTTCCTTAATACTTCCCCGTCTCACATACCTACAACAAGTACTCCCCATAACTGTACCAAAACACTATTATGATTCGATTATGCAAAAGTTCAGATCCTTCATCTGGTGCGGAAAGAAAGCGAGACTTTCATCTGCTCTCCTCACTAAGCCGAGACATGCTGGGGGAATTGGCCTGCCAAACCCTGAGCTATACGGGAAAGCCATTCTCCTTTCACGAGCAATAGCTTGGCTACGTTCTCCCCCTTCCTCCGCAGTGGTTCAGATAGAACTAGATATTTTGAACGGACCAGCTAGATCACTTCTCCTGGGTCATAGACTGGTTCTCCCTGGCCTAGTGCCTCACTACCCAATAGTTAAAGCTACTCTGGAAGCTTGGAAGTGGTTATCCTCTTCACACTGCTCCATCCCATACCCTTCCCCCACCCTATCTGTGTCTGATGTTATAAATACAGCCCCCTCTACCCTCCGGAAATCAACTTCAGTAGGACTTATTTCCGCCTCAACTCCTATAACCTCCTTGGTTCTCCCTATAGGAAGATGGATGGACTTAAATGAAACTAATGCCTTGCTCAACCCCCACCCGAGAGATTTCCTCTCTATTGCTTACCTCAGAGCCTACTTAAAACAACATATTAAAATAGGGGATCTGTCTCGTCCTTTGGTTTGGTTGGAAGCTTTGATTTCAATACACCCAACACCCAGAAAACTCATTTCACTGATATACAGTAAATTGCGGCTGCCTCCAATGATAGCTAAACCATCCTTTGTGAAACATTGGGAAACTGATTTGAACATTACAATTCCATTTGAAGATCTACCTAAACTACTTCAGTCCCCTCATGGTGCCTCCCGCTGCGTTAGACTCCAGGAAAATGGATATAAAATCCTTACCAGATGGTACAATACGCCTGACAAAACAGCAAGATTTTCAGTGTCTGCTTCGGACGTTTGCTGGAGGTGCCATGGGGAGAGAGGAACCTTTCTCCACATTTGGTGGGCTTGCCCTCTTATACATAAGTGGTGGTGTGAGATCTTCTCAGTTGCCAACCGAATCTGCGGCACTTCGATCCAACCTTCCCCCCAGCTAGCTCTACTGTCCCTCTCACAAGAAAAGGAGAAAGCTAAGCCACCCTTGGTATTCTCACAGATGCTACTGGCGGCTCGTCTCCTACTCCCTAAATTTTGGCTGCAATCTGAAGTCCCTTCCCAAGAACAATGGACCCAAAAAATAGATCAGATCTATAGGTTTGAGGAACTATCGTCATGGGAATCCCGTACACACCTGATGTTCCTAAAGAGATGGTCCCTGTGGTCTCAACACAGATCCCTAACAACTTAGCATATCCCACAGTTGTCTAAATGGTTTAAGACATACATACCACACTCTCCCAATGCAATTAGCGTCTTGTTCAGAAGACTCTTATATTCCACATGGAAGATCTAAGACCCTTCGTGCCAGGTCATGTCGTCCTCTTCTTAGATCTCAGTTTGGCAAACACAATATTCATCATAAATCCTTTTCAAATTGCAGATGACTGTACTGTGAGCTAACTCATGCATGTTGTAATTTTTACAATGAAAGTGTACAATCTCTGTATCATATCTTATTTGACATGGCCTGCAAGCCTATACCTTGGTAACCTGTTACCCTCTGTTACCCTCTGTTATATATTGAAATTTACAATAAAAATATAAATAAAAAAAAAAAAAATAAAAAAAAAAAACAAAACAAGCTTGAAATACTTCTATAATTTTTTGGGTTTTAAACAACACCCATTTTTGGCAATACCCTCCATCTTATGCCTCTGCCGCATTAGTCAGTGTGCAATTTAAGCTAGAAATACAAAAACCTTTTTGGGCAAAATACTCAATTTTACAGCCCTTGCTGTATCTGTACATGTGAAATTCAAGCGTTATATATAGAGTTGAGCAGACACCTGGATGTTCGAGTTTGACGGGTTCGGCCGAACTTCACAAAAAAGTTCAAGTTCGGGACCCGAACTTGACCCCGAACCCCATTGAAGTCATTTCCCTATCCACATTTGTTTGCAGAGCACTTGCCATGCTCTGAACCAAATTTTGCTGTCTTTTGCAGCCCTCTAGCCCTTTCCATAATTTTTTAAAAGCCATTTTAGTGCTCCAAAGTTCGGGTCCCCATTGACTTCAATGGAGTTCGGTTTCAGGGTCAAGTTTTGCGAAGTTCGGCTGATCCCGGCGAACCCGAACATCCAGGTGTCCGCTCAACTCTACAGACAGATTAAAAAGTCACTTAAAGGGGATGTCCGGGTTACAGATATAGATAGGTCATCTATATCATATTAGAGGGCCTAACACCTGATTAACTGTTTCGGCAGTCATTGCACCAGAAAGGCTCCATAAATATGGCATACTGCAACTCAACTCCCATCCACCTCAATGGGAGCTGTGCTGCAGTATTCTGTCACAGTCATTACACAGTGTATGAAGATGTTTGCCAACCAATAGGTGTAGAGTTGAGCGGACACCTGGATGTTTGGGTTCGACGGGTTCAGACAAACTTCACAAAAAAGTTCGCGTTCGGGACCCCAACTTGACCTGAACTTCAACCCGAACCCCATTGAAGTCAAGGGGGACCCGAACTTTTGAGCACTAAAATGGCTGTCAAAATGTCATGGAAAATGGTAAAGGGCTGCAAATGGCATCAAAATGTGGTTTAGAGCATGGCAAGTGCTCTGCAAACAAATGTGGATAGGGAAATTACTTTAAATAACATAAAATATGTAAAAAAATATATATATATCTTGATCTAGGAGGACGAGGTCCATTTGGAGTAGGAGGTTGAGGAGGCGGTGGATGTGGCGGTGTAGGTGGAAGCAGTGGTGGAGGAGGAGGAGGAGGTATCCTACACTGCCTTTTGGTTTTAAATTTATTTGTATTTTTTTAAATCAGGGTACACCCCAAAACATTGGGAAATATAACCTGTGATAACCCTCTCCAGTCGTGCTAAACACACGTTCAGACAATACACTGGCTGCAGAGCGTAAAGGGCAATCTCAGGCCATGTGCCCAATTTGGAGACCCAGAAGTTGAAGGGGGCAGACCCATCATTCAGTACGTGTAGGCGTGTGCACACATACTGCTACACCATGTCGCACGTCCCCGTGATGTCCATGATCCAATTGGATATCTTCTCTATCAACTTTCGATGTTCTTTTATGCGCCTACCATGGTGATCACTGGTGTCGGGGAATCAGGGTTCCAGGCCGGAGAGGGAGTCTGAGAAAGGGATACCACATCCAAGGGAGGTCAATGGATGAAATAGAGCGGAAATGTGGGAAAAGTATTGAAGCATAAGCTTCCAAGTTAAGGAGGGGGCGCGCGGCAATTACCCACTCCCAACTCGGGGAGGTAGTGACGATAAATAACAATACAGAACTCGATACATGATTAATAAAAAATTATAGAGAATATCACTGGGGTATTTTGGATTTAGAAACGTTAGCCAGGAGAGGCCCTGCTGCCGCTTAGTTGACTCTAGATAACTTCTGCCTGATCGCATGTCCCTGTGACGTCCACCATTCATTTGGATATCTTCTCTATCAACTTTCAGTGTTCTTTTCTGAGCCTACCATGTTGATCACTAGTGTTGATCACGAATATTCGAATTGCGAATTTTAATCGCGAATATCGGCACTTTGAGAATTCGCAAATATTTAGAATATCGGAAAATATATTCATAATCGCGAATATTCGTTTTTTTTAAAAATACCAGTTCAGGCGAATTTTATGCGAATTTTCGCAATCAAGAAAATAATGCTTAGAGATCATGAATTCGCGAATTCTCGAATATATGGAGAATATTCACCCAAATATTCGCGAAATATCGCGAATTCTAATATTGCCCCTGCTGCTCATCACTATTGATCACGGTTATCGGCGAATCAGGGTTCCACGCCGGAGAGGTAGCGTGAGAAAGAGAGACCACATCCCAGGGAGATAAATGGATGAATTTTTTTTTTTGATCGAGCGGAAATATGGGAAAAGTTATTGAAGCTCAAATGTGGGTCAAATTATTGAAGCTCAAATGTGGGACAAATTATTAAAGCGCAAATGTGGGACAAATTATTAAAGCGCAAATGTGGGACAAATTATTGAAGCGCAAATGTGGGACAAATTATTAAAGCGCAAATGTGTGACAAATTATTGAAGTGCAAATGTGGGACAACTTGTTAAAGTTTAAGCATTGAATGAAAGGAGGTGGCACGCATCAATTAAAGAAGAATTTCTTAAATTTTATTCCCTGTCACCTATGCAGAGCAGGGGTTTATTCACGTCCAAATTGTAAAATGTCAACCCAAGAATGTAACAGAAAAATTTGTGAAATTTATTAACCTTTCTAGTTGGTAGTCTATGACAGAAAAAAATTGTTTAATGTCACCCGAAAATGTAAAATAAAAATTAGTGAAATTTATTTACGCTGTCAACTTGGTAGAGGAGAAGTGTATTACACCCAAATATTGGTGAATTTCACCTGAAAATGTTACAGACAAATTTTTTTTTTTTTTTTTTTACCTGTCTACTAGGTATAGCAGTGGTACATCACACCCAATAATTGGTGAATTTCACCTAAAAATTTAAAAGACAATTTTTATTTATTTTTTTACCTGTCCCTGTCACCTATGCAGAGCAGGGGTTTATTCACGTCCAAATTGTAAAATGTCAACCCAAGAATGTAACAGAAAAATTTGTGAAATTTATTAACCTTTCTAGTTGGTAGTCTATGACAGAAAAAAATTGTTTAATGTCACCCGAAAATGTAAAATAAAAATTAGTGAAATTTATTTACGCTGTCAACTTGGTAGAGGAGAAGTATATTACACCCAAATATTGGTGAATTTCACCTGAAAATGTTACAGACAAATTTTTTTTTTTTTTTTTTTACCTGTCTACTAGGTATAGCAGTGGTACATCACACCCAATAATTGGTGAATTTCACCTAAAAATTTAAAAGACAATTTTTTTTTTTTTTTTTACCTGTCTACTAGGTATAGCAGTGGTATATCAAACCCCAAAATTGGTGAATCTCACCCGAAAATGTAACAGACAAAGTAGTGAAATGATATAAAATAAAATGCGCACAAATAAAAAAAATATCGATTTATGAGGTGGAGGTCCATATGGAGTAGGAGTTTGAGGAGGCGGTGGACGTAGCGGTGTAGGTGGAAGCAGCGTTGGAGGAGGACGAGGTAGCCAACACTGGTTTTGGTTTAAATTTTATTCATTTTTAAAATTAGGGTACGCTCCAAAAGAGTGAGAAATATCCAAAATACAAGAATGAGCAATTGCTCTACAGTATAACAATAGCTGGTTAAGGCCGGCATACATGTCTATTCTGCGCAAGGTACGGACTAGTCCTGTGGGATCCATGCGCTTGTCTGTGATAACGCCCCCTGCCGTGCTAAACACACGTTCAGACAATACACTGGCTGCAGGGCAGGCCATCACCTCCAAGGCGTAAAGGGCAAGCTTAGGCCATGTGCCCAATTTAAAAACCCAGAAGTTGAAGGGGGCAGACCAGTCATTCAGTACGTGTAGGCGTGTGCACACATACTGCTCCACCATGTTGGTGAAATGCTGCCTCCTGCTAAGACGTTCCATATCAGCTGGTGGTGCTGGTTGTTGTGGCATGCTGACAAAGCTTTTCCACATTTCGGCCATGCTAACCCTGCCTTCTGAGGTGCTGGCGGTGCCCCAGCTGCGTTGGCGACCTCTTCCTCCTCCTCTGCCTTCGCCTTGGGCTTCCACTGTGCGCCCGCTGTCAGGTGGGAATGCCACCAGCAGCGCGTCTACCAGTGTGCGCTTGTACTCGCGCATCTTACGATCACGCTCCAGTGAGGGAATTAAGGACGTTGTCCTTGTAACGGGGATCCAGCAGCGTGGCCACCCAGTAATCCCAGCTGGGTACGACGTACTGTGGGACAGCCACCGCCATAAAGCTTTTAAAACTCTCCGTCTCCACCAGATGGAATGATAGCATTTTAAAGGCCAGTAATTTTGAAATGCTGGCATTCAGGGTCAGGGATCGCGGGTGGGTAGGGGGGTACTTCCTCTTCCGCTCCAGTGTTTGTGAGATGGAGAGCTGAACGCTTCCGTTGGACATTGTGGAGATGCTTGGTGACCCAGGTGGTGGTGTTGCTTGAAGATCCTCTGTTTGCAGGGTGGCAGGTGGCACTGTCACTCCAGAGGTGGATGAAGAGGCTGAGACTGCAGCAGAAGAGGAAGCAGGATGAGCAAGAGACATTTCTTGGTTTTTGAGGTGTCTACTCCACTGCAGCTCGTGCTTTGCACTTAGATGACTGGTCATGCAGGTTGTGCTCAGGTTCAGAACGTTTATGTCTCGCTTCAGGCTCTGATTGCACAGTGTGCAAACCACTCGTGTCTTGTCGTCTGCACATTGTCTGAAGAACTGCCACGCCAGGGAACTCCTTGGAGCTGGCTTTGGTGTGCTCGGTCCCTTGCTGCGGTGGGCAGTAGCAGGCGTACTGTCTAGGGGACGGCCGCTCCGCTTTTGCACCCTGCTCCCTCTTCTCCTGTGCTGGTGGCTCTGTGCGACAACCGCCTCTTCCTCCGAACTACACAGGTCACTCGCATGACCTTGATTCCATGTTGGGTCGAGGACCTCATCGTCCTCCACATCATCTTCCACCCAGTCTTCACCCCTGCCCTCCTTTTTGGTCTGCATGCTGCAGAAAGCCCCAGCAGTTGGCACCTGTGTTTCGTCATCATCCGAGACGTCCTGCGATGGTCCTCCCATGTACTCATATTGAAACATAAGTGGTTGGGCATCGGTGCACTCAATCTCTTCCACTTCTGGGGCAGGGCTAGGTGGATGGACCTGGGAAACCCTGCTAACAGAGTCATCAAAAATCTGAAGAGACTGCTGCATGACTTGGGGCTCAGACTGCTTGGCTGATTTGCAAGGGGGTGAGGTGAAAAACTGATGGACATTAGCTGCAGGTGCCAACTCTGATCTTTCAGCAGGAGACTGGGTGGGAGACAATGTGAAGGAACTGGAGGCACTGTCAGCACTACAATCTACTATCGCCTGTACTTTTTCTTGCATCACCAATCGTAGAGCCGCATTAGGCCCGACAAAATACCGCTGCAGGTTCTGTCACCTACTCGCACCTGAGGAAGGGGTTTCACTTGTGCGTGTAGCTGGCACAGATCGACAACATCCTCTCCCTGCAACAGGATCTCCACCAGCAGCACCACAACCTGGGCCGACTAGGCCGCAATTAAAGATTTTTGCCCAAAATGGGTGTTTTATTAATAGCAGAATAGAACCACAGTATCTAAAGGGTGTATCTCACAATGACATATGCAGCAAAGGCTGCAAAATGTAGTTTTTTTCCCAAAATGGGTGTTTTTTTTAAATAACAGAATATGACAGCAGTATATAACGCTTGAATTCCACATGTGCAGATGCAGCAAGGGCTGCAAAATTGTATATTTTGCACAAAAAGGGTGTTTTTTTTTTAAACCCATAAAATTATAGCTGTATTTCTAGCTTAAATTGCCCACTGACTAATGTGGCAGAGGCCCAAAATGAAGGTTATTGTCAAAAATTTGTGTTTTTTCTAAGCCAGAAAATTATTGAAGTTTTAAAAACTTGTTTTTAACAATCACAGATGCAGCAAGGGCTGCAATATTAAGTATTTTGCAAAAAAGGGTGTTTTTTTACTAACAGAATATGAACGCTGTATATGACGCTTGAATTTCACACGTGCAGATGCAGCAAGGGCTGTAAAATTGTGTATTTTGCCAAAATAGAGTGGTGTTTTTAAAAACCCAGAAAATTATGGCTGTATTTCTAGCTTAAATTGCACACTGACTAATCCTGCAAAGGCACCAGATGTTGGATATTGCCAAAAAAGGGTGTTTTTAAAAAAAATTATTAATTATATTATTGCTGCAGTATTTCAAGCTTGGATTTGAATGTCACAAAAGCACAGATGCAGCGCTGGTGCACTGAGCTTGCATAAAATTGCCGCCGCCGCCAACCTAACTAACAGACGAATAAAAGTTATTTTTCTCTGTCACTGGGCTCAGGGCAGTGTAAAAAGATTGTGCACTGCAGCCACGCAACAAAATCTATGTAGTTCGCTGAGTTCAATTGGAGTTCTGATAACAGATTCTGTCCTATTCACTCCCTCACAGCAGCATCCTCTCCCTACACTGAGCACAGCAGAGTGACGTGCATTGCTACGTGACTCCAGCTTATATAGAGTCTGGGTCACATGCTGCACTGGCCAATCACAGCCATGCCATTAGTAGGCATGGCTGTGATGGCTTCTAAGGTCACACAGTTAAACGCTTGTTGATTGCAGCCTTTCAAATAGTGCCAAGAAAGCGCCGAACACCGAACCCGAACTATTACTGAAATGTTCGGGTCCGGGGTCCAAAAATCCTAAAGTTTAACCCTATGCACAAGCCAAAATGGCAACATTTCCTGGGCCAGTAATTTGGAAAGTTGCGCATTTAGTGCTATGGCCTGTGGGTGGGTGGCTGTGTATTTGCGCTTTCATTCAAATGCCTGGGGTAAGGGCATTTGTTTGCTGCGCTGGGACACTGAAGTGGATGTGGTTGCTGATGTGCTTGCGAAGGTAAAGTTGCAGGGTGGGAGGCATCCGGGCCTGCGCCTTCGACAGGGGATTGGCCAGCACGTAACACAGGGAAAGAGGAGGCAGTGTTGTGACCTGCAGATACTGATTGTGGACCCAGGCATTCGGCCCACCTATTACGGTGCTTTGATGCCATGTGGCGGATCATGCTGGTGGTAGTGAGGATTGCTAGTGTTCATGCCCCTGCTCATTTTTGTATGGCGCAGGTTGCAAATTACAATTCTTTTGTCGTCCACACTTTCCTCAAAAAAGCTCCAGACTGCCGAGCACCTACCCCTTGGCAAGGGAGATTTCTGCAAGGGGGTGCTTCGGGGAACAGTTGCGGGCCTGTTTGGTGTGGCCCAGCATCTCCCTTTTGCCACCCCACTGCCTCTTCCAGCCTGTTGCAGTGCTGCGGATCCCTCCCCCTCTGTACTGCTGTCCTCGCTTGGCTTGCCACCTTCCCAGGTTGGGTCAGTGACTTTATCGTCTTCCACTACCTCACTCTGCTCATCCTCCTGACTAGTTGACCTAACAACAACCTCCGTTTTTGACAACTGTGTCTCATCCTCATCATCAACCTCTTGAGACACTAATTGCCGTTGACTTATTGGCAACTGTGTCTCATCATCATCATCCACCTCTTGAAACACTAATTGCCATTCCCCACCATCATATTCTTGTGACTATGGATGCTCAAGAGTTTGGGAATCAGGGCACAAGATCTCATGTCCCTCTTCAAGCGGGCTTGTCGAGATGCCCAAATTCAGGAATGACTTTGAAAAGAGCTCCTCGGAATATCCGAGTGTGAAATCACTTGTTTGGAAAGACTCTCCATGGTGGAAGGAAGGAGGATCAGGTTGAGGATTGTGTTGACCACACTCTTGGCTACTGAGACTGGACTTGGTGGAAGACAGGAAGGTGCTTAACCGACTGGAAGCATTATCTGCTACAATCCAACCGACCACTTGGTCGCACTGGCCTGACTTTAAGAGTTTTGTCCTGGGCCGCCCCGGAAAACTGGGACATGAAGCTAGGTTTCGTGGATGATTGTATTTCTTGTGCTCTGTCAGCAGGCACAGTTTCAACATGCCCAGGGCCACGGCCTCTGCGTGCACCATTAGCATCACGTACACTTCCCTGTCCCTTACTGCTCGACTTCTTTATATTAAATGCTATAAATGCTTGAAACTATGTCACACTTACAGTAGCGTAGGATTTGTAAGTGTATGCGTAAAAAATAAAAAAAGGTATTTGGGATGTGAAAACATCACACAGGAGATATACCGCAGATAATGTCGCTGATGTCAGCAGCGGCTACTTTAAAATTACAGGGAATGTCACAGGTATTTGAAACATTACACAGGAGAAATACCGCAGATACTGTCGCTGATGTCACCAGCGGCTAATTAAAAATTACAGGGAATGTGAGGTATTTGGGATGTGGAAACGTTACACAGGAGAAATACCGCAGATAATGTAACTGATGTCAGCAGCGGCTGTTATAAAATGATAGGGAATGTCACAGGTATTTTGGATGTGGAAATGTTACACAGGAGAAATACCGCAGGTAATGTCGCTGATGTCAGCAGTGGCTAATATAAAATTGCAGGGAATGTCACAGCTATTTGGGATGTGGAAACGTTACACAGGAGAAATACTGCAGATAATGTCACTGATGTAAGCAGCGGCTAATATAAAATTACAGGGAATGTCACAGGTATTTGGGATGTGGAAACGTTATACAGGAGAAATACCACAGATAATGTTGCTGATGTCACCAGCGGCTAATAAAAAATGACAGGGAATGTCACAGGTATTTGAGATGTGGAAACGTTACACAGGAGAAGTACCCCAGGTAATGTCACTGTCCGCAGCGGACATAGTCTACGGATGTCACTGATATTTTTTGGATGTGAACACGTTACACATGAGATGTAGCGCAGATAATGTTGCTGTCTGCAGTGGCCTAAGTATTGCACGCTATTTAGCGCAGGATGCGCTAAAATTTGATATTGCTGCCACACACAATAGTCCTTAAAAGGACTTTTTGGTCTGTAAAGTTTTAGTAATTTAGCGCAGGTTGTGCTAAAAATATATATTGCTGCTGTATAGCACCGGATGACATGTTCCGGCCAGCCAATCACTGTAATGCCAGTAACCAACATGGCTACGGCATTAGTGAAGGGCAGTACTTACCTGCATGTTTATTGGCTGTGTAGCAGCCAACAAACGTGTGGGGAGGAGACTCGAGCATTGCGGTCGAGCACATGCGGTATTCGGCGGAATACCGCCATGTGCCGAGCATCGAGATGCTCGAGCCGAACTAGTGTTCGGCTGAGCATGCTCGATCAATAGAGATGGCCTTGCGGTTCGCCCTGCGATGTTCGCCGGCGCCATATTCTTTCACATTGTGAAGAATTTGGACCCATGACACATCCATCATGGTACAGGACAGCCAATTGAGCACATGGACATACCCCCTACCTTATAAATAAACCCGATCTGGCCGCCATTTTATATTCAGTCCTTTGGCAGTGTAGAGAGAGGTTGGGACAAACTGTTAGGGACACCAAACGCTAGCTAATAGGGCCAAACAAATCCTTTTAAGGACTGGTATAGGTGTGCTATCGATAGGTATGACTTTTTGAGGGGTATAATATACTTATAATATACATTCTAACATAGAAAGTATATTATAGTGCATTTGTATTGTGCAGCAGTTGTGTGCATTTCTGCTGAGATACCGCAGCTACACAGAGTGACAAACGCTATTGGAACAAATAATTTCTACTGGTGTGATATACTAGTTGCCCCCCAAAAAACTGAATGAAGCAGGGGTGTTATATACCAATAATATACTTTCTATATAGTGTATTTGGGTAGTGCAGCATTTGTTTGTGGTTTTGCTGCGTTACCGCAGCTACACAGAATGACAAACGCTATTGGAACAAATAATTTGTACTGGTGTGATATACCAGTCACCACCCCAATAAACAGATTGAAGCAGGGGTGTTATATACCAATAATATACTTTCTATATAGTGCATTTGGGTAGTGCAGCATTTGTTTGCGGTTTTTCTGTGTTACTACAGCTACACAGAGTGACAAACGCTATTGGAACAAATAATTTCAACTGGTGCAATATACCAGTTGCCCAAAAAAAACTGATTGAGGCAGGGGTGTGATATACCTGCTTCCACAAATACTGCTCTTCTATAGGGACTTTTTTCACAGGGTCATTTTGAAAATTATAGGCATAGGAAGAGGCAGGCCATTACGCAGGGGTGGTAGGGGTCGGGCATGTGCACCAAGCCAGAGCCTAAGTGAGAAGTTGCAGAAGGTGCCTGCGATTACGTCAAAGGATGCACCAGAGTTGGTTGAGTGGCTCGCTCAGCCTTCCACTTCTGCACCCTCCTCATCCTCTCTATCTGCACCCTCTCTGCTGTGTGCACCTCAATGATACCACCACTATATCCCCTCCGCTCGAGTCAGAGGAATTATTTTCCCATCCATTTCAAGACCATACCGATGCGCAGCCATTCTTGGAATAGGATCAGGAAGAGGAGGTATCAACGGTCGCCATCCAGCAGTCTGACGATAGTACCCAGATCAGCCCAAGGAGGGAGGTCCCCGCTGTTGCTGCCTACTCAAAGATCTCTAATGTCAGTGGTGGGGGTAAAGGTGACGATGATGACGTGTCGATGGACGTAACATGGGTGCCCACAAGAGAGGAAGAGGAGGGGAGTTAAGAGGGAGAGATGGAGCAGCAGATAGGGAGGAGAAGGAGGAGAAGCAGGCAGAACTTACAGTGCACAGGAGGCAAAAAGCAGATTGCTAATGTATCTAGAACGAGCCATTCACCATGCATGGTCACATCTGGCACTCTCAGGACGCCGGAACATGGCTCCGCAGTGTAGGATTTTTTGTAACGTGTCCTCTGCTAACAATGCCATCGTCGCATTCATCTGACAAAAGGCTGGCTTCCGTGGCCCAAATGTTCGAGCATAAAAAGATGATGACGCCTGATAACCCTCTTGCCCAATAGCTGACCACTGGCTTGTAGGAACTGCTAGCTCGCCAACTGCTGCCATATAAACTGGTGGACTCAGAGGCCTTTAGAAAATTTGTGGCCATTGGCACACCGCAAGGGAAGGTCCCCGGAAGGAAATATTTCTCCCAGAAGGGCATCCTAGAGCTATATGACCACGTGCAGCGATAAGTGAATTTATCTCTGGCACACAGTGTCAGTGCCAAGATATATTTGACCACAGACACGTGGTCTAGCAAACACGGGCAGGGAAGGTACATGACTTTTATCGCCCTCCTCCATCCTCCATCTCTTCCTCAACTGACTCCTCCTTTTCCACTGCTACCGCCTCTTCCGCTGGGCCCCCCAATCTCCCCAGAACCTATTCAACGTGTCAGGTGTGACATTGCTATGCTGTGCTGCAGCTGTTGTGCCTGGGAGCCAAGAGCCACACTGGTCCTGCACTCCTTTCAGCTTTGCGGTCACAGGCCGATCAGTGGCTAACCCCACTGAATTTGACAGCTGGTAAAGTAGTGTGCGACAACAGTGCCAATCTCCTCAGCACTCTAAAATAGGGCAAAATGACACACGTGCTGTGCATGGCACACGTCCTGAACTTAGTCGTGCAGTGATTCATTGCTAAATACTCCGGGGTCCAGGATGTCTTGCGGCAGGCCAGGAAAATATCTGGCCATTTTAGAAGGTCTTACACAGCCATGGCTCGCCTTGCTGATGTTCAGTGGTGACACCACCTGCCCGTCAGATGTCTGATTTGTGACTCCCCGACGCGCTGGAACTACACCTTGTATATGCTTGATAGGCTGCTTCAGCAGAAACGTGTAGTTAACAACTACCTGTATGAACTCTGCGGCAGGACAGGTTCTGGGGAGCTTGTTTTTTTTTCACCGCGCCAGTGGCTGCTCATGCTCGACGCATGCAAACTTCTGCGCCCATTTGATGAGATCACCAAACTGGTCAGTCACAGCCAGGGCGCCATCAGTGACATCGTACCTTTCGCCTTCTTTCTGGAGCGTGCATTGCGTCGTGTCATTGATCAAGCCGTCGAGGAGCAGGAGCAGGAAGATGAATTCTGGATGAATTCCCAGGGTGGGCTACTCCATCTTAGACAAGTCAGCAGGAGTCTGAAGAGGAGTCAGAGGAGGATGGTGCCAGGGTGAAGGAGGAGCAAGAAGAGCATGCTTTAAACTTTTCTGGGATCCCTGGTGTTGTCCGTTGCTGGGGGGAGGAGACTGAGTACGAAATTATACTGGACGATGAGCAGGAGCCAGGCCACTCCACCGCTTCCAGTTTAGTGCAAATAGGGGCCTCCATGCTCCAGTGTTTGAAGAGGGACCCCCGTATAAAAAGCATAAAGGGAAAGGACCAGTACTGGGTGGCAACGTACTTATACCCCTGGTACAAACACAAAACGGCGGACATGTTACCAGCATCACAGAGGGCTGTCAGAATGCAGCACTTCCAGGCCTTGCTTCCAGAAATGCTGCATTCTTCTTTTGCAGGCACTTGCAGAGGAATTTCCATTCACAGAGAAACAGTCGTGGGTATCAATTCAACAGCGCATGCAAGAAGGTGGTTTTAAGATGTGTTGGTCACTGCGGATATGAGGTAATTCTTGCAGCCAACCCATCAACAGCCGCCCTCTGTATCCAGCCTCAGGGAATGCCTAGACCTACAGGTGTCCGACTACATTGGGTTAATGGCCGATGTGGATGCTCTGAGAAGTGAGGGACCCCTGGACTACTGGGTATGCAGGCTTGACCTGTGGCCAGAGCTGGCGCAATTTGCCATGAAACTCTTGGCTTGCCCCTCGTCCAGTGTCCTGTCCGAAAGGATGTTCAACACAGCAGGAGGGATCGTGATCGATAAGCGCACTCGCCTAGCTCACGACAGTGTAGACTACCTCACATTTAAAAAAATGAATGAGTCATGGATCTCGGATGAATTCAACACATGTGACGAATTGAATTTCCTCATGTCAGCCCACAAATATCCGCCATCACCCAGAACAAATAATGGTCCCTGTCTTAGGTAAATACAGCAGCATAAAAGGCCTTTTCTGTCCGGTGAATGCCTGATGTTTTGGGGCCTCGGAGGAATTCAACACCTGTGACGACCACGTGTTTCAACTATTATCATCCTGGTTTTTTTTCAAGAGGGGGGATTTCGTTAGCCATGTTTTTAATCCAATTTTATATTTTTTGTACTTTTAAACATATGTATTTGACCTGTATTTGTACTGTCCTGCAGTAAAATTTATATCCATTACCCGTGTAATATACCTCCGGCCACATAATTAGAATATCTTGTCAGGTGAATGCCTAATTTTTAAGGCCCATACTCCCATGGCCTAAAATAAAGTTTTTCTAGGCTCCAACAGGGCACATTTCAGAGAATTTCCCTTTAAGACGCATAAAAAAATGTCCCTTAATTAAGATACATATTTTTGGTTGGAATTTTTGTCATTGATCCCCCTCTAGTATGTCACTGTCCATGTTGTGGGACTATTTGTACACTTCTACTAAGTATTTGGTGGCTGCAAATAGGAGCTAAAGATTTTTCAGGTTCGCTTGCCATTAAAGTGAATAGGGCCCACCGCCAACTTGCGGTTCGCGAACATTTGATCGTATTCGCGAACCGTCCCGGGTGATGTTCGTCCATCACTATCGATCAACACTATTTAGACCACTAAGCATCCGACCCCCTCCACAGATGGCAGACATGTGAGTGGATGCTCATTGGTATTTTGCACCTGTATAGCATTTATTATAGACCATTGGGACCAGTCTGTATTCTGGAGTAAACTAGTTGTAGTAGTAGGTATGGTCTTTTTTCAATGATGTGTTATACAGTATACGCATCTCAAAGTTGTCAATGCACTGAACTTAAGTCATGTCACCCATTGTATGTAGAGCCTAGAAAGAATACATTTTAGCAGATTTATGTCTTGGAGCCCCATAGGCACAGATTGTATGGTGCGTTAGACATCAAGTCATACATCATCTTGAAAAGATTGTCTGCTCTTGCAAAATAAAGCAGAACATTGTGGTGCTCTTCTTACCCTGTGCAGCCTTCAACTTGACCCCCTCCTTGAATGTTTATCTTACTCTACCTAATTAACATAACCATATGCACAACAATGTTCAATGTATTCATACAGTATGTACAGTACATTTACCAATCATGAAGCGCAAGTACATCAGGGTAGCCTATAGGCATAGAGTTTTCTATGCTTGGTACTGTCTATTAATTGGGTGCTACTAAATGTGCTTGTCTCAATTTTATTTTCATCACATTCCCTTACTTTCCTGATGTTTCATGCATGCTTATTGACAACCTACACTTAAGAACAGAATTGGCCATACTTTTTTTTAATATGGAATCTGTACTTTTTGAGTTAGTTAATCTACCAGGGTACCAGGGCACCAACATGGAGCTCACAGAAGACACTGCTGCAAATTGTTTGCATACTCCTTTTTCTGATATCCTAGTGCCCCATGATGGTAAAAGCAGCTGTGCTGTGGCATTATTACTCTTGTTTCACAACATATGCTCCTCTCCTTTTTTAGTATGCAAGTATCTATATGATTCTCCAATGAGCCTTTTATGATAAAAGGGATATACAATACTTTTATATACATACTAGACTCCTGGAAGTTAGTTTTCCTACATCTCTGCAGAAGCCTGCAAGAAAACAGCTTGGTGGACTTTTATCAAGATATTTTAGCCCCTTCTGTGAGGGCTGCTGCTACACATCAGCTGGTTATGGGCTGTTTTACGACTGTTGATAGCCTCAAAACATATCAATTGCTGATAGATTTACAGTCCACCTATGAGAAATATTATACACTGCTCAAAAAAATAAAGGGAACACTTAAACAACACAATGTAACTCCAAGTCAATCACACTTCTGTGAAATCAAACTGTCCACTTAGGAAGCAACACTGAGTGACAATCAATTTCACATGCTGTTGTGCAAATGGGATAGACAACAGGTGGAAATTATAGGCAATTAGCAAGACACCCTTAATAAAGGAGTGGTTCTGCAGGTGGTGACCACAGACCAATTCTCAGTTCCTATGCTTCCTGGCTGATGTTTTGGTCACTTTTGAATGCTGGCGGTGCTTTCACTCTAGTGGTAGCATGAGCCGTAGTCTACAACCCACACAAGTGGCTCAGGTAGTGCAGCTTATCCAGGATGGCACATCAATGCGAGCTGTGGCAAGAAGGTTTGCTGTGTCTGTCAGCGTAGTGTCCAGAGCATGGAGGCGCTACCAGGAGACAGGCCAGTACATCAGGAGACGTGGAGGAGGCCGTAGGAAGGCAACAACCCAGCAGCAGGACCGCTACCTCCGCCTTTGTGCAAGGAGGAACAGGAGGAGCACTGCCAGAGCCCTGCAAAATGACCTCCAGCAGGCCACAAATGTGCATGTGTCTGCTCAAACGGTCAGAAACAGACTCCATGAGGGCCCGACGTACACAGGTGGGGGTTGTGCTTACAGCCCAACACCATGCAGGATGTTTGGCATTTGCCAGAGAACACCAAGATTGGCAAATTCGCCACTGGCGCCCTGTGCTCTTCACAGATGAAAGCAGGTTCACACTGAGCACATGTGACAGACGTGAGAGAGTCTGGAGACGCCATGGAGAACGTTCTGCTGCCTGCAACATCCTCCAGCATGACCGGTTTGGCATTGGGTCAGTAATGGTGTGGGGTGGCATTTCTTTGGAGGGCCGCACAGCCCTCCATGTGCTCGCCAGAGGTAGCTTGACTGCCATTAGGTACCGAGATGAGATCCTCAGACCCCTTGTGAGACCATATGCTGGTGCGGTTGGCCCTGGGTTCCTCCTAATGCAAGACAATGCTAGACCTCATGTGGCTGGAGTGTGTCAGCAGTTCCTGCAAGACGAAGGCATTGATGCTATGGACTGGCCCGCCCGTTCCCCAGACCTGAATCCAATTGAGCACATCTGGGACATCATGTCTCGCTCTATCCACCAACATCACGTTGCACCACAGACTGTCCAGGAGTTGGCAGATGCTTTAGTCCAGGTCTGGGAGGAGATCCCTCAGGAGACCGTCCGCCACCTCATCAGGAGCATGCACAGGCGTTGTAGGGGGGTCATACAGGCACGTGGAGGCCACACACTACTGAGCCTCATTTTGACTTGTTTTAAGGACATTACATCAAAGTTGGATCAGCCTGTAGTGTGTTTTTCCACTTTAATTTCGGTGTGACTCCAAATCCAGGCCTCCATGGGTTGAAAAATTTGATTTCCATTATTTTATTTTTGTGTGATTTTGTTGTCAGCACATTCAACTATGTAGAGAACAAAGTATTTCAGAAGAAAATTTAATTAACTCAGATCTAGGATGTGTTATTTTTGTGTTCCCTTTATTTTTTTGAGCAGTGTACTAGTACATTATAAAGTATAAGTTTTCTGTAAACTTTATACTTGGAGTCTGCAGTCATCTATTTTTGAAGGGTCTTCTATTTGCATTAAATTGAACTAGACATAGGACTAATAGTGCCACATTTTTTTCACACCACTTGGGAAATAAGCAGCCGCTGTTGTTCTTCCCAGCAGGTCCAGCCACCGGGTTTGCTCTTTCCCTCCACCCAGCCCTGACCTCAGCCTGTCCATGACTATGATTTTGGCTGACCCTTCGGTGCCCCGCACAAGTGTCTCTGACCCCAGTGGGTACAGGAGGTAGCAGTCTGGTGGTTCCACTGCAGAGAAGTCCAGAGGGTAAAGGGTGAATACCAAGGAACTGCCTGGATAGCGCCGTTAGGATTAGCTCAAAGTCAAACCTGTTGATTGACATATATATACAGTCAGGTCCATAAATACTGGGACACCGACACAATTTTAAAATTTTTGGCTCTATACACCACCACAATGGATTTGAAATGAAACAAACAAGATGTGCTTTAACTGCAGACTGTCAGCTTTAATTTGAGGGTATTTACATCCAAATCAGGTGAACAGTGTAGGAATTACAACAGTTTGAATATGTGTCTCCCACTTGTTAAGGGACCAAAAGTAATGGGACAATCGGCTTCTCAGCTGTTCCATGGCCAGGTGTGTGTTATTCCCTCATTATCCCAATTACAAGGAGCAGATAAAAGGTCCAGAGTTCATTTCAAGTGTGCTGTTTGCATTTGGAATCTGTTGCTGTCAACTCTCAAGATGAGATCCAAAGAGCTGTCACTATCAGTGAAGCAAGCCATCATTAGGCTGAAAAAACAAAACAAACCCATTAGAGAGACAGCAAAAACATTAGGCATGGCCAAAACAACTGTTTGGAACATTCTTAAAAAGAAGGAACGCACCGGTGAGCTCAGCAACACCAAAAGACCTTGAAGACCACGGAAAACATCTGTGGTGGATGACCAAAGAATTCTTTCCCTGGTGAAGAAAACACCCTTCACAACAGTTGGCCAGATCAAGAACACTCTCCAGGAGGTAGGTGTATGTGTGTCAAAGTCAACAATCAAGAGAAGACTTCACCAGAGTGAATACAGAGGGTTCACCACAAGATGTAAACCATTGGTGAGCCTCAAAAACAGGAAGGCCAGATTAGAGTTTGCCAAACGACATCTAAAAAAGCCTTCACAGTTCTGGAACAACATCCTATGGACAGATGAGAGCAAGATCAACTTGTACCAGAGTGATAGGAAAAGAAGAGTATGAGGAAGGAAAGGAACTGCTCATGATCCTAAGAATACCGCCTCATCAGTGAAGCCAAGATAATAAGTGAAGGGTAGGGAACAGGGGGTAGTCACCCACCCCGAGTTATAACCGGTCACTGTGTAAGAACAGTTGAGCGCCAAACTCCTAGGGGACAGAATAGAGGTGTTGGAAAATCGTTGACAATAGCAAAGATCACCAAACTCAAGTGCTATAGGCTGGTATGTAGAGCACTAATGAGAATAGGTGTTGAAAAATAGAATGATGCTTGTATAATTATTAGGTCAAGTCATGTAGCAATATATCCGAATGGATGCATAAAATGAATATTTCAAGAGAGTTTAAAATATTGGAACTATGGAAATAAAAAAATTAATAATGAATAAAAACATTGGTAAAAATCCACTCACTTCACAGGGGGGGCACCACAAGGATGAACTAAAGCACCTGTGGCAAGTCACCCCCCTAAGCCGGGATCGCGTGTAAGTTGTCAGAGGTAGACGTCTACGTCCTGGGTGTACAGCCTGGTTGGTAAAGCAGCAGACAAATCCAAGGGTACGTATTCGATCCTCTTTAATGATAAAACATATAGGGCTCAACGCGTTTCAGGGGTCACAATACCCCCTTCATCAGGAGCAGGATATACAATGGACATAATGTATGGGCTTTAAATACATGTGGGTGTGCCGTTTTGGCGCCAAAAAACAGTGGGTGGAGTTACAAGTGATGACATCATCGTTATGAGAATAAGAATATTTTTTGAAAAAACAGATACATTGATGGTGCTTATAGTGGGTGGAGGGCTAGACCCCCACAAACACATAAAAAACCATATGAAACTATAAAGAAAACTAGCCTCAGATCGTTGATATTTCTGTATTGGAATCGTATGGCCGGAAGTAAGGTAGGTGGAACGCATCATGCGTTCCACCAGACCATATCCGGGATAGAATAAGCCGCAACCGGAAGTGAGCCGCCACCGGAAATTGCTCTATTAGAAGTGGGTGGAACACACAATGCGTTCCACCTGGTACATATCCGGAATAGAACGGCCGGAAGTTGGCCTGTGGAACGCACAGGTATACAGGCAGCTGCAGTTAAAGCGAGTGGAACGCAGTATGCGCTCCACCTGGCGCATATCCGGATCAGAAAGGCGCCTGTGGGACGCACAGGGATCCACCCATATTGCAAATGTCTATTCAACATCTAAGAAATATGGACATAAATATGGAAATACATCTGGCCCATCAATGACCTACAACATATAGTAATATAACAATAAAAGTATCAATACAATAAGGAAATGTGCGTACCTTGATTCACCCTATATATAGCTACAGGGATAGTGTCACTCATATTAATAATATTTGTACTAATAAAAATATATTTGTATTAATAAAAAGAGATAAATGGGTATCGACGTTAGAATCGGGTCGTATAAGAGATATACATAAAAACTAGTTTATATTAATATCTGTAGGGAATAAATATGCCTCTATTGGACAGTACGGGTATAGTGTCTCCAGAAATGCCCACTTTGCCTCAACTGGAATATAATGATGGGTGGTATACATATAATAATAGTAAAAATGTAAATGACGTAGTGATAATACCACAGTAATGTAAGGAAAAAATGATATGGAAAAAATGGTATACCGATGTATAGATAAATGGATCTGTATATTTATTGATTTGAGTGATCACCTTTGGAAAATTAGGTATATGATGGTATATGGTGTATGGTGATATCGTATCTGTAAATGTAACAAGATCTTATATAGGAAGCTAGTAATTTTAGTAATTGGTATACTCAAGAGATTCATTGAGACCAAAGGGTATGAGGGTGTTTAGCTTGAAGATCCAGAACATTTCTTTTCTACACAGTGTTTGGAATGATCGGGGAACCCATTCGAGTGGCGTAACTAACAGAGATGTGGGGTCGCCTTCATGATGAGAAGCGTAGTGTCGGGATACACTGTGTGTGCAAATTTTGCGCCTTATGTTGGAACGATGCTCATTCATACGTTCCTTCAGAGATTGAGTTGTGCGTCCAACATACAGAAGGTTACACGGACATTGCAGTAGGTAAACCACATTTGTAGTGCTGCAATTCATAGAATGGTGTATGGTGATTGGTTTCATAGGGTGAGGTAAGATCACCCGTTCGCCGCAACAGTTTATGATGTCGCAGCACATACATCTTTTTATTCCGCATTTGTGTGAGCCTATTTTCTGTAAGCTCTTGTTGGGGCCTGATTTGGGACATCGTGGGTTAATCTCAAGTTTGGGACATGAGGGGGCTAAAATATTTTTCAAGGTCTGGGCACGTTTAAAAATTAAATTAGAAGTTTTTGGGATAGTCTTGCCTATAATGGGATCCTTTAATAAAATATTCCAATGTTTATTTATTAGTTTCCTGATGTCCCTGTGTCTGGAGTTGTAACGTGTGACAAAATGAAAATTAGGTTGAATATTATCTGTAACTGAAGTTTTATTTTTCTTTTGGCCACTGAGACTATAGTAATTTTTACTATTATTATATGTATACCACCCATCATTATATTCCAGTTGAGGCAAAGTGGGCATTTCTGGAGACACTATACCCGTACTGTCCAATAGAGGCATATTTATTCCCTACAGATATTAATATAAACTAGTTTTTATGTATATCTCTTATACGACCCGATTCTAACCTCGATACCCATTTATCTCTTTTTATTAATACAAATATATTTTTATTAGTACAAATATTATTAATATGAGTGACACTATCCCTGTAGCTATATATAGGGTGAATCAAGGTACGCACATTTCCTTATTGTATTGATACTTTTATTGTTATATTACTATATGTTGTAGGTCATTGATGGGCCAGATGTATTTCCATATTTATGTCCATATTTCTTAGATGTTGAATAGACATTTGCAATATGGGTGGATCCCTGTGCGTCCCACAGGCGCCTTTCTGATCCGGATATGCGCCAGGTGGAGCGCATACTGCGTTCCACTCGCTTTAACTGCAGCTGCCTGTATACCTGTGCGTTCCACAGGCCAACTTCCGGCCGTTCTATTCCGGATATGTACCAGGTGGAACGCATTGTGCGTTCCACCCACTTCTAATAGAGCAATTTCCGGTGGCGGCTCACTTCCGGTTGCGGCTTATTCTATCCCGGATATGGTCTGGTGGAACGCATGATGCGTTCCACCTACCTTACTTCCGGCCATACGATTCCAATACAGAAATATCAACGATCTGAGGCTAGTTTTCTTTATAGTTTCATATGGTTTTTTATGTGTTTGTGGGGGTCTAGCCCTCCACCCACTATAAGCACCATCAATGTATCTGTTTTTTCAAAAAATATTCTTATTCTCATAACGATGATGTCATCACTTGTAACTCCACCCACTGTTTTTTGGCACCAAAACGGCACACCCACATGTATTTAAAGCCCATACATTATGTCCATTGTATATCCTGCTCCTGATGAAGGGGGTATTGTGACCCCTGAAACGCGTTGAGCCCTATATGTTTTATCATTAAAGAGGATCGAATACGTACCCTTGGATTTGTCTGCTGCTTTACCAACCAGGCTGTACACCCAGGACGTAGACGTCTACCTCTGACAACTTACACGCGATCCCGGCTTAGGGGGGTGACTTGCCACAGGTGCTTTAGTTCATCCTTGTGGTGCCCCCCCTGTGAAGTGAGTGGATTTTTACCAATGTTTTTATTCATTATTAATTTTTTTATTTCCATAGTTCCAATATTTTAAACTCTCTTGAAATATTCATTTTATGCATCCATTCGGTTATATTGCTACATGACTTGACCTAATAATTATACAAGCATCATTCTATTTTTCAACACCTATTCTCATTAGTGCTCTACATACCAGCCTATAGCACTTGAGTTTGGTGATCTTTGCTATTGTCAACGATTTTCCAACACCTCTATTCTGTCCCCTAGGAGTTTGGCGCTCAACTGTTCTTACACAGTGACCGGTTATAACTCGGGGTGGGTGACTACCCCCTGTTCCCTACCCTTCACTTATTATCTTGATTTCTCTGTGGTGGTTGGTCTCATCCCACACCAGAGCTGCCTCTCCAGCAAAACCTTTTTTTCCTTGTTCAATTCCCCTTTTTTTCCATACCATCCTTGTGGCGCCCCTTTCTTTATCCTTTTTCTTCAGGGACAAAGCACAGTCCCTGGCAGCTTTTTGGATAACCCTCTCCCTTTTTTTTCTCTATTTCTGCTCATCAGTGAAGCATGATGGTGGTAGTGTCATGGTGTGGGCATGTATGGCTGCCAATGGAACTGGTTATCTTGTATTTATTGATGATGTGACTGCTGACAAAAGCAGCAGGATGAATTCTGAAGTGTTTCGGCCAATATTATCTGCTCATATTCAGCCAAATGCTTCAGAACTCATTGGACGGCGCTTCACAGTGCAGATGAACAATGACCCAAAGCATACTGCAAAAGCAACCAAAGAGTTTTTTAAGGAAAAGAAGTGGAATGTTATGCAATGGCCAAGTCAATCACCTGACCTGAATCCGATTAAGCATGCATTTCCCATGCTGAAGACAAAACTGAAGCGAAAATGCCCCAAGAACAAGCAGGAACTGAAGACAGTTGCAGTAGAGGCCTGGCAGAGCATCACCAGGGATAAAACCCAGCGTCTGGTGATGTCTATGTGTTCCAGACTTCAGGCTGTAATTGACTGCAAAGGATTTGCAACCAAGTATTAAAAAGTGAAAGTTTGATTTATTATTATTCTGTCCCATTACTTTTGGTTCCTTAACAAGTGGGAGGCACATATGCAAACTGTTGTAATTCCTACACCGTTCACCTGATTTGGATGTAAATACCCTCAGATTAAAGCTGACAGTCTACAGTTAAAGCACATCTTGTTTGTTTCATTTCAAATCCATTGTGGTGGTGTATAGAGCCAAAAATGTGAGCATTGTGTCAATGTTCCAATATTTATGGACCTGACTATATATATATATATAAAGCTGAGTATTAGAGATGGCCCGAACTATCCGACGGCGAACAGTTCCCGGCGAACATAGCTTGTTCGCGTTCGCCTCTGCCGGGCGAACACATGCGATGTTCGGTCCGCCCCCTATACATCATCATTGAGCAAACTTTGACCCTGTACCTCACAGTCAGCAGACACATTCCAGCCAATCAGCAGCATACCCTCCCTCCCAGACCCTCCCACCTCCTGCACAGCATCCATTTTAGATTCATTCTGAAGCTGCAGTCTTAGTGAGAGGAGGGAGACTGTAACTGCTGCTGATTTAATTGGGAAATCGATAGCTAGGCTAGTGAATTCAGTGTCCACTCCAGTCCTGAAAGACTCATCTGATCTCTGCTGTAAGGACAGCGTCCTGACAGCACCCCAAAAAGCCCTTTTTAGGGCTGCAACATTAGTCTGCTTTTTTTTTTTCCTTTATATACATATTGCAGTTGCCTGGCCTGCCTGTGTGTGAGGAGCTGCAGGCCCACAGACTGTAGTGTGCCCACTGCCAGTGCTCACCCCTGTCATTCCGTGTGGCACAGGACTTTGCTTAAAAAAAGGCACTTAATTTTTACACTTTAATCTAAGGTTAGTTGCCTGCCAGTGTGTGTCAGGCTGACTTCCACTGACTGTAGTGTGCCCACTGCCAGTGCCCACCACTCATACCGGCTGGCACAGGACTTTGCATAAAAAAGGCATTTAATTTTTACACTTTAGTGTAATTTCAGCTGCTTGCCTGCTGCTAGTGTGTGTCAGGCCGACTTCAACTGACTGTAGTGTGCCCACTGCCAGTGCCAACCACTGATACCGGGTGGCACAGTAGCTTGCCGATAAATAAGGCATTTAATTTTTAGACAGTAGTCTAAATTCAGTTGCTTGCCTGCTGCCAGTGTGTGTCAGGCCCGCTTCCACTGACTGTAGTGTGCCCACTGCCAGTGCCAACCACTGATACCGGGTGGCACAGTAGCTTGCCGATAAATAAGGCATTTAATTTTTAGACAGTAGTCTAAATTCAGTTGCTTGCCTGCTGCCAGTGTGTGTCAGGCCCTCTTCCACTGACTGTAGTGTGCCCACTGCCAGTGCCAACCACTCATACCGGGTGGCACAGTAGCTTGCCGATAAATAAGGCATTTAATTTTTACACTTTAGTGTAATTTCAGTTGCTTGCCTGCTGCCAGTGTGTGTCAGGCCCGCTTCCACTGACTGTAGTGTGCCCACTGCCAGTGCCAACCACTGATACCGGGTGGCACAGTAGCTTGCCGATAAATAAGGCATTTAATTTTTAGACAGTAGTCTAAATTCAGTTGCTTGCCTGCTGCCAGTCAGTGTGTCAGGCCCTCTTCCACTGACTGTAGTGTGCCCACTGCCAGTGCCAACATCATACCTGATCGTATACACACACTGGATGTTTTAAAGCACGTTATTCCAAACAATTTAGGAATGTTAGTTGATTTATGCCCTTTATGGATTAAAACCCGACTCTGCGTCCACTACGTAATTTTCCATGGGAGTTTTGCCATAGATCCCCCTCCGGCATGCCACAGTCCAGGTGTTAGACCCCTTGAAACAACTTTCTCATCACTATTGTGGCCAGAAAGAGTCCCTGTGGGTTTTAAAATTCGCCTGTCTATTGAAGTCTATGGCGGTTCGCCCGGTTCGCCAGTTCGCGAACATTTGCGGAAGCTCGCGTTCGCTGTTCGCGAACTGAAAATTTTATGTTCGCGACATCACTACTGAGTATATGTATGTGTGTGTGTGTGTGTGTATGTATGTATGTCCACTAAAGGAATCCGCACTGTCACATTTACAATCACAAAATTGGCACACAGGTACATCAGGTGTCCGGGAAGGTTTCAGACCAGGTCTAAGCTCTCTAGCACGTACCGTTCCTGACATATTCCCAAAAAATCCAAATATGGCACATCACATGACCTACATTAGCCAATAGAAGCCTGAAGGTCTTTCTCTTCATATCCCAACTTCATATCCCAACTGCCATATACACGGTGACATGTCTCTTATCAGCCAATAGAAGCTCGCAGGTCCTTAGTCTCAGTATACACAGTTTTACATCAGGCTTCCATAACAACCCAGCCATTTTTCTTCAGTGCTGCAGGTCAGCTTTAAAGGGGCAGGGCGCTGTGGATGACACTGTTAAGAGAGCAGAGTGCTGTGGAGGTCACAGTTCAGGGGGCAGGTAGGGTGGCCATTCAGGCCACCCTCAAAAGGCAGACTTAAAAACCCCGCCCCCAGGTCCCACTAAGTCACACCCCTGATCCAGTTAGGACACACCCCCTCAATCTGCAGCCGACAGGGATTGAAAAAATGAAAGTAAAAATCTACTTCTGTCAGCTGCAGAGGTGGGAGGGAGGGTGACTTTCTCCCTGCAGCTCATGCTCAGACAGCACAGTGCTGCTGTCTGAGAGTGAGCTGTTTAAAAGAACATCCCTGTGTCCATCCAGGCCCTGCGCCGGTCGGAGGAGTCTTAAAGCTGGGCTGTTTGGCCTAAAACCGGACCTCTGGCAACCTTAGGGGCAGGCTGCTGTAGAGGTCACAGTTAAGGAGACGGTCTGCTATGGAGGTCAGTCTTAAGGGGCAGATTGCTGTAGAGGCCACGGTTAAGGGGACGGGGTGTTGTGGAAATCACTGTTAAAGGGAACCTGTCACCGGGATTTTGTGTATAGAGCTGAGGACATGGGATGCTAGATGGCCGCTAGCAGATCCGCAATACCCAGTCCCCATAGCTCTGTGTGCTTTTATTGTGTAAAAAAAACGATTTGATACATATGCAAATTAACCTGAGATGAGTCCTGTCCCTGACTCATCTCACGTACAGGACTCATCTCAGGTTAATTTGCATATTGTATCAAATCGTTTTTTTTACACAATAAAAGCACACAGAGCTATGGGGACTGGGTATTGCGGATGTGCTAGCGGCCATCTAGCAACCCATGTCCTCAACTCTATACACAAAATCCCGGTCACAGGTTCCCTTTAAGTATATGCAGAGTTTTGGCAGGTTCCCTTTAAGGAGATGGGGTACTGTGGAGGTCACTAATAAAGGGATGGCTGCTGTGGAGGTCACTGTTAAAGGGGCGGGCTGCTGTGGAGGTAACTGTTAAAGGGGCGGGATGCTGTCGAGGTCACTGATAAAAAGGCGGGATGCTGTGGAGGTTATTGTTAAAGGGGTGGCGCTGTGGAGGTCTCTGTTAAGGGGACAGGGAACTATGGAGGTCACAGTTAAGAGGATGGTCTGCTATGGAGGTTAGTGTTAAGGGGCGTGGTGCTGTAGAGGTCACTGTTAAGTAGGCGGGGTGTTGTCAAGGTCACATTTTAAGGGAACAGAGCTCTATAGAGGTGACTGTTAAGGGGGCGGGTTATTATGGAAATCACTGTTAACGAGACAGGGTACTGTGGAGGTCAATAATAAAGGGGCGGCCGCTGTTGAGGCCACTGTTAAAGGGGAGGGCGCTGTGGATGTTACTGTTAAGGGGGCAGGCCGCTGTGTAGGTCACTGTTAAAGGGACAGGGTACTGTAGATGTCACTGTTATAGTGGATACTGTCGATATCTTTTAAAGACACACACAAACATTAAAGAGGACCTTTCACTAGAATAAAAAATCTAAACTAAGCATACAGACATGGAGAGCGGCGCCCAGGGATCTCCCTGCACTTACTATTATCCCTGGGCGCCGCTCCGTTCACCCGGTATAGGCTCCGGTATCTTCATATGTTCGGCTCAACTGGGTGGAGCCTGCCGGCGTCTCCTTCTCCCAGGCTGTAGCGCTGGCCAATCGCAGCGCTCAGCTCATAGCCTGAGAGAAAAAAAAAAACTCTCAGGCTATGAGCTGAGCGCTGCGATTGGCCAGCGCTACAGCCTGGGAGAAGGAGACGCCGGCAGGCTCCACCCAGTTGAGCCGAACATATGAAGATACTGGAGCCTATACCGAGAGAACGGAGCGGCGCCCAGGGATAATAGTAAGTGCAGGGAGATCCCTGGGCGCCGCTCTCCATGTCTGTATGCTTAGTTTAGACTTTTTATTCTAGTGAAAGGTCCTCTTTAAATGAAATAGATGAAATATACCCGTGCAAAGCCGGATCCATCTGCTAGTTTTTATATATATATATATATATATATATATATATATATACATACACTGTATATTAGCAGAAGGACCCAGCTTCGCATGGGTATATTTAATATATTTCATTTTATGTTTCCATGTGTCGCAAAAAGATATCGACAGTTTCCTCCATAACAGTGACCTCTACAGTACCCGCCCCTTTAAAAATGACTTCCACAGTGCCCACCCCTTTAGCAGTGACCGCCCCTTTAGCATTGACCACCCCTTTAACAGTGACCTTCACAGTGCCCGCCCCTTTAACAGTGACTTCCACAGTACCTGCCCATTTAACAGAGACCTCCACAGTGCCCGCCCCTTGAAAAGTGACTTTCACGGTGACCGCCCCTTTAACAGTTACTTTCACAGTGGCCGCCCCTTTAACAGTGACCTTCACAGTGACCGCCCCTTTAACAGTGACTTTCACAGTGACCGCCCCTTTAATAACAGTGACCTGCCCGCCCCTTTAAGCAGTAAAGAAAAATGGCAGGGTTGTTATGGAAACCTGGAGTAAAACTGTGTTTATGGCAGTTGGGATTTGAAGAGAAAGACTTGCAGGCTTGTATTGGCTAATGTGGGTCATTTTTTGGGAATATCTCAGGAACGGTACGTCCTAGAGAGCTGAGACCCGTTTTAAAACCTTCCCGGACACCTGATGTACCTGTGTGCCAAATTTGGTGACGATCAGTCCAGTTGTTTGGTCGCGAATAAAGAACGTTCAGACAGACAGAAATTAATTTATATATATATATATATACACACTCACCTAAAGAATTATTAGGAACACCTGTTCTATTTCTCATTAATGCAATTATCTAGTCAACCAATCACATGGCAGTTGCTTCAATGCATTTAGGGGGGTGGTCCTGGTCAAGACAATCGCCTGAACTCCAAACTGAATGTCAGAATGGGAAAGAAAGGTGATTTAAGCAATTTTGAGCGTGGCATGGTTGTTGGTGCCAGACGGGCCGGTCTGAGTATTTCACAATCTGCTCAGTTACTGGGATTTTCACGCACAACCATTGCTAGGGTTTACAAAGAATGGTGTGAAAAGGGAAAAACATCCAGTATGCGGCAGTCCTGTGGGCAAAAATGCATTGTGGATGCTAGAGGTCAGAGGAGAATGGGCCGACTGAATCAAGCTGATAGAAGAGCAACATTGACTGAAATAACCACTCGTTACAACCGAGGTATGCAGCAAAGCATTTGTGAAGCCACAACACACACAACCTTGAGGCGGATGGGCTACAACAGCAGAAGACCCCACCGGGTACCACTCATCTCCACTACAAATAGGAAAAAGAGGTTACAATTTGCACGAGCTCACCAAAATTGGACTGTTGAAGACTGGAAAAATGTTGCCTGGTCTGATGAGTCTCGATTTCTGTTGAGAAATTCAAATGGTAGAGTCCGAATTTGGCGTAAACAGAATGAGAACATGTATCCATCCTCTGATGGCTACTTCCAGCAGGATAATGCACCATGTCACAAAGCTCGAATCATTTCAAATTGGTTTCTTGAACATGACAATGAGTTCACTGTACTAAAATGGCCCCCACAGTCACCAGATCTCAACCCAATAGAGCATCTTTGGGATGTGGTGGAACGGGAGCTTCGTGCCCTGGATGTGCATCCCTCAAATCTCCATCAACTGCAAGATGCTATCCTATCAATATGGTCCAACATTTCTAAAGAATGCTATCAGCACCTTGTTGAATCAATGCCACGTAGAATTAAGGCAGTTCTGAAGGCAAAAGGGGGTCCAACACCGTATTAGTATGGTGTTCCTAATAATTCTTTAGGTGAGTGTATATATATATATATATATATATATATATATATATATATATATATTAACAGACATCACTCTCCAAAATGTCAAGTGAAGCTGGGTGCCAGCATTCTTGATCCCAATTAGGTATCTCAATAATATTCAAGGAAAACCGTAGCATTCCAATGGCTTGAATAAAAAGTGCAAAAATGTAATCACCCATGTCTCAGCAAAGTTTCAGTCCCATCACATGACTTTTCTCTGAGAAAAGTATATATATATATATATATATATATATATTGTGGGGATTCGCTCTGGTAGTTAGGATAAGCGGGCGCAGTACAGAGGCAAAATCCAAGTTTGTAATTCAAACTTCAGTGTTTATTCACACATGATGCCAAAAACAAAACATCACTTTTGCAGTGTTGGTGTTACTTCACACCCAATGGCAAGTTAATATAACAAAAGTCACCTTGGTGGTAGTTCTGCTTCAGAAAGTTCAAACACAGGCTTTAGACAGCCTTTTTCCCTGACACACGGGTCTCCGCTCTCCACTCCAGCACGGGCCTCAGATCCCAGCACACAGACCTCCTGAGCTCCACTGTCAGACGGAGGTAATCCTTTCCACCTGGCAGTGCTGGCTGGTTTTATGCCTGGCAAAACCTGGCCTGGAACGTGGGGAGTAGTCACCCACCCAGCACTTTGACTACTCCCAGTAAGAGTTGTCCGGGATTAGCTATTACAGCCATGCTAAGTTCCAAGGTGTAAAACAGCAACTGCTGCTGACACATAAAAACCGGCTCTTACTCCACCGAGGCTAGAAAACTCGGTGACACGTACCTATCATCCATGATGATTCCTTGTACCTTCTTACATACCTCCCCCTTTGTTCAACCCTGAGATGGTGAACACATGCCATACAGTATACTCGGGACAGGGCATCCGCGTTTCCCTGCAACCGGCCTGCCCTGTGTTCTATGGAGAACTTAAAGTTTTGAAAGGAAAGGAATCACCTGGTGACTCGGGCATTTCTCTCTTTGGCCTGGCTCATCCACTTAAGAGAGGAGTGGTCAGTCATCAGGCGGAATGTTCAAATAATAGCGGAGAGACTCGAGTGCCCACTTGATAGCCAGGCACTCTCTCTCCACTTTACTATATCGGGTCTCGGCTGGGGTGAGCTTACGGCTGAGGAAGACAATGGGATGCTCCTCCTCGTTGACTTCCTAAGACATTACAGCACGAGGCCTACTTTGGAGGTATCGGTCTGTACTATAAACTCCCTTTTGAAGTCGGGCGTCACCAAAACAGGGAACCCACACAGGGCCGACTTCAAAGCGGAGAAAGCCTCTTCTGCCCGATCATCCCAGCAAACCATCACTGACTTGTATCCCTTCAAGAGCCCTGTCAATGGCACGGCCACCGTAGCAAAGTGGGGGACAAACCTCATGTAATAGCTCACCATTCCCAGAAATGACTTTACTTGCCTAGTGGTGACAGGTCGGGCCAATTTCGTACTGCCTCTATTTTGTTCACTTGGGGTTTGATGACTCCGCGCCCAATGACATACCCCAGGTACTTAGTCTCCTCTAACTCTATCGCACATTTTTTTGGGTTAGCGGTTAGTCCCGCCTTCCGAAGGTAGTTCACTACAGCCTGCACTTTGGGTAGGTGAATTTCCCAGTCGGTACTGTGGATGACAATATCGTCCAGGTAAGCTGAAGTGTACCAATGATGTGGACGCAGCACAATGTCCTTAAGCCGTTGAAAAGTGGCGGGGGCACCATGCAGACCAAAGGGTAGCACCTTGTACTGATATAGCCCTTCAGGTGTGATGAAGGCAGTTTTCTATTTGGCAGCCTCCGTTTAGGGCACCTGCCAGTACCCTTTCATTAGGTCCAAAACAGAAAAATACCGGGCTTGTCCTAACCTCTCGATAAGCTCATCCACCCGGGACATGGGATACGAATCGAATTTGGAAATCTTATTCAGTTCACTAAAATCGTTGCAGAACCGTAACGTCTCATCTGGCTTAGGTATTAAGACTATAGGACTGGCCCACTCACTTTTACACTCCTCAATGACATCTAGTTGCAGCATTAACTGCACTTCCTCCGAGATGGCTTGTCGCCGAGCCTCGGGGTACCCGGTATGGTTTTAACCAGACTTTGGCCTGAGGTTCTGTGACAATGTCATGCTGGATGGTGGAAGTGCGTCCAGGGAGGTCTGAGAACACATCCGTGTTCCGACTAACGAACTCCCTGGCCTCCTGAGCCTGTTAAGAGGAGAGGCTGTCAGTAACTTTTACGGCGTCAACCGCTTCCCTTGCATCAAACAAAGGGGCCGGAACCTCTTTCCCTAGAAAACCCAGATGCGAGCTGTCTTCCATAGAGGTCTCCTTATCATTCCATTGCTTAAGTAAATTAACATGGTAGATCTATTCTGGCTTTTGCCGCCCCTGGCTGGTGTACCTTGTAGTTCACATCTCCAACTTTCTCGAGTACCTCGTAGGGCCCCTGCCACCTAGCCAGGAACTTACAGTCCACGGTCCAGAACCAAAACCCGATCACCCGGTTAAAGATCCGGACCCGAGCCTACCGATTATAGACCCGACTCTGGGCTAGCTGCTTCCATATGCTCCCTAACAAGAGGCAACACTGTCTCTATCTGTTCTTGCATCTGGGTAACGTACTCAATAACACTTTTATGTGGAGTGGGCTGTTCCCATGCCTCTTTGGCTACATCCAAGAGATCGTGAGGGAGTCTGCCATATAGCAGTTCGAAGGGCGAGAACCCAGTCGAGGCCTGGGGTACCTCTCACACTGCGAACATGAGAAAGGACAGAAGAAGGTCCCAGCCCTTCCCATCTTTAACCACCACCCTTTTCAACATATTTTTTAATGTTTGGTTAAACTGTTCTACCAGACCGTCCATTTGCGGATGGTAAACGGACGTCCGTAGTTGTTTTATGTGCAGCAACTTACAGAGTTCCCTCATCACCTTGGACATAAAAGGGATCCCTTGGTCGGTCAGAACCTCTTTAGGTAGTCCTACTCGTGAAAATATCTCCATTAACTCCTTAGCTATGAGTTTGGCCGAGGTATGTCGCAGTGGCACCGCCTCCAGGTACCGAGTGGTGTAGTCTAGAATGACTAAGATCTGTTGATGCCCTTTGGTGAACTTCGTTACTGGGCCTATGAGGTCCATAGCTATTCGGTCAAACGGTATTTTGATAAATCGGGAGAGGTACTAGGAGACTGCAGAAATGTGACTGGGGGCTAGTTATCTGGCAGGTCGGGCAAGACTTACAAAACTCTTCCACTTCTTTTAATATGCTGGGGCAGTAAAACCGCTGCAGAATACGATCCTGAGTTTTCTGCAGCCCCAGGTGACCCCCGAGAACGTGTTGGTGAGCTAGATCTAACACAAGCTTGCGATCAGCCTTGGGGAACACCAACTGTTCAATAGGCTCACCCCGTAGTTGGTTTACCAGATACAACATAGGCTACTTTCACACTAGAGTTCCGACGGATCCGTCTGGGGTCTGCCCAGACGGATCCGCTCATATAATGCAGACTTTGGATCCATTCAGAACGGATCTGTCTGCATTATATTGTAGAAAAAATTCTAAGTGTGAAAGTAGCTTCAGACGGATCCGTCCAGACTTTACATTGAAAGTCAATGGGGGACGGATCCGTTTGAAAATTGAGCCATATAGTGTCAAATTCAAACGGATCCGTCCCCATTGACTTACATTGTAAGTCTGGACGGATCCGTTTGACTCCGCACGGCCAGGCGGACACCCGAACGCTGCAAGCAGCGTTCAGGTGTCCGCTTACTGAGCGGAGCGGAGGCTGAACACTGCCATACTGATGCATTCTGAGCGGATCCACATGCACTCAGAATGCATTAGGGCAGTACGGATGCGTTCGGGGCCGCTTGTGAGCCCCTTCAAACGGAGCTCACAAGCGGAGCCCCGAACGCTAGTGTGAAAGTAGCCATATCTTGATGAACCACAAAATAGGGAAACACTGACTCTGCCCCAGGTTGTTGTGGTTCACCATCTACTTTTAACACATTTTCCCAGGCACGGGATAGGGTTGGGTCCCGATGTTGGGCGGTCCCAAAATTATCCCCAGAGACATTGAGGTCTGCCAATTCAAGACCCGGTGGCAAGTCCTCCACGTCTCCCACCATCACATTAGCGGGGTTGTCACCCCTACCTCTGGTCCATCGGTCTCAGGTTCACAGGGTTCTGGTCTCTCCCCTGAGCCGGGCCACTCTGCTAGGGTTACCCCTGTCTCATGGTTATCAGTCACTCTCATAGCAGGCCACAGTGCCGGGAAGCCCGGGAAGTCTCTCCCTATTATGAGTTCATAATGTAGATTTGTGGCGAAAGCCACCTCGTGGGTTAGAGACACCAGCGCCGTAGGTTGTATTTTAAGTCTCCGTGGATGCACATCACCCTGACTTTCCGGCCAGTATACTCAGTGGACCGCACCAGGGTAGCCCTTACTAGGATCACCAGACTCTCTGAGTCCAGCAGAGCCTCTGCCAGAGTGTCTCCCACTTCCACCTGGCACAAGTGATCTAGAGACTCGGTTACCTGTTGCACACAGCCTCCTGGCATATAGCGACTGATGGTAGCCATAGTTAGTGTCCATGGGCTCAACCCGATGGGGACAGTCAGCCCTTACATGGCCAGGCTCCTGACACTGCCAGCAGACTATCGGAGCGAGGTCTGCCGTGGGTACATCCCGGGCAGGTTTTTTCTACTCAAATCTCCAGACCTGGGGTGGAGATTTCCGGGGTTTTCCGATCCCCCTCCCGACAGAACCCTCCTTTAGATTCCTGGTAGCTTCATAGAGTTTCACCAGGTCCACCATCTCAAGGGCATTACCAAGAGACACCTGACCGATCCAGTGCTGGAGAGGGTATGGAAAAGCCCTCCAGAACATATTAGCTAATAGTCTATCCAGCATGGCCGGATGAATCAGCACATCAGGCTGTAGCCACTTTTTCAAGAGGTGGAGTAAGTCATACTGGGTCCTCGCAGGCTCAGCCGGCTTAAACTCCCACTGATGTACCCGCTGGGCCTGACAAAATCTCACGCTTTACTTTTTGGTAGTCGGCCACTTGATCGTCCGGCAAGTCGAAATACACCTGCTGGGAATTGGATGCTAGGAATGGACCGACGACCTCAGCCCACTGGTCACAGGGTAGATTTTCACTGATGGACACTTTCTCGTACATTGACAGGTAGGTTTCGATGTCGTCTGCGGGGGGTCATCTTAGGAATCGCGGCACGGACTGCTTTCTGGGCATCGTAGACACTCAGAGTTGCTCCTGCTGTCTGCAAAGCCAGCACGTGTTGTAGCAGTAACTGGTTAGTCTCCTGCTGCTTCTTATTAGCCTCGCATTGCTGCAGGTTTGTCTCTCGCTGCTGCAGATTAACCTCCATGAAGGCCTTCACAACAGTCTCCATTTTGTCGTGGGGCACTGGTTGTATGACATACAACTGTGCCTGAAAATTGCAGAAACCCCAATTGTGGGGACTGGCTCTGGTAGACAGGATTAGCGGATGCAGGATAAAGGCAACAAGTTCTTTGAATCAAACAGTTCAGTGTTTTATTCACACTTTAGGCAAGTGACAAAACAAGCAGTCATATTCAAACAAAAAGTCACCTTGCGGTGTTGGTGGTAATTCACACCATGTGGCAATTCTGCCTCAAAGAGTCCTTGCTGAGAGCAGCACCAACCTGTTTTCACGCCAAACAGGTAGCAAGCCTTCATCCAGACACAAGGCTCTCAGATCCCAACACAGAGGCATGGCTTCTGAGCCCAGCTGCCTATTTAAGGACAGCCAGGTGCTGCCAAATCCCAGATCGGCATTTTAAATCCGGTCCAGTATTTGACCTCACCTGGCTGTAGATCAGCCCAGCAGCACATGCTGGGAGGAAAATACCTGTTTTCCCAGACCAAACCACTCACTGTGTCACTATATATATATATATATATATATATATATATATACACACACACACATATATAGTGTTAATGGATAAGGGTCGACTTAGACTTGTAAAATGCAAACCTAGACTTGTAAAATCAAAACATTTTCACAGAAAACATGTTTCCTTATGCCTTGATTGTGATTTGTAGGACTTAAAAAAATTCTATGTCATCAACTAGTAAAGAAATAGCTAAAATCTTAAACAAGTACCTTTCAAATGTCTTATCTGCAGCTGTTCCAGAGGTGTTTTGCCAGATGGGAAGGCCATATTTTGAAATGTATTCCAAAGAGTGCTGGTCTCAAACCAACATAAAACATGGTACAGGAAGAAATTACCATAAGCCTTAGGCTTGTTTAATGCTGATCTGTTTTGTTGAACTCACCCAGGGGCCTTTGCTGGACACAAGAAACATTGTTATATTCTGTGCATTACGTCCATGATTTAATAGTGTATGATTCTGAATATGCTGCAATTGCAAATGTATATATTTTATTGAAATGTACCTTGTTTTGAAAAGTTTTCTGCCACCTCATTACTACTGCATATATCACATGCTATATCCTTTACATAAAACAGTAGGAGGCCTACAACACAAACTCTTACCCATGCACATTTGATAAACAGCCATTTCAGCTTTAGGATAGGAATGCATTTAGCTATTTGTATCTCTTCCAAATGCATTCTGGAACCAACAGAGTCATTATTATTTACTTTACTAACGTTAATTGCTGATGCATTTCTAATGGTTTTTTGAAGTTCATAGCTTATATATGCATTTGGCTGCTGCTGAAATATATGATAATAATCTAAAACAATATAGCATTATATAATGTTGTATCTAATAGTTATATCTAAAGGCTGACTTTAGTATAAAATCATTTATATGCTGTTTGTCTTTCTATCAGCACAATTATTTTTTTGCCATTTTACCTAATGTATTACATTATTTTAAGACTTTACTATACTCTATATATATGGAGTCATGTCGATATAAAATGTAAAAGATCTGTCACTGAGTATTCATTTGTATTTTTGTAATAATGGTTTTTTTTATAAAATATTAGTGCAGTCAATTATTTTTTGTTAATTTCCATTGACACTTTGTTACAATTTTTATTCAGCTTCAAATACGCTTTAAACGGGTTGTCCTGTGGATTTTTTTTCTTATAAGACTCAAAATGGTGTAAAATAATAAATAGTCATACTCACCTAACCAGTCCTTTGATTTATGCACTCCAATCCTTTCAGTCCCCAAAGGTCGGCTTTAAGAGGGATCTGACCTGCCAAACAAATTTTGTCAGTTTCTATGAGGAGGCAAATTCTAGACTTGACAGGTGTGAGCCCATGGATGTCGTATATCTGGAGTTCTCCAAAGCATTTGATGCTGTGCCACATAAAAGGTTAGTACATAAAATGAGAATGCTTGGACTGGTGGAAAATTGCTGTATGTGGGTAAGTAGCTAGCTCAGTCATAGAAAACAGAGGGTGGTTATTCATGGTACATGTACACACTTAGATTGGGTCACTGTCTCTAGTGGGTACCACAGGGGTCAGTATTAGGCCCTATTCTCTTCAATATATTTATTAATGATCTTGTAGAAGGCTTGCACAGTAATATATACATTTTTGCAGATGACACTAAACTGTACAAAATAATTAACACGGAAGAGGACAGTATACTGCTACAGGTATCTGGATAGATTGGAGGCTTGGGCAGAGAAGTGGCAACACTGACAAATGTAAGGTTATGCACATGGGAAGTGAAAATACACAGGGTAACACTGACATGGAAAGGGACTTAGGGATTTTAGTGAAAAGCAAACTAAGCTGTAGAAACCAGTGTCAAGCAGCTGCTGCCAAGGCCAATAAGATCATGGGGTGTTACCCTGTGTATTTTCACTTCCCATGTGCATAACCTTACATTTGTCAGTGTTACCACTTCTCTGCCCAAGCCTCCAATTACTGACCCAATGCCAAACCGGTCATGCTGGAGGATGTTGCAGGCAGCAGAACGTTCTCCACAGCGTCTCAAGACTCTGTCACGTCTGTCACATGTGCTCAGTGTGAACCTGCTTTCATCTGTGAAGAGCACAGGGCGCCAGTGGCGAATTTGCCAATCTTGGTGTTCTCTGGCAAATGCCAAACGTCCTGCACGGTGTTGGGCTGTAAGCACAACCCCCACCTGTGGACGTCAGGCCCTCATATCACCCTCATGGAGTCTGTTTCTGACCGTTTGAGCAGACACATGCACATTTGTGGCCTGCTGGAGGTCATTTTGCAGGGCTCTGGCAGTGCTCCTCCTGTTCCTCCTTGCACAAAGGCGGAGGTAGCGGTCCTGCTGCTGGGTTGTTGCCCTCCTACGGCCTCCTCCACGTCTCCTGATGTACTGGCCTGTCTCTTGGTAGCGCTTCCATGCTCTGGACACTACGCTGACAGACACAGCAAACCTTCTTGCCACAGCTCGCATTGATGTGCCATCCTGGATAAGCTGCACTACTTGAGCCACTTGTGTGGGTTGTAGACTCCGTCTCATGCTACCACTAGAGTGAAAGCACTGCCAGCATTCAAAAGTGACCAAAACATCAGCCAGGAAGCATAGGAACTGAGAAGTGGTCTGTGGTCACCACCTGCAGAACCACTCCTTTATTGGGGGTGTCTTGCTAATTGCCTATAATTTCCACCTGTTGTCTATCCCATTTTCACAACAGCATGTGAAATTGATTGTCACTCAGTGTTGCTTCCTAAGTGGACAGTTTGATTTCACAGAAGTGTGATTGACTTGGAGTTACATTGTGTTGTATAAGTGTTCCCTTTATTTTTTTGAGCAGTGTATAAACATGACGTTGGGCTGGCAAGAAAATGGTTCCCGTCATGAGGAGGGCACCCTACACCTTAATATTGTAATATAAGGTCATGCCTTTTATTTAACCCTTAAGGATAACGTGTGTCTAACTGGAACATCCAGTCTGTCTCACGATTTAACAATTTCCTCCTATTATCTCCTCTTCTTTTTGTTATTATTTGTTATTATCTCCTGTACTCTCAAACCCGACGTATACCCACCATGATGAACCGCAAAGTGTAAGCTGGCCGCAGACACATTGCGGCTTTCATGGTGGGGCACATCAGAGATGTGTTTGTGGATTCTTGTTTTTATTTGGTTGGATGTACATCCCACATATTGAATATGGCAATCCATACATGTGATCAGGTACACAGCATTTTTGGTGTTACAGTTGAGATAGGTTTTAATCTCAAATACTTTTTCATTAACAGTGGATTTAAACGATTTAGTCACTAACATATGACCGCAGCGGATGCACCTGCCGTGGCCACACCTTTAATTTCCCTTGCAACTAATCCAAGTAGGTTTGCATGTAATACAGGGTGGGCCATTTATTTGGATACACCTTAATAAAATGGGAATGGTTGGTGATATTAACTTCCTTTTTGTGGCACATTAGTATATGTGAGGGGGGAAACTTTTCAAGATGGGTGGTGACCATGGCGGCCATTTTGAAGTCGGCCATTTTGAATCCAACTTTTGTTTTTTCAATAGGAAGAGGGTCATGTGACACATCAAACTTATTGGGAATTTCACAAGAAAAACAATGGTGTGCTTGGTTTTAACGTAACTATTCTTTCATGAGTTATTTACAAGTTTCTGTTTGTTTACAGCCATTGACATGTCGCCAAGGTTAACACGTGAGGAGCGGATAGAAATTGTGTTGATGTCTGGTGAACGCGCAGTAACCGGGTCATTGCAGCAGATTTCAATGCAAGACACCCTACGAGACCACCCATCTCCCATGCTACAGTTAGCAAACTGCTTGCTAAGTTTCGTGAAACTGGTTCAGTGTTGGATTTGCCAAAATGTGGACGCATGAAATCTGTCTCTAATGAAGAAATATCAGTGGCTGTCCTAGCTTCATTCAGCAAGAGCCCACAGCGTAGCACTCGCCGCATGTCACTGGAGAGTGGCATTAGTCGAACATCCCTTCGGCGGATATTAGCTACTCACAAATGGCACCCTTACAAACTCCAGCTACTGCAGCATCTCAACGAGGATGACCCAGATCGGCGCACTGAATTTGCAGAATGGGCAAAACAAAAATTGGAACAGGACCCTCAGTTTACGCAGAAGATTTTGTTCAGTGATGAGGCAAACTTTTATGTGAATGGTGAAGTTAACAAACAAAACCACCGCTATTGGTCTGACACTAACCCACATTGGATAGATCCCTCCAAGACTGTTGGAACAAAAAAATTGATGGTATGGTGTGGTATATGGGGTACAAAGATAGTGGGGCTATTCTTCAAGGCCACTGGATATGCAAAATTGCTACATGATGATGTGTTTCCCTCTTTATGCACTGAAGCTGGCACGTTCCCTGAGTTTTTCCAGCAAGATGGTGCACCACCACATTATGGGTGTCAGGTCCGAGCATTCCTAGATGAACAGTTTCCTGGAAAGTGGATTGGTCGTCGTGGGCCAGTTGAATGGCCCCCAAGGTCTCCCGTTCTGACCCCCTTAGACTTTTATCTTTGGGGTCATCTGAAGGCAATTGTCAATGCTGTGAAGATACGAGATGTGCAGCACCTGAAACTACGGATTCTGGAAGCCTGTGCTAGCATTTCTCCTGCGGTGTTGCTATCAGTGTGTGAAGAGTGGGAGAAGAGGGTTGCATTGACAATCCAACACAATGGGCAGCACATTGAACACATTTTATAAGTGGTCAGAAACTTGTAAATAACCTATGAAAGAATAAAGTTACGTTAAAACCAAGCAGACCATTGTTTTTCTTGTGAAATTCCCAATAAGTTTGATGTGTCACATGACCCTCTTCCTATTGAAAAAACAAAAATTGGATTCAAAATGGCCGACTTCAAAATGGCCGCCATGGTCACCACCCATCTTGAAAAGTTTCCCCCCTCACATATACTAATGTGCCACAAACAGGAAGTTAATATCACTAACCATTCCCATTTTATTAAGGTGTATCCATATAAATGGCCCACCCTGTAGTATCACTGTACAGACTGGGACTGAGGATTTGTCCGAGGGTCGGGGCTTTACGTGCTGCACATTTTATGCCCCCCTCTACAATCCCCGAACATTGATCATCATACTTCATAAGGGGTAGATATTTCTTTATTATATTGCATATTTCATTATACTTTTTACTATATTGGGTAACAAAAGTAATAACTTTATTTTTATCTTTGTTCAGACGTTGACGGTATTTACCACCACCTCTGCATCTCTGAGGGAAATTTACTGATTTTCTCTCCAACTTGGAAACAACTCCAAATTGGTCCAACATATTTTTCTTAGGATGTTTCCTACACTCAAGTCTTCTGATGACATTTTTAGCTTCCCATTCAAAGCATTCCTCATCAGTACAGTTACGCTTAGCCGTGATGAGTTCTCCCTTAGGAATATTTTTAATAACTTGTGATGGGTGGCATTAAGATGCATGGAGAATGGTATTCCCTGCTGTGTCTTTTCTATAAGTAACAGTATAAACTGCAGCTGCAGTTCTGTCCCCCCTCAGGCACAGATCCCAAAAAATCTATAGAATTGAAATCATGACGGACCTCAAAAGAAATAGGCTGGTTTCACACGGGCGTTGCGGATTGGGGCCGTATGCGTTCAGAGTGCGTTCAGTGAAACTCGCACTATTTTGCAAGCAAGTTCAGTCAGTTTTGTCTGCGGTTGCATTTAGTTGTTCAGTTTTTTCCGCGCGGGTGCAATGCGTTTTGGTGCATTTTCACGCGCGTGATAAAAAAAAGAATGTTTACAAACAACATCTCTTAGCAACCATCAGTGAAAAACGCATCACACCCGCACTTGCTTGTGGATTCAATGCGTTTTTCACGCAGCCCCATTCACTTCTATGGGGCCAGGGCTGCGTGAAAAACGCAGAATATAGAACATGCTGCGATTTTCACGCAACGCAGAACTGATGCGTGAAAAACAACGCTCATGTACAAAGCACCATAAAAATGAATTGGTCAGGATTCAGTGCGGGTGCTATGCGTTCACGTCACGCATTGCACCCGCGCGGAAAACTCGCTCGCGTGAAAGGGACCATAGAGTCCACACAGGAATTCAAGTAACTAGTGAACAGCAGTATGGCCGCCACATCACCAGACCATACCATAAGCAGGTCATCGATGTAGCGGCCATACCACTGCACATAGTCACAAAAAGGGAGAGTATCGATGAGGAGAAAGTTCATCTCCCACCATGCCATAAAAATATTGGCTATGGAGGGAGAGAACTTGGCCCCCCATCGACACTCCCGAGACCTGTAAATAATATACATCATTAAACATAAAAAAATTGTGCCCAAGGAGAAAACTAGTCACTGTGACCATATACTCCTGCAGTTCTTTTGTGTAATCGCTATATCTATCCAAAAACCATTGACAGTGCTTTTAGGGCCATGTCATGAGGGATGTTAGTATATAATAAAACCATATCTGCAGTAATCCAACTAAAACCTTCTTCCCACTTAAATTCAGAAATTGCCTGCAAAACCGACCTGGTATTATTCAGAAACACCGGAATCATGGGAATTAATGGCTGCAATAAGGAATCTACCCATTCGGACAGTATTTCAGAAAAGGATCCAATCCCCGCCACTATAGGTCTCAGTGGGGGAGGGAATATACCCTTATGAATCTTTGGAAGGGCGTAAAAGATTGAGATGACTGGATGTGCAACATAAATATAAACATACTCCTTCTTATCCAGAATGCCCAGATCAAAACCCAATGAAAGTATGTTCATCAATTCTGCTTGATAAGGGAGGAGAGGATTGCTTTTAAGCTCTGCATAAACAGACGTATTACTTAACATTATCAGTACCTGTTTTTTATAAACCGCACTATCCAGAACCACAAACGCTCCTCCTTTATCCGCATTTTTTATTATCAGGTCATCTCTCCCCTTCAATTCCTGTAATGCTCTCATTTCAAATGGAGACATATTAGGGCATTTTCTATGTCCCACCCGCTCGGAGCCCCCAGCCCGTTTATATTTATCATACAAGGCACACAGATCTTTTTCTACCATCTCCTGATAGCGGTCCAAAACCGGGGATTTTGACTGCAGGGGATAAAAATCCCTATTACATGTAACAAATGAAGATGATCTATTAACAGATTCAGAACACATTTCTTGTAGAGACACCACATTTATTAATTCAGAAAACATCATTGAGCTGCCCTGGAATAAATCAGTATCCTGCATAAGCAAATTGCTTGGTGCAGAACCCTGACACACCACTTCACCATCACCAATATCTACATTCTCAAAGTGTTTTCTTAAGGTGAGACTACGGACAAAACGGTTTACATCCAATATGGTCTTGTACAAATCAAATTGGTATGAGGGAGAAAAGGATAAACCTCTCTGCAAAACATTTATTTGATCATCTGAGTTTTATTTTTATGTCATGATGAAGGACCTGGATGTATAATGATCTGAAACGCGTAACCAAATTTTTGTGTACCGCAAGTTTTTAATAGCCGCTGGAATAAAGTTATTTCTTGAATACCTGAGCTGGACGCGACAAGCTTTTTTCTGAGATTTAATAACTATGTATAAATATATCAGGGGGAAGTATAGAGATCTCTCTCATCATTTATTTATCCTCAGGACTGTGACTGCGATGAGGGGACTTCCTCTGCGTCTAGAGGAAACAAGGTTTCTACACAACCATAGCAGAGGGTTCTTTAATGTAAGAGCAGATAGACTATAAAACTCTCTGCCAGAGAAGGTGGTGATGATGAATAGATGTATTTTCTGTAGTGTAAAAGTATTACAGGTTATAGTTACTAGAGAGGGGTGTTTGATCCAGGGAGTTATTCTGATTGCCCGATTGGAGTAGGGAAGGAATTTCTCGGCTAAAATGAGATAAATTGGCTTCTACCTCACAGGTTTTTTGCCTTCCTCTGGATCAACTTGCAGGATAGCCGGCTGAAATCAATGTGCATACAGTACAGACCAAAAGTTTGGACACACCTTCTCATTCAAAGAGTTTTCTTTATTTTCATGACTATGAAGGCATCAAAACTATAAATTAACACATGTGGAATTATATACATAATAAACAAGTGTGAAACAACAGAAAATATGTCATATTATAGGTTCTTCAAAGTAGCCACCTTTTGCTTTGATTACTGCTTTGCACACTCTTGGCATTCTCTTGATGAGCTTCAAGAGGTAGTCCCCTGAAATGAGTTCCCAGAGATGCTTAGCACTTGTTGGCCCTTTTGCCTTCACTCTGCGGTCCACTCACCCTAAACCATCTCGATTGGGTTCAGGTCCGGTGACTGTGGAGGCCAGGTAATCTGGCGCAGCACCCCATCACTCTCCTTCATGGTCAAATAGCCCTTACTTTCAAAGTTTTCCCAATTTTTCGGCTGACTGACTGACCTTCATTTCTTAAAGTAATGATGGCCACTCGTTTTTCTTTACTTAGCTGCTTTTTTCTTGCCATAATACCAATTCTAACAGTCTATTCAGTAGGACTATCAGCTGTGTATCCACCTGACTTCTCCTCAACCCAACTGATGGTGCCAACCCCATTTATAAGGCAAGAAATCCCACTTATTAAACCTGACAGGGCACACCTGTGAAGTGAAAACCATTTCAGGGAACTACCTCTTGAAGCTCATCAAGAGAATGCCAAGAGTGTGCAAAGCAGTAATCAAAGCAAAAGGTGGCTACTTTGAAGAACCTAGAATATGACATATTTTCAGTTGTTTCACACTTGTTTGTTATGTATATAATTTCACATGTGTTAATTCAAAGTTTTGATGCCTTCAGTGAAAATAAAGTCATGAAAATAAAGAAAACTCTTTGAATGAGAAGGTGTGTCCAAACTTTTGGTCTGTACTGTATGTCTTTTTTTCAGCCTTACAAACTATATTACTATGTTATTGTTTAAACCTGCCAAGAGTGTTAAGTAAAAGACCTGGAAGACAGTTAAAGGATAACAGTCGTTTTTTTTTTTTTTTTGGAGTATTGGATTGTGGTGATTAATATCACCTTGGTGGCCCAATTTCAACTTTTCACCGTGTATTCAAATACCCCTTAATTCCCCATACTGCCTATTTTTACCTGTGCTTAAAATAGGGTTGCTAGGCATGGTCCATCTATCTGTTGATAGACGGAGCATGCAGCGTGCAGGGTCACATTACTGACAGCCAGGGACTGTAAGTAAATGATTAAAGCCAGGTCCTCCCCAGCAGCTGATAACAGTGCCTGGGCTGTGTGCACTTCTCCCTGTCCCTGCGCTTGGCAGACGCTCCCTCACTCAGCAGAGCTGGAGAATGCAGAGTTGAAGCAGCGCACAACAGGGAAGGGAGATCTGCCATCTGCTCAGTGTATAAATGAAAGCAACATGTGGTAAGAGGACCCCTTTGTGCTGCAGGAGATTAACCCTTTAGGAGGGAGGGCTCTGGTTACTGACCCTTTTGGGGGGCTACTGTTACTGGCTAGTGAGGGCAGGCGGGATTAGCCTCAGGGTGAGGGCAGTGGCAGCCATCTTAACTGAATAGTGAAATTGCAGTTTTATGCAGACTGGTTGCTAAGGGCTGAATCTTATTAAATATGGGGTAAGTCAGTCTAATAGTAACTGATTCTGGAATATCATGTTATTAGTAACTACATATATGAAAATTGAAATTAGGGTCTAAATGTGACAGTTATCCTTTAAACATACCATTGTATATAGTTTTATTATCAGCTTCACTATGAAAGAGAAGTTTTAGTCCAGTGCATTCCACAAGTCCACCAAGATGGTCCCTAATTCTGAAATGCTATCAGCTCTTTGCAGTAAGCACTCCAGAATCCTTCATCTCTGCTCTTGAGCGATGACTGTAACATCATTCTAGATGCTGCTACAGCTTCAGAGCAGAAGAAAGCAGTTGTGCAGCGATCCACTGCAGAGCACTTCAGCATTAAGGTCCACCCTTCTTCTCATCATCACTGGACTAATTAGGTGAACATTTTAATAGTGTATTAGAAGAACAACAGGGGACTCCATAACAAGTATGTAACAGCAATATCTAGACATTTTTATCAATTAATCTAAAATATAGTATTTTTAATCATGTGGCAACACCTTTAATAAGTTAATAGCTTGCAGCTTGTAGATCAGTTATATTTATATTAGTCAAATGAGAGTCCACCCTGAAAGGTCAATTGTTTGGGATGTAGATGAATTAAGTGATTATGTGTTCTAATTTTGAGCAGTGGAGGAGTGCTTAAAAACTACCCACAAGGAAATAGTTTGAGTCAGGATGAAACTCAGGAGGATCATAATTTATATGTATTTTTTTTAAATAACTTTTTTCTTTTATAATAAAAAAGGGCAAAACAGTAGTTTGATAAAACATCTCCTTGAAAGAAATGTGCCTTCCTTTTCATTCATTTTCTTCCATAGCTTGTTAATACCACTAAGTCTTAACCCAAATGTTTTTGCAGTGGAATTTTTTTTATTTTATTCATTAAATGTGAGCTATAAATCTGTTCAATTCATTCATTACTTTTTTACTCAAGTAATATTTGTTGAGTTATGATGATGATCTTCACCATGATTTTGTCAGGCATCTGCTGCCTTCATAATTAGTTCAAAAGGATCAGCAAAATGCAAATAGCTTCAAGTGGACAAAATAAAAGGTACAGTAGGACATATTTTGCACTCTCCTTCAAGTTTTGTTACTTAAAAGATGGATAGATAGATAGATAGATAGATAGATAGATAGATAGATAGACAGACATAAAATAGATAATACAGTAAATTAAAATCAGCACTTTTCTGCATATTCACTTAAACAAATACAACATTTTGCATTTTTTGCAAGAAGTATAGAAACCAGTATTATAAAACCAAATTAGAGTGTGGAATTGTAGGTTAGTGAAGGACGATGTTACAATATGTTTAGCCTTAAAAATGATACTATTAGCCTCAAGAGATTATTGAGGTCATTTATCAAACTGGTGTAAAGTAGAACTGGCTTAGTTGCCCATAGCAACCAATCAGATTCCAACTTTCATGTTCCAAAGGAGCTGTCAAAAATGAAAGGTAGAATCTGATTGGTTGCTATGGGCAACTAAGCCAGTTCTACTTTACACCAGTTTGATAAATGCCCCCATATATCTTTCTTTCTATTCAACAATGTCTATTTCAATGTTGTTTGGATAGACTGAAACTATTCAGTTACTGTAAACTGAATCATGCTGCTACTGAATTCAGAGAAAGAGAATATTAAACTGGCAAAATCTCTTATTGACTCTCATAATTATTCATTTTCTAATATGTATGTTTTTTTTATTTTTGTGGCTTTAAGCTAAATTCAGTTGCCTTGTTAATAATTTCATCAGAACAAAGTATGGAATTATTCTGGGTTTCTAGGTTAACTGATGCTGAGTGGGATAATTTCAAACCAAGCACTGAATATCTTTGTCCAACTTTCAGCCTTTGGCCTACCGTACTTTAGTTATATTATACAAAAAATATATTGAGAGCACAAACTGACTGTAAAGGCTTCATCCTATGACATGGCCAAATTTAAAGACATTGGGGGAGATTTTTCAAAACTGGTGTAAAGAAAAAACAAATGTAGTTGCCTATGGCAACCAATCGGATTCCACATTTCATTTTTCAAAGCACCTTTGGAACATGAATAGGTAAACCTGATTGGTTGCTGTGGGCAACTAAGCCAATTTTCCTTCATACCAGTTTTGATAAATCTTCTCCACTGAGCTCTTCAGTACAACTACAAACCAAGCTACTACCAATGTTTGTCAATGGTTATTAGTTACTAATTACATTGAACTTGGAGGCCATGTTAAAGAAATTCTGTGGCCTTGGAGCTGACAACCCTTAGGTTCCTCCATTCTCATCTGGACATAAAAAAAAACTACTCACCTGTCTGTGTGTCACTTCTCCATTCTCATCCACTTAGGGTCCCTGTAATTGAGATTTTTTTTAATTGGACACAGGTTACGATCATTTGGGTTGTAGGCTGGACAACTATTTTAATAATATATATGAGCTAAACACATTCTACATGGGATCATATACAGTATATATAAATATGACATTTACAGTACATTCTTGATTGTATGTCATCTAGTTCAGCTATAGCTGAAGCTTTTCAGATGAGTCTATTTAAATGTCCTATATATATTTTTTTGTTTCCTAATAACTAGAGATGAGCAAATTTCCCAAAAATTTGATTCGGCTGGTTTGCCGAATTTTCCCAAAAAATTTGCTTTGATCCGAATTTATTCGCAGCGAATTGCGTTAAAAAAATTGATATTTCCAGGATGCAGAGAACCTTTATATGGATGTAGAACACTGTGCCTTGCAGTAACATGCATAAGGAGTGTGATGGGTTAGTGAAAAAATACTGTCAGTGAGGATGACATGCAGATGACAGGCGTCGCTATTAGAATCACTGCACACTTCACTTATTTGTGCAGTCACAGGGCTAAAACTGACCAAATAACTCAAGTATTAACTCAGTTTTACAGGTCCATGTTAGCATGAAGAAAAATGACAGAGTTTGGAGGTGGCGGCATCATGAGGAGGCCACAGAGTGGCACAATGACACAGTGTGTAGTTCGCAGCAGTATGAGAAGGTGTCACGGTGGGGAGTGGGGGAAACTCCCCACTGTATAGTGGGAACTGTTACTAGGCCAGACTACAGTAAAGGGAGCAGGTCATAACCTACAGCCTCCCTAATCCTGACCCTGATCTCCTGACCGCATGAGCGAACCCTGAAGGTGGGAGAGCTCATGCACTGGAACCCTGATCCTTCTGATCCTGACGGTCCCTGGCATAGGGGTCAGGAATAGGAGACAACCGGTTCCTCAGGAAATCAGACGAACCAGAGTCTCCAGCTGCCTAGTAACAGGTGGAGGGAAAAGACCATATGCAGCAACTGAACGGCAGGTAAGTACACAGTGTAACAACAGAACACTAGCAACAACCAACACTTACCTGCTACAGCAGAGATGGAAAGACGGCACCAAACATCTAACCGGACCTCCATGCGAACACCAGATGCACGGAAGCTCCAGGCAGCGCTGCATACAGGCTTATGGTTCCCCCTCCGGGAAACCAGCCCCCTCGCGGAGGTACAGCACACACAGGGAAAACATCTTGCACACATGCAGGGACAAACACCAACAACAGCCCAGACATTTAACAACAAAAAAGATGTACAACAAACCCTGAACATAAACCCACACCAAACATACAACAAGTGAGGTTGGATACATAGAGGATACAAGGGAAAAACTGGGAAGACCTTGATGACCACAAGGGTGGCCCTCACTGGACAGATGGTAAAGCCAGGAGTAGTGAACCACCAGCACACACCAAGCCTGGAGGAACACTGAGCTACAGGCTTCCAGCAGAAGCTAAATAGCCCAAAGCGACCACACACAATCAGGGGGTTAACCCTTACAGCACCAGACAGGGGAAGGCTACAACTTAAAGGGGAAGTGCACACACCAGCCACCACGTTGCCACCGGCAACAGCATGCGTGGCAACCATGTCACTGTGCACACAGCCAAAGCCAAGACACTGCCACCACATGCCATAACAGCAACACGTTGCCACCAGCAACAGCATGCGTGGCTACCATGTCAACCGCAAGCATGGCACAAGTGTCACGGTGCACACAGCAAAGGCCGTGACAGAAGTCCACAGAGTGGCACAATGACAGAGTCTGGAGTTAGTGACAGCATCAGGATGCCACAGAGTGGCTCAATGACAGAGATTCTGGAGGTGGTGGCAGCATGAGAAGGCCACAGAGTGGCACAATGACAGAGTGTGTAGTTTGCAGCAGTATGAGAAGGCCACAGAGTGACACAATGAAAGAGTCTGGAGTTGGCGACAGCATCAGGAGGCTACGGAGTGGCTCATTGACAGATTCTGGAGTTGGCGACAGCATGAGGAGGCCATAGAGTGGCACAATGACAGAGTCTGTAGGTCGCGGCAGCATGAGGAGGCCACAGAGTGGCACAATGAAAGAGTCTGGATAAAAGACTGAGGGCACAGATTGTTGAGAAAGATGCAGATGGAAAGTTATCTGTAGAGCTGTACGACGGTAACCTGCAGATTAATGCAGCCCTCAAAAGCAAGTTGGGTTTGTCGGTTCCAAAGCCTAAATTAGATCATGGGGTGGGTGATCAGTCAAATACCTTCAAGCAGCAGCAGCAGCATAATGATAAAAATGAGTGGCAAGGTGAGATAGTGTGGAGATGGCAGCATGAGGAGGCCACATAGTGGCACAATGACAGAGTCTGGATAAAAGACTGAGGGCACAGATTGTTGAGAAAGAAGCAGATGGAAATTTATCTGTAGAGCTGTATGACAGTAACCTGCAGATTAATGCAGCCCTCAAAAGCAAGTTGGGTTTGTCGGTTACAAAACCTAAATTAGATTGTGGGGTGGGTGATCAGTCTAAGGCCTTTTAAGCAGCAGCATCAGCATGATGATAAAAATGAGTGGCAAGGTAACATAGTGCGGAGATGGCAGCATGAGAAGGCCACATAGTGGCATGGTGACATAGTGTTGAGATGGTAGCAACAGCAGCAGCATAATACCACAGAGTGGCACAGTGACATAGCGTGGAGATGGCAGCAACAGCAGCATGATACCACAGAATAGTACAGTGACATAGCGTGGAGATGGCAGCAACAGCAGCAGCATGATACCACAGAGTGGCAAGGTGACATAGTGTGGAGATGGCAGCAACAGCAGCAGCATGATACATAGTGTGGAGATGGCAGCAGCATGATACCACAGAGTGGCACAGTGACATAGCGTGGAGATGGCAGCAACAGCAGCAGCATGATTCCACAGAGTGGCAAGGTGACCTAATGTGGAGATGGCAGCAACAGCAGCAGCATGATACCACAGAGTGGCAAGGTGACCTAATGTGGAGATGGCAGCAACAGCAGCAGCATGATACATAGTGTGGAGATGGCAGCAGCATGATTCCACAGAGTGGCAAGGTGACATAGTGTAGAGATGGCAGCAACAGCAGCAGCATGATTCCACAGAGTGGCAAGGTGACCTAATGTGGAGATGGCAGCAACAGCAGTAGCATGATACCACAGAGTGGCATGGTGACATATCATGGAGATGGAAGCATCAGGAGGACACAGAGTGGCATGGTGACATGGTGTGGAGACAGATGATCTAATCTGCTGCATCAGGCATCGGTGGGTGGAAATCCTTGTCGATCCACGCCTGATTAATATTGACAAAAGTATATCTCTCCACATTTTAGGTGGACAGGCGAGTTCTTCTTGGGGTAACTATGGCCCCCGCCACACTAAACACCTGCTTTGATGCCACATTACTGGCTGGGCAGGACAGCTTTTCCAGGGCAAACTCTGCCAGTTGCGGCCAGAAATCCAGTTTGGCTGCCCAGTAGTCCAGCATATCTTCAATGTGGGGTGGCAGGGTGCTGTCCAAGTATGCCACCACCTGCTGGTTCAGGTCCTGCTCCAGGTCTAGCTGCTGCTGCTGGTGAGTAGTTTCTTCACTATGCGGGTGAAGAAAGCTGCTCATCATTGACTCTAGAATCAGGCTGCTGCTGATGGAGCTGCTACTGTTCCTGCCACCGCACCCCTCCCCAGCAGCCATGGCAATGGAATGTGAGCGCAGAGGGCCCGCCGTCAGACCTGCGAGAGGATGGACGATGGCGCAGATAGGCAGAGGCCAACTGACTACATAGGATGTCTCTGTAGTACTTCAGTTTGTCCTCCCTCTCAGTGGGTGTCACGGGGTTCCGAAGGTGCACTCGGTCCCCCATTGCCCGCAGAACTGTTGCTTAGCTTTTGGAATGAGGTTCTGTGTTTGACCTCATTCCCAGGGCGGCTTCACTAGCTGGGTGGCTCCCTGCTCCTAGTCTGCCTTGAGTGCCGAGCTGATCACTCGGTGCTCGACTGGTTGGTCTGACGGTCATGTGACGCTGGCCACGTCACATGACCCTCACTCCCCACTATAAATACAGGCAGCCTGCTGGCTACAGGTTGCCTGTTAATTTCTAGGTTCCTGGCTATTTGTTGGACTGCTGAATACTTACCTGATCCTGTTCCTGACCATCCTCTTGCCTGCTCCTCTTGTACTGCGCTTCCGTCCTGGTATTGTGACCTCGGCTCCCACCTGACTACTCTTTTAGGACTCCTCTTGTACTTCTCTGCTCTCCTGGTATTTATGACCCCGGCTTCTCCTGACAATTCTCTGCTTGCTCAATTTGTACTTTGCAGCTTTCCTGGTATTGACTCGGTCCGTTCACGTCCTGTTGTTTGTCTGTCTGTCATCCCTGCACTTACTCCAAGTTAGGGATTGCCGTCCAGTTGTCCCCTGTCATTAGGACTCGCGAGGCAAGTAGGCAGGGCCAGGGGTAAGGGTGGAGCGCAGTGGTCACTTCCCTCCCCCCTGTGTGTGTGTGTACGTGACCGTTACAGTGGGTCAGCCATTTGTGCAAGTGACTCTGAGGGATTCCCTGCATCCATCTCCACTGCATACTGCTACGGTGTGTCCGGGTCCTCTGTCTCATCTTCCTCATCGCCCTCTTGCTCCTCCAGCTGCTCCTGCTTCTCCTCTCCTGTCATCACAGTAGAAAAACCACTCAATTGGCTACATATTGCCTGTTCTCCAATGTCCTCCTCCCCCTCCTCCTCCTCTTTCAGTTCAGCCCCCACAGGGCTCACATGGCCGTGAGATCTAGGCACCATGTCTCCAGTCCCCTGACAAGCCATATTCACCAGCATCTGTTCCAGGACATGAAGCAGTGGAATGACAGCGTTCATCTTGTTGTTTTGGCGACTGACAAATAACGTGGCCTCCTCAAAAGGCCTGAGCAAATGGCAAGGGTCACGCATGAGCTGCCACTGGCTGACATCGAAGTTGCAAAGGGGAGTACTTCTATCCGCTTGGATCCTCAAGAAATCATTGATGGCATTTCTCTGTTTGTACAGTCGGTCCAACATATGGAGGGTGGAATTCCAACGGGTGGAAACGTCGCATATCAGCCTATGTTGGGGGATGCCGTTCTGCCGCTGCAGCTCAAGGTTGGTGTGCTTTGCGGTGTATGATTGGCTGAAGTGCATGCAAAGTTTCCTGGCCAATTTTAGGATGTCTTTCAGATGGGTGGAAGACTTTAGGAACCGCTTGACAACCAGATTGAACATGTGTGCCATGCAGGGCACATGGCTCATTCTTCTTTGATGCAGGGCCGACAACATATTCTTCCCGTTGTCAGTCACCATGGTTCCAATTTTCAGTTGTCGTGGAGAAAGCCAGCAGTTGATTAATTTCTGAAGGACACGGAGCAGTTCCTCCCCTGTGTGACTACGTTCGACCAGGAAACCAGGTGCAGAACCACGTGACACCGCCGTGCCCTGCACATGTGGAATTCTGGAGGGGCACTGTAACTTGTCCCTGCAGTGGAGGCTGAGGACATGGTGGAGGATGAGGAGGCAGAGGCGGACATTGTCTCAGGAAAAATGGTGTGACAACGTGGAGTTGGAAGTGTCGTCACCTGGCCAAGTTGCTGGTGTGGCTGTGCAGGAACCGCATTCACCCAGTGGGCCGTGAAGGACATGTATTGTCCCTTACCATAGTTACAGCTCCGCACGTCGGCGCTACCCTGCACTTTGGCAGACACAGACAGGCTCAAGAACTGGCCAACCTTCTGTTCTACATACGTGGGCAGGGCTGGTACTGCCTTTTGTGAAAAGAAATTACGCTTGGGACTCTCCACCTCGGCTCGGCACAAGACATCAGTTCTATGAAAGGTGCAGAGTCCACCACTTGGAAAGGGAGGGACTGCAGCACCAGCAACTTAGCCAAGAGCACGTTCAGCTTCTGTGCCGTTGGATGCATGCATGCATACTGCTGTCTCTTGGCAATCGCTTCAGTGATTGATTGCTGGCGGAATGACTGATGAGGAGTAGAAGGAGGAGGAGCAGGAGCTTCAGGACCAGCAGACGATGGGACAGACAGACAGCTCCCTTCTGCTGAGCTGGTGGAGCCTTGACTGCCTGCAGTGGAGTGTGTGCCACTAGGTGATGCAGCGGTGACTGCGGCAGGCTGGACCGCCACAATTGTCCCAGACCACTTTATGGTGACGCTGCATATGTTGTCGCAGGGCAGTGGTGCCAACATTGGCCCCCTGGCCACGCCTCACCTTCTGCCCACAGAATCGACAGTTGGCCATGTTCACCTCCGCCAGTTTGCAGTGTTCATCGGGCTGTTCTCGGAACTGCCTGCTCCCGGTGACCGCACGTGTTTCAGAGCGCCTCACGACACAGGCACAGGTAAGGACTTACCTCTGCATCACCGGACTTGGGAATAAAAATGGCAGATTGCATGTGTTCGTTGGCGAACACTGCGAACTGGCCATCACTGCTCTGGAGTCTTGACAAAAAACTGCCACACCGCCTAGTAGCTGATTTTGCCCCCAACACTCCGCACTGACTAACTGTTAGTGCCGCTGCTTGCGTGAACCCATGCACCACTACTTTCTGGGCAGATAGGCTGCTGCGAAGCGTGTGGTCTACCCCAGGCCCATTTGGATGCCAACATCCCACTGCTGCCACCCTGCCGACTCCCAGCCATGCTACCACGTTGCTGGCTCAGCCGCTGCCTCGTGGGCAAGCTGCCACCCTCTTCTCTCGATGATGATGAAGCCCTTTCGTCACCTGGCTCCCAAGTGCGATAGGTTTCATCATCGAGTAGTGTATGCAAGTCACTGGTGTCCTCCTCAATGGTCTCTGGGTCAGGAGCCTGACCGCTCGCAACACCACCTCCCATGCCACTTGCCTCATCACTACATGCCCGCCTAGCGGAGGAAGCAGCGGATGTCTCCTCCAAATATTGGCTGGGCATTAGCTGCTGACTGTCCTCGAGTAGCTCGTCTTCGCTGAATAGTAGAGCTGAGACCACAGCAGATAGTACTTCTGTCTGAGGGAACAGCAAAGGACAAGGGCAGTTTGAGGACAGGTGCAATGCATTTTTCTGCCTGATCAGCATTTTTCAGACTGATCAGGGTCCTGATCAGTCTGAAAAATGCCTGATCAGTCATAAAAAATGACGTGTTTGCATACAGTTTGGCTGATCAGGCAGTCAGTTCAGGCAACGGAACTGCCTGCCGGAATCAAACAATGCAATTGTGAAAGTACCCTTAACCAATCAATAACCGCTGGGTTGCTGGTCAAGACACGACCAGTAGATGACATCAGGAGCTCAGGCCTCTCGCTGCGACTCCTGCTGCCACGGCCCCTTAATCTGCTGCAATCTCTGCCTGCGCCAGAAACATTTAGGCCTCTGCCACTCCTTTGTGTATGCCCTGGCACTTCTCTGTCTGACATACTTTTAGCTGAACTAAAATAATTAAAAGCAAATTAAAACAACCCTAAAAGCCCAGAATATATTTCTCTTTTTGGACAGAAATAGGCCACTAACTACTTTTAGCACAAATACAAGGAAACGTGAACTGCCTATATATTTCGCGTTTTGGACTGAAATACAGTAGGCCACTAAATTCTTATAGCGGAAATAAAAACAAAAGTGATCTGCGTATATATTTCTTGTATTTAACTGAAAAAGGCCAATAAATGATTTTAGCGTAAATAACAGGATTTACTGATATAAGGCCGCTATACTCTTTCACCAGAAATAACTGCAAAAGTGCCGTCGGTATATATTTTTCTTGTATTATTGAAATACTGCCCTATACGCTTTCAACAGAAATAACTGCAACAGTGCAGTGGGTATATTTTTTTCTTTTATTACTGAAATACAGCCTTATACTATTTCACCAGAAATAACTGCAACAGTGCAGTGGGTACGGTATATATTTTTCTTGTATTACTGAAAAAAGGCCACTACACGCTTTCACCAGAAATAACTGGAACAGTGCAGTGGGTATATATTTCTCTTTTTTTACTGAAATACTGCCCTATACGCTTTCATCAGAAATAAATGCAACAGTGCAGTGGGTATATACACTGCTCAAAAAAATAGAGGGAACACATAAATAACACATCCTAGATCTGAATTAATTAAATATTCTTCTGAAATACTTTGTTCTTTACATAGTTGAATGTGCTGACAACAAAATCAAACAAAAAAATAAATAAATGGAAATCAAATTTTTTAACCCATGGAGGTCTGGATTTGGAGTCACCCTCAAAATTAAAGTGGAAAAACACACTACAGGCTGATCCAACTTTTATGTAATGTCCTTAAAACAAGTCAAAATGAGGCTCAGTAGTGTGTGTGGCCTCCACGTGCCTGTATGACCTCCCTACAATGCCTGTGCATGCTCCTGATGAGGTGGCAGACGGTCTCCTGAGGGATCTCCTCCCAGACCTGGACTAAAGCATCTGCCAACTCCTGGACAGTCTGTGGTGCAACGTGACGTTGGTGGATAGAGCGAGACGTGATGTCCCAGATGTGCTCAATTGGATTCAGGTCTGGGGAACGGGCGGGCCAGTCCATAGCATCAATGCCTTCGTCTTGCAGGAACTGCTGACACACTCCAGCCACATGAGGTCTAGCATTGTCTTGCATTAGGAGGAACCCAGGGCCAACCGCACCAGCATATGGTCTCACAAGGGGTATGAGGATCTCATCTCTGTACCTAATGGCAGTCAGGCTACCTATGGCGAGCACATAGAGGGCTGTGCGGCCCTCCAAAGAAATGCCATCCCACACCATTACTGACCTAATGCCAAACCGGTCATGCTGGACGATGTTGCAGGCAGCAGAACGTTCTCCACGGCATCTCCAGACTCTGTCACGTCTGTCACATGTGCTCAGTGTGAACCTGCTTTCATCTGTGAAGAGCACAGGGCGCCAGTGGCGAATTTGCCAATTTTGGTGTTTTCTGGCAAATGCCAAACGTCCTGCACGGTGTTGGGCTGTAAGCACAACCCCCACCTGTGGACGTCGGGCCCTCACATCACCCTCATGGAGTCTGTTTCTGACCGTTTGAGCAGACACATGCACATTTGTGGCCTGCTGGAGGTCATTTTGCAGGGCTCTGGCAGTGCTCCTCCTGCTCCTCCTTGCACAAAGGCGGAGGTAGCGGTCCTGCTGCTGGGTTGTTGCCCTCCTACGGCCTCCTCCACGTCTCCTGATGTACTGGCCTGTCTCCTAGTAGCGCCTCCATGCTCTGGACACTACGCTGACAGACACAGCAAACCTTCTTGCCACAGCTCGCATTGATGTGCCATCCTGGATAAGCTGCACTACCTGAGCCACTTGTGTGGGTTGTAGACTCCGTCTCATGCTACCACTAGAGTGAAAGCACCGGCAACATTCAAAAGTGACCAAAACATCAGCCAGGAAGCATAGGAACTGAGAAGTGGTCAGGTCACCACCTGCAGAACCACTTCTTTATTGGGGGTGTCTTGCTAATTGCCTATAATTTCCACCTGTTGTCTATCCCATTTGCACAACAGCATGTGAAATTGATTGTCACTCAGTGTTGCTTCCTAAGTGGACAGTTTGATTTCACAGAAGTGTGATTGACTTGGAGTTACATTGTGTTGTTTAAGTGTTCCCTTTATTTTTTTGAGCAGTGTATTTTTCTTGTATTACTGAAATATGGCCTTATACTCTTTCACCAGAAATTACTGCAACAGTGCAGTGGGTACGGTATATATTTTTCTTGTATTAGTGAAATAGGGGCTTATACTCTTTCACCAGAAATTACTGCAACAGCGCAGTGGGTATATATATTTTTTGCATTACTGAAATACGACCTTATACTCTTTCACCAGAAATTACTGCAACAGTGCAGTGGGTATATATTTTTCTTGTATTACTGAAATAATTCTACTATATGCTTTCACCAGAAATAACTGCAACAGTGCAGTGGGTATATATATTTTTTGTATTACAGAAATACGGCCCTATACGCTTTCACCAGTAATTACTGCAACAGTGCAGTGGGTATATACACTGCTCAAAAAAATAAAGGGAACACTTAAACAACACAATGTAACTCCAAGTCAATCACACTTCTGTGAAATCAAACTGTCCACTTAGGAAGCAACACTGAGTGACAATCATTTTCACATGCTGTTGTGCAAATGGGACAGACAACAGGTGGAAATTATAGGCAATTAGCAAGACACCCCCAATAAAGGAGTGGTTCTGCAGGTAGTGACCACAGACCACTTCTCAGTTCCTATGCTTCCTGGCTGATGTTTTGGTCACTTTTGAATGCTGGCAGTGCTTTCACTCTAGTGGTAGCATGAGACGGAGTCTACAACCCACACAAGTGGCTCAAGTAGTGCAGCTTATCCAGGATGGCACATCAATGCGAGCTGTGGCAAGAAGGTTTGCTGTGTTTGTCAGCGTAGTGTCCAGAGCACGGAGGCGCTACCAGGAGACAGGCCAGTACATCAGGAGACGTGGAGGAGGCCGTAGGAGGGCAACAAACCAGCAGCAGGACCGCGACCTCCGCCTTTGTGCAAGGGGGAACAGGAGGAGCACTGCCAGAGCCCTGCAAAATGACCTCTAGCAGGCATGTGTCTGCTCAAACGGTCAGAAACAGACTCCATGAGGGTGATATGAGGGTCTGACGTCTACAGGTGGGGGTTGTGCTTACAGCCCAACACCGTGCAGGACATTTAGCATTTGCCAGAGAACACCAAGATTGGCAAATTCGCCACTGGCGCCCTGTGCTCTTCACAGATGAAAGCAGGTTCACACTGAGCACATGTGACAGACGTGACAGAGTCTTGAGATGCCATGGAGAACGTTCTGCTGCCTGCAACATCCTCCAGCATGACCAGTTTGGCATTGGGTCAGTAATGGTGTGGGGTGGCATTTCTTTGGAGGGCCGCACAGCCCTCCATGTGCTCGCCAGAGGTAGCCTGACTGCCATTAGGTATCGAGATGAGATCCTTTATACCTCTTGTGAGACCATATGCTGGTGCAGTTGGCCCTGGGTTCCTCCTAATGCAAGACAATGCTAGACCTCAAGTGGCTGGAGTGTGTCAGCAGTTCCTGCAAGACGAAGGCATTAATGCTATGGACTGGCCCGTCCGTTCCCCAGACCTGAATCCAATTGAGCACATCTGGGACATCATGTCTCGCTCTATCCACCAACGTCACGTTGCACCACAGACTGTCCAGAAGTTGGCAGATGCTTTAGTCCAGGTCTGGGAGGAGATCCATCAGGAGACTGTCCGCCACCTCATCAGGAGCATGCACAGGCATTGTAGGGAGGTCATACAGGCACGTGGAGGCCACACACACTACTGAGCCTCATTTTGACTTGTTTTAAGGACATTACATCAAATTTGGATCAGCCTGTAGTGTGACTCCAAATCCAGACCTCCATGGGTTGAAAAATTTGATTTCCATTTTTTAATTTTTGTGTGATTTTGTTGTCAGCACATTCAACTATGTAAAGAACAATGTATTTCAGAAGAATATTTAATAAATTCAGATCTAGGATGTGTTATTTTTGTGTTCCCTTTATTTTTTTGAGCAGTGTATTTTTCTTGTATTACTGAAATAAGGCCACTATACGCTTTTACCAGAAATAACTGCAACAGTGCAGTGGTATATATTTCTCTTTATTTAATGAAATACTGCCCTATACGCTTTCACCAGAAATTACTGCAACAGTGCAGTGGGTATATATTTTTCTTGTATTACTGGAATACGGCCACTATACGCTTTCACCAGTATATAAAAGGGAACCTGTCATCAACTTTAGGCCTCTTTCACACTACAGTATGTCGATTTCAGTGTTTTGCGTTCCGTTTTTTCACTGATCCGTTGTTCCATTTTTTAATTTCCGTTGTGTTTCCATTTCCGTTCCGTTTTTCCGTATGGCATATACAGTATACAGTAATTACATCGAAAAAATTGGGCTGGCAATAACATTTTCAATTGATGGTTCAGAAAAAAAATGGAATGGATACGGAAGACATATACGGATGCATTTCCGTATGTGTTCCGTTTTTTTTGTGGACCAATTGACTTGAATGGAGCCACGGAACGTGATTTGTGGCCAAATATAGGACATGTTCTATCTTTGAACGGAAAAACGGAAATACGGAAACGGAATGCATACGGAACACATTCAGTTTTTTTGCGGAACCATTGAAATGAATGGTTCCGTATACGGACTGTTTACGGAACGCAAAAAACGGCCCGAAAAACGAAAAAAAAAACGGTAGTGTGAAAGAGGCCTTATGCTGACATCACTGAGAGCATCATAAAATGGTGACAGAAATGCTGATTTTAGCGGTGTGTCACTCATGAGCTAAAAGTAAGTGGTTGCTGAGAACCAGCATCAAAATGATTGCAGCACAGGCCTTAAAAAGAGTCACATCTACCTGAGAAGAGTCATGGTTATTCATAATCTCCTGCACTATCACCCATCTGCTGATGATTGGCAGTTCTCTCCTATAGAGAAAGGGAGAAAACTAGGTAGAAGACTGTCAGTCATCAGCAGGTGGCAGGGAGAGCAGGAATTCATGAATAACCATGACTCTTCTCAGGGGGCCGGGGCTCATTTCCAGGCCCAGTCTGCAGTGATTGTGATGTTGGTTCTTGGCAACAACTTACTTTTAACTTATAAATGACAGACTGCTAAAAATCAACTCGCCTGTCTCTACTTATTCTGCCGTTAGTATGGGCAGCATAAAGGTGATGACAGGTTCTCTTTAATGCAACAGTTCAGTGGGTGTATAACTTTCTTTTTTAACTGAAATACATCCCTATACGCTTTCAACAGTAATTACTGCAACAGTGCAGTGGGTATACACTCACCTAAAGTATTATTAGGAACACCTGTTCTATTTCTTATTAATGCAATTATCTAGTCAACCAATCACATGGCAGTTGTTTCAATGCATTTAGGGGTGTGGTCCTGGTCAAGACAATCTCCTGAACTCCAAACTGAATGTCAGAATGGGAAAGAAAGGTGATTTAAGCAATTTTGAGCGTGGCATGGTTGTTGGTGCCAGACGGGCCGGTCTGAGTATTTCACAATCTGCTCAGTTACTGGGATTTTCACGCACAACCGTTTCTAGGGTTTACAAAGAATGGTGTGAAAAGGGAAAAACATCCAGTATGCGGCAGTCCTGTGGGCAAAAATGCCTTGTGGATGCTAGAGGTCAGAGGAGAATGGGCCGACTGATTCAAGCTGATAGAAGAGCAACGTTGACTGAAATAACCACTCGTTACAACTCGTTACAAAGCATTTGTGAAGCCACAACACGCACAACCTTGAGGCGGATGGACTATAACAGCAGAAGACCCCACCGGGTACCACTCATCTCCACTACAAATAGGAAAAAGAGGCTACAATTTGCACGAGCTCACCAAAATTGGACTGTTAAAGACTGGAAAAATGTTGCCTGGTCTGATGAGTCTCGATTTCTGTTGAGACATTCAAATGGTAGAGTCCGAATTTGGCGTAAACAGAATGAGAACATGTATCCATCCTCTGATAGCTACTTCCAGCAGAATAATGCACCATGTCACAAAGCTCGAATCATTTCAAATTGGTTTCTTGAACATGACAATGAGTTCACTGTACTAAAATGGCCCCCACAGTCACCAGATCTCAACCCAATAGAGCATCTTTGGGATGTGGTGGAACGGGAGCTTCGTGCCCTGGATGTGCATCCCTCAAATCTCCATCAACTGCAAGATGCTATCCTATCAATATGGGCCAACATTTCTAAAGAATGCTATCAGCACCTTGTTGAATCAATGCCACGTAGAATTAGGGCAGTTCTGAAGGCAAAAGGGGGTCCAACACCGTATTAGTATGGTGTTCCTAATAATTCATTAGGTGAGTGTATATTTTTCTTGTATTACTGAAATAAGGACACTATACGCTTTCTCCAGAAATAACTGCAGAATAGAGTTGAGCGAACCTGAACTGTAAAGTAAGAAATACAGTTCGTACCGAACTTTAGGTTTTTCGGCACCCGGACCCGAATCCGAACATTTATGTAAAAGTTTGAGTTCGGTGATTGGCGCTTTCTTGGCGCTTTTTGAAAGGCTGCACAGCAGCCAATCAACAAGCGTCATACTACTTGCCCTAAAAGGCCATCACAGCCATGCCTACTATTGGCATGGCTGTGATCAGCCAACTGCAGCATGTGACCCAGCCTCTATTTAAGCTGGAGTCACGTAGCGCCGCCCGTCACTCTGCTCGGATTAGTATAGGGAGAGGCTGCAGCTGCTGTGAGGCAGAGATCAGGAAGAAATCTTATGAAGAACTGCTTTTTTACTCAGTGATCTACAGCAAATGTGTTTTGTGGGTGCAGTGCACAATTTTTTTAAGCCTGCCTGAGCCAACTACTGCTGAAAACAAACTTTTTTTACTTCAGTTTGTCAATATCAATACATAATCGGCAGCCATTTTATGCAACGATAGTGCACCAGCACAGGATATCTGCATGTCTGCAAGTCCAGAAATACAGCTTTTTGCTTACTGGGGTTAAAAAAAAACTTTTTTTCATAGAGTCCACATCTATGATTAGACGTGCATAAGTGTCACATTTAGGCCAGAAATACAGCTTTTTGCTTACTGGGGTGAAAAAAAACCCATCTGTTTCATATAGTGCACATGTAGGATTAGACGTGCATAAGTGAGTGTCACATTTAGGCCAGAAATACGGCTTTTTGGTTACTGGGGTGAAAAAACCCTCTGATATACTGCACATCTGGGATTAGACGTGCATAAGTGAGTGTCACATTTAGGCCAGAAATACGGCTGTCATATACAGTTAAAAAAAATAAAAATTTAGTGCAATACCCTATATCAGGGTTTTTATTGGCGGTTAATTATTTTTAACAGACTTAACCACTTTTTACTTTGCTTGTTGAATGCTAACTATGAGGCAAACATCTAATAAGGGACGTGGTGGTGGTGTTGGTGGAGCCTCTGGTGCAGGGAGAGGACGTGGCCGTTCTGCCACAGCTACTCGTCCTACTGAACCTACTACCTCAGGTCCCAGTAGCCGCCAGAATCTACAGTGATATTTGGTCGGGCCTAATGCCATTCTAAGGATGGTAAGGCCTGAGCAAGTACAGGTGCTAGTCAATTGGGTGGCCGACAGTGGATCCAGCACGTTTACATTATCTCCCACCCAGTCTTCTGCAGAAAGCGCACAGGTGGTGCCTGAAACCCATGCCCATCAGTCTGTCACATCACCCCTGTGCATATCGGGGAACCTGTCTGAGCCTCAAGTCATGCAGCAGTCTCTTATGCTGTTTGAAGACTCTGCTGGCAGGGTTTCCCAAGGGCATCCACCTAGCCCTTCCCCAGGGGTGGAAGACATAGAATGCACAACCACTGATGTTTCCTGATGAGGACATGGGAATACCACCTCAGCACGTCTCTGATGATGACGAAACACAGGTGCCAACTGCTGCGTCTTTCTGCAGTGTGCAGACCGAAAAGGAGGTCAGGGAGGAAGACTGGGTGGAAGACGATGCAGAGGACGATGAGGTCCTAGACCCCATATGGAATGAAGGTCGTGCCACTGACTTTCAGAGTTCAGAGGAAGAGGCAGTGGTGAGACCGAGCCAACAGCGTAGCAAAAAAGGGAGCAGGGTGCAAAAGCAGAGCAGCCATCGCCAAAACAGTTCGCCTGCTACTGGCCACCGTCACCAGGGACCGAGCACACCAAAGGCAGCTTCAAGGAGTTCCCTGGCATGGGAATGTGCTGACGACAAGACCCGAGTGGTTTGCACGCTGTGCCATCAGAGCCTGAAGCGAGGCATTAACGTTCTGAACCTTAGCACAACCTGCATGACCAGGCATCTACATGCGAGACACAGGATGCAGTGGAGTAAGCACCTTCAAAACCAAGAAAGGGCTCAGGCCCCTCCTGCTCCCTCCTCTGCTCCTGCCTCAGTCTCTTCCTCCGCCTCTGGAGGAATGTTGGCACCTGCCGCCCAGCAAACAGAGGATGTGCCACCAACAACACCACCTCCATCACCAAGCATCTCCACCATGTCACACGGAAGCGTTCAGCTCTCCATCTCACAAACATTTGAGAGAAAGCGTAAATTCCCACCTAGCCACCCTCGATCCCTGGCCCTGAATGCCAGCATTTCTAAACTACTGGCCTTTGAAATGCTGTCATTCAGGCTGGTGGAGACAGACAGCTTCAAACAGCTCATGTCGCTTGCTGTCCCACAGTACGTCGTTCCCAGACGCCACTACTTCTCCAGGAGAGCCGTGCCCTCCCTGCACAACCAAGTATCGGATAAAATCAAGTGTGCACTGCGCAACGCCATCTGTGGCAAGGTCCACCTAACCACAGATACGTGGACCAGTAAGCAAGGCCAGGGACACTATATCTCCCTAACTGCACACTGGGTAAATGTAGTGGCGGCTGGGCCCCAGGCGGAGAGCTGTTTGGCGCACGTCCTTCTGCCGCCAAGGATCGCAGGGCATCATTCTTTGCCTCCTGTTGCCTCCTCTTCCTACTCAGCTTCCTCCTCCTCTTCTACCACCTCCTCATCCGGTCAGCGACAGACCTTCACCACCAACTTCAGCACAGCCAGGGGTAAACGTCAGCAGGCCGTTCTGAAACTGATGTGTTTGGGGGACAGGCCCCACACCGCGCAGGAGTTGTGGCGGAGTATAGAACAACAGACCAACGAGTGGTTGCTGCCAGTGGGCCTCAAGCCCGGCCTGCTGGTGTGCGATAATAGGCGAAATCTCGTTGCAGCTCTGTGACTAGCCGGTTTGACGCACATCCCTTGCCTGGCGCATGTGCTGAATTTGGTGGTGCAGAAATTTATTCACAACTACCCCAACATGTCAGAGCTGCTGCATAAAGTGCGGGCTGTCTGTGCGCACATCCGGCGTTTTCATCCTGCCGCCGCTCGGCTGTCTGCTCTACAGCGTAACTTCGGCCTGTTATGGAATTATGGAGTGGAATGACATAATGTATTCTTATCCTTGATTGATATCTATCTCTCTCTTTCATCAGCATCCTCTTGTCTCTCCATCTCTCTCCCCCCTGTCGTCTGTCTGTCTCTGTCTCCCCGTCTCTGTCTCCCCCTTCTTCTTCTTCCCTACTTCCCCTTTTCAGTATTGCAATTACAAATAATCATATGCTTGCTTTTTTTATAGAGGTACATGACGTAGCTTAAGAATAAAGCTTGTATGCGATAGGATAACATAATCTGCGCACTTTTATATCCTTAAATAGCGAATTGAAGAACTGCAGAACTAAGTACGTGTAATTGAGATACTGGACATTAATATTAAGACTATCATAAATGCTTATTAGATTATTAGATAACGCCCTGATAAGGGACTATAAAAAAATGTAACTTCCTCAAATAAAACAGAGTATTGTCTCGTAACGTCTCATGAGTCAGTTCCTCTCTCTATGCGCACAGATTGCAATATTGCCTAAGAATAATTGGAAACAGCTGTCACAAAGTTACCGACGTTTGGGTCAGAACCGAACCAGGACCAGGACAACTTTGGCGCCCAACGTGGGGCTCGAGGAGAGGACCCCCTGTTCCCATACCCCCGGAGACCAGACCAGGGAAGGCGCACTAACGGACACCGAGACTGCAGCCCGTAAAATAAGGTAGGAAAATAGAAGTTATCCTACTTGTATTGTGTCCCCTGGTGTAGCCTCTCACAATCAGTCTGAGGGAGGGGTGCGGCAGCAGTCTGGGGCATCTTCGAGGGCATGTGAGTAAGAACCCCACAGTTAAATAGTGTATACTTTGGAAGATGAAGATCTTTGTGACAGTTGCTATTGTGTTGACTTGTTGAACGTGGGAAGGAGACGAGATCACTACTGAGCCTGTCAAAGATTGCCTCATGTGCCTGAACCTGACAGACAGTCAGAGTACCTGTCTGTCACTGAAGAGGTCTCAGAAGGGGAGGAATCGGTTTAAGCTACTCCATTATATCCCATAGTCTATCCAGATGGGACAGTTAAACAGGTACCTATGAATATCATGGTTGCCGGAAAGGATGAAAAAGGTGAGGCAGTGACAACAACTGGTAATATGGCACAAGAGTCAGCAGACCAATATCCTGCAGACAGTACTGGTACTCCCGTGGGTGAGCAACCAGTTAGCCCCAGTCTTAATACAAGATCTTTTGCACAGTCTCCAGGGGGACCCTGTGATCTATATGAAGGCACCCCAGATGAAGTTGCAACCATTAGACGGTTGTTCCCCCATAGCACGGATTTAGAAGACCAACTAAATACCCTACGTAATCAGATAAAGGATACAGAACTCAAAACTTATGAAACTATAGTTAACACTTTTGGCCAGATAAGACCACCCACCGGACCACCCAAATATGTTTCTTTCACACCACAACATCTGTTCACCATAGTGAATATGCTGCCTGACCCAGAAATACATCCCATGCCATTCTACAGGAAAATGCAGCAGGTTTATCAAACATATGGCTGCACATGGTCCGATTTAAAGAGTATAGTAGAAAAAAAAACAAGAGATTATTCCTCTATAGTGCTAGACCGCATAAAAGAGCCCACTTTGAACGGGGCCAATTTTGATCCCCGTGATGATGATTCTGGAATACACTTCATACATGGACTGCAAGCGTGGGCAAAGGAGAAGTTAGCAGAACAGTCTTCTACGCTCCAAGATATTACACAAGATAAGACAGAATCTACAGAGAAGTTTGCACTGAGGGTTAAACAAACTTATCAGGACATGGGATTTAATCTGAAAGAACCTGTCCACATGCGCCCTCTATCCCGTTCCCTAGTGGACGGTCTGCCCCCAGAAATAAACAAACTGTTAATTTCAGTCCGTCCTGAATGGAAGTCCTTGCCCTTTGACCAGTTAGAACAGATAGCAAAAGGTTTGGAAGCAAATTCCCCAAGGAAAACTCGAGCCATAATGGCTGTAATGAGTGCAGACAATCAGTCCTTGCCCCGAGTCTGTTTTGGGTGTGGCAGGCCAGGTCATATCAAACGCTATTGTCGAAGTCGCCATCTGTGGCAAGCTTACCAAGAAAGGGGAAGTCATCAACAGTCAGACTTTCCTCCCCCTCCTTCAGTCTAGGAGGCAGGCAAACCAGTGTCAGGAGGAGGGTTTTCACAGCATATGGCATTCACCGCCCCTCCTGCCGGCCCCTCCCCCAGTATAACTCTGGAGGTAGCCGGAAAAGACATCCCATTTCTAATTGACACTGGTGCAGCCCGCAGTGTACTCTCTGAGACTGTCACCCTTCCACACTGGCTTACTGACATAACCCTTCCATGCTATGGACTTGAAGGTGTTGTCCAACATAATCCCACAAGCAAATCCTTAGAGGTATCAAGTTGCAGTCCTCAGTTACACTTGCCTCCGGGAACTTTATCCCAATTTGTTGTAAGTAGCACCTGCCCCCTTAATTTACTTGGAGCTGATTTCTTACAAAAGATACAGGCCAATATACAGTTCCATGAAGACGGCACTGTTACTCTCTCCACCGTCCTAAATCCTGAACAAACTTGTGCACTCATGGCTCTGCAGACAGTACAGGCAGAGGTTAAGGACAGCTCAGCTGAAGCCACTGAGCTTGATCAATTACCATCTAGTTTATGGGCAAAAGGATCTGCAGATATTGGTAGGCTTCCAGTGCCTTCCAGTGCCGGCAGTGGTAGGCTTCCAGTGCCGGCAGTGGTAACTCTCAAAAATCCTAATGTGTTACCCTATAAGGCTCAATACCCACTGTCTAGTGCCCAACAAGATGCTATCTCACATCAGGTCAAAGACTTGTTGGAAAATGGGGCAGTTAAGCTAACGTTCTCTCCCTGTAATTCTCCATTGTACCCCATTAAGAAAAAGAGAATAAAAGGTCAACCCCCTGTATATAGGATGGTCCATGACCTACGGGTGGTAAATGAGTGCACCATCCTAGATACCCCAGTGGTGCCCAATCCACACATGCTACTCTCAGGCATTCCACCAACAGCTGAAATGTTCACTGTCATAGACCTTGCAAATGCATTCTTTTCAGTCCCTCTACACCCTGACTCACAATCATCAATATATCACATCTGAATCATCAATATACATGGACAGTGTTACCACAGGGAGCACAGAATAGTCCTTCCTGTTTCACAAAAGCCATGTCAACGGTGCTCACATCATGGCAAGCTGAACACCCACAAGTGGAGCTATTACAATATGTGGATGACCTTCTGCTGTGTGCCCCTTCACAGGAAGTGGCCCTGAAAATGTCCATTTCCCTTCTCCGTTTCCTATCCACAGTAGGCTGCAAAGTTTCCAGGAGTAAGCTTCAGTTTTGCCTCCCCAAGGTTGTATTTCTTGGACACTGCATTTCCAAAGGTTGTAAACATCTGACTGAGGCCAGACTTAAAACTATCACAAACATTCAAATTCCTGAGACCCCCAACCAACTGCAGACTTTCCTAGGTCTCGTGTCATATTGCAAACCGTGGATCCAAGATGCTAGCATCTTCATGCAGCCATTATATGACTGTATTCCACGCAATGCTTCTAAACCTTTTACTCTCACACCTGAAGCGCACCAGTCATTTTGCGAACTAAAAAAGGTCATATCAGCTGCTCCTGCACTAGGTATTCCTAATTACAGCCTGCCCTTTAAATTGTACATTATGGAGAAGAAGGGCCATGCCACTGGAGTCCTCACCCAAACACATGGTGGCCGAAATCACCCTATAGGATACTATTCCAAAAGATTAGACCCTGTGGCTCGAGCTGCTCCTTCTTGTGTCAAGGCTGTCCATGCAGCTAGTCTGCTCCTTGACACTACATCTGATATTGTGTTAGGTCATCCACTTACAATCCTGGCTCCACATGATATGTCTGCCATATTGCAACAAACTCAACCAAAACATCTTACAACTCAGCGTCACCTTAGACTCCAGTACAGCCTCCTGCTCCCAGATAATATTACAATCGAAAGGTGTCATATCATAAATCCCGCAGCCCTACTTCCTCTTCCAAGGGGGGAGTGGGATGAATCGGAGGAAAAAGAACTGGATTTCATAGACATGCAAGCGGAAGAGGACTTACAAGAAGAAGAACTCTGGACAGCAAGGAACTCATCCTATGAAAACACGGAACATGACTGCCTAGAACTGATGGAAGCTGAAGTAGGGACTCCGCCCAATATCAGTGAAACTCCACTGACAAATCCACAGTGGATCCTATTTGTGGACGGCTCCAGGTATGCCGATGACAAAGGAAGGTTTCATACTGGTATGGCAGTCACCAGTGAATTTGAAGTCCTATGTTCCAAGAAACTGAGCCCACATCAATCGGCTCAGGAGGCTGAAGTGCTGGCTCTAGCAGAAGCATGTACTATGGCTAAAGAGTCCACAGCCAACATCTATACTGACTCAAGATACACCCATGGAGTGGTCCACGACTTTGGAGCCATATGGAAGGCACGTGACTTTCTAACAGCTGCTGGAACCCCCATAAAAAATGCTGTGGCAGTATCAACCCTTATGGCAGCCGTATTGCTGCCAGTTCAGGTGGCAGTTGTAAAAATAAAGGCTCATGCAAAGGCAGACACCCCAGAAGCTAGGGGAAACTCCCTAGCTGATCAGGCTGCAAAAAAGGCAGCTATACAAGGAGAAGAAGATGTGACATTGCCCTCCCCAGTGATGTCGGTCACTGAAGAACTTGTTACGTGGGACCTGCTGAAGAAAATGCAGGAACAGGCCACCCCAGGTGAAAAAGGTACTTGGAAGAAAGAAGCTGCTATCAAGGAAGAAAACGGACTATGGACTCAAGGGAAAAGAGTGTACCTTCCCAGAAGTCTATACCCCATGGTAGCTAGTCTGGCTCATGGCCCTACTCATGTGTCTAAAACCATCATGAAAGAACTGATTGACAAAATTTGGGTAACACCAGGAATTACCCCAGTTTTGGTTAGAACATGCCAATCTTGCCTGATCTGTGCACAATGTAATCCAGGAAGAACAGAGCCCACACCAACTAAATGTCTCCCCAAGGCCCAGTACCCTTTTCAACTAATTCAAATTGACCACATCCAGATGCCAATGTGTCAAGGGTTTCAATATGTGCTAGTAGTGGTAGACTTGTTCTCTGGGTGGCCAGAAGCCTACCCCGTCCGAAATCAGACAGCTATAACAACTGCAAAAAAACTAATGCAGGAAACTGTTTGTAGGTTCAGAGTACCTGAGTTTATTGAGAGTGATCAGGGCCCAGCATTCACTGCTAGCTTAACCCAGGAAGTTTGGAAGATGATAGGGTCACATTTAGCCTATCACACACCCTACAGACCACAATCGAGCGGAAAAGTGGAAAGCTTAAATGGGATACTGAAATCTAAATTATTGAAAATGACCAGGGAGACAGGACTCCTTTGGATACATTGTTTGCCTATTGTGCTCTTTTCTGTCAGGCACACCCCAAAACCTCCACATAAACTCACACCTCATGAGATTTTGTTTGGATCAGGGCCTCGTCTTGGATGATACTTCCCACAACAAATACAAATGCATTATGAGTCAGTTGCAAAATATGTAATAACCTTATGTAAACAATTGTCTAACATACATGCGTCAGTATTTTCTTCTATTCCAGATCCCAACGATTTGAATGACTCTCACACATTGAAACCAGGTGAATGGGTGATGGTGAGGAAGCACGTGAGGTCTACCCTTGAACCCAGATTTGAAGGTCCATACCTGATCCTGCTCACAACACCCACCTCAGTGAAATTGGAGGGAAAACCTACCTGGATACACGCATCCCATTGCAAACGAGTCAAAATCTCAGGAGAAGATCACTGACCAGACCATCATGATCATGTATATCCTTTTATGTCGTATTGTTGTATTGATTCTACTTCTCCCCCAATCGTCTGGACCTCAGTCTAAAACAGTGATGGTCCATGGAGTCCAGACAGCCATTACACAAGAACAGGAAGATTCACAGGTCAACACCATATTTTGGTATAACTCCTCAGCTGTCCATGTGGCGGTATTTAAGTTTGACTACTGTAACATAGTAAAGCCCTGTCCAACCCCAGGGCAGCAATGTAATGCTTATGTGGAAGGCACAATATACCTATGTGTAAGAGATGATGATTATTGGGGAAAGAATTGTGCATATTGGGGCTCTGTTGGCTGGACCACAGGCCCTGACTAGGGATATAAACCCACAAGTGCACTAGATCGAGTTGATTAAAATTGTAAACCACTCCTTACCCGTATGACCATTAGAAAGACTGGTGGTTGCTCTTGGCTTGGGAAGACTGGATCCAATATGCCACTGACTCTGACAATAGAGAACACCAGTCCAGGGGATGCTGGGGAATATATACTTAGTTCATATGTAACCGGAGGTCCCACACCTCGATATGGCAGATTTTATCTATGAGACATGCAAAATAATCCAAAATGGGGAACCACATCCACCGTGAAGCCTCCTGTACAATTAAACCCCTTAGTGCCACCACGCGTTTCCACCTTCAACCACATGGTGGCTATATCTAACCCCACCTTTGAAGATACTCTAGCCATAGAAACAGGCTATACAGACATTAACCTGTGGCTAGAATGGATGAAATATAATGCCAACTCACATAATAAAAGTGATTGTTATGTAAGCAGTGCTGCCCGCCCTCATCTAGGTACAGTACCTCTCCATATTCCCTCCAGCCAGGAAGACTGTTTCTTTAGCTTATATACCAACAAAAATTCAAGTGATGATCTGTGTACACATTAGAAGGAAAAGTACCCATTAGTTACTGGGACCCATAGGCTAGGACAAGGGCTCACAATCTATCCTGGTAACTATACCTGTTATACCAGCCTTATTGGTAATAGAAACTTAGGAAACTTTACCGATGAATTCTGTGGGATTTACAGTGAATACCCAGGGAGAAACCTACAGGAACAAAAACAATCGCTGGGTGACATTTATTGGATATGTGGAGATATGAAAATACGGACCAGATTGGAAGGGAACTGGACAGGTCAGTGTGCTCTAGCCAAAGTCATAATGCCTCTCCATATTTTGCCTGCGGATGTAGGCAGAGGACGGTCTGTAGCTACAGCTGATATTAAAAATCTGACCGCTTCTCGTAGAAATAGGAGAGAAGTAGCAGGGAGTCTGGATCCACACGTCTACTTAGACTCCATAGGGGTTCCTAGAGCAGTACCAAATGATTTCAAGGCCAGAGATGAAGTCAAGGCAGGATTTGAATCCCTTATTCCCTTAGTGACCATTAACAAGAATGTGGCCTGGATCAATTACATTTACTATAATCAGCAGCGGTTTTTAAACTACACTAGATATGCTATAAAAGGCGTAGTTGAACAACTCGAGGCTACCTCCCAGATGACGTTCCAAAACAGGATTGCTCTAGATATGGTCTTAGCAGAAAAAAAGGGGGGGGGGGGGGGCGGTGTAAAATGATCCCAAAAACTAGTGTATGTTGTACTTATATCCCAGATGACACCGGTCCCAATGGTAAAGTTACTCTAGCCATTAAAAATCTTGACGATCTAGCAGATGAAATGAAAAGAAATTCAGGGGTCTCAGATCCCTGGGAACGGTACTTTGGATGGATGTCTGAGTGGCAGAAAATGCTGGCTCAGATAGGGGTGACTATCTTGATTATTTTGGTACTTTTTGTGATTATTACACATTGCATACTTCCTTGTTTTTGTAAACTCTCTGACAAGATCACAGATGCCCCCTTGATGACTTACCAAGACATGGCTCCGATACCACTCAGACCACCTACTTGTTCACAAACCCCCCCTCTCCTCATTCATCTCGAGTATCAGGATGTTCTGCCATCCACATCCATGGAAACAACCCCAAGAGAAGATGAAGATGACTTTCCTCCTCCTCCTCCTACTCTGTGAAAAGTGGCTGATAAAATAGGGCAAGAGATCCAAAAGCAATGTCCGTCCCTCATCATGGGCCTCATCTACTAGAGATGAGGCGGGTGCACAGGGGGTGAAGAAGTACCACCTGGAGGACATTCTCAGGGATCATTAGGCAGGGTCAGTCATGTCATCAACCAAGAATACAAAAGGGGGGACTGTTATGGAATTATGGAGTGGGATGACATAATGTATTCTTATCCTTGATTCATATCTATCTCTCTCTCTCATCAGCAGCCTCTTGTCTCTCCATCTCTCTCCCCCCTGTCGTCTGTCTGTCTCTGTCTCCGCGTCTCTGTCTCCCCTCCTTCTTCTCCCCTACTTCCCCTTTTCAGTATTGCAATTACAAATAATCATATGCTTGCTTTTTTTATAGAAGTACATTACGCACATGAGGTACATAAGAATAAAGCTTGTATGCGATAGGATAACATAATCTGCGCACTTTTATATCCATATATAGCGAATTGCAGAACTGCAGAACTAAGTACGTGTACTTGAGATACTGGACATTAATATTAAGCCTATCATAAATGCTTATTAGATTATTAGATAACACCCTGATAAAGGACTATAAAAAAATTTAACTTCCTCAAATAAAACAGAGTATTGTCTCATAACGTCTCATGAGTCAGTTCCTCTCTCTATGCGCACAGATTGCAATATTGCCTAAGAATAATTGGAAACAGCTGTCACAAAGTTACTGACGTTTGGGTCAGAACCGAACCAGGACAAGGACAGGCCTTCCCGCTCACCGCCTCATATGCAACGTGCCCACCAGGTGGAACTCCACCTTGCACATGCTGGAGAGACTGTGCGAGCAGCAGAAGGCCATAGTGGAGTTTCAGCTGCAGCACTGCGGAACAGCACCACTTTACCACCAATGACTGGGCCTCCATGCGAGACCTGTGTGCCCTGTTGCGCTGTTTTGAGTACTCCACCAACATGGCCTGTGGCGATGACGCCGTTATCAGCGTTACAATACCACTTCTATGTCTCCTTGAGAAAACACTTAGGGCGATGATGCAAGAGGATGTGGCCCAGGACGAGGAGGAGGAAGAGGGGTCATCTCTAACACTTTCAGGCCAGTCTTTTAGAAGTGGCTCAAAAAGAGGATTTTTGCAACAGCAGAGGCCAGGTACAAATTTGGCCAGCCAGGGCCCACTACTGGAGGACGAGGAGGAGGATGAGGAGGAGGAGGATGGGGATGAAGCATGTTCACAGCGGGGTGGCACCCAACGCAGCTCGGGCCCATCACTGGTGCGTGGCTGAGGGTAAACTGAGGACGCAGACGATACGCCTTCCACAGAGGACAGCTTGTCCTTACCTCTGGGCAGCCTGGCACACATGAGCGACTACATGCTTCAGTGCCTGCGCAACGACTGCAGAGTTGCCTACATTTTAACGTGTGCTGACTACTGGGTGGCCACCCTGCTGGATCCCCGTTACAAAGACAATGTGCCGTCCTTAATTCCCTCACTGGAGCATGATCGGAAGATGCGCGACTACAGGCGCACGCTGGTAGACACGCTCCTGAGAGCATTCCCGACTGATGCCGGGGGACAAGTGGAAGCACAAGGCGAAGGCAGGGGAGGAGGAAGAGGTCACCAATGCAGCTGTGTCAGCACCAGCACCTCAGAAGGCAGGGATAGCATGGCCGACATGTGGAAAAGCTTTGTCACCTCACCACAACAACCAGCCCCAACTGCTGATATGGAGCGTGTTAGCAGGAGGCAGCATTTGAACAACATGGTGGAACAGTACCTGTGCACATGACTACACATACTGACTGATGGTTCTGCCCCATTCAACTTCTGGGTCTTCAAATTGTCCACATGGCCAGAGCTTGCCCTGTATGCCTTGGAGGTGCTGGCCTGCCCTGCAGCCAGTGTACTCTCTGAACGTGTATTTAGCACGGCAGGAGGCGTCATTACAGACAGACGCAGCCGCCTGTCCACAGCCAACGTGGACAAGCTCACGTTCATTAAAATGAACCAGGCTTGGATCCCTCAGGACTTGTCTGTACCTTGTGCAGAATAGACAGTTCTAACAGCCTCAACCATCCATCCTTGTACTCAAGTGCACTTATTCCTTTTTTTTTTATATATATATGTCCGAATATTTTGGGTGATACCCCTATGTAAAAATGCAAAATAACACACATCTGTGTTGGCTACCTATTCCTCCTTCGCCGCTGCTTCCACCTAGACCGTCACGTGAGCCTACACGGCCACATCCACCCATTCACCGCCTCCTCAACCTCTTCCTCCTCCATCATTCCTAATTTTTATTTTTTTAAGGTCTTTTATGTTTTTTTAATTCATTTCCCTATCCACATTTGTTTGCAGAGCATTTACCATGCTCTTAAGCAGATATAGCCGCTTTTTGAAGCCCTCTAGCTGTTTCCAGGGCTATTTTAGAGCCATTTTAGTGGCCAAAAGTTCGGGTCCCCATTGACTTCAATGGGGTTCGGGTTCGGGGTCAAGTTCGGGTCTCGAACCCAAACTTTTTTTTAAGTTCGGCCGAACCTGCCGAACCCGAACATCCAGGTGTCCGCTCAACTCTACTGCAGAAGTGACCTGAGAAAATATATTTATTGTTGGACTGAAATAGGCCACTATAAGCTTTCACCAGAAAAAACTGCAACAGTGCAGTGCGTATCTATTTTTCTTTGTTTACTGAAATACGTCCCTATACGCTTTTAACAAAAATAACTGCAGAAGTGACCTGAAAATTTATTTTTCGTGTTGGACTGAAATAGGCCACTATACTCTTTCACCAGCAGTGCGTATATATATATATATATATATATATATATATATATATATATTTTTTATTAAATAAGCCCCTATACTCTTTCACCAGAAATGAATGCATCCATGCAGTGCGTTTAAATGTTTCATGTATTACTGAAATTCCGCACTATACTCTTTCACCAGAAATGACTGCAAATGATTTTAGCATAAATAACAACAAAAGTGACCTGCGTATATATTTCTTGAATTGTATTGAAATAGGCCACTAAATTATATTAGCGCAGTTAACAGCAAAAGTGACCTGCGTATATATTAATCTTTTTCCACAGAGAAAGGCCACTAAAGGCTTTTCAACATAGCAATTGCACCCCAATAACTAATTGCTGGAATAACAGAGACGTATTATGAGACTATCTGGATCCCCATGTAATGTTTCCCTGCACTTGTAAATCGCTGGTTTTCACAATGAGGATTTTCCTATGACTCTCCCTAGCATCTACACATGTCTCTCCCTGACTGTGAAATGATTCCTCTCACAGTCCTTTCCCTGCACTTGTAAATCACTGGTTTTCACTATGAGGAAAATCCAATGACTCTCCCTACTAGCATTTGCACACGTCTCTCCCTGCCTATGACATTATTCCTCTCACTATCCTTTCACTGCACTAGTAGTGCTTCTTTCCTTCTTTTTTTTTTAACAATTAGTTTTTCTTTCACTCTCCCTAACGCCTGCATACACGTCTGTCCCTGACCAATGTACGATGGTGAATGGCAGCATCTAAGATGGCCGTCGTATTTATAGGGCTGTGACATCACTGGGCTGGCTGGCTGCTGATTGGCTGGGTCATCACGCCTTCCCAGAGTTCCTTGACCCATGTCCTCACACGTGTAGACGCCATTTTAGCCGCCTGCCATTCTAGGAAATAATGTGATTCGTTACCACGAAGTGCGAGGAAATTTGCATTCGTTCAGAATCTAATTTTTATAAAATTTGTGACGAATTCGACTTTGTCAGCTTCGATTCGCACATCTCTATTAATCACATTTGAATTATTTTCAAAAAAGTTAAAGAAAACTTCTTTAAACTTGCTTTACTAACATAAAACGACAGCTCAGGCTTCTCTTTTCTTCTTTAATATGATGTGTTAAAATCCATATAATGAGATTTAAATAGAAAATAAAAATGGATGAACCTGTCAGAAAAGAAACGCCAATGAATATAATAAAAAAAGTTAGAATGTGAGGGAATGTGAAGGAAGGGAAGTTTGAGACAAAACTTCTTGAAGCTACGAAAGACAAGTACAAATCAATGAATCTAAATAAATTGCTCCAAAATGAAGCTATTTAAGCATATTAGTCTCTACCTCATTGTATTTAAATAATACAGAAATTATAGGCCTGTCATTTCACGACCTGTCAGAGGTGTTTCTTTAACCACAGTGATTTAGAATTTATCTTGCAAGGCTGAAATAGGTTTGACACTGAAGTCATCGGACAGAATAGACAAAATTGTGTGCCACCTACAGTACATTAGTGTTCCCATCTTGGAGCTACATGTCCAAAGACTTATCCATAAAAGTTGCCCGTCTGTAAGCACAAACCAGCAGCTATGCTTAATAATGTGTTAGTAATAAATTATCTCTTGTAGCAATTAAATAAAGACATAAATGATGAAACTGACAAATCAATGGCCATATTGATTTTTGCAAATGAACTGGTGGCTCTTGAGGTAGATCTCTATAATAAGCCAGGTGCATATATTACCAGTGGGAAATAGCCGAATGACTAATCCCATAGCTGCATAATTGCACAATACACACCTTTATTTTTCTAAATTACAGTAATGCATTTACTATTGAAAGTGTCAGTTCACTGCTATTTCATAGTAAGCAGGTGTTGGTCAAATGGACATGGTCATTGATATCATTATTGGATTTGTTTTATTTAATTTTTCTCACTAGGGGCTAAACATTGTCCCTAGCACTCGTTACCAGCATTAAACATTGAATTATGAGTAGTTCACACAAAGTTGTATGATTAGCAGTGAGCAATGACGAGCAATTGGTACTAAAGTTCATATATGCATGAATATCAACACAGACACCGGAATTAAGACTATTGGTACAACAGTAAAAATAATATAATTGGTACATAATTCTGAGAATTATAGAAGTGCTACATGGGTCTAATGTCCATAATACATATCCGCTGCCCATCACACAACAATGATGGGCCGGCAAGCCGTCTCATTTGTCTTTTTTTTAAGCCTGGTCTAAAGGTAAGATAGCTTAGGACACTGTCTTACTTTTAGAAGTGACGGTGGATACGCTAAAGTTGTGAGGAGGTTGGCGCCTCTACATAACCAAGGCGGATCCACCGCTAACAATATGGGATATTAAGACTGGCATCTAAAATGTCAGTCTTAATAAATGACCCCCTAAGTTTTTTATAAAAAATTACAGAAGTATTCAGATCCTGGTGCTGGTTTGAAAATTTTTGAATGTTTTTCATGGGACAACCGATTAAATGATCTAGTGGCATACAATGCTCATTTTTTATTTAACAATACATGCTATCTTTTTTTTATTTTTTATTCCAAATCCTTTTTATTTTCACTTTCAACATATAAAAATACAGAACAAGAAAAAGGGGTAGACAATAAAAGCACAAAAATCTACTCAAACGTGTGTTACATAATTATCGTTAAGTAACATCAAGATTCTATCCTTATCTTGTTTCGTATCTAATAACGAAAAATATATAAAGAGAAATTGTTACCCCCCCTCCCCCCCCCCCCCTCGGTTGTCTTGGGAGTTTCAATACAAGAGATTGATTTCATGATCTCATATCGGGGATTTCAGGCATCCTTCATTCGTTTGTTTATAATACATTTTATACTTTCCCTTCCTAGCTCCTTTTCCCCTCCTCTTTCTACCTAGCCATTTACATTCCCTATTCATTTTATCCTGCAGACATATTCATATCTCTCCACCCTGTTACATAGATTCTTCCACTCTTCGATATTTGGTGGTCCGTCCGCCCCCCACTCTCTAGCCACTACCACCCGCGCCAGCATTAATCCTTTTTCCCATTTCATTTCGCTTTTCCTATCGAGGCCAATTTTCCTAATATATCCAAGCACCGCTATAGAGATCTCCAATGGGGCGGTATACTCAGTTATTCTGGTGAGTTCCTGAAATACCTGGGTCCAATAAACCTGCACTGGGGGACAGTACCAGATCAAATGGATAAAATCCGCATTATTCATTCTGCACTTCCAGCATCTAGAATCCATTGTTTTATACATCCTACTTAGCGCCCAAGGAGTAATATAAGTTCGGTGAAGAATAAAAAACGGTGTCAACCAGAAATTGCTTGATAAAGTGCTTCTTTTTATACTTTTATAAATACATCTCCAATCTAGATTATCAGGCTCCACCTCCAGTGCCCATTTACTTTCACTTTTAAATTTGATCACATCCCCTAGCCCCCTTTTTATTTTTTTGTATATCTGTGAAATTGATATTTTAGTCCCATTACTGTGATAACGGAATTCTGCAAATTCTGAGTGTTTAGTGACAAAATATTCTTTATTCTTAGTTGACTAGATTTTTTGTCACTAAACACTCAGAATTTGCAGAATTCTGTTATCACAGTAATGGGACTAAAATATCAATTTCACAGATATACAAAAAAATAAAAAGGGGGCTAGGGGATGTGATCAAATTTAAAAGTGAAAGTAAATGGGCACTGGAGGTGGAGCCTGATAATCTAGATTGGAGATGTATTTATAAAAGTATAAAAAAGAAGCACTTTATCGAGCAATTTCCGGTTGACACAGTTTTTTTTTACATGCTATCTTAAGAAAGATACTGCGAACATATAGAAATATAGAAATGTAACACATCATAACTGTATGATATTATGGTATTAGGCATGCCATGCATTTCATTGTTATGTTCTAGTATGCAGGAATGATTATCTTTTTAACTAAACTTTTTTATTCAAATTGCCAGGAATGCCGAACCTGCGGCTCTTTAGCTGTTGCAAAACTACAATTCCCAGCATGCATGACAGCCTACAACTATCAGGGCATGTTGTGAGTTGCAGTTGTGCAGCAGCTGGATGGCTGCAGGTTGGGCTTTCCTGAAGATACCATTAAAAAGTCCACACCATGTGGAAATGATGATGCTTCCTTCCTGGATTGGATGACTTTCACATATGCGTTTTTGCTGTCCGGTTTGGAGATCCAGCATGGGATCTCAAAACTACAGCAAAACGCATCCATTTCAATAATACAACCGGCTGCATCCATTCAGAGTGGATTCGGTGGTATTATATTGAAAATGAAGAACCGAACCGGCACTAAAATCATTGTAAGTCAATGGGCGCTGGATCTGTTTTTTCTGTGTCCAAAAAAACCTGATCAGGCACCATTGTCTTACATAATTTTTGGTGCTGGATCTGGCATGTTCAGTTTCCAATGGAGCACACAATCTAACACATCATAACTATATGATAACATGGTAGGCAACATTGTCTTATATGGTTTTTGGTGCTGGATTTGGCAGGTTCAGTTTCCCATGCCGCACACAAAAACGCTGCTTGCAGCGGTTTTGTGTCCAACATGGGAATGCAACAAACCGGAATCTAATGCATTATGGGGCACTCCAGTCTGTTTTTTTCAGTTTTGTTCCCTTTGAGAATAAGTGGGGACAAAACAGAAGCGTTTTCATTTACCAGCTTTACCAACCACATTATGCCTCATAGCCACTTAGACCTGGAGGCAACATAAATAGCATATGGTGTGCCCTTACTAACGCAGTTGCACTCATTGAAGCATACGGTACAGTAATACCATGTTAATATTATAGATGGTCTCCATTTAAAGGTGTTTATGGGGATCTTAAAATTGAAGGCCATTCATGTGATTGGCATAAAGCTGTAATACCCAGTAGGGATGTTACTAAGACAGTGTGCAGAGTTCGCAGCTCTCACCTGAGTACAGTGGTTCCTTCAGACAGCTCATTAAATGGGGTGCCAATGGTCGAGTTCTGACCAATCTGATATTGATGACCTGTTTTAAGGTTAGGCTATCAATATTGTGAACTCTGGAAACCCCTTTAAGGGTTATGACTGTTGTACTTAATTAAATGTTTAGAAACATTAGATATTATTACTGTAGATTTAATAGGATGTCAAAATGTGCAGTGATATGGGAAATGTGAGATGCATTTTTTCAAAGCAGGCATGGTTCATGAGTGTGATTCGTTGATGGGGGGAGAGAGAAAATATATAATTATATTTCATTATTTATCTTCTTTTGTACCTTTCTTTGTGCTATTCTTCTAATACATTTTTGTAAGATGGAAGTGGAGATTTGCTTTGAAAATTTATAAAATGTATGAAACAAAAAAGGTCTATGACTGGTGTCAGATTCACTTTGATAAATCAAAATTAAAAAAATAAAGAAAATGTTAAGTTAGGCAGGAATTAGAAATATACTCAATGTCATAACACTCTGTAAAGGGAAGATGACATTGTAGATTAGTAAAATGATTCTTTTAGGTTGCATTCTATTTTCATATGTACATAAATACGTAGCTATAAAGGTATGTGGTAGAACTTCAAAAATCCAATGAATGTCCTCTACAAGCCAAATTTTTATATCTATTCTACCTGCATACATCTAACATACACAAAAACTAACATCTTCTATGATTTCCATGGAAGTGCTTAGCTTTTTTTATTTTATTTTTATTTAGAGTGATTCGGGTTTAAGGCCATGCTTTATGCCATATGCCATTATGCCAGGACATACATTATTTTACACACACACTTCAGCTTTCTGCAGTTTGAGCCAAACACTGAGTGGCCTATTTTTACATATTACTTTGCTTTCAAAAGATTTTGATAATGCAGATCCAGGTGGCATATGGCAGGCTGATTGTGATTGATGCTACCATATTGATTGTCAATTGTAATTCCTTATTGTGCATACTCGCTCAGAAACACAGTATTCATCATTTGAACTGGAAAACACAGTACATACATACAGAATTATATCTTCGGCAGAATGGGCACTTCAGATTTAATATGATCCAAATATATTCAAATTATATTCCACATTCCTTGAGTTTTGATTGTTAGAGCAGTTTGGAACTTCTAAAGACTCAATGCTCTATCTTTAAAGTCATTTGACTTTGCATAAAGTACCTCTAAATTGATGTTTTTGGAAGACATTAAACCTATTCATTATAAGGATGCTTTTTCAGCTTGGTGACTGGTAGTTAGATAACAACATACTTGATTAAGTATTGGAAGCTGTTGGTGACAGAGATTAATTATTTAAGTGTTATATACCTTTGTTTCAATGAACTGTTAATACACTTTAGCTTTACATTGCCAATGCATGGAAGCTGAAGAAATTAAAGGAATTTTAATAAGATGAAACTACAATGAAATACATTTATGGCATATCCACAATGTACTATATGCTATAAAGATGTGGTAGGTACAGGCCCCTCTCCCTATTGGGAGAATGGGTGACCACTGCTTGCAATTTGTAGTCTATGGGAAGTGCTGCTTCTGTCAACCAATAAATAGGGGTTGCGAGACTTCTGTTCTTCCAAAAGGTGGGGGTCCCATAGGGAGAAACTACACATATCACACATCTATGGGGTGTCCTGTTAACATTCAATAAATGCATAGGATATGAATTTCCCCTGCATATGTAATTTCAAGCAAAATCTTTTACTAAAACTTGTGGAGTTCAACTTGCACCTGAATGGGGCCATTGTGGAGATCCTTGCAGTTCTCTAACATTTTGATGAAGCCTAAGCTGTTCATAGCAATGGAACAACTTGACAGTCATCATAAGAAAAACATTAACTGTCAGCTGCTTTGTACAAAAATATGTTAAATGTGTTAAAAGGAAATTACATCAGCTAAACTACAACATGAAAGGCAGGTGACCAAAGTACATACAAAAGAAGACAGACTTGCTGGTATAGATGGTGTCAGTGATGCCAATACATCAATTAACAAACTACATTGGTTGAATGTAAATATGAAGCTAAATTACAGTTATTATGAACAAGGCTGTAGGACCTGATGGATTATAAAAAAGGATTCTTAAAGAACTCAGTTCAATTTCTTATCTGCCCCTGTTCATAATATTTGGTGATTCTCTAGTGACTGGCGTAGTGACAAGGGACTGGAGCAAAAGGGTTATATACTGCAGTATGTGACCATAAAGAATATCATAAGTGATATCCAGCATGGGTTTACCCATGAGTTGTCAGACTAACCTGATTTTTATTTTTTTTGTTATGAAGAGGTGAGTAGAAGCCTGGACAAACTAAGAAGACAGGTTGGCATTAGCAGGAGGTGCTCAAACCCACATGCAGTTGTGCATATATATAGGGGAGCAAATCCTGCACTTGTGGCCCGTTGCTAATGGCAATCCCCAGCAAAATGCATACAATGGAGGATGCCCGCGGCGAACCACAAGTACCACAATAGACATCCTACACAAGGTAACAAGTGCGGATGTCATAATTAATATAACAATGTAACAAAACAATAACAAACACAGGTGCACTCTGCAGTCTCACTAAATCCTCAAACTGATTTTAAAATTGAGAGATTAGTCAACATGTCCTACGGTGTAGAACATGTCTAAGCCCGGACACCACGACAAGGTTTCTCAAGTAGCCCGGGACCCTACACTCTCCTACCTGAGCCGTATGGGCGATACTAGGAGCCAGTGGGCAAATTACAGGAGCATAAGGCCGACTCACAAACAACTCACCAGTTACCTCCAGCATGTGGCCATGCTTGCAATGGGAGGAGGGAGGAGTCTGTGAGTCCCACTCAAGACTTGCTGATATGTCCCAGGCCTCACAGGGGCACCTAAATGTGACCTGTAGATGGAAAACAGGCACATTTAAATAGGAGTTTATACACCTCCAGGAATCTATATATAAAAACTAAGAAGACAGGTTGGCATTAGCAGGAGGTGCTCAAACCCACATGCAGTTGTGCATATATATAGAGGAGCAAATCCTGCACTTGTGGCCCGTTGCTAATGGCAATCACCAGCAAAATGCATACAATGGAGGATGCCCGCGGCGAACCACAAGTACTACAATAGACATCCTACACAAGGTAACAAGTGCGGATGTCATAATTAATATAACAATGTAACAAAACAATAACAAACACAGGTGCACTCTGCAGTCTCACTAAATCCTCAAACTGATTTTAAAATTGAGAGATTAGTCAACATGTCCTACGGTGTAGAACATGTCTAAGCCCGGACACCACGACAAGGTTTCTCAAGTAGCCCGGGACCCTACACTCTCCTACCTGAGCCGTATGGGCGATACCAGGAGCCAGTGGGCAAATTACAGGAGCATAAGGCCGACTCAAAAACAACTCACCAGTTACCTCCAGCATGTGGCCATGCTTGCAATGGGAGGAGGGAGGAGTCTGTGAGTCCCACTCAAGACTTGCTGATATGTCCCAGGCCTCACAGGTGCACCTAAATGTGACCTGTAGATGGAAAACAGGCACATTTAAATAGGAGTTTATACACCTCCAGGAATCTATATATACAAACTAAGAAGACAGGTTGGCATTAGCAGGAGGTGCTCAAACCCACATGCAGTTGTGCATATATATAGGGGAGCAAATCCTGCACTTGTGGCCCGTTGCTAATGGCAATCCCCAGCAAAATGCATACAATGGAGGATGCCCGCGGCGAACCACAAGTACCACAATAGACATCCTACACAAGGTAACAAGTGCGGATGTCATAATTAATATAACAATGTAACAAAACAATAACAAACACAGGTGCACTCTGCAGTCTCACTAAATCCTCAAACTGATTTTAAAACTGAGAGATTAGTCAACATGTCCTACGGTGTAGAACATGTCTAAGCCCGGACACCACGACAAGGTTTCTCAAGTAGCCCGGGACCCTACACTCTCCTACCTGAGCCGTATGGGCGATACCAGGAGCCAGTGGGCAAATTACAGGAGCATAAGGCCGACTCACAAACAACTCACCAGTTACCTCCAGCATGTGGCCATGCTTGCAATGGGAGGAGGGAGGAGTCTGTGAGTCCCACTCAAGACTTGCTGATATGTCCCAGGCCTCACAGGTGCACCTAAATGTGACCTGTAGATGGAAAACAGGCACATTTAAATAGGAGTTTATACACCTCCAGGAATCTATATATACAAACTAAGAAGACAGGTTGGCATTAGCAGGAGGTGCTCAAACCCACATGCAGTTGTGCATATATATAGGGGAGCAAATCCTGCACTTGTGGCCCGTTGCTAATGGCAATCCCCAGCAAAATGCATACAATGGAGGATGCCCGCGGCGAACCACAAGTACCACAATAGACATCCTACACAAGGTAACAAGTGCGGATGTCATAATTATTATAACAATGTAACAAAACAATAACAAACACAGGTGCACTCTGCAGTCTCACTAAATCCTCAAACTGATTTTAAAATTGAGAGATTAGTCAACATGTCCTACGGTGTAGAACATGTCTAAGCCCGGACACCACGACAAGGTTTCTCAAGTAGCCCGGGACCCTACACTCTCGGGAAACCTTGTCGTGGTGTCCGGGCTTAGACATGTTCTACACCGTAGGACATGTTGACTAATCTCTCAATTTTAAAATCAGTTTGAGGATTTAGTGAGACTGCAGAGTGCACCTGTGTTTGTTATTGTTTTGTTACATTGTTACCTATTATAATTACTTTTAAAAAGATCACTCCTCTTAACAATTGCGGCATAGCCAGGCAGGTTTGTGCATAAGAACTGAAATCTATGCCAACTCTGAGATTTCGGGCATAATTGATGCCAGTTTTCTGGCATAAATAATAATAAATGTACTGGTACAGCTAGGCCCAGCCCTGCACCACCCTCTTCTGCACTGCAAACTGTTTAGAAAACAAAAAGTCACCATTTTTATTTCACGAGCAGGAGCTTGCACAAACGTTTACAAATATTTACCGCAGAAAAGTGGTGTAGCTATATGATAGATGTGGTTCTATGGACAAGGGTGGCGCTGTTTCTAGAAGAACACAGCTAGGATTTTGTCATTTCATGTAACCCCTTTAAGGAATTGCAGATAATGTACTTCCCTAATATACAGGGTGGGCCATTTATATGGATACACCTTAATAAAATGGGAATGGTTGGTGATATTAACTTCCTGTTTGTGGCACATTAGTATATGTGAGGGGGGAAACTTTTCAAGATGGGTGGTGACCATGGCGGCCATTTTGAAGTTGGCCATTTTGAATCCAACTTTAGTTTTTTCAATAGGAAGAGGGTCATGTGACACATCAAACTTATTGGGAATTTCACAAGAAAAACAATGGTCTGCTTGGTTTTAACGTAACTTTATTCTTTCATGAGTTATTTACAAGTTTCTGACCACTTATAAAATGTGTTCATTGTGCTGCCCATTGTGTTCGATTGTCAATGCAACCCTCTTCTCCCACTCTTCACACACTGATAGCAACACCGCAGGAGAAATGCTAGCACAGGCTTCCAGTATCCGTAGTTTCAGGTGCTGCACATCTCGTATCTTCACAGCATAGACAATTGCCTTCAGATGACCCTAAAGATAAAAGTCTAAGGGGGTCAGATCGGGAGACCTTGGGGGCCATTCAACTGGCCCACGACGACCAATCCACTTTCCAGGAAACTGTTCATCTAGGAATGCTCGGACCTGACACCCATAATGTGGTGGTGCACCATCTTGCTGGAAAAACTCAGGGAACGTGCCAGCTTCAGTACATAAAGAGGGAAACACATCATCATGTAGCAATTTTGCATATCCAGTGGCCTTGAGGTTTCCATTGATGAAGAATGGCCCCACTATCTTTGTACCCCATATACCACACCATACCATCAATTTTTTTTGTTCCAACAGTCTTGGAGGGATCTATCCAATGTGGGTTAGTGTCAGACCAATAGCGGTGGTTTTGTTTGTTAACTTCACCATTCACATAAAAGTTTGCCTCATCACTGAACAAAATCTTCTGCGTAAACTGAGGGTCCTGTTCCAATTTTTGTTTTGCCCATTCTGCAAATTCAGTACGCCGATCTGGGTCATCCTCGTTGCTGCAGTAGCTGGAGTTTGTAAGGGTGCCATTTGTGAGTAGCTAATATCCGCCGAAGGGTTGTTCAACTAATGCCACTCTCCAGTGACATGCGGCGAGGGCTACACTGTGGGCTCTTGTTGAATGAAGCTAGGACAGCCACTAATGTTTCTTCATTAGAGACAGATTTCATGCGTCCACATTTTGGCAAATCCAACACTGAACCAGTTTCACGAAACTTAGCAAGCAGTTTGCTAACTGTAGCATGGGAGATGGGTGGTCTAGTAGGGTGTCTTGCAATCTGCTGCAATGACCCGGTTACTGCGTTTACCAGACATCAACACAATTTCTATCCGCTCCTCACGTGTTAACCTCAGCGACATGTCAATGGCTGTAAACAAAGAGAAACTTGTAAATAACTCATGAAAGAATAAAGTTACGTTAAAACCAAGCACACCATTGTTTTTCGTGTGAAATTCCCAATAAGTTTGATGTGTCACATGACCCTCTTCCTATTGAAAAAACAAAGGTTGGATTCAAAATGGCCACCATGGTCACCACCCATCTTGAAAATACATATACTAATGTGCCACAAACAGGAAGTTAATATCACCAACCATTCCCATTTTATTAAGGTGTATCCATATAAATGGCCCACCCTGTATACACTCACCTAAACACACATAGTTGTTTCACCTAGAAAAATAAACTTATATAAATTATATAATAAAGATTGTGTTATATGATATTTGGCATCACATTTATTGATTTTCAGCTTCTACATTTATTCAGCCCCCAGAAGTAAAAAAAAATAAAAATTAAGGAATTCTACACTGCTCAAAAAAATAAAGGGAACACTTAAACAACACAATGTAACTCCAAGTCAATCACACTTCTGTGAAATCAAACTGACCACTTAGGAAGCAACACTGAGTGACGATCAATTTCACATGCTGTTGTGCAAATGGGATAGACAACAGCTGGAAATTATAGGCAATTAGCAAGACACCCCCAATAAAGAAGTGGTTCTGCAGGTCATGACCACAGACCACTTCTCAGTTCCTATGCTTCCTGGCTGATGTTTTTGTCATTTTTGAATGCTGGCAGGGGTTTCACTCTAGTGGTAGCATGAGACGGAGTCTACAACCAACACAAGTGGCTCAGGTAGTGCAGCTTATCCAGGATGGCACATCAATGCGAGCTGTGGCAAGAAGGTTTGCTGTGTCTGTCAGCGTAGTGTCCAGAGCATTGAGGCGCTACCAGGAGACAGGCCAGTACATCAGGAGACGTGGAGGAGGCCGTAGGAGGGCAACAACCCAGCAGCAGGACCGCTACCTCCGCCTTTGTGCAAGGAGGAACAGGAGGAGCACTGCCAGAGCCCTGCAAAATGACCTCCAGCAGGCCACAAATGTGCATGTGTCTGCTCAAACGGTCAGAAACAGACTCCATGAGGGTGATATGAGGGCTCGATGTCCACAGGTGGGGGTTGTGCTTACAGCCCAACACCGTGCAGGACGTTTGGCATTTGCCAGAGAACACCAAGATTCGCCACTGGCGCCCTGTGCTCTTCACAGATGAAAGCAGGTTCACAGCACATGGGACAGACGTGACAGAGTCTTGAGACGCCATGGAGAACGTTCTGCTGCCTGCAACATCCTCCAGCATGACCGGTTTGGCATTGGGTCAGTAATGGTGTGGGGTGGCATTTCTTTGGAGGGCCGCACAGCCCTCCATGTGCTCGCCAGAGGTAGCCTGACTGCCATTAGGTACCGAGATGAGATCCTCAGACCCCTTGTAAGACCATATGCTGGTGCGGTTGGCCCTGGGTTCCTCCTAATGCAAAACAATGCTAGACCTCATGTGGCTGGAGTGTGTCAGTAGTTCCTGCAATACGAAGGCATTAATGCTATGGACTGGCCCGCCCGTTTCCCAGACCTGAATCCAATTGAGCACATCTGGGACATCATGTCTCGCTCTATCCACCAATGTCATGTTGCACCACAGACTGTCCAGGAGTTGGCAGATGCTTTAGTCCAGGTCTGGGAGGAGATCCCTCAGGAGACCGTGCGCCACCTCATCAGGAGCATGCACAGGCGTTGTAGGGAGGTCATACAGGCACGTGGAGGCGCACACACTACTGAGCCTCATTTTGACTTGTTTTAAGGACATTACATCAAAGTTGGATCAGCCTGTAGTGTGTTTTTCCACTTTAATTTTGAGTGTGACTCCAAATCCCGACCTCCATGGGTTGAAAAATTTGATTTCCATTTTTTTATTTTTGTGTGATTTTGTTGTCAGCACATTCAACTATGTAAAGAACAAAGTATTTCAGAAGAATATTTAATTAATTCAGATCTAGGATGTGTTATTTTTGTGTTCCCTTTATTTTTTTGAGCAGTGTATTTCTACATTAAAGGGCACTAAGTTACAAATGATAATTAGAATATTAGCATGCATGGTATATTACAGTTGCTATATGTTAAAAAGGGGTGGGAGGGGGAAATGTTTTAGAAAATGTTACTCACATGCCTCTAAGGCCTATACTTTCATTTGAATAACTTCCCACTTGGAAAGTTGTTAAACCAGCCAAGCATTGTGTTTAAATATTACATTGAGATCCTCTATCTATCATTTTCAGCTGTTCTACTTTATTTCTTATTACAAAAATACTTTCCAGTATGTGCATAAGTAAGTTGACAAGTGTTATGTCGCACAGTGATAATACATTAAAGGATCAATTTCTGAGGTCATGTTTGCACCCATGGAAGCATATAAAGGCACCTTCATTTAAAGCAGAAATAATGATTTCATAATTTTTTTTTTGAAGAACAATACATTACATTATATGCAACAAACAGCATTAATGAGTGTAATAAAACGAGTGGGATAAATAGATAGATAGATACAGGTCAATGTTAGTGTCAGGTATAATTTACAGTACTTAACAGTGCAGTGGCCAAATATTGTACTATAGAGTAAAAGAGTGCTCTCCTTTTACCCTGTCTGCTGATCCCACATAGATTACTAAATAACCAGTTCAGTTACACGCTGATGCAAGTGTTGGCACCATGACAGAGTGGAGAGGGTGTCAGTAGTAAGTTTGTGCTTATGTAACTGTTTATTTTTCCCTTTTTCTCATCCATCAGAAGAACCAACCCAAAAAAACGGATTGTGTCTTTTGAGCATCCGCCTACACACAGTGAGTATTTAGTCAGTAATTGATCAGTATTAGTAAGGCCAAAAAAATCCTGATGCTAAATACTGACCATGTGATAGAGGCCTCATTCTCAATTTGCACGAGTTTTGGCCATTTGCATCTGAAATCGTTTTTATTCAGATGGAAAGAAGTCCTGCAGGACTTTAATGGCTTCTATCACAGTCAGTATTTGGTCAGTTTTTTGCATCAGTATTGGTAAGGCAAAAACAGGCAAATCACGATCAAATCCTGATTCAAAACACTGACCATGTGATAGAGGCCTTATGGAAGATCCAAAGATACACTCCATTGTGTTTTTAATTTTTCCGGTTCTTCTGACAGATAAGAAGAAGGTTAAAGTAAATGGTGATGTCAACTAGTGATGAGCGGCAGGGGCAATATTCGAATTCGCGAAATTTCGCGAATATTTGGGCGAATGTTCGCCATATATTCGAGAATTCGCGAATTCATGATCTCCAGGCATTATTTTCTTGATTGCGAAAATTCGCATAAAATTCGCATAAAATATTCACATAAAAATTCGCATGAACTGGTATTTAAAAAAAAAAAAAGAATTTTCTCGATTACGAATATATTTAGCGATATTCTAAATATTCGCGAATTCTCGAAGTTCCGATATTCGCGATTAAAATTCGCAATTCGAATATTCGTGATCAACACTAATGTCAACAAGGCCAAATAGGAAAACTAGTGGCCCCACCACAGAATGGGGAGGTTGGAAACAGCAGAAGGAGTCAACATGCTGCCCTAGCCACAGAGTGGGTAGTGTGGCGACAGCATGAGGAGTCAACATAGTGGCCCAGTGACATAGTGGGGAGTGTGGAAACAGCATAAATAGTCAACATAGTAGCCCACTCACAGAGTGGGGAGTGTGGCAACAGCATAAATAGTCAACATAGTAGCCCACTCACAGAGTGGGGAGGTGGGGGCAAAAGCAGTGGCAGTAGGATAAGATGGCAGCAGAGGCAGCAGGTGTGGCATCAGGCGGGTGGCAGCATCAGAATAGTGGCTGAAGCACATGACCAGAAGTAACGGGTAATTTTTCACAATGTTCTGGGGTGGCAACAGATAGCATTCAGAACATTAGTGCCAGAATGATCTACTGTAGTATGATGCATCAGGCACCAGTGTGTGGAAATACTGGCTGAATTTCTCTACATTTTGTGTTGAAAGGCGAGTTCTCTTTGGGGTAACTATGCCACACGCTGCACTAAACACCCGCTCTGATGCCACACTACTGGCCTCGCAAGAAAGCTTGTCCAGCTAAAATTCGGCCAGTTGCAGCCACAAATCAAGTTTAGCTGCCCAGTAGTCCAGTGGATCTATGATCTGGGATGGCAGGGTGAAGTCCAAGTGTGCTCCCCCTGCTGGTTCAGGTTCAGCTATGTAAAACACTTTCCCTAGCACTTGTCACACCTTTCCCTATGCTCAGTTCACTGTAAAATGGCAGAGACCGGGCAGGGTGAGGGTTTTTATAGGGCTGTGAGTGGCTGGCTATGTGCTAATTGGCTGGCTGCATGGAATTTTGTGTGATCCCTCATTCCTTGGCTTCTTAATTTCACTTTGTAACATGTGCAGTAGCCATTTCAGAAAAAATCTGATTCGTTACCACAAAGCGCGAGGATATTCGGATTTGCGGCAAATCAAATTTTTCCTGAAATTCAGATCAAATTCCACATTGTTAGCGTCAATTCGCTCAACACTGCTAACTGCTAATAATATTTTGCGGCCCCAAAAATCCAAAAGCATCAAGTACGTAAATGATGTCAAAATGTGTAGTATAAAGAGATTTTATGCTTCTTCACGAAATGTTGATTAGCATATTTCCAAACAGACTGTTCAAAAACCGCTTTATTGTTTCTTTTTCCTTCCTGTCTAAATTGAGAAATATTTTTATCCACTAATCTTACTAAGTCTTGAGTAATCACTAGAGCATCACTTATGAACGGAAATTGGATACATCAATGAGAAAACAGAAAATGCAAGCTCTGTAAAAACAGGTTTACATAAACTTGATTCTGACAAATGACATATTTCACATTGTATTCTGCTGTAATCTAATTAGATTAATTAGATCAATATGTTTGCTAGCACTATATCATTCTGTCTGACTTAACATTTGAAAGAATGTTGCTGAGGGAAGGATTATATTGCTTAAATAGCTTCCAATACCCATATTTTAGAGCAGCATATAACTCAAAACTAAGAATATGTCACCTAATGTCAAAAAGCTTTGTTTCATTCATAACTAAGTCCTAATCAAAACCTAATTAATTGAAGTATGTTCAGGCATATAGCTACCACTATGCTGCAACACGAAATCATAAGATACAATTCATAGAATACTATTTTAAAACTACATCCAAGTTATGTAAATATCAGATTCTGAAGTACAATACTGTAATATCAAAGTTTATTCATATGGAATTGTCAAATACTTTATGGTAAAGAGAAAAACCAGAGTTTTGATATAACAAAAAAAATACAAAAAAAACAACTATAATAGTAACAATGAACTAAAAAGCACTCACTTAGGAAATGACAGCAAGCAGAATACAACCTACTAAAATATAATATACAGCATTATACCTGCTCAGCAAAAATAAAACACATTTATAGATATAAGGGGATATTTAGCAAGGTTACAAAAATACGTTCCAGTATGTGCATGAGTAATTTGACAAGTGTAGCAAACCTCTTACTTTTAGTGCATCTACGTAGATTCATTATCAACAATCTGAGGTTTCTGGAATCACTTGAGCTAGAAAACTGAGAATAAACACAGATATATGTGTTAAGTAGAGATGAGAGAATTTCCCCAAAATTCGATTTGGCCGATTCGCCGAATTTTTTGTTAAAAAAATGGCTATTTCCCGGCTGCAGAGAGCCTTTATAGTGGTATAGAACACTGTGCCTTGCAGTTACACGAATAGGGAGTCTGCTGTGGTAGTAAAACAATACTGTGAGTCAGTATGACACGCAGATGACAGATGTCACTGCACACTTCACTTATTTGGGCAGTTATGGGGCCCAAATAGTAGTCCAGCGGATCTTCAATGTAGGGTGGCAGGGTCCACTCCAAGTATGTCACCACCTGCTGGTTCACGTCCTGCTCCAGGTCTAGCTGCTGCTGCTGCTGCTGCTGGTGAGTAGTTTCTTCACTAGGCTGGTGAAGAAAGCTGATCATTAGCGAAACTAGACTCAAATTGCTGCTGATGGAGCAGGAACCACTCCTACCCCCCAACCCTGCCACAGCAGCCATGGCAGAGGAATGTGAGCGCAGAGGGCTCCCCATGGTCATACCTGCGGGAAAATGGATGATGGTGAAGATAGGCAGCGGCCAACTGACTACATAGGATGTCTCTATAGTAATTCAGTTTGTCCTCCCTCTCAGCAGGTGTTACAAAAGGCCGCCATTTTGGACTGGTAGCGAGGGTCCAACAAGGTGGCGAGCCAGAAGTCATCCCTCTTCCGAATGGTGACAATTTTGCTGTCACTACGCAAGCAAGTGAGCATGCATCGGGTCATTTGTGCAAGTGACTTGGAGGTACTTCCTTGTCTCCACCTCCACTGCATACTGCCACGGTGTGTCTGGGTCCTCTGCCTCGTCTTCCTCATTGCCCTGTAGCTCCTCTGTCTGCGGCTGCTCCTCCTCTCTTATAACCTGAGTAGAAAAACTACCCATTTCGCTACACATTGCTTGTGCTCCAATGTCCTCCTCCTCCTCCAGTTCAACCCCCACAAGGCTCATGTGGCCGTGAGATCTTGGCGCCACGTCACCACTCCCCTGACCAGCCAGATTTACCAGGATCTGTGCAAAATAACGTGGCATGAGCTGCAACAGGCTAACATCAAAGTTACACAGGGGAGTACTCCTGTCTCCTTGGACCATCAAGAAAACCTTTATGGCCTTTCTCTGTTAGCATAGGCGGTCCAACTTATGGAGGGTGGAATTCCAACGGATGAAAACGTTGCATATCAGCCTATGTTGGGGGATGCCGTTCTGCCACTGCAGCTCAAGGAGGGTGTGCTTTACAATGTACGAGTGGTAGAAGTTCATGCACAGTATCCTGGCCATTTTTAGGATGTCTTGCAGATGGGTGGAAGACTTCAGGAACCGCTTTACAACCAGATTAAACACGTGTGCCATGCAGGGCGCATGGCTCAGCCCTCCTTAACGCACTGCCGACACCATGTTCTTCCCTCTGTTGGTCACCACGGTTCCGATGTTGCGTTTTCGCAGAGAAAGCCAGGATTCAAATTCTTGATGAAGGACACGGATCAGTTCCTCCCCTGTGTGATAATGTGATGGTGAAATGAATCCAGCTATCAAAAGAGGTAATATGGCGACAATACATTTGTAAGTGTCTTGTATTAACTTTCTAAACATGATAAATGCCATTTGCTGAAGTGAGAGAACCCCTTTATTGTTTTTGTTTGAGCTGTGTGAGCATTGTTTTTTGTCGGGTCACTGGGGAATTTTTCTTTATTTAGTCTGACATAATTTTATTTACAATTTTTTGGCAGGGCTAAAAACGTTGAATCACACATTTTTCTTTCAGTTTTTTTTTTCATGATAGCATTCAACAAGTAGAAAAACCATTTTTCATTTAAACCTTAAATTGTTCGAATATTTTCACATGTGGCAAAACAAAACCCGTGTAACTGCTCAGATGCCGTAGTTGCTATGGACCACAGCATATGAGGAGTTAATTGACCATTGGGTTGCTGGCGTGGCTATAGTTCACTATTACATCAGCAGGCCCTGTCAGAAGTGCAAGGGGGTTAATTTATCCATTGCTAATTCCCATTTTGGCTCCATGCATGCCTCAACCTAACCAGCACTATGAAAGTAATACGACTAAATTGCCCTCTGAGATTCTCAGTAAGGCCTGGCTGGGGCCTAAAGAGGACTAATAATGGATTAATACAAAGGATTATTACTGTGGGGGCCTAAGTGGAATCTGCTGCACAATAGGCCTATGGGAAAGAATATTACTAGTACTACTCACTGTGCATATTCCACTTAGGCCCCAACAATAATAATCCTCCATTATTAATACTAGTCCAGTATGATTCCTCCTGAGGCCTGGCTCTCATGGCACTTCACTCATATTATTACCCCTTCATTATTCAATACCTGCCAACACACCTAACCTAACACTCTTCTCTGCTGTCCATATACCAGGGTAACCCTGGTATATGGACAGCAGAAATGGGCAGATGGCATCCCAGAGAGGCATACTGTCTCAGTGTCCCTGGGCTGGTCATCCTTCACCAGCACCCAGGCCTTTGCCTGGCTCTCATGGCACTGGCATTTCACTCATATATTACCCCTGCCCATGCCAACACACCTAACACACTCAGGGTGGGAGTGACACTGACAGTCACTCACTGTCAGTGTTGCTTTCAGGCTGCCTGTGTCTCTGGACAAACTCTCTGGAGTCTCTGGACTAGTCCTGAAGCGACAGTGCGGCAGCCATCTTCTCCTTCTTCTTGCTCCGGCTCTGCACTGTCTTTCCCGCCTGGAAGGTGGGCGGAGCCTATCAGTGTGAACTGCCGTACTGCCATGCGCGCCTCGGTGATCAGGGCGCGCACTAAACCGCTCCTCACTCTGCTGTGCGGCACTGTGTGTTGGGGGGGAAAAAAAACACAGCGTCAGCGATTTAAGTTTTCTTGTGCCAGCGGCCAGCGCCCCCCGGCAGTCTGGCGCCCGGGGCAACGTTTCCCCTACGCTACGCCCCTGACAGTACTGCCTCTGGGATGTCATCTGCCCATCTCTGCTGTCCATATACCAGGGTAGGCCTGGTATATGGACAGCAGAGATGGACAGATGGCATCCCAGAGAGGCATACTGTCTCAGTGTCCCTGGTCATCCTTCACCAGCAACCGAACTGCCACCTGCTTGGCGGCCTTGGCCTGGCTCTTATGGCACTTCACTCATATTATTACCCCTTCATTATTCAATACCTGCCAACACACCTAACCTAACACTCTTCTCTGCTGTCCATATACCAGGGTAACCCTGGTATATGGACAGCAGAAATTAGGCAGATAGCATCCCAGAGAGGCATGCTGTCTCAGTGTCCTTGTGCTGGTCATCCTTTACCAGCACCCAGGCCTTGGCCTGGCTCTCATGGCACTGGCACTTCACTCATATATTACCCCTGCCCATGCCAACACACCTAACACACTCAGGGTGGGAGTGACACTGACTGTCACTCACTGTCAGTGTCGCTTTCAGGCTGCCTGTTAAGAAATTATGGTATAGCTAGCATACACTTGTTAAACCCAGTCTTTTAATGGTGGAATGTTTGGGCGACAAAATCCTGGAACCATACGAGAACGTCACCTTTACACCGGGACAGTTGTATCTGTATGGTTTCCAGAGAGAGGGTTTTGCCAAAGGTGTATTTCAGCATTATACCCCAGTGGAGAATGTGTCTGCCATACAACATGACTTACATGCCCTCTGCCTCAAGGAATTTAGACATTTTGAAGACTTAGACCCTACACCAATCAAATCTCTAAGATGGGTGTCTAGGGACCCTCACTTGCACCCTTACAAGCAAGTGGAAGCCAACACAGCCATGGTGTTGTGTATGAAGGAAGGGGGGGTTCTGAGTTCTGAAGATGTCACCGGGAAAGAGTATAGTGGCTGGTATATACTTAAAGCTACCTTTATAAGGAAGGAAAGCCACAATGGTTTGAGGGTAAGGACATATTTTGATAGACCCATTCCGGTAAAGGACACCCTAAAAGCTTATTGCATGTTCAGGGATTCCCAGATGATTATCACTAGGGAATCTAGTTACAGTTGCAAGAAAAAGTATGTGAACCCTTTGGAATTATATGAATTTCTGCACAAATTGGTCATAAAATGTGATCTGATCTAAGTCACAACAATAGACAATCACAGTCTGCTTAAACTAATAACACACAAAGAATTAAATGTTACCATGTTTTTATTGAACACATCATGTAAACATTCACAGTGCAGGTGGAAAAAGTATGTAAACCCCTAGACTAATGACATCTCTAAAAGCTAATTGGAGTAAGGTGTCAGCCAACTGGAGTCCAATCAATGAGATGAGATTGGAGGTGTTGGTTACAGCTGCCCTGCCTTATAAAAAACACACACCAGTTCTGGGTTTGCTTTTCACAAGAAGCATTGCCTGATGTGACTGATGCCTCGCACAAAAGAGCTCTTAGAAGACCTACGATTAAGAATTGTTGACTTGCATAAAGCTGGAGAGGGTTATAAAAGTATCTCCAAAAGCCTTGCTGTTCACAAGTCCACGGTAAGACAAATTGTCTATAAATGGAGAAAGTTCAGCACTGCTGCTACTCTCCCTAGGAGTGGCCGTCCTGTAAAGATGCCTGCAAGAGCACAGCACAGACTACTCAATGAGGTGAAGAAGAATCCTAGAGTGCCAGCTAAAGACTTACAAAAGTCTCTGGCATATGCTAACATCCCTGTTAGTGAATCTACGATACGTAAAACACTAAACAAGAATAGATTTCATGGTAGGATACCACAGAGGAAGCCACTGCTGTCCAAAAAAACATTGCTGCACGTTTACAGTTTGCACAAGAGCACTTGGATGTTCCACAGCAGTACTGGCAAAATATTCTGTGGACAGATTAAACCAAAGTTAAGTTGTTTGGAAGAAACACACAACACTATGTGTGGAGAAAAAAAGGCACAGCACACCAACATCAAAACCTCATCCCAACTGAGAAGTATGGTGGTGGGGGCATCATGGTTTGGGGCTACTTTGCTGCGTCAGGGCCTGGACGGATTGCAATCATCGAAGGAAAAATGAATTCCCAAGTTTATCAAGACATTTTGCAGGAGAACTTAAGGCCATCTGTCCACCAGCTGAAGCTCAACAGAAGATGGGTGTTGCAACAGGACAACGACCCAAAGCATAGAAGTAAATCAACAACAGAATGGCTTAAACAGAAGAAAATAAGCCTTCTGGAGTGCCCAGTCAGAGTCCTGACCTCAACCCGATTGAGATGCTGTGGCATGACCTCAAGAAAGCGATTCACACCAGACATCCCAAGAATATTGCTGAACTGAAACAGTTCTGTAAAGAGGAATGGTGAAAAATTACTCCAGACCATTGTGCACGTCTGATCTGCAAGTACAGGAAATGTTTGGTTGAAGTTATTGCTGCCAAAGAGGCTGAACCAGTTATTAAATCCAAAAGTTCACATACTTTTTCCACCTGCACTGTAAATGTTTACATGGTGTGATCAATAAAAACATGGTAACATTTAATTATTTGTGTGTTATTAGTTTAAGCAGACTGTGATTGTCTATTGTTGTGACTTAGATGAAGATCAGATCACATTTTATGACCAATTTGTGCAGAAATCCATATCATTCCAAACGGTTAACATACTTTTTCTTGCAACTGTATGTTCAGGGACAGATTATTTACGAAGTAACTCTGGTCAGGCCCTATGTGGTTCACCCAGCGGTCGTTTCGCGGCGAACTTTGCGTGTTCGCGATTCGCCGAACATGCGAATATATGGAGAAATTCGCGCCCGCCATATTATTTTACATTATAAAGAACATTGACCCATGACACATCCATCAGGTGGTACAGGACAGCCAATTGAGACATTTCAGCACATGGACATACCCCCTACCTTATAAATAAACCTGATCTGGCCGCCATTTTACATTTAGTGTTTTGCCAGTGTAGGGAGAGGTTGCTGTGTGGAGCAGGGACAGACTGTTAGAGACACCAAACGCTAGCTAATAGGGCCACAAAAGTCGGGACAGTTTGTGGTAGGACATATGGTTTCTGATTTGGTGCCGCCGAGCACCTAATTTAGTGCCGCCGAGCACTTGTTATTGCCTACCACATCTATGCTTTTTGCTTAAAGTGGTTCTGCACTTTATTTTAACTGATGCTCTATCCTCTGGATAGATCATCAGCATCTGATCGGCGGGGGTCCGAGACCCGGGACCCCCGCCGATCAGCTGTTTGAGAAGGCAGCGGCACTTCAGCAGCACCGCGGCCTTCTCGCAGTTTACCACTGGCCCAGTGACGTCACGACTAGTATCAACCAGCGTGGGCGAGGCTAAGCTCTGTTCACTTGCTGATCAGATGCTGATTATCTATCCAGAGGATAGATCATCAGTTAAAACAAAGTGCAGAACCCCTTTAACTTTAATAATTAAATTTTTATTTTGAGGGATATCTTTTCTATTCACACGTCCGCAAAATGGGTCCGCATCCGTTCCGCAATTTTGCGGAACGGGTGCAGACCCATTCATGTTCAATGGGGCCTGAATGTGCTGTCGCATCCGCATTTGCGTATCCGCACTTCCGCATCTGTGGTTCCGTTTCCGCAAAAAAATAGAACATGACCTATTCTTGTCCGCAATTGCAGACAAGATTAGGCATTTTCTATTATAGTGCCGGTGATGTGCGTCCACAAATTGCGGAATGCACATTGCCGGTGTCCGTGTTTTGGACCCTCAGTAAAATTATCAAAGGTTACGTTTTATCTTTATGCATATTCTAATGGATTGCCTTCCTTGTACAATGTTATAATATACTTTCTATGTTAGAAAGTATATTATAGTGCATTTGTATTGTGTGGCAGTTGTGTGCGGTTCTGCTGCGATACTGCAGGTATATAGAGGGACAAGCGTTATTGGAACAAATAATTTCTACTGGTGTGATATACCAGTCGCCCCCCAAAAAAACAGATTGAAGCGGGGTGTTATATACCAATATACTTTCTTTATAGTGCATTTGGGTACTGTATAGTGCATTGGCGCATGCGCGTACGCGAAAATTATATTGCCGATATTTTGCATTGAAAAAAATAATAAATGGAGATCGCACATTCGAATAATACATCTGGTATGTAACTGTCCATGTTGTGGGACTATTTGTGCACTTCTAGTAATTATTTCTTGGCTGCAAATATGAGCTGAAGGTTTTTCAGGTTCGCCTGCCATTAAAATGAATGGGACCCGTCGCAAACTTGCGGTTCGCGATCATTTGATCGCGTTCGCGCAATTGCGTTCACAAACTGTCCCGGCAGATGTTCGTCCATCACTACCGAGTAGAGTTGATCGAACACCTGAATGTTCGGGTTCGAGAAGTTCGGCCGAACTTCCCGGAAATGTTCGGGATCCGAACTCGACCCGAACTTCGTCCCGAACCCCACTGAATTCAATAGGGACCCGAACTTTTCGGCACTAAAAAGGCTGTAAAACAGCCCAGGAAAGGGCTAGAGGGCTGCAAAATGTAGGTAAATCCCCTGCAAACAAATGTGGATAGGGAAATTAATAAAAATAAAAATAAAATAAATAAAAATTAACCAATATCAATTGGAGAGAGGTCCCATAGCAGAGAATCAGGCTTCATGTCATAGCAGAGAATCATGCTTCATGTCATCCACCACTGGAACAGGCTATTGTCAGATATTTTTAGGCCCCGGCACCCAGACAGAGGAGAGAGGTCCCATAGCAGAGATTCAGGCTTCATGTCATAGCAGAGAATCAGGCTTCATGTCACCCAACACTGGAACAGGCCACTGTCAGATATTTTTAGGCCCCGGCACCCAGACAGAGGAGAGAGGTCCCATAGCAGAGAATCAGGCTTCATGTCATAGCAGAGAATCAAGCTTCATGTCACCCACCACTGGAACAGGCCATTGTCAGATATTTTTAGGCCCCGGCACCCAAAGGAGAGAGGTCCCATAGCAGAGAATCAGGCTTCATGTCATAGCAGAGAATCATGCTTCATGTCACCCACCACTGGAACAGGCCATTGTCAGATATGTTTAGGCCCCGGCACCCAGACAGAGGAGAGAGGTCCCATAGCAGAGAATCAGGCTTCATGTCATAGCAGAGAATCATGCTTCATGTCACCCAACACTGGAACAGGCCATTGTCAGATATTGTTAGGCCCTGGCACCCAGACAGAGGAGAGAGGTCCCATAGCAGAGAATCAGGCTTCATGTCATAGCAGAGAATCAGGCTTCATGTCACCCACCACTGGAACAGGCCATTGTCAGATATTTTTAGGCCCCGGCACCCAGACAGAGGAGAGAGGTCCCATAGCAGAGATTCAGGCTTCATGTCATAGCAGAGAATCAGGCTTTATGTCACCCAACACTGGAACAGGCCACTGTCAGATATTTTTAGGCCCCGGCACCCAGAGAGAGGAGAGAGGTCCCATAGCAGAGAATCAGGCTTCATGTCATAGCAGAGAATTATGCTTCATGTCACCCAACACTGGAACAGGCCACTGTCAGATATGTTTAGGCCCTGGCACCCAGACAGAGGAGAGAGGTCCCATAGCAGAGAATCAGGCTTCATGTCATAGCAGAGAATCAGGCTTCATGTCACCCAACAATGGAACAGGCCATTGTCAGATATTTTTAGGCCCCGGCACCCAGACAGAGGAGAGAGGTCCCATAGCAGAGAATCAGGCTTCATGTCATAGCAGAGAATCATGCTTCATGTCACCCACCACTGGAACAGGCCATTGTCAGATATTTTTAGGCCCTGGCACCCAGACAGAGGAGAGACGTCCCATAGCAGAGAATCAGGCTTCATGTCATAGCAGAGAATCAGGCTTCATGTCACCCACCACTGGAACAGGCCATTGTCAGATATTTTTAGGCCCTGGCACCCAGACAGAGGAGAGAGGTCCCATAGCAGAGATTCAGGCTTCATGTCATAGCAGAGAATCAGGCTTCATGTCACCCACCACTGGATCAGGCCATTGTCAGATATTTTTAGGCCCCGGCACCCAGACAGAGGAGAGAGGTCCCATAGCAGAGATTCAGGCTTCATGTCATAGCAGAGAATCAGGCTTCATGTCACCCACCACTGGATCAGGCCATTGTCAGATATTTTTAGGCCCCGGCACCCAGACAGAGGAGAGAGGTCCCATAGCAGAGATTCAGGCTTCATGTCATAGCAGAGAATCAGGCTTCATGTCACCCAACACTGGAACAGGCCACTGTCAGATATTTTTAGGCCCCGGCACCCAGACAGAGGAGAGGTTCATTCAACTTTGGGTTGCCCTGCAATATAATGGTAAAATGAAAATAAGAATAGGATTGAATAAGGAAGTGCCCTGGAGTACAATAATATATGGTTAAGGGGATGTAGGTATAAATGTCTAATCTGCACAAGGGATGAACAGTTCCTGTGGGATCCATGCCTGGTTCATTTTTATGAATGTCAGCTTGTCCACATTGGCTGTAGACAGGCGGCTGCGTTTGTCTGTAATGACGCCCCCTGCCATGCTGAATACACGTTCAGACAAAACGCTGGCCGCCGGGCAGGCCAGCACCTCCAAGGCATAAAAGGCTAGCTCTTGCCACGTGGACAATTTGGAGACCCAGAAGTTGAATGGGGCCGATCCATCAGTTAGTACGTGGAGGGGTGTTCACACGTACTGTTCCACCATGTTAGTGAAATGTTGCCTCCTGCTAACACGTTCCGTATCAGGTGGTGGTGCAGTTAGCTGTGGCGTGTTGACAAAACTTTTCCACATCTCTGCCATGCTAACCCTGCCCTCAGAGGAGCTGGCCGTGACACAGCTGCGTTGGCGACCTCTTGCTCCTCCTCTGCCTTTGCCTTGGGCTTCCACTTGTTCCCCTGTGACATTTGGGAATGCTCTCAGTAGCGCGTCTACCAACGTGCTCTTGTACTCGCGCATCTTCCTATCACTCTCCGGTGCAGGAAGTAAGGTGGGCACATTGTCTTTGTACCGGGGATCCAGCAGGGTGGCAACCCAGTAGTCCGCACACGTTAAAATGTGGGCAACTCTGTTGTCGTTGCGCAGGCACTGCAGCATGTAGTCGCTCATGTGTGCCAGGCTGCCCAGAGGTAAGGACAAGCTGTCCTCTGTGGGAGGCGTATCGTCATAGTCCTGTGTTTCCCCCCAGCCATGCACCAGTGATGGGCCCGAGCTGCGTTGGGTGCCACCCCGCTGGGAACATGCTTCATCCTCATCCTCCTCCACCTCCTCCTCATCCTCGTCCTCCTCATCCTCCAGTAGTGGGCCCTGTCTGGCCACATTTGTACCTGGCCTCTGCTGTTGCAAAAACCTCTCTCTGAGTCACTTCTAAGAGACTGGCCTGAAAGTGCTAAAAATGACCCCTCTTCCTCCTCCTCCTCCTCCTGGGCCACCTCCTCTTCCATCATCGCCCTAAGTGTTTTCTCAAGGAGACATAGAAGTGGTATTGTAACGCTGATAACGGCGTCATTGCCACTGGCCATGTTGGTGGAGTACTCGAAACAGCGCAACAGGGCACACAGGTCTCGCATGGAGGCCCAGTCATTGGTGGTGAAGTGGTGCTGTTCCACAGTGCGACTGACCCGTGCGTGCTGCAACTGAAACTCCACTATGGCCTGCTGCTGCTCGCACAGTCTGTCCAGCATGTGCAAGGTGGAGTTCCACCTGGTGGGCACGTCGCATATGAGGCGGTGAGCGGGAAGGCCGAAGTTACGCTGTAGCGCAGACAGGCGAGCAGCGGCAGGATGTGAACGCCGGAAGCACGCCCAGACGGACCGCACTTTATGCAGCAGCTCTGACATGTTGGGGTAGTTGTGAATGAATTTGACACCACCAAATTCAGCACATGCACCAGGCAAGGGATGTGCGTCAAACCGGCTAGTCCCAGAGCTGCAACGAGATTTCGCCCATTATCGCACACCACCAGGCCGGGCTTGAGGCTCACCGGCAGCAACCACTCGTCGGTCTGGTGTTCAATACCCCGCCACAACTCCTGCGCGGTGTAGGGCCTGTCCCCCAAACATATGAGTTTCAGAATGGCCTGCTGACGTTTACCCCGGGCTGTGCTGAAGTTGGTGGTGAAGGTGTGTGGCTGACTGGATGAGCAGGTGGAAGAAGAGGAGGAGGAAGCGGAGTAGGAGGAGGAGGCTACAGGAGGCAAAGAATGTTGCCCTGCGATCCTTGGTGGCGGAAGGACGTGCGCCAAACAGCTCTCCGCCTGGGGCCCAGCCGCCACTACATTTACCCAGTGTGCAGTTAGGAAGATATAGCGTCCCTGGCCGTGCTTACTGGTCCACGTATCTGTGGTTAGGTGGACCTTGCCACAGATGGCGTTGCGCAGTGCACACTTGATTTTATCGGATACTTGGTTGTGCAGGGAAGGCACGGCTCTCTTGGAGAAGTAGTGGCGGCTGGGAACAACATACTGTGGGACAGCAAGCGACATGAGCTGTTTGAAGCTGTCTGTGTCCACCAGCCTGAATAACAGCATTTTATAGGCCAGTAGTTTAGAAATGCTGGCATTCAGGGCCAGGGATCGAGGGTTGTTAGGTGGGAATTTATGCTTTCTCTCAAATGTTTGTGAGATGGAGAGCTGAACGCTGCCGTGTGACATGGTTGAGATGCTTGGTGACGGAGGTGGTGGTGTTGGTGGTACATCCTCTGTTTGCTGGGCGGCAGGTGCCAACGTTCCTCCAGAGGCGGAGGAAGAGGCCGAGGCAGCAGCAGAAGAGGTAGCAGGGGGAGCCTGAGTGAGTTCCTTGTTTTTAAGGTGTTTACTCCACTGTAGTTCATGCTTTGCATGCAGATGCCTGGTCATGCAGGTTGTGCTAAGGTTCAGAACGTTAATGCCTCGCTTCAGGCTCTGATGGCACAGCGTGCAAACCACTCTGGTCTTGTCGTCAGCACATTGTTTGAAGAACTGCCACGCCAGGGAACTCCTTGAAGCTGCCTTTGGGGTGCTCGGTCCCAGGTGGCGGTGGCCAGTAGCATGCGAACTCTTTTGGCGGCGGGTGTTCTGCTTTTGCCCACTGCTCCCTCTTTTGCTACGCTGTTGGCTCGGTCTCACCACTGCCTCTTCCTCCGAACTCTGAAAGTCAGTGGCACGACCTTTATTCCATGTGGGGTCTAGGACCTCATCGTCCCCTGCATCGTCTTCCACCCAGTGTTCCTCCCTGACCTCCTGTTTGGTCTGCACACTGCAGAAAGTCGCTGCAGTTGGCACCTGTGTTTCATCATCATCAGAGACGTGCTGAGGTGGTATTCCCATGTCCTCATCATCAGGAAACATAAGTGGTTGTGCATCAGTGCATTCTATGTCTTCCACCGCTGGGGAAGGGCTAGGTGGATGCTTGAGAAACCCTGCCAGCAGAGTCTTCAAACAGCATAAGAGACTGCTGCATAAGTTGAGGCTCAGATAGTTTCCCTGATATGCATGGGGGTGATGTGACAGACTGATGGGCTTGGTTTTCAGGCGCCATCTGTCCGCTTTCTGCAGAAGACTGGGTGGGAGATAATGTGAACGTGCTGGATCCACTGTCGGCCACCCAATTGACTAATGCCTGTACCTGCTCATCCTGTACCATCCTTAGAACGGCATTGGGCCCCACCAAATATCGCTGTAAATTCTGGCGTCTACTGGGACCTGAGGTAGTTGGTACACTAGGGCATGTGGTTGTGGCAAAACGGCCACGTCCTCTCCCAGCACCAGAGGGTCCACTAACACCACCACGACCATGTCCGCGTCCCTTACTAGATGTTTTCCTCATTGTTACCGTTCACCACAATAAGAAAAAAATTATTTGGCCCAATGTATTGAATTCAAATTCAGGCCTTTTTTTTACAGGCACCTAACACTATCTGGCTATCTATTTAGGTACCGTATTACACTAATACAGGCACAGCAGAAACCACTGATTTAGGGAATTGCTAATTTGGGAATTGTATTTCAACCCAGAACAAAAACTGTGCTTTGACAGACACTAAATAACTTGACCAGCCACAGCAGTAACCTCGGATTTAGCTGAATATAAATTGTAGGACTAGTATTTAGGCCCTGGATGGATGACAGGTATCCCTTTACGGACAAAATTACACTTGGAGATGCACGGTAGCGTGTGAAGTTATTGAGAATGACCCTATCAGCACCTTCAATGTAATATACCCTTTTATGGATAGATTTAAACTTGGCCTGCTACAGCAGAAACCACTGATTTAGGGAATTGCTAATTTGGGAATTGTATTTCAACCCAGAAAAAAATATATTCTTTGCCAGACAGCAGACAGTATTACAATTGGCTAGCCACAGCTGAAACACCAGATTTAGGGTACTGCTATTTTGGCAATTGCATTTCACCCATCAATAAAATAGCAAGCACAGCCAAGCCCCTGATGTAGGATATAGCAAAAAACAACAACACACTATTGATGGTTAAATGGACTTGGTGGCAGCTTGTGCTGGCACACCACAAGACACAAAATGGCCGCCGATCACCCCAGAAAAAAGTGACTGAAAAACGCTCTGGGCAGCCTAAAAACAGTGAGCAATTAACTAGCAGAAGTTGAATGATACACAGCTGTAGATCGATCACTTCAGTAAGTGTTTTTGATGAGTAAATCCCTGCCTAATCTGGCCCTAACAGCAGCAGCTGCATCCTATCCCTACACTGATCAGAGCAGAGTGACGTGCGGCGCTACGTTACTCCAGCTTGAATAGAGGCTGGGTCACATGCTGCACTGGCCAATCACAGCCATGCCAATAGTAGGCATGGCTGTGATGGCCTTTTGGGGCAAGTAGTACGACTTTGCAGCCTTTCAAAAAGCGCCAAGAAAGCGACGAACACCGAACCCGAACCCGGACTTTTACGTAAATGTTCGGGTTCGGGTCCGTGTCACAAACACCCCAAAATTCGGTACGAACCCGAACTATACAGTTCGGGTTCGCTCATCCCTAGTTGCTATCAGTCAGGAATTGGCCCATAAGTTGATCGAGAGCATGCTCAGTCGAATTGCAGAGGTCCTGAAAAAGAAGGGCCAACACTGCAAATACTGACTCTTTGCATAAATGTCATGTAATTGTTGATAAAAGCCTTTGAAACTTATGAAGTGCGTGTAATTATATTTCACTACATCACAGAAACAACTGAAACAGATCTAAATGCAGTTTAGCAGCAAACTTTGTGAAAACTAATATTTGTGTCATTCTCAAAACTTTTGGCCACGACTGTACAGTAGTTATCTTTTTAGTTGGTTCTTTCGATTGTAATACTTTTGACTCAAATTGAGTCAGAGTTGTATATTTTGCTGGAATTAATGTTTTCATAAAGCTTTTAACATGTGTCAAATGGAGGTAGGACAGAGAGGGTACATGGAAGGGTTGTTCCCAGTTTTCTAATAAATAACCCTGCAAATCCAGCAGGTCTATGATTGGGGTGGTGAGAAGGAATTGAGGTTGTGTATCCCATAGTATATCTCTTATTTGTACTAAAGGAGATATAGGGGTTGAAGTCAGCAAGTGTTTTAGGTGGTGGTTCCATATACTAACCGTGTTTTTTGTTAGGAGGCTAAAAAGTTTTGTATGGGACAAAAATGTGTCCGATAATAGGAGGGATCTTATTGGGATGCGGTTAATTGCTTGTTCAGCTTGTATGTCCAGGCGGGTCTCTGAGTGGCGGAGCCAGTCTAGACACTGTACTCCTTGTATAGCTAAATAATAACTATGTATATACAGTACCCCCATCCCGCCCTGAAGAGAAGGTAATGTGGTGTAATGTTTTTTAAGTCTAGGTTTTTTTTTATGCCAAAGGAATTTGGAGAAGATGGTCGGCATTTGCGTGAAGAAGGATCTAGGAAGGAGTATTGGTAAGGTCTGTAGAAAATACAGTATCTTAGGCAATAATGCCGTTTTGATTAAAGAGCGTCTACCGAACCAGGATGAGAGTTGGATGTCCCAAGTATTAATGGTTTGGCTTATAGCTTAGGGGAGTTCCTGAAAGTTTGTTTTGTATAAATCTTTTGGGTCAGCTGTTAACCATTAATAAGGTGTAATTAATTGTAATCTGTTTTGGGTTTGTAAGTCTAAGGTCACATTGAGAACTTGGGATTTGGCTGGGTGTATTAGGAAGTTAGATATTTTCCCTAAAAGGTCAAATATATTCTGTATAGCGGAGAATGCTGTGTCTGGATTTGTTATTATTATCAAGAGGTCATCCGCAAATGCGGCAAGGTGGTGCTGTACCCCTTGCAGATCAATACCCTTTATTCTATCATCTTGTCTAATTGCCTGAAACAAGCATTCTACTGTGTGAACGAATAGTAGAGGCGACAAGGGACATCCTTGTTGGGTCCCATTATTGATCTGTAGGGAAGGGGGGGATAAAGTAATATTTATTAGGACCCTGGCTGTGGGTTTATTATACATTGCCATGATGGTAGAGATAAATTGGTCCGGTATTCCAAATTTGTTGAGCGCTCTTTTCATGAATATCCAATCAATACAGTCAAACGCCTTTTCGGCGTCAGTGCCTAGTAACACTAATGGCACCCGACGGCTACTAGCGTAGTTTATGATATGGATCAGTCTAGTGGTATTCATTCTGCCCTCTTTCCCAGCCACAAATCCAACCTGTTCACTACGGATAAGAAGGGGCAGAATCAGTTTTTACCGAAGGGCTATAAGTTTGGCAAACATTTTGAGATCGGTGTTAAGAAGTGATATAGGTCTATAGTTGACACAGAGAGAGTTGTCCTTGCTATCTTTAGGTATGATTGTGATATGTGCCATCAACATCTGGGACGGCAAAGGCTCTCCTTTTAATGCCCCGTTGCATAGGTCAAGAAACCTAGGCAGAAGGGTAGTACCGAAAGTGCGATAGTATAACCATCCGGGCCCGGACTCTTTTGGGGGGGGGATGTTTTTTAGTACTTCACTTAATTCGTGGATTGTAAATGGTTTTAGTAAAAGCTTGGACTGTTCTGCAGAGAGAGAGGGCAGATTGAGGGTAGCCAACCAGTTGTCTATTGCCGCAACCTTATCTTCTACGTTTGTCAATAAAGGAGGAGGGGTGATATTGTATAGACTTAGATAAAAGTCTTTGAACCGGGAGGCTATCTCATCAGTGTTTCTAAAAGGATGTGAAGAGGGAGACCGAATCATATGGATATAGGATTTGGTTTTCCATTTTTTAATCTGCGATAATATAAACTTTAAGGCTTTGTCGCCATGTGCATAATATTTATATTTAGCTGATAAAAATAGTTTAGCTGTACGGGCGTTTATAATGTTCTTAAGAGTAGATCTCAACATTGTGAGTTGGCTTAGGGTCTCCTCAGATACATGTTTTTTATGAATATTTGAAAGTTTCTGGATTTGTCTAGACAGAGCCAGTATTTGTTGTTCCTTTTGTTTTTTAATATAAGATCCAAGTCCTATTAGGTGACCCCTAACTACCGTTTTGTGAGCTTCCCAAATAGATCCTTATTTCACGTCAGGGGTGTCATTGAGCTTGAAGTATTCCTCAAGCAGCTCGGTTATTTTCATATTATGGTCTGGAAATTCGAGCAAAGACTCGTTCAGCCGCCAGTTCGACATGGGTTTGGGGAGCTGTCTGAGGATCACTTCCAAAAACACCGGTGCGTGATCTGAAAGCAGTAGGGAACCTATTTGTGCTTTTTTGCAGCAGGATAATAACTGAATGGGTAAGAACAGATAATCTTGGCGCTGAAACGAGTGATAGGCAACTGATTAAAAAGTGTAATAATTCCTAAACTCTTGAGCATCCACAAACACAAGAAGATGACGGCGGGGAACGTCAATTACTGTTTAATGAGTTGGATGATGATGAGACACAGTTGCCAATAACTCAATGGCAATTACTGTCTCAAGAGGTTGAGGAAGAGAATAATACACAGTTGTCAATCACTGAGGTAGTAGTTAGGAAAACAAGTCAAGAGGATGAGCAGAGTGAGGAAGTGGAAGAGGAGGTGGCGGACGATGAAGTCACTGACCCAACCTGGAAGGTGGAAAGCCGAGCGAGGACAGCAGTACAGAGGGGGAGGGATCTGCTGCACTGCACCACAACAGGCTGGAAAAGGCAGTGGGGTGGCAAAAGGGAGAAGGCGAGCCACACCAAACAGGCCCGCAACTATTCCCCGGAGCACCCCCTTGTGGAAATCTCCCTTGCCAAGCGGTAGGTGTTCCACAGTATGGCGCTTTTTTGAGGAAAGGGCAGATGACAAAAGAATAGTACTTTGTAATCTGTGCCTTACCAAAATGAGCCGGGGCGTGAACACTAGCAACCTCACCACCACCAGCATGATCCGCCACATGGCATCCAAGCACCGTAATAAGTGGGGCGAACGCCTGAATCCACAATCTGTGTCTGCAGGTCACACCACTGCCTACTCTTTCCCTGTTTTAAGTGCTGGTCAATCCCCTGTCGAAAGTGCAGGCCGGAGGCCTTCTGCCCTCCACCTGGACCTTCGCAAGCACTATCAGCAAACACATCCACTTCCGTGTTCCAGCACAGCGTCCAAATGTCCTTACCCCAAGCATTTAAACGCAAGCACAAATACCCAGCCACCCACCCACAGGCCATAGCACTAAATGCGCAGTTTTTCAAATTACTGGCCCTGGAAATGATGCAATTTAGGCTTGTTGAGACTGAGGCTTTCTGCAGCCTGAAGTCGGCAGCAGTCCCGCGTTACGCAGTCCCCAGCAGCCACTATTTTTCAAGGAGTGCCGTGCCCGCCTTACACCAACATGTGTCCCGTAACATCACACGTGCCCTAACCAACGCAGTTACTGGGAAGGTCCACTTAACCATGGACACATGGGCAAGTGCATTCAGCCAGGGATGCTACATTTCCCTGACGGCACACTGGGTGAATGTTTTGGAGGCCAGGAGTAAGTCGTACCCTGGGATGGATCAGATGCTACCGACACCAAGGATTGTGGGTCCTAATTCCATCAGGGTTTCCGCCACAACCTACGTTGTGGCGGAACCTACCTCGCATATATGCCCTTCGCATATAATGTTTTACAGTGTCAGCACAGCTGCAGGCCCTTGTATATAATTTTTTAGAGGGTTAGCTCAGCAGCAGGATTTCATCTACAATGTTTTACAGGGTCAGCTCACCAGCAGGCCCTCGCATATAATTTTACACAGGGTGATAGCCAGACCACCCTCGGTTCGTCTTTTCAGCGTGAATTGGATCATGAAGAGGAGGAGGAGCAGGAGACGGTTGCCTCCGCTACAGAGGGTAGTACCCATGGAAGTTTAATTCTACCTGTTTTGAGTGGCTGGGCAGAAGAGGAGGAAGAGGATTAGGAGATTGAGAGTTATCCACCTGATGACGACAGCAAAGTCTTGCCTGTTGGTAGTCTGGCACACATGGCTGACTTAATGTTAGGCTGCCTTTCCCGCGACCCATACGCATTTTAGACAACATGGATTACTGGTTGTTCACCCTTCTCGACCCCCGCTACAAAGAGAACTTCTCATCTCTCATTCCTCTAGGGGAGAGGACGAGCAAATCAGTGCAATACCAGAAGATCCTTGTTGAAAAATTGCTTTAAACCTGCCTTAAAGCATCTGACAACGCTGGCGGTAGAGTCCGTAGTTTCTTTGGCCAACCGAGGAGGGGAGACATGCTTATTTGTCGTATATAATGAACTCGCATATATGCCCTTCGCATATAATGTTTTACAGTGTCAGCTCAGCTGCAGGCCCTTGTATATAATTTTTTAGAGGGTCAGCTCACCAGCAGGCTCTCATCTACAATGTTTTACAGGGTCAGCTCACCAGCAGGCCCTCACCTACAATGTTTTACAGGGCCAGCTCACCAGCTGACCTTCACCTACAATCTTTTACAGTGTCAGCTCACCTGAAGGCCCTCGCGTATAATTTTTTAGAGGGGCAGCTCCCCTGTAGGCCCTAAACTACAACCTTTTAGAGGGTCAGATTACCAGCAGGCCCTTGCATATACTTTTTTGCAGGGTCAGCTCATCAGCAGGCCCTCACCTATAATCTTTTACAGGGTCAGCTCACCAGTAGGCCCACACCTAAAATCTTTTACAGGGTCAGCTCACCAGCAGGCCTGCACCTCAAATATTTTAAAAGGTCAGCTCACCAGCAGCCCCTCGCATATAATGTTTTAAAGGGTCAGCTCACCAGCAGGCCCTCACATATAATTTTTTACAGGGTCAGCTCATCTGCAGGCCCTCGCATATATTGTTTTAGAGGGTCAGCTCACCTGCAGGCCTTCACCTACAATCTTTTACAGGGTCAGCTCACCTGCAGGCCCACACCTAAAATATTTTACAGGGTCAGTTCACCTGCAGGCCCTCTCCTAATTATACCTCATTGGTAATTTGCGTGCATGCTGCCTTGCTTTGATGTGGTAGACGTAGCCGTTTCTCAGGCTCCCTCTCTGGAATTGAACACTGATTCACCATTTCCCATGGTCACCATGATTTGCGCTGAAAATAACATCGAAAGTTGATAGGGCAGACATCCGAATGGATTGTCGCCATCACGGGGACATGCGATCGGCCCCAGGTTATCTCGAGTTACCAATGCGGCAGCAGGCCCTCGCCCATAATGTTTTAGATGGTCAGATCAGCTGGCCATTGCTGTCACTGAGGCCCTCTCCTTGATCTAGCTTTGAAATTAATAATTAAATATTAAGGTTTTTTGTTGGATATGCAAATTACAAAGAGGGAAGATACAGTCCTGATCAAAAGTTTAAGACCACAAAAAATCATATTTAGCATGGCTGGATCTTAACAAGGTTCCAAGTAGAGCTTCAACATGCAACAAGAAGAAATGGGGTGAGATAAAACATTTTTTGAGAATTCAATTTAATGAAAACAACGAATAAACTGAAAGAGGCAGTTTTTCAGCTGATCAGAAGTTTAGGACCACACCTCAAAAAAGAAAACTAAACCCCCCCAAAACAAAAATTCAACTTCCAAACATGAACTCAGTAATGAGTACCTCTGCCGTTATTGTTTGTCACTTCCAAAATTTATTTTGGCATGCTTGATGCAAGCGTTTCCATGAGGTGAGTGGGAACATTTCTCCAAGTGGTGAAGACGGCCGCACGAAGGCCATCTACTGTCTGGAACTGTTGTCCATTTTTGTAAACTTCCCTTGCCATCCATCCCCAAAGGTTCTCAATTGGATTTAAATCAGGGGAATACACAGGATGGGCCAAAAGAGTGATGTTATTCTCCTGGAAGAAGTCCCTTGTCCTGCGGGCATTGTGTACTGTAGCATTGTCCTGTTGAAAAACCCAGTTGTTACCACACAGACGAGGACTTTCAGTCATGAGGAATGCTCTCTGCAACATCTGGACATAGCCAGCGGCCGTTTGACGCCCCTGCACTTCCTGAAGCTCCATTGTTCCACTGAAGGAAAAAGCACCCCAGACCATTATGCGCCCCCCCCCCCCCCCCACTGTGGCGCTTAGAAAACATCTCAGGTGGGATCTGCTTGTCATGCCAGTAACGTTGGAAACCATCAGGACCATCAAGGTTACATTTTTTCTCATCAGAGAATAAAACTTTCTTCCGCCTTTGAATGTCCCATGTTTGGTGCTCTCTTGCAAAGTCCAAACGAGCAGTTCTGTGGCGTTCAAGGAGACGAGGTCTTTTAAGATGTTTTTTGTTGTTGAAGCCCTTCAGTCTCAGATGCCGTCTGATGGTTATGGGGCTGCAGTCAGCACCAGTGAGGGCCTTAATTTGGGTCGAGGATCGTCCAGTGTCTTGACGGACAGCCAATTGGATCTTCTGGCTCAGTGCTGATGAAATTTTTTGGGGTCTTCCACTTGACTTTTTTGTTCCATAACCCTCAGGATCATTTAAGAAATTCCAAATGACTGTCTTACTGTGTCCCACCTCAGCAGCGATGGCGTGCTGTGAGAGACCCTGCTTATGCAGTTCAACAACCCGACCACGTTAGAAAAGGGAGAGTTTTTTTGCCTTTGCCATCACAACGTGTGACTACCTGACAGAAAATCACAATGAATCCACATCTTTGCACAGATTTGGCCTTTTAATGACATGTGGTCCTAAAATTTGGATCAGCTGAAAAACAGCCTGTTTCAGTTTAATCGTTATTTTCAATTAATTGAATGCTCAAAAAAGGTTTTGTCTCACTCTCATTTCTTCTTGTTGCATGTTGAAGCTCTACTTGGAACCTTATTAAGATCCAACAATGTAAAATATGTTTTTTTTGCAATTTTTCAAGTGGTCTTAAACTTTTGATCAGGACTGTAGCACCCTGGACACTACAATCTTTAGAAAACTTACCCCCCACCAACATCCTCCTGAGATGAGACAGTTGCTCCTAAAGTGAACAAAGGCTTGGAATCTGAAGGGCTGATATCTCTCAGGAGATACTATACTTCAATTACTGATTTTTATAATAAAGTCAAGGATCTCAGGCAGAAATATGTACATATGTATTATCCCAATAAAATAATGAGGTTTATTACTAAAGCATGCTTCAAAAATGAACAGGGATCCATGAAACAGGAGGAGTGAAACATGAGACATTGCACGTGAGAAAGTAAAAAGGATTTGTGAGTGCTGTTTTAAAAATTCACCCTGACTCTGAGGATGCAATTCCCAGTCATCAATTAATTTCACAATGGTAAAAGTATTGATGACTGATACACAGTCATTCTACAGGGTGGGCCATTTATATGGATACACCTTAATAAAATGGGAATGGTTGGTGATATTAACTTCCTGTTTATGGCACATTAGTATATGTGAGGGGGGGGAAACTTTTCAAGATGGGTGGTGACCATGGTGGCCATTTTGAAGTCGGCCATTTTGAATCCAACTTTTGTTTTTTCAATAGGAAGAGGGTCATGTGACACATCAAACTTATTGGGAATTTCACAAGAAAAACAATGCTTGGTTTTAACGTAACTTTATTCTTTCATGAGTTATTTACAAGTTTCTGACCACTTATAAAATGTGTTCAATGTGCTGCCCATTGTGTTGGATTGTCAATGCAACCCTCTTCTCCCACTCTTCACACACTGATAGCAACACCGCAGGAGAAATGCTAGCACAGGCTTCCAGTATCCGTAGTTTCAGGTGCTGCACATCTCGTATCTTCACAGCATAGACAATTGCCTTCAGAATGACCCCAAAGATAAAAGTCTAAGGGGGTCAGATCGGGAGACCTTGGGGGCCATTCAACTGGCCCACGACGACCAATCCACCTTCCAGGAAACTGTTCATCTAGGAATGCTCGGACCTGACACCCATAATGTGGTGGTGCACCATCTTGCTGGAAAAACTCAGGGAACGTGCCAGCTTCAGTGCATAAAGAGGGAAACACATCATCATGTAGCAATTTCGCATATCCAGTGGCCTTGAGGTTTCCATTGATGAAGAATGGCCCCACTATCTTTGTACCCCATATACCACACCATACCATCAATTTTTTTGTTCCAACAGTCGTGGAGGGATCTATCCAATGTGGGTTAGTGTCAGACCAATAGCGGTGGTTTTGTTTGTTAACTTCACCATTCACATAAAAGTTTGCCTCATCACTGAACAAAATCTTCTGCGTAAACTGAGGGTCCTGTTACAATTTTTGTTTTGCCCATTCTGCAAATTCAGTGCGCCGATCTGGGTCATCCTCGTTGAGATGCTGCAGTAGCTGGAGTTTGTAAGGGTGCCATTTGTGAGTAGCTAATATCCGCCGAAGGGATGTTCGACTAATGCCACTCTCCAGTGACATGCGGCGAGTGCAACGCTGTGGGCTCTTGCTGAATGAAGCTGGGACAGCCATTGATGTTTCTTCATTAGAGACAGATTTCATGCGTCCACATTTTGGCAAATCCAACACTTAACCAGTTTCACGAAACTTAGTAAGCAGTTTGCTAACTGTAGCATGGGAGATGGGTGGTCTCGTAGGGTGTCTTGCATTGAAATCTGCTGCAATGACCCAGTTACTGCGTTCACCAGACATCAACACAATTTCTATCCGCTCCTCACGTGTTAACCTCGGCGAAATGTCAATGGCTGTAAACAAAGATAAACTTGTAAATAACTCATGAAAGAATAAAGTTACGTTAAAACCAAGCACACCATTGTTTTTCGTGTGAAATTCCCAATAAGTTTGATGTGTCACATGACCCTCTTCCTATTGAAAAAACAAAAGTTGGATTCAAAATGGCCAACTTCAAAATGGCCGCCATGGTCACCACCTATCTTGAAAAGTTTCCCCCCTCACATATACTAATGTGCCACAAACAGGAAGTTAATATCACCAACCATTCCCATTTTATTAAGGTGTATCCATATAAATGGCCCCCCTGTACATTGAAAAAGTAGGAACCTGCTTAAACCAGAAATTTGGGGTACTTTAGATGCATGAAAATGTCAGTGTGTCAATAAAAGTCAATTGTCAAATGATATGGTTGCAGAACCTGTGTCAAAGCAATGCACAGCAAAATCCCTGTGGTGATTGATAGCTGAGGTCCCATAGAAACATTTGATCCGAAGCCATTTAAACCTTTAGATACTATGGTCAATAGCGACCAAGGTATCTTGGTTGTTTAAGGAGGAGATGGCTCTCCCTGACACCTCATGTATGCTGCTAATAGGTTGCCATGACATAGTATTTCAAAGCATTTTGTAAGCGATCAAGCAATTGCTTCTTCAGGTCCTGGGCAAAATTTGGGAGTGGGAGTGTTTTCCAGGAATTAGGCACTTCTGATGTTGATTTCAAATCGGCTGACCGATTCAGCAATGAATCAAAATTTAACAACTCATAGAGTAAAGTTATATATTACTTATCATTTATTCTGCTTGGTATAAAAAATATTGTCTGTTCCTTCCACTCCCATCTCAAAAGAATGTTAAAAGTTAGACGTTAAATTATATGCACACCATAATGATACCAATAAAGAATTTCAACTCATCCTTTTATTCCATAAAATATGTTTTTATTCAATGAAAGTACTAAAACATATTCATACCCTAAAATAATGTTAATATTGTACCTTTTTATTTATTTAAGTCACACCAGGACTTGATTTTTCAATCCTTTAATTATTTCAATACTACTCATATGCAGGGCTTAACGGGGTTGTCTGCTTTATTTATATAGATGACCTATCCTCAGGATAGGAGAAAAAGCAGATTGAAAGCAGCACAAACGTACCAACCAGACTTCCTTAGGAATGCCTCAGCCAGTCAGCAACCATGGATCCTTACGGTTGCTCCTTAGAGAATCCAAACACATAATGATCTTTGGCACTTTATGTACATATATATGAACTCGATTTAAATAAAAATTCCTTGAATGACATGCTGCTGTTGACTGTGTTTGGACTATCCTCCGGATAGGTCATCAATATCAGATAGTGGGGGTCCGATTCCCAGTACCCCTAAGATCAGCTGTTTGAAGAGAAGGCTTTGCTCCTACAAGTACTGCATTCTCTTCATTTTTTACCTGCTCACCATGGCAACCACAGGGGTGATCAGGTGTTATTACACCTAAGCCATCCCAGTTGGCCTTAGACATTAATATCTGTAGAACATTAGCAGACCCATCTTTTTGTAGTAGCAATTGTTGTTAACCTTATGTGTATGAACACCACAGACTTCAAAATGTCTGCAGACATCAACAAATTTGGATCTTCTAATGGTCTTCAAGTTTTCCTTGTCTCTTATATAGAACCACAGATATTGGTGAACTGTGTAATTACTCATCTATTCTGCAGTCTTTACTGGATTCGAAAAGGAGACAGGTATGTCTTTGTGGCCCTTGATAAGTAATCTGGGGGAAAGGGCAGAAAAAAAGATTTGAGTTTTCAGTGATCAAGTGGCTGAAGAAGTCATGTGGGTGTACTATGGGCACATCATTGATGCCACAAAGTGAACAAAGTCTGGTGGAGACCATTAAAGCTCTGATAGTGACTTGGTGGGGGGGGGCTTAAAAAGTGAGTATGGGTTATTTTTTATTTTATCATATTCCCTGCGTTTAGGAAATTTTTTCACACTCCTCGACAACCCCTTTAACCACTTGCCGCCACGCTAACGCCAAAAGGCGTCATCGCGGCGGCTCTCCCAGGTCACACTAATGCCGATTGGCGTCATCTCGCGTGAGCCGAGATTTCCTGTGAACGCGCGCACACAGGCGCGCGCGTTCACAGGATCGGAAGGTAAGCGAGTGGATCTCCAGCCTGCCAGTGGCGATCGTTCGCTGGCAGGCTCGAGATGTGATTTTTTTAACCCCTAACAGGTATATTAGACGCTGTTTTGATAACAGCGTCTAATATACCTGCTCCTAGTCCTCTGGTGGTCCCTTTTGTTTGGATCGACCACCAGAGGACACAGGTAGCTCAGCAATATGTAGCACCAAGCACCACACTACACTACACCCCCCCCTGTCACTTATTAACCCCTTATTAGGCCCTGATCACCCCTGATCACCCCATATAGACTCCCTGATCACCCCCCTGTCATTGATCACCCCCCTGTCATTGATCACCCCCCTGTAAGGCTGCATTCAGATGTCCGTATGTTTTTTATGGATCCACGGATACATGGATCGGATCCGCAAAACACACACAGACGTCTGAATGGAGCCTTACAGGGAGGTGATCACCCCATATGGACTCCCTGATCACCCGCCTGTCATTGATCACCCCCTTGTAAGGCTCCATTCAGACGTCCGTATGATTTTTACGGATCCACTGATACATGGATCGGATCCGCAAAACACATACGGACGTCTGAATGGAGCCTTACAGGGGGGTGATCAATGACAGGGGGTGATAACCCCATATAGACTTTCTGATCACCCCCCTTTCATTGATCACCCCCCTGTCATTGATCACCCCCCTGTAAGGCTGCATTCAGATGTCCGTATGCTTTTTACGGATCCACGGATACATGGATCGGATCCGCAAAACACATACAGACGTCTGAATGGAGCCTTACAGGGGGGTGATCAATCACAGGGGTGATCACCCCATATATAATCTCCCTGATCACCCCCCTGTCATTGATCACCCCTTTGTAAGGCTCCATTCAGACGTCCGTATGATTTTTACGGATCCACTGATACATGGATCGGATCCGCAAAACACATACGGACATCTGAATGGAGCCTTATAGGGGGGTGATCAATGACAGGGGGGTGATCACCCCATATAGACTCCCTGATCACCCCCCTGTCATTGATCACCCCCCTGTCATTGATCACCCCCCTGTAAGGCTGCATTCAGATGTCCGTATGTTTTTTACGGATCCACGGATACATGGATCGGATCCGCAAAACACATACGGACATCTGAATGGAGCCTGACAGGGGGGTGATCAATGACAGGGGGGTGATCACCCCATATAGACTCCCTGATCACCCCCCTGTCATTGATCACCCCCCTGTAAGGCTGCATTCAGATGTCCGTATGTTTTTTACGGATCCACAGATACATGGATCGGATCCGCAAAACACATACTAACATCTGAATGGAGCCTGACAGGGGGGTGATCAATGACAGGGGGGTGATCACCCCATATAGACTCCCTGATCACCCCCCTGTCATTGATCACCCCCCTGTCATTGATCACCCCCCTGTCATTGATCACTCCCCTGTAAGGCTCCATTCAGAAATTTTTTTGGCCCAAGTTAGCGGAAATTTATCTATTTTTCTTACAAAGTCTCATATTCCACTAACTTGTGTCAAAAAATAAAATCTCACATGAACTCACCATACCCCTCACGGAATCCAAATGCGTAAAATCTTTTAGACATTTATATTCCAGACTTCTTCTCACGCTTTATGGCCCCTAGAATGCCAGGGCAGTATAAATACCCCACATGTGACCCCATTTCGGAAAGAAGACACCCAAGGTATTCGCTGAGGGGCATATTGAGTCCATTAAAGATTGAAATTCTTGTCCCAAGTTAGCGGAAAGGGAGACTTTGTGAGAAAAAAAATATCAATTTCCGCTAACTTGTGCCAAAAAAAAAAAATTCGATGAACTCGCCATGACCCTCATTGAATACCTTGGGGTGTCTTCTTTCCAAAATGGGGTCACATGTGGAGTATTTATACTGCCCTGGCATTTTAGGGGCCATAAAGCGTGAGAAGAAGTCTGGGATCCAAATGTCTAAAAATGCCCACATAAAAGGAATGTGGGCCCCTTTGCGCATCTAGGCTGCAAAAAAGTGTCACACATCTGGTATCGCCGTACTCAGGAGAAGTTGGGCAATGTGTTTTGGGGTGTCTTTTTACATATACCCATGCTGGGTGAGAGAAATATCTTGGCAAAAGACAACTTTTCCCATTTTTTTATACAAAGTTGGCATTTGACCGAGATATTTATCTCACCCAGCATGGGTATATGTAAAATGACACCCCAAAACACATTGCCCAACTTCTCCTGAGTACGGCAATACCAGATGTGTGACACTTTTTTGCAGCCTAGGTGGGCAAAGGGGCCCACATTCCAAAGAGCACCTTTCAGATTTCACTGGCCATTTTTTACAGATTTTGATTTCAAACTACTTTGCACGCATTTGGGCCCCTAAAATGCCAGGGCAGTATAACTACCCCACAAGTGACCCCATTTTGGAAAGAAGACACCCCAAGGTATTTCGTGATGGGCATAGTGAGTTCATGGAAGTTTTTATTTTTTGTCACAAGTTAGTGGAATATGAGACTTTGTAAGAAAAAAAAAAGAAAAAAAAATCATCATTTTCCGCTAACTTGTGACAAAAAATAAAAAATTATAGGAACTCGCCATGCCCCTCACGGAATACCTTGGGGTGTCTTCTTTCCAAAATGGGGTCACTTGTGGGGTAGTTATACTGCCCTGGCATTCTAGGGGCCCAAATGTGTGGTAAGTAGTTTGAAATCAAAATCTGTAAAAAAAATGGCCGGTGAAATCCAAAAAGTGCTCTTTGGAATGTGGGCCCCTTTGCCCACCTAGGCTGCAAAAAAGTGTCACACATGTGGTATCTCCGTACTCAGGAGAAGTTGGGCAATGTGTTTTGGCGTGTCATTTTACATATACCCATGCTGTGTGAGAGAAATATCTTGGCAAAAGACAACTTTTCCCATTTTTTTATACAAAGTTGGCATTTGACCAAGATATTTATCTCACCCAGCATGGGTATATGTAAAATAACACCCCAAAACACATTGCCCAACTTCTCCTGAGTACGGAGATACCAGATGTGTGACACTTTTTTGCAGCCTAGGTGGGCAAAGGAGCCCACTTTCCAAAGAGCACCTTTCGGATTTCACCGGCCATTTTTTACAGATTTTAATTTCAAACTACTTACCACACATTAGGGCCCCTAGAATGCCAGGGCAGTATAACTACCCCACAAGTGACCCCATTTTGGAAAGAAGACACCCCAAGGTATTCGCTGATGGGCATAGTGAGTTCATAGAAGTTTTTATTTTTTGTCACAAGTTAGTGGAATATGAGACTTTGTAAGAAGAAAAAAATAAATAAAAAAATCATCATTTTCCGCTAACTTGTGACAAAAAATTAAAAGTTCTATGAACTCACTATGCCCATCAGCGAATACCTTAGGTGTCTACTTTCCGAAATAGGGTCATTTGTGGGGTGTTTGTACTGTCTGGCCATTCTAGAACCTCAGGAAACATGACAGGTGCTCAGAAAATCAGAGCTGCTTCAAAAAGCGGAAATTCACATTTTTGTACCATAGTTTGTAAACGCTATAACTTTTACCCAAACCATTTTTTTTTACCCAAACATTTTTTTTTTATCAAATACATGTAATACAATAAATTTAGAGAAAAATTTATATATGGATGTCGTTGTTTTTGCAAAATTTTACAACTGAAATTGAAAAATGTCATTTTTTTGCAAAAAAATCGTTAAATTTCGATTAATAACAAAAAAGTTAAAATGTCAGCAGCAATGAAATACCACCAAATGAAAGCTCTATTAGTGAGAAGAAAAGGAGGTAAAATTCATTTGGGTGGTAAGTTGCATGACCGAGCAATAAACCGCTAAAGTTGTGGAGTGCCGATTTGGAAAAAAGGGCCTGGTCACTAGGGGGGTATAAACCTGTGGTCCTTAAGTGGTTAATGGATTTTTATTAGTAAATTTAGCAAATATATTGTCAAATATATTTTATTTTAACTATATATACTTAAATCAGTTGCTAATATAAGAGGCTTATCATCAAACAAAAAATTGCAAGTTCATTTCACTCATGTCAGAATAAATATTTTTGTTACATTTTAAGATTTACTCCTGACAGTTAATAAAGAAAAATGAGGAGAAAATGAATGTTAAAAGGACTGCACATCATCTTAGAAATGATAGGGCTTCTAAAATTACAGCTTTATGTTAAAATATATTTATTTACCCACAAATTTATAATGAAGACACATAAAATGATCTAATGCTTATGGTTTACATATACTAATAAATTATTAATAGAACTAACACAGATTGCTGAGCGATGGTTGTTGTTTTATTCAAAAGTGACACATTGTGTCTGAATGTCGCTTTTATTGAGTGCAACTTTATGTCTCAAATATAATAATATTTTAGACTTGAATAGTGTAGGATTTTGTATACATCTGAAAAACCACTGCCAATACAATGCCATTATGTCTCTAATGGGAGCATTTCATTGTTCATGTTAGATTGATTTTTGCTTGTGGTTTACTAAAATGTGCCCTCACAACTAATAGAGTATCCATCCTAAAGTTAACAAAATCCAGTAAAGGGGTTGTCCGAGTAACAGAAAAAACACTCTGTAAACCTGATGGTCACACATACCTACTCCACACATACCTACTACTGCTCTGGCCCCTTTGTTTATATGCAGTTGCAGAGTCTGTCACCTGTTCCAGTTCAGTAAATGATTCCCCCCACCCACCCTGTTAGCTGTCACTGTGACTGGAATTACTCTTCTACTTATTGGGTTATAAAAGCTAATGCTAGGCCAATCTGCCCCCAACAAGCTTCACCCACATTTCAGACCTCAGTGCTGATGTTTCTATAGCCCATATACAGTACAGACCAAAAGTTTGGACACACCTTCTCATTCAAAGAGTTTTCTTTATTTTCATGACTATGAAAATTGTACATTCACACTGAAGGCATCAAAACTATGAATTAACACATGTGGAATTATATACATAACAAACAAGTGTGAAACAACTGAAAATATGTCATATTCTAGGTTCTTCAAAGTAGCCACCTTTTGCTTTTATTACTGCTTTGCACACTCTTGGCATTCTCTTGATGAGCTTCAAGAGGTAGTCCCCTGAAATGGTTTTCACTTCATAGGTCAGGTTTAATAAGTGGGATTTCTTGCCTTATAAATGGGGTTGGGACCATCAGTTGCGTTGAGGAGAAGTCAGGTGGATACACAGCTGATAGTCCTACTGAATAGACTGTTAGAATTTGTATTATGGCAAGAAAAAAGCAGCTAAGTAAAGAAAAACGAGTGGCCATCATTACTTTAAGAAATGAAGGTCAGTCAGTCAGCCGAAAAATTGGGAAAACTTTGAAAGTAAGGGCTATTTGACCATGAAGGAGAGTGATGGGGTGCTGCGCCAGATGACCTGGCCTCCACAGTCACCGGACCTGAATCCAATCGAGATGGTTTGGGGTGAGCTGGACCGCAGAGTGAAGGCAAAAGGGCCAACAAGTGCTAAGCATCTCTGGGAACTCCTTCAAGACTGTTGGAAGACCAGTGACTACCTCTTGAAGCTCATCAAGAGAATGCCAAGAGTGTGCAAAGCAGTGATCAAAGCAAAAGGTGGCTACTTTGAAGAACCTAGAATATGACATATTTTCAGTTTTTTCACAATTGTTTGTTATGTATATAATTCCACATGTGTTAATTCATAGTTTTGATGCCTTCATAGTCATGAAAATAAAGAAAACTCTTTGAATGAGAAGGTGTGTCCAAACTTTTGGTCGGTACTGTATACTGGCAGCTGGCATGCTAGCCTCTATGAGGGGTTTTCATCCACAATTTTCTGTATTCCCCTACTGGGTATTAACTAATTATCATTCATTCATGCTGTTTGTATGCATATATGTTTAATAAAGATTTGTATGAACATTACCGCTGGTGCGTTTTGCATTTATAGGAGTTTCATATTTTGTGGCCGTGCGGTGCATATAGTGGCTGGTTTCAGCCGTTGTTGGTATATTACTAATTTTCCCTGTTGCATTACAGAAGAATCTAATATGGATTATCGATCACGTGATCAAACCTGGATTGCCCAGGTGGAAGCAGTATTCTCAGGAGGGGCAGGAGGTGTGGAGGATCCTGGTCAGCGGAGCACGAGGGAGCTCAAGATAAGGTTCAAAAATCTATTGCATAAACGTATTAGAACGTCGTGGAACAAGGCCACATTGGAACAATACATTCTCAAATCACTAATTCCGAGGGGTTTGAGGGTGCAGACATTCCCCTCCTATGGTTGGGAGGACAATGAGTTCTGTGCTAAATGGGAGGCGACCTGTGATGGCTGCTCACGCAGCCAGATGCAGTTAATTATTGAGCTTAATACCAAAACTTTATCCCAGCTTGAAGGAGAAACTGGGGAAGTGGAATCATCATTATCTCAAAAAATGTCTACAAGTGAATTGGAAGCCTTTAGAAAAGAGGTGGATGCACTATTTGTCAAATGGGAGGAGCAAATTAAAACTACTAAGATGAAAAAATTACAGAGGGATCGCCTAGATGTTGAGATGAATAGGGTATATCGCTGGAAACATAGAGACCTGGGTGCAAGACTGAGATTGGCATCGGTAACCTCTATTACGTCAAGAAGTGAGGATGGTAGCTCTGGGGTCTCTGACTCTAGGAGGTACCCCCACAGATCCAACAAACGCAAGGACGCAAATCCCCGGGAGCCGACAGGAAAAAGACGCCCGGATGGGACGTCTGGAACTTTACAGGTAATCAATCTGTCCACCCGTACATTGACGGATGATCAAAAGTCTATCCTGGGGAAGGGTCTCTCCTTCTCCCCCGGTAGTGATTTTGATTTGTTTTTGACAGTGATAGATGTGCACCTGTTTGCACGCAAGCTGGTTTTAAAGAAGTTGTTTTATCAGAGGCCGGACCCCAATTTCCCAACCCCACAGGAGCAAGAGGCATTGACCATATTGACGTCCGTATTGGAGGAGCAAGACGTATCTGCGGACACGGGTGAGTTTCCTAAGAAACTATGTCCCAAATCCAAGAAATTTCCCCCATTATCACTTTTCCCTAACATTGATTTATTTGTACAAATGGTGTGTAATGATTTGACTAAGATTCCGGCATCTAATGCCATTGATAATTGCACCAAGGGGGAAAGGGTTGCCCTGAAAGAAATGAAGACCTGGAATGATGTGGTGATTAAAGCGGCCGATAAGGGGGGCAATATTGTCATCTGGCCCCGCACCATGTATGAAAAGGAGGCCTGGAGGCAGCTGCATGACAAGGATTGTTATGTCAAATTGACTTTCAATTCTACCATAAAATATACAGATGAGTTAAGCAGCAAACTGAATGGGGCAGTTCTGGAAGGTGTAATTTCAGCTAAACAGGCGTCTTATCTGTTGCAAGAATATCCGGTAATCCCTACCCTATACCTTCTTCCTAAGGTGCATAAAAATTTGCAAGAACCCCCGGGACGCCTGATTGTGTCGGGGACTAACAGTCTAAATGAGGTAGTATGTAAGTACAATGATTCTTTCCTGGACCCATTGGTTTAAGAGCTTCCGTCACACTTGAAGGACACCATGGATGTGCTCAGAAAGGTGGAAGATCTACATCTGGACCCCGATATGTTGCTGGCGACATGCGACGTTGAGTCGCTGTATACATCCATCAAGCATTCGGATGGGCTCAAGGCAGCTGAGTTCTTCTAAAACAGCTCCAACTTGGAATCAAAGAAATGTAAGTTGATTATGACCTTGAATAGATGTCTTGGAAATAGCTCACCGACCCCACAACCACAGGAGGTGCACAATCTGAGGATTCACCCTTCAAATTGAAATAACTGTTAATATAAGATTGGCACACTCATACATGCGGAGCCCCACGGAGTTTAAACAATTTATTATAAGTGTACTTGGTTAAAATATAATAAAATACAATAAAATATCTTTATAAATAAAATGTATAAGAGAAAATTAAACAGTATATTCAGCTATTTCTATATTGCTCTAGTATACTTATTGCAGATACTGATATTATCCGAAATAAGTACAAATGCCCTGGATATAACTTGGTTACATATATATCTCTTGTGGACCTGGATCATATAATCACATATCAGGCTTGATAGTAACTATCTGCTGAGTTTCAACAGTAAATCACCAACATACATATGTAACATTTCTTATTTCCGTAGTCCATACACTTCCCAAATCGTCTGTAATCAGTTTCTCATGAGAATCCTCTCATGGGCTTTCATTTGAATTTTCGAGAGTGTCCGAAAATTTTCTTTCGAAAATATCAGAAAAAAGGGTTTTATCCGAAAGATTTTTCTATCCAGACTTTCATTTATATTGGCATTCGAAAAAAATGACATCACTGTAAAAGATCACATGCGAAGATTCTCTATAAACAGAAACTGTGCTGATGTTTTTCGCAAGATGTACGTTAGAGTTATAGTCGATACCAATAACCCACAGGTGTGGGCTTACCTTTCCTTTTTATTCAGCTGGTCGAGTAGTTAGTTCCGATTGCAGGCCAGCGTCCCGGTCTTTACTGTGTCGGTTTTTCAGTACTCTATGTTTCGCATGGGATGTGTTCCCAGTAATCACTTTCAGCTGATTGAAGGTAGGTGTATGCAAAAAGCCTCTTTCTTGAATCCTCGATACTCTTTGTTGTTAACAGTGCACTGTTTGATCGGGGTTCAAGTCTTTCAGGGGGTGAAACTTACGCCAGACACGTTTCGGGGATAGCTCTCCCCTTCCTCAGTGGCATCACCCACTGCAAGTAAATGGTGGGTTTTTATATCCTTCAATAATCTTGTGAGAAAAAGGATCATGGGAAAAGAAGGATAGTATCATGGAAAAACCAGTGCCATGGAAGAGAAGGAATATGGATTCCTTCAATGTGGATCCTTCACATACATGGTTATTTTCTCAATGTTGAAAGTATTTCTTCTTACTCTAACTGTCTAGAATTGCTTCAAAGTTCATAGACAATATAATTTTGTCAATTTTCGCAAAAAAAATTATATATATATATTATTTTTTTTCATACATGCGATTTTTTGATGCGTTTTTTCTCTATTGATGCGTTTTTTCTCTATTGATGCGTTTTTTTTATATTTCTTGCATTTGTTCATACTGAATCAGCTGTATATCATATTTTTTAAAACAATCATTGCTAAATCCAGTTATAAGGCAATTTCTAGTTTGTCCTTCAAAATCATTAGCTTCAAAGTTGAATCAAGATGTGGTATGTCAGACACATTCAGGGAAGGATCAGGGGACGTACACCCATGATCCAGGGGGATCACAGTGTTGATAAACAGCCAGACTGTGATTCCCCGTGGACACACAGGCGCACGGCCCTATATCTATAAAAATCCAAAAATTTCCAGCTCTGAGTTTAGCCCCATTGGCATCATGCTCCCAAAATCATAGATACGCCTAGATTCGGCTCTCGACATTTTTTCTATGTGATCTCCCCCCTCCAGTGTATGTCTATCTTCTCCAGTGCCATAAATGACAGGCCTGTGCAGCTTTTGTTATGCATCTCTTTGAAATGTTTGGATAGTGGGTTGTTTTCACATCCTTTTGTGATATTATTGAGATGTTCTGATATTCTAACTTTAAGCTGTCTTTTAGTTCGGCCAATATATTGTTTGGGACAAGGGCACTGGATTAGATAGACCACACTGGAGGAGTTACATGTCAGGGATTGTTTTACAGTCATCGAGAAGGCGTTCTGGGTTGAGGAAATTTCCGTAGTTTTTTGGGGAAATTTTTTTTTTCTACATCCTATGCACGTTCCGCATCTAAAGAAACCATTAGGGTTCAACCAACCTGATATGTTAGTTTTTTTCTTCTTTTTATCTTTTATTGAGGGAGCTATCTGTATACCCAGATTTGGAGCTTTGGTATAAGTAATGAGTGGTTGGGCCAGTAATATAGGGCCAATTGTTTTATCATATAATACATGATGCCAATGTCGTTTAATCAACTGTAATATTTGTCTTGATTGAGCATTAGAGGGCAGGATTATTCTGAACTCAGATTTTTTGTCAAAGTCCTGTGGGGGTTTGGTTCCAAAAAAGGATTTTCTGTCCAGCTGTCTCACTTTTCCTAATGCTTCCTCAAGTATTTTTACAGGATAATTCTTCTCTCTAAACTGCAAACTCATTTTGGTGGCTTCCTCCTCAAAATTTTCATTTTCGGTAAAGTTGCGCCTAATACGGCGGAACTGTCCGAGGGGGACATTTATGAGCCATTGTGGCAAGTGGCAGCTAGAGAAAAGAATAAATCCGTTTGTGGATGTTGGTTTGTGATAGGTGTTACACAGGTATTTGTTTTCTTTTTTTTATTATTTGTATATCTAGGAAGTCTACCTTCTCTCTATTAGTGCCTGCCGTAAAACGCAAGTTATATAGATTTTTATTGAGATCCTGTATAAATTGTTGCAGTCCATTCTCACCAGCTCTCCAAATGAAAATAACATTGTCAATGTAGCGCCGCCATAGGACCAGGTCGCCCCCAAGCGCACAATTCTTTTTTAGACCAAACCCCGCCTCACCACCCACCAAGAATCCGACACATACAATCACCAGATCACGAGAAAACAGACACCAATACCTTACAGACCACTGTACAATTTGAGGCACAGAACTTCACCATTAGAACAGAGAAAACCGGCATACCAGAGACCATATCAGGAGAAACACGACTCACGGTCACACAATGTCCAGGACACTCACCAAATGGACAGTCAGAGACATTATCACAGAGAATATCCCACAAAACCGGCAAAACATGAAGAGGGAAGAAAAAACCGGAACACAAGAGACACTATTAAACACAGATCAAAATAATATAGTAAACCTTAGTCAGACAATTCTCACACCTGCACAAATTACCTTACTAAACAAGGGATTAAAGTTTGCCCCTACAAAAAAGCTAAACAAATTTGATACCTATATAGGTATTCAAAAATGTATCCGTAAATTATGTTTAAAGAAATATTTTTTGAAAAACCCCGTTAGCACAAACACGGAGAAGGAAGATCCCTTCATACATACTCACTTGAAAAATAAATCTAAGAAATTTCCGAGGGCGGAAATTAGTCCGGAAATATCCGCCTTTCAAAAAAACATAGAAATAGGTCTAAATAAGATTAAACCAAAAAGATTTAATAGAAATAATCTAACTAGCGCTGAGATTAAGGCCATAAGAGAACTACAGGAAGAACAAAATATTGTAATCCGTTCGGCCGATAAGGGGGGCGCCATTGTCATCTGGGGAAAAGACCAATATAATGAGGAGTGTCTGTCACAGCTGTCTGACCAATCCACATATAAGAAAATAAAAAAAGATCCGACAAGTGAATTTAAGTTGGCTTTAGCAAATTATTGTGATAAAGGTCTTCAGCAAAATATTTTGACTGAACAAGAATATAATTATATCACAGGAACATCGGGCAGACTGCCGATCTTCTATTGCCTGCCGAAGATCCATAAGGATATAGTAAACCCTCCAGGACGCCCGATTATATCGGGGATAGGCTCCTTAACATCGAACCTATGACAATATATCGATATCCTGCTGCAACCATTGGTAAAAACTACCAAGTCCTATATAAAGGACACAACCCAAATTATTGGGGTATTAGAGGGACTGGACGTCCAACCAGAGTGGATTATTAACACACTGGACGTACAGTCCCTCTATACAATAATAGACCATACACAGGGAATTTCAGCCCTAAAAGAACAACTTAATTCCAGTGGTATTTTGCAGCAGGAACAAATACATTTTATATTAGAGGGTGTGGACCACATTCTTCACCACAATAATTTTTTCTTCAATGATGACTATTATTTACAGTTGAGGGGCACCGCCATGGGTACCAGGTTCGCCCCCAGCTACGCCAATTTATTTTTGGCCCAATGGGAACGTGAGGTCATAGATCCCAAGCTTGGCCCCCAGCTACGCCAATTTATACAGGATCTCAATAAAAATCTATATAAATTGCGTTTTACGGCAGGCACTAATAGAGAGAAGGTAGACTTTCTAGATATACAAATAATAAAAAAAGAAAACAAATACCTGTGTAACACCTATCACAAACCAACATCCACAAACGGATTTATTCTTTTCTTTAGCTGCCACTTGCCACAATGGCTCATAAATGTCCCCCTCGGACAGTTCCGCCGTATTAGGCGCAACTGTACCGAAAATGAAAATTTTGAGGAGGAAGCCATCAAAATGAGTTTGCAGTTTAGAGAGAAGAATTATCCTGTAAAAATACTTGAGGAAGCATTGGGAAAAGTGAGACAGCTGGACAGAAAATCCTTTTTTGGAACCAAACCCCCACAGGACTTTGACAAAAAAATCTGAGTTCAGAATAATCCTGCCCTATAATGCTCAATCAAGACAAATATCACAGTTGATTAAACGACATTGGCATCATGTATTATATGATAAAACAATTGGCCCTATATTACTGGCCCAACCACTCATTACTTATACCAAAGCTCCAAATCTGGGTATACAGATAGCTCCCTCAATAAAAGATAAAAAGAAGAAAAAAACTAACATATCAGGTTGGTTGAACCCTAATGGTTTCTTTAGATGCGGAACGTGCATAGGATGTAGGGAAAAAAAATTTCCCCAAAAAACTACGGAAATTTCCTCAACCCAGAACGCCTTCTCGATGACTGTAAAACAATCCCTGACATGTAACTCCTCCAGTATGGTCTATCTAATCCAGTGCCCTTGTCCCAAACAATATATTGGCCAAACTAAAAGACAGCTTAAAGTAAGAATATCAGAACATCTCAATAATATCACAAATGGATGTGAAAACAACCCACTATCCAAACATTTCAAAGAGATGCATAACAAAAGCTGCACAGGCCTGTCATTTATGGCACTGGAGAAGATAGACATACACTGGAGGGGGGAAATCACATAGAAAAAATGTTGAGAGCCGAATCTAGGCGTATCTATAATTTTGGGAGCATGATGCCAATGGGGCTAAACTCAGAGCTGGAAATTTTTTAATTTTATAGATATAGGGCCGTACGCCCGTGTGTCCACAGGGAATCACAGTCTGGCTGTTTATCAACACTGTGATCCCCCCTGGATCATGGGTGTACGTCCCCTGATCCTTCCCTGAATGTGTCTGACATACCACCACTTGATTCAACTTTGAAGCTAATGATTTTGAAGGACAAACTAGAAATTGCCTTATAACTGGATTTAGCAATGATTTAAAAAAAATATATGATATACAGCTGATTCAGTATGAACAAATGCAACAAATATAAAAAAACACATCAATAGTGAAAAAAATGCATCACAAGAAATACGCATCAAAAAAATCGCATGTATGAAAATTTTTGAAAAATAAAAAATAAAAATTTTTGAAAATTGACAAAATTATATTGTCTATGAACTTTGAAGCAATTCTAGACAGTTAGAGTAAGAAGAAATACTTTCAACATTGAGAAAATAACCATGTATGTGAAGGATCCACATTGAAGGAATCCATATTCCTTCTCTTCCATGGCACTGGTTTTTCCATGATACCATCCTTCTTTTCCCATGATCCTTTTTCTCACAAGATTATTGAAGGATATAAAAACCCACCATTTACTTGCAGGGGGTGATGCCACTGGGGAAAGGGGAGAGCTATCCCCGAAACGTGTCTGGCGTAAGTTTCACCCCCTGAAAGACTTGAACCCCGATCAAACAGTGCACTGTTAACAACAAAGAATATCGAGGATTCAAGAAAGAGGCTTTTTGCATACACCTACCTTCAATCAGCTGAAAGTGATTACTGGGAACACATCCCATGCGAAACATAGAGTACTGAAAAACCGACACAGTAAAGACCGGGACGCCGGCCTGCAATCGGAACTAACTACTCGAAAAAAAACAGCTGAATAAAAAGGAAAGGTAAGCCCACACCTATGGGTTATTGGTATCGACTATAACTCTAACGTACATCTTGCGAAAAACATCAGCACAGTTTCTGTTTATAGAGAATCTTCGCATGTGATCTTTTACAGTGATGTCGTTTTTTCGAATGCCAATATAAATGAAAGTCTGGATAGAAAAATCTTTCAGATAAAACCCTTTTTTCTGATATTTTCGAAAGAAAATCTTCGTACTTTCTCGAAAATTCAAATGAAAGCCCATGAGAGGATTCTCATGAGAAACTGATTACAGACGATTTGGGAAGTGTATGGACTACGCAAATAAGAAGTGTTACATATGTATGTTGGTGATTTACTGTTGAAACTCAGCAGATAGTTAGTATCAAGCCTGATATGTGATTATATGATCCAGGTCCACAAGAGATATATATGTAACCAAGTTATATCCAGGGCATTTGTACTTATTTCAGATAATATCAGTATCTGCAATAAGTATACTAGAGCAATATAGAAATAGCTGAATATACTGTTTAATTTTCTCTTATACATTTTATTTATAAAGGTATTTTATTGTATTTTATTATATTTTAACCAAGTACAGTTATAATAAATTGTTTAAACTCCGTGGGTCTCCGCATGTATGAGTGTGCCAATCTTATATTAACAATGATTATGACCTTGTTGGAGTTTGTGCTCACCCACAATTTTTTCACGTTTGGGGGTCTCTTTTTCCTACAGCTCCGGGGGACAGCTATGGGGGCGTCTTGTGCGCCCTTATACGCTAATCTGTTCCTGGGGCTGTGGGAGAGAGATATCCTGCAAACCATTGTGTCTTCCCTGGAGCTGAAGGTTCAGTACTGGGGAAGATACATTGATGACCTGCTTATCATCTGGCAGGGTTCCATGGAGGAATTCACGTTGTTTATGGATGAGCTGAATAATAACCAGCTAAATATCTGACTCACGTACACATGCAGTAGGACAGAGATCGATTTTCTGGATGTGAAGCTACGGGTGGATGCTGATGGGAGGATCTCCTCAGATCTGTTCAGGAAACATACCTCAGTAAACTCACTTCTGTTAGCGTAGTCCTCCCACCCGAGGAACTTGATCAACAGTATCCCTGTTGGCCAGTAGTGATGAGCAGCAGGGGCAATATTCGAATATTCGCGATATTTCATGAATATTTGGGTGAATATTCGCCATATATTCGAAAATTCGTGAATTCATGATCTCTAAGCATTATTTTCTTGATTGCAAAAATTCGCATAAAATTCGCATAAATATTTCGCATAAAAATTCGCATGAACTGGTATTTAAAAAATAAACAAATATATTTTCCGATATTCTAAATATTCGCGAATTCTCGAAGTGCCGATATTCGCGATTAAAATTATTGGCCAGTTGCTACGGGCGAAAAGAATTTGCTTTCAGCAGAGAGAGTATACAAGACGCCCGATTGAGAGGGCATACCGTCGAGCACGCCAGGCTAAGCGCCCCAAACTCCTACAACCACGAGTACGGCGGGACGTACCAGATGAGATGCGATTCATTACTACATATAACAACAACTGCACCGAAATAGGTGAGGTATTACTCAAATACTGGGGAATACTGCGTGGGGATCCACAGCTGGGACCGACAATGTCAGTCCGCCCACGTTTAACATTTAGGCGGTCCAAAAATCTTAAGGACCATCTGGTATGAAGCCATCACATTGTGAGACAACCTGGACTCTTTGAGTCCAAAGGGCCCCAAATGGGGCAACAAACCATGCGGGAAATGTGTTACTTGTTGCAATATGGATAGGGCAGACACCTTTTGGGACACTGCACATAGAAAGGAATACCGGATTACCTATCCAATTGACTGTGCTACTACTAGGGTGATATACTGGGCTTTATGCCCATGTGATAAGATCTACGTGGGGCTGACGACACGTCAATTCAAAAAACGTATTCGGGAACATGTATTGGCGATTACAGCTGCAGCCGGTATCACGGATGATGCTCTCCTTACGACGATACCAAGACAGTTTAAGGAAGTACATGGCTGCAATGGCTCCCTGCTGAGGTTTAGGGGTATCGACCATGTCAAAATATTCCCTAGGGGGGGAAATTGGAAGAGGAATCTTGCTCAACGCGAATCCCGATGGATTTTCACCCTTAATTCCATCACACCATACGGACTGAATGATTATAATAGTTTTGTGCCTTTCTTGTAGACTCCCTCATGCTCCGCTTGCCGTGATCCTGACATTCACTAGGTGAGTTCTGGTTTTTAGCAGTATATTGGTCTCCATATAGCAAAAAAATGCACCACACGGATATGCCACTGACTATACTGGCTAGTCATAAATGCAGATATTAAAAGCTGAGACTTTCGCCAATATATTCCTGTCAGGAAAATATCGGAGCCCTTCATGCACTACGTCACGGTCACTCAGCATGGCAAAGGGTCCTACCACTACGCTAACTATGGTGTGAACACGGTCTGAAGGTGATGTAATCCAGCTCACAGCCAGGCTTCCACACAACCGCCTAGCAGGACAGCCAGTGCAATGTGAACAAAGCCAGACTGTGAACCACACCTATATCAGACCATGTGATGGAGGTCACCAGGTGCACAAAAGTGTTTGAATGCCAGGTAAAGGCATATACACTACATATAAAACAAGATAGTCGTTTGCTGCGGTCCACATGCGGTGGGGCTGCTCCCCCAATGAAAAACACGCTACAGTGTTAGGGGCTGAGCAGCTTCTCCAGAATTGCCACTGTATTTCTGTGTTTTTGTCTAGTTTTATATGTAGTGTATATGCCTTTACCTGGCATTCAAACACTTTTGTGCACCTGGTGACCTCCATCACATGGTCTGATATGGGTGTGGTTCACAGTCTGGCTTTGTTCACATTGCACTGGCTGTCCTGCTAGGCGGTTGTGTGGAAGCCTGGCTGTGAGCTGGATTACATCACCTTCAGACCGTGTTCACACCATAGTTAGCGTAGTGGTAGGACCCTTTGCCATGCTGAGTGACCGTGACGTGGTGCATGAAGGGCTCCGATATTTTCCTGACAGGAATGTATTGGCGAAAGTCTCAGCTTTTAATATCTGCATTTATGACTAGCCAGTATAGTCAGTGGCATATCCGTGTGGTGCATTTTTTTGCTATATGATTGTATTTACATCCGCACAATGCTCCGTTTTGTGTAGGGTGTCCTTGTGGTGCATGTGGACCGGGCCGACATCCTCCACCGTATGCATTTTTTGCTGGGGATAGTCGTTTGCTGCGGTCCACATGCGGTGGGGCTGCTCCCCCAATGAAAAACACGCTACAGTGTTAGGGGCTGAGCAGATCCTCCAGAATTGCCACTATATTTCTGTGTACATTGGTCTCCAGCCTGAGGGATTAGCCAGTATTGTCAGTTGCCTATTATTGTGGTGCACCTTTTTCAGTGATTTATGTATTTGTATATTTTCATCCACACACTATCCCATCTTGTGTAGGATGCCTTTGTGGTGCATGTGGTCTACTGCCGACATCCTCCATTGTATGCATTTTTTGCTGGGGATTGCCGCTAGCAACGGATCACATGCGGAGGAATTGCTCCCCTGGTTATAAACACGCTACAGTGTTTGGGGTTTTTGAACATTTCCTCCCATTTAGGCCACTTTATTTTAGTGATTTTTCTTTATATGTATGGAATGTGCCATTTCGGAATGCTGGTAACATTCTAGTGCACCTGGTAGCCTGTGTCACATGGGCTGTTATAGGTGGGGCTTGCAGCCTTCTCCCTTCTCCCACTGCATGAGTTATCTCACTATGGAGGTATGTGGGAGCTTGGCTGTGAGTTGGATCTTAGCACCTTTCAGACCGTGTTCACACACCATAGGTAGTCTAGTGGAAGGACCCATGCTACACTGAGATACCTTGACAGTGGTGCAAAAGGGCTGTGTTGTGTTCCTGACTGGAATACATTGGCTAAAGTTTTCTTTTTTAACATCAGCCTGAGGGATTAGCCAGTATTGTCAGTTGCATATCATTGTGGTGCACCTTTTGCAGTGATTTATGTATTTGTATATTTTCATCCACACACTATTCCATCTTGTGTAGGATGCCTTTGTGGCGCAAGTGGTCTGCTGCCAACATCTTCCATTGTATGCATTTTTTGCTGGGGATTGCCACTAGCAACAGATCACATGCTGAGGAATTGCTCCCCTGGTTATAAACATGCTACAGTGTTTCGGGTTTTTGAGCATTTCCTTCCATTTAGGCCACTTTATTTTAGTGATTTAGCTCGGCAAGCTCATACACATCCCATACCTAGCTCACGTCTAAGGCCTCTTTCACACTTGCGTTGTCCGGATCCGTCGTGTACTCCATTTGCCGGAAGTGCCCGCCGGATCCGTAACACCGCAAGTGAACTGAAAGCATTTGAAGACGGATCCGTCTTCAAAATGCTTTCAGTGTTACTATGGCAGCAAGGACGCTATTAAAGTCCTGGTTGCCATAGTAGTAGTGGGGAGCGGGGGAGCAGTATACTTACCGTCTGTGTGGCTCCCGGGGCGCTCCAGAATGATGTCACGGCGCCCCATGCGCATGGATGACGTGTCCATGCGATCACGTCATCCATGCGCGTGGGGCGCCCTGACGTCACTCTGAAGCGCCCCGGGAGCCGCACGGACGGTAAGTATACTGCTCCCCCGCTCCCCACTACACTTTACCATGACAAACAGGACTTTAGTGTCCTGGCAGCCATGGTAACCATTCAGAAAAAGCTAAACGTCGGATCCGGTAATGCGCCGAAACAACGTTTAGCCTAAGGCCGGATCCGGATTAATGCCTTTCAATGGGCATTAATGCCGGTTCCGGCCTTGCGGCAAGTGTTCAGGATTTTTGACCGGAGCAAAAAGCGCAGCATGCTGCGGTATTTTCTCCGGCCAAAAAACGCTCTGTTCCGGAACTGAAGACATCCTGATGCATCCTGAACGGATTTCTCTCCATTCAGAATGCATGGGGATAATCCTGATCATGATTCTTCCGGCATAGAGCCCTGACGATGGAACTCTATGCCGGAACAGAACAACGCAAGTTTGAAAGAGCCCTTAAACTTAGTGGTTCAGCGGTTTCTCAAAACCTACCCCAATTTGCCTGAGCTATTGGTGAAGGTGCGCCGCGCGTGTGCACATTTCCGAAAGTCATCGACAGCTTCAGCCAGTCTGTCAACGCTGCAGCAGTGCTTAAAATTTCCAGCTGTTGTGCGACATGAGCACGCGCTGGAACTCGACGTTCCACATGTTGGCCAGGCTTTGTGAACAGCAGAGGGCAGTAGTGGAATACTAGCTGCAACATAGTCGTCGCCTTTCCAGTCAGCTTCCGCTATTCACAAGCGAGGAGTGGGCATGGATGTCTGACCTCTGTGAGGTTTTAAGAAACTTTGAAGAATCAGCACAGATGGTGAGCGGCAAAAACGCTATTATCAGCGTCACCATCCCACTTCTGTGTCTACTCAAGCGCTCGCTGCTCACAATTAAGGACAACTCTTTGCATGTGGAAGAGGTGGAAATGGGGGAAGACATTACACAGGGTGATAGCCAGACCACCCTCAGTTCGTCTTCTCAGTGTGAATTGGATGATGAAGAGGAGGAGGAGCAGGAGACGGTTGCCTCCGCTACAGAGGGTAGTACCCATAAAAGTTTCATTCCGTCTGTTCAGCCTGGGTGGGCAGAAGATGAGGAAGAGGAGATTGAGAGTGATCCTCCTGATGATGACAGCGAAGTCTTGCCTGTTGGTACTCTGACACACATGGCTGACTTCATGTTAGGCTGCCTTTCCCGCGCCCTGCGTGTTATATGCATTTTAGACAGCACAGATTACTGGTTATTCACCCTTCTCGACCCCCGCTACAAAGAGAACCTCTCATCTCTCATTCCTCTGGTTGAGAGAATGAGCAAAACGGTGCAATCCCAGAAGATCCTTGTTGAAAAATTGCTCCAAAAATTTCCTTCTGACAATGCTGGCGGCAGAGTCCGTAGTTCCTTGGCCAACCGAGGAGGGGAGACAAGGGGAATACACAGCAGTTCCAACAGAGTCAGGGCAACACTCTCTAAAGCCTGGGACAGTTTCATGACACCCCGCCAGCACCCTGACCCTGATGCAAGGCCTAGTGTCACAAGGAGGGAAACATTTTGGAAGATGATGGAGTACATAGCAGACCGTGTCAGCGTACTCAATGAACCCTTAGTGCCTTACAACTACTGGGTGTCCAAGCTGGACATGTGGCACGAACTGTCTCTCTACACCTTGGGGGTGCTGGCCTGCCCTGCCTCCAGCGTTTTGTCTGAGTGTGTATTTAGTGCTGCTGGTGGCATTATAACAGATAAGCGTAACCGCCTGTCAACTGAAAATGCTGACAGGATGACTCTTATAAAAACGAACAAGGCCTGTATTGACCATGACTTCTCAACTCCACCAGAGGAAAGCTGATGAACATGAAGGCACTTTAAATGTGTTGTTTATAATGTACTGAATATACTGTATTGCCATGCAACCTTTCCACCACAAACAAGGGTATATGTTTGAATCTTCCTTTTCTCATCCTCCTTCTTCTCGTCCATCATATCAACATGCTTATTTGTCGCATATAAGGCCCTCGCATATATGCCCTTCGCATATAATGTTTTACAGAGTCAGCTCACCAGCTCGCCCTCGCATTTAATTTTTTAGATGGTCAGCTCACCAGCAGGCCCTCCCATATAATTTTTTAGATGGTCAGCTCACCAGCAGGCCCTCGCATATAATGTTTACAGGGTCCGCTCATGAGCAGGCCTTTACCTACAATCTTTTATAGGGTCAGCTCACCTGAAGGCCTTCGCAATTAATTTCTTAGAGGGTCAGCTCACCAGCAGGCCCTCACCTACAATGTTTTATAAGGTCAGCTCACCTGAAGGCCCTAGCATATAATTTCTTATAGGGTCAGCTCACCAGCAGGCCCTCGCATATAATGTTTTACAGGGTCAGATCACCAGCAGGCCCTCGCATATAATTTTTTTAAAATGCCAGCTCACCAGCAGGTCCTCACCTACAATCTTTTACAGGGTCAGCACACCTGAATGCCCTCACATATAATTTTTTAGAGGGTCAGCTCACCAGCAGGCCCTCACCTACAAGTCCAGTCTCACTATCCAAGAGTCTGGTCAACACAATCCTCACCGCCGGGGGTCGCGTAACTAGTTATCACGGAGGAGTCTCGTTCGTTATCGGAATTAACCAGACAAATCACTTTACCAACTAAGATCGCCCATGCACCACCACCCACAGAATCGAGAAAGAGCTATCAATCTGTCAATCCTTTCCATGTCCGGGCCAGGTGAGGTTTCCCATGTTTAGTCAAATTAAGCTGCAGGCTCCACTCCTGGTGGTGCCCTTCTGTCAATTCCTTTAAGTTTTCAGCTTTGCAAACATACTCCCCCTGGAACCCAAAGACTTTGGTTTCCTGGAAGCTGCTCGGTGTCATGGTCTTACCTGCTTGCTGCTCTCCTTCGTTTGACATGTGCTGGCGGCCATCTTGGGTCCTGGGTTTCTTGTAGCCTTCCACCCTGCGGCTCCTCCTTCCCCTGGGAGGAGCTGGATGCCTAGCTCATATATATAGGAGGTCTGTGGCTTCAGTTCCTTGCTTGGTCCTCTTGTGTTCACATGCTTCTAAGACTGCTGCTGCTTCTGGTTCCTGATCCTGGCTTCGTCTGACTACCCTGCTGGTTCCTGATCCTGGCTTCGTCTGACTACCCTGCTGGTTCCTGATCCTGGCTTCGTCTGACTACCCTGCTGGTTCCTGATCCTGGCTTCGTCTGACTACCCTGCTGGTTCCTGACCTCTGGCTTCGCAAAGACTCTGCTCGGTTTCACCATCCATTTGGACTTTTGCTTTACAGCTTTATTTTCAATAAAGCCTTCTTATTTTCACTTATCTCTTGTTGTACGTCTGGTTCATGGTTCCGTGACACTCGGCGGGTCATGGGAATAACGCCGGAGGATCACCGGTTGTCATTGTTTATGGTCAGAACTACGACGGTATCTGATCGTCTTCGAACCTCCACTTTCATTTTTGATTAATGAAAACATTCTTGGCAAATGCTTTAAATTTGGTTCGTCTTGTGCCTGGTCCAAGAATTTCACCTCTAGCGGCGCAATACGGATGGCCCCGGCCGTCCCTTTTAATCATGGCCCCAGTTCCGAAAACCAACAAAATAAAACTGGAGTCCTATTCCATTATTCCTAGCTAAAGTCAGCTAAGCAGCAGGCACTCTCCCATAATTTTTAAATGGTGAGCTCAACAGCAGGCCCTCAAACATAATGTATTAGAGGGTCAGCTCAGCAGCAGGTCCACGCATTTAATTTTTTAGACGGTCAGATCAGCTTCAGGCCCTCGCATATAATGTTTTAGAGGGTCAGCTCACCTGCAGGCCCTCACCTACAATTTTTTTAGAGGGTTAGCTCACCAGCAGGCCCTCACCTACAATCTTTTACAGGGTCAGCTCACCTGCAGGCCCTCACCTAATTATACCTAATAGGTAATTTGTGCGCATGCTGCCTTGCTTGGAAGAGGAAACACCGATATTAGCAAAAACACCTGTATTTTAACATGCGTGTCCACATATAATAAATCACCAAAAACATACACACATGTATTATAATCTCAATCTTTATTATTACAATAAAAAATATAAAAACATAGTTGTGGACATATACATGGCAGTAATTGTAGGACAGTATTACGACAACAAAGGAGGTCACCTCCCTAAATCACTGCTACTGGTGGATGTGCAATCTTTATAAATCTATGCTCAGTGGCAATAGTATTATTGCACTAACCCCAATATCCTGAAGGAAAACATATAATGCAATTTTTAGAGTCATCCGAGCTCCCTTCCAAGTGTTATGTCACACGGGAGCTTGATGCATGATAACAATATGACCTCTACACTGTAATAGCATCATTCCTAGCATACAGTTGCAAGAAATAGTATGTGAACCCTTTGGAATGAATATGGATTTCTGCACAAATTGGTCATAAAATGTGATCTGATCTTCATCTCTCACAACAATAGACATTCACAGTCTGTTTAAAATAACACACAAAGAATTAACTGTTACCATGTTTTTATTGAACACACCATGAAAAAATTCACAGTGCAGGTGGAAAAAGTATGTGAACCCCTAGACTAATGACATCTCTAAGAGCTAATTGGAGTGAGGTGTCAGCCAAGTGGAGTCCAATAAATGAGATGAGATTGGTGGTGTTGGTTACAGCTGCCCTGGCCTATAAAAAACACACACCAGTTCTGGGTTTGCTTTTCACAAGAAGCATTGCCTGATGTGAATGATGCCTCACACAAAAGAGCTCTCAGAAGACCTACTATTAAGAATTGTTGACTTGCATAAAGCTGGAAAGGGTTATAAAAGTATCTCCAAAAGCCTTGCTGTTCATCAGTCCACGGTAAGACAAATTGTCTATAAATGGAGAAAGTTCAGCACTGCTGCTACTGTCCCTATGAGTGACCGTCCTGTAAAGATGACTGCAAGAGCACAGCGCAGACTGCTCAATGAGGTGAAGAAGAATCCTAGAGTGTCAGCTAAAGACTTACAAAAGTCTCTGGCATATGCTAACATCCCTGTTAGCAAATCTACGATACGTAAAACACCAAATAAGAATGGATTTCATGGGAGGATACCACAGAGGAAGCCACTGCTGTTCAAAAAGATATTGCTGCACGTTTACAGTTTGCACAAGAGCACCTGTATGTTCCACAGCAGTACTGGCAAAATTTTCTGTGGACAGATGAAACGAAAGTTGAGTTGTTTAGAAGAAACACACAACACTATGTGTGGAGAAAAAGAGGCACAGCACACCAACATCAAAACCTCATCCTAACTGTGAAGTATGGTGGTGGAGGCATCATGGTTTGGGGCTGCTTTGCTGCGTCAGGGCTGGACGGATTGCTATCATCGAAGGAAAAATGAATTCCCAAGTTTATCAAGATATTTATATCCACCAGCTGAAGCTTAACAGAAGATGGGCGTTGCAACAGGACAACGACCTAAAGCATAGAAGTAAATCAACAACAGAATGGCTTAAACAGAAGAAAATACGCCTTCTGGAGTGGCCCAGTCAGAGTTCTGACCTCAACCCGATTAAGATGCTGTGGCATGACCTCCAGAAAGCGATTCACACCAGACATCCCAAGAATATTGCTGAACTGAAACAGTTCTGTAAAGAGGAATGGTCAAGAATTACTCCTGACCTTTGTGCACGTCTGATCTGCAACTACAGGAAACATTTGGTTGAAGTTATTGCTGCCAAAGGAGGTTCAACCAGTTATTAAATCCAAGGGTTCCCTTACTTTTTCCACCTGCACTGTGAATGTTTACATGGTGTGTTCAATAAAAACATGATAACATTTAATTCTTTGTGTGTTATTAGTTTAAGCAGACTGTGATTGTCTATTGTTGTGACTTAGATGAAGCTCAGATCACATTTTATGACCAATTTGTGCAGAAATCCATATCATTCCAAAGGGTTCACATACTTTTTCTTGCAACTGTACATAAGTCAAGATATAGTCGTCCATGCACGCTTAAATAAGCTGCAAGGAACACAGAAGCTGTAATTGAAGCACAAAAGTAACACTTACATGGCACAGGATAGTAGGTGAGAGGAGTGTTAGGAGATGACCAACCTCAACGGGCGTTTCGCCTCTGCTTCCTCTTGGGGGCGCATGAAGTGGTAGCCGTAGCTGTTTCTCAGGCTCCCTCTCCGGAATCAAACCCTGATTCTCCATTACCCATGGTCACCGTGGTTCGCACTGAACATAACATGGAAAGTTGATAGGGAAGACATCCGAATGGATCGTCACCGTCACGGGGACGTGCGATCGGGCCCAGGTTATCTAGAGTCACCATAGCGGCAGCTGGTCCTCGCCCATAATGTTTTAGATGGTCAGATCAGCAGGCCCTTGTTCCAAATGTGTTTGAGGGTCACCAGCAGGCCATCAATCATAATTTTTCAAGGCTGTGTATGATGCCCTCCTTTATGTGTAATAAAGGGTGTATTGCAGTGCTGGTTCCTTGTAATTTTTGGTAGCCCTTTCACATACTGCATAGGCTTTATGAGTGTAGAAGTCCGACTACCTGAACAATTGCACCACAATGTGAATGAGGCCCTCCTTTAATGTGATATATAGGTTATATCGAAGTGCCTCTTCCTTGTAATTTTTGGCAGCACTTGCACTTTATATTCAAGTAAATATACAGGAAAGAATGTTTTCTAGCAATTTTTTCTCTAAAATTGATTTTATCTTCGGTTTTGTGCGTATTATTGTCAGTCTGTAAAAGTGGCTTACTACTCGGAGAACATTGTTCCAAGCAGCGACCTGGGAGTCCAAGATACATCCAGATATCCTCCCCATGCTGTTCCAGAACCATTTCGGTGGTGTTTCCATAAATTTCTGACCTTTTCCTATAAACCAGACACCCTCCCCTCTTCAGAGCACCGTCTGGTTTAATGCTCGGGTTCTCCTTTTGACTTCTATTGTGCTCTGGTGCTCGGTATGTTCCCCATGTTACATTTTTAGCTTTAGAAAATCCAGGGCAATAGTATCCTAAACCAAAAAGTATAGGAAAATATAGGGCAGTTGTTGGGTATAGTAGCTTCAATACAAGGTCTTTCGCATATTACAGTAATATACTATATTAGTTTATTCTCACTTATATGGAATAGACATAACTTGATGCAGTGTGTGCTGGTTGATTTATACCAATTCCTGGGGATGCTGAGTCTCTAGCCATGTTGTCAGCATCAGGACCCCTGCCGGAGGTCATTGGGGTACCATGAAGAAATTAATCCAACAGAAAAAAAATAAAATCATATGGCACTGCTCTAATACTCTGATTCAGACTATATTCCAAGGTTGAAATGCACTGTATATTGAGGATTAGCTACCGTACCTGGTATTTCCAAATTTGTCTTGATATTTGAGTATCATTTGGATATATCAGAACTGCCAACTTTGAAGTTGTCTTTCTTTAAACTGATAAGTTTCTTAAAGCTAAAATTTGAGAAGTTGATTAGCAGATTCTATACACTAGTATAGACCTGGTAGGGTAGTCACCAGTAGCAAAATATCAGCTGCAGAAGGTAATTTTTCCAATATTTTTAAAGGGATACTACCATAATTTTTAATCACATTTTAGCAACCATATGTGAATATTATTTATTTTTCTATAATTTTTTTGAAGTCTACTTCCTGTCCAAGCTCTTTATTGCTCTTTAAATTCCTCCTTTGGAACGCTAACAAGGCAAACAGCCTCACTTAACTTTCTCACTCAAACCATTCACTGCAACCAGATCGGAAAGGGGATGTGTGACATACAGCATTACACTGGTACAGTAAGTGCAATGCTTTTATGCGGGCATCTTTATCGAGGCATGTCACAAGAACAGAAGAGCTGCCACATAGTTATCCAAATTCTACTAATATATAACTAATATGTTTTACTGTTTTACTAAATGATAACATCTTGCCCTCACAGCAGCAGTAAATAATTACCTGTCTATATAGTGGTTTTATCTCTCTGTGTTGACTACTACACAAGTACAACATTTGTATTTAATTTTCAATGGCATAGTACTGCCAAAATCAAAAGAGAAAAAGCCCCCCATTTTTTTATTTTTTTAAACCATCCTGATGGAACTGTCCTATTAACCCTGCTTGAACTCTCAGTGTCAGATCCTCAAGAAACAGTTGAGGCTGAATATAGTACTGCAATTAAACCTTGTGCTGCCCGGGGTGTTTGGACATTTTGCACATCTGGTATCTATATTATCAAATAAAAATCATACTAACCCCAAAATACCCATAAATTTTCTGAAAGTAAACATCTAGCACAATGTTAAAATGCCACTCAGCACTTTATACACACAGACACCTACATGCAATGTGCGTCAACATGTATTATTTTTTATTTATTTAGAAAAATTGCATAAAATTTGATATTAGTGGGTAAAATTGTGACTTAAATAGGACTTGTCACCAGAAAATGCTATGCAATCTGAAAGCACCATATTATAGAGCAGGAGAAGCTGAACAGATTGATATATATTTTTGTGAAAAAAAGATTCAGTAAAACTTGTGTTTTATACATTTACATATTTTCTTTTGTCACCTCCTATGTAAAGCTATAGATAAAGGAAGGAAGTGTTATCAGTGAATGATAGCATTGAGTGTATAAGAGACAGCTGTCAGTCACTGAGAGCAAATCCTCCATGCACTTTATATTTGTTCACAGGGCTGGAAAAAGGCAAATCTATAAATGCATAAATTACAAGTTTTACTGAATGTTTTCACACAAAAATATATATTAATCTGTCACGTACGTATCCGCGTCTTGTAACCAGGGATGGGTCTGCCAGGGGCCCCAGACTACCTCCAAGCTCTCACTCCACGCACACCACACACTCAGGCCGCTAAGTGAGTGTAGTTCACCCCCAAACATGCACAGACTCAACACCCAAACACCATCTGCCACCACCGACTTTGACGTAAGCCGGAAACGATGCACACTCCACGTATATACGTTCTGCTCACAAGCAATCACACAGTCACACGTTCAGGGTATGGATTGTTTAGAGCAACAAGGCGAACTTATAAAGGGAATATTTTAAACATAAAAAATACTGCAGTGCTTACAAAAACAGATGTAAAATGAGACAAAGTAAAAATAACATACAAAACAGTAAGAGTAAAATAAATGGGTAAAAACAGTAAATAAGAACTTACTGCCCCGGGAGAAGGGGAGGAAAATGGCTAACCATCAGGTCGGCAATTTAATAGAACTAGAAATGGTTTCCAGTTTCCGGTTGGCCCAGTCATTGACTAACCAAATCCTAGTTCTTCCATTGGGGGACAATTAATGAGGGGAGTGGAGGGCATTGAATATTGAAATCTCTTTGTTTTAAAGTTTTCAAATCTCCCTCCAAAATGAGCCCCCTTCCTCCAGTATCTTGTTCATCAGGGGAAAGCAGATGCTTCTTTGAAGCTAGTACCTGGCAGCCAGAGGTGTTAGATATGACAGGAATATGAGGGAACTGTCCATCTGCATCTCCTGTAGCTGGGCAGAGTCCCAGCTTGCCCGACTCCACCCTGCTGGGATAGAAAGTAGGCTTCAAAGCACTCAGCCATTTGGTGAAGGTCCCTTCTATCCAGCAGAAATTACACCTTATACAACAGACACACAGCACATATACTTCTATAATAGCTACTACAAGTATGCACCCCCACATCATATTCATGACATTCCCCCCTTTTAGAATGGGCATGGGAGACTGGCTCAACTGCCATCTTGTCACGGAACCATGAACCAGACGTACAACAAGAGATAAGTGAAAATAGGAAGGCTTTATTGAAAATAAAGCTGTAAAGCAAAAGTCCAAACGGATGGTGAAACCGAGCAGAGTCTTTGCGAAGCCAGAGGTCAGGAACCAGAAGGGTAGTCAGACGAAGCCAGGATCAGGAACCAGCAGGGTAGTCAGACGAAGCCAGGATCAGGAACCAGCAGGGTAGTCAGACGAAGCCAGGATCAGGAACCAGCAGGGTAGTCAGACGAAGCCAGGATCAGGAACCAGAAGCAGCAGCAGTCTTAGAAGCATGTGAACACAAGAGGACCAAGCAAGGAACTGAAGCCACAGACCTCCTATATATATGAGCTAGGCATCCAGCTCCTCCCAGGGGAAGGAGGAGCCGCAGGGTGGAAGGCTACAAGAAACCCAGAAACCAAGATGGCCGCCAGCACATGTCAAACGAAGGAGAGCAGCAAGCAGGTAAGACCATGACAGTACCTCCCCCTCAAGGGCCCCTCCTCCGCGGAGCACAAAACGGTTTCTGAGGGAAGCGTGCGTGGAAGGCTCGGAGCAAGGCAGGAGCATGGACATCTGCGGAGGGAACCCAGGAACGCTCCTCTGGACCATAACCACGCCAATGGACCAAAAACTGCAACCGGCCGCGGACCAGGCGTGAGTCCAGGATATTGCTCACCTCATATTCCTCACGATTGCCCACTTGGACCGGACGAGGCCGAGGAACCGAGGAAGTGAAACGATTACACACCAGTGGCTTCAACAGGGAGACATGAAACACGTTGGAGATCCGCATGCCAGGAGGAAGCGCAAGGGCATAGGCTACCGGGTTTACCCTGCGAAGCACTCGGAAGGGACCAACAAAGCGAGGCGCCAGCTTGGGAGTGGGCACTCGAAGGTTGAGGTTGCGGGTGGACAACCATACACGGTCTCCGACCTGGTAGGAAGGAGCAGGCGCTCGTCTGCGATCAGCCTGGAGTCTCTGGCGCTGCGCAGAGACCTCAAGGGACTTCTGGATCTGTACCCAAGAAGCACGTAGGAGGGAAAGGTGATCCTCCACAGCCGGAATATCCTGGGGAGAGAATACCTCCGGTAACACGGCAGGTTGGAACCCATAATTGGCCATGAAGGGAGACGTCCCAGAGGAAGAGTTCACCGCCGTGTTCCTGGCAAACTCAGCCCAAGGCAGGAGGTCAACCCAATTGTCTTGGTGATCGGAGACATAGCAACGAAGGAATTGCTCCAAGGCCTGATTGGATCGTTCTGCGGCCCCATTGGACTGAGGGTGGTAGGCCGAGGAGAAGGAGAGATGAATCCCCAACTGGGAGCAAAAGGCGCGCCAGAACCTGGACACAAACTGACTCCCCCAATCCGACACAATCTCCTTAGGCAAACCGTGCAACCGGAAGACCTCCCTGGCAAAAATCGTGGCCAACTCTTGTGCAGAGGGTAACTTCTTGAGAGGAACACAGTGGCACATTTTGGAAAACCGATCCACAATCATGAGAATGACCGTATGGCCTCGGGATGCAGGGAGGTCCACAATGAAATCCATCCCCAGGTGTGACCATGGGCGCTCCCCGGTGGCTATGGGTTGCAGAAGGCCCAACGGAAGGTGCCGAGGGGACTTACTCTGGGCACAAACGGAGCATGCCGCTACATATGCGGCGATGTCGGAACGTAGGGAAGGCCACCAGAACAGACGTGAAACAGCCCAGGACAGCTGATTCTTTCCAGGATGCCCCGCGGTCTTGGAGTTATGGTAGGTTCGCAACAACCGAGTGCGCAACTCCTCAGGCACAAAATATCTGCCGTTGGGTCTCCCAGAGGGAGTACCAGATTGAGCCGCCAAAATCTGCTCACCCAGGGGAGAGGTCAGGCTGGTGCGAATGGCGGCCAGGATCTGATTCGGAGGTATGACCGAAGTCGGAATCGACTCCTCCCTGGACAGCTCGGAGTACTGCCGTGATAAGGCATCCACCCTGATGTTCTTGGAACCGGGTAGGTAGGAGACCATGTAATTAAAACGTGACAAGAACAGAGCCCATCTGGCCTGACATGGTGTCAATCTCTTGGCCTCAGAAAGGTAGGTCAGATTCTTGTGGTCCGTCAGGATGAGAACCGGAACCACCGAACCCTCGAGCAAGTGCCTCCATTCTTTAAGGGCCTGCACGATGGCCAATAACTCCCTGTCACCAATCTGATAGTTGCACTCCGCGGAAGACAGTTTCCGGGAGTAAAACCCACAAGGAAGCAGAGGACCCTCTGGTGTTCTACGCTGAGACAGAAGGGCGCCTACTCCCGTCTCAGACGCGTCCACCTCGAGGACAAAGGGCAACCCAGGGTTGGGATGCGACAGAATCGGAGCCGACACAAAGGCGGACTTTAGGGCCTCAAAAGCTCGGATGGCCTCGAGCGGCCAGACCTGGGAATTACTGCCCTTCCTGGTCAGATCCGTGAGAAGCTTGGCCAGCATGGAAAAGTCCCTGATGAACTTCCGATAATAATTGGCGAAGCCCAAAAAGCGCTGCAGGGAACGAAGACCACTGGGCTGGGGCCACTGTAAGACAGCCGAAACCTTCTCAGGATCCATGGAGAACCCCTCAGCGGAAATGATGTAACCTAAGAAGGTTACCTGGGATCGGTGAAATTCGCATTTCTCAAGCTTACCGAACAGCTTGTTCTCTCGTAACCGTTGCAACACTCGTCTGACATCCAGAATGTGGGCCTCCATGGATTCAGAATATACCAAGATGTCATCCAAATAGACTACCACACACTGCTGCAACAGGTCACGGAAAACATCGTTGATGAATTCCTGAAAGACTGCGGGCGCATTGCACAACCCAAAGGGCATCACCAAGGATTCGTAATGACCGGTCCTGGTGTTAAACGCGGTCTTCCACTCATCGCCCGCCTTGATCCTTACCAGGTTATATGCCGCCCTCAGGTCGAGTTTGGTAAAGACCGTGGCCCCTTTAAGGCGATCGAACAGCTCGGAAATCAAGGGTATCGGGTAAGCGTTCTTGATCGTGATGCGATTGAGACCCCTGTAATCGATGCAAGGCCTCAACTCACCGCCCTTCTTTTTCACAAAGAAAAATCCAGCCCCTGCCGGGGACGAAGATTTGCGAATGTGTCCGTGTGAAAGCGCCTCCCTCACGTACTCCTCCATGGCCTCATTCTCCGCTACCGACAGTGGATAGACTTTGCCACGAGGAGGAACGGCACCAGATTGTAACTCTATGGCACAATCGTATGGGCGGTGCGGAGGTAGGGCAACCGCGCGCACCTTATCGAATACATCCCGGTACTCCTCGTATTCAGGAGGCAACAGAGAGTCCGAGGAAGTACACAGCAACTTGACAGACCCATGGATGCAACTAGCCCCACACTGCGGTGACCACGAGAGGATCTCGACCGATCTCCAATCGAAAGTCGGATTATGCTTCTGGAGCCAGGGGTACCCCAAGACCACCGAGTAGTGTGGAGACGAAATAACCTGGAGGCAGACCGACTCTCTGTGAACGGCACCAATGGCTATCCCCACTGGAAGGGTCTCATGAGTCACGTGTGGCGGCAGAAGGGGTCTGCCGTCTATCGCCTCAAGAGCCAGTGGGGAACCTCGAGCCTGCAGAGGAATGGAATTGGCGGCAGCGAACACACTATCAATGAACAAACCACCAGCACCAACGCCTGGGTCGTCACCGAGCCCCCGACCCAGGAGAGGACAACAGTGATCAGTGGTTTGTCAACACGGGAAACCGGGGACGAGGAGACTCCACCCAAGATCTGCCCCCGACAGGATCTCAGGGTACGAGCGTTTCCCGGACGGTTCGGACATGCCAACCGAAAATGCCCACCGAGACCACAGTACATGCATCGTCTCTCGCGTCTCCGGAGTGCCCTCTCCCCCTCGGACAGGCGAGCAAACCCCAGCTGCATGGGTTCACCCCCAGACAAGTCATCCCCAGGAGGCGTGGGAGGAGAGGGAGGCACGGGTGGGACAGCAAACGTAGGCACCAATCTGTTAGAAGACCTCCGCAGGTTCTCCTTAAAGGAAGGTCTCTCCCTGAGTCTGGTGTCAATCAAAATCAGGAAAGAAATAAGAGACTCGAGCTCAACTGGTAGGTCCTTAGCTGCAACCTCATCCTTCAAGGCATCCGAGAGACCATGAGAGAAAGCAGCGACCAGAGCCTCATTATTCCAGCCCACCTCTGCTGCCAGGGTACGAAACTCAATGGCGTATTGAGCTACGGATCGTGAACCCTGTCTGATGGACATAAGGAGCTTCGCAGCAGAGGCAGCACGAGCCGGCACATCGAATACCTTCCGAAGAGAAGCAACAAAACCGGAAAACTCGGCAACCACCGGATTGTTGTTCTCCCATAAAGGGCTGGCCCAGGCCAAGGCCTTGTCCGAGAGCAGCGAGATCAAGAAGCCCACCTTTGATCTCTCAGTGGGAAAGGCATGTGGCAGCAACTCGAAATAAATGCCCACCTGGTTAAGGAAACCTCGGCACTGAGTTGGCTCTCCCCCAAAGCGCTGTGGAAGAGGGGCAGAACCGGTCATACCCCGAAACACCGCAGGCGCAACAACAGGTGTCGGGGTAGACTCTGGCGCAACAACCGGAGCGGCAGTAGGAGCGAGCCCAGGAGCGACAACCGACCCATCGGCAATGGGAGCGAAATGAGCCGTGCGTTCAAGCAGGGTTTGCAACGCCACAGCGAACCGACCCAACAGGTGATCCTGCTGATCAAGTCTGGCAACCAGCGTGGGTAGTGAGGATGGCCCTGTACCGTCAGAATTCATGGCTTGGTCCTAATGTCACGGAACCATGAACCAGACGTACAACAAGAGATAAGTGAAAATAGGAAGGCTTTATTGAAAATAAAGCTGTAAAGCAAAAGTCCAAACGGATGGTGAAACCGAGCAGAGTCTTTGCGAAGCCAGAGGTCAGGAACCAGAAGGGTAGTCAGACGAAGCCAGGATCAGGAACCAGCAGGGTAGTCAGACGAAGCCAGGATCAGGAACCAGCAGGGTAGTCAGACGAAGCCAGGATCAGGAACCAGCAGGGTAGTCAGACGAAGCCAGGATCAGGAACCAGAAGCAGCAGCAGTCTTAGAAGCATGTGAACACAAGAGGACCAAGCAAGGAACTGAAGCCACAGACTTCCTATATATATGAGCTAGGCATCCAGCTCCTCCCAGGGGAAGGAGGAGCCGCAGGGTGGAAGGCTACAAGAAACCCAGAAACCAAGATGGCCGCCAGCACATGTCAAACGAAGGAGAGCAGCAAGCAGGTAAGACCATGACACATCTCCCAAGCCCACCTTGGTGTCCGGCACTCCTTGCCCTGTCAGACGCAATAGGGGGTTGTTCAGCCAGTCGTCTTAGGGCCTCCAGGATGGGGTCTGTTAGCAGGGCTTTTTAGAAAGCTGCACTATCTATCTGCAGACCATGGCTTGATGGGGTTGCTAGTCTAGACACTGAGATAGGATCCTCTGAGGGCATAGATGGGACCTCAGGGGGAATAATCACATTAGGAGGCTCTATGGTAAGAGTAGGGCCCTCTTCAATAGGTATTCCAGTGGGGGATTCATCATCCATGACAGTGGCCAATCTGGCCATCATTTCCTAGCGCTCCCTCCAAGTTGGTACATCTCCACAAGTTATTATGGGACGTTGTTGCTGAAGTACCAGTTTCTGTGGTAGTAGGGGCCTTGGTTTGAGATATAGGCACATAGTATGACAACATCCGCCCCAGGTCTGTGCCCAGCAGCACATTGGTAGGGATAGTGTCAGATACCTCAACTTCTCTCATTCCCCTGCCTGCTCCCCAGTCCAGATACACACGGGCCATGGGCACGGCAGGGCTGACCCCCCCTACTCCTGTCACCGACATGGTCTTTCCTGGAATTATGTACGCCAAGTTCACCATCTCTGGTCGCATAAGGGTCACTTCTGCTCCAGTGTCGCGGAGTCCAACTGTAATCCTATTGCCCACGGTAACAGACTGGAAGTTATCCATAGCTTTCCCTTCAGCCCTGGCCACACATAGGACAGAAGAGGGGTGCACAGATGGTTGGTGGGAAGTAGGGGTACTCCTTCTCTTATCGGGACACATGACACTCACATGCCCCACCTTGTTACAGGTAAAACATCTGTGGGGATCCTTACAAACAGGCCTAGTTCCCTGGGCCCCAGATGTAGAAGTAGGATGCCCTGTTTATCGGCTCGGGGAGGGAGTGGGGGCTGGTCATGGGTGTAGTTCACCCCCAAACATGAACAGACTCAACACCCAAACACCATCTGCCACCACCGACTTTGACGTAAGCCGGAAACGTTGCACACTCCACGTATATACATTTTGCTCACAAGCAATCACACAGTCACACGTTCAGGCTATGGATTCTTTAGAGCAACAAGGCAGACTTATAAAGGGAATATTTTATACACAAAAAATAGTGCAGTGCTTACAAAAACAGATGTAAGATGAGACAAAGTAAAAATAACATACAAAACAGTAAGAGTAAAATAAATGGGTAAAGGGGCGGAGCCAACGTCTGAGCTGTGAAGACATGCTCTGCTGAGCTCTGCTTATCTTCTTGCTAAGGGACCTGCCTACGTTAGCTGACATACTCCAAAATGGTGAAAATAGGAGGACAAAAGACTACAGATCATGCTGTAATCCCGAGGGGACCTAATCCGGGAGCGGGAATGGCGAAATTCCTAAAGAAACAGGCTGTTATGCCTGCAGCCAAAGATTCCAAGATGGCGCCGGCAGACGAGCGCACTGAAGCAGACGCTGAAGGAGGAATGTCCGAGGGTGAAAGCGATGGGGGTGAGTCTATATGCTCCCGCACCCTACCAGTGTCCAGGCGTTTCATCAAGCAAGCCCTGGCTGAAGCCCTCTCACCTCTTAAACAAGAGATCTCCGTACTAACTCAGGAGATTCATCATATAGGCCACAGGGTGGAGTCCCTGGAAAACATCCAACATGCCACCCTGGAACACAGCTCCGCTGTCTCTCAATCCCTCTCCTCCTGTCAGCAGCATATAAACTACCTGCATGCAGCTATGGAGGATCAAGAAAATCGAAGCCGGAGGAATAACCTCCGGTTCAGAGGCATACCCGAGACGGTGCCTAATGACGAACTCATGTCCACCATAAAACAAATAGCTGAAACCCTCTTGGGAAATGGTGTCACTTCTGGCATGATTATAGAAAGAGCTCATAGAGCCCTTAGACAGAAGCCAAAAGACTCTGAACCACCCAGAGACATTATCTGCCGTTTTCTAAACTATTCAGACAAGGAAAGACTCTTCAACGCCGCTAGAGCTTCAAATGCCATCTCTTTCGGCAAATCGTCTATTACAATATTCCAAGATCATCTTTGCAGCAAGCATATTCCTTATAGGTGGACCTTTCCCTTTGGTCTGACCTTCAAGTACTCAGGAAAACAGATCAAGATATCTACCTATATGGATTTACAAGACGCATTCTCTTCTATGGACATTCCTCCAATGGACATAGCAAGTTGGGATGCAGTATCCGAAATCTCCTTCCTACCAGATCTTCCGAAGATGATCCCCTGGGAGAAAACATCAACACCTAAGCGTCAACGCATGAAACACCGCAGTGGCAACCTGACCCCTAGGAGGATATCTGGATCTACGTTCTAATTTTCTCTCCTTAATATTGTTAAGATATTATATGCAATGTCACTGTCTCTATACTCATCTATGTCCTCCTCCCTCAATCTCTCTCATTATATGCCTTTATCTTATTCTTTTCTTTTCTCTTTTCCCTTTCCTCCCCTCCCCCCCTTACCTGGAGTCTATGTCTACCATCTTATTTAACCCAAAAAAATAGCAAGACCTTGAACTTGGGTTAACCCCATCTTTCCCCCTCACTCTGAAGAAGCCATCAAGCTTCATGTTGTTGTTAATGCGACAAATTGATCTTTTACCGCCACCTTACTGGTTTATTTATGTTTTCAATTATCTCTTATGTTTTTGTTTATGTGGAACACTTGGGTATTACCTGTACTATTACGGGTTAATTGCAGAAGGTGTACTCGCTTCTCTGGAGGCCGCCAAGAAACCCCACTCATCTAGTCATGAATGACCTCAAATTAGTGTCCTTCAATGTAAAGGGCCTTAGATCTCCATCTAAAAGATTCCAAATCTTTGCCCTCCTTTGGAAGGAAAGGTGCTCTGTTATATTCCTACAGGAAACTCACTATAAACACGCTAATTACCCCGATCTTTCCTTCTCAAAATTTCCGAATTGGTATCACTGTGGGGCAGACGGTGCGGCCTCTAGCGGAGTGAGTATAGGATTCAAAAAGGATGTTCCCTTCACTTATTCTGCACACATACAAGATTCTGATGGCAGATACATCATTCTAAAAGGCTCATTTATGCTCCTAACTCTGACAAGATTAACTGGCTATTGTCTGTTTTGACCTTGGTGGAGGACATGCGGGAGGGAACCCTTGTCTTGGCGGGTGACTTCAATGTTGCTCTACAACCCCTCGTTGATTCATCTTCCAAGAGATATTCCTTCTCTACCATCTCTAAAAAAAATGAACTCCAGATTATACGATCTGGGACTCATAGATAAATGGAGGTGCTTTAATCCGAATTGCATTGATTATTCTTTTTACTCTGCTCCAGGAGACTCCTACAGCAGGATAGACTACATTTTCATACCGAAGGACCAAATTCCCCTTTTTGCGTACGCAAAAATTGGTAACATCACTATCTCTGATCACTCCCCTGTCTTCTGTACCTTACGTCCGTCCTCTGAACCAGGTAGGACTCCTATATGGAGACTTAATGAGTCTGTGCTGAGCAACGATGGCCTTAAAAAATACTTCAAATCACTTATAGATTAATATTTTTCCCTCAATAACAATCCCGATATATCCCCCCAGGTTCTCTGGGATGCCCACAAAGTTTTTATGAGAGGCCACTTTATTAGCAAAGGTTCCTTTTTAAAGAAGCAAGCAGACAAGCATCTCTCCTCTCTCCTGGATCAGATTCACGCTTTAGAGTCTCTCCACAAAAGATCCCTTGCTGTGCAACACTTATCAGACCTCACCGCTCTTAGGACGGAGCTCAAAATTCTCCTGAACGCTAAAGCCGCTAAATATTACCTATCCTCCCAACATAAGTTCTTTGCTCACGGCAACAAGGCCTCAAAGTTCATGATGCAACGCATCAAACGTAGAAAACTAGCTAGACATGTACCCTCTATTAAATCTCCCCAGGGCCAGCAACTTTACTCCTCAGAGGCTATTGCTGAACTGTTTAGACTTTTTTACGAAGCTCTATATAACCTACCTCCCCCTACTGGGGACCTAATCACTCTAAATAGAGATACATCAGTCAAAGCCTTTCTAGATACATTGAAAAACCTAGAAAAACCTTTCACACTTGCCGAACTTACCCAGCCCAGACGGCTTCCCAGCTGTTTATTATACCTCTTTCCAAGACTCCCTACTCCTTTATTTCCTTCCCATCTGTAATCTTTCTCTTCACAACCAACCTTTATCAGTAGATATGACCAACGCATTAATCACAATAATACCTAAGGAAGGCAAAGATCCTACCTCTTGCGCAAACTACCGTCCTATATCCTTACTAAATACAGATTTAAAAATCTTAGCGAAAATGTTGGCCACTAGACTTCAATTCTTTCTTCCTAACCTGATCCATCCTGACCAGGTGGGATTTGTGAAAGGGCGTGAAGGAAAAGATAACACCACCAAAGTTCTTGATGCCCTCTTCTATGCCTCACATAAGAAATTGCCCTTGGTTCTACTTGGCACTGACGCTGAAAAAGCATTCGATCGAATAGATTGGTCATATATAAGTCATACCATGCACAAATTCCATTTTCCCACTCCTTACATTAATGCTGTTTTTGCAATGTATACAAATTCCTCTGCTTCAGTCTTAGTTAATAACCTTATATCCGCTCGTTTTTCAATCAAAAATGGTACACATCAGGGATGTCCCCTCTCTCTCCTCATATTTGTTTTAGTAATGGAAACCCTTTTACAGGCCTTGAGACAGGAAGAGGGCATCACTGGACTAAAAATAGGCCCACGAGAGTTTAAGTTAGCCGCTTTTCCTGACGACCTGTTAATTCTCACAACAAACCCCAGTAGGTCTATGCCCCTAATTATATCCCTCTTAAAAAGATTTGGTCTCCTCTCAATCTTTAAAATTAACCCTCAAAAATCCCAAATCCTCTATATAGGCCTTTCCCCGACCCTAACTTCAGCTCTTCAACTAAACTCACCATTCAACTGGTCTACCAGGCACCTAACTTACCTAGGCATTAAAATAACCTTCCATCTCCCAGATTTTATTCCATCTTAACTACACTCCCCTCCTAGCGGCCATTGTTGCTCAGCTAGATTCGTTGGACTATCCTTACCTGTCCTGGTTCGGTAGAAAAAATTTTGTGATATCTCTGGTGATTCCAAGACTCACTTACCTCCTGCAAGTTCTCCCAATTGCTATTCCAAGGTCCTTTTTTAGGTCTTTGAACTCCCAGATTCGGAAATTTATCTGGCAGGTTAAGAAGCCTAGAATATCCTTCTCTACCTTAACGAAACCTAAACACCTTGGTGGGATAGGTCTACCTGACCCTGAATTATATATGAAAGCTATACATCTAACTAGAGTAATTGATCGGCTCAGACCCTCCCATCACAAACAATGGCTACCGCTGGAAAATGTATTTTTCCCCTCCACTATCAGGGCCCTGTTGCTGTCAGACAAACCACTCCCTACCACCTCCTCTATTCCGAACCCCATAATTCGCACTACTATGAAGGTGTGGGAGTGGTTCTCCTCCAGCCACCGTGCCCTGTCTCTGCCCTCACCTCTCCTTCAGGTCGGGGATATAATTTCACTAGCTCCAAAAGAGCTGAAGGATTCCTGCCCTCTTGAGATCAGATCCTCTACTAAGCTAGTAACAGATCTGTTAGACAAAGATGGTTGTGTCCTCTATGGATCGTCTCTTAAAGAAAGTCTAGATATAACTTCTTCACATGCTCTATTTCTCACTTTTCTTAAAAAAGAAATCGCCCTCAGTGCAAAATCCCTGAATATACAGAAACCCCCTGATTGGTTTGAGAATTTTCTAACTTCCACTAATTACCCCTCTAAATTGATATCCGCTTTTTACAAAAAACTTATCCTTTCCCCTTTAAATGTCAAACCAGCGGTAATAGGCTTATGGGAAAGAGACTTGGTAAGACAATTTTCTCATACAGAAATAACCAGACTTTTTAACACCCCCCACAAACTTTCACTTTGTGTCCGAGTGCAAGAAAATGGTTATAAGGTATTCTCTAGATGGTACAAAACACCAGACAAGATTTCCTTGTACTATCCCAATGTCTTGGATATATTTGTGCACTTTAAATAATAGGAATAGCTCACTCCTATGTGATAGGGACCAGGTGCTTTAGTCCAATAAACTGTATCACCCGTACAGAGAGGGATATTGGAAATATAGAGGAATTGTGGACTGGCACTCTGTATGTGTGGATAGAATCAATAATTAATACAATATAAAGTGATCACATACATTTTATATTACAAAACCAATAATGTAAAATACAGAATAAAATACCAATAAAAATTGCAATATGTCACCTAAAATTTGTATAAAGGTGATAGATGCTAATAACAAAGTGGGTTGGGGTCTGTGGTATGGGTCCACGCAGACGGATATTGATAGAAGTGAAAAGAGCAGAGGCTCTTACTTTCATATTTGGTGGGAATGTCCTTTGTTAGTCCCCTGGTGGAAAACAATCTTCAACTTAAGCAATAATATATGTACCGCCAAACTTCCCTTGTTCTCCTGAAATCGCTCTCTTATCTTTTGGCATCCAGCGGGTAGATACTCACAAAAAAAAACTTTTTTCCTTCCTGATCTCAGCTGCTCAACTTCTTATCCCTACACACTGGCGTTCTCCAGACTTACCCACTATAGATCAGTGGAAAGCTAAGGTTGACCAATTTTACCACCTTGAGGAACTCTCTCACTGGGAACTAAAATCCAGAAACACTTTCCTCCATATCTGGTCTTTATGGAAAACGTATAGAAAATTTGCTTAATAAGTTACACTCTATACTCTTGTGTTCCCGAATTTATTACTCAAGTTTTGTTTTACATATAAAACTATATCTGTAATTGGTGTCAACACGTTAATCATAATCGAATATAATGATTGTAACAAAAATTTAAACAGTCTTCCACTAAGTTGTAAAATGCTTACAATTATCTACCTTAAAGATATTTTAAAACAATAAAAATTTGTTTAAAAAAAAAAAAAAAATGGATCTGTCCACCATTGACTTACAATGGTTTTCATGACTGATCAGTCATGGCTATTTTGAAGATAATACAACTGGATCCGTTCATAACGGATGCAGACAGTTGTATTATCGTGAAAAAAGTATTTTTGCTGATCCATGAAGGATCCAGCAAAAACGCTGGTGTGAAAGTAGTTGGGCAAGTCTAATTATCACATATTTGTGCTCATAATACTCTTAAGTCATTTAGTTACAACAAGAATTAAAATGACTACATACCTCTTATTTGCAATAGTGACATGCTATTACATCTCTGAATACTTCTGATCCTATTATGCCTGCAATTCATCATTCATTCTAAGATGGTGATTAAAAGTAGTAATAAAGGAGCCATTTCATTACAAAAAAAATAAAATGGGTAAAAACCGTAAATAAGAACTTACTGCCCCGGGAGGAGGGGAGGAAAATGCCTAACCATCAGCTCGGCTGTGACTCCCACACGGTGTAACACTGAAAATATGTCCATGCAACAATTTAATAGAACTAGGATTGGTTTCCAGTTTCCGGTCAGCCCAGTCATTGACTAACCAAATCCTAGTTCTTCCATTGGGGGACAATTAATGAGGGGAGTGGAGGACATTGAACATTAAAATCTCTTTGTTTTAAAGTTTTCAAATCTCCCTCCAAAATGAGCCCCCTTCCTCCAGTATCTTGTTCATCAGGGGGGAGCAGATGCTTCTTTGAAGCTAGTACCTGTCAGCCAGAGGTGATATGACAGGAACATGAGGAGAACTGTCCATCTGCATCTCCTGTAGCTGGCAGAGTCCCAGCCTACCCGACTCCACCCTGCTGGGATACAATGTAGGCTTCAAAGCACTCAGCCATTTGGTGAAGGACACTTCCATCCAGCAGAAATTACACCTTATACAACAGACACACAACACATACAGTATACTTCTATCATAGCTACTACAAGTATGCACACCCACATCATATTCATGACATAATCTATTCAACTACTTCTGCTCTATGACATGGTGCTTTCAGAATGCATTGCATCTTCTGGTGACAGGTCCTCTTTAAGATTAAAGTTAGGGCTCATGCACACGGCCGTTGCCTGGCCGTGGCCGTATTGTGACCCACAAACAGTGGGTCCGCAATACACGGGCACCGGCCCTAGGCACCCCACATCACGGATGCGGACCCATTCTCTTGAACTACTTTTTTGCGGTGCAGACAGGCGAATGTGGATCGCAGACCCCATTCAAGTGAATTTGCAGTTTGCAGCGCGGGCCCTGCAGGCACATGTTCGTATGTATGAAGCCTTATATGGACCACACCTCCTAAAAATAATTCAACATGTGTAGAGTTCATACATACCACTTATAGCTAAATTTCCATTCACATAACTTTAAAAAAACACCTAACTGGAAAGAACAAAAATCTGGTTTTAAGCTGGAAATCTTAAAAAAGTAGCAACTTCTAAAATACAGGGATTACAGTTCTTGAAAAGTAAGTGAACCCCCAAAACCTATACATTTCCTAAAAGCAAACAACTCTATTATTGCAGCTGTTTTCATGGACTGTTGACAACCATGTCTACCTTCATGTAACTTGGTGAAAACAGGATTATTTTTTTAAATGCATTAAAACATTTGTACCTACAACTCAGATCCAATCAGACATTTATATATATAAACAATGCCAAAAATAACATATTGAGGTGTGCAAAACTCATATATACCAAAAAGGCATACATCAACAAGAGTTTGTGCTCTTAAAAACATTGAAACAGAGGCCATGTAATTAGAGTTGAGCGGACACCTGGATGTTCGGGTTTGGCAGGTTCGGCCGAACTTGAAAAAAAAGTTCGGGTTCGGGACCCGAACTTGACCCGAACTTGACCCCGAACCCGAACCCCATTGAAGTCAATGGGGACCCGAGCTTTTGGCCACTAAAATGGCTCTAAAATAGTCCTGGAAAGGGCTAGAGGGCTGCAAAAGGCATCAAAATGTGCTTAAGAGCATGGCAATTGTTCTGCAAACAAATGTGGATAGGGAAATGACTTAAAATAACATAAAATACAGAAAAATAAAAAATAAAAATCTGGATCTAGGAGTAGGAGGTTGAGGAGGCGGTGGATGGGTGGATGTGGCGGTGTAGGTTGACTTGGCGGTGTAGGTGGAAGCGGCGGTGAAGGAGGAATAGGTAGCCAACACTGATTTGTGTTATTTTTTATTTTTAAATTGGGGTATCCCCCAAAATATTGGGACATATAACAAAATAAAACAAAGAATAAGTGCACTTGAGTACAAGAATGGATGGTTGAGGCTGGTATAAAATTCTATTCTGCACATGGTAAGGACAAGTCCTGTGGGATCCATGCCTGGTTCATTTTAATAAACGTAAGCTTGTCCACATTGGCTGCTGCCTGTGATAATGCTCTCTGCCGTGCTAAACACACGTTCACACTATACACTGGCTGCAGGGCAGGTCAGCACCTCCAAGGCTGACAAAGCTTTTTCACATTTGGGCCATGCTAACCTTCTCAGGTGCTGGCGGTGCCCCAGCTGCGTTGACGACCTTTTCCTCCTCCTCTGCCTTCGCCTTGTGCTTCCATTGTGCCCCCGCTGTCAGGTGGGAATGCCATCAGCAGCATGCTCTTGTAGTCGCGCATCTTCCGATCAGTAACAGATGTTTTCACTAAATTTAGTTCCCTGTCAGCAATGCAGAGCAGGGGTTCATTCACGGCAAAAGTCATGTCACCCAGCAATAGAACAGAGGATTTTGAGAGAACGAGGTCCATGTCAACCAGGCACAGCAGGGGTTCATTCACGGCAAAAGGGGGTTCATGTCACCCAGCAATAGAACAGAGGATTTTGAGAGATTTAGGCCCCTGTCACCCAGGCACAGCAGGGGTTCATTCACGGCAAAAGGGGGTTCCTGTCACCCAGCAATAGAACAGAGGATTTTGAGAGATTTAGACCCCTGTCACCCAGACACAGCAGGGGTTCATTCACGGCAAAAGGGGGTTCATGTCATCCAGCAATAGAACAGAGGATTTTGAGAGATTTAGGCCCCTGTCAACCAGGCACAGCAGAGGTTCATTCACGAGAAAAGGGGATTCATGTCACCCAGCAATAGAACAGAAGATTTTGATAGATTTTGGCCCATGTCAACCAGGCACAGCAGGGGTTCATTCACGGCAAAAGGGGGTTCATGTCACCCAGCAATAGAACAGAGGATTTTGAGAGAACGAGGCCCATGTCACCCAGGCACAGCAGGGGTTCATTCACGGCAAAAGGGGGTTCATGTCACCCAGCAATAGAACAGAGGATTTTGAGAGAACGAGGCCCATGTCACCCAGGCACAGCAGGGGTTCATTCACAGCAAAAGGGGGTTCATGTCACCCAGCAATAGAACAGACGATTTTAAGAGATTTAGGCCCCTGTCAACCAGGCACAGCAGGGGTTCATTCACGGCAAAAGGGGGTTCATGTCACCCAGCAATAGAACAGACGATTTTGAGAGATTTAGGCCCCTGTCAACCAGGCACAGCAGGGGTTCATTCACGGGAAAAGGGGGTTCATGTCACCCAGCAATAGAACAGACGATTTTGAGAGATTTAGGCCCATGTCAACCAGACACAGCAGGGGTTCATTCATGGCAAAAGGGGGTTCATGTCACCCAGCAATAGAACAGACGATTTTGAGAGATTTAGGCCCCTTTCACCCAGGCACAGCAGGGGTTAATTCACGGCAAAAGGGGGTCCATGTCACCCAGCAATAGAACAGACAATTTTGAGAGATTTAGGCCCCTGTCAACCAGGCACAGCAGGGGTTCATTTACAGCAAAAGGGGGTTCATGTCACCCAGCAACAGAACAGATGATTTTTATAGATTTAGTCCCATGTCGCACAGACGGCCCGCACTTTGCGCAGCAGCTCTGACATGTCGGGGTAGTTCTGAATGAATTTCTGCACCACCAAATTCAGCACATGTGCCAGGCAAGGGATGTGCGTCAAACCGGCTAGTCCCAGAGCTGCAACGAGATTTCACCCATTATCGCACACCACCAGGCCGGGCTTGAGGCTCACTGGCAGCAACCACTCGTCGGTCTGTTGTTCTATATTCCGCCACAACTACTGCGCGGTGTGGGGCCTGTCCCCCAAACACATCAGTTTCAGAACGGCCTGCTGACGTTTACCCCTGGCTGTGCTGAAGTTGGTGGTGAAGGTCTGTCGCTGACCGGATCAGGAGGTGGTAGAAGAGGAGGAGGAAGACGAGTAGGAAGAGGAGGCAACAGGAGGCAAAGAATGATGCCCTGCGATCCTTGGCCGCGGAAGGACGTGCGCCAAACAACTGTCTGCCTGGGGCCAAGCTGTCACTACATTTACCCAGTGTGCAGTTAGGGAGATATAGCGTCCCTGGCCGTGCTTACTGGTCCACGTATCTGTGGTTAGGTGGACCTTTCCACAGATGGCGTTGGGCAGTGCACACTTGATTTTATCTGATACTTGGTTGTGCAGGGAGGGCACGGCTCTCCTGGAGAAGTAGTGGCGGCTGGGAACGACGTACTGTGGGACAGCAAGCGACATGAGCTGTTTGAAGCTGTCCGTCTCCACCAGCCTGAATGATAGCATTTCAAAGGCCAGTAGTTTAGAAATGCTGGCATTCAGGGCCAGGGATCGAGGGTGTTCTCTCCATTCAGAATGCATTAGGATAATCCTGATCAGGATTCTTCCGGCATAGAGCCCCGACGACGGAACTCTATGCCGGAAGACAAGAACGCAAGTGTGAAAGAGCCCTAAACGCTTGTTGATTGGCTGCTGTGCAGCCTTTCAAAAAGCGCCAAGAAAGCGCCGAACACCGAACCCGAACCCGAACTTTTACGTAAATGTTCGGGTTCGGGTCCCGAAAAATCTAAAGTTCGGTACGAACCCGAACTTTACAGTTCGATTCCGCTCAACTCTACTTGATAGTCTAAGTTTTAAAACAATGCCAAGATCACTAGCTGCTCTATATCTGGAAATATAGCCTTTAACAATTGGGTTGGGAGTCAGAGCTATATGATTATATAGTCATCATTGGGACCCATTTTTAATTTATCTAACTCTTGCTATATTGGGACTTGTTTTAAAGCTACACAGCCTGAATCCAGTCATCAGAGTAAGGATATATGAGATATGCCCTTGGCTACTGAAGTGCCACCTTGCAAGGATATATGAGATATGTCCTTGGCAAGGAAAGTTTTAATTGAATTCACAATTAGTCACTGTTGTTTAAATAGATGTTGTATAAATCAGTAGTACATGTGAATATAAGAAACTTTGTAATATATATTATCAGAGAAAAATGCTGTCCCCCCCCACACCCCCTCTAAACTAATATTCTCTGTAAAGCCATCTTTAAAGACTAGACAGCTGTCAGCTCACTAAAGGATAAGAGATGAGAGTCTGATGACTGAGAGTCTGAACACTGAGATCCTCAAGGATCAAGAAAACAGAGGTCCTCGAGACCCTTATGAGAATAAAGAAGCGTCTTCTATAGGACTGTGGGAGCACTATACTCAGCAGTCCCACAGAAGTAAGTTAAGTGTTAGACATCAAAATGGACTACATCTTTTGCATTGTAGGAAGCACTGGTTGTTTTATTTTGTGTTTATGTGATTGGTCACTGTGCTGTTTTGAAGTTGGATATACTTAACATTTTGTTAGCTAAATGTTTATATTGCTCCAAAACTATACAACTGATTCACTAGGAAATAAGATTTTTGTAAAAATAAACTATTATTTATCTGTATTTGTCTTGATACATTCAGTTCCATACTTGTGAAATTCACATCAATACTTATTGAAATTGGTAGCCATAACATTATTCTCAGATACCTTATGCACACTTTGATTAATATAAATGACAGAATTCCATATGCCAATCTCCTTAGCATAAGAGAAAATGTTCTAGTCTACACAGACTGTGACCTGACACTGAGAAATTAGTACATCAGCTCAAAAGCTGTGCCTGCTAGACCCACAAGAAAGTGCATATGGATATTCAGTACCTCCTGGACCACCATGTAAAGACAGCTGACATAACAATCAAAAAATGATGACCCTCATTTATCAAATACTGACATCAGTTTTCTCCACTAAAACAGAATGTAAGTATCATTAGGAAAAAGTATAATGAAGAAAATATGCATAATACTTTATGAACAAAAAGGCATTGAACACAAAAACTCTATCAAATGAATACAAAAAACAACACTACCATAATAATTATACAAAATAAAAGAATAAAATAAAGAAAAAGTTTTTGAATTTCTAGTTCCTGTCTATATATGGCCTCTACACCTCTTCCCTGTTTATTCAGTTACAAGAACATTATTGTTTCTAAGACGAGGAACTTAGAAGAGAAGACAAGAAAGTCAAGAGACTAGAGCTGAGGAGCAAAGTGAGGAAAAGAGAGGTGGAAGAAAAGAGAACCTAATAAAATCAATGTGATAGGTGGATCCGATGGGATAAGAAAAGAGGAGTATGTGAGGAATGCAGAATTGCTTATTTTCTGCTACAACGTGAACACATTAAGGACTTCCATCATGCTTTGTAAATGTGTATTTGTTAAGATATCATCAAAAAATTATGTCTACTGTCAGTTACGCAAGTAAAATATATTTGCAGAGTAACAACATAAAGAATCTACAATTTTTCTGATCTCTAAGAATATTTCAAATGTGGATGAGCTTCAGACAACCTTAATACATAACTTTGATTTACTTTCAATAATAGTATTTTAAATCACTTTAATGAGCAGTTTTTTCACTTTAATGAGCTACTTTTTTTTTGTTCATTCATCAATCTTAAGCTGCAGGTGTAGTAATATATCTTGCCTAGCTTATATAAAGCATTTTATCTGTTGTCAAAATGGATGCTGAATTTTTCAGTTCTGTTAAATAAACATGACCATAGGACAAGTCATAACTATGGAATAAATTTAAGTGGTATCTTTTGAGAGCAACAAGTTTGATGAAAGTTGGCATAACAATTTAAGCTTTTGTATAATAAATCAATGGTTTACAAGAAAATGGCATGCATATTTTTTTTTTATTAGATGTTCATAGGATGAAAGAGCATTAAAATTGCATTTGGACTAAAGTAATTGGAGAGATAAGTAGAATACGATCAACTGTGTATTATATAAAAAGTGGTATTTACCTTTATTGGCATGGTGTAACTTCATTTTAAACAATTTCTCAATATTTCTGTCATTGTGTTGATTTTGCAAAAATTAGAAAACTTCAGGCTGGGTTTCCACATTCAGGTTTTTTATGAAATGGATCATGAACAAAGCACACATATGAAGAAAAGACAGTCTTCTCTTTTTCAATCCAATCCTGGTTTTGGCTTAAAAATTTGCATTACAAAAAGTCAGCCTAAATTGTGTCTAAAAGAGTTCCATTATGTCATAAGAATCTGATTGAACTGATTCAACTATATCTCCCAACCAAATTGTATATAAGAACAGAATTGCAATGAGATCTATATAATGGTACTGCATAACAGAATAAAATATATTTTAGCAATTCTAAACTAGTGGGAAGAATTGCTTCCGCTAAACAATAATGTATGGTATAAAGAAGAGTAGCAAAAAAAGTCAAAATATTTGGTATTGTGGCTTAGTGGGTTCACTGATGAGCCCCACTAATCCCTTGGCCTCCCCAAAGACACGCAGTTTAAAAGGAACGTTTGTAATACATGATTGTCCCATCTTGGGGCTTGATCTCTGTATTATGCTACCCCATTTTTCAGTTCGACAGAGTTGGATTTTACTGTACTACTAGATTTCTAAGGCAGTTTTCACATATGCCTTTTTTTCTGTTTTAAGCTGGTTCAGATGTTTCTGACAGCAAAAGTTCATAATTTTTTTTTTTTTTTAATTTATAAATTGTACCCTCACAGTAGTGTAAGCTTGGGCCATAATTTAAAAGGGCTGTCTGTAACTTAATTATATTGATCTATCCTTCCTGATTTATCTTAATACATGGTTAAAACATTAAAGAATGTTTTGTTTTAACTATTTTATTGACAATAGTAAAACACAATTACATTGTATATGTAATATTGCAGTATAGGATATAGTCAACAAAGCAGAATGGTTTCACAGGTATTTGCAAATCAAAGCACTGCTGCATACAACCTGTTTTAGTATCAGAAATAGTTGAAATATAGTTAGATTGTCTCGTTAAGGGGAATGGTCAGAGGACTAGTTTATAGATGACAATGTCTGATGCATTCTTGAAACAGAGTACAGAGTGTGGGGTGATCTGCACCATATGCCCCAAACCTTGTCAAATTTCTGAGGTTTATTGTGGTACTTGAATACCAGGGCTACATAGGGTAGAATCTGATTCATCTGTGCTTTCCGCATGCTTAGGGTCGGTACATTGGGGCTGTACCACCTCAAAGCAATATATTTGCGTGCCAGAAATAATGATTCTTGTAATCCCAATCATCCTCATCCAATAGTCCCAGAAGACAGACCCCAGGATCACACACTACCAGAATATGCAACAGATAGGAAAATAAGTCTGCCATCTCCTTTCAGAAGACTGCAATCAGACTTCATTTCCACATCATATGCCAAATATCCGCCTCCAGTTCCCCACATTGTGGACATGCCATGGATGGGGACCTGGCCATTCTGCATAACCTAATTGGTATTAAATCATGTTTAAATAAAATATCAATGTTAAAAAGAAAAACATTGGGTAAAATACCACAAATGTGAGCCCCAACACTCTACTGCCTCTACTGACATTGGTCTATGTAGTTTTTCATACAACCCGACCTGACTGCAATATCATTAAAGCCTATCGCATTAGAATTATATTTTGGAATAATCGAAGGAGCTGTTTAAAAGAGAAGAAAATTGTGTCTTACTTGTTTACTAAAGCATCCATTACTTTGCATTACAGTATATTGTATTTCTTTTTTCTTATGGATTTTCTTATCTTAATTAAAGAAAACTAAAAGTTGTAATATAATGTGTCAGTATCCTAAAGATAAAAGATCTCTGAAGTGGAACAGAAAGGCTCAAATTTACACATTTTTAATGAAGTGGTTTGTTTTTTTATTTTTTATTTTTTATCTCTTTGCATGCTCAGGCTTAATGTTTTGGTAGGTATGTTGTGAATCCATGCTTTCATTGCATAATTATAAGTGAAATGTTCTTTAATGTGCAATAATAATGCTCAAGCTGTGCTATTTTGCAGCTAATAATTATACACAACAGCGTGAAGCATGATAGCAAGTGGAAATCTTTTCACTGCTAAATGGATCATGCATATGAATTCACATTGCTACACAATGCAAGCCAAGATGTTACTTAAAACATGCTGTCATTCTTATACTTGTATATGACCTAAACAATTGAAAATAGTTACTTATTATTTCTTATTGTCTGCATCTATTAACTAACCTTATATTAATAAAACTTCATCAGCGCCATTATTTAAGAGATAAGATACTGCCATCGTGGCTGTCCCTAAACAAAATAACAATGGTATAATGATGATTTGGATGAATAAATAACCAAGTTAAAATTATATAGACTTGAACACTTTAAATTCATGTATGTTTTTACATATCTCATTGGTTGTAGTTTCACCGTAACATCTACAATTTTAATATTCTTAGCTGATAAACATTTTAGAATGAACAATGTATTTAAAAATGTTGAATTTTTAACAAAAATTGTATAAAGATATAACTATAAATTGAACAGGACTTGAATGAAAAACAATTATTTGGGAATGACTAGTGATGATCGAGCACCAAAGTATTCGTGTGTTTGGCCCGAACACATTGCTATATTCGTGTGCTTGGCTAAGCACCCGAGTATAATGGAAGTCAAAAGGAGACAACCAGGCACCCCCTGCTCTGAAGAGGGGAGGGTGCCTGGTCCATTGGAAAAGGTCAGAAAGTGAAAGAAACACCACCGAAATGGATTGGGAACACAGTGGGGACAATGTCTGGATGCATCTTGGACTCCCAGGTCGCTGCTGGGAACCATGTTGTCCAAGTTGTACGCCACTTTTACAGACTGACAAAAATACGCACAAAACCACCAAAAAATGTATTTTACAGGAAAAATTGTTAGGAAACATTGTTTTCCTGTATATTCAATTGTATATAAAGTGCAAGTGCTGCAAAAAATTGCAAGCAAGAGGCACTCCGAAATAGCCTGTATATCACATAAAGGAGGGCCTCATTCACATTGTGGTACAATTGTTCAGGTAGTGGGACTTCTACACTCATAAAGCATATGCAGTAAGTGAAAGGGGTGCCAAAAATTACAAGGAACCGACACTCCAAAACACCCTATATTACACATAAAGGAGGGCATCATACACACCCTTGGAAAATTATGATTGATGGCCTGCTGGTGACCCTTAAAAACATTTGGAGCAAGGGCCTGCTGATCTAACCATCTAAAACCTTAGGGGCGAGGGCCTGCTGCCGCATTAGTGACTTTAGATAACCTCTGGGCGATTGCACGTCCCCGTGATAGCAGCGAACCATTTGGATGTCTGCCCTATCAGCTTTCAATATTCTTTTCTGCACCTACCATCGTGATCATGGGTAATGGGAAATCACTGTTTGATGCCGGAGAGGGAGCTTGAGAAAGGGATACCACATCCAAGGGAGGTCAATGGCTGAAATTTGATTGGGTGGAGAGGGTGGGTCAAGTTATTAAAGCAGAAACATCCAAGGAAGGCAGCAGGCGCCGGCAATTACCCACTCCCGACTCGGGGAGGTAGTGACGATAAATAACAATACAGGACTCTTAAGATGCCCTGTTATTGGAATAAAAAATTACAGGGAATGTCACTGCGGTTTTTTGGATGAGAAAACGTTATACAGGAGAGGCCCCGCTGCCGCTTTGTTGACTCTAGATAACTTCTGCCTGATCGCACGTCCACGATCCATTTGGATATCTTCCCTATCAACTTTCGACGTTCTTTTATGCGCCTAACATGGTGACCACCGGTAACGGGGAATCATTGTTCGATTTCGGAGAGGTAGCCTGATAAATGGCTACGGCTACTACTTCAAAGCAAGGCAGCATGAGTTGCGGGCCTGCAGGTGAGCTGACCCTGTAAAAGATTTGAGTTGCGGGCCCGAAGGTGAGCTGACCCTGTAAAAGATTTTAGGTTTAGGCCTGCAGGTGAGCTGACCTTGTAAAACATTATATGCTAGTGCCTGCGGGTGAGCTGACCCTGTAAAACTTTTTATGCGATGGCCTACAGATGAGCTGACCCTCTAAAAAGTTCTATGCAAGGGCCTGCATGTGAGCTGACCCTGTAAAAGATTTAAGTCATGGGCCTGCATGTGAGCTGACCCAGTAAAAGATTTGAGTTGCGGGCCTGCAGGTGAGCTGAACCAGTAAAAGATTTTAGCTGCGGGCCTGCTGGTGAGCTGAGGTGGAACCGACAAATCCAACTTGATTTTGATGGCTGCATTAATCTGCAGGTGACTGTGATACAGCTCCACTGATTGTTTCCATCTGCATCTTTCTAAGCAATCTGTGGCCTTAGTCTTTTATCCAGACTCAGTTATTGTGCCACTATGTGGTCTCCTCATGCTGACATCTCCACACCATGTCACCTTGCCACTCATTTTTATTACCATGCTGCTGCTGATGCTGCTTAAAAGGCGTTAAACTGATCACCAGGCCCACAATTTAATGAAAGTTTTGTAATAGATAAACCCAATTTGCTTTTGTGGGCTGCATCAGTGGCATAGCTAGAATTGACTGGGCCCCACAGCAATTTTTTGAATGGGGCTCCACAGGGCTCCAGATGGCGACCAAAATGGTCACCAATGCGACTTAGAATTTACAAATGGCGACGAGACTTTTTAGTCTTGTCGCCATTTGCGACTAGACCCGCCGCCGCAGCTCTGAATACAGCGGCGAGGCACACTAGCTGATAGTTCTCTGCCCCGCCGCAGATGTTCTTCTTCTCAGCAGTACAGTGGAGGAGTCTCTCCCTCCCCCCTGTGCTGCCGCTGCCGCCAATAGGAAGAGAAACAGGAGGAGGGGAGGGGCTGTGGCCACTGCGCCACCAATGAAGAAAACTGACCTGTTAATACAAATACAGGAGGCGGGTGCCGGAATCAAATAGCCGACAGCCAACCTCGATGACAGGGAGCGGCACCTGAGGGGTTAACTGCAGCTGATCGCAGCTCCCTGTCATAGAGGTCGGGTGCCGGCTATTTGATTCCGGCACCCACCTCCTGTAATTGTATTAACAGGTCAGTTATCTTCATTGGTGGCATAGTGCGCCCCCCCAACACCCCAGTATAATAAACATTGTTGGCGCAGTGCGCCCCCCCAATACCCCAGTATAATAAACATTGGTGGCACAGTGCCAATGAGGGTTAAAAAAAATAAAAAAAATAACTCACCTCCTCCAATTGATCGCGTAGCTGCCGATCTCCTGTTCTTTTTTCAGGACCTGTGGTGATGTCACTGAACTCATCACATGGTCCATTACCATGGTGACGGATCATGTGATGTACCATGTGATGAACACAGTGATGTCACCACAGGTTTTTTGACAGGTCCTGAAGGAAGAGCAGGAAACTGGCTGCAGCGCGATAAATTGGAGGAGGTGAGTTAATTATTTTATTTTTTTAACCCTCAATTGACTTTCTACTATGCATTCTGTATTAACCCTTTCATGACCAAAGGTCATTGATGCCCCAGAGTCCAGGTCTAAATTTACAAATTTGACATGCGTCACTTTATGTGGTAATAATTTTGGAACACTTTTACTTATCCAAGCCATTCTGAGTTTGTTTTCTCGTGACACATTGCACTTCATGATAGTCATAAATTTGAGACAATATATTTCACCTTTATTTATGAAAAAATCCCAAATTTACCCAAAATTTTGAAAAATTCACAATTTTCCAAATTTCAATTTCTCTGCTTCTAAAACAGAAAGTGATACCTAATAAAATATTTATTACTTAACATTCCCCATATGTTTACTTTATGTTGGCATCATTTTGGAAATGTCATTTTATTTTTTTAGGACGTTAGAAGGCTTAGAAGTTTAGAAGCAATTCTTAAAATGTTGAAGAAAATTTCCAAAACCCACTTTTTAAGGACCAGTTCAGGTCTGAAGTCACTTTGTGGTGCCTACATAGTTGATACCCCCATAAATGACCCCATTATAGAAACTACACCCCTCAAGTTACTCAAAACTGATTTTACAAACTTTGTTAACCCTTTAGGTGTTCCACAAGAATTAAAGGAAAATGGAGATGAAATTTCAAAATTTAACTTTTTTGGCAGATTTTCCATTTTATAAAAAGAAATTCTTTAACACATTGAGGGTAAACATCCAAACAATACTCAATATTTATTACCCTGATTCCGCGGTTTACAGAAACACCCCACTTGTGGTCGTAAACTGATGTAAGGGCGCACGGCAGGGCGCAGAAGGAAAGGAATGCCATACGGTTTTTGGAAGGCAGATTTTGCTGGACTGGTTTTAGATGCCATGTCCCATTCAAAGCCCCCTGATGCACCCATACAGTACAAACTCCCAAAAAGTTACCCTATTTTGGAAACTAGGGGATAAGGTGCCAGTTTTATTCGTACTATTTTGGGGTACATATGATTTTTTATTGCTCTATATTACGTTTTTTGTGAGGCAAGGTAACCGAAAAATGGCTGTTTTGGCACCGTTTTGTTTAGTTTTTTTACAAGATTCATCTGACAGGGTAGATCATGTGCTATTTTTATAGAGCAGGTTGTTCCGGACGTAATGATATCAAATATGTCTACTTTTTTTGTTTGTTTCAGTTTCACATAATAAATCATTTTTGAAAAAGAAATTATGTTTTTTTGTGTCCATTTTCTGAACGCCATATGTTTTTTATTTTTCTGCCGATCGTCTTGTGCAGGGGCTCGTTTTTTGCAGAAAGTGTTGATGTTTTTATTGGTACCATTTTTGGGTACATAGGATTTTTTGATCATTCATTATTACACTTTATGGGGCAAGGTGACCTAAAAATTGGCTGTTTTGGAACAGTTTTTATTTATTTCTTTTTACAGCATTCATCTGAGGAGTTAGGTCATGTGACAGTTTTATAGAGAAGATCGTTACGGACATGGCAATACCTAATATGTATACTTTTTCTTATTTATTTAAGTTTTACACAATAATAGCATTTCTGAAACCCAAAAAATGATGTTTTAGTGTCTCCATAGTCTGAGAGCCATAGCTTTTTTACTTTTTTGGGCGATTGTCTTAAATAGGGTATAATTTTTTGTGGGATGAGGTGATGGTTTGATTGGTACTATTTTGGGGGTCATAAGCCTTTTTGATCGCTTGCTGTTGCACTTTTTGGGATGTAAGGTGACAAAAATGGCTTTTTTTACACAGTTTTTTTTTATTTTTATGGTGTTTATCGGACGGGGTCTATAATGTGATATATTTATAGAGATGGTCGTTACGGACGCGGTGACACCTAATATGTGTATTTTTATTTTATTTTTTATAGGAAAAGGCAATTTATTTTTTTAATTTACATTTTTATTTATTTTTTTATTTTTACTATATTTTTTTTTTATCAAGTCCCTCTTGGATCTTGAAGATCCAGTGGGGCTGATGACTGTACTATACTTTGCAATGCTCTTGCATTGCAAAGTATAATACTATCAGATGTCCTGTAGGTGGCAACAGCGGGCGCTGCCATCACAGCACGGCAGCCCCGATGGTTGAGAGAGGGAGCCATCTAAGGGGTTACAGCAGAGTGTCAGGAATGGAGACGCCGCCATCAAACACAGCAGGGGGACCTCACTGCATCGGGGCAGAGGGCAGGGGGCAGCACTACAAAGGAGGAGGGGGAAGATACGGCCAGAAAATGGGGCAGGATGAATGTATGGGGCGGGGAGGGGGCGGACCGCTTCAGGGGCAGGCTACATGAATGTGGATGGGGGCGGGGGAACTGCATCAGGGTCAGGCGCGGACAGGGAGGGTTGGAGGCGCACAGATCGGGGGGCATGAGGACACTACCTGATTTCAGGCTCTGATCTGCAGCGCAGATCAGAGCCTGGAACAGGCATTTTTTCACTGCCGCGATCCGATTGGTTAGTCTGCACAGACTAACCAATCGGATCGATTGCCGGCAAGGGACCACTCTGATTGGTCCCTTGCCGGCATTACTGCACTGTATGCTGTCCGTGACAGAAGTAGTGCAGGGGCAGAAGCTTTAATCCAAGCATTTTGCAGCGCTTGGATTAAAGAGCTGCCTGACGTCTATACACGTGCTGTCTGCACGGGGCATGTGCAAATAGCACGTATATAAACGGATTGCAGTGGGGAAGGGGTTAAAGAATGCTATTATTTTCCCTTATAACCATGTTATAAGGGAAAATTATTCAGTGAATAGACTTTCATCCTAGCAACCATGTGTGAAAATCGCACCGCATCCTCACTTGCTTGCGGATGCTTGCGATTTTCACGCTGCCCTATTAACTTCTATGGGGCCTGCGTTGCGTGAAAAACGCACAATATAGAGCATGCTGCGATTTTCACGCAACGCACAAGTGATGCGTGAAAATCACCGCTCATGTGCACAGCCCCATAGAAGTGAATGGGTCCGGATTCAGTGCGGGTGCAATGCGTTCACCTTACCCATTTTACCTGCGCAGAAATCTCGCCCATGTGAAAGGGGCCTAAGGGTGAATAGGACAAGGGTTCCAGCCCCTAAAGGGGCTAATAGTAAGTAAAATTAAAAAAACACAAACACTAAGGCTACTTTCACACTTGCTACGGTTTTATCTTTTTCCTGATCAGTCAAAATGACTGAACTGAAGACATCCTGATGCATCCTGAACGGATTACTCTCCATTCAGAATGAACGGGGATATGCCTGATCAGTACTTTTCCGGTATAGAGCCCCTGTGACGGAACTCTATGCCGGAAAAGAAAAACGCTAGTGTGAAAGTACCCTAAAATATTAAGTTTAAATCCCCCCTTTCCCAATTTTACATATAAAATATATAAACAATAAATTAATAAACATATTAAATAGCGCTGCGTCCGAAAAGGCCAAACTATAAAATTATTAAAAAATATCTCCAATGCGGTGAGCGCCGTAACCTGCGGTGAGCGCAAATATTCTTTTGCATTGTGCCGAACTTTTACCCATGACACATCCATCAGGTGGGACAGGACAGCCAATTGAGACGTTTCAGCACATGGACACACCCCCACCCTATAACAGACACCGATCTGGCAGCCATTTTACATTCTGTGTTTTGGTAGTGTAGAGAGAGGTTGCTTTGTGGAGCAGGGACAGACTGTTAGGGACACCAAACGCTAGCTAATAGGGCCACAAAAGTTCTTTTAAGGACTGTTATAGGTGTGCTATCGATAGGTGTGATATACTGAGGGGTGTGGTTTACTTATAATATACTTTCTAACATAGAAAGCATATTATAGTGCATTTGAATTGTGTAGCAGTGGTGTGCAGTTCTGCTGCAATACTGCAGCTATATAGAGGGACAAATGCTATTGGAATAACTAATTGGTGTGATATACCTGTTGCACCAAAAAACACTGATTGAGGGATGTGATATACCTATAATATACTTTCTAACATGGAAAGTATATAGTGCATTTGTATAAAGCACTATTGGAACAAATATTTGCAACAGGTGTGATGAACCTGTTGCCCCAAAAAAAAATGATTGAGGGGTGCAATATATCTGCTTCCACAAAATACAGATTAAGGGGTTTGATATACCTGTTTCTAACAAATATTGATTCAGGTGTTCTATATACCTGTTTCCACAAAATACTGATTGAAGGGTGCAATATACCGGCTTCTACAAAATACTGATTAAGGGGTTCTATATACCTGCTTCCACAAAATACTTATGGAGGGGTGCGATATACCTGCTTCCACAAAATACTGATTACGGGCTGCAATCTACCTGCTTCCACAAAATATTGATTAAGGGGTGCGATATACCTGCTTCCACAAAATATTGATTATGGAGTTCTATATACCTGTTTCCACAAAATACTGATTAAGGAGTGCGATATACCTGCTTACACAAAATATTGATTATGGGGTTCTATATACCTGTTTCCACAAAATACTGATTGAGGGGTGTGATATACCTGCTTTCGCAAAATACTGATTAAGTGTAGTGATGGATGACATCGGCTGGGACGGTTCGCGAACGCAAGCGTGCGAACGTGATCAAATGTTAGCGAAACGCAAGTTCGCAGCGTGCCCCATTTACTTTAATGGGGCCATTTTTATGCGTCTTAAATTGAAACTCTCAAAAATGTGCCATGCTGGAGCCTAGAAGATTTTTATTTTAGGCCACGGGAGTACAGGCCCTAAACATTAGGCATTCACCGGACAGAAAACATCAAGTGATTATGTAGCTTGAGGTATATTAGAAGGTCATTAGATATCAATTTTACTGCAGGCCCCCAAAAATTATTCATTCAATGTACAGAAAAGAACAAGCTTTGTCACTGAGGAAAATAAACTGTCAGATGACATGCAGAATGTAAAAATAAATTCCCCATTTAAAGTGTCCTGTCTGACGCAGGAAGAAGTACAACAGCGACTTAAAAAGATTAAAATAGACAAATCGCCAGGACCGGATGGCATACACCCCTGTATCCTAAGGGAATTAAGTAATGTCATAGCCAGACCCTTATTTCTGATATTTGTGGACTCTATACTAACAGGGAATATCCCACAGGATTGGCGCATGGCAAATGTGGTGCCAATATTCAAAAAGGGTCCAAAAACAGAGCCTGGAAACTATAGGCCGGTAAGTTTAACATCTGTTGTGGGTAAACAGTTTGAAGGTTTTCTAAGAGATGCTATCTTAGAGAATCTCAACGGAAATAAGCAAATAACGCCATATCAGCATGGCTTCATGAGGGATCTGTCATGCCAAACTAATTTAATCAGTTTCTATGAGAAGGTAAGTTCTAGACTTGACAGCGGCGAATCAATGGATGTCGTATATCTGGACTTCTCCAAAGCATTTGACACTGTACCACATAAAAGGTTAGTATATAAAATAAGAATGCTCGGACTGGGAGAAAACGTCTGTGTGTGGGTAAGTAACTGGCTCAATGATAGAAAACAGAGGGTGGTTATTAACGGTACACACTCAGATTGGGTCACTGTCACTAGTGGGGTACCTCAGGGGTCAGTATTGGGCCCTATTCTCTTCAATATATTTATTAATGATCTTGTGGAAGGCTTGCATAGTAAAGTATACATTTTCGCAGATGACACTAAACTGTGTAAAGTAATTAACACTGAAGAGGACAGTATACTACTACAGAGGGATCTGGATAGATTGGAGGCTTGGGCAGATAAGTGGCAGATGAGGTTTAACACTGACAAATGTAAGGTTATGCACATGGGAAGGAATAATGCAAGTCACCCGTACAGACTAAATGGTAAAACACTCGGTAAAACTGACATGGAAAAGGATCTAGGAATTTTCAAAAACAGCAAACTCAGTTGCAAAAACCAGTGTCAGTGGGTTGCATCAAAACTGGCATAGATGCCCGTGATATGAACATAGTCCTACCACTTTACAAATCGCTAGTCAGACCACACATGGAGTACTGTGTAAAGTTCTGGGCTCCTGTAAACAAGGCAGACATAGCAGAGCTGGAGAGGGTCCAGAGGAGGGCAACTAAAGTAATAACTGGAATGGGGCAACTACAGTACCCTGAAAGATCATCAAAATTAGGGTTATTCACTTTAGAAAAAAGACGACTGAGGGAGATCTAATTACTATGTATAAATATATCAGGGGTCAGTACAGAGATCTATTTCATCATCTATTTATCCCCAGGACTGTAACTGTGATGAGGGGACATCCTCTGCGTCTGGAGGAAAGAAGGTTTGTACACAAACATAGAAGAGGATTCTTTACGGTAAGAGCAGTGAGACTATGGAACTCTCTGCCCGAGGAGGTGGTGATGGTGAGTACAATAAAGGAATTCAAGAGGGGCCTGGGTGTATTTCTGGAGCGTAATAATATTACAGGCTATAGCTACTAGAGAGGGGTCGTTGATCCAGGGAGTTATTCTGATTGCCTGATTGGAGTCGGGAAGGAATTTTTTATTCCCCCTAAAGTGGGGAAAATTGGCTTCTACCTCACAGTTTTTTTTTTGCCTTCCTCTGGATCAACTTGCAGGATGACAGGCCGAACTGGATGGACAAATGTCTTTTTTCGGCCTTATGTACTATGTTACTATGTTACTATGTCTTCTTCTCATTGTCTGTCACTAGTAGATGCCTAAGCATGGCAGGCAGGTTCCCCCAGAAGTATCTTGCTGAAAAAGCAGCCAATACCGCACTTGCATAAATCTTGACAGGATTCGGCCCCTGCTGTAGAGGAATAGTTTTTTTGGAATGCTTTCTCCATCGCAACATCCTCCACGTCGTTAAATAAACTGAAGACTGGCAGATAAAGTTGAGTGGACACCTGGATCTTCGGGTTCAAGTTCGGGACCTGAACTAGACCCGAACTTGACCCCGTACCCGAACCCCATTAAAGTCAATGGGACCTGAACTTTTGAACTCTAAAATGGCTGTAAAATTGTAATGGAAAGGGCTAGAGGGCTGCAAATGGCATTAAAATGTGGTTCAGAGCATGGCAAGTGCTCTGTAAACAAATGTGTATAGGGAAATGACTTTAAATAACATAAAATACGTAAAAATAAAAAATTATAATCTTGATCTAGGAGGACGAGGTCCATATGGAGTAGGAGGTTAAGGACGCGGTGGATGTGGCGGTGTAGCTGGAAGCGGCGGTGGAGGAGGAGGTAGCCTACACTGCTTTTTGGTTTTAAATTTATTTTTATTTTTTTAAATTAGGGTCCACCCCAAAACATTGGGAAATATAACCTGTGATAACCCCCTCCAGTCATGCTAAACACACGTTTAGACAATACAATGGCTGCAGTGCAGGCCAGCACATCCAAGGCATAAAAGGCAAGCTCAGGCCATGAGACCCAGAAGTTGCAGGGGGCAGAACCATCAGTCAATTCGTGTAGGCATGTGCAAACATACTGCCCCACCATGTCGCACGTCCCCATGATGTTCACGATCCAATTGAATATCTGCTCTATCAACTTTCGAGGTTCTTTTCTACACCTACCATGTTGATCACGGTTAGCGGCGATTCAGGGTCCCACCCCGGTGAGGGAGCGTGAGAAAGAGAGACCACATCCAAGGGAGATGAATGGATGAAATTTAATTGTGATCGAGCGGAAATGTGGGAGAAGCTATTAAAATGAAAGAATTGAAGGAAAGGAGGGGGCGTGCGGCAATTACCCACTCCCGTCTCGGGGAGGTAGTGACGATAAATAACAATTCAGGACTCTTAAGATGTCCTGTTATTTGAATGATTAATTAAAAATTACAAGGAATGTCACTGTGGTATTTTGGATTAGGAAACGATAGACAGGAGAGGCCCTGCTGCTGCTTTGTTGACTCTAGATAACTTCTGCCTGATCGCACGTCCCTGTGACATCCACCATCCATTTGGATATCTTCTCTGTCAACTTTCGATGTTCTTTTCTGAGCCTACCATGTTGATTACGGTTATCGGCGAATCAGGTTTACACGCCGGAGAGGGAGCGAGAGAAAGTGAGACCACATTCAAGGGAGATCAATGGATAAAATATGGGAAAAGTTATTAAAGCAAAAGGATCGAAGGAAAGGACCAATTAAAGACAAATTTTAGAAATTTAAGTCCCTGTCAGCTATGCAGAGCAGGGGTTTTTCATCGCCAGAAATGGGTTAATATCACCCACCAATGGAACAGATTATTTTTTAAAATTTCTGTCCCTGTCACCTATGCAGAGCAGGGGTTTATTCACGTCAAAAATGGTAAAATGTCAACCCAAAAATGTAACAGACAAATTAGTGATTTTTTTTAACCTGTCTACTAGGTAAAGCAGTGGTACATCACACCCAAAAATTGGTAAATTTCACCAGAAAATGTAACAGACAAATTTGTGTATTTTTTTTAACCTGTATACTAGGTATAGCAGTGCTATATCACACCCAAAAATTTGTGAATTTCACCCGAAAATGTAACAGACCAATTAGTGAAATGGCATAAAATAAAATAAAATACGTACAAATTTTATACAAACCGGATTCCAAAAAAGTTGGGACACTAAACAAATTGTGAATAAAATATGAATGCAATGATGTGGAGATGGCAAATGTCAATATTTTATTTGTAATAGAACGTTGATGACAGATCAAACGTTTAATCCGAGTAAATGTATCATTTTAAAGGAAAAATACGTTGATTGCACTTTTCACGGTGTCAACAAAGTTGGGACAAGTAGCAATAAGAGGCTGGAAAAAGTAAATTTGAGCATAACAAAGAGCTGGAAGACCAATTAACACTAATTAGGTCAATTGGCAACATGATTGGGTATAAAAAGAGCTTCTCAGAGTGGCAGTGTCTCTCAGAAGCCAAGATGGGTAGAGGATCACCAATTCCCACAATGTTGCGCAGAAAGATAGTGGAGCAATATCAGAAAGGTGTTACCCAGCGAAAAATTGCAAAGACTTTGCATCTATCATCATCAACTGTGCATAACATCATCTGAAGATTCAGAGAATCTGGAACAATCTCTGTGCGTAAGGGTCAAGGCCGTAAAACCATACTGGATGCCCGTGATCTCCGGACCCTTAAACGACACTGCACCACAAACAGGAATGCTACCTGTAAAGGAAATCACAGAATGGGCTCAGGAATACTTCCAGAAACCATTGTCAGTGAATACAATCCACCGTGCCATCCGCCGTTGCCAGCTGAAACTCTACAGTGCAAAGAAGAAGCCATTTCTAAGCAAGATCCACAAGCTCAGGTGTTTTCACTGGGCCAGGGATCATTTAAAATGGAGTGTGGCAAAATGGAAGACTGTTCTGTGGTCAGACGAGTCACGATTCAAAGTTCTTTTTGGAAATCTGGGACGCCATGTCATCCGGACCAAAGAGGACAAGGACAACCCAAGTTGTTATCAACGCTCAGTTCAGAAGCCTGCATCTCTGATGGTATGGGGTTGCATGAGTGCGTGTGGCATGGGCAGCTTGCATGTCTGGAAAGGCACCATCAATGCAGAAAAATATATTCAGGTTCTAGAACAACATATGCTCCCATCCAGACATCATCTCTTTCAGGGAAGACCCTGCATTTTTCAACAAGATAATGCCAGACCACATTCTGCATCAATCACAACATCATTGCTGCGTAGGAGAAGGATCCGGGTACTGAAATGGCCAGTCTGCAGTCCAGATCTTTCACCTTTAGAGAACATTTGGCACATCATAAAGAGGAAGGTGCAACAAAGAAGGCCCAAGACGATTGAACAGTTAGAGGCCTGTATTAGACAAGAATAGGAGAGCATTCCTATTTCTAAACTTGAGAAACTGGTCTCCTCGGTCCCCAGATGTCTGTTGAGTGTTGTAAGAAGAAGGGGAGATGCCACACAGTGGTGAAAATGGCCTTGTCCCAACTTTTTGGGGATTTGTTGACACCATGAAATTCTGATTCAACATATTTTTCCCTTAAAATGGTACATTTTCTCAGTTTAAACTTTTGTTCCGTGATTTATGTTCTATTCTGAATAAAATATTAGAAGTTGGCACCTCCACATCATTGCATTCAGTTTTTATTCACGATTTGTATAGTGTACCAACTTTTTTGGAATCCGATTTGTAAAAGAAACGATTTATTAGGGTGGAGGTCCATATGGAGTAGGATTTTGAGGAGGCGGTGGACGTAGCGGTGTAAGAGGAGGACGAGGTAGTCAACACTGGTTGTAATTTTTTTTTTATTAGGGTACAGCCCAAAAGAGTGGGAAATATCAAAAATACAAGAATGAGCAATTGCGCTGTAGTATAACAATTGGTTAGTAAGGCCGGTATACATGTCTATTCTGCACAAGGTATGGAAAAGTCCTGTGGGATCCATTCCTGGTTCATTTTAATGAACATGAGCTTGTCCACATTGGCTGTGGACAGGCGGCTGCGCTTGTCTGTGATAACGCCCCCTGCTGTGTTAAACACACGTTCAGATAATACACTGGCTGCAGGGCAGGCCAGCACCTCCAAGGCGTAAAGGGCAAGCTCAGGCCATGTGCCCAATTTGGAGACCCAGAAGTTAAAGGGGGCAGACCCGTCATTCAGTACGTGTAGGTGTGTGCACACATACTGCTCCACCATATTGGTGAAATGCTGCCTCCTGCTAAGACGTTCCATATCAGCTGGTTGTGCTGGTTGTTGTGGCGTGCTGACAAAGCTTTTCCACATTTCGGACATTTCGGCCCTTCTGAGGCGCTGGTGGTGCCCTAGCTGCGTTGGCGACCTCTTCCTCCTCCTCTGCCTTCGCCTTATGCTTCCACTGTGCCCCCGCTGGCAGGTGGGAATGCCACCAGCAGCGTGTCTACCAGCGTGCGCTTGTACTCGCGCATCTTACGATCACGCTCCAGGACCTTGTCCTTGTATTGGGGATCCATCAGCGTGGCCAGCCAGTAATCAGCACAAGTTAGAATGTGGGCAACTCGGTGGTCATGTTCGGGTTCGGATCCGGGGTCCAAAAATCCTAAAATTCGGTACGAACCCGAACTTTATAGCTCAACCCTACTAAAGTAAAATTGTTATCCACTGAATGTCTAATATACCTCCAGCCACATAATCACTTGATCTTTTCTGTTAGGTGAATGCCTAATTATTGGTGCCTATAGTCAACTGGACTACATTAACATTGCTATCCACTGACCATCTAATATACCTCCAGCCACATAATCACTTGTTCTTTTCTGTCAGGTGAATGCCAAATTTTTGGGGCCTGTACTTCACTGGCCTACAGGAAAATTGTTATTCAGTGTCCGCCTAATGTACCTCCAGCAACATTATCACTAGTTCTTTTCTGTCAGGTGAATGCCTAATTTTTGGGGCCTGTACTCTACTATATTAGATGGTCAATGTTATCCACTGACCGTCTAATATACTTTCAGCCACATAATCACTTGTTCTTTTCTATCAGGTGAATGCTTAATTTTTGTGGCCTATACTCCACTGGCCTTCAGTAAAATTGTTATTCAGTGACCGCCTAATGTACCTCCAGCCACATAACCACTTGTTCCTTTCTGTCAGGTAAATGACATATTTTTTAATGGTCTGTACTCCACTGGCCCACTGTAAAATTGTTATCTACTGACCGTCTAATATACATTCATCCACATAATCAATTGTTCTTTTCTGTCTGGTAAATGCCAAATTTTGGGGGCCTATATTGGCCTATAGTAAAAATTTTTGCACTGATCGTCTAATATACCTCCAGCCACATAATCCCATTGTTCTCTTCTGTCAGTTGAATGCCTAATTTTTGGGGACTGTATTGGCCTACAGTAAAATTGTTATTCATTGACCGCCTAATGTACCTCCAGCCACATTATAACTTGTTCTTTTCTGTCAGGTGAATGCCAAAATTTAAATGGCCTGTACTCCACTGGCCTAAAGTAAAATTTTTATCCACTGCCCGTGCCCGTCTAATATACCTCCATTCACATAATCACTTTTTATTTTCTGTCAGGTGAATGCCTAATTTTTGGGGCCTATACTGGCCTACAGTTTAATTGTTATCCACTGAACATCTAATATACCTCCACCCACATAATCACTTGTTCTTTTCTGACAGTTAAATGCTTAATTATTGGGGCCTACACTCTTCCAGCCTACAGTAAATTTGTTATTCAGTGACCGACTAATGTACCTCTGGCCACATTATCACTTGTTCTTTTCTGTCAGGTGAATGCCTAATTTTTGTGGCCTATACTCCACTGGCATACAGTAAAATTGTTATTCAGTGACCTGCTAATGTACCTCTTGCCACATAATCACTTCTTCTTTTCTGTCAGGTGAATGCCTAATTTTTGTGGCCTATACTCCACTGGCATACAGTAAAATTGTTATTCAGTGACCTGCTAATGTACCTCTAGCCACATAATCACTTGTTCTTTTCTGTCAGGTGAATGCCCAATTTTTGTGGCCTATACTCCACTGGCATACAGCAAAATTGTTATTCAGAGACCTGCTAATATACCTCTAGCCACATAATCACTTGTTCTTTTCTGTCAATTAAATGCCAAATTTTTGGGGCCTTTACTGGCCTACAGTAAAATTGTTATCCACTGACCGTCTTATATACCTCCAGCCACATAATCACTTGTTATTTTCTGTCAGGTGAATGCGTAATTTTTGTGGCCTATACTCCACTGGCCTACAGTAAAATTGTTATTCAGTGACCGGCTAATGTACCTCTAGCCGCATAATCACTTGTTCTTTTCTGTCAGTTGAATGCCTAATCTCTGGGGCCTTTACTGGCCTACAGTAAAATTGTTATCCACTGAACATCTAATATATCTCCAGCCACATAATTACTTGTTCTTTTCTGAAAGGTGAATGCCTAATTTTTTAATTGTCTGTACTCCACTGGCCCACTGTAAGATTGTTATCCACTGACCGTCTAATATACCCTTATCCACATAATCACTTGTTCTTTTCTGACAGTTGAATGCTTAGTTATTGGGGGCTACACTTTGTCGGCCTACAGTAAAATCGTTATCCACTTACCATCTAATATACCTCCAGCCACCTAATCACTTGTTCTTTTCTGTCAGGTGAATGCCTAATTGTTGGGGCCTGTACTCCACTGGCCTACAAGAAAATTGTTATTCAGAAACCGCCTAATGTACCTCTAACTACATAATCACTTGTTCTTTTTAGTCAGGTGAATGCCAAATTTTTGGGGCCTGTACTCCACTGGCCTACAAGAAAATTGTTATTCAGAAACCGCCTAATGTACCTCTAACTACATAATCACTTGTTCTTTTTTGTCAGGTGAATGCCTAATTTTTGGGGCCCATACTCCACTGGCCTACAATTAAATTGTTATCCAATGACCTTTTAATATACCTTTATCCACATAATCACTTGTTTTTTTCTGTCAGGTGAATGCCTAATTTTTGCGGCCTATACTGGCCTACAGTTTAATTGTTATCAACTGAACATGTAATATACCTCCAGCCACATTATCACTTGTTCTTTTCTGTCAGGTTGATGCCTAATTTTTGGGCTCTTTACTGGCCTACAGTAAAATTGTTATCCACTGACTGTCTTACAGTCTTGTGAAAAAATTAGGACACCCTTTGAAAGCATGTGGTTTTTTGTAACATTTTTAATAAATGGTTATTTCATCTCCGTTTCAACAATACAGAGAGATTAAAGTAATCCGACTAAACAAAGAAAACTGAAGAAAAGTCTTTTCAAGATCTTCTGTAAATGTCATTCTACAAAAATGCCTATTCTAACTGAGGAAAAAGATAGGACACCCTTGCCCCTAATAGCGAGTGTTACCTCCTTTGGCTGAAATAACTGCAGTGAGACGGTTCTTGTAGCCATCTACCAGTCTTCGACATCGGTCTGAGGAAATTTTACCCCACTCCTCAATGCAGAACTTTTTCAGCTGTGAGATGTTTGAGGGGTTTCTTGCACGTACAGCCCTTTTCAAGTCACCCCACAGCATCTCAATGGGATTCAAATCTGGACTTTGACTTGGCCATTCCAGGACTCTCCATTTCTTATTTTTCAGCCAATCTTTGGTTGATTTACTAGTATGTTTTGGGTCATTGTCATGTTGCATGGTCCAGTTCCGCTTCAGCTTTAATTTTCTAACTGATGGTCTCACATGTTCTTCAAGCACCTTCTGATACACAGTAGAATTCATCGTGGATTCTATGATGGTGAGCTGACCAGGTCCTGCTGCAGCAAAGCAGCCCCAAACCATGACACTTCCACCTCCATGCTTCACAGTTGGTATGAGGTTCTTTTCTTGGAATGCTGTGTTTGGTTTACGCCAAACATGTCCTCTGCTGTTGTGTCCAAATAATTCAATTTTGGACTCATCTGTCCAAAGAACATTATTCCAGAAGTCCTGGTCTTTGTCAACTTTATCGCTGGCAAATGTCAGTCTGGCCTCGATGTTTCTCTTGGAAAGCAAAGGTTTCCTCCTTGCACACCTCCCATGCAAGTTAAACTTGTACAGTCTCTTTCTGATTGTAGAGGCATGTACTTCTACATCAACAGTAGCCAGAGCCTGCTGTAGTTCTCGAGATGACACTTTAGGGTTTTTGGATACCTCTTTTAGCATCTTGCGGTCTGCTCTTGGGGTGAACTTGCTGGGGCGACCAGTCCTGGGCATGTTGGCAGTTGTTTTGAAAGCCCTCCACTTGTAGACTATCTTCCGGACAGTGGAATGGCTGATTTCAAAATCTTTTGAGATCTTTTTAAATCCCTTCCCAGACTCATAAGCTGCTACAATCTTTTTTCTGAAGTCCTCTGACAGCTCTTTTGCTCTCACCATGGTGCTCACTCTCACTTCAACAGTCAGGAGCACACCAAACTAAATGTCTGAGGTTTAAATAGGGCAAGCCTCATTCAACATGCAGAGTAACAATCTACTAATTATGTGCACCTGGTGTGATATACCTGTGTGAGATCTGAGCCAATTTAAGAGGGAATACATGTGAGGGTGTCCTATCTTTTTCCTCAGTTAGAATAGGCATTTTTGTAGAATGACATTTACAGAAGATCTTGAAAAGACTTTTCTTCAGTTTTCTTTGTTTAGTTGGATTACTTTAATCTCTCTGTATTGTTGAAACGGAGATGAAATAACCATTTATTAAAAATGTTACAAAAAACCACATGCTTTCAAAGGGTGTCCTAATTTTTTCACATGACTGTATATGCCTCCCGCCTCATAATCACTTGTTCTTTTCTGTCAGGTGAATTCCTAATTATTAGGGCCTATACTCTACCGGCCTACAGTAAATTTGTTATTCAGTGACCACCTAATGTACCTCCAGCCACATAATCATTTGTTCTTTTCTGTCAGGTGAATGCCTAAGTTTTAAATTGTCTGTACTCCACTGGCCCACTGTAAAATTGTTATCCACTGACCGTCTAATATACCTCCATCCACATAATCACTTGTTCTTTTCTGTCAGGTTGATGCCTAATTTTTGGGCTCTTTACTGGCCTACAGTAAAATTGTTATCCACTGACTGTCTTATATGCCTCCCGCCACATAATCACTTGTTCTTTTCTGTCAGGTGAATTCCTAATTATTAGGGCCTATACTCTACCGGCCTACAGTAAATTTGTTATTCAGTGACCGCCTAATGTACCTCCAGCCACATAATCATTTGTTCTTTTCTGTCAGGTGAATGGCTAAGTTTTATATTGTCTGTACTCCACTGGCCCACTGTAAAATTGTTATCCACTGACCGTCTAATATACCTCCATCCACATAATCACTTGTTCTTTTCTGTCAGGTGAATGCCTAATTTTTGGGGCCTTTAATGGCCTACAGGAAAATTGTTATCTACTGAACATCTAATATACCTCCAGCCACATAATCATTTGTTCTTTTCAGTCAGTTGAATGCCTAATTTTAAAATTGTCTGTACTCCACTGGCCCACTGTAAAATTGTTATCCACTGACCGTCTAATATACCTCCAGCCACATAATCACTTGTTCTTTTCTATCAGGTGAATGCCTAATTGTTGGTGCCTATACTCAACTTTTTTACATTCAAATTGCTTTCCAATGACCATCTAATATACCTCCAGCCACATAATCACTTGTTCTATTCTGTCAGGTGAATGTCTAATTTTTGGGCCTGTACTCCACTGGCCTACAAAAAAATAGTTATTCAGTGACCGCCTAATGTACCTCTAAGCACATAATAACTTGTTCTTTTCTGTCAGGTGAATACCTAATTTTTGGGGCCCATACTCCACTGGCCTACAATTAAATTGTTAACCAATGACCGTTTAATATACCTTTATCCACATAATCACTTGTTCTTTTCTGTCAGGTGAATGCCTAATTTTTGTGGCCTATATTGGCCTACAATTTAATTGTTATCAACTGAACATCTAATATACCTCCAGCCACATAATTATTGTTATTCTTTTCTGACAGTTGAATGCCAAATTATTGGAGCCTACACTCTACTGGCCTACAGTAAATTTGTTATTCAGTGACCGCTTAATATACCTCCAGCCACATTATCACTTGTTCTTTTCTGTCAGGTGAATGACTAATTTTTAAATGGTCTGTACTCCACTTGCCCACTGAAAAATTGTTATCTACTGACCGTCTAATATACATTAATCCACATAATCACTTTTTCTTTTCTGTCGGGTTCATACCTTATTTTTGGGGCCTGTACTCCGGTGGCCTACAGTAAAATTGATTTCCACTGACCGTCTAATATACCTCCATTCACATAATCACTCTTTCTTTTCTGTCAGGTGAATGACTGATTTTTTGTGCCTATACTTGCCTACAGTAAAATTGTTATCCTCTGACCGTGTAATATACCTCCAGCCACATAATCACTTGTTCTTTTCTTTCAGGTGAATGGCTAATTATTGGGGTCTGTACTCCACTGGCCTACAGTAAAATTGTTATTTATTGACCGCCTACAGTACCTCCTCTAGCCACATAATCATTCTTTCTTTTCTGTCAGATGAATGCCTAATTTTTGGGGCCTTTACTGGCCTACAGTAAAATTGTTATCCAATGACCGTCTAATATACCTTCAGCCACATAATTACTTGTTCTTTTCTGTCAGGTAAATGCCTACTTTTTGGGGCCTTTACTCCAGTGGCCTAAAGGAAAATTGTTAGTCTGTGACCGCCTAATGTACCTTAAGCCACATAATCACTTGTTCTTTTCTGTCGGGTGCATGCCTTATTTTTGGGGCCTGTACTCCGGTGGCCTACAGTACCTCCTCTAGCCACATAATCATTCTTTCTTTTCTGTCAGATGAATGCCTAATTTTTGGGGCCTTTACTGGCTTACAGTAAAATTGTTATTCACTGACCATTTAATATACCTCCAGCCACATAATTACTTGTTCTTTTTTCTCAGGTGAATGCCTAATTTTTGGGTCTGTACTCCACTAGCCTACAGTAAAATTGTTTTTCAGTGACCGCCTAATGTACCTGCAGCCACATTATCACTTGTTCTCTTCTGTCAGGTGAATGCCTAATTTTTGGGGCCTGTACTGCCTTACAGTACAATTGTAATCCACTGATTGTCTAATATACCTCCAGCCACATAATAACTTGTTCTTTTCTGTCAGGTGCATGCCTAATTTTGGGGCCTGTACTCTACTGGCCTACAGTAACATTTTTATCCACTGACTGTCTATTATACCTCTAGCCACATAATCACTTGTTCTTTTCTGTCAGGTGAATGCCTAATTCTTGGGGCCTGTACTGGCCTACCGTAAAATTGTTATGCATTGACTGTCTAATAAACCTCCAGCCACATAATCATTTGTTCTTTTCTGTCAGGTGAATGCCAAATTTTTGGGGCCAGTACTGGCCTACAGCAAAATTGTTATCCACTGACCGTCTAATATACCTACAGCCACATAATCACTTGTTGTTTTCTGTCAGGTGAATGCCATATTTTTGGGGCCTGTACTCCCGTTGCCTAAAATACAATTTTACTAGGCTCCATCAGGGCACATTTTTGAGTGTTTCCCTTTAAGACGCATAAAATTAAAAATTAAAATACATATTTTTTGTGGGAATTTTTGCCATTGATCCCCTCCTATATGTCATGTATGTCATGTATGTCACTGTCCATGTTGTGGGACTATTTGTGCACTTCTAGTAAGTATTTAGTGACTGCTAGGCATGAGCGAACCAGAACTGTATAGTTCGGGTTCGTACCGAATTTTGGGGTGTCCGTGACACGGACCCGAACCCGAACATTTTCGTAAAAGTCCGGGTTCGGGTTCGGTGCTCTCTTGGCGCTTTTTGAAAGGCTGCAAAGCAGCCAATCAACAAGCGTCATACTACTTGCCCCAAGAGGCCATCACAGCCTTGCCTACTATTGGCATGGCTGTGATTGGCCAGTGCAGCATGTGACCCAGCCTCTATATAAGCTTGGGTCACGTTGCGCTGCACGTCACTCTGCTGATTCAAGCATAGGGAGAGGTTGCAGCTGCGACGTTAGGGCGAGATTAGGCAGATTAACTCCTCCAAAAGACTTCATTCTGTGATCGATCTGCAGCTGTGGATCATTGAAGTGCTAATATTGACTTGCTAACTTTTTTGAGGCTGCCCAGAGCGTTTTTAGATCACTTTTTTTCTGGGGTGATCGGCGGCCATTTTGTGACTTGTGGTGCGCCAGCACAAGCTATCACCAAGTGTATTTAACCATCAATAGTGTGGTTATTTTGTGCTATATCCTACATCAGCTGCAGGCTGAGCCTGTGTCACCGAAGTGCTTTTAACCATCAACAGTCTGGTTATTTTTTGGCCATATACTACATCTGGTGCAGGATGAGCCTGTGTCACCCAAGTGCATTTAACCATCAACAGTGTGGTTATTTTTTGGCCATATACTACATCAGGGGCAAGTTGAGCCTGTCACCCAGCGCCTAAAAAATAGACCTGACATTTCTATTCAACCAAATCTGTACTGTTTAGCTGGTCAAGTTATTTGTAGTGACCGTAAAAGCACACTTTTTGTTCTGGGTTGAAAAACTATTCCCAAATTTGCCATTCTCAAAATAACTAGTTTCTGGTATATGAGGCCTACTTGAAATCTATCCCAAAAAGGATATCTTACATTGAAGGTGCTGATAGTGTCATTCAGAAAAACCTAAGACACACGCTACCGTGCAGATAGAAGTCTGATTCTGTGAATAAACCTATACCTGTCACACAGCGCAAAAAAAAAACAGGCCTGACATTTCTATTCAACCAAATCTGTAGTGTTTTAGCTGGTCAAGTTATTTGTAGTGACCGTAAAAGCAGACTTTTTGTTCTGGGTTAAAAAACTATTCCCAAATTTGCCATTCTCAAAATAACTTGTTTCTGGTATATGAGGCCTACTTGAGATCTATCCCAAAAAGGATATCTTACATTGAAGGTGCTGATAGTGTCATTCAGAAAAACCTAAGACACACGCTACCGTGCAGATAGAAGTCTAATTCTGTGATTAAACCTATACCTGTCACATAGCGCAAAAAAAAAACAGGCCTGACATTTCTATTCAACCAAATCTGTAGTGTTTTAGCTGGTCAAGTTATTTGTAGTGACCGTAAAAGCAGACTTTTTGTTCTGGGTTGAAAAACTATTCCCAAATTTGCCATTCTCAAAATTACTAGTTTCAGGTATATGAGGCCTACTTGAAATCTATCCCAAAAAGGATATCTTACATTTAAGGTGCTGATAGTGTCATTCAGAAAAACCTAAGACACACGCTACCGTGCAGATAGAAGTCTGATTCTGTGATTAAACCTATACCTGTCACACAGCGCAAAAAAAAACAGGCCTGACATTTCTATTCAACCAAATCTGTACTGTTTTAGCTGGTCAAGTTATTTGTAGTGACCGTAAAAGCAGACTTTTTGTTCTGGGTTGAAAAACTATTCCCAAATTTGCCATTCTCAAAATAACTAGTTTCTGGTATTTGAGGCCTACTTGAAATCTATCCCAAAAAGGATATCTTACATTGAAGGTGCTGATAGTGTCATTCAGAAAAACCTAAGACACACGCTACCGTGCAGATAGAAGTCTGATTCTGTGATTAAACCTATACCTGTCACACAGCGCAAAAAAAAAAACAGGCCTGACATTTCTATTCAACCAAATCTGTACTGTTTTAGCTGGTCAAGTTATTTGTAGTGACCGTAAAAGCAGACTTTTTGTTCTGGGTTGAAAAACTATTCCCAAATTTGCCATTCTCAAAATAACTAGTTTCTGGTATTTGAGGCCTACTTGAAATCTATCCCAAAAAGGATATCTTACATTGAAGGTGCTGATAGTGTCATTCAGAAAAACCTAAGACACACGCTACCGTGCAGATAGAAATCTGATTCTGTGATTAAACCTATACCTGTCACACAGCGCAAAAAAAAAACAGGCCTGACATTTCTATTCAACCAAATCTGTACTGTTTTAGCTGGTCAAGTTATTTGTAGTGACCGTAAAAGCAGACTTTTTGTTCTGGGTTGAAAAACTATTCCCAAATTTGCCATTCTCAAAATAACTAGTTTCTGGTATATGAGGCCTACTTGAAATCTATCCCAAAAAGGATATCTTACATTGAAGGTGCTGATAGTGTCATTCAGAAAAACCTAAGACACACGCTACCGTGCAGATAGAAGTCTAATTCTCTGATTAAACCTATACCTGTCACATAGCGCAAAAAAAAAAACAGGCCTGACATTTCTATTCAACCAAATCTGTAGTGTTTTAGCTGGTCAAGTTATTTGTAGTGACCGTAGAAGCAGACTTTTTGTTCTGGGTTGAAAAACTATTCCCAAATTTGCCATTCTCAAAATAACTAGTTTCTGGTATATGAGGCCTACTTGAAATCTATCCCAAAAAGGATATGTTACATTGAAGGTGCTGATAGTGTCATTCAGAAAAACCTAAGACACACGCTACCGTGCAGATAGAAGTCTGATTCTGTGATTAAACCTATACCTGTCACACAGCGCAAAAAAAAACAGGCCTGACATTTCTATTCAACCAAATCTGTACTGTTTTAGCTGGTCAAGTTATTTGTAGTGACCGTAAAAGCAGACTTTTTGTTCTGGGTTGAAAAACTATTCCCAAATTTGCCATTCTCAAAATTACTAGTTTCAGGTATATGAGGCCTACTTGAAATCTATCCCAAAAAGGATATCTTACATTGAAGGTGCTGATAGTGTCATTCAGAAAAACCTAAGACACACGCTACCGTGCAGATAGAAGTCTGATTCTGTGATTAAACCTATACCTGTCACACAGCGCAAAAAAAAACAGGCCTGACATTTCTATTGAACCAAATCTGTACTGTTTTAGCTGGTCAAGTTATTTGTAGTGACCGTAAAAGCAGACTTTTTGTTCTGGGTTGAAAAACTATTCCCAAATTTGCCATTCTCAAAATAACTAGTTTCTGGTATTTGAGGCCTACTTGAAATCTATCCCAAAAAGGATATCTTACATTGAAGGTGCTGATAGTGTCATTCAGAAAAACCTAAGACACACGCTACCGTGCAGATAGAAGTCTGATTCTGTGATTAAACCTATACCTGTCACACAGCGCAAAAAAAAAACAGGCCTGACATTTCTATTCAACCAAATCTGTACTGTTTTAGCTGGTCAAGTTATTTGTAGTGACCGTAAAAGCAGACTTTTTGTTCTGGGTTGAAAAACTATTCCCAAATTTGCCATTCTCAAAATTACTAGTTTCAGGTATATGAGGCCTACTTGAAATCTATCCCAAAAAGGATATCTTACATTGAAGGTGCTGATAGTGTCATTCAGAAAAACCTAAGACACACGCTACCGTGCAGATAGAAGTCTGATTCTGTGATTAAACCTATACCTGTCACACAGCGCAAAAAAAAAACAGGCCTGACATTTCTATTGAACCAAATCTGTACTGTTTTAGCTGGTCAAGTTATTTTTAGTGACCGTAAAAGCAGACTTTTTGTTCTGGGTTGAAAAACTATTCCCAAATTTGCCATTCTCAAAATAACTAGTTTCTGGTATTTGAGGCCTACTTGAAATCTATCCCAAAAAGGATATCTTACATTGAAGGTGCTGATAGTGTCATTCAGAAAAACCTAAGACACACGCTACCGTGCAGATAGAAGTCTGATTCTGTGATTAAACCTATACCTGTCACACAGCGCAAAAAAAAACAGGCCTGACATTTCTATTCAACCAAATCTGTACTGTTTTAGCTGGTCAAGTTTTTTGTAGTGACCGATAAAGCAGACTTTTTGTTCTGGGTTGAAAAACTATTCCCAAATTTGCCATTCTCAAAATAACTAGTTTCTGGTATTTGAGGCCTACTTGAAATCTATCCCAAAAAGGATATTTTACATTGAAGGTGCTGATAGTGTCATTCAAAAAAACCTAAGACACACGCTACCGTGCAGATAGAAGTCTGATTCTGTGATTAAACCTATACCTGTCACATAGCGCAAAAAAAAAACAGGCCTGACATTTCTATTCAACCAAATCTGTACTGTTTTATCTGGTCAAGTTATTTGTAGTCACCGTAAAAGCACATTTTTTGTTCTGGGTTGAAAAACTATTCCCAAATTTGCCATTCTCAAAATAACTAGTTTCTGGTATATGAGGCCTACTTGAAATCTATCCCAAAAAGGATATCTTACATTGAAGGTGCTGATAGTGTCATTCAGAAAAACCTAAGACACACGCTACCGTGCAGATAGAAGTCTAATTCTGTGATTAAACCTATACCTGTCACATAGCGCAAAAAAAAAAACAGGCCTGACATTTCTATTCAACCAAATCTGTAGTGTTTTAGCTGGTCAAGTTATTTGTAGTGACCGTAAAAGCAGACTTTTTGTTCTGGGTTGAAAAACTATTCCCAAATTTGCCATTCTCAAAATAACTAGTTTCTGGTATATGAGGCCTACTTGAAATCTATCCCAAAAAGGATATCTTACATTGAAGGTGCTGATAGTGTCATTCAGAAAAACCTAAGACACACGCGACCGTGCAGATATAAGTCTGATTCTGTGATTAAACCTATACCTGTCACACAGCGCAAAAAAAAACAGGCCTGACATTTCTATTCAACCAAATCTGTAGTGTTTTAGCTGGTCAAGTTATTTGTAGTGACCGTAAAAGCAGACTTTTTGTTCTGGGTTGAAAAACTATTCCCAAATTTGCCATTCTCAAAATTACTAGTTTCAGGTATATGAGGCCTACTTGAAATCTATCCCAAAAAGGATATCTTACATTGAAGGTGCTGATAGTGTCATTCAGAAAAACCTAAGACACACGCTACCGTGCAGATAGAAGTCTGATTCTGTGATTAAACCTATACCTGTCACACAGCGCAAAAAAAAACAGGCCTGACATTTCTATTCAACCACATCTGTACTGTTTTAGCTGGTCAAGTTATTTGTAGTGACCGTAAAAGCAGACTTTTTGTTCTGGGTTGAAAAACTATTCCCAAATTTGCCATTCTCAAAATAACTAGTTTCTGGTATTTGAGGCCTACTTGAAATCTATCCCAAAAAGGATATCTTACATTGAAGGTGCTGATAGTGTCATTCAGAAAAACCTAAGACACACGCTACCGTGCAGATAGAAGTCTGATTCTGTGATTAAACCTATACCTGTCACATAGCGCAAAAAAAAACCAGGCCTGACATTTCTATTCAACCAAATCTGTACTGTTTTATCTGGTCAAGTTATTTGTAGTGACCGTAAAAGCACATTTTTTGTTCTAGGTTGAAAAACTATTCCCAAATTTGCCATTCTCAAAATAACTAGTTTCTGGTATATGAGGCCTACTTGAAATCTATCCCAAAAAGGATATCTTACATTGAAGGTGCTGATAGTGTCATTCAGAAAAACCTAAGACACACGCTACCGTGCAGATAGAAGTCTAATTCTGTGATTAAACCTATACCTGTCACATAGCGCAAAAAAAAAAACAGGCCTGACATTTCTATTCAACCAAATCTGTAGTGTTTTAGCTGGTCAAGTTATTTGTAGTGATCGTAAAAGCAGACTTTTTGTTCTGGGTTGAAAAACTATTCCCAAATTTGCCATTCTCAAAATAACTAGTTTCTGGTATTTGAGGCCTACTTGAAATCTATCCCAAAAAGGATATCTTACATTGAAGGTGCTGATAGTGTCATTCAGAAAAACCTAAGACACACGCTACCGTGCAGATAGAAGTCTGATTCTGTGATTAAACCTATACCTGTCACACAGCGCAAAAAAAAACAGGCCTGACATTTCTATTCAACCAAATCTGTACTGTTTTAGCTGGTCAAGTTTTTTGTAGTGACCGATAAAGCAGACTTTTTGTTCTGGGTTGAAAAACTATTCCCAAATTTGCCATTTTCAAAATAACTAGTTTCTGGTATTTGAGGCCTACTTGAAATCTATCCCAAAAAGGATATTTTACATTGAAGGTGCTGATAGTGTCATTCAAAAAAACCTAAGACACACGCTACCGTGCAGATAGAAGTCTGATTCTGTGATTAAACCTATACCTGTCACATAGCGCAAAAAAAAAACAGGCCTGACATTTCTATTCAACCAAATCTGTACTGTTTTATCTGGTCAAGTTATTTGTAGTCACCGTAAAAGCACATTTTTTGTTCTGGGTTGAAAAACTATTCCCAAATTTGCCATTCTCAAAATAACTAGTTTCTGGTATATGAGGCCTACTTGAAATCTATCCCAAAAAGGATATCTTACATTGAAGGTGCTGATAGTGTCATTCAGAAAAACCTAAGACACACGCTACCGTGCAGATAGAAGTCTGATTCTGTGATTAAACCTATACCTGTCACACAGCGCAAAAAAAAACAGGCCTGACATTTCTATTGAACCAAATCTGTACTGTTTTAGCTGGTCAAGTTATTTGTAGTGACCGTAAAAGCAGACTTTTTGTTCTGGGTTGAAAAACTATTCCCAAATTTGCCATTCTCAAAATAACTAGTTTCTGGTATTTGAGGCCTACTTGAAATCTATCCCAAAAAGGATATCTTACATTGAAGGTGCTGATAGTGTCATTCAGAAAAACCTAAGACACACGCTACCGTGCAGATAGAAGTCTGATTCTGAGATTAAACCTATACCTGTCACACAGCGCAAAAAAAAACAGGCCTGACATTTCTATTCAACCAAATCTGTACTGTTTTAGCTGGTCAAGTTATTTGTAGTGACCGTAAAAGCAGACTTTTTGTTCTGGGTTGAAAAACTATTCCCAAATTTGCCATTCTCAAAATTACTAGTTTCAGGTATATGAGGCCTACTTGAAATCTATCCCAAAAAGGATATCTTACATTGAAGGTGCTGATAGTGTCATTCAGAAAAACCTAAGACACACGCTACCGTGCAGATAGAAGTCTGATTCTGTGATTAAACCTATACCTGTCACACAGCGCAAAAAAAAAACAGGCCTGACATTTCTATTCAACCAAATCTGTACTGTTTTAGCTGGTCAAGTTATTTGTAGTGACCGTAAAAGCAGACTTTTTGTTCTGGGTTGAAAAACTATTCCCAAATTTGCCATTCTCAAAATAACTAGTTTCTGGTATTTGAGGCCTACTTGAAATCTATCCCAAAAAGGATATCTTACATTGAAGGTGCTGATAGTGTCATTCAGAAAAACCTAAGACACACGCTACCGTGCAGATAGAAGTCTGATTCTGTGATTAAACCTATACCTGTCACATAGCGCAAAAAAAAAACAGGCCTGACATTTCTATTCAACCAAATCTGTACTGTTTTATTTGGTCAAGTTATTTGTAGTGACCGTAAAAGCACATTTTTTGTTCTGGGTTGAAAAACTATTCCCAAATTTGCCATTCTCAAAATAACTAGTTTCTGGTATATGAGGCCTACTTGAAATCTATCCCAAAAAGGATATCTTACATTGAAGGTGCTGATAGTGTCATTCAGAAAAACCTAAGACACACGCTACCGTGCAGATAGAAGTCTAATTCTGTGATTAAACCTATACCTGTCACATAGGGCAAAAAAAAAAACAGGCCTGACATTTCTATTCAACCAAATCTGTAGTGTTTTAGCTGGTCAAGTTATTTGTAGTGACCGTAAAAGCAGACTTTTTGTTCTGGGTTGAAAAACTATTCCCAAATTTGCCATTCTCAAAATAACTAGTTTCTGGTATATGAGGCCTACTTGAAATCTATCCCAAAAAGGATATCTTACATTGAAGGTGCTGATAGTGTCATTCAGAAAAACCTAAGACACACGCTACCGTGCAGATAGAAGTCTGATTCTGTGATTAAACCTATACCTGTCACACAGCGCAAAAAAAAACAGGCCTGACATTTCTATTCAACCAAATCTGTAGTGTTTTAGCTGGTCAAGTTATTTGTAGTGACCGTAAAAGCAGACTTTTTGTTCTGGGTTGAAAAACTATTCCCAAATTTGCCATTCTCAAAATAACTAGTTTCTGGTATTTGAGGCCTACTTGAAATCTATCCCAAAAAGGATATCTTACATTGAAGGTGCTGATAGTGTCATTCAAAAAAACCTAAGACACACGCTACCGTGCAGATAGAAGTCTGATTCTGTGATTAAACCTATACCTGTCACATAGCGCAAAAAAAAAACAGGCCTGACATTTCTATTCAACCAAATCTGTACTGTTTTATCTGGTCAAGTTATTTGTAGTCACCGTAAAAGCACATTTTTTGTTCTGGGTTGAAAAACTATTCCCAAATTTGCCATTCTCAAAATAACTAGTTTCTGGTATATGAGGCCTACTTGAAATCTATCCCAAAAAGGATATCTTACATTGAAGGTGCTGATAGTGTCATTCAGAAAAACCTAAGACACACGCTACCGTGCAGATAGAAGTCTGATTCTGTGATTAAACCTATACCTGTCACACAGCGCAAAAAAAAAACAGGCCTGACATTTCTATTCAACCAAATCTGTACTGTTTTAGCTGGTCAAGTTATTTGTAGTGACCGTAAAAGCAGACTTTTTGTTCTGGGTTGAAAAACTATTCCCAAATTTGCCATTCTCAAAATAACTAGTTTCTGGTATATGAGGCCTACTTGAAATCTATCCCAAAAAGGATATCTTACATTGAAGGTGCTGATAGTGTCATTCAGAAAAACCTAAGACACACGCTACCGTGCAGATAGAAGTCTGATTCTGTGATTAAACCTATACCTGTCACACAGCGCAAAAAAAAACAGGCCTGACATTTCTATTCAACCAAATCTGTACTGTTTTAGCTGGTCAAGTTATTTGTAGTGACCGTAAAAGCAGACTTTTTGTTCTGGGTTGAAAAACTATTCCCAAATTTGCCATTCTCAAAATAACTAGTTTCTGGTATATGAGGCCTACTTGAAATCTATCCCAAAAAGGATATCTTACATTGAAGGTGCTGATAGTGTCATTCAGAAAAACCTAAGACACACGCTACCGTGCAGATAGAAGTCTGATTCTGTGATTAAACCTATACCTGTCACACAGCGCAAAAAAAAACAGGCCTGACATTTCTATTCAACCAAATCTGTACTGTTTTAGCTGGTCAAGTTATTTGTAGTGACCGTAAAAGCAGACTTTTTGTTCTGGGTTGAAAAACTATTCCCAAATTTGCCATTCTCAAAATAACTAGTTTCTGGTATTTGAGGCCTACTTGAAATCTATCCCAAAAAGGATATCTTACATTGAAGGTGCTGATAGTGTCATTCAGAAAAACCTAAGACACACGCTACCGTGCAGATAGAAGTCTGATTCTGTGATTAAACCTATACCTGTCACATAGCGCAAAAAAAAAAACAGGCCTGACATTTCTATTCAACCAAATCTGTACTGTTTTAGCTGGTCAAGTTATTTGTAGTGACCGTAAAAGCACATTTTTGTTCTGGGTTGAAAAACTATTCCCAAATTTGCCATTCTCAAAATAACTAGTTTCTGGTATATGAGGCCTACTTGAAATCTATCCCAAAAAGGATATCTTACATTGAAGGTGCTGATAGTGTCATTCAGAAAAACCTAAGACACACGTTACCGTGCAGATAGAAGTCTGATTCTGTGATTAAACCTATACCTGTCACACAGCGCAAAAAAAAAACAGGCCTGACATTTCTATTCAACCAAATCTGTACTGTTTTAGCTGGTCAAGTTATTTGTAGTGACCGTAAAAGCAGACTTTTTGTTCTGGGTTAAAAAACTATTCCCAAATTTGCCATTCTCAAAATTACTAGTTTCAGGTATATGAGGCCTACTTGAAATCTATCCCAAAAAGGATATCTTACATTGAAGGTGCTGATAGTGTCATTCAGAAAAACCTAAGACACACGCTACCGTGCAGATAGAAGTCTGATTCTGTGATTAAACCTATACCTGTCACACAGCGCAAAAAAAAAACAGGCCTGACATTTCTATTCAACCAAATCTGTACTGTTTTAGCTGGTCAAGTTATTTGTAGTGACCGTAAAAGCAGACTTTTTGTTCTGGGTTGAAAAACTATTCCCAAATTTGCCATTCTCAAAATAACTAGTTTCTGGTATTTGAGGCCTACTTGAAATCTATCCCAAAAAGGATATCTTACATTGAAGGTGCTGATAGTGTCATTCAGAAAAACCTAAGACACACGCTACCGTGCAGATAGAAGTCTGATTCTGTGATTAAACCTATACCTGTCACACAGCGCAAAAAAAAACAGGCCTGACATTTCTATTCAACCAAATCTGTACTGTTTTAGCTGGTCAAGTTTTTTGTAGTGACCGATAAAGCAGACTTTTTGTTCTGGGTTGAAAAACTATTCCCAAATTTGCCATTCTCAAAATAACTAGTTTCTGGTATTTGAGGCCTACTTGAAATCTATCCCAAAAAGGATATTTTACATTGAAGGTGCTGATAGTGTCATTCAAAAAAACCTAAGACACACGCTACCGTGCAGATTGAAGTCTGATTCTGTGATTAAACCTATACCTGTCACATAGCGCAAAAAAAAAACAGGCCTGACATTTCTATTCAACCAAATCTGTACTGTTTTATCTGGTCAAGTTATTTGTAGTGACCGTAAAAGCACATTTTTTGTTCTGGGTTGAAAAACTATTCCCAAATTTGCCATTCTCAAAATAACTAGTTTCTGGTATATGAGGCCTACTTGAAATCTATCCCAAAAAGGATATCTTACATTGAAGGTGCTGATAGTGTCATTCAGAAAAACCTAAGACACACGCTACCGTGCAGATAGAAGTCTAATTCTGTGATTAAACCTATACCTGTCACATAGCGCAAAAAAAAAAACAGGCCTGACATTTCTATTCAACCAAATCTGTAGTGTTTTAGCTGGTCAAGTTATTTGTAGTGACCGTAAAAGCAGACTTTTTGTTCTGGGTTGAAAAACTATTCCCAAATTTGCCATTCTCAAAATAACTAGTTTCTGGTATATGAGGCCTACTTGAAATTTATCCCAAAAAGGATATCTTACATTGAAGGTGCTGATAGTGTCATTCAGAAAAACCTAAGACACACGCTACCGTGCAGATAGAAGTCTGATTCTGTGATTAAACCTATACCTGTCACACAGCGCAAAAAAAAACAGGCCTGACATTTCTATTCAACCAAATCTATACTGTTTTAGCTGGTCAAGTTATTTGTAGTGACCGTAAAAGCAGACTTTTTGTTCTGGGTTGAAAAACTATTACCAAATTTGCCATTCTCAAAATAACTAGTTTCTGGTATTTGAGGCCTACTTGAAATCTAACCCAAAAAGGATATCTTAGATTGAAGGTGCTGATAGTGTCATTCAGAAAAACCTAAGACACACGCTACCGTGCAGATAGAAGTCTGATTCTGTGATTAAACCTATACCTGTCACACAGCGCAAACAAAAACAGGCCTGACATTTCTATTCAACCAATTCTGTACTGTTTTAGCTGGTCAAGTTATTTGTAGTGACTGTAAAAGCAGACTTTTTGTTCTGGGTTGAAAAACTATTCCCAAATTTGCCATTCTCAAAATAACTAGTTTCTGGTATTTGAGGCCTACTTGAAATCTATCCCAAAAAGGATATCTTACATTGAAGGTGCTGATAGTGTCATTCAGAAAAACCTAAGACACACGCTACCGTGCAGATAGAAGTCTGATTCTGTGATTAAACCTATACCTGTCACATAGCGCAAAAAAAAAACAGGCCTGACATTTCTATTCAACCAAATCTGTACTGTTTTATCTGGTCAAGTTATTTGTAGTGACCGTAAAAGCACATTTTTTGTTCTGGGTTGAAAAACTATTCCCAAATTTGCCATTCTCAAAATTGTGGTGAACGGGAACAATGAGGAAAACATCTAATAAGGGACGCGGACGTGGACATGGTCGTGGTGGTGTTAGTGGACCCTCTGGTGCTGGGAGAGGACGTGGCCGTTCTGCCACAGCCACACGTCCTAGTGAATCAACTACCTCAGGTCCCAGTAGCCAGCAGAATTTACAGCAATATTTGGTGGGGCTAAATGCCGTTCTAAGGATGGTAAGGACTGAGCAGGTACAGGCATTAGTCAATTGGGTGGCCGACAGTGGATCCAGCACGTTCACATTATTTTCCACCCAGTCTTCTGCAGAAAGCGCACAGATGGCGCATGAAAACCAAGCCCATCGGTCTGTCACATCACCCCCATGCATATCAGGGAAACTGTCTGAGCCTCAAGTTATGCAGCAGTCTCTTATGCTGTTTGAAGACTCTGCTGCCAGGGTTTCCCAAGGGCATCCACCTAGCCCTTCCCCAGGGGTGGAAGAGATAGAATGCACTAACGCACAACCACTTATTTTTCCTGATGATGAGGACATGGGAATACCACCTCAGCACGTCTCTGATGATGACGAAACACAGGTGCCAACTGCTGCGTCTTTCTGCAGTGTGCAGACTGAACAGGAGGTCAGGGATCAAGACTGGGTGGAAGACGATGCAGGTGACGATGAGGTCCTAGACCCCACATGGAATGAAGGTCGTGCCACTGACTTTCACAGTTCGGAGGAAGAGGCAGTGGTGAGACCGAGCCAACAGCGTAGCAAAAGAGGGAGCAGTGGGCAAAATCAGAACACCCGCCGCCAAGAGACTCCGCCTGCTACTGACCGCCGCCATCTGGGACCGAGCACCCCAAAGTCAGCTTCAAGGAGTTCCCTGGCATGGCACTTCTTCAAACAATGTGCTGATGACAAGACCCGAGTGGTTTGCACGCTGTGCCATCAGAGTCTGAAGCGAGGCATTAACGTTCTGAACCTTAGCACAACCTGCATGACCAGGCACCTGCATGCAAAGCATGAACTGCAGTGGAGTAAACACCTTAAAAACAAGGAAGTCACTCAGGCTCCCCCTGCTACCTCTTCTGCTGCTGCCGCCTCGGCCTCTTCTGCTGCTGCCGCCTCGGCCTCTTCTGCTGCTGCTGCCGCCGCCTCGGCCTCTTCCTCTGCCTCTGGAGGAACGTTGGCACCTGCCGCCCAGCAAACATGGGATGTACCACCAACACCACCACCTGCGTCACCAAGCATCTCAACCATGTCACACGGCAGCGTTCAGCTCTCCATCTCACAAACATTTGAGAGAAAGCGTAAATTCCCACCTAGCCACCCTCGATCCCTGGCCCTGAATGCCAGCATTTCTAAACTACTGGCCTATGAAATGCTGTCATTTAGGCTGGTGGACACACACAGCTTCAAACAGCTCATGTCACTTGCTGTCCCACAGTATGTTGTTCCCAGCCGCCACAACTTCTCCAAGAGAGCCGTGCCTTCCCTGCACAAACAAGTGTCCGATAAAATCAAGTGTGCACTGCGCAACGCCATCTGTGGCAAGGTCCACCTAACCACAGATACGTGGACCAGTAAGCACGGCCAGGGACGCTATATCTCCCTAACTGCACACTGGGTAAATGTAGTGGCGGCTGGGCCACAGGCGGAGAGCTGTTTGGCGCACGTCCTTCCGCCGCCAAGGATCGCAGGGCAACATTCTTTACCTCCTGTCTCCTCCTCCTCCTACTCAGCTTCCTCCTCCTCTTCTTCCACCTGCTCATCCAGTCAGCCACACACCTTCACCACCAACTTCAGCACAGCCCGGGGTAAACGTCAGCAGGCCATTCTGAAACTCATATGTTTGGGGGACAGGCCCCACACCGCACAGGAGTTGTGGCGGGGTATAGAACAACAGACCGACGAATGGTTGCTGACGGTGAGCCTCAAGCCCGGCCTGGTGGTGTGCGATAATAGGCGAAATCTCGTTGCAGCTCTGGGACTAGCCGGTTTGACGCACATCCCTTGCCTGGCGCATGTGCTGAATTTGGTGGTGCAGAAGTTCATTCGCAACTACCCCGACATGTCAGAGCTGCTGCATAAAGTGCGGGCCGTCTGTTCGCACTTCCGGCGTTCACACCCTGCCGCTGCTCGCCTGTCTGCGCTACAGCGTAACTTCGGCCTTCCGGCTCACTGCCTCATATGCGACGTACCCACCAGGTGGAACTCCACCTTGCATATGCTGGACAGACTGTGCGAGCAGCAGCAGGCCATAGTGGAGTTTCAGCTGCAGCACGCACGGGTCAGTCGCACTGCGGATCAGACACACTTCACCACCAATGACTGGGCCTCCATGCGAGACCTGTGTGCCCTGTTGCGTTGTTTCGAGTACTCCACCAACATGGCCAGTGGCGATGACGCCGTTATCAGCGTTACAATACCACTTCTATGTCTCCTTGAGAAAACACTTAGGGCGATGATGGAAGAGGAGGTGGCCCAGGAGGAAGAGGAGGAAGAGGGGTCATTTTTAGCACTTTCAGGCCAGTCTCTTCGAAGTGACTCAGAGGGAGGTTTTTTGCAACACCAGAGGCCAGGTACAAATGTGGCCAGACAGGGCCCACTACTGGAGGACGAGGAGGACGAGGATGAGGAGGAGGTGGAGGAGGATGAGGATGAAGCATGTTCACAGCGGGGTGGCACCCAAAGCAGCTCGGGCCCATCACTGGTGCGTGGCTGGGGGGGAAACTCAGGACGATGACTATACGCCTCCCACAGAGGACAGCTTGTCCTTACCTCTGGGCAGCCTGGCACACATGAGCGACTACATGCTGCAGTGCCTGCGCAACGACAGCAGAGTTGCCCACATTTTAACGTGTGCGGACTACTGGGTTGCCACCCTGCTGGATCCCCGGTACAAAGACAATGTGCCCACCTTACTTCCTACACTGGAGCGTGATAGGAAGATGCGCGAGTACAAGCGCACGTTGGTAGACGCGCTACTGAGAGCATTCCCAAATGTCACAGGGGAACCAGTGGAAGCCCAAGGCGAAGGCAGAGGAGGAGCAAGAGGTCGCCAACGCAGCTGTGTCACGGCCAGCTCCTCTGAGGGCAGGGTTAGCATGGCAGAGATGTGGAAAAGTTTTGTCAACACGCCACAGCTAACTGCACCACCACCTGATACGGAACGTGTTAGCAGGAGGCAACATTTCACTAACATGGTGGAACAGTACCTGTGCACACCCCTCCACGTACTGACTGATGGTTCGGCCCCATTCAACTTCTGGGTCTCCAAATTGTCCACGTGGCCAGAGCTAGCCTTTTATGCCTTGGAGGTGCTGGCCTGCCCGGCGGCCAGCGTTTTGTCTGAACGTGTATTCAGCACGGCAGGGGGCGTCATTACAGACAAACGCAGCCGCCTGTCTACAGCCAATGTGGACAAGCTGACGTTCATAAAAATGAACCAGGCATGGATCCCACAGGACCTGTCCATCCCTTGTGCAGATTAGACATTAACTACCTCCCCTTAACAATATATTATTCTACTCCAGGGCACTTCCTCATTCAATAATATTTTTAATTTCATTTTACCATTATATTGCGGGGCAACCCAAAGTTGAATGAACCTCTCCTCTGTCTGGGTGCCGGGGCCTAAATGTGTGACAATGGCCTGTTCCAGTGGTGGGTGATGTGAAGTCTGATTCTCTGCTATGACATGAAGACTTATTCTGTGCTGACATGAAGCCAGATTCTCTGTTACGCGACCTCTCTCCTCTGCCTGGGTGCCTGGGCCTAAATATGTGACAGTGGCCTGTTCCAGTGGTGGGTGACGTGAAGCCTGATTCTCTGCTATGACATGAAGACAGATTCTGCGCTGACATAAGGCCAGATTCTCTGTTACGGGACCTCTCTCCTCTGCCTGGGTGCCTGGGCCTAAATGTGTGACAGTGGCCTGTTCCAGTGGTGGGTGACGTGAAGCCAGATTCTCTGCTATGACATGAAGACAGATTCTGCGCTGACATAAGGCCAGATTCTCTGTTACGGGACCTCTCTCCTCTGCCTGGGTGCCTGGGCCTAAATGTGTGACAGTGGCCTGTTCCAGTGGTGGGTGACGTGAAGCCTGATTCTCTGCTATGACATGAAGACAGATTCTGCGCTGACATAAGGCCAGATTCTCTGTTACGGGACCTCTCTCCTCTGCCTGGGTGCCTGGGCCTAAATGTGTGACAGTGGCCTGTTCCAGTGGTGGGTGACGTGAAGCCTGATTCTCTGCTATGACATGAAGACAGATTCTGCGCTGACATAAGGCCAGATTCTCTGTTACGGGACCTCTCTCCTCTGCCTGGGTGCCTGGGCCTAAATGTGTGACAGTGGCCTGTTCCAGTGGTGGGTGACGTGAAGCCTGATTCTCTGCTATGACATGAAGACAGATTCTGCTCTGACATAAGGCCAGATTCTCTGTTACGGGACCTCTCTCCTCTGCCTGGGTGCCTGGGCCTAAATGTGTGACAGTGGCCTGTTCCAGTGGTGGGTGACGTGAAGCCTGATTCTCTGCTATGACATGAAGACAGATTCTGTGCTGACATAAGGCCAGATTCTCTGTTACGGGACCTCTCTCCTCTACCTTGGTGCCTGGGCCTAAATGTGTGACAGTGGCCTGTTCCAGTGGTGGGTGACGTGAAGCCTGATTCTCTGCTATGACATGAAGACAGATTCTGTGCTGACATAAGGCCAGATTCTCTGTTACGGGACCTCTCTCCTCTGCCTGGGTGCCTGGGCCTAAATGTGTGACAGTGGCCTGTTCCAGTGGTGGGTGACGTGAAGCCTGATTCTCTGCTATGACATGAAGACTTATTCTGTGCTGACATGAAGCCAGATTCTCTGTTACGCGACCTCTCTCCTCTGCCTGGGTGCCTTGGCCTAAATATGTGACAGTGGCCTGTTCCAGTGGTGGGTGACGTGAAGCCTGATTCTCTGCTATGACATGAAGACAGATTCTGCGCTGACATAAGGCCAGATTCTCTGTTACGGGACCTCTCTCCTCTGCCTGGGTGCCTGGGCCTAAATGTGTGACAGTGGCCTGTTCCAGTGGTGGGTGACGTGAAGCCTGATTCTCTGCTATGACATGAAGACAGATTCTGCGCTGACATAAGGCCAGATTCTCTGTTACGGGACCTCTCTCCTCTGCCTGGGTGCCTGGGCTTAAATATGTGACAGTGGCCTGTTCCAGTTGTAGGTGACGTGAAGCCTGATTCTCTGCTATGACATGAAGACAGATTCTGCGCTGACATAAGGCCAGATTCTCTGTTACGGGACCTCTCTCCTCTGCCTGGGTGCCTGGGCCTAAATGTGTGACAGTGGCCTGTTCCAGTGGTGGGTGACGTGAAGCCTGATTCTCTGCTATGACATGAAGACAGATTCTGCGCTGACATAAGGCCAGATTCTCTGTTACGGGACCTCTCTCCTCTGCCTGGGTGCCTGGGTGCCTGGGCCTAAATGTGTGACAGTGGCCTGTTCCAGTGGTGGGTGACGTGAAGCCTGATTCTCTGCTATGACATGAAGACAGATTCTGTGCTGACATAAGGCCAGATTCTCTGTTACGGGACCTCTCTCCTCTGCCTGGGTGCCTGGGCCTAAATGTGTGACAGTGGCCTGTTCCAGTGGTGGGTGACGTGAAGCCTGATTCTCTGCTATGACATGAAGACTTATTCTGTGCTGACATGAAGCCAGATTCTCTGTTACGCGACCTCTCTCCTCTGCCTGGGTGCCTTGGCCTAAATATGTGACAGTGGCCTGTTCTAGTGGTGGGTGACGTGAAGCCTGATTCTCTGCTATGACATGAAGACAGATTCTGCGCTGACATAAGGCCAGATTCTCTGTTACGGGACCTCTCTCCTCTGCCTGTGTGCCTGGGCCTAAATGTGTGACAGTGGCCTGTTCCAGTGGTGGGTGACATGAAGCCTGATTCTCTGCTATGACATGAAGACAGATTCTGCGCTGACATAAGGCCAGATTCTCTGTTACGGGACCTCTCTCCTCTGCCTGGGTGCCTGGGCCTAAATATGTGACAGTGGCCTGTTCCAGTGGTGGGTGACGTGAAGCCTGATTCTCTGCTATGACATGAAGACAGATTCTGCGCTGACATAAGGCCAGATTCTCTGTTACGGGACCTCTCTCCTCTGCCTGGGTGCCTGGGCCTAAATATGTGACAGTGGCCTGTTCCAGTGGTGGGTGACGTGAAGCCTGATTCTCTGCTATGACATGAAGACAGATTCTGCGCTGACATAAGGCCAGATTCTCTGTTACGGGACCTCTCTCCTCTGCCTGGGTGCCTGGGTGCCTGGGCCTAAATGTGTGACAGTGGCCTGTTCCAGTGGTGGGTGACGTGAAGCCTGATTCTCTGCTATGACATGAAGACAGATTCTGCGCTGACATAAGGCCAGATTCTCTGTTACGGGACCTCTCTCCTCTGCCTGGGTGCCTGGGCCTAAATGTGTGACAGTGGCCTGTTCCAATGGTGGGTGACGTGAAGCCTGATTCTCTGCTATGACATGAAGACAGATTCTGTGCTGACATAAGGCCAGATTCTCTGTTACGGGACCTCTCTCCTCTGCCTGGGTGCCTGGGCCTAAATGTGTAACAGTGGCCTGTTCCAGTGGTGGGTGACGTGAAGCCTGATTCTCTGCTATGACATGAAGACAGATTCTGCGCTGACATAAGGCCAGATTCTCTGTTACGGGACCTCTCTCCTCTGCCTGGGTGCCTGGGCCTAAATGTGTGACAGTGGCCTGTTCCAGTGGTGGGTGACGTGAAGCCAGATTCTCTGCTATGACATGAAGACAGATTCTGCGCTGACATAAGGCCAGATTCTCTGTTACGGGACCTCTCTCCTCTGCCTGGGTGCCTGGGCCTAAATGTGTGACAGTGGCCTGTTCCAGTGGTGGGTGATGTGAAGCCTGATTCTCTGCTATGACATGAAGACAGAATCTGCGCTGACATAAGGCCAGATTCTCTGTTACGGGACCTCTCTCCTCTGCCTGGGTGCCTGGGCCTAAATGTGTGACAGTGGCCTGTTCCAGTGGTGGGTGACGTGAAGCCTGATTCTCTGCTATGACATGAAGACAGATTCTGCGCTGACATAAGGCCAGATTCTCTGTTACGGGACCTCTCTCCTCTGCCTGGGTGCCTGGGCCTAAATGTGTGACAGTGGCCTGTTCCAGTGGTGGGTGACGTGAAGCCTGATTCTCTGCTATGACATGAAGACAGATTCTGCCCTGACATAAGGCCAGATTCTCTGTTACGGGACCTCTCTCCTCTGCCTGGGTGCCTGGGCCTAAATGTGTGACAGTGGCCTGTTCCAGTGGTGGGTGACGTGAAGCCTGATTCTCTGCTATGACATGAAGACAGATTCTGTGCTGACATAAGGCCAGATTCTCTGTTACGGGACCTCTCTCCTCTGCCTGGGTGCCTGGGCCTAAATGTGTGACAGTGGCCTGTTCCAGTGGTGGGTGACGTGAAGCCTGATTCTCTGCTATGACATGAAGACAGAATCTGCGCTGACATAAGGCCAGATTCTCTGTTACGGGACCTCTCTCCTCTGCCTGGGTGCCTGGGCCTAAATGTGTGACAGTGGCCTGTTCCAGTGGTGGGTGACGTGAAGCCTGATTCTCTGCTATGACATGAAGACAGATTCTGCGCTGACATAAGGCCAGATTCTCTGTTACGGGACCTCTCTCCTCTGCCTGGGTGCCTGGGCCTAAATATGTGACAGTGGCCTGTTCCAGTGGTGGGTGACGTGAAGCCTGATTCTCTGCTATGACATGAAGACAGATTCTGCGCTGACATAAGGCCAGATTCTCTGTTACGGGACCTTTCTCCTCTGCCTGGGTGCCTGGGCCTAAATGTGTGACAGTGGCCTGTTCCAGTGGTGGGTGACGTGAAGCCTGATTCTCTGCTATGACATGAAGACAGATTCTGCGCTGACATAAGGCCAGATTCTCTGTTACGGGACCTCTCTCCTCTGCCTGGGTGCCTGGGCCTAAATGTGTGACAGTGGCCTGTTCCAGTGGTGGGTGACGTGAAGCCTGATTCTCTGCTATGACATGAAGACAGATTCTGCGCTGACATAAGGCCAGATTCTCTGTTACGGGACCTCTCTCCTCTGCCTGGGTGCCTGGGCCTAAATGTGTGACAGTGGCCTGTTCCAATGGTGGGTGACGTGAAGCCTGATTCTCTGCTATGACATGAAGACAGATTCTGCGCTGACATAAGGCCAGATTCTCTGTTACGGGACCTCTCTCCTCTGCCTGGGTGCCTGGGCCTAAATGTGTAACAGTGGCCTGTTCCAGTGGTGGGTGACGTGAAGCCTGATTCTCTGCTATGACATGAAGACAGATTTTGCGCTGACATAAGGCCAGATTCTCTGTTACGGGACCTCTCTCCTCTGCCTGGGTGCCTGGGCCTAAATGTGTGACAGTGGCCTGTTCTAGTGGTGGGTGACGTGAAGCCTGATTCTCTGCTATGACATGAAGACAAATTCTGCGCTGACATAAGGCCAGATTCTCTGTTACGGGACCTCTCTCCTCTGCCTGGGCCTAAATGTGTGACAGTGGCCTGTTCCAGTGGTGGGTGATGTGAAGCCTGATTCTCTGCTATGACATGAAGACAGATTCTGCACTGACATAAGGCCAGATTCTCTGTTACGGGACCTCTCTCCTCTGCCTGGGTGCCTGGGCCTAAATGTGTGACAGTGGCCTGTTCCAGTGGTGGGTGACGTGAAGCCTGATTCTCTGCTATGACATGAAGACAGATTCTGCGCTGACATAAGGCCAGATTCTCTGTTACGGGACCTCTCTCCTCTGTCTGGGTGCCGGGGCCTAAATATGTGACAGTGGCCTCTTCCAGTGGTGGGTGACATGAAGCCAGATTCTCTGCTATGGCATGAAGAGACTGATTCTCTGCTGACATGAAGCCAGATTCTTTGCTATGGCATGAAGAGACTGATTCTCTGCTGACGTGAAGCCAGATTCTCTGCTATGGGACCTCTGTCCAATTGATATTGGGTCATTTTTATTTTTTTTATTTTTATTTTAATTCATTTCCCTATCCACATTTGTTTTCAGGGGATTTACCTACATGTTGCTGCCTTTTGCAGCCCTCTAGCTCTTTCCTGGGCTGTTTTACAGCCTTTTTAGTGCCCAAAAGTTCGGGTCCCCATTGACTTCAATGGGGTTCGGGACGAAGTTCGGTTCGGGTTCGGATCCCGAACCCGAACATTTCCGGGAAGTTCGGCCGAACTTCTCGAACCCGAACATCCAGGTGTTCGCTCAACTCTAGTGACTGCAAATAAGACCTGAAGGTTTTTTTGGTTCGCCTGCCATTATAGTGAATGGGGCCCGCCGCGAATGCGCGGTTCGCTAACATTTGATCGCGAATGCGCATTCTCGTTCGTGAAACATCCTGGCCAATGTTAGTCCATCACTAGATATAAAGCTAGGATAAATAAATAAATCAGGAAGCACCACTGTAAAACAAGCAAATGCTGGAATGCCAGCAGCTGAATGGCGATCCCTCAAGCCCAAAAATATAAAAAATAAATAAACTCTGCGTCATTTCCGTGAATGTGCGTTTATTCACCAGGTATCCTTCGACGTTTAAGTACTCTCAGTGGGACTATTCTCAAGCAGTGTTTGCAAAGTAATGGTGTTCAATACACACATAAATAGAGACCCCATCATTATGAGGCAATTAAAATAATTATTAAATAACATTGATAAAAATGTAAAAAATTGTGTTACATTAAAACAAGTGCTCACCATGAACAATTCATTAACACCAATGTTTTTCACATTCATACAAGTTATTATGTGTAGAGTTGAGCAGACACCTGGATGTTTGGGTTCACCGGGTTCTGCCAAACTTCGCAAAAAAGTTTGAGTTCGGGATCTGAACTTGGCCCGAACTTGACCCCGAACCCAAACCCCATTGAAGTCAATGGGGACCCGAACTTTGGAGCACTAAAATGGCTGTAAAAAAGTCATGGAAAGGGCTAGAGCGCTGCAAAAGGCAGCAAAATGTGGTTAAGAGCATGGCAAGTGCTCTGCAAACAAATGTGGATAGGGAAATGACTTCAAATAACATAAAATACGTAAAAATAAAAAATTATAATCTTGAGCTAGGAGGAGGTTGTCCATATGGAGTGGGAGGTTGAGGAGGTGGATGTAGCGGTGTAAGTGGAAGCGGTGGTGGAGGAGGAGGAGGTAGCCAACAGAGTTTTTTTTTTTTTTTTTTTTTTCAATTTGGGTAGACCCCAAAACATTGGGAAATATTAAAAATAAAGGGAAAGTGCGATGGAGTACAACAATGGCTGGGTGAGGCCGGTATACATGTCTATTCTGCACACGGTACAGACAAGTCCTGTGAGGTCCCTGCCTGGTTCATTTTAATGAACGTGAACTTGTTCACATTGGCTGTGGACAGGCGGCTGCACTTGTCTGTCATAACCCCCTCCTGCCGTGCTAAACAAACGGTCAGACAATACACTGGCTGCAGGGCAGGCCAGCACCTCCAAGGCGTAAAGGGTAAGCTCAGGCCATGTGCTCAATTTGGAGACCCAGAAGTTGAAGGGGGCAGACCCATCAGTCAGTACGTGTAGGCATGTGCACACATACTGCTCCACCAGGTCGCACGTCCACGATCCAATTGGATATTTTCTCTATCAACTTTCGATTTTCTTTTATGCGCCTACCATGGTGATCGGGGGTAATGGTGAATCAGGGTTCCTTGCCGGAGAGGGAGCCTGAGAAATGGATACCACATCCAAGGGAGGTCAATGGCTGAAATCTGATCGGGCAGAAATGTGGGACAAGTTATTAAAGCGGAAGAATCGAAGGAAAGGAGGGGGCGTGCGGCAATTACCCACTCCTGACTCGGGGAGGTAGTGACGATAAATAACAATACAGGACTCTTAATATGCCCTGTTATTGGAATGAGTAATAAGAAATTACATTGAATGTCACTGCGGTTTCTTGGATGAGGAAACGTTTTACAGGAGAGGCCCTGCTGCCGCTTTGTTGACTCTAGATAACTTCTGCCTCATCGCACGTCCCCGTGATGTTCACGATCCAATTGGATATCTTCCCTATCAACTTTTGATGTTTTTTTATGTGCCTACCATGGTGATCATGGGTAACGGGGAATCAGGGTTCCATGCTGGAGAGGGAGCCTGAGAAAGGGATACCACATCCAAGGGAGGTCAATGGCTGAAATCTGATCGGGCAGAAATGTGGGACAAGTTATTAAATTTAATTCGGCACATGTGCCAGGCAAGGGATGTGCATCAAAACGGCTAGGCTCAGAGCTGCTACGAGATTTTGCCCATTAAGTTTGCCTGCCTGCTGTCGTTTACACCTGGCTGTGCTGAAGTTGGTTGTGAAGGTGTTACTCTAACCGGATGAGGAGGCGGTAGAGGATGAGGAAGCAGAGTAGATGGAGGAAGCAACAGGAGGCAAAGAGAAACGCCCTGCAATCCTCGGTGATGGAAGGACATGCACCAAACTGTTATCCGCCTCAGGCCCAGCCGCCACTGCATTTACCCAGTGTGCTGTTAGGGATATATAACGTCCCTGACCGTGCTTACTGGTCCATGTATCCGTAGTTAGGTGGATCTTGCCACAGATGGCATTGCGCAGTGCACACCTGATTTTGTCCCCCACTTGGTTGTGCAGGGAATAGATGGCTCGCCTGGAAAAGTAGTGGCGGCTGGGCACAACGTACTGTGGAACAGCCACCTCCATCAGATTCTTTAAACTGTCCGTGTCCAACAGACAGAATGACAGCATTTCAAAGGCCAGGAATTTTGAAATGCTGGCATTCAGGGCCAGGGATCGCAGGTGGGTCGGGGGGTACTTCCTCTTTCGCTCCAGTGTTTGGGAGATAGACAGCTGAACACTTCTATGGGACATTGTAGAGATGCTTGTTGACCGAGGTGGTGGCGTTGCTGCCACATCCTCTGTTTGAGGGGTGCCAGGTGTCACTGTCACTCCAGAGGGGGATGAAGAGGCTAAGACTGCAGCAGAAGAGGAAGCAGGAGGAGCCAGAGACCTTTCTTGCTTTTTGAGGTGTCTACTCTGTGACGAGGGTACCCCAAGTAGAGTCCCCTTTTTAAATACACACACACTCACAGGCCTAGAGGCCCCCTTTATTCTGATTTAAAAGATAAATATTCCCTTGCTTGGAGCTGTGTCCTAGTAATTGAAAATGACACTTCCCCTTCATAAAGATAAGGATGGGAGCTTAAAAAGCACCCCTGCCAAGGCTCATTGTAAAATACTGGATCCTTGGATAACATTAGCCAGACATTCTGACTACAGTCCCAGCAGGGGACCAGAGAGAGATGGGCAAGCCAGATTCAACCTCAGTGGAGCAGTGCGATCATGGAGATATCAAACAGTATGTTCTTGTGCCCTTGGAAGGCTGAAAAGACAGCTTTAAGCTGTCCTGGAGAACCACAAGCCCCAACAGAGTCAAGTTTGGTCTTGTTAGACTCGTAAAATCATAAGGGTCATTAAAACATGAATGTCATAGCTGTATTTAGTGGTTCCACAGAACTGTGGGCTCAGCCAGAATAAGGACATTCTAGGCTGACCTTAGCTGAGTCATAAACCTTGCTGACACCTCCTCGACCCTGCCCACACGTTCGTACCATTGGTGGGCAGAACTGCTGGCACCTCCTGTTTTAGAACTGTTATAAGGGCATTGTATGGCAACCCTGCCTTCCCTTTACACCTGGATTTGTATAGAATTCTGAATGTCAGTGCTCAGGGTCTCAGGGTCCACTGATATTATACCAATCGGATTGCACAACGACTTCATGGACTGAAACAGAGGAACTTAAGCATACTTTTCATCGATTATCCCTTTTATTTTTACTATTACCTTGAATTATTATTATCTAGAATAGTCATTTTTCTGCAACTGTATATATGCACTGTTTTTCCTTTCACCTTTTATTAAAAGATTGAAAAATCTTATTTGCTAAGTCCTCCGTGTTCTAAGCAAAGGAATTAACGAATCCTGTCTCTGAAGAGAGTAACGTTTACATTTTGTGTGAGAAAGGTCATTTTGATTGTTGCTTGGCTTAACGATTACGATCAGTCAACAAGCGGTAGATGGTTCATTCCCTGAACTGCGTGAGGGTGAGTGACCGGTAGTCGGTTCGTGTGCCGTTAAGACACGTGGTGGCAGTATACCGAATTGTATCTATAAAGGGTTAACCGGAAGTTAACCACCCCTTGTCACGTGCGGTATCCGTCTGCGTACAGGTACGTTTGTGACATACTCAACTGCAGCTCGTGCTTTGCACTTAGATGTCTGGTCATGCAGGTTGTGCTCAGGTTTAGAACGTTTATGCCTCGCTTCAGGCTGTGATTGCACAGCGTGCAAACCACTCGCGTCTTGTCGTCAGCACATTGTCTGAAGAACTGCCACGCCAGGGAACTCCTTGGAGCTGGCTTTGGTGTGCTCGGTCCCTTGGTGCGGTGGTGGGCAGTAGCAGGCATACTGTCTAGGGGACGGCCGCTCTGCAGTGCGACCACCGCCTCTTACTCCGAACTACACAGGTCACTCGCATGAGTTTGATTCCATATGGGGTCGAGGACCTCATCATCCTCCACATCATCTTCCACCCAGTCTTCACCCCTGTCCTGCACTGTGTCGGTCTGCACAGTGCAGAAAGCCCCAGCAGTTGGCACCTGTGTTTCGTCATCATCCGAGACGTGCTGTGGTGGTCCTCCCATGTACTCATCCTGAAACAGAAGTGGTTGGCCATCGGTGCACTCAATCTCTTCCACTTCTGGGCTATGTGGATGGCCTTGGGAAACCCTGCTAGCAGAGTCATCAAAAAGCAGAAGAGACTGCTGCATAACTTGGGGCTCAGACAGCTTGACTGATTTGCAAGGGGGTGAGGTGAAAGACTGATGGCCATGGGCTGCAGGTGCCAACTTTGATCTTTCAGCAGGGGACTGTTTTGGAGACAATGTGAAGGAACTGGAGGCACTGTCAGCCACCCAATCTACTAGCTCCTGTGCTTGTTCTGGCCTCACCATTCGTAGAGCAGCATTCGGGCCTACTAAATAACACTGAAGGCTCTGTCGCCTACGCACACCTGAGGAAGGTGTTTCATTTGGGCATGTAACAGGAGCTCCACCAACACCAGCAGCACCACGACCAGGGCAACGTCCCTTATTTGACGCTCTCATCATTTTTTGCGGTCACCCACCGAAGTAACAGACGTTTTTACTAAGTTTAGTTCCCTGTCAGCAATGCAGAGCAGGGGTTTTTCAACGGCAAAAATGGGTTAATGTCACCCACCAATGGAACAGACGAATTTTTGATATTTAACTACCTGTCACAAAAATGGGTTAATGTCACCCACCAACGGAACAGACGAATTTTTGAAATTTAAGTCCCTGTCACCTATGCAGAGCAGGGGTTTTTCAATGGCAAAAATGGGTTAATGTCACCCACCAATGGAACAGACGAATTTTTGATATTTAAGTACCTGTCACCTATGCAGAGCAGGGGTTTTTCAATGGCAAAAATGGGTTAATGTCACCCACCAATGGAACAGATGAATTTTTTAAATTTAAGTCCCTGTCACCAATGCAGAGCAGGGGTTTTTCAATGGCAAAAATGGGTTAATGTCACCCACCAATGGAACAGACGATTTTTAGAAATTTCGGTCCCTGTCACCTATGCAGAGCAGGTGTTTTTCAACGGCAAAAATGGGTTAATGTCACCCACCAACGGAACAGACGAATTTTTAAAATTTAAGTCCCTGTCACCTATGCAAAGCAGGGGTTTTTCAACTGCAAAATGGGTTAATGTCACCCACCAATGGAACAGATGAATTTTTGATATTTAAGTACCTGTCACCTATGCAGAGCAGGGGTTTTTCAATGGCAAAAATGGGTTAATGTCACCCACCAATGGAACAGATGAATTTTTTAAATTTAAGTCCCTGTCACCTATGCAGAGCAGGGGTTTTTCAACAGCAAAAATGGGTTAATGTCTCCCACCAATGGAACAGACGAATTTTTGATATTTAAGTACCTGTCACCTATGCAGAGCAGGGGTTTTTCAATGGCAAAAATGGGTTAATGTCACCCACCAATGGAACAGATGAATTTTTTAAATTTAAGTCCCTGTCACCTATGCAGAGCAGGAGTTTTTCAATGGCAAAAATGGGTTAATGTCACCCACCAATGGAACAGACGATTTTTAGAAATTTCGGTCCCTGTCACCTATGCAGAGCAGGGGTTTTTCAACAGCAAAAATGGGTTAATGTCACCCACCAATGGAACAGACGAATTTTTGATATTTAAGTACCTGTCACCTATGCAGAGCAGGGGTTTTTCAATGGCAAAAATGGGTTAATGTCACCCACCAATGGAACAGACGATTTTTAGAAATTTCTGTCCCTGTCACCTATGCAGAGCAGGGGTTTTTCAACGGCAAAAATGGGTTAATGTCACCCACCAATGGAACAGATGAATTTTTTACATTTAAGTACCTGTCACCTATGCAGAGCAGGGGTTTTTAAATGGCAAAAATGGGTCAATGTCACCCAACAATGTAACAGACAATTTTTTTAAAATTATTTCCCTGTCTGCTATGTAGAGCAGGGGTATAAAACAGCCAATAAAGCAAATATTTCAACCCCTGAACTCACAGACGGATTAACTATATTATTGTCCCTGGCACATATGCAGGTGCAGGTGTACTTCACACAAAAATTGGTTTGTCGCCCACCTAACTAACAGACGGATTAAGTATTAAATTATTATTTATTTTAGATGTTGAATTGCGCCTACCAAAAAATTTCTGTAGGAAGGTCAGCCACAGAATGAACGGACATATAAGTTATCTTTCTGTGTCCGGGGTGTAAAAATGATGTATTGCACATGTGCCCTGGCTGGACAATTGTGTACCTGGCTTATGTTGGTGCAGGAACCCACCCTCCGAGCCACTTATGAATGACTGGCCTACAGATGGATTTACTGTATTTATTTGCCTGGCTGCCAGATATGCAGCGCAGGCCGCAAATGTACTTTATGGCCACAATGTCCAAGTTGTATTCACTGATTATATTTCAGTATCAGATTTGCAGTGCAGGCCGCAAAGGTACTTTATGTGTATAGTTGAGATAACCCGAACTGTAAAGTTTGGGTTCATACCGAACTTTGCGATTTTTTCCATCCAAACCCAAACATTTACATAAAAATTCGGGTTCGGTGTTCGGCGGTTTCTATGGAGCTTTTTGAAAGGCTGCAAAGCAGCCAATCAACAAGTGTCATACTACTTGCCCCAAGAGGTCATCACAGCCATGCTCATTTAGAAGTAGCCGAATTAAAGCTATTTTGCTGAGAATCTGTCATATTAACCAGCCCATATACACCGCTGTGACACTATCTGTGTGTGACCGAACCTATTTAGAAGTAGCTGAAATAAATCTATTTTGCTGGGAATATGTCATATTAACCAGCCCATATACACCGCTGTGACACTATCTATGTGTAACCGTACCCATTTAGAAGTAGCTGAACTAAAGCTATTTTGCTGAGAATATGTCATATTAACCAGCCCATATACACTGCTGTGACACTATCTGTGTGTGACCGAACCTATTTAGAAGTAGCTGAACTAAAGCTATTTTGCTGGGAATCTGTCATATTAACCAGCCCATATACACCGCTGTGACACTATCTGTGTGTGGCCGTACCCATATAGAAGTAGCTGAACTAAAGCTATTTTGCTGAGAATCTTTCATATTAACCAGCCCATATACACCGCTGTGACACTATCTATTTGTGACTGAACCTATTTAGAAGTAGCTGAAATAAATCTATTTTGCTAGGAATCTGTCATATTAACCAGCCCATATACACCGCTGTGACACTATCTGTGTGTGACCGAACCTATTTAAAAGTAGCTGAAATAAAGCTATTTTGCTGAGAATCAGTCATATTAACCAGCCCATATACACCGCTGTGACACTATCTGTGTGTGACCGAACCCATTTAGAAGTAGCTGAACTAAAGCTATTTTGCTGAGAATCTGTCATATTAACCAGCCCATATACACCGCTGTGACACTATCTGTGTGTGACCGAACCTATTTAGAAGTAGCTGAACTAAAGCTATTTTGCTGGGAATCTGTCATATTACCCAGCCCATATACACCGCTGTGACACTATCTGTGTGTGACCGTACTCATTTAGAAGTAGCTGAACTAAAGCTATTTTGCTGAGAATCTTTCATATTAACTAGCCCATATACACCGCTGTGACACTATCTGTGTGTGACTGAACCTATTTAGAAGTAGCTGAAATAAATCAATTTTGCTAGGAATCTGTCATATTAACCAGCCCATATACACCGCTGTGACACTATCTGTGTGTGACAGAACCTATTTAGAAGTAGCTGAACTAAAGCTATTTTGCTGAGAATTTGTCATATTAACCAGCCCATATACACCGCTGAGACACTATCTGTGTGTGACCGTACCCATTTAGAAGTAGCTGAAATAAATCTATTTTGCTGGGAATCGGTCATATTAACCAGCCCATATATGCCGTTCCCTTTATTTATTTTTTTCTTGCTTGGTGGAACGCTAACCATGAGGAAAAATTTGAATAAGGGAAGCGGTCATGGTCAGGGTGTTGGTGGAGCCACTGCTGCAGGGAGAGGACGTGGCCGTTCGGGCCCAGCTACACGTCCTAGTGAACCAACTACTTCGGGTCCCAGTAGGCGCCAGAATCTCCAGAGATATTTGGTCGGGCCTAATGCCGTTCTAAGGATGGTAAGGCCTGAGCAAGTACAGGCGATAGTCGATTGGGTGGCCTACAGTGGATTCAGCACGCTCACATTATCTCCCACCCAGTCTTCTGCAGAAAGCGCACAGGTGGCGCCTGAAACCCATACGCATCAATCTGTCACATCACCCCCATGCATATCAGGGAACCTGTCTGAGCCTCAAGTCATGCAGCAGTCTCTTATGCTGTTTGAAGACTCTGCTGGCAGGGTTTCCCAAGGGCATCCACCTAGCCTTTCCCCAGGAATGGAAGACATAGAATGCACTGACGCACAACCACTTATGTTTCCTGATGAGGACATGGGAATACCACCTCAGCACGTCTCTGATGATGACGAAACACAGGTGGCAACTGCGTCGTCTTTCTGCAGTGTGCAGACCGAAAAGGAGGTCAGGGAGGAAGACTGGGTGGAAGACGATGCACGGGACGGTGAGGTCCTAGACCAATGAAGGTCGTGCCACTGAATTTCAGAGTTCAGAGGAAGAGGCAGTGGTGAGACCGAGCCAACAGCGCAGCAAAAGAGGGAGCAGGGTGCAAAAGCAAAGCAGCTGTGGCAAAGACAGTTCGCCTGCTACTGGCCACCGCCACCAGGGACTGAGCACACCAAAGGCAGCTTCAAGGAGTTCCCTGGCATGGCACTTCTTCACACAATGTGCTTATGACAAGACCCGAGTGGTTTGCACGCTATGCCATCAGAGCCTGAAGCGAGGCATTAACGTTCTGAACCTTAGCAAAACCTACATGACCAGGCATCTTCATGCGAGACACGGGCTGCAGTGGAGTAAGCACCTTCAAAACCAAGAAAGGGCTCAGGCCCCTCCTGCTCCCTCTTCTGCTGCTGCCTCGGCCTTTTCCTCCGCCTCTGGAGGAATGTTAGCACCTGCCACCCAGCAAACAGGATGTGCCACCAACACCACCACCTCCGTCACCAAGCATCTCCACCATGTCACACGGAAGAATTCAGCTCTCCATCTCCAAAAACTTGGAGAGAAAGCGTAAATTCCCACCTAGCCACCCTTGATCTCTGGCCCTGAATGCCAGCATTTCTAAACTACTGGCCTTTGAAATGCTGTCATTCAGGCTGGTGGAGATGGACAGCTTCAAACAGCTCATGTCGCTTGCTGTCCCACAGTACGTCGTTCCCTGCCGCCATTACTTCTCCAGGAGAGCTGTGCATTCCCTGCACAACCAAGTATTGGATAAAATCAAGTGTGCACTGCGCAACGCCATCTGTGGCAAGGTACACCTAACCACAGATACGTGGACCAGTAAGCATGGCCAGGGACGCTATATCTCCCTAACTGCACACTGGGTAAATGTAGTGGTGGCTGGGCCCCAGGCGGAGAGCTGTTTGACGCACGTCCTTCCGCCGCCAAGGATCGCATAGCATCATTCTTTGCCTCCTGTTGCCTCCTCCTCCTCTTCTACCACCTCCTCATCCGGTCAGCAACAGACCTTCACCACTAACTTCAGCACAGCCAGGGGAAAACATCAGCTGGCCGTTCTGAAACTGATGTGTTTGGGGGACAGGCCCCACACCGCGCAGGAGTTGTGGCAGGGTATAGAACAACAGACGGACGAGTGGTTGCTACCAGTGAGCCTCAAGCCCGGCCTGGTGGTGTGCGAAATCTCGTTGCAGCTCTGGGACTAGCCGGTTTGATGCACATCCCTTGCCTGGCGCATGTGCTGAATTTGGTGGTGCAGAAATTCATTCACAACTACCCCGAGATGTCTGAGCTGCTGCATAAAGTGCGGGCCGTCTGAGCGCGCTTCCGGCGTTCTCATCCTGCCACCTCTCGCCTTTCTGCTCTACAGCGTAACTTCGGCCTTCCTCATCGCCTCATATGCGACATGCCCACCAGGTGGAACTCCACCTTGCACATGCTGGAGAGACTGTGCGAGCAGCAGCAGGCCATAGTGAAGTTTCAGCTGCAACACGCACGGGTGAGTCGCACTGCGGAACTGCACCACTTCACCACCAATGACTGGGCCTCCATGCGAGACCTGTGTGCCCTGTTGCGCTGTTTCGAGTACTGTATCATTCAAAAGAGCATTTCTACAGGGAGGAACAAAAATACCAAACTTCAAAAAAGCAAAATTTAGCCAACGAAGAGATGCCATAGGCCTAACTAAATGGGATAAAGTCCTCACAAATAAAAATACAGCCACAAAATGGGATATCTTTAAAAGCATCCTAAAAGCTCATTGTGAGAGGTACATACCGCATGGGAATAAAAGGTTAAGGAACAAAAAGAAACCAATGTGGATAAACAGAACTGTAAAGAAAGCAATAAATGACAAAAAGAAAGCATATAAAACACTAAAACAGGAGGGTAGCACGGAAGCACTGAAAAACTATAAGGAAAAAAATAGAACATGTAAAAAACAAATAAAAGCGGCCAAACTAGAGACCGAGAGATTAATTGCCAAAGAGAGTAAAACTGACCCTAAAATTTTCTTCAATTATATAAATGTTAAAAAGTATAAATCTGAAGGTGTCGGCCCGTTAAAGAGTAATGAGGGGGGAGTCGCAGAGAGCGACGAGGAGAAAGCAAAGCTGTTAAATATTTTTTTTCTCCAATGTATTCACTGAGGAAAATAAACTGTCAGATGAAATGCTGAATGTTGAAATAAATTCCCCATTAAAAGTGTCCTGTCTGACCCAGGAAGAAGTACAACAGCGACTTAAAAAGATTAAAATAGGCAAATCGCCAGGACCGGATGGCATACACCCCCGTATCCTAAGGGAATTAAGTAATGTCATAGCCAGAGCCTTATTTCTGATATTTGCAGATTCTATACTGACAGGGAATGTCCCACAGGATTGGCACATGGCAAATGTGGTGCCAATATTCAAAAAGGGTCCAAAAACAGAGCCTGGAAACTATAGGCCGGTAAGTTTAACATCTGTTGTGGGTAAACTGTTTGAAGGTTTTCTTGAGAGATGCTATGTTAGAGCATCTTAACGGAAATAAGCAAATAACGCCATATCAGCATGGCTTTGTGAGGGATCGGTCATGTCAAACTAATTTAATCAGTTTCTATAAGGATGTAAGTTCTAGACTTGACAGCGGCGAATCAATGGATGTCGTGTATCTGGACTTCTCCAAAGCATTTTACACTGTACCACATAAAAGGTTAGTATATAAAATGAGAATGCTCGGACTGGGAGAAAAAGTCTGTAAGTGGGTAAGTAACTGGCTCAATGATAGAAAACAGAGGGTGGTATTAACGGTACATACTCAGATTGGGTCACTGTCACTAGTGGAGTACCTCAGGGGTCAATATTGGGCCCTATTCTCTTCAATATATTTATTAATGATCTTGTAGAAGGCTTGCATAGTAAAATATCAATTTTCGCAGATGACACTAAACTGTGTAAAGTAATTAACACTGAAGAGGACTTTATACTACTACAGAGGGATCTGGATAGATTGCAGGCTTGGGCAGATAAGTGGCAGATGAGGTTTAACACTGACAAATGTAAAGTTATGCACATGGGAAGGAATAATGCAAGTCACCCGTACATACTAAATGGTAAAACACTCGGTAACACTGACATGGAAAAGGATCTAGGAATTTTAATAAACAGCAAACTAAGCTGCAAAAAACTGTGTCAGGCAGCTGCTGCCAAGGCCAATAAGATAATGGGTTGCATCAAAAGGGGCATAGATGCCCGTGATGAGAACATATTCCTACTACTTTACAAATCATTAGTCAGACCACACATGGAGTACTGTGTACAGTTCTGGGCTCCAGTGAACAAGGCAGACATAGCAGAGCTGGAGAGGGTCCAGAGGAGGGCAACTAAAGTAATAACTGGAATGGGGCAACTACAGTACCCTGAAAGATTATCAAAATTAGGGTTATTCACGTTAGAAAAAAGACGACTGAGGGAGATCTAATTACTATGTATAAATATATCAGGGGTCAGTACAGAGATCAATCCCATCATCTATTTTTTCCAAGGACTGTGACTGTGACGAGGGGACATCCTCAGCGTTTGGAGGAAAGAAGGTTTGTACACAAACATAGAAAAGGATTCTTTACGGTAAGAGCAGTGAGACTATGGAACTCTCTGCCTGAGGATGTGGTGATGGTGAGTACAATAAAGGAATTCAAGAGGGGCCTGGATGTATTTCTGGAGTGTAATAATATTACAGGATATAGCTACTAGAGAGGGGTCGTTGATCCAGGGAGATATTCTGATTGCCTGATTGGAGTCGGGAAGGAATTTTTTATTCCCCTAAAGTGGCTTCTACCTCACAGTTTTTTTTTTGCCTTCCTCTGGATCAACTTGCAGGATGACAGGCCGAACTGGATGGACAAATGTCTTTTTTCGGCCTTATGTACTATGTTACTATGTTACTCCACCAACATGGCCAGTGGCGATGACGCCCTTATCAGCGTTACAATACAACTTCTATGTCTCCTTGAGAAAACACTTAGGGCGATGATGGAAGAGGATGTGGCCCAGGCTGAGGAGGAGGAAGAGGGGTCATTTCGAAGACTTTCAGGCCAGTCTTTTAGAAGTGCCTCAGAGGGAGGTACAAATTTGGCCAGCCAGGGCCCACTACTGGAGGACGAGGAGGATAAGGAGGAGTAGGATGAAGCATGTTCACAGCAGGGTGGCAACCAACGCAGCTCGTGCCCATCACTGGTGCGTAGCTGGGGGATACAGAGGATGCAGACGATACGCCTCCCACAGAGGACAGCTTGTCCTTACCTCTTGGCAGCCTGGCACACATGAGGGACTACATGCTGCAGTGCCTGCGCAACGACTGCAGAGTTGCCCACATTTTAACGTGTGCTGACTACTGGGTGGCCACCCTGCTGGATCCCCGTTACAAAGACAATGTGCCATCCTTAATTCCCTCACTGGAACGTAATAGGATGATGCGTGACTGCAGGCACACGCTGGTAGAGGCGCTCCTGAGAGCATTCCCGACTGACGCCGGGGGACAAGTGGAAGCACAAGGCGAAGGCAGGGGAGGAGGAAGAGGTCGCCAAAGCAGCTGTGTCAGCGCCAGCACCTCAGAAGGCAGGGTTAGCATGGCCGACATGTAGAAAAGCTTTGTCATCTCGCCGCAACAACCGGCTCCAACTGCTGATATGGAGCATGTTAGCAGGAGGGAGCATTTGAACAACATGGTGGAACAGTACCTGTGCACACGACTACACGTACTGACTGATGGTTCTGCCCCATTCAACTTCTGGGTCTCCAAATTGTCCACATGGCCAGAGCTTGCCCTGTATGCCTTGGAGGTGCTGGCCTGCCCTGCAGCCAGTGTAGTCTCTCTACGTGTATTTAGCACAGCAGGAGGCGTCATTACAGACAGACGCAGCCGCCTGTCCAAAGCCAAAGTGGACAAGCTCACGTTCATTAAAATGAACCAGGTCTGGATCCCACAAGACTTGTCTATACCTTGTGCAGAATAGACAGTTCTAACTGCCTCAACCATCCATCCTTGTACTCAAGTGCACTTATTCCTTTTTTTTTTTATATGTCCCAAAATTTTGGGGGATACCCCTATGTAAAAATGCAAAATAACACACATATGTGATGGCTACCTATTCCTCCTTCGCCGCCGCTTCCACCAAGACCGTCACTTGAGCCTACACCGCCACATCTACCCATTCACCGCCTCCTCAACCTCTTCCTCCTAGATCATTCCTAATTTTTATTTTTTTAAGGTATTTTATGTAATTTTAATTCATTTCCCTATCCATATTTGTTTGCAGAGCATTTGCCATGCTCTTAAGCACATTTTGCTGCCTTTTGCAGTCCTCTAGCTCTTTCCAGGGCTATTTTATAGCCATTTTAAAGGCCAAAAGTTCGGTCCCCATTGACTTCAATGGGGTTCGAGGTCAAGTTCGGGTTCTGAACCCGAACTTTTTTTTAAAGTTCGGCCGAAACTGCCGAACCCGAACATCCAGGTGTCCGCTCAACTCTATTTATGGGAAAAAAAGATGATTTTTTCACCCACAGTGAAATAGATGGATTTAGAGATTTTTTTTCACTATCAGATTTGCAGTGCAGGCCGCAAAGGTACTTAATGGCCAGAAAGTGAGTTTTTTAAACCGACAATGTAACAGCAGTATTTTTATGGTTTTATTTGAGTGACAGAAATGCAGTGCAGGCTGCAAATGTACTATCTAGCACAAAAAGTGTGTTTTTTCAACCAACAATGTAACAGCAGTATTTAACCGTTTTATTGGACTGTAAGAAATGCAGCGCAGGCCGCAAATGTACTATATAGCACAAAAAGGGTGTTTTTTTCAAACAATATAACAGCAGTATTTAACGGTTTTAATGGACTGTCAGAAATGCAGCGCAGGCCGCAAATGTACCATCTAGCACAAAAAGTGTGCTTTTTTCAACCAACAATGTAACAGCAGTATTTAACGGTTTTAGTGGACTGTCAGAAATGCAGCGCAGGCCGCAAATGTACTATCTAGCACAAAAGGCGTGCTTTTTTCAATTAACAATGTAACAGCAGTATTTAACGGTTTTAGTGGACTGTCAAAAATGCAGCGCAGGCCGCAAAAGTACTATCTAGCACAAATAGGGTGATTTTTTCAACCGACAATGTAACAGCAGTATTTATCGGTTTTATTGGACTGTCAGAAATGCAGCGCAGGCAACAAATGTACTATATTCCACAAAAAGTGTGCTTTTTTCAAACAACAATGTAACAGCATTATTTAACGGTTTTAGTGGACTGTCAGAAATGCAGCGCAGGCCGCAAATGTACTATCTAGCACAAAAAGGGTGATTTTTTTTAACCAACAATGTAACAGCAGTATTTAACGGTTTTATTGGACTGTCAGAAATGCAGCACAGGCCGCAAAGGTACTTTATTGAAAAAAAAATATATGATTTTTTCGCCTAAAGTTAAACAGATGGATTTACTGATTTTATTTCACTATCAGATTTGCAGTGCAGACCGCAAAGGTACTTTATGGCTAGAAAAAAAATGATTTTTTCACCCACAGTGAAACAGATGGATTTACTGATTATATTTCACTATCAGATTCGCAGTGCATGCTGCAAAGGTACTTTCTGGCAAAAAAAAAAATGATTTTTTTCACCCACAGTGAAACAGATGGATTTACAGATTATATTTCACTATCAGATTTGCAGTGCAAGCTGCAAAGGTACTTTATGGCAAAAATAAAAAAAGTGTTTTTTTTTATTCACTGATCATATTTCATCACTATCAGATTTGCAGTGCAGGTCGCAAAGGTACTTTCTGGCAAAAAAATAAGATTTTTTCACCCACAGTGAAACAGATGGATTTACTGATTTAATTTCACTATCAGATTTGCAGTGCAGGCCGCAAAGGTACTTTATGGCCAGAAAGTGAGTTTTTTCAACCGACAATGTAACAGCAGTATTTTTACGGTTTTATTTGAGTGTCAGAAATGCAGTGCAGGCTGCAAATGTACTATCTAGCACAAAAAGTGTGTTTTTTTCAACCAACAATGTAACAGCATTTTTTATCGGCTTCATTGGACTGTCAGAAATGCAGTGCAGGCTGTAAATGTACTATCTAGCACAAAAAGTGTGCTTTTTTCAACCAACAATGTAACAGCAGTATTTAACGGTTTTATTGGACTGTAAGAAATGCAGCGCAGGCCGCAAATGTACTATATAGCACAAAAAGGGTGTTTTTTTCAAACAATATAACAGCAGTATTTAACGGTTTTAATGGACTGTCAGAAATGCAGCGCAGGCCGCAAATGTGCCATCTAGCACAAAAAGTGTGCTTTTTTCAACCAACATTGTAACAGCAGTATTTAACGGTTTTAGTGGACTGTCAGAAATGCAGCGCAGGTCGCAAATGTACTATCTAGCACAAAAAGGGTGATTTTTTTCAACCAACAATGTAACAGCAGTATTTAACGGTTTTATTGGACTGTCAGAAATGCAGCACAGGCCGCAAATGTACTTTATTGAAAAAAAATGATTTTTTCACCTAAAGTGAAACAGATGGATTTACTGATTTTATTTCACTATCAGATTCGCAGTGCATGCTGCAAAGGTACTTTCTGGCAAAAAAAATATGATTTTTTTTCACCCACAGTGAAACAGATGGATTTACAGATTTTATTTCACTATTAGATTTGCAGTGCAAGCCGCAAAGGTACTTTATGGCCAGAAAAAAGAAGATTTTTTCACCCACAGTGAAACAGATGGATTTACTGATTTAACGGTTTTAGTGGACTGTCAGAAATGCAGTGCAGGCCGCAAATCAACTATCTAGCACAAAAAGTGTAATTTATTTCAACCAACAATGTAACAGCAGTATTTAACGGTTTTATTGGACTGTCAGAAATGCAGCGCAGGCCACAAATGTACTATATTCCACAAAAAGTGTGCTTTTTTCAAACAACAATGTAACAGCATTATTTAACGGTTTTAGTGGACTGTCAGAAATGCAGCGCAGGCCGCAAATGTACTATCTAGCACAAAAAGTGATTTTTTTTCAACCAACAATGTAACAACAGTATTTAACGGTTTTATTGGACTGTCAGAAATGCAGTGCAGGCCGCAAATGTACAATATAGCACAAAAAGGGTGCTTTTTTCAAACAGCAATATAACAGCAGTATTTAACAGTTTTAGTGGACTGTCAGAAATGCAGCACAGGCCGCAAATGTACTATATTCCACAAAAAGTGTGCTTTTTTCAAACAACAATGTAACAGCATTATTTAACTGTTTTAGTGGACTGTCTGAAATGCAGTGCAGGCCGCAAATCAACTATCTAGCACAAAAAGGGTAATTTTTTTCAACCAACAATGTAACAGCAGTATTTAACAGTTTTATTGGACTGTCAGAAATGCAGCGCAGGCCGCAAATTTACTATATAGCAAAAAAAGGGTATTTTTTTCAAACAACAATATAACAGCAGTATTTAACGGTTTTAGTGGACTGTCAGAAATGCAGCACAGGCCGCAAATGTTCTATCTAGCACAAAAAGCGTGCTTTTTTCAACCAACAATGTAACAGCAGTATTTAACGGTTTTAGTGGACTGTCAGAAATGCAGCGCAGGCCGCAAATGTACTATCTAGCACAAATAGGGTGATTTTTTTCAACCGACAATGTAACAGCAGTATTTATCGGTTTTATTGGACTGTCAGAAATGCAGCGCAGGCCACAAATGTACTATATTCCACAAAAAGTGTGCTTTTTTCAAACAACAATGTAACAGCATTATTTAACGGTTTTAGTGGACTGTCAGAAATGCAGCGCAGGCCGCAAATGTACTATCTAGCACAAAAAGGGTGATTTTTTTCAACCAACAATGTAACAGCAGTATTTAACGGTTTTATTGGACTGTCAGAAATGCAGCGCAGGCCGCAAATTTACTATATAGCACAAAAAGGGTATTTTTTTCAAACAACAATATAACAGCAGTATTTAACGGTTTTAGTGGACTGTCAGAAATGCAGCGCAGGCCGCAAATGTTCTATCTAGCACAAAAAGCGTGCTTTTTTCAACCAACAATGTAACAGCAGTATTTAACGGTTTTAGTGGACTGTCAGAAATGCAGCGCAGGCCGCAAATGTACTATCTAGCACAAATAGGGTGATTTTTTTCAACCGACAATGTAACAGCAGTATTTATCGGTTTTATTGGACTGTCAGAAATGCAGCGCAGGCCACAAATGTACTATATTCCACAAAAAGTGTGCTTTTTTCAAACAACAATGTAACAGCATTATTTAACGGTTTTAGTGGACTGTCAGAAATGCAGCGCAGGCCGCAAATGTACTATCTAGCACAAAAAGGGTGATTTTTTTCAACCAACAATGTAACAGCAGTATTTAACGGTTTTATTGGACTGTCAGAAATGCAGCACAGGCCGCAAAGGTACTTTATTGAAAAAAAAAAGATTTTTTCACCTAAAGTGAAACAGATGGATTTACTGATTTTATTTCACTATCAGATTCGCAGTGCATGCTGCAAAGGTACTTTCTGGCAAAAAAAATATGATTTTTTTTCACCCACAGTGAAACAGATGGATTTACAGATTTTATTTCACTATTAGATTTGCAGTGCAAGCCGCAAAGGTACTTTATGGCCAGAAAAAAGAAGATTTTTTCACCCACAGTGAAACAGATGGATTTACTGATTATATTTCACTATCAGATTCGCAGTGCATGCTGCAAAGGTACTTTCTGGCAAAAAAAAAAAAAGATTTTTTTCACCCACAGTGAAACAGATGGATTTACAGATTTTATTTCACTATTAGATTAGCAGTGCAAGCCGCAAAGGTACTTTATGGCAAAAAAAAGTTTTTTTTTTTTACTCACAATGTCCCAGTTTTATTCACTGATCATATTTCACTATCAGATTTGCAGTGCAGGTCGCAAAGGTACTTTCTGGCAAAAAAATAAGATTTTTTCACCCACAGTGAAACAGATGGATTTACTGATTTAATTTCACTATCAGATTTGCAGTGCAAGCCGCAAAGGTACTTTATGGCAAAAAGAAAAGTGTTTTTTTTATTTACAATGTCCCAGTTTTATTCACTGATCATATTTCACTATCATATTTGTAGTGCAGGCTGCAAGGGTACTTTATGGAAAAAAATATATGATTTTTTCACCCACAATTAAGCAGATGGATTTAACAGATTTTCTTTCACTATGACAAATGCGGTGCAGGGCGCAAATCTACTTTTTAGCGAAAAAAAAAGTATTTATTCCGCCAGAATCTAACAGATGGATTTACTGAATTGATTACACTCACATATGCAGCACAGGGGTACTTTACTGGAAAAAAAATTAATATGTCACCCCCTGGGTCCATGAACTCACAGACATATTACCTATATTATTTTCCCTTCCCCTAGCATGTATGCAGTGCAGGTGCACTTAAAAAATGGGTATATGTTGCCCACTGAACTAAAAGAACAGGATTAAATTAATGTCCCTGGCACATATGCAGTTCTGCTGCACTGAACTTGCACAAAAATGGCCGCCGACGCCCACCTAACTAACAGACGGATAAAACTTATTTTTCTGTGTCACTGGGCTCAGGGCATTGTTACATTGCACCCACAAAAAAATGTTGCTGTAGATCGCAGTGTTAACAAGTTCTGATATCAGATAGATTCTTTCCTATTCTCTCTCTCACAGCAGCAGCATCTTATCCCTACACTAGTAAGAGCTGAGTGATGTGCGGCGCTACATAACTCCAGTTTATATAGAGGCTGGGTCACATGCTGCACTGGCCAATCACAGCCATGCCATTAGTAGACATGGTTGTGATGGCTTCTAAGGGCACACGAGTTAAACGCTTGTTGATCGGCTGCCCTGCATGCTTTCAAAAAGCACCATTAAATCGGCGAACACTGAACTCGAACCCAAACTTTTACTGAAATGTTCGGGTCCGGAGTAAAAAAATCGTAAAGTTCAGTACGAACCCAAACTTTACAGTCCGGATTCGCTCAACCCTAATTATGTGCAAATAATGTGATGAAAAATACAATTCAGTATTAATAAGATAATTAAAAATACCTGTATACAACCAGTGCTTTAAATATAGATACACTTACAGCTGATGGGAAGGAAGGGAGAATACTAACTGCCCACCGTGTATATGGAAACATGGCTCCCAGAGCGTCTGTGCTTACAGACTGCGCATGTCAGAAATATACTTAGAGAAAAAACAAATGTGACGTCCACCTGACAAATCACATGGTGCTCACATGATTGCAAGCAGCATCAGAGACTGTCATGGAACCCACAGGTCCTGGAAGGTACAGTTTCTTTATTATTTTTAGCTATAAAGCTACCCATGGGTATTCACCAGAGACATCTGCAAGATAGGTTGCAAATCTGCAAAGTCATGTGGCAGAAAACATCTGCAAGTTCACAGATAATAGACCTATCAAATGCAAAGGAGTAGCAGGAGAGAAGTACACCAAGCCAGAGACCTTGCCAGAAAAGTCAGTGGGAGTCAAATCAGTAGACAATGCGTTAATCCATAAACATGCTAAAGTCAGTTCACTAGGAGTTCTAAGCACAGAGTAGAAAGTAGTACAATGCACAAATAAACCAACAGAAGCCAAGACTCATACGAATCATAGGCACTGACAAACAGCATATGCCAGTCTTAAGTCCCCCACCTAGCTCTGGGAATGGACACTGAGCCAGGAGTCTCACTGGCTTTCAGCTCACTGATAGGTTGATTAGCCGGAGCTTGGCTGGTCAAAATGGCAACTCTCCTAGAACAGTTGTACACTGGATAATAGCTGGGAAATTTCCTGACAGTACCATTCACCAGTCACTTTAATGGAGCTAAGCTGCCATACCAGATATACTGTATCCTGTGGTCAAGATTAATGCTGTTTCTGGAAAAGAAAATGGCTATTTTATTTCTAAACTTCTAAACTTTTCTAGACAATTGCTTTAAATGTGTAATTATTTAAACATATTCATTTTTAAGAATAGCAATCAGAGTAAATTAATTAACTAAGTAAATATATGTGCTTTAAAATTTAATAAACTTCACTATTTATAAGTATGCAAACTATATGTAATAAATGACATAATTAATCTGACTGACATACAGTATATTTTAGTATAGTACTGTATCTGTTTTATTTTTATGCTTTTGTATACAGATTGGGTTATACAATATTAAACCTTACTGCCTATAAAATTGCCAAAATAAGTTAGTACTCTTTAATGAACGTAGAATGCAGAAACAAGGGAATGTAAACTTTTAAAAATATAATTATCATTACAGAGTGCTAATGTTTGCACCTGGATTTTTGATGTTCTTTTACTAAATCCCCAGTTTTCTTAAGGTAATGTTAAATGGCATGATCATCTAAAGTTAATTGCTAAGATAATAATCTTTTTTACAGTGGCCTACTTTTTTTATTTGAAATGGAAGCAAAATACAGAAGGGATGCAAAATTTAGACTAAATGCATGTATTATAAGCTTTGGTTTTGAGCTCAAAATCTGGCAACAAACTGTCTCTTCCACAGCATGTATGTGTTGTCAGTAGTTGGTGAAAGTCAGTAGCATGCCCCATAATATCTGTGGACAATGAGTCCATTGTTGAAAGGGTTTTCAAAACATCAAAAATTATTATTTTCATAACTAACTTCCGAAGCGTAATTCAGTTCGAAGTTTTGAAAAAATTTGATTAGTCTCAAAGCCGAATTTCTTTATGCTTCATGGTTTTCTAAAATGACTGCTGCACATGTTACAAAATGAAATTAAGAAACCTGGGAACGCAATATGACCCATAATGCCATGCAGCCAGCCAATCAGCCTCATCCCACGCAGTACCACCCACGTGGTGAATCAACCTGTAACCAAACGCGGGGCGCCAACGGAGAAACAGCCGGGACGCCGATCTGCAGTTGGTCTTAGAAGGTACCACGGGAATCGACGAGCAGTTCGGGACAAATAAAGGTAAGCCCATGAAGTGGGTTATCAGTACCGACATAAAAGAACTTTGCTGACCGGTGATTATATTTATCACAAAAGGACACAACATATCCAACCAAATACAAACGAACTGCCACATTGGCTACACATAGTTTCTATTTTTCTATTATTGCAGTGAGTCATTTTGGATTACATTGTTGCAACAAAGGACATTAAACTGCGACTTCAGACTTACATTACAATTCAAGTTGTAGATACATTGTTGCCATGCCTCAGGATGCATAACAAATTGATCTAGCAAACTGCTAGCTACTTAATTTGAGCCACTATACCCTTTTTTTATGTATTTGTGTGTTATTTGCTTCCAGCAAATATTTTATATTTTTATATATTTTAATATATTGTGTTTGTATTAAACATATTGTGGTTCAGACTTTGCCCATATTGTCCCATATGTGAGGTGTGCCAGTCTTCCATTGCAATCCCACGCAGTCATTTTATTGTGAGTTGAGCTTATGGAAAGATGTAACAAGTGCTTATGCTTCAGAAAACTTTTAATTGTAGAATATTGGATAGGGAGAGTAAAGGGAGATTGTAGGAAAAGTTTTTAGACTCTTCAACTCCCTCCTGATCGCCTAACGCAGGATTGCGTTCCGGAGGCGGCTCACTCAGGCAGAGTCACGCATCTACGCGTCATCTCGCAAGACGCGAGATTGGATCACAGGAACTGCAGGTAAGCGAGTGGATCTACAGCCTTCCAGCGGCGATCGTTCGCTGGCAGGCTGTAGATTCCTGTCATTGATCCCCCCCCTGTAAGGCTCCATTCAGACGTCCGTATGTGTTTTACGGATCCACGGATCCATGGATCGGATCCGCAAAACACAACGGACGTCTGAATGGAGCCTTACAGGGGGGTGATCAATGACAGGGGGGTGATCACCCCATATAGACTCCCTGATCACCCCCCTGTCATTGATCACCCCCCTGTAAGGCTCCATTCAGACGTCCGTATGTGTTTTACGGATCCACGGATCCATGGATCGGATCCGCAAAACACATACGGACGTCTGAATGGAGCCTTACAGGGGGGTGATCAATGACAGGGGGGTGATCACCCCATATAGACTCCATGATCACCCCCCTGTAAGGCTCCATTCAGACGTCCGTATGTATTTTGCGGATCCGATTCATGTATCCGTGGATCCGTAAAAAACATATGGACCTCTGAATGGAGCCTTACAGGGGGGTGATCAATGACAGGGGGGTGATCAATGACAGAGGGGTGATCAGGGAGTCTATATGGGGTGATCACCCCCCTGTCATTGATCACCCCCCTGTAAGGCTCCATTCAGTGGTTCATATGTTTTTTACGGATCCACGGATACATGGATCGGATCCGCAAAACACATACGGAAGTCTGAATGGAGCCTTACAGGGGGGTGATCAATGACGGGGTGATCAGGGAGTCTATATGGGGTGATCACCCCCCTGTCATTGATCACCCCCCTGTAAGGCTCCATTCAGACATCCGTATGTGTTTTGCGGATCCGATCCATGTATCTGTGGATCTGTAAAAAAACATATGAACCACTGAATGGAGCCTTACAGGGGGGTGATCAATGACAGGGGGGTGATCAATGACAGGGGGGTGATCAGGGAGTCTATATGGGGTGATCACCCCCCTGTCATTGATTACCCCTCTGTAAAGCTCCATTCAGACGTCCGAATGTGTTTTGCGGATCCGATCCATGTATCCGTGGATCCGTAAAAAACATACGGACGTCTGAATGGATCCTTACAGGGGGGTGATCAATGACAGGGGAGTGATCACCCCATATAGACTCACTGATCACCCCCCTGTGATTGATCATCCCCCTGTAAGGCTCCATTCAGACGTCCGTATGTGTTTTGCGGATCCGATCCATGTATCCGTGGATCCGTAAAAAAAAACATATGGACCTCTGAATGAAGCCTTACAGGGGGGTGATCAATGACAGGGGGGTGATCAATGACAGGGGGGTGATCAGGGAGTCTATATGGGGTGATCACCCCCCTGTCATTGATCTCCCCCCTGTAAGGCTCCATTTAGAGGTCCATATGTTTTTTACGGATCCACGGATACATGGATCGGATCCGCAAAACACATACAGACGTCTGAATGGAGCCTTACAGGGGGGTGATCAATGACAGGGGGGTGATCAGGGAGTCTATATGGGGTGATCACCCCCCTGTCATTGATCACCCCCCTGTAAGGCTCCATTCAGACGTCCGTATGTGTTTTGCGGATCCGATCCATGGATCCGTGGATCCGTAAAACACATACGGACGTCTGAATGGAGCCTTACAGGGGGGTGATCAATGACAGGGGGGTGATCACCCCATATAGACTCCATGATCACCCCCCTGTAAGGCTCCATTCAGACGTCCGTATGTGTTTTGCGGATCCGATTCATGTATCCGTGGATCCGTAAAAAACATATGGACCTCTGAATGGAGCCTTACAGGGGGGTGATCAATGACAGGGGGGTGATCAGGGAGTCTATATGGGGTGATCACCCCCCTGTCATTGATTACCCCTCTGTAAAGCTCCATTCAGACGTCCGAATGTGTTTTGCGGATCCGATCCATGGATCCGTGGATCCGTAAAAAACATACGGACGTCTGAATGGAGCCTTACAGTGGGGTGATCAATGACAGGGGGGTGATCACCCCATATAGACTCCCTGATCACCCCCCTGTCATTGATCACCCCCCTGTAAGGCTCCATTCAGACGTCCGTATGTGTTTTACGGATCCACGGATCCATGGATCGGATCCGCAAAACACATACGGACGTCTGAATGGAGCCTTACAGGGGGGTGATCAATGACAGGGGGGTGATCACCCCATATAGACTCCATGATCACCCCCCTGTAAGGCTCCATTCAGACGTCCGTATGTATTTTGCGGATCCGATTCATGTATCCGTGGATCCGTAAAAAACATATGGACCTCTGAATGGAGCCTTACCGGGGGGTGATCAATGACAGGGGGGTGATCAATGACAGAGGGGTGATCAGGGAGTCTATATGGGGTGATCACCCCCCTGTCATTGATCACCCCCCTGTAAGGCTCCATTCAGAGGTCCATATGTTTTTTACGGATCCACGGATACATGTATCGGATCCGCAAAACACATACGGAAGTCTGAATGGAGCCTTACAGGGGGGTGATCAATGACGGGGTGATCAGGGAGTCTATATGGGGTGATCACCCCCCTGTCATTGATCACCCCCCTGTAAGGCTCCATTCAGACATCCGTATGTGTTTTGCGGATCCGATCCATGTATCTGTGGATCCGTAAAAAACATATGAACCTCTGAATGGAGCCTTACAGGGGGGTGATCAATGACAGGGGGGTGATCAATGACAGGGGGGTGATCAGGGAGTCTATATGGGGTGATCACCCCCCTGTCATTGATTACCCCTCTGTAAAGCTCCATTCAGACGTCCGAATGTGTTTTGCGGATCCGATCCATGTATCCGTGGATCCGTAAAAAACATACGGACGTCTGAATGGAGCCTTACAGGGGGGTGATCAATGACAGGGGGGTGATCACCCCATATCGACTCACTGATCACCCCCCTGTGATTGATCATCCCCCTGTAAGGCTCCATTCAGACGTCCGTATGTGTTTTGCGGATCCGATCCATGTATCCGTGGATCCGTAAAAAACATATGGACCTCTGAATGAAGCCTTACAGGGGGGTGATCAATGACAGGGGGGTGATCAATGACAGGGGGGTGATCAGGGAGTCTATATGGGGTGATCACCCCCCTGTCATTGATCTCCCCCCTGTAAGGCTCCATTTAGAGGTCCATATGTTTTTTACGGATCCACGGATACATGGATCGGATCCGCAAAACACATACAGACGTCTGAATGGAGCCTTACAGGGGGGTGATCAATGACAGGGGGGTGATCAGGGAGTCTATATGGGGTGATCACCCCCCTGTCATTGATCACCCCCCTGTAAGGCTCCATTCAGACGTCCGTATGTGTTTTGCGGATCCGATCCATGGATCCGTGGATCCGTAAAACACATACGGACGTCTGAATGGAGCCTTACAGGGGGGTGATCAATGACAGGGGGGTGATCACCCCATATAGACTCCATGATCACCCCCCTGTAAGGCTCCATTCAGACGTCCGTATGTGTTTTGCGGATCCGATTCATGTATCCGTGGATCCGTAAAAAACATATGGACCTCTGAATGGAGCCTTACAGGGGGGTGATCAATGACAGGGGGGTGATCAATGACAGAGGGGTGATCAGGGAGTCTATATGGGGTGATCACCCCCCTGTCATTGATCACCCCCCTGTAAGGCTCCATTCAGAGGTCCATATGTTTTTTACGGATCCACGGATACATGGATCGGATCCGCAAAACACATACGGAAGTCTGAATGGAGCCTTACAGGTGGGTGATCAATGACGGGGTGATCAGGGAGTCTATATGGGGTGATCACCCCCCTGTCATTGATCACCCCCCTGTAAGGCTCCATTCAGACATCCGTATGTGTTTTGCGGATCCGATCCATGTATCTGTGGATCCGTAAAAAACAAATGGACCTCTGAATGGAGCCTTACAGGGGGGTGATCAATGACAGGGGGGTGATGAATAACAGGGGGGTGATCAGGGAGTCTATATGGGGTGATCACCCCCCTGTCATTGATTACCCCTCTGTAAGGCTCCATTCAGACGTCCGAATGTGTTTTGCGGATCCGATCCATGTATCCGTGGATCCGTAAAAAACATACGGACGTCTGAATGGAGCCTTACAGGGGGGTGATCAATGACAGGGGGGTGATCACCCCATATAGACTCCCTGATCACCCCCCTGTGATTGATCATCCCCCTGTAAGGCTCCATTCAGACGTCCGTATGTGTTTTGCGGATCCGATCCATGTATCCGTGGATCCGTAAAAAACATATGGACCTCTGAATGAAGCCTTACAGGGGGTGATCAATGACAGGGGGGTGATCAATGACAGGGGGGTGATCAGGGAGTCTATATGGGGTGATTACCCCCCTGTCATTGATCTCCCCCCTGTAAGGCTCCATTTAGAGGTCCATATGTTTTTTACGGATCCACGGATACATGGATCGGATCCGTAAAACACATACAGACGTCTGAATGGAGCCTTACAGGGGGTGATCAATGACAGGGGGGTGATCAGGGAGTCTATATGGGGTGATCACCCCCCTGTCATTGATCACCCCCCTGTAAGGCTCCATTCAGACGTCCGTATGTGTTTTGTGGATCCGATCAATGTATCCGTGTATCCGTAAAAAACATATGGACGTCTGAATGGAGCCTTACAGGGGGGTGATCAATGACAGGGGGTGATCAGGGGGTCTATATGGGGTGATCAGGGGTTCATAAGGGGTTTATAAGTGAAGGGGGGGGTGGGTAGTGTAGTGTTGTGCTTAGTGCTACCTATTACAGAGCTTCCTGTGTCCTCTGGTGGTCGATCCAAGCAAAAGGGACCACCAGAGGACCAGGTAGCAGGTATATTAGACGCTGTTATCAAAACAGCATCTAATATACCTGTTAGGGGTTAAAAAAATTGCATCTACAGCCTGCCAGCGAACGATCGCCGCTGGCAGACTGCAGATCCACTCGCTTACCTTCCGATCCTGTGAATGCGCGCGCCTGTGTGCGCGCGTTCACAGGAAATCTCGCGTCTCGCGAGATGACGCATGGATGCGTCCAGGAGGAATGAATCGACCGCCTCCAGGACGCATCCGTGTGTTAGGTGGTCCTGAGGCAGTTAAGGGACGTTCAGCGGTCACGAATATTCGGAAAGTTCTATCTGTTTTAGATGAAGTAAAGATGAGGCCAGAATTCCATGCGTCCCCAGCCCTATTGGCAATAGACGCGGAGAAAGCGTTCGACAATGTGAGCTGGGGATGGATGGACAGAGTCTTAGATAGAGTGGGACTGACGGGGAATTTTAGAAATTTCCTGCGGGTACTATATGCCAATCCCACAGCCAGAATTCACACACCAGGTTTTCTCTCCACTGCTTTCCCAATAAACAAGGGAACGAGACAGGGTTGTCCTCTCTCACCGTTACTCTTCAACGTAGCCCTGGAACCGCTGTCCCGTTACCTAAGTGAGACCAAAGAAATAGAAGGAATAAAAGTGGGCTCCACAGAAATAAAACACGCTCTGTATGCGGACGATCTACTTGTGTTTTTGGCAAAACCCCAGCGAGATCTCCCTCACCTAATAGATAAGCTTTTAAATTTTGGAAGCGCATCCGGCTTTAGGGTTAACGCTGATAAAAGTGACCTTTTGCTGCTCCCACAGACACGTCGGATTAGGGATTTCGACTACCGAGCTCTTCCGGTGAAATTGGCAAGGAATGCTATACGATACCTGGGAATCAATATAGGGAAAACCCCTTAATCAATATATTCAATGAATTATCCTCCCTTGATACAGAAAATTCAGGGAGATATAGACAGGTGGTTAAATCTTCCCCTCTCCTTACTGGGCAGATGCCATTTGCTAAAAATGATCAGCTTTGCACGCTTATTGTACCCTATGCAGACGATTCCGTTGTTAGTTAGAGATATAGATATCCAATCTTTAGAATCTGCGTTTCGCTACTTTTTGTGGAAAGGCAAACAACCAAGAATATCACTAAGGAAATTACAACTTCCTAAAGAAAAGGGAGGAGTGAATTTCCCAGATATCAGGAGATATAACCTTGCCAGCAACCTTAGACATGCCCTGGATTGGCTGACAGGGAGAAGTAGCTACTCTAATTACAAACTGGAGTCGCACTTGTCATATCCTTGGTCCTTGTCCGCACTGCTTCACACTAAATTTGCCAATTTACCCAAGGTTCTGAAAAGCAGTTTAATCATAAAAGACACGGTGGCCACGTGGAAGGCAGTGAGGAAGGAATATGGGTTGGCTTTTTCACTATCTAAACATATGTCCATTTGGGGACACCCCGAATCTATGGAAGGGAGACTAAACAAACAATTCTGTGACTGGAGAACCAAGGGAATACGCTTGGTAAGTGATGTGTGGCATAATGCGGACCACCGATATCTCAATTTCGGGGAATTGTGCACCAAGTATGACTTGAATTCCAGTCATTATTTGGCATATCGTCAGGTGTATAGCTTTTTGAAATGTAGGGTAATTGACCTTAGTAAAGAATTCCCCACAAATAGGTTTGACCTCCTACGAGGTACGACTACTTCCTCATTATCCCTGTCAGACCTGCAAGGTAGATTACAGGAAGCTAGGCATGTGACCTTCCCCATCCAGCCATTCAAAGCGTGGGATAAGGAGCTTGATAGACAAGGAGTCCACGAGAATATTCTGAAGGGGTGGCTATGTTTGAGGAACACGACTCCCAATGAGATATGGCGGGAGACCCAATTCAAAATAGCACATAGGGCGATCTATGGGTTTTACAATACAAGGTCAGCGGTTCAGGCGAATAGGATCACACATTGCCCAAAATGCGCGGTAGAGAACTCCAACTTATTCCACGGATTGTGGAATTGCCCGAAGATAGTGGTTTTCTGGACATCCTTTATAAAGTGGTTAAAAGATGTATTGCATATCACGATTTCACTAGCGCCGGATCTACTGCTGTTCCATTTTTATCCCGAGGGTACAAAGATAACACAAATTACCCATATCTGCATCATTGCGGTAAAAAGATGCATATTGAAGAATTGGCTATCCCAAGCAGTTCCCTCAATTGGAGAGGTCCTTATCCAAGTAAAATGGTGCTTATATAGGGAGATCTACGCGGCAGAGCAAGGCACAGAAAAAGCATTACAAAAGCTAATGATTAGGTGGAGAGGGTTTATTAGCAGTGTTCTGGACCCGTTGGAGATCAAAACAATTATGAATCCTTTGAAACAGACGTCCTGGTATTTACTAGAGCAGCTGAAGGGCACTCTGGGTGGATTGGAACAGTAGTGTCCGGAAGATTGAAGGTAGAGATAATTCGGTGTCTGGGTTGGATTAGGGGATAAGGAGAGCACTGACTTAATATACTTTTTTGGGCTTCTTTGAATTAGGGTGGGGAGGGTAGGGGGGTGGGAAAGGGTGTTTACACATTTATGTTTATTTAACATGAAAAGTTTGCAGGATATGAGTATGTCTTTTGACGAGAACAAATGCCGTATTGTGATCTATATCAATGTACACTGCTCAAAAAAATAAAGGGAACACTTAAACAACACAATGTAACTCCAAGTCAATCACACTTCTGTGAAATCAAACTGTCCACTTAGGAAGCAACACTGAGTGACAATCAATTTCACATGCTGTTGTACAAATGGGATAGACAACAGGTGGAAATTATAGGCAATTATAGGCTTTCACTCTAGTGGTAGCATGAGACGGAGTTTACAACCCACACAAGTGACTCAGGTAGTGCAGCTTATCCAGGATGGCACATCAATGCGAGCTGTGGCAAGAAGGTTTGCTGTGTCTGTCAGCGTAGTGTCCAGAGCATGGAGGCGCTACCAGGAGACAGGCCAGTACATCAGGAGACATGGAGGAGGTCGTAGGAGGACAACAACCCAGCAGCAGGACCGCTACCTCCGCCTTTGTGCAAGGAGGAACAGGAGGAGCACTGCCAGAGCCCTGCAAAATAACCTCCAGCAGGCTACAATTGTGCATGTGTCTGCTCAAACGGTCAGAAACAGACTCCATGAGGGTGATATGAGGGCCCGACGTCCACAGGTGGGGGTTGTGCTTACAGCCCAACACCGTGCAGGACGTTTGGCATTTGCCAGAGAACACCAAGATTGGCAAATTCGCCACTGGTGCCCTGTGCTCTTCACAGATGAAAGCAGGTTCACACTGAGCACATGTGACAGACGTGACAGAGTCTTGAGATGCCGTGAAGAACGTTCTGCTGCTTGCAACATCCTCCAGCATGACCGGTTTGGCATTGGGTCAGTAATGGTGTGGGGTGGCATTTCTTTGGAGAGCCGCACAGCCCTCCATGTGCTCGCCAGAGGTAGCCTGACTGCCATTAGGTACCGAGATGAGATCCTCAGACCCCTTGTGAGACCATGTGCTGGTGCGGTGGGCCCTGGGTTCCTCCTAAAGCAAGACAATGCTAGACCTCATGTGGCTGGAGTGTGTCAGCAGTTCCTGCAAGACAAAGGCATTGATGCTATGGACTGGCCCGCCCGTTCCCCAGACCTGAATCCAATTGAGCACATCTGGGACATCATGTCTCGCTCTATCCACCAACGTCACGTTGCACCACAGACTGTCCAGGAGTTGGCAGATGCTTTAGTCCAAGTCTGGGAGGAGATCCCTCAGGAGACCGTCCGCCCCCTCATCAGGAGCATGCACAGGCGTTGTAGGGAGGTCATACAGGCACGTGGAGGCCACACACACACTACTGAGCCTCATTTTGACTTGTTTTAAGGACATTACATCAAAGTTGGATCAGCCTGTAGTGTGTTTTTCCACTTTAATTTTGAGTGTGACTCCAAATCCAGACCTCCATGGGTTGAAAAATTTGATTTCCATTTTTTTATTTTTGTCTGATGTTGTCTGATGTTGTCAGCACATTCAACTATGTAAAGAACAAAGTATTTCAGAAGAATATTTAATTAATTCAGATCTAGGATGTGTTATTTTTGTGTTCCCTTTATTTTTTTGAGCAGTGTATATACGACATTGTGAAAATTGGATATATGTATCTTGTACATGCAACAATTGAATGCCTATCTAAATATATTAATAAAAATTTGGTTTAAAAAAACAAAAAATAAAATAAAATACGTCCTCATCTCGGCTGCACTGTTCAGAGTCCAGCCACAGGCCCTAGCCAAAAAGGAGCCCGGGTATTGAGCAATGAACTGTTGGGCGAACACATTTGTTTGCTCCACCATTAGATTCACAAAGTGGTCACTGAAAAAAAGACTAAGATAGTCATATTCAGTGAAGCCCACTGTAAAAATCTGGATTCCTGGTTTACCAACAAAATCAGGAATCGCAGGCTCAAAATGCTCTGGGGTACACTATGCAAGTTCACTGGTAGGGGGCTCCGGTGGACTTAACTGGTGGGCCGGAAAACTAATACGAGCCCCAGAGCTTCTCGTACTAGTGTGGGCCACAGGGTCCCTAGCATGGCGGTCCCCTTGCTCCGCCTGGCGGCGTCTCCGCCGCCTTGGGAGCTCATCATCATCGCTACATGATGAGGAGGCCTCGGATGACAAAAAGAAAGTGGGGTCATCCTCGTCCTTACTGGGGCTCTCGGCCGATAACATCCGGCGGGCCATAGGGGAGTGTGTGTGTGCGTGCGTGTGTGTGTGCTTGTGTGGAAATCTTTAATTAGTGTGCGTATGTGTGGGGGCATGGGTGTTTGCGGACTTTGCCCTAAAACTAACAGAAAAAAAAAAACTAAATAAAAAAAGGCCAAAAAATTTGAAACAAATTAAATAAAAATCAAACTCGCTGATCAGCCGTCCGAAGCTGATCCGGTGGGGTGTGCGATACGCTAACAGTGGCCGGACACTAAGAGTGGCGGCCACAGTCAGCGTACGCAAAAAAATAAAACTGCTTGCGCCAAAAAAAAATTGTGTGTGTGGGAGGGCAGGGGGGCAAGCTGCAGAACCCCTGGGGGGTCTAGGGTCACACAGCTGTGCTGTGGATCCCAGACACCCGATTAGGGTGATGCAACAGTTAAAACTCTTTTTTTTTTCCACTAAACTGTCTCTGAATATTCCTGCCTAACCTAACCTGTCCCTAACCTTTCCCTAAATATCTTTTAGTGCCAGATGGCATTGTGGAGGGTCAGAAGGGGGTGCTGGGCACAGATGGGGGTGCTGGCTCTGGAGAACCGATTGCAGGCTCCTCTCTCCTCGCTCCCGGAAACAGAAAGGAGGAAGAGAGGAGTGCTGCAATAATTTGAACCTTTTACCCGCCCTGCAGCCAATCAGAAGCGATCCTGAGAGGTGATGTCACCATCACCTCTCAGGATGGCAGGATGGTGATTGGTGGTGTATTATCACACCACCGATCACCATCCTGTTCCGGGTTATCGGATCCCCAGAGACCCGAATAACCCGGAAACGCAGCAAACCGCAGGTCTGAATTGACCTGCGATTTGCCGAGATCGCTGATATGGGGGGGGTCACAGGACCACCCCGCGCATTGTCCCAGGGTGCCTGTGCGGCGGTGATTGGAACTACACATGAAGTACCGGTATGTCATGTGTCCTTAAGTACCGGGACATCATGACGTATCGGTACGTCATGTGTCCTCAAGAGGTTGATACAATTACTTCCCGGTCACAAAATTTTTTAATTTGTCAACCAACAGTGTAACAGCAGTATTGACTGGTTTTATTGGACTGTCAGAAATGCAGCACAGGCCGCAAATGTACTATCTAGCACAAAAAGGGTGTTTTTTTTTTAAACAATATAACAGCAGTATTTAACGGTTTTAGTGGGCTGTCAGAAATGCAGCACAGGCTGCAAATGTACTATCTAGCCCAAAAAGTGATTTTTTTTTCAACCGACAATGTAACAGCAGTATTTAACGGTTTTATTAGACTGTCAGAAATACAGCGCAGGCCGCAAATGTACTATGTAGCACAAAAAGGGTGTTTTTTTCAAACAACAATGTAACAGCAGTATTTAATGGTTTTAGTGGGCTGTCAGAAATGCAGCGCAGGCGGCAAATGTACAATCCAGCACAAAAATTGTGCTTTTTTTAAACCAACAATGTAACAGCAGTATTTAACGGTGTTATTGAACTGTCAGAAATGCAGCGCAAGCTGCAAATGTACTATCTAGCACAAAAAGGGTGTTTTTTTCAAACAACAATATAACAGCAGTATTTAATGGTTTTAGTGGGCTGTCAGAAATGCAGCGCAGGCGGCAAATGTACAATCCAGCACAAAAATTGTGCTTTTTTTAAACCAACAATGTAACAGCAGTATTTAACGGTTTTATTGGACTGTCAGAAATTCAGCGCAGGCCTCAAATGTACTATCTAGCACAAAAAGGGTGTTTTTTTCAAACAACAATATAACAGCAGTATTTTTATTTTTTTTAACAAATATCTGTTTTATAGATTTTCGAGATGAAAATGTAAGTATTACATACGTTTTCACATAAATACAGACATTAAAACAAGTATATATATCAAATACCCGTCAAAGTATGCATAGTCTAGGCAAGTATACAAACAAAAGTATCATCTGCTATTACTCATGTCCGAGTTGGGACATGGGATTATCTTCGTCAATGGGCCCAGCTTTGCTCAACTGAGTCTTTTATGATGGGGCATAACAATTACAACATAAACATATGCAATTAGTTGGAAGAGTTGAATATCCTCTTAAGGATAAAGATGTCAGAGGTCGTTCCCAGGAGAGCTTTTTAAACAAGTAAAGTATAGTGTGTGATTAATGCAAGATGTTGTATGCTTAAATACAAAAATACATACAGGTCATGGCTTTTACCTCTATAGTTTTGCATTCTTATGGAGCGATATTAGATGGTAGAGGAGTGATTGATTATTCTGGTGGATCAGTTAGTAGTATAGTGTATAGGTGTGTGTGTGTAAGTGAGTAGGAGAGTAGGACAATGGAACAGATATCAGGTACAGGCTTTTCTATAGTTACTCCATGGGCTCCATAATCGCAAAAATTTGGAATGAGATCTGCTAGCCCAACTACTAAGTTCTTCCATGAGGTATAGTTGATCGACTTTCATCTGCCAATGAGTAAGGGAAGGAGGATTAGGGTCAAGCCAATGTAGCGGAATGAGAGATATGGCTGCTTGGACAAGCCATGTAGGGAGGTCAAACGCTTTAGGGGTCCATCCCTTAGAGGGTAGCCACAGTAATACTGAGACAGACGAAAGCTGGAGGGAGGTACCACATATTTGGTTTATTTTTGTTTCTATTTGGGACCAAAAATTGGTAATTAACGGACATGACCAGAATATATGACCTAGTGTGCCTTCTTCGTGAGAGCATCGCCAGCATGTATTTGACTTTGTTATACCCATTTTGTGCAGTTTGCTCGGGTTATTATACCATCTGATCATCGTTTTATACGAGTGCTCTTGTATTCTTACGCACCTATAGAATCCATGGGATCTCAGATGTATTTGGTCAATATCTGCTACATTAAAGGATGTTCCCAAATCTTTTTCCCATTGTGTGATATAAGCTGGTTTGCTCTTTTTTGATGAACATTGTAGATTTTTATATATAGTAAAGATTGCATGTTTAGGTGTCGTTTGACCTTGTGCCATTTTCTCAAACCAAGTAGCCTCCTTCTCTAGTGCATATTTGGCGTGTAGCTTAGTACATGTATCTTTGAAGATTTTCAGGTCTAAGATATTGGTCTGTTTTAGGCGTTGGGAGCAAATTGTATCTGTATCAGTTGGTGTTTTGGTATGAAACAGTAGTGTCTCGATATTTACCGTATTTTTAGCTTTATAAGACGCACCTGATTATAAGACGCACCTAGGTTTTTGAGGAGGAAAAAAATATTTTGAACCAAAAGGTGTGCTTTTGGTGGATTTTGAACTAATGGTCTGGGGATAACACTGTTATGGGGCTCTGTGGATGACGCACTGTTATGGGGGGATCTGTGGATGACACACTGTTATGGGGGGATCTGTGGATGACACACTGTTATGGGGGGGATCTGTGGATGACACACTATTATGGGGGGGGGGGGATCTGTGGATAATGCACTGTTATGGGGCGGATCTATGGATGATGCACTGTTATGGGGGATGTGTGCTGTGACACATAGGGCCATGAGGGGGGCCAGGATAAGATGCTATATGTGTGGATGACACACATATAGCATCTTATGCTGGTCCCCCTTATGGCCCTATGTTTCACAGCCTTACAGTACTTTATTCTTTGTATGTAAAATCTTTCTTTAATCCTTAATCAATCGCTCTCCTTTTGATAAACTAGCTGACACTGATATATCGCCGGCCGCTATGCTGCACAGCGTGGCCGGCGATACATCAGTTACAGTGTGGAGAGGGAAGAGGGGCTGGAGGCAATTCACAGCGGGGCCTGGTGCAGTCACTGTATTACACCGGGCCCCGCGCACAGAAGTCTCTTTGTATGTAAAATCTTTCATTATTCCTGAATCAATCGCTCTCCTATTGATAAACTAGCCTAATCGCCTGCATCAGTACTCACTATGAATGCAGCGTGCGGTCCGGCCGGCGTGTGACTGACATCACTCAGTCAGTCACGCTCCTCCCACTTCATTAATGAAGCAGGAGCAGGATGAAGTCATGCGCCGGAGGGACCGCACGCTACATTCATAGTGAGTACTGATGCAGGCGATTAGGCTAGTTTATCAAAAGGAGAGCAATTGATTCAGGAATAATGAAAGATTTTACATAAAAAGAGACTTCTGTGCGAGGGGCCCGGTGTAATACAGCCCCTCCTCCCTCCCCGCACTGTAACTGATGTATCGCCGGCCACGCTGTGCAGCATAGCGGCCGTCGATATATCAGTGTCAGCCGTGTAAAAAAAGTCAACCATCGTTTTATAAGACACACTGTCATTACCCCCCTTCTTTTGGGGGGAAAAAAGTGCGTCTTATAAAGCGAAAAATACGGTAAGTCTTTGAAAAGGTTCCAGAAATCTGGAGGGTTGGTGATATTTGGGTAAATTAAAAATGGACTTAGAGCAGAAGGCATGAGTCTTGGGGGGTCAGAAAGTAGGTGTGTATGGTTAGATAAGGTTTTAAAGACGGAGTATACCCCCTTTGGACAATCCTTCTATTGGGGGGTGCTGTCCTTTAATGCCCCATAGTCCTGCTAACTGACAATTGGTTAGGTTGGATAGTTCTATATCTGAGCCTAGAATCCTGAAGTGGGGAATGCATAACTGCAACCATCTTTTAAGTTGAATCGCCCGGTAGTAAGTCTTGTTATCAGGGAGGCCCATACCTCCTTGCGAGCGGTCTCGGATCAGTTTATCGTATGTTAGTCATGACCTTTTGCCCTTCCATAGAAAGGTTGTAAACAGAGAGCGAGTGGACGCAAAAAAGGAATGGGGTAAGTGGATAGGAACCATTTGGAGGAGGTAGGGGAACTTAGGCATAATGTAAGTTTGTAAAAGGTTCTTCCTGCCCAGCCACGAGACAAAGGGAAGGGCTAAGGAGTTTAACTGATCTCTGATTCTTTTCAGCAAAGGTAAGTAGTTTAAGGAGTATAGATTTGAAGGTGTGTTGGTTAGGAAAATTCCTAGATATTTAATTTTTTCCTGCTGCCATGTAAAAGGATAGGAAGCTCGTAGTTTTTGGATTTGGGATGGTGGGACAGTAATATTAAATGCTTCGGACTTAGAATAGTTAATTTTAAAATTTGATAGTATTCCAAATTGCTCGAATAATTCCATGAGTAGAGGGAATGCCTGGGTGGGGTTTGTGATCAGGAGTAGAAGGTCGTCCACAAAAGCGGAACATTTATGTTCTGTCTGATTAGTTTTTAGGCCTTTAATCAGTGGATTGTCTCAGATTGCTTGCAATAGAGTTTCCATAGTAATGATGAAAAGAGTGGGAGACAACGGGCAACCTTGGCGTGTACTGTTGCTTATGTTAAAAGCAGTAGATAGTGTGCCATTGACCCTCACTCTTGCACTGGGATGAAGGTAGAGGGACATAATTGCAGTGATGAAGGGGGAAGGTATTCCAAACTAGTGTTGATCACGAATATTCGAATTTCGAATTTTTATCGCGAATATAGGTACTTTGAAAATTCGCGAATATTTCGAATATAGTTATATATATTCGTAATTTTGAATATTCGATTTTTTAATTTTTTTAATTTATTTTTTTTTTTCAATTTTTTTTAATTTTTTTTATCAGTACACATGATCCCTCACTGCTTCTAGCTTGTGGGCCAATAAGAAGGCTGCAATATACTTGACTTTAGGAGTAGTAGTGTTTGCGAATTTTGCTCTATATTCGTTTTTTTTTATATTCGCTATATTGCTATATTGCTATATATTCTTGTTTTAGAATATTACGAATATTCGAAAAAACTAAGTTATAGCAATATAGAGAATATGAAAAAAAAATCGAATAGAGCAATTTAGCTAATATAGTGCTATAATCTTCTTTGTCTAATAGTTGTAAATTGAAAAATTTGCAATAAAAAATTTGAATCCGAAAATTCGAATTCCGAAAATTCGCATATTACACAATCATTACCTTTCTGGTTTTTAAAGTTAAAAAAAAATCATGAATTTTAGAATTTGCGAATATTCGACGAATATTCTACAAAATATTCGCGAAATATCGCGAATTCGAATATGACCCCTGCTGCTCATCACTATTCCAAACCTCTGCAGAGCCCGCTGCATATATAGCCAATTGACTCGATCAAATGCCTTCTCGGCATCTGTGCTGAGGAGAATGAGAGGAAGTTTTTTGTCTTTTGCTAATTTGATTGCATGTAATATCCTGCAAGAGTGGAAATTGCCTTCTCTACCTGCCACAAACCCGGCTTGATCAGGGTGAATTATTTTCGGGATTATTTTATTTAATCTGTTTGCTAAGATTTTTGCCCAAATTTTTACATCTAAGTTAAGGAGGGAGATTGGTCTATAACTGCTGCATTCTGTTCCTACTTTACCCTCTTTCGCTATAACAGTTATAGTAGCTTCTAGAGTTTGTTTTGGGAGGTAAATGCCTATCATCAAAGCCTGACACCAAGCTGTAATGTGGGGAAGCAGGACCAGTAGTAATTTTTTGTAGTATCCAGCAGGTAACCCATCTGGAGCTTTCCCATTGGGTAAGGATTTGATAATATCCGAGAGTTCTTCTGTGCTAATAGGGGCTAATAGAGATAAGCTGTCTTCTTTGGGGAGGGTAGGTAACTTAAGCTTAGAGAGGAAATTATCAATCTTTTGCTGATCTACATCTTTTGGTGGGTATGGTGAAATGTTATATAATTGGCTATAAAAGTGGCTAAATTCAGTCGCTATGGCTTTAGTCTCGCTGGTCATAGTAGCTGTGTGAGTTTTGATACTTTTAATAAACTGAGCATCTTTCCTTTTCTTAATTAAATGGGTCATAAGTTTGCTGCCCCTATCTCCGTGCGCATAGTGCCTAAACTTTGCATACTGATATGCTTTGGCGCATCTGATGTTAAGCAATTCCCTTAATTTGTGGCGAAGGGCAACCAAGTCATCCTGCATGACTTTCGCCTTGGATTGCTTCTGGATAGATTCCAGAGCTGCAATTTGGGATAGCAGGGAGTTTAATATTTTTTGTCTGTCTATTTTGACTTTGGTGCCTAACGCCACAAACTCTCCCCTGATAAAGGCTTTATGTGCCTCCCAGACTATGGTTTGGGAGGTTTCTGATGGATTGTTTTCTTGAAAGTATAGGGCTAATTTCCAGGGTATGGTCTGAATCCAACAAGATTTCATTTAGCCTCCAAGTCCACTCCCTCACTGATATGGAGGGAAGAGGCATGGACTCTGAAACTGGAACATGGTCCGAGATCGTTATGGATCCTATTGCAGCTTTCCTAAGGGTATTTAAATGGCTATCCGAGATAAGTATATAGTCTAGTCTTTGAAAAGAATGATGCATTTGTGAGAAATATGAATAGTTCTTAGTTGAGGCATTTAAAGTTCTCCAAGTATCTAACAAATTATTCTTGGTTAGTACTTTTTGGATATTCCCTATTGTTTTTTGTGAGAAGGCTGATAAACCTTTAGAGGTGTCCATAATTGGGTTTAGGGATACATTTAGGTCTCCTCCTATTAATTTTATACCTTCCGCGAAAGTCTGAAATCTATCTAGTGTATCTCTAATCCATAAGTATTGGTTACTGTTCGGGGCATAGATGCTGGCTAGCGAGACCATAGTGTGACCTATCTTTCCTTTTACAAATATGTATCTACCCTCTGTGTCTGTAAGTGTTAGTGTGGGTTCAAAGGGTATATGTTTTGCTATGGTTATACTAACTCCTCTGGCTGCTTTCTTATATGTGGAATAAAACAATTTGTTATAGTGTATGTGAGGTAAGTTAGGAATTCTGTTAGTTTTTAGATGGGTCTCTTGAAGAAAGCAAATGTCTGATTTACTCTTCTTCAAGAGAGAAATTACCTGAGACCTCTTTTGAGGCAAGTTGAAGCATCTAACATTGAAGGAAGTGGTGGTTATGGTTGCCATGACAGTGGTGTTTGGAGATATGTGTATTCTTCAGAGCTATGCATCTCGGGAACGACCTGTGACGGAGTATAAATAGTAGTAGCATGAAAAAAGTCAGCACAATCTAACATATCAACAAGAGTAGGTCCTATTGGATGAAATCTTGAGATCAACTGCAGGAGGGACCATATTTCTCTGTATTGTTGAAAGCAGCCACTATGTTGGCCGTTGTTCTCCATACAGAGAGAGTATACGGGGGCAGAGAATCAAAAGTGATTCCTGATTTGGCACCGCAGACCCATGCTTCAAAGAGTATAGCACATATCATTTATTATGTCTGCCAAGTACATTTCAAAATTGTTTCAGGGCCTGTCTATTAGTAATAGTCAATTTCCTGAATGGGAAAAGCCGAGAAGGGGGGGGGGGGGGGGAAGGGGGGGGAGGGGGGGGGGGTGATGGGAAAAAAGGAAAAAAGGGGTGGGGGTGGGGGTGTGAGTGGTATGCTATTAAAGGGACAGGGTTTATTATTTTGCATGACAGTTTTTGACACTTAATGAGAGTATACATAGTATGTAGTCATGATAGCACTAGAACGTAATACAAGATAAACATGTCTTGGAATATATAAACATATAAAGACACCCGTAGGTTTGATGTTAGCAACACATGTAGAGTCTGCAGCCAGTGGATCCCAATTTGTATCCACAGGGTACAGTTATAACTTATAGCATATTGCTATAGGAACGTGTCTTATTAATGGCAAAATTGGAGGAAGTAGTTATAAGGCATATCTGGGAACTATATGAAAAGGCTATATGAAAAAACAAAGGAGGTAGGAGTATATAAAAGGAGAGTAAATGGGGAAGTAGTAGAGAGACATGGAAGAAGAAAGGAAGAATAAAAAAGAGATATAAGGCGAGAGGATGGCATATAAGCAGTCCGGTTTTTGCTTTCAGAGAAGGGAGGAGGGGAGAGATCAGAGGTACATAAGAGAGTAACTTCACATTTTCGAAATATGTGGTATTTCTTGTTGGTGTTCAAAGTCGATTTTTACCTTCTGGTTCCGGACCTTGATCTCATCTTCTGTTTGATCTTGGAGGCTTGTTCTTTGTGGACACCGACCAAGGTTCTAGTAGTGGTAATGGTGGTAGCTGCTTAACGGAGCTGTCCAAAGGCAGCCAGGAGTCCATTGGTATAGGGTCAGTCCCTAGATGATTCCAGGCTTCTGGCAAGTCAGATGGGGTTCGGATCGTGCAGCGTCTGCCATCTTTGCTGAAAGTGAGACCGAAAGGGAAAAGCCAGCGGTATAATATTCTTTGGTCTCTTCTTAGATAGTCCGTTAATGGCTTTATAATTCTCCTTTTCTTTTCAGTGTGGATGAAGCGATATCTTGGTACATATGAATTTGTGTACCTTCATAGCATAGCTCCTTTCTCTCCCTCATCGCTTAGAGTAGGGCCGCAGTGCTTCTGAAGCTGAGTAAGCCGCATATGACATCCCGTGGCGGCTCGCCTTTCTTTGGAACAGGGCGCAGGGATCTATGGATCCTTTCAATAGTAATATTTTGCGCTTTGTCTTCTCCAAGTATGTATGTGAAGAGCTGTGAGGCAACGGCTTGTAATTCATTCGCTTCTACGGTTTCTGGTAGACCTTTTAGCCTGATGTTTTTTCCTCTGCTCTGGTTCTTCTGGTCTTCTATCAGAAGTAAAGCGTTGTTAAGTGAGTTCGTTTGAACTTCCAGGAGATCGGAGACTACAGATGCTCGATCTGTTAGAAGGTACTGGTTCCCTTCCAGGGATTCAACTCTGTGGGCAAGGGACCTCACATCTTCCCTCATATCTCTCACCTCTTGTAGTAAAGGCACTAGTGCTTGAGCAAGAGAGTCTTTAAGAAAGGATCTCGTGAGGATAGTGTTCTTATCATCAGGTTGCATATGGTCAACCTCTTCTCTCCCTCCCTCGGCTCCTGCATATTCCTCTCCGTCCTCTTAGTTCCGATATCGAGGGCTGGGGCGCCATTTTGTTCAAGCGCGCTGGTGAGAGCGCTAGCTTTTTTCTTATGAAACGGTCCATTTCCGACTTCCCCCTTTTTGTGTTTAGGGGTTGCCTGATGTTCTCTAGGCTTGTATCTCCCAATCTTGACCATTTTCGTCCAGGTATGGATGTCTTTTTATAAGAAATCACGGGTCTGGGCAGCAGGAGCTCTGTCTCAGACCTCCATCTCGCTCAGCGGTCAGGCTCCGCCCTTATAACAGCAGTATTTAATGGTTTTAGTGGGCTGTCAGAAATGCAGCGCAGGCTGAAAATGTACAATCCAGCACAAAAATTTTGCTTTTTTTAAACCAACAATGTAACAGCAGTATTTAACGGTGTTATTGGACTGTCAGAAATGCAGCGCAAGCTGCAAATGTACTATCTAGCACAAAAAGTAAGTTTTCTTCAACCAACAATGTAACAGCAGTGTTTAACGGTTTTTGTGGACTGTCAGAAATGCAGCGCAGGCCGCAAATGTACTATCTAGCACAAAAAGTGAGTTTTTTTCAACCAACAATGTAACAGCAGTATTTATCGGTTTTAGTGGACTGTCAGAAATGCAGCACAGGCTGCAAATGTACTATCTAGCAAAAAAAGTGAGTTTTTTTCAACCAACAATTTAACAGCAGTATTTAACGGTTTTAGTGGGCTGTCAGAAATGCAGCGCAGGCTGCAAATGTACAATGCAGCACAAAAATTGTGCTTTTTTTAAACCAACAATGTAACAGCAGTATTTAACGGTTTTAGTGGACTGTCAGAAATGCAGCACAGGCCGCAAATGTACTATCTAGCACAAAAAGTGAGTTTTTTTCAACCAACAATGTAACAGCAGTATTTATCGGTTTTATTGGACTGTCAGAAATGCAGCGCAGGCCGCAAATGTACTATCTAGCACAAAAAGTAAGTTTTTTTCAACCAACAATGTAACAACAGTATTTAACGGTTTTATTGGACTGTCAGAAATGCAGCGCAGGCTGCAAATGTACTATCCAGCACAGAAAGTGTGCTTTTTTTCAACCAACAATGATTCAGCAGTATTTAACGGTTTTAGTGGATTGTCAGAAATGCAGCCCAAGCTGCAAATGTACTATCTATCACAAAAAGTGAGTTTTTTTAACCAACAATGTAACAGCAGTATTAAACGGTTTTATTGGACTGTCAGAAATGCAGCGCAGGCCGCAAATGTAATATCTAGCACAAGAAGGGTGTTTTTTTCAAACAACAATATAACAACAGTATTTAACGGATTTAGTGGACTGCCAGAAATGCAGCGCAGGTTGCAAATGTACTATCTAGCACAAAAAGTGAGTTTTTTTTCAACAGACAATGTATCAGCACTATTTAATGGTTTTAGTGGACTGTTAGAAATGCAGCGCAGGCTGCAAATGTACTATCTAGCACAAAAAGTGTGCTTTTTTCGACCAACAATGTAACAACAGTATTTAACGGTTTTAGTGGATTGTCAGAAATGCAGCGCAAGCTGCAAATGTACTATCTAGCCAAAAAAGTGTGCTTTTTTAATCCACTATTTCATAGCAGTATTCAACGATTTTAGTGGACTGTCAGAAATGTAGCGCAGGCCGCAAATGTACTATCTAGCACAAAAAGTGTGATTTTTTTTTTTTTAACAAACAATGTAACAGCAGTATTTACTGGTTTTATTGGACTGCCAGAAATGCAGTGCCGGTGTCAGAAAGAGAAAAAATTGCTTTTGGTCACACAAATATGTGACAGACTAATGTAATTTAACTATTTTCACTGGCAGGTATGCACTGCAGGCCACAGGGGTACTTGACCACTAAAATAAGGGAATTTGTTCCCCTGGAATCTTTCAGATGGATTTAATGAATAGATTTTCCCTGTCAGATATTCAGTACAGGGGTACTTCACAGAAAAAAAATGTGAATATGTCCCTCCTTGGGGCACTGAAGTCACAGACAGATCACCTATATTATTTTCCCTTTTCCTGGCACATATGCAGTGCAGGTGTCCTTAAAAAATGCCTAGATGTCGCCCACTAAGCTACCAGAACAGGATTAAAGTAATGTCCCTGGCACACATGCAGTTGCAAGTGCACTGCACTTGCAAAAATGGTCGCCGATGCCCACCTAACAAACAGACTGATCAAAGCTTACTTCTCTGTGGCACTGGGCTCAGGGGTACAAAAATGTAGCATAGCACCCACAAAATACATTTCTGTAGTTTGCAGATTTAACACCAAGAACACCAGAATTGTTTCCTAATCTCTCCCTCACAGCTGCAGCATGCTCTCCCTACACTAGTAAGAGCTGATTTGACGTGCGGCGCTACGTGACTCCAGCTTATATAGAGGCTGGGTCACATACTGCACTGGCCAATCACAGCCATGCCATTAGTAGGCATGACTGTGATGGCTTCTAAGGCTACATCTACACGACGACATTTGTCTTCCGACAATAAGTCGCGCGACAGATAGGGCACAACTACACTGCAACATTTGTAGTGCAAAAATTTGTTGCACTAATGTTGCGCGACAATTTTTAGAATGGCAGTCTATGGTGTCGCACTGCAACATGCAACATGCTGCGAATGCGACGCAACAGTCGCAGAAAAATCCACCTCGAATGGATTTTCTGCGACTGTTGCGTCGCAGTCGCAGCATGTTGCATGTTGCAGTGTGACACCATAGACTGCCATTATAAAAATTGTCGCGCGACATTAGTGCGACAAATGTCGTCGTGTAGACGTAGCCTTAGGGCACACGAGTTAAACGCTTATTGATTGGCTGCCCTGCAGCTTTTCAACACACGCCATTAAGTCGCCGAACAATGAACTCGAACCCGAACATTTACTGAAATGTTTGGGTTTGGGTCCAGGGACAAAAAATCGTAAAGTTCGGTACGAACCTGAACTTTACAGTTCGGTTTCGCTCAACCCTATGTATAATTAATATTTATTATGAGATTCATTTTTATCCCAATCATGTCTATCATCCACACTCTATAATCATGTTGTAACATCTCCTTGGCTCAGTCATGTGCTGTAAATGTTGTACATTGTTTAATTCATTGTCATCACATCAGTATTCACCACATAACACTTCATACCACTTCTGCATGCGTCGGCTGGTGGCGCGCTCCCCGTCCCGAGATTACATGGATCGCACAATATTCTGCGCGCTTCATATCCCCCTCGAGTGGCAGGGCCATAGCACGCCATATAATCAGCAGCACCTTTGCTAAATAACCAACAGGTATGTGGGGCTGTTTCCATTTGTTCACATTGATGTCATTTAAGCATGAGCTTCTGTGGTGAGGATGGGCCCACATGAAGTTAGCTGTTTTGGGTTCATATTCCAATATCCTCCTTGGCTCTATAAATATCTCCTTCAGCCACTATACCAGCCATTACCCCTTTAGGAAGCAGACCGCGAAACACGTGTCGGGGAGTGAATTGGTGGTCTTCTTTTTGCTGTGGGATTTCCTATTGCTTGATATAATTCTCATATAATTTCCTGTAATGACCGTGTTATACTTACCTTATGCATTTATCATATGATAGCATCTAATTATAATTCCTGGTCATTATTTTGGATATTTATATTTCCAATAGTTTCTGGTGATTTTGGGCAATAGCTACTACGATATACACTTATACGATATATGCACTTGCACTATATACACACTTTTCCCCGCTTGTAGATTCACCATCCTTCTGTATATTAATGATTTTAAACATATTTGTGTTCTGCCAATCATGTCTAAATTATATTTGCCAATAAAAAATTATTAAATTATGCACAGTGAGCGATTATGTTCTGTCTTTGATTCGTTCAATCCATATTTTTTTTTTTTTTTGAGTTGCTGTATATATATGGGTTAATTATATGGGGAAACGGTTTTGGTGTTTAATTGTGCATACACTTTAGCCACTCTTACCATGTAAAACACACCCTCCCTGAGCTGCAAAGGCAAAATGCTCTTCCCGAAAATCACCTGACATGCAACATCTCCACCCGTTGGAACTCCACGGTCAACAATTTCTTAATGCTGCAGATGGACAGGTCTACTCCCCTGTGTAACTTCAACGTTAGCCAGTTTCAGCTCATGCGTGACATGTGCCATGTGCTCAGGCCCTTTGAGGAGGCCACTTTATTTGTTAGTCGGCAGAACTACAGGATGAATGTTGTCATTCCACTCTTTCACGTCTTTGGGGGGATGCTAACAAATCTGATTGGCGAGGGGATTTCATGTTTAAAAAAAAAGGATCCTGTATTTTGAGAATCCATAGGGCCTCTTTCAGATAGTCAGTATTTGTAATACATAAGCAGGAGTGGGTTCAAGACACAGATGAGATACAAATATTTCCATTAATTTTTTCTTTGCTTTGGACCCACTGCTGTTTTTGGCTTACAAATACTGACCAGATACTGATGCTAAATTTATCTTTTACATTTTCAAAATAATAAAAAGGGAAACAGGCCTGAAGCAAAACTTTTGACACCCTTCATGGTTAGTACCTAGTAGCACCCACTTTGGCAAGTATCATAGCATGTAAACGCTTTTTGTAGCCAGACAAGAGATTTCAATATTTACTTGAAGGATTTTCTTACATTCTTTCCTGCAAAAGACTTCCAGTTCTCTGAGATTTCTGGGCCATCTTGCCTGCACTGCTCTTTTGAGGTCTATCTACAGATTTTCAATGGTGTGCAGATCAGAGGATTTTAAGGGCCATGGTAAAACCTTCAGCTTGCACATTTTGAGGTAGTCTATTGTGGATTTTGAGGTGTGTTTAGGATCATTATCCATTTGGAGAAGTCATTCTTTTTTGAACTTCAGCTTTTTTGAACTTCAGCTTTTTTTACGGTTGTTGTTATGTTTGCTTCTAGAAGTTGCTGGAATTTCATTGAATCTATTCTTCCCTCTACTCATTAACTGTTCTCCATGCCATTATCTGCAACACAACCCCAAAGCATGATTGATCCACCATAAGGTTAATAGTTGCAGAGGTGTCCTTTTCATGAAATTCTGTACCCTTTTTTTCTCCAAACATACCTTTGCTCATTGTGGCCAAGAATTCAATTTTAACTTCATCGGTCCACATGACTTATTTTCAAAATACATCAGGCTTGTTTAGATGCTGTTTTGCTAACTTCTAATGCTGAATTTTGTGGTGAGAATGCAGGAGAGGTTTTCTTATGATGAATCTTCCATAATGGCCATATTTGTGCAGGTGTCGGTGAATAGTAGAACAATGTACCACAACTACAGAGTCTGCTTAATCTTCCTGAAGTGTGTTTTGTAGTCAAGGTGTTTTGTATTCAAGCAGGGGTTCTGATTTGCATTTCTAGCAATTCTACTAGCAGCTGTCTCTGAAACGTTTCTTGGTCTTCCAGACTTTCTCTTGACACCCACTGTTCCTGATATCTGCCATTTCTTAATTGTATTGCTGTAGCCTTCTCCTGATTTATGGGCCTCAACCATTTTCATTTTCAGAGTGTTACTGCTTTGAAGAACCAATGGATGCTGCTTTTTGGGACAAGGTTAGAAAAGTCTGGGTATTTATAATGCTTTGAAATTTGCCTCACCTGGCCTTTCCTAATGATAATTGTGAACAAGCCTTAACCCTAGCAGACTATTTTAAGGTCTGAGACATCTGTCAAAATTATCTGTACGCTCAAATCTCCTTGGGTTCCTATACTTTTTCAGGCTACTCCTTTCATTTTTTTCGCTCTAAAATTGTACAAAACTTAAATAATATACTGACATATCTTAAAATATTGAAAAATGTGTTTCATCTCTAACTTTATGCCTTTTTGAGATCATTTCATCTTCAACTTTCTTAACTGTTTACAGTAACAGTAATTTTGACCACGGGTGACCAAACGTTTACATGCCACTATATACATATAGTTTACATTCCCATTAAGGAAACACTAGACTGAATATTAAAAGTAAATCAGAATATAGTTGTTGATTTTGACACAATCAGGCTTGTAGTAGAAGTTATATAAAGAACTTAGGGGTTAATCTCTTGCTAATCAGTTTGATCTTCAGTTGGGAAGAGCTTAGGAGGCACAGCTTAACAAAGAAATGGGTATTCAAAATCTTTTTGTCCTACTGCAGACAGTGCTGAGGAGGTAAGCTCCTGTCCCAGCCAGTTATCTTAAAGCCAATCACAGGACTATGAGGAAGGGAAGAGGTGATGTGGCTGATCTTCTGGACACCCGTAGCTCATTTCTTTATATATTTTTCTATATAGAATTCTCCGTTTTAATTGTAATATAAGATCAAATATGAACAAAGAAAAGGGCAAAAAATGTTTGTTTGCGTTTTTGTTTGTTTTTGTGTGTTTTCTCAGTTCGGTGTTCCATGAAGACTGCATTATCTACAGAAAGAACATTAACTAGTCTATGTATTACTGTGTATTTTTTATTAAAAAAAAGGTTTTAGGTGGAATTTGGAGTGTTGAGTTATATTTTTTTTCTACAAGTATATGGTGTACAGTACATTTTCAACTTTCTGTTTGAAAGTCGATCAATAGATCAGCAGTAGTGTTGAATAAATCGAAGTATCTGAATCAAAATTAAATCCAAAATTTAGTAAATATTCAATTGGCCGCAAAGCCGAATTTGCTTGCGCTTCATGGTAACAAATCAGACTATTTCTAAAATGACTGCTGCACATGTTACAAAGTGAAAGTAAGAAGCCCAAGAACATATGACCCATAATGCAGTGCAGCCAGCCAATCAGCAAATAGCCATCCCTTGTGATGCCACAGTCCTATGAAAAGCCTCATCCTATGCGGTCTCTGCCATTTCACTCTGAGCTGAGCTTAGGGAAAGACGTGACAAGCGCTTATGCATTAGGGACAGTGTTGAAGACATCTTTACATTGTAGAATATTGGATAGGGAGAATGCAGAGGACAGTGCAGGTTGAGTGCATTATGTTGAACTGCTCCCATTCACAGTTATTCTTTTAGTTTCTGTATAGAATTACTGTTAAACAGCAGTCTAATATAGCGCCATCTGCATTTTGTTGAACGGCTGACACTTTCGCAGTTATTCTGTTAGTTTATATATAGAATTACTGTGCTTCAATATTAAAGGGCAGCCTAATATATTGCCATCTGCATCTTGCTGAACTGCTGGCACATTCGCAGTTAATCTATTAGTTTATACATAGAATTACTGTGCCTCAGTATTAAAGGGTGGTCTAATATATCGCTGTCTGCATCTTGTTGAACTGCTAGCACATTAGCTATTAAACTCTTCATATATATATATATATATATATATATATATATATACAGTACAGACCAAAAGTTTGGACACACCTGCTCATTCAAAGAGTTTTCTTTATTTTCATGACTATGAAAATTGTATATTCATACTGAAGGCATCAAAACTATGAATTAACACATGTGGAATTATATACATAACAAACAAGTGTGAAACAACTGAAAATATGTCATATTCTAGGTTCTTCAAAGTAGCCACCTTTTGCTTTGATTACTGCTTTGCACACTCTTGGCATTCTCTTGATGAGCTTCAAGAGGTAGTCCCCTGAAATGGTTTTCACTTCATAGGTGTGCCCTGTCAGGTTTAATAAGTGGTATTTCTTGCCTTATAAATCGGGTTGGGACTATCAGTTGCGTTGAGGAGAAGTCAGGTGGATACACAGCTGATAGTACTACTGAATAGACTGTTAGAATTTGTATTATGGCAAGAAAAAAGCAGCTAAGTAAATTAAAACGAGTGGCCATCATTACTTTAAGAAATGAAGGTCAGTCAGTCAGCCGAAAAATTGGGAAAACTTTGAAAGTAAGAGCTATTTGACCATGAAGGAGAGTGATGGGGTGCTGCGCCAGATGACCTGGCCTCCACAGTCACTAGACCTGAACCCAATCGAGATGGTTTGGGGTGAGCTGGACCGCAGAGTGAAGGCAAAAGGGCCAACAAGTGCTAAGCATCTCTGGGAACTCCTTCAAGACTGTTGGAAGACCATTTTAAGGGTCTATCTCTTGAAGCTCATCAAGAGAATGCCAAGAGTGTGCAAAGCAGTAATCAAAGCAAAAGGTGGCTACTTTGAAGAACCTAGAATATGACATATTTTCAGTTGTTTTACACTTGTTTGTTATGTATATAATTCCACATGTGTTAATTCATAGTTTTGATGCCTTCATAGTCATGAAAATAAAGAAAACTCTTTGAAAGAGAAGGTGTGTCCAAACTTTTAGTCTGTACTGTATATATATATATATATATATATATATTGTATTACTGTGCCTCAGTATGAAAGGTGGTCTAATATATCACCGTCTGCATCTTGTTGAACTGGTTGCAAAATCCCCATTAGTCTGTTAGTTTTATATATAGAATTACTGTGCCTCAGAATTAAAGAGCGGTCTAATATATCGCCTTGTGCATCTTGTTGAACTACTGACACTAACCAAAATAATCTGTTAGTTTATATGTCGAATTACTGTGCTATCTTGTTCAACTGCTATGACATTCAAGGGAACCTGTCATCAACTTTATGCTGACCGTACTGAGGGCAGTATAAAGTAGTGACAGAAATGCTGAATTCAGCGGTGTGTCACACATCAGCTAAAAGTAAGTGGTTGCTGAGAACCAGCATGATAATCATTGCAGCACAGGCCTTGAAAAGAGTCAAATCTACCTGAGAAGAGTCATGGTTATTCATAATCTCCTGCTCTCCCCAACCATCTTCTGATGATTGGCAGCTCTCTCCTAGAGAGAAATGGAGAAAACTAGGTAGAAGACTGTCAATCATCAGCAATCTTCTCAGGTAGATTAGACTTTTTTCACGGCCTGGGCTGCAATGATTATGATGCTGGTTCTCGGCAACCACTTACTTTTAGCTGATGTGTGACACACCGCTGACATCAGCATTTCTGTCAGTACTTTATACTGCCCTCAGTACGGACAGCACAAAGTTGATGACAGGTTCCCTTTAATCTGTTACTTTACCAATACAGTTACTGTACACTATGGCCAACAGACAGTTGCCTGGGCCTTCCAAACGAAACACAGCTTCTCCCACAAGTCCGCACCCCCTTTCCAGCAGTCAGGGCTTATCAATGTCAGCAGAAGAAGCCTGTTATTTCCCATCAACTTTAATATTATCTATGGCTCCTGATGCTCCTCCTTCTCCTTTCCCTCATTACTTGTTCGACAGCAATCGGTCACCAGGGTGATTTCAAAAGCACAACAGAATGAGTGGACTCATCCAAAAAAAAAAAAAAATAATTCCACCACGGTTTTTGGGGCCTTGACAACACGATATTTACTGTGCGCTAACATGCACTTTGTCATGACATCCTTATTTTGCCGCTCAATACATATATGGCAATACCAAACGTGAATATTTTTTTATTTTCTACTACTTAAAAAAATAAACACCTTTGAAAAAAATCTAAATTTTCATTGCATCACCATTTTTTAACAGCTATAACTTTTGTTATATATTGGTCTACAGAGCTGTATGTGTTTTATTTTTTTTTGTGGGACGAAATATAGTTTTTGTTGGTACCATGTTTGTGGTACGTACAACTTTTTGATCACAAAATTGCCCAAAAAACGGCCAATTATGTGTTTTTAATTGTTTTATACATTACGGCGATCAGCACATATAAATTTTTTGTTAATATTTTAATAGTTCAGACATTTTTCTTTTACAGTGACAACTTTTTCCCCCTTAGGGGGCTAGAACCTGGGATCTTTTGATCTCTTGTCCTATTCATCCTAATAGAGATCTGTGGCATCTGTGTACCTATATAAGATACAGTACATATACCAATAACATAGAAATATGTGTTCTCGTGTTATTGTTTGAGCATTTGGAGAGGAGTCTCTCATTCATGAAATCTATCAGTAAGCCAAGAACTAATCTGACAAGACTTTTTATTACAGGGACAGCTAAAGGTCTAAATTACGAATAGTCATTTCAAAGAAAAAAGACATCTTCAAAAGCAGACAAACCCTTTAAAGAACTGTATAGACAGTAGAAATCTTTAGAAAATGTTCCTACAGTGATTCATTGACATTGGATTATTCTTTGATGCTTTAATTGCATGGCAGATATGTCAGATTTTTGAGAATGCATCAGGCCTTACATATCCATGCATCCTTTTAGAATATAAATCCCATGTGTGATTCACTGTTCTTAAGCGATCATTACCATTGTGTACAAACATGAAAGTATTTATAATACCTTACTCATATGCAAAAAGGCTCAGTGCCTAATGCTGTACTGATGAAAGACTTTGGTGCCACTTTCTGGTAATTTTTCCCAAAGACAACACTGCAACTGACAGTCTTTCAAACATGCCGACTTGTGTGTTTTTTTTTTTTACCTTATTGTGCCAATATTGTACGTTATGTGAATGAGCAATAGAAGTCATACTCACAAGTTACTGGTACAAAACCTTTTGTTTATTTATATTTCTTTAATTTATTCCAGAAAGAACAGAAAGGCCAAGTTCGACGACCAGGCCTATTTACTCCCAAGTTAATGTGGCAATGGTACTAATCCCCTAGGGGACAGAGGGGTAAAACTTAGCATTTAACATGGGTAATTCTAAAATAGATGGGCGCTGGAGGGTGAACCTCTATAACAAACAACATGAAACAGCCCTAAGGGCCTAGACTAAACATACATGTACAATATGGTGAAAAAATATATATACAGGAATGTTCTCACCCAGGTGTGGAGGTAGACCGAGGGTACTCTCAAACGATGCTGAAGGTAGAGATGGACCTGTAATGGTGGATCGCCATACTGGAAGGTGCGACATCCCACTTGGATTTTGATTATCCTGCGGTCATAATTTGACTTTGTCAGGTATCACCCACTGGTGTACCTGTACTCTAATTAAGAGGTTTGCTGCGGTCATTCACTGGTGTTTTTGTCCGACTGACCATTCACCTATGTCCTTTTTCTAATGACTGACCTTTGCAAAACCCCTTTTTTTGCCATCTTTTTCTGGTTATACAAACCCCATCCATAGTCTTGTTACTACCATTTTCTCCCCTGAAGATTTCACTCACGGAATGAAACGTGACACGTCGGGAGTACCCACATAGGGTTTATTAGGGATTCCGCCCCCACAGGGTCAGGTATCTGGACGGGGACGCCCCTTGCTGGGCAAGTTCCTCGTATAGATAGGTAGGGCGTAACAGCCCCTGTCCCTCACATAGTGCTTTCTAGGGCTTACCTGCCCTGTTATCCAGCAACGTACAGGGGCGAACACGCTTGGCACCTTCCAGTATGGCGATCCACCATTACAGGTCCATCGTTACCTTCAACATCGTTTGAGAGTACCCTCGGTCTACCTCCACACCTGGGTGAGAACGTTCCTGTATATATATATTTTCACCATATTGTACGTGTATGTTTAGTCTAGGCCCTTAGGGCTGTTTCATGTTGTTTGTCACAGAGGTTCACCCTCTAGCGTCCATCTTTTTTAGAATTACCTATATTAAATGCTAAGTTTTACCCGTCTGTCCTTTAATTTATTCCAGTAAAAAATTGTATAACGTTTCAGGAGAACACGCCCCCTTACTCATACGCATGAGTAAGGGGGCATGTTCTCCCAAAATGTCACGTGGAGGGAACGAGGTGTAAACAATGTCTTTCTCAGCATCCCTCATGATTTACCATTTTATACTGGAATGAATTAAAAAAATTAAAAAGAAACAAAAGGCTTTTTTTTTACCAGCAACTTATGAATATGACTTCTATTGCTCACTCACATATAATATTGGCACAATGAGGTAAAAAGAACACACAAGTCTGCATGTTTGAAAGACTGTCAGTGCTGGGTTAAGCAGAGATCCTGATGTGGACTTGCTACAGGTGGCTGAAGTGCTACATATTATAAAGACTGCAACTGCACAGGAAATCTCATCATTGACAGTTAAATCAAAAGATAACTAAATACAAATATGGAGGTATGCGACTCTAAAGAATTAGTAAGATTTACTGCCTGAATCTGAATTTTTAAAAACACTTTTATTATGCAATTACCTTAAAACAAAGTGGTGGTTCACTAGATCAATTATCAGGCTGGGCTTAAGAGACTTACAGGTGCATACAAAAAACATATACAATGCACCTTTTATTGTCTCTGTCCCACTAATGGTGTATATCTGATCCTTATATAAATGGCTGAATTTCGATACTATCATCCAGACTTCGAACTATTCAGATTACACCCTGTGCCATGCACTATATGTATGGAGAAAACCATATATTCTTATGTGCAGTTAATAGAGCCATTTATATAAGGATCAGATGTACACCGTTAGTGGGATGGAGACAATAAAAGGTGCATGGTATATTTTTTCTATAGACAGTTAAATCAAGCAAAATTGTGGCCAAATCCTTATTTTAACCCCTTCAAGACAGAAGCATTTTCACCTTAAGGACTAGAGTTGAGCGGACACCTGGATGTTCGGGTTCGACGGGTTCGGCTGAACTTCAGAAAAAAGTTCGAGTTCGGGACCCGAACTTGACCCGAACTTTACCCTGAACCCCATTGAAGTCAATGGGGACCCGAACTTTTGAGCACTAAAATGGCTGTAAAAATGTCATAGAAAGGGCTAGACGGCTGCAAATGGCATCAAAATGTGGTTAAGAGCATGGCAAGTGCTCTGCAAACAAATGTGGATATGGAAATTACTTTAAATAACATAAAATACTTAAAAATAAAAAATAATAATCTTGATCTAGGAGGACGAGGTCCATATGGAGTAGGAGGTTGTGGAGGCGGTGGATGTGGCCGTGTAGGTGGAAGCTGCGGTGGAGGTAGCCTACACTGCTTTTTGCTTTTAAATTATTATATATTTTTTTTAATCAGGGTCCACCCCAAAACATTGGGAAATATAACCTGTGATAACCACCTCCAGTCGTGCTAAACACACGTTCAGACAATACACTGGCTGCAGGGCAGGCCAGCACCTCCAAGGCCTAAAGGGCAAGCTCAGGCCATGTGCCCAATTTGGAGGCCCAGAAGTTGCAGGGGCTGACCCCTGTCAGTCAGTTTGTGCAGGTGTGTGGACACTTACTGCCCCACCATGTCGCACGTCCCCGTGATGTTCACGATCCAATTTTATATCTGCTCTATCAACTTTCGATGTTCTTTTATGCGCCTACCATGGTGATCACGAAGGAAAAGGAGCATGAGAAAGAGAGACCACATCCAAGGGAAGATGAATTTTTTCAAATTTAAAATTATAGAGGGGAATTATGGGACAAATTATTTAAGCTTATAAGTGGGACAACTTTTTAAAGTTTAAGCATTGAATAAAAGGATGTGGCGCGCATTCATTAATGAAGAATTTATAGAATTTTATTCCCTGTCAACTATGCAGAGCAGGGGTTTCTATCCGGCAAAATTTCAAAAATGTCACCTGACAATGTAATTTCCTGTTATCTATGCCCCAGTGACATCCAACATCCATTTGGATCTCTTCTCTATCAACTTTCGATGTTCTTTTCTGCGCCTACCATGTTAATCACGGTTATCGGCGAATCAGGGTTCCACGCCGTAGAGGGAGCGTGAGAAAAAGAGACCAAATTTAAGGGAGATAAATTAATAATTTTTTTTGGGGATCGAGCGGAAATGTGGGAAAAGCTATTGAGGCAAAAATGTAGGACAAATTACAGAAGCCCAAATGTGGGCCAAAGAGTAAAGCGGGAAATATGGGAAAAGTTATTGAGGCAAAAATGTTGGCCAAAGGAGTAAAGCGGAATTGTGGGACAAATTATTGAAGAGCAAATGTGGGACAAATTACAAAAGCCCAAATGTGGGCCAAAAGAGTAAAGCGGAAATATGGGAAAAGTTATTGAGGTAAAAATGTTGGCCAAAAGAGTAAAGCGGAATTGTGGAACAAATTATTGAAGCGCAAATGTGGTACAACTTGTTAAAGTTTAAGCATTGAATTAAAGGAGGTGGCGTGCATCAACTAAAGAAGCATTTCAGAAATTTTATTCCCTGTCACCTATGCAGAGCAGGGGTTTATTCACGTCTAAAATTGCTTATTGTCACCCTAAAATGTAAAATAAAAATTATTGAAATTTTTTAAGCTGTCAACTAGGTAGAGGAGGGGTATATTACACCCCAAAATTTGTGAAATTCACCCAAAAATGTAGCAGACAATTTTTTTTTATTACCTTTCTACTCGGTATAGCAGTGGTACATCACATGCAAAAATTGGTGAATTTCACCAGAAAATGTAACAGATACATTTTTTATTTTTTTATTTACTGGTCTACTAGGTATATCAGTGGTGAATCACACCCAATTTTTTATTTTTTTTTACTGGTCTACTAGGTATAGAAATGGTACTTCATACCCAAAAATTGCTGAATTTCACCCAAAAATGAAACAGACAAATTATTATTATTTTTTTTTTACTGGTCTACTAGGTATATCAGTGGTAAATCACACCCAAAAATTGGTAAATTTCACCAGAAAATGTAACTGATAATTATTTTTTTTTTTTTTACCGGTCTACTAGGTATAGCAGTGGTACTTCGCACCCAAAAATTGTTGAATTTCAACTGAAAATGTAACTGACAATTTTTTTTTTTCGGTCTACTAGGTATAGCAGTGGTACATAGTAACATAGTAACATAGTACATCACACCCAAAAATTGGTGAATTTCAACGGAAAATGTAACTGACAATTTTATTTTTTACCTGTCTACTAGCTATAGCAGTGGTACATCACACCCAAAAATTGGTGAATTCACCAGAAAATGTAACTGACAAAGTAGTGAAATGACATAAAATAAAATACGTACAAATAAAATTGATTTATGAGGTGGAGTTCCATATTGAGTAGGAGTTTGAGAAGGCGGTGGACGTAGCGGTGTAGGTGGAAGCGATAGTGGAAGAGGACGAGGTAGACAACACAGGTTTTTGGTATTCATTTTATTTTTTAAAATTAGGGTATACTCCAAAAGAGTGTGAAATATCCAAAATACAAGAATGAGCAATTGCGCTGCAGTATAACAATGGCTGATTAGTGCCGGTATACATGTCTATTCTGCACAAGGTACAGACAAGTCCTGTCTGGTTCGTTTTAATGAACGTGAGCTTGTCCACATTGGCTGTGGACAGGCGGCTGCGCTTGTCTGTGATGACGCCCCCTGCCATGTTAAACACACGTTCAGATAATACACTAGCTGCAGGGCAGGCCAGCACCTCCAAGGCGTAAAGGGCAAGCTCAGGCCATGTGCCCAATTTGGAGAAGTTGAAGGGGGCAGACCCGTCATTCAGTACGTGTAGGCGTGTGCACACATACTGCTCCACCATGTTGGTGAAATGCTGCCTCCTGCTAGGACGTTTCATATCAGCTGGTGGTGCTGGTTGTTGTGGCATGCTGACAAAGCTTTTCCACATTTCGGCCATGCTAACCCTGCCTTCTGAGGTGCTGGCGGTGCCCTAGCTGCGTTGACTACCTCTTTCTCCTCCTCTGCCATCGCCTTGTGCTTCCACTGTGCCCCCGCTGTCAGGTGGGAATGCCACCAGCAGCCCATCTACCAGCGTACGCTTGTACTTGCGCATCTTACTATCACGCTCCAGTGACGGAATTAAGGACGGTACGTTGTCCTTGTAATGGATATCCAGTAGCGTGGCCACCCAGTAATCAGCACAAGTTAGAATGTGGGCAGCTCGGCGGTCGTTGCGGAGACACTGCAGCATGTAATCGCTCATGTGTGCCAGGCTGCCCAGAGGCAACGAAAAGCTGTCCTCTGTGGGAGGTGTATCGTCTGTGTCCTCTGTATCCCCCCAGCCATGCACCAGTGATGGCCATGAGCTTGTCTGGGTGCCACCCTGCTGTGAACATGGTTCCTCCTGAACATGGTTCCTCCTCCTCCATCTCTGCCTCCTCATCCTCCACCTCGTCATCCTCCAGAACTGTGCCCTGGCTGGACAATTGTGTACCTGGCGTTTGTGGGTGCAGGAACCCACCCTCGGAGCCACTTGAGAATAACTGGCCGGAAATCCTACGAAATGATCCCTCTTCCTCCTCCTCCTCCTGTGCCACATCCTCTTCCATTATCGCCAGCAGCGTTTTTTCAAGGAGGCATAGAAGTGGGATAGTTACGCTGAGAACAGCGTTATCGGCACTGGCCATGTTGGTGGAGTACTCAAAACAGCGCAACAAGGAACACAGGTCTCGTATGGAGGCCCAGTCATTGGTGATGAAGTGGTGATGTTCCGCCGAGTAACTCACCCGTGCGTGCTGCAGCTGAAACTCCACTGCTGCTGCTCGCACAGTGTGGCCAGCATGTGCAAGGTGGAGTTCCACCTTGTGGGCACGTCGCTTATGAGGCGGTGAGCTGGAAGACCGAAGTTACACTGCAGCGCTGACAGGTGAGCAGCAGCAGGGTGAGAACGCCGAAAGCACGCACAGACGGCCCGCACTTTATGCAGCAACTCTGACATATCGGGGTAATTTTTAAGGAACCTCTGCACCACCAAATTCAGCACATGTGCCAGACAAGGGATGTGCGTCAAACCGTCTAGTCCCAGAGCTGCTACGAGATTTCGCCCATTATCGCACACCACCAGGCCGGGCTTGAGGCTTACTGGCACAAACCACTCATCGGTCTGTTGTTCAAGGCCCGTCCTCAGCTCCTGCGCGGTGTGGGGTTTGTCCACCAAACAGATAAGTTTTAAAACTGCCTGCTGTCGTTTACCCCTGGCTGTGCTGAAGTTAGTGGTGAAGGTGTTACGCTAACCGGATGAGGAGCTGGTAGAGGATGAGGAAGCAGAGTAGGAGGAGGAAGCAACAGGAGGCAAACTGAAGCGCCCTGCAATCCTCGGTGGTGGAAGGACATGCGCCAAACTGCTATCCGCCTCAGGTCCAGCCGCCGCTGCATATACCCAGTCTGCTGTTAGGGGATATAACGTCGCTGAACGTGCTTACAGGTCGACGTATCCGTAGTGAGTTGCACCTTGCCACAGATGGCGTTGCGCAGTGCACACCTGATTTTGCCCCCAACTTGGTTGTGCAGGGAAGGGATGGCTCGCCTGGAAAAGTAGTGGCTGCTGGGCACGGCGTACTGTGGGACAGCCACCACTATAGGGCCTTTAAAACTATCCGTCACTCTCCACCAGACGGAATGACAGCATTTCAAAGGCCAGTAATTTAGAAATGCTGGCATTCAGGGCTAGTCATCGCGGGTGGGTAGGGGGGTACTTCCTCTTCTTCTCCAGCGTTTGGGAGATGGAGAGCTGAATGCTTCCTTGGGACATTGTGGAGATGCTTGGTGACCCAGGTGGTGGTGGTGCTGGAAGATCCTCTGTTTGCGGAGTGGCCTGTGGCACTGTCACTCCAGAGGTGGATGAAGAGGCCGAGACTGCAGCAGAAGAGGAAGCAGGAGGAGCCAGAGACCTTTCTTGATTTCTTGAGGTGTCTACTCCATTGCAGCTCGTGCTTTGCACTTAAATGCCTGGTCATGCAGGTTGTGCTCAGGGTGAGAACGTTTATGCCTCACTTCAGGCTCTGATTGCACAGCGTGCAAACCACTCGTGTCTTGTTGTCAGCACATTGTCTGAAGAACTGCCACGCCAGGGAACTCCTTGGAGCTGGCTTTAGTGTGCTCGGTCCCTTGCTGCGGTGGGCAGTAGCAGGCGTACTGTCTAGAGGACGGCCGCAACGCTTTTGCACCCTGCTCCCTCTTCTGCTGTGCTGGTTGATCTGTGCGACCACCGCCTCTTCCTCCGAACTACATAGGTCACTCGCATGATCTTGATTCCATGTTGGGTCGAGGACCTCATAGTCCTCCACATCATCTTCCACCCAGTCTTCACCCCTGCCCTCCTTGTCGGTCTGCACACTTTCGAAAGCCCCAGCGGTTGGCACCTGTGTTTCGTCATCATCCGAGATGTTGTAATGACCGGCGTCACGCATAGGGAGGGAAATGGGAAGGCCCTGTCCAAGGGAGAGGGAAAGGTGGTGACCCCTGACTCACCTTGCGGCTGGCACCTGACTGCCCTGACGTCCCTAGACGGGTTCCTCACCCGTACGCCGATCACGTGCCTAAACCCTGGCTTTCCCTAAGATGAGCCCTGTGTAGTGAACCTCACTAGTGGGATCACTAGTCCGCACCACTGACACTAAAGGAAAACACCAAGGAGAGGACAGACAATACAGACAAAACATATAATCCCAGGTGGGCGACAACAGAAGACCACCAAGGCCCACAGGGATCCGGAGGGTAACACTCTGGAACAACAACCAGGGAACACAGTTACACAGCTCCAGTGGGTCAGTATAGAAGTCCAGGCAGGAAGCTCTATATCTGGCAACCAGAGAAGTGTGAGAGGGGAATATAAGGAGGTTGGGAGTGCTGGACAAGAAACAGCTGAGGAGAAGGAGCTACGAATCCCTGAGTGAGCCAAAAAGGGTTGCAAGGCAAACCCAGAAAGCTACCATAAAGAAACAGCACTATGTTTCTACATAGAGCGCGCAGCCACGCGCTGCGACTTCCTGACCCCAGGTATAACGGAGTCAGGCGTGGCTCTTGACACCCTCGTGACAGTACCCCCCTCTCTACGAGGGGCCTCCGGACACTCAGGACTAGGTCTCTCAGGATGAGAGGCATGAAAAGCCCGAACTAACCTGTCGGCGTTTACCTCAGACGCTGGAACCCACATTCTTTCCTCGGGACCGTAACCCCTCCAATGCACCAGATATTGAAGAGAGCGGCAGACCCGACGAGAATCAACAATTTTGGATATTTGAAACTCTAGATTACCATCCACAACAACAGGAGGGGGTGGCAGCGGTGACGGTTCTAGAGGTGGAACATATTTCTTGAGTAACGACTTATGGAAGACGTTATGGATTTTAAAAGTCTGAGGTAGCTCCAGGCGAAAAGCCACGGGGTTAATGATGGCTACTATTTTGTAAGGGCCAATGAACCTAGGACCCAGTTTCCAAGAGGGAACCTTTAATTTAATATTCCTAGTAGACAATCACACATAGTCATTCACTCCTAGGTCCGGACCTGGCGACCGTTTCTTATCAGCCATGCATTTATATTTACCTCCCATATTTTTCAAGTTAGCTTGCACCTTCTGCCATACCGATGAAAGAGATGATGAAAACCGTTCCTCTTCGGGAACCCCAGAAGACCCCCCCTCTTTGAAAGTACAGAATTTGGGGATGAAAACCATATGCACCAAGAAATGGTGACTTGCCAGTAGATTCCTGACGGCGATAATTTATGGCAAACTCGGCTAAGGCCTCTTTCACACTTGCGTTGTCCGGATCCGGCGTGTACTCCACTTGCCGAAATTACACTCCGGATCTGGAAAAACGCAATTGTACTGAAAGCATTTGAAGACGGAACCGTCTTCCAAATGCTTTCAGTGTCACTATGGCACCCAGGACGCTATTAAAGTCCTGGTTGCCATAGTAGGAGCGGGGAGCGGGGGAGCGGTATACTTACAGTCCGCGCGGCTCCCGGGGCGCTCCAGAATGACATCAGAGCGCCCCATGCGCATGGATGACGTGATCCATGTGATCACATGATCCATGAACTTGGGGCGCCCTGACGTCACTCTGGAGCGCCCGGGGAGCCGCACGGACGGTAAGTATACTGCTCCCCCGCTCCCCGCTACACTTTACCATGGCTGCCAGGACTTTAGCGTCCCGGCAGCCATGGTAACCACTCTGAAAAAGCTAAATGTCGGCTCCGGCAATGCGCCGAAACGACGTTTAGCTTAAGGCCGGATCCGGATCAATGCCTTTCAATGGGCATTAATTCCGGATCCGGCCTTGCGGCAAGTGTTCCGGATTTTTGGCCGGAGCAAAAAGCGCAGCATGCTGCAGTATATTCTCCGGCCAAAAAACGTTCCGTTCCGGAACTGAAGACATCCTGATGCATCCTGAACGGATTTCTCTCCATTCAAAATGCATTAGGATAATCCTGATCAGGATTCTTCCGGCATAGAGCCCCGACGACGGAACTCTATGCCGGAAGACAAGAACGCAAGTGTGAAAGAGCCCTAACGGTAAATATGATGACCACACCTCTTGTTTTTCAGACACAAAACATCTTAGATATGTCTCAAGGTTTTGGTTGGTACGCTCAGTCTGTCCATTCGACTGAGGATGGAAAGCTGAGGAAAAGGACAAGTGTACCCCCAAACGGGAACAAAAAGCTTTCCAAAACTTAGAAATAAACTGGGTTCCCCGATCCGAAACAACATCGGAAGGGACCCCGTGAAGCTTCACGATTTCACTGATGAATACCTGAGCAAGAGTCTTAGCATTAGGTAGTGTGGGTAACGCAATGAAGTGTACCATTTTGCTAAACCTGTCCACTACTACCAAGATAACTGTTTTACCCGCAGACAAAGGTAAGTCAGTGATAAAATCCATTGACAGATGTGTCCATGGTCTATTGGGAATGACAAGTGGCAATAAAGACCCTGCAGGACGTGCATGAGTGACTTTCGCGCACGCACAAGTAGAACAGCAAGACACAAAATCCATTACATCCTGACGCAACCTTGGCCACCAAAAACGACGAGACAATAGCTCCAAGGTTGCTTTACTACCCGGGTGCCCAGCAAGTGCCGAATTATGATGTTCCTTTAATAATTCGAGACGCAGGTTCAACGGTACAAACAATTTCTCTGAGGGGCAAGAGACCGGGGCGTCCCCCTGGGCCTCTAACACCTTCCCCTCCAGAACAGAGTGTACCGCAGAGACAACCACTCCTCTTTGTAGAATGGGTACCGGATCACTCACATGGGAAACAACGAGATAGTGCATCTGCCTTGGTATTTTTTGCCCCAGGACGATAGGTAATAACAAAGTTAAACCTGGTAAAAAATAGCGACCACCTAGCTTGTCTAGGGGTGAGACGCTTAGCTGATTCGAGGTACAGAAGGTTTTTGTGGTCCGTAATCACAGTGACGGGGTGGATTGCCCCCTCTAAAAAGTGACGCCATTCTTCAAACGCTAGTTTAATAGCTAATAGTTCCCTATTGCCAATATCATAGTTCTTTTCTGCTGCAGATAGTTTTTTAGAAAAGAAAGCACAAGGACGCCATTTGCCAGGAGACGGACCCTGAGACAGCACAGCCCCCACTCCCACCTCTGACGCATCGACTTCAACAATAAAAGGCTGGGAGACATCAGGTTGGATTAGTACAGGTGCCGAGGTAAACCTCTCTTTTAGAGAGGAAAAAGCAATTTTAGCGGCGTCAGACCATTTAGAAAAATCTGTCCCCTTCCTAGTCATGTCAGTAAGGGGTTTTACAATCACCAAATAATTTTTAATGAATTTTCTATAGAAATTAGCAAAGCCCAAGAACCGTTGCAGTGCTTTGAGGTTCTCAGGAAGATCCCAATCTAAAATTGCCTGGACCTTCCTAGGATCCATACGGAAACCTGAAGCAGATAATAAATAACCTAGGAACTGTATTTCCTGAACGGCGAAGACACACTTTTCAATTTTAGCATATAATTTATTCCTCCGTAGGACCTGCAGTACCTGTCTGACATGCACCTCATGTGTTTTCAGATCAGATGAATAAATTAAAATATCATCTAGGTATATCACCACAAACCTGCCGATAAGATGACTAAAAATGTAATTAACGAAATGTTGGAAGACAGCAGGGGCATTGGTCAGACCGAAAGGCATGACTAGATTTTCATAATGCGCCTCAGGGGTGTTAAAAGCTGTCTTCCACTCATCCCCTTCCTTAATACGAATCAGATTGTAGGCCCCCCTAAGATCAAGTTTGGAGAACCACCTAGCACCCGCAATCTGATTAAACAGGTCAGGAATGAGAGGAAGAGGGTATGGGTCTCGGATGGTTATCCGGTTTAGTTCGCGGAAATCTAGGCAAGGACGCAGGCCCCCATCTTTCTTTTTAACGAAGAAAAACCCTGCAGCCACGGGTGAAGAAGAGGGTCTGATGTGTCCCTTAGCCAAGCTCTCGGAGATATAATCTTTCATGGCTTGTCTCTCCGGACCCGAAAGATTATATAACCTGGTCTTGGGTAATTTTGCCCCGGGAATCAGGTTAACCGGGCAATCATAAGGATGGTGAGGTGGTAACTTCTGACAACCCTTTTCAGAAAAAACGCCCTCAAAGTCCGAAATAAATGTAGGTAGGGTAGCTATGGAGGCGACTAAGCAATTGCTATTTAAGCAATTTTCTCTGCAATGCTCACTCCACTCCAATATCTCCCTGGCCTGCCAATCCACCACTGGATTGTGCGCTACCAACCAGGGAAGACTCAACACCACCGGAGTGGGAAGCCCCTCCAGAACATAACATGAAAGCAACTCGTTATGGTGGTCCCCTACCCGAAGGTGTAAGTTATGGACAATGTGAGTGAGGTTTCTCTGAGACAGAGGAGCAGAATCAATAGCGAATATGGGAATAGGTCTCTGTAGCGTACAGAGAGACAAACCCATAGTGTGGGCAAAATGGGCATCTATCAAATTTACTCCTGCTCCACTGTCTAGAAAAAAAGAAATAGTCTCCATCTTAACGCCAAAAACAACAACCGCTGGCAACACAAATTGCGATGTTCATATGGAGGAAACGTATACCCCCCGGCTGACATCCTCCACACAGCCTGGGGTTAGTAGTTTTCCGACGTTTTTTTTTGTTTTTGAGGAAGGAAGGACAGACATTAATAAAATGACCCCTCTCCCCACAGAAAAAACAAACCCCACGCCTACGGCGATCCTCAGGAGGACGGACCTGATGAGTAGTTCCTCCTAGCTGCCTAGGCTCGTCTAAGTCCGTACAGACTAACTGCTGCTTGGGAGGGGTTACCAATTGCTCCGGTTTTTTTCAATCTGTCCCTAAGACGTCTATCTATTCTGATAGCAAGGGATATAACCGCATCAAGGGAAAAGGGAGTCTCATACAGCGCAAGCGCATCCTTAATCCTTTCGCATAACCCAGAGCAGAACTGACTCCTGAGAGCCGGGTCGTTCCACTGGGTATCCGTAGCACACCTACGGAACTCTGAGCAATACTCCTCTACTGGCCGCTCTCCCTGTAGGAGTCTCCGTAATTTTGATTCAGCCAGTGCGACTCGGTCAGGGTCGTCATATATGAGACCCAAGGCCCCAAAAAATTCATCCACTGACCGGAGAGCCTGGGAATCAGCGGGTAAAGAGAACGCCCAGGATTGTGGGTCCCCCTGCAGCAGGTAAATAACAACCCCCACCCGCTGTTCTTCATTACCAGAGGAGTAAGGGCGCAGCTTAAAATATAATTTACAGGCCTCACGGAAGGTCACAAATTTGTCCCTTCCCCCAAAAAATCTGTCAGGAAGAACAACCTTGGGTTCCGCAACAACCTGGTTACCTGTAGCAACCGCTGGGCTTGCGGTCTGTTGTAATTGCTGCTGTTGCTGGAGGACCGACGCCTTCAATCCTGCCACCTCCAAAGACAGGCCTTGAAGTTGCTCTGACAAAGCAGCAACTGGATCCATACTGGATTCTAAGTAGGTATAAAGAAATTTTTTTTAATTTTTTTTTACCTACACAAAATAAGGGCCAGATATAATGTAATAACCGGCGTCACGCAAAGGGAGGGAAATGGTAAGGCCCTGTCCAAGGGAGAGGGAAAGGTGGTGACCCCTGACTCACCTTGCGGCTGGCACCTGACTGCCCTGACGTCCCTAGACGGGTTCCTCACCCGTACGCCGATCACGTGCCTAAACCCTGGCTTTCCCTAAGATGAGCCCTGTGTAGTGAACGGGGTGGTGGGATCACTAGTCCGCACCACTGACACTAAAGGAAAACACCAAGGAGAGGACAGACAATACAGACAAAACATATAATCCCAGGTGGGCGACAACAGAAGACCACCAAGGCCCACAGGGATCCGGAGGGTAACACTCTGGAACAACAACCAGGGAACACAGTTACACAGCTCCAGTGGGTCAGTAAAGAAGTCCAGGCAGGAAGCTCTATATCTGGCAACCAGAGAAGTGTGAGAGGGGAATATAAGGTGGTTGGGAGTGCTGGACAAGAAACAGCTGAGGAGAAGGAGCTACGGATCCCTGAGTGAGCCAAAAAGGGTTGCAAGGCAAACCCAGAAAGCTACCATAAAGAAACAGCACTATGTTTCTACATAGAGCGCGCAGCCACCTGCTGCGACTTCCTGACCCCAGGTGTAACGGAGTCAGGCGTGGCTCTTGACACCCTCGTGACAGATGTGCTGCAATGGTCCTCCCATGTACTCATCTTGAAAGATAAGTCGTTGGGCATCGGTGCACTGAATCTCTTCCACTTCTGGGTCAGGGCTAGGTGGATGGCCCTGGGAAACCCTGCTAACAGAGTCATCAAAAAGCAGAAGAGACTGCTGCATGACTTGGGGCTCAGACTGCTTGGCTGATTTGCAAGGGGGTGCGGTGAAAGACTGATGGACATTGGCTGCTGGTGCCAACTGTGATCTTGCAGCAGGAGACTGGGTAGGATACAATGTGAATGAACTGGAGCCACTGTCAGCAACCCAATCTAATATTGCCTGTACTTTTTCCGGCCTCACCATTCGTAGAGCTGCAAATACCATTGCAGGTTCTGTCGCTTACTCTCACCTGAGGAAGGGGTTTCACTTGTGCGTGTAGCTGGCACAAATCGACCACATCCTCTCCCTGCAACAGGAGCTCCACCAGCAGCACCACGACCTGGGCCACGTCCCTTATTTAACGCTCTCCTCATATTTCTCGAATTTAGGATCTTGCCCTAAATAGGTGTTTAATTAATAGTAGAATAGAACGACAGTATGTACAGGGTGTATCTCACACGTCCTGAACCAGACTAGGCCTCAATTAAATTAGTTTGCCCAAAATGGCTGTATTTCAAATAACTGAATAGAACACCTGTATATAAAGAGTGTATGTCAGACGCCCTGATCAACACTAGGCTGCAATTAAAGATTTGTGCCCAAAATGGCTGTATTTCAAATACCTGAATAGAAGCCCTGTATTTAAAGGGTGTATCTCACACGGCCTGACCGACACTAGGCAGTAATTAAAGATTTGAATAGAACCACACTATATAAAGGCTGTATCTCACAATGACATATGCAGCAAAGGCTGCCAACTAATTTTTTTTGTTTAATAACTGAATAGGACAGCAGTATATAACCCTGGAATTTCAAACGTGCTTATGCTGCAAGGCCTGAAAAATTGTGTATTTTGCACAAAAAAAGGTGTTTTATTAATAAAAGAATCAAACCCCTGTATTTAAAGGGTGTATCTCACACGCCCTGAAACAGACTAGGCCTTCTTTAAAAAAAAATTGCCCAAAATGGCTGTATTTCAAATACCTGAATAGAACCCCTGTATTTAAAGGGTGTATCTCAAATGCCCTGAACCAGACTAGACCTCAATTAAATTTGTTTGCCCAAAATGGCTCTATTTCAAATACCTGAATATAATCCAAATATATAAAGGGTGTATCTCACAATGACATCTGCAGCAAAGGCTGCCAACTAAAATTTTTTGGGCCAAACAGGTGTTTGTTTAATAACTGAATTTGACAGCAGTATATAACCCTGGAATTTCACACGTGCTGATGCTGCAAGGGCAGAAAAATTGTGGATTCTGGCAAAAAAAGTGTGTTTTTAAAAATCAAGAAAATTATGGCTGTATTTCTATCTTAAATTGCACACTGACTAATACAGGTGTTGTAGATTGCCAAAAAAGTCTTTTTTTGGTAACAGAAAATGAAAGCTGTATATATTAAACTTGAATTTAACACTTGCAGATCTGTAAAATAGTGGGGTTTTTTTTCAAACAAGTGTGTTTTTAAAAACCATGAAAATGATGGCTGTATTTCTAGCCTAAATTGCACACTGACTAATACAGATGTTGTATATTGCCAAAAAAGTGTTTTTTTTTTGTAAAAGAATATGAAAGCTGTAGAAAATAAACTTGAATTTAACACTTGCAAATCTGTAAAATAGTGGTTTTTGGCCAATATAACCCAAATATATAAAGGGTGTATCTCACAATGACATCTGCAGCAAAGGCTGCCAACTAAATTTTTTTGGGCCAAACAGGTGTTTGTTTAATAACTGAATTTGACAGCAGTATATAACCCTGGAATTTCACACGTGCTGATGCTGCAAGGGCAGAAAAATAGTGGATTCTGGCAAAAAAGTGTGTTTTTAAAAACCCAGAAAATTATGGCTGTATTTCTAGCTTAAATTGCATACTGACTAAGCCTGCTAATGCACCAGATGTTGTAAATTGCCCAAAAAATTTTGATTTTTTTTTAAACAGATTATTTATGCTGTTTTTAAAGTTTGGATTTCAATGTCCTAAAAGCTCAGATGCAGTACTGGTGCACTGAGCTTGCATAAAATGGTCGCCTAACTGACTTATTAAATTTATTTTTTTTCGGTCAATGGGCTCAGGGCAGGATAAAAAAAATGTGCCCTGGACCCACACAACACAATGTATGTAGATTGCTGAGTTAGATTCACGTTTTGAATCTACACTAAGCACAGCAGAATGGCGTGCAGCGCTACGTGACTCCAGCTTATATAGAGGCTGGGTCACATGCTACACTGGCCAATCACAGCCATGCCATTAGTAGGCATGGCTGTGATGGCTTCTAAGGGCACAGAGTTAAACGCTTGCTGATTGGCTGCTCTGCAGCCTTTCAAAAAGTGCCAAGAAAGAGCCGAACACCGAACCCAAACTTTTACTAAAATGTTTGAGTTCGGGTCCAGGGTCCAAAAATCCTAAAGTTCGGTACGAACCCAAACTTTACAGTTCGGGTTCGCTCAACCCTATTAAGGTCCAGGCCAAAGTTTGCAAATCTGTCATGTGTCACTTTATGTGGTAATAATTCTGAAATGCTTTTACTTATCCAAATCAATCTGAGATTGTTTTCTTGTGACACATTGTACTTCATGACAGTGGTAAATTTGAGTCAATATATTTCATCTTTATTTATAAAAAAATCCAAAATGTATAAAAAATGGGGAAAAATTAGCAATTTTCAAAATTTCAATTTCTCTGCTTTTATGACAGATAGTCATACCTCATAAAATAGTTATTACATTTCCCATACGTCTACTTTCTGTTGGCATAATTTGCAAATGTCATCTTTTCAGAGGGGAATTGGATTAGAATTTTAGATGCAATTTTTTTTACATTTTTTATAAAATTTCCAAAACGCATTTTTTTCAAGGACCAATTTAGTTATGGTCACTTTATGGTGTTTACATAATAGAAACCACTGATAAATTACTCCATTGTAAAAAATACAGCCCTTAAGTTATTCAAATATTTATTCAACTTGATTAAAAACTTTCTTAACTCTTTAGGTGTTCCACAAGACCAAAACTCAATATTTGTTAACCTGATTCTGGAGTTTACAGAAACACCCCATGTGTGGCTGTAATCTGCTGTATGGGCACACAGCAGGGAGCAGAAGGTAAGGAGCAACATATGGATTTTGGAGGCCAGATTTCACTGGATAATTTTAAGTTGCCATGTCACATTTGAAAACCACCTGATGCAGCCTACAGCAGAAGCGCCACAAAAAAGTGACCCCATTTTGGAAACTATGGGATAAGATGGCAGTTTTATTGTTAATATTTTGGGTTACATATGATTTTTGTTCGCTCAATATTATGCTTTTTGTGAAGAAAGGTAACCAAAAAATGGCTTTTCTAGCACCATTCTTATTTTTAGTTTTTAAAGCGGTCTCCTGACAGGATAGATCATGTGTTTTTTTTATAGTTCAGGTTGTTATGGACGCGAAGATACTAAATATGTCTATTTTTTTTTTTCAGTTTTACATTAAAAAGCATTTTTTTTTTTCATATTCTAAAAGCCATATTTTTTGCTTTTTATAGCGTTCTACCAATTCTCTTGTGTAGGAGCTCATTTTTTGCAGGAAGAGTTAACATTTTTATAGTTTTTTTTTATTTTTTTCATCATTCAGTATTAATTTCTTTTGGGATAAAGTGACTGAAAAATGGCTGTTTTGGCACAGTTTTTATTTTATGTTTATAGCGTTCATCTTAGGGCATAGATCATGTGATATTTTTATAGAACAGGTTGTTATGGATGTAGCAATAGCTAATATGTCTATTTATTTATTTATTTCAGTTTTACACAATAAAAGCATTTTTGAAAAAGAAAATTATGTTTTTGAGTCTCCTTTTTCTGAAAACCATATATTTTTTTATACTTTTGCCGATTTCTTGTGTAGTGAATTGTTTTTTGCAGGAAGAATTTATGTTTTTATTGATATCAATTTTGGGTACATATGATTTTTTGATCATTCAATATTACACATTTTGGGGCAAAGTGACCAAAAAATGGCTGTTTTGGCAAAGTTTTTATTTTATTTTTTATAGTGTTCATCTGAGGGGGTAGGTCATATGATATTTCATAGAGCCACTTGTTACAGACGTGGCAATATCTAATATGTCTATTTTAATTTATTTAAAAAAGAAATCTTATAGTAAAAGTAGCTTAACCCTTTCATGACCAAGGGTCATTGATGCCCCAGTGTCCAGGTCAATAGCTTTGGAACACTTTTACTTATCCACGCCATTCTGAGATTGTTTTCTCGTGACACATTGTACTTCATGATAGTCATATATTTGATTCAATATATTTCACCTTTATTTATGAAAAAATCCCAAATTTACCAAAAATTTTGAAAAATTCACAATTTTCCAAATTTCAATTTCTCTGCTTCTAAAACAGAAAGTGATACCTAATAAAATATTTATTACTTAACATTCCCCATATGTCTACTTTATGTTGGCATCATTTTGGAAATGTCATTTTATTTTTTTTGGACGTTAGAAGGCTTAGAAGTTTAGAAGCAATTCTTACATTTTTTAAGAAAATTTTCAAAACCCACTTTTTAAGGACCAGTTCAGGTCTGAAGTCACTTTGTGGGGCTTACATAGTGGAATCCTCCATAAATGACCCCATTGTAGAAACTACACCCCTCAAGTTACTCCAAACTGATTTTACAAACTTTGTTAACCCTTTAGGCGTTCCACAAGAATTAAAGGATAATGGAGATGAAATTTCTAAATTTAACGTTTTTGGCAGATTTTCCATTTTATAATTTTTTTTTCTTTAACACATTGAGGGTTAACAGCCAAACAAAACTCAATATTTATTACCCTGATTCCGTGGTTTACATAAACACCCCACATGTGGTCGTAAACTGCTGTACGGGCACACGGCAGGGCGCAGAAGGAAAGGAATGCCATACGGTTTTTGGAAGGCAGATTGTGCTGGATTGGTTTTCTGAACGCCATATGTTTTTTATTTTTTTGCCGATCGTCTTGTGCAGGGGCTCGTTTTTTGCAGAAAGTGTTGAGGTTTTTATTGGTACCATTTTTGGGTACATAGGATTTTTTGATCATTCATTATTACACTTTATGGGGCAAGGTGACCCAAAAATTGGCTGTTTTGGAACAGTTTTTTTTTTTTTTTACAGCGTTCATCTGAGGAGTTAAGTCATGTGATATTTTTATAGAGCAGATCGTTACGGACGTGGCAATACCTAATATGTATACTTTTTCTTATTTATTTAAGTTTTACACAATAATAGCATTTCTGAAACCAAAAAAATTATGTTTTAGTGTCTCTATAGTCTGAGAGCCATAGCTTTTTTATTTTTTGGGCGATTGTCTTAAATAGGGTATCATTTTTTGCGGGACGAGGTGACGGTTTGATTGTTACTATTTTGGGGGTCATAAGCCTTTTTGATCGCTTGCTGTTGCACTTTTTGTAATGTAAAGTGACAAAAATAGCTTTTCTGGCACAGTTTTTTTATTTAATTTTTATGGTGTTTATCGGACGGGGTTTATCATGTGATATATTTATAGAGACGGTTGTTACGGACGCGATAACATCTAATATGTGTATTTTATTTTATATTTTCATTTTTTTTATAGGAAAAGGCAATTTATTTTTTTAAATTTACATTTTTATTTATTTTTTTATTTTTCATTTTTATTATTTTCACTTTCTTTTTTTATCAAGTTCCTCTTGGATCATGAAGATCCAGTGGGGCTGATGGCTGTACTATACTTTGCAATGCTCTTACATTGCAAAGTATAATACTATTAGATGCCCTGTAATGCCCTGTAGGTGGCAACAGCGGACGCTTTTGCAAAGCGTCCGGTTGCCATGGCAACCATCGGGTGCTGCAATCACAGCGCTGCAGCCCCGATGGTTGAGAGAGGAAGCTCCCTCCCTCTATTAACCCCATGGATGCCGCAACCGCGGCATCTATGGGGTTACAGGAGAGTGTCAGCATAGAGCTGACACTCTCTGCTGATGGCGGCGGCTCAGTAATGGAGCCGCCGCCATCACAAACAGCAGGGGGATCGGGGGCAGCGCTGGAAAGGGGGGGATCGGGGGGGTTCGGGGGCAGCGCTGGAAAGGGGGGGGATCGGGGGGTATGGCCGCCAATATTGAGGGAGGCTGGGGCAGGAGGGGCGGGTGAGAATGAATGCATGGGGCGGGGAGGGGGCGGACCGCATCAGGGCAGCTGCCTCTAGGAGATGAGCTGCAGGCGGACACAAGGGGGGCTTGGAGGGGCACAGCCACAGATCGGGGGCACAGATCGGGGGGGTATTATGAGGACCCTACCTGATTTCATGCTCTGATCTGCAGAGCGCAGATCAGAGCATGAAACCGGCATTTTTTTCACTGCCGCGATCCGATTGGTTAGTCGGATCGATTGTCGGCAGGGGGCCACTCTGATTGGTCCCTTGCCGGCATTAATAGACTGTATGCTGTCCGTGACAGCAGCAGGGCTCGGGCAGAAGCTTTAATCCAATCGCTTTGCAGCGCTTAGATTAAAGAGCTGGTTTGACGTTTATATACGTGGTAGCTGGACGGGGTATTTGCAGCTATCACGTATATATACAGATTGCGGTCGGGAAGGGGTTAATGAAGGGAAAGGAACAATTTTTTTTATTGTAAACTTTTCTTTTTTTTATTATTATAAAACAATTTTTAAAACTCTTTTTAACTTCTTATTTTTGTTCCAGTACATTTCAGAGTCTGATCCCTGTTTCAATGTAATACAATACATGCTATATTGTACTACGTTGACTATCAGTGTAATACACTGACAGTGTGTACACTGACTTCCGTTCATGGTAGATCCTGAAGCCTTGGCATGGCCTTGTGTTGCCATGGCAGACATCTGCACCCTGTCACCGCAGCGCTGGAGGCCTATGGAGAGGCAGAAGGAGCCCCCTCCCTCTACGATTCTCTAATGTGCTACAGTCAGCGTTGATCATGGCATATGAGAGGCTAATCCGCAGACATTGGCATTTAAAGCAATGCCGACAGATTCAGCAGGGGTCCGGCTGACTGTATTGATCGGGCGCGTACAGCTCCAGTGACTGCCTGATCATCATGACTTACTATTACAGTACGTCAAAATGCGCATCACTTGCCACTGTGAAGTAATAGTACGTCACATGTCGCCAAGGGGTTAATTTGTATTCTGCTCTGTTAAAAATATGCCTCAGTGTATGGATCCGAATTATCCGAATTATTGGTACCTTCGACAGCGGACATCAAGCAATAAAACAAGTCTTATCCAGACACTGGGATATTTTAAAAGCGGACCCAGATTTAGATAAGGTTCTAGAAAGGGGCGCAGTTTGAGGGACAGATTGGTTAATAGCCATTTCCAACCACCTGAGAGACCGGGAAATTGGCTTTCTAGAAAACCCATGGGAACCTTTAAATGTGGTAGTTGCACAGCGTGCAGTCAGATTAGAAAAACAAAAACATTCGTCTGCTCCTATAATAAACAGGAATACACCATTAGAGACTTTATAAACTGTCGCACCACTGGTGTGGTATACCTGGCCCAGTGTACTTGCCCACTGGACTATGTGGGCAATACAAAACGGGAATTCAGGAGACGGATAAGAGACCACGTGAATGATGTCTTGAATGAAAAAGACACATCAATGGCACGCCACATTTTGCAATACCATGGAGGCAATGCCAGCTGTCTCAGATTTATAGGAATACAACATGTCCCCAAACCAAAGAGAGGTGGTGACTGGGATAAGATGATCCTGCAAGCCGAAACTAAATGGACATATAGACTAAATTCCGTGACACCGAAGGGCCTAAATGAATATATTTCATATAAGCCATTCTTGTAATGGTTCTGATATTTATCTGGCCAAGATACGGCACTTTGATTGATGATTTGGTTGGATCCTCAAAAAATATCTCTCTACCTCGATAGACATGGTAGAAGTAAATGAAAGTCTTTGATTGTAGTTCGCCCCTCAGGGACTGAAGCATATGTCTGCTAGGGGGGCTGTAAGGTATCCGTGTCTACCTGACAGATGATCTGTAAGCATTATCGATCACTACACATTTATTTTGGAGAAGAAGTACCCATGGAATTTGTGCCCTGCAAGGACCTACATATATCTGTGAGTGGATATTTCTAACTTAATGTACTCTCTGTGTAAAAAAAGATCGTACACATGTCTGCCAGGAGGGGTTTTAATGCGCACACTAAGCAGACTATAAATATCTAAATATATGACTATCGATCGTATATACATTTGCTTCCGTGACACATGTACATAAAGTGTTTATCCTGCAAGGACCTGCCCGGGACGCGGTGTCAGATCCCCACAACAACTAACACGCCTACCACTGATGTCATTTCCGGTTGTCAGCGAGGCGCTGCTGACTGGACAGGACTGAATATAGTGGCCCAATGATCGCGTCCCATCGCTCCGTAAGGTATGACAAGTGAGTGGGAAGGGTCAAAAGAGCGCTGACTCTGCGACCATAGGTTAATTAACCTGGTGGGCAGGGTTGAAGCGCTATAAAAAATGGACACTTAGACACATTTGTTGCCACTGTCTCAATATACGTGCGGGAGCGCTGCCACTGCACCAGACGCCCCGACGATATACCTTTTGTCCCTGAAGAACCACAATTCTTTGTGGTGAAACGCGTCAGACATTTGTAATTTAGGAAGGAATATTTGTCAGGGTTAGACAGCAATATACCCAAGGTCCCAGTGGCTGGGGGTCGCCCTTTTCAGGGCGGGTGCCGGAATACAGCCTGTTAGGGTTCTCCCAGCTCTCCTGAATCAGCTTATATAGGGAAAAGACCTAGGCCGAGCATCCCCCATCAAGATATTGTTAAAGCGCCCCCTCTGACAAACCACCGCTTGACTTATATGGGACTTGAGCTGCCAGCCATACCTGACACCCTTCCAGAAAAGCAGTGTTTTAATTTAGTGTCTCAATATTTTATAAAACTAAATACAATAAAGGTTATGTTTTAAATAACTATAATAAGGTACACTCAGTTCAATAGTGATAATATAGTGTATGGATCCTCATGCAAGTCAAATCTGAACATGTAATACTGATATATTCTTATCTTATTGGAACAGTAGATCTGTTTTATTTTCTACCACTATTTTTACAAGCATCTTAACCATGTTCAATAGCCTTTATTTGAGGTCAACATGTTACTACTATACTAAATTATGTATCTTTTTAGTATTTAATCAATAGACATTGGCTATCAAATGCAAATGACTACAGGCCATATTTCATTCAAATGCAAATAGTAAAACTGCCACCAATTGTATAATGTAATAAACCCAATATGTTGTGGCCCTAGTACTCAGCACAGATGTTAATATTACCTGCTACATGTTACAGTTATAACCTGCTACAGGTTATAGTTCACATCTTGCATCTTAAGTCAGTTCTTCACAATATCCACTGAATTCTAATAAAGTGGAGAGTTATTTTAACCCCTTCATGACATATGACATAATAGTACGGTATGTCATAGAGGCAGGTGACTTGCTGCAATTTGACGTACTATTACATCATGGTGATCGGGTGGGCACCGGAACAGTGCCCGACTGATCACTGCAGGGGCCCGGCAGTCACTGATAGCCGGGCCCCTGCTGTATCCTCCAGCATCGCTATAAAAGCCGGTGCCGGTGGATTAACCCCTTCTATGCCAAGGTGTCACGACTGTGACTGATCCAGACAGGTCTGGGAGGAGAAGGTCGCAGCGACTTGCTACTCGCGATAGCTTGTGAGTTTGCTCCGTGGTTCAGGGTATGTCATCTGGGTTTTGCCTTGTGAACCTTTTTGTCCTGGCTGGGATTTTGTAGGCATCCTTCTCAGGTGAGTCCTTACTTCCAGTGCTAGTCTGACCTTTGAAGGAGATCGTTTGACGGTGTTGCTGTGGAGCTCTTTTCCGGCGTATACTGTCGTGTTTGGGATCGCCTTCTCTGCTCGTGACTGGATAAGTCTATCTCTGCTATAGATTGTTTGTTTGTTGCTGTCTTCCCCTGTTGTTCTGTTAGACGTGAGTGATGGTGACTAGTGCTCCCATCTGCCGTTCCCCAGTCTAGTCTTGTTAGGATGACTGAGGGTTTAGGCATCCTGCTCGCCGCACGGTTTCACACCCCGTCTAGGGTATCAGGGCAGACAGGTGCCAGCTTAGGGTTAGTCAGGGGTGGCTATTCTATTTCCCATCCGTAGATAAGGGTCCCCCTTCCCCTCCGTCTGGTGCGACACGACTGCTGCTGGGATAGCGGTCGTGACACAAGGTCAGCGCTGACCGCAGCATAGAAGGTGTTTGTGGTCAGTGAGGGATCCCATCAGGTCCCGGCTCTGTGGTGACGGAGACCCGATGGGTGAGAAGGCAGCCCAATGCCTTGCAAAGGCTGCCCAATGCCTTGCAGAGGTATCGGGATCTGCTTTCTACAGAAGCCAAGGAGATCCTAGGCAACTTGTTAGTGTATTACTTAGTGTAATACATTAACAGGCAATGCATTACAATACAGATGTATTGTAATGCATTGTAGAGGGGATCAAAAGTTGAAGTCCCAGAGTAGTACAGAAATAAAGTTAAAAAAAATTAAGAAAAGTTTTTTTTTATAATAAAAAATAAAGTTTCAAGAAAAAAAACACCCCTTTCCCCTGATTTCATAAGAAAAAATGCAAAAAAAACACACATACACTAATATATCACATAATATACCCCATCAGATAAACACTGTAAAAAATAAAAAAATGCAAAAAAACCTTTTTTGTCACCTTAGGGTACTTTCACACTAGCGGCAGGGTACCCCCGCTAGTACTTTTAGTCCGGCCGCAGTACTTTTAGGCCGGCCACCTCTCGGCTTGCGCTGCTGTGGGGGCACATGTGAACTAGTGGCAGGACGGATCTGTCAGGCTGTTAACCCGCCGAGACAGCCTGCCGGAGTCCCCTGCTGCTAGTGTGAAACTAGCCTTACATCACAAAAAGTGCAACACCAAGCGATCAAAAAGGCATATGCCCCAAAAATAGTACCAATCAAGTCATCACCTCATCCCACAAAAAATAAGACCCTACCTAAAACATTCCCCCCAAAAAAATAAAAAAATTATGACTCTCAGACTATGGAGACACTAAAATATGATTTTGTTTAAAAAATGCTAATATTGTGTTAACGTGAAATTAATTAAAAAAGTAGACATATTAGATATAATCGCATCTGCAACAACAAGCTCTATAAAAATATCACATGACCTAAACCCTCAGGTGAACACCGTAAAAAAAAAAAAAAGGTCAAAAAGCCATTTTTTGTCACCTTATATCACAAAAAGTGGAACACCAAGCGATCAAAAAGGTGTATGCCCCCACAAAATTATTACCAATCAAACCGTCACCTCAGCCATCAAAAAACTATGGCTCTCAAACTATGGAGACATTAAAACATGTTTTTTTTTCAAAAATGCTTTTATTGTGTAAACCTTAAATGAATAAAAAAAACTATACATATTAGATATTGCCAAGTCCATAACGACCTGATCTACAAACATATAACATGACCTAGCCCTACAGGTGAACACTGTAAAAATAAATAAATAAAAACTGTGCCAAAACAGCCAATTTTTTTCGGTACCTTGCACCATAAAGTGTAATAATGAATGATCAAAAAATCATATGTACCCAAAAATGGTACCAATTAAAATGTCAACTCTTCCTGCGAAAAACGAGCCCCTGCACAAGACGATCGGCAGAAAAATAAGAAAATATGACGTTTAGAAAATGGAGACACAAAATTTTTTTTTTCCACAAATGCTTTGTTATTATTTATTATGTAAAACTGAAACAAAGAAAGTAGACATATTTAATATAATTGCTTCCGTAACAACCTGCTCTATAAAAATAGCTCACGATCTAACCTGTCGGATGAACATTATAAAAAACTAAAAATGAAAACTGTGCCAGAACAGCCATTTTTGTGGTTATCTTGCCTCACAAAAAAACATAATATAGAACAATCAAAAATCATATGTACCCCAAAATAATACCAATAAAACTTATCCCGTAGTGTTCAAAATGGGGTAATTTTTTTGGAGTTTCTACTGTAGCGGTGCATCAGGGGGGCTTCAAATGGGACATGGTGTCTAAAAACCAGGCCAGCAAAATCTGCCTTCCAAAAACCATACGGCACTCCTTTTCTTCTGCACCCTGCCGTGTGTCCTTACAGCAGTTTACCACCACATGTGGGGTGTTTCTGTGAACTGCACAATCTGTGTTATAGATATTGAGTTTTGTTTGGCTGTTATCCCTTGATGTGTTACAGGAAAAAATGTATTAAAATGGAAAACCTGCCAAAAAAGTGAAATTTTGAAATTTCATCTCCTTTTTCCTTTAATTCTTGTGGAACACCTAAAGGGTTAACAAAGTTTGTAAAATCTGTTTTGAATAGCTTGAGAGGTGTAGTATCTTAAAAAGGGTCATTTATGGGTGGTTTCTACTATGTAAGCTCCACAAAGTGACTTCAGAACTAAACTGATCCTCAAAAAGTGGGTTTTGGAAATTATCTTAAAAATTGTAAAAATTGCTTCTAAAATTCAAAGCCTTCTAGTCCTAAAAAATAAATTTACATTTACAAAATGATGTCAACATAAAGTAAACATATGAGGAATGTTAATTAATAAATATTTTATGAGGTATCAATTTCTGTTTTAAAAGGAGAGAAATTGAAATTTTTTAAATTTTGGGTAATTTTGGAATTTTTTTCATAAATAAAGGTGAAATATATTGACTCAATTTATGACTGTGATTAAGTTCAATATGTCTCAAAAAAACTATCTCAGAATGGTTTGGCTAAGTAAAAATACCCTAAGCCTTTAGTACTTCAAGGATCTACTGGCACCATATGCGCAAATTCACCCCTTTTGTTCCTTTGACAAAAGAAACCTTGCTGTACACAGCCTCCACCTGAAATTTAAAAGTGTTCAAGCCTTCTCAAACTTAACTCCAACATTGTTGAACTTACTGTCAATTTAAGGCTACTTTCACACTGGTGGCAGCAGGGTCCAGCAGGCTATTCCTGCGGGAGAACAGCCTGCCAGATCCATGTTAATGCTAGCCCACCGTGCTGCCGGAAGTCCACTCTGGCCCCTTTTACTATAATGGGTGTGGGCCGGAGGTCCGACCGCAGCACGGCAAACAAACCAAGAGGCGGCAGGACAAAAACCGCAGCATGTAGTTTTTGTCCGGCCGCCTCTCAGCATGTTTGCCATGCTGCAGACAGACTTTCGGGTTTCATATCATACTATCTACAGTATAATACTGTACAGAAAAATAATGTATTGTACAGACCAATAATGTATTGTACAAACAAATGAAAGCTTATGTATATTTTAGTCTCAATACTGTGTTGTGTATTTTTTAAGTGCAGTAAGATAATGCACAGTTATGTCACAGTAAGGACACACCACATGGCAGAGGGAAGAGATCAAGGAATTAAAGGTAATCAATCTCTCTGACATTCAGTTAACCCTGCCACAACAATAAGTGTTACAAAAGGGCTTATCATTCTCCCCGCAGGCAAATTTGATTATTTTGAAATTATCAAAGATTTGGAGTTATTTGCCCGCAAACTCCTTTTCAAAAAATATTTTGGACGCGGTCAAGAGATGGCCCTCCTAACATCACCCCCTGAGAGACAAGCATTAAGGGACCTAGAGTCCCTATTGGAGGATCAGTTTGAGATTAAGACTGAGAGACTTCCCGTACACCTGCACCGGCGCTCACGTACGTTTCCCCCTAAGTCCCTGTGCCTGGCAGTGGATGTCTTTGTCAAATTGGTCAAACAGGATTTAACTGAAGTAACCCCATATATTAAGGTCGACAATCTGACCAAAATACAGAGACAGGCACTACTGTGCTGTTCTTTTCAAATTGAATTCCTGCACTGCATTATTATCTCTTTTTACCATTTTGTTTCACTGTATTGTTCTCTGCTGCCATCTGCTGGCCGGAATTCGTATGCTGCACGCCTTGTTCTTGTTAAATAAAGTTTTTCTCTCTGGGCGTGGTTTTAGCAGCCTTGGTCTTCGTCACTTCCTGTAGCCATTTTCAGTGCTGCATTCCTTTGTGACTGGAGACACACACCTTGGCTTGTGAAGGCATCAGTTTTTGAACAGCAGTTAGCCTCAGGAAAGACATCCACATCACAGCATCTACTCTGCTACTGCATTCCTGTATTGCATCACCGTATGTCGCTGCTTTGGATCAAATAAACCCATGTTTGATTGCATCCTCATGTCTACGTCTGGATCCATCTAACCTGAGCATCTGCCGGTCTGGTCTGCTCCACTGCTTGGATACGAAGGTAGGACAGTCACAAAGTCATTATCAGTTACACCTTCATTCGCCTTCATGTGGGGACAGAACAGTCAAAAACTGCCTTAAAGCCTTATACCCCAGTCAATATCTGTCTCAATGTCAAATGCCTGGCTACAGATTCCCTCAGGAACCTCCCTTGCAACAGGCCCACTCCCAGCAAATCTGCCCAGCAACAGTGCATGTCCCACAAGCTAAGGAGAAGCACGGCGTGTCCGCAGTAGATATACTCTCGCCTGGAATTCCTCCACTACTCGCCAAGCCACTTTCCACATCCTATATTAACCCATGCTAGAATGATATAAGAACTGTTCACGCACGCGGAGCCTCCCTCAAACCAAAACCCTGCAATTCACTCAAAACACTTTGGGAACCTCATCGGGGGCCTCATCTGAGCCGCACTGCAATTTTCAGCCCCCAATTCAAAAGTTCATTTTCTTAAAGAGACAGCGCACCTTAAATCAAAATGGCCGAAAAGGACCTCGTACAGTTCCCCAGTGATGAAAGAAAGCAAATGCAACCTGATACTGATCATTACGAAGAGCAGGAGGTAGAACCCACACTTCCAATGGACCAAGTCGCGCGACCAAGGTGCTCTCTCAAACCAACTATAAAGATCACGGAAAACTATCACACCAGGAAAGATGAGCTATGTGACAAACTGGAAGAGCTATGGGAACGAGTTTCCTCCCTCATATCAGGACTTAAGTCCTCCTCAGGCGATGCCACCTGCTTACAAGTTGCCGTCGGGCGGCTGAACGCAGCCCATGAAAGATACAAGAGACTGTCCACAAGGTATATAACCTTTCTAAAAGTCCCGTCAGAATTGTGCAAGGCAGAATCAATAGACAGACAAAGAGACGCCATGGTGCTGAATACTAAAGATAAAGTGGAACTCCGTGTCTCTCATTTGCAAGAAACTAGATCACACAGATCGCATTCATCCAAACATTCCTCGCGGTCCTACAGATTATCATGCTCTAGAAGCTCCGCCCTGAGCGACAGATTACTAGAGGCCTGCATAAATGCAGAGCAATCCAAAGTGAGGCGTTCCTTCACCGAAAAAGAAGTCCTTGCGAGGGCAGAAGCACAGACGGTCGCGGCCAAGAGGGCAGAAGCGGAGGCAGAAGCCAAGAGGGCAGAAGTGGAGGCAGAAGCCAAGAGGGCAGAAGCGGAGGCAGAAGCCAAGAGGGCAGAAGCAGAAGCAGAGGCTCGAATAAAGATCCTTGAATCAGAGAGGGAATCGCATTAGCAAAAGTAAGACTACTTGAGCAAGCATTGAGCCAACGCTTTGATTCAGTCTGCTTACCAGGAGATAGACAATCCAGTTGATCGCACCAGCGACTATGTACTGAAACAGTTATCTTCACCACCCCCAGTGTGCAGTACCGTCCAAGCAAACAACTCTGAAACCTCCAAGTCAGCTCTACCTGCAGTGCCAGTGATACCCACAGCACCCGAGCAATCAGAGCAATCCAATAACAGTCGCCCAGACGCGCCCTCTCAAGGGCAGTTATTACAGCAAGATGGCTACCAGGTGTTTCCTGGCCTACCTCCACAGCTCAAGCAGCAGTCATCAGAATCTACAGAGGCTAGACCACAGCTCAACCCTGCAGCAACATCATTCTACCCGGAAGCATCTCACCCTTTCACGCCACGCAGCCTATACACCCCAGGGGCACCACAAGTTGTCATGGCAACAAGCAGTGAGAAATCAGATATGTCTGAGTTTGCCAGGTTTATGGTGAGCAGAGAGCTAATTAACACCAGTCTCTCAAAATTTGATGACCGTGCGGAGAGCTACAGAGCCTGGAAGGCAACCTTCAAAGCCGCCATCGCCAACCTCAACCTAACCGCAGAGCAGGAGCTCGACCTCTTGATCAACTGGCTGGGCCCAGGCTCCACAAATCGCATCAAGAACCTTAGAACTGTCTATGTGGGACAAGCAGAAGCAGGTCTCGCTGCAGCCTGGCAGAGACTCGAACGCACCTTTGGCAGTGCAGAAGCAATAGAGAACGCACTATTCAGGAGACTGCAGAACGTCCCCAAGATCAGTCTCAAGGATGTCCATAAGCTTCAGGATTTAAGTGATTTGCTCATGGAACTGGAGCTCGCCAAAAGAGACCCTCGTCTGTCTGGGCTGTGCTATCTGGATACAGCCCATGGGGTGAACCCAATTGTCGTGAAGTTACCATACAGCCTGCAAGAGAAGTGGGTGGAATCAGTCTCAAGGTACAAAAGAGTGCATGACGTCACTTTTCCCCCATTTATTCATTTCTGTAGGTTCATCGATGAACAGTCCCAGATGAGGAATGACCCCAGCCTCGACTTCCTGGAGTTCAATACTACAGCCTCAGTGACACCATCATCAAGGTATGAAAGTATTGTGCATAAACACAGAGATTTAAAGAGCAGCGTGAGTGTTAGAAAGACTAACCTACTATCATTTGCAGTACCCACTGGTAAACAGTACACTACCTCATCAGGAGACAAGGCCCTCAATCGTGAATGTCCCATTCATAAAAAACCACACTCACTGAACAAATGCAGAGGATTTAGATCCAAAACCATACAGGAGCGCAAGAAAGTCCTCACCGAGCTTGGGGTATGCTTTAGGTGCTGCGCTTCATTGGAGCACATGGCTAAGGACTGTAAATCCATTATCAAGTGTGAGGAGTGTCATAGTGAAAGACATGCCTCAGCTATGTACCCAACTCCACTCACAAGGGACTCACCGGCTGCTGTCAGTACCAGTCCTGCTCCAAGTCATGGCGGGGAGCCAAAGAATAACGCTAACACAGCCACTGCTGTTTCCTGCTCATGCTTGGACGTATGTGGGGAGGGCCAGAGTGAGAAATGTTGCGCACGCATATGCCTAATCGAGGTCTACCCAGAGGGGCTACCAGAAAAGGCAGTAAAAATGTATGCCATCATTGACGACCAAAGCAACCGCTCCCTAGCAGGACCTAAATTCTTTGAAGCCTTTGGAATAAAGGGACGTCAGAACCCTACATCTTAAACACCTGCTCGGGTCGCATGAAGACTAGCGGCAGGAGGGCACAAGGATTCATCGCTTGTTCCGTCAGTGGAAATACGGAAATACCTCTACCGGCGCTGATCGAATGCGATCAAATACCCAACCATAGGGATGAAATTCCTACCCCGGAAGCTGCATTTCACCAACCACACCTAAGGCACCTAGCCAACGTTATCCCACCTATGGACAACAACGCAGAGATTCTACTCCTGCTTGGCAGAGACAATCTAAGGGTACACAAGGTGCGTCAACAGTGTAATGGTCCCGACTATGCACCATATGCCCAGAGACTGGACTTGGGATGGGTAGTCATAGGAAATGTATGCTTGGATCAACCAAGAATCCACTCTTTCAAAACGTACGTGCGTGGAGATGGACGCACAACTTGCATTAAGCCTTGCCCTCATCACTATGAGGTGAAAGAGAAGCCTCCAGACCACATACAACCACCTGACGACATTCCTCCCTCCTTTGCCGACAACTTGGGAAGATTAGTCTTTCACACAAGCTAGGACGATGATAAAGTAGCTTTGTCAGTAGAGGACAGAGAATTTATCAAGATAATGGACAATGAGTTCCTTAAAGACGAAACCAATCACTGGGTTTCTCCATTACTCTTCCGAGCTACCAGGGTGAGACTCCCGAACAATAGGAAACAAGCTCTGTCTAGATTTAACTCTCTTCAGCGTACCATGAACAGTAAGCCTGAGATGAGAGAGCACATTGTTACCTTTATCGACAAAATATTCCACAACAACCATGCAGAACCAGCTCCATCCTTAGGGAAGAACGACAAGTGCTGGTACTTGCCTTCATTTGGAGTGTATCACCCACGGAAACCTAATCAAATTAGGGTTGTTTTCGACTCAAGTGCCAAACATCAAGGTGTATCTCTTAATGATGTCCTTCTCACAGGTCCTAATCTGACGAATAACCTAGTTGGAGTGCTGATGAGGTTCAGAAAAGAGCTCGTTGCCATCACCGCGAACATTGAACAGATGTTCCACTGTTTTGTAGTCAGGGAGGACTACCAGAATTTCCTCAGGTTTCTGTGGTACAAGAATAATGACACCAACGCAGAGATGGCAGAATATCGAATGAGGGTACACGTATTTGGAAACAGCCCTTCACCTGCCGTGGCAACTTATGGCCTTCCGCGCACTGCATTAGAGGGAGAATCCGAGTACGGTAAAGACGCCAGAGACTTTGTAGAAAAGGACTTCTACGTAGACGATAGACTCAAATCACTACCGACTGAAGAAGCGGCTATCGATCTGCTCAAAAGGACTCAAAGTATGTTGTACCAAGCTAAACTTAGACTACACAAAATTGCTTCAAACAGCCTGGCCGTTATGAGGGCCTTCGAATCAGGCGATCATGCACCAGGATTCAAGGACATCAACTTGGGACTGGACAGTCCACCAGTGCAGAGGAGCTTAGGCCTCAGATGGGATCTCTCGGCTGACTCCTTCGGTTTTCAGATAAGTTGTGCAGCCAAGTCCATTCAAGATCAGTTGGCGGAAAAGGGTTGCACCTGGATTTTCAATCCTCCTTATAGTTCCCACATGGGGGGCTCCTGGGAGAGAATGATCGGCATCTCACGTAACATCTTAAATTCTATGCTGATGGATGTAAACTCGTCAAGACTCACACATGAGACTCTAGTCACCCTTCTCGCTGAAGTTTCAGCCATTATCAATCCAAGACCCCTTGTGCCAGTGTCTATGGATCCTGAAACACCAGCCATACCGACTCCGGCTATTCTACTTACCCAAAAAACTGAGAATACGCTAATACCTAGTGGAGAATTCACTCATGCTAACATCTATCAAAAACACTGGAAACGTGTACAGTACCTAGCAGATTACTTCTGGAACAGGTGGCGAAAGGAGTACCTCAGTATTCTTCAAGGAAGAAGAAAATGGCAACACCACAAACCAAACTTGAAGGAAGGAGACCTTGTATTGATGAAAGAGCAACAAACCAAAAGGATTGACTGGCCTATCGGACTAATTTCAAAGGTTTTCCCTAGCAAGGATGGCAAGGTCAGGAAGGTGGAGTTGAAGATCTTCAGGAAAGGCGAGCTTAAAACATTCTCAAGACCAATTAATGAACTCATTTTAATATTACCCATCGAGAACCTCCCTGCTGGGTGAACAGGACTGTATCTAGTTTCGCAGATCTTCTCCATTCCAAGTTGGAAAACAGGACTAAACTATGTTTTGCATTCTAACATGTTCTTTTTACAGGTTGTTTATATTTTATGGACATTCGTCGTAGTGAAATTCCCGAAGTGAATTTAAGACGGGGAGTGTGCTGTTCTTTTCAAATTGAATTCATGCACTGCATTATTATCTCCTTTTACCATGTTGTTTCAATGTATTGTTCTCTGTTGCCATCTGCTGGTTGGAATTCGTATGCTGCACGCCTTGTTCTTGTTAAATAAAGTTTTCCTCTCTGGGCGTGGTTTTAGCAGCCTTGGTCCTCGTCACTTCCTGTAGCCATTTTCAGTGCTGAATTCCTTTGTGACTGGAGACACACACCTTGGCTTGTGAAGGCATCAGTTTTTGAACAGCAGTTAGCCTTAGGAAAGACATCCACATCACAGCATCTACTCTGCTACTGCATTCCTGTATTGCATCACCGTATGTCGCTGCTTTGGATCAAATAAACCCACGTTTGATTGCATCCTCATGTCTACGTCTGGATCCATCTAACCTGAGCATCTGCCGGTCTGGTCTGCTCCACTGCTTGGATACGAAGGTAGGACAGTCACAAAGTCATTATCAGTTACACCTTCATTTGCCTTCATGTGGGGACAGAACAACTACGAGAAATACAAAATTTTAGGGAAGTGGATAAGGGGCGCAATGTCGTGATATGGCCGGTGCAGATGTACGAGAAGGAGGTCTTTCGCCAGTTAAATAATAAACAATGTTATGGTAAAATTGAGAGAGATCCTACGGCGCTTTATAAGAGGGAGTTAGATGAGATCCTTTTGGAGGCACAAGATCAAGGTATTATCAGTCTGAAAATGATGGAGGGATTGATGGTGGAATTTCCTATCAAGCCAACACTATATTTACTCACGAAGGTCCACAAAAATCTGATCAACCCCCTGGGACGCCCCATTGTGTCGGGGATGGGGGGCTTATGTGCTAATGTGGGCAAATTTATTGATTTCTTTCTTAAAAAAAGTGTCAAGATCCTTCCATCATTTGTGAAGGACACTACGGATATGTTGAGAAGACTTAACGGCATCCATGTGGGGGAGGATGCGTTAAGCAACTGCCATGTGATTGGTTGACTAAATAATTGCATTAATGAGAAATAGAACAGGTGTTCCTAATAATTCTTTAGGTGAATGTATATCTATATTGCTTATGGTTGCCATGGACGCAGGCTGTGGATCGCATTAACATCCATGAATTTTTCTTGAGACAATTGCGGTATATTATGTAATTCCCCACTGGGGTGTGTATACTCTACACTATACACCTCTTTGGTGCACATTGGATGTTTGTGTGTCACAGCACGGACCTGGTACCCGATAAGTGCTTATTAGCCTTGTGGGAATACATGACAGTCTAGTGGAATACTGTATATGCCCTTTGCTTTTCTGTATACTTTTTCCATCTTGCCCTTTATCTCTATATTTTATACATAATAAAGTGATATGAATTTGGATATATTATCTCCACTGGCTTTTTTGTTAGGACACCCCACATGGTCAGGTTTATAAATGCAGTTTTGGAGCCAATACTAGGAGTAGATTTAGGAGTATCTGTCTGTTATACTTTTTCTCCTTTTATGATTCACTCCTGATTTTGGTTTCCAAAACTGCATGCAGAAACCTTAACCTAAAGGGATAATTTTCTTAATCAAGTTACAGCCAACATACAGTGATATAACAGTACATACATTATGCACAAAGTGATCTCACATTTATGAGATAAAGGACATGATGATTTCATAAAACAAGAATAAGACACAAAAATGTTATAATTCTCATGGTGATATCACAGCACAAGAAGAAACTCATGGAGATGTGACAATACAGGTTAATGTACACAATTTTGTCACATAACATAACTTTATTATACTGTACAAGATTGTTTTTGGTAACTATCCTGGCATACAGTGTAAATGTAGTTACATCAAACTGTACTACAGTAATGACTACTTATTTTTCTTAGAATTGGGCATTTTGTTACCAGCTTTTATCTATTGTTATTCTTAATACATACAATTTACTGTTGTGCTCCAATAAGGATTTTATTGTAAAGGTGCACGTGATATTTTGCCAGGTTTATGAGACCTTTGGGAATAATTACAACAAGATACTTTACAACAAATCTCAATTGCAAGATAAGCTGGAAAACTGCATTTCAGTGGTCAATTATAATTGAGTAACATGCAAGCTATCTCACTTTTGCAAGTTGAAAACCATCAAATTGTATCCAAACTCTAGCAACATCATAGCAGTGGTGTGGCTGGATAACACAAAAATATTGGCCCAGATTTACTATTATTTAGAACAGTGCAAACATGAAACAGACACGCTAATACAATTAATTGGTTGGCCTAGTTTGTGCTAGTTTTAATTTTTACAGACTTTTGATACAATTTGGCACATTTTGTTAGGGTTGGGCCCACTTACATACTTTCTCACATAACCACACCCATTCCTTCTAAATCCATCCACTCGAGCGAGTCTGAAAAATTTGGAGAAAACCTAGTTGTGCAAAGTGTACCACATTTTTAGACAGATCCTAGGCGCAGGCATATTAATAAATTTGGGCAGTTGTTATTGTATCCCAAGAATTTTTAAGAACTGTCCCCCAACTTTTTAATATACTTTGGGGGGATGTTTTTTTTTATAATTTGCAGTCATTTTAATAAATACGCCAGGGGTTAACTGGCATTCTGTGCGACTGGCTGTGACATTTAGTGTGACATTTAAAAATATCGCACATCATAAATCATAAAAATGATCTACTTACTGAAACAGCCTTACTTTCCAAACTACTTTTCAAAGTTGGGTGGGGTGCTCACAAAAAGTTGAAAGATTTTGCTGAAAAAGTCCCATGAAAACTGGTGCATCAGTCTTCTTAAGTGTCCCCCTTTATGCTTAGAGATCAGTGAAAATTTGTTTCATTAATGTAAAAATGTCCTGTTACAGAGCCATAGTTCAAGCCCACAGAACAATAAAGGGTAAAACTAAAATTAATTTCCATATTTCAGCCTTATCTTGACATAGTCTGCTCACAACCATGGTTTGATATAGCACTTCAAAATTTCGACAATAAAATATCTTATAGTAGGTATTCATATAATTTTATTTACTTTAACATTGCTCATGCACTAGGGAGAGTGTTATCCACTGAGCTGCATGGACTGCCGTTTGGTGCAGTGTACATATGTACCGTAGATATTCTCTACAGGAAAAATCCTCTGCAATAATGTGGTAGAACATACATTCTCTGTTGGTTTCTTTGCCAACTAAACAGAACAACCAAATGGAGGTAAAGTAAAGCTCACAGACTTCTGTACAGAGTTATAATAGACCAGGGTGCTTTCACGGTCCCTCCTGTGAGAGAGGTGAGAAGATTGGATAGACTTGCTGCACGTGAGGCTATCTGACAGGTCTCTCTGTTTTCCCCTATGTATGTTGTTGTTTGGCAGGATCTCACCTCTCCTCAGGTGCCGCTTGTTATCAGCGTTATCATCTATTTGCTGGTTTCTCTTGGATCTCCTGCTTCTCCATACATCTACTTGTACAGCCTTCGCTGTTTCTTATTATCTGGAGTGTGTTGTTTCTATGCCTCAGGGAGACGTAGGTTCCTTCATTCTGGAAGGAACCAGCTGTCTCATGCCCTGCTACCTATCCTAGGGCTCGTCAGTTTTAGCAGGGCTTTAGGTATCCGGTGTATGAGTATTTCCACCATCAGGATCTGCTCATACTGGCAGGAGTTAGGGAAAGGCCTAGGAATTACTAGGAGGTCACCATCCCTCTTCATTAGCTTTTGAAGCCTAGATTGTTGTCTATTCGTTGTGGTGTGTATTTGGTGTTTTCCCTTCCCCTTAACCTGTGACAGGTGCATGAGCCCATAATATTTCTGTGTTTGTGAAAATGCTTTCAGTCTCCATAGTATTTTTTCTATGTATTGCATATGTCTATAGGCCTATTTACCAATTAACAAAAAAAATTAAGCTGGTGCTACATGGCAGGTTTGACGGCAACACACATTGCATTACCAAAAATCGAAGTGTAAGTGAAAAGTATGTGAATGGGGTCACTAGGCAACCTGCAAGTTGCTGTAGCCATAACACATCAGTCATAAGAAACCTAGTACTGTAGGGCTGGATTTCCACCGTTTCCACAGTTGTGTCATGGAGGTGGCAACTTGCAGGTCTCAAAATGACCCAATTCACTTACATTGTTTGTGAATACTTGTAGACAATGCTACACTGTGTGATAAGTGTATTGTATTCAAAGTCAGTGTGTTACTCCAGCCGTACATATAACTATGGTACTACTGTACTTACAAATCTTAAAATGCTATATCTGTATACTTTATTCAATTTTACTGTGACTGAAACATAAAAAAACACATCATTAGTGTATCCAAATTTTCCCAATTGTGTGACAATGTTATTTATTCTTGTTCAAATTTCCAATTTTGGTGAATCTGAAACTTTTGAAATGTGTCCTGCAAAAATTGCTCAAAATGGAGACTACCATTTTACAGATAAGAAAACAAAATGAAGGTACCTGCCACCAAAAGAATCAGTGCAGTGTCTTTTTAAACAGGGTGTTTGTTATGACTGGCTACCATCCATACCCATTGGCATATATGTCACTGTCACTTTCTACTAATACTGTCTTGGCGTTAAAGAGTTTAAAAAGCATTGTATACAGTGCTTGGGGGACCTCAGAGTGTCAAACGTGAATTTCCACAGCAATTTGAGCACTTTCGATTTGGTCTGAATTGATTTGGAACAAAAGGTATCTGATAGCTGATTTGACCAAATAAAACCTAAAACTAATTTTAAGAAGCTCTTATCTACAGACCATTGATGTACTATTTGCCATATGACTGTAATTATACAATACTATGAAAGAGCAATCCATTTTTTTAAAGTACATGACAATTTTTTGAGGGAAGCGTTTTGATATAAAATATATAATTATGAAATATAATAAATACTAAATATAATAAACACATTATATCTCATTCACGTATCATGTGTTATGAATCTATTTCATATGTGTGAGATGAACATGTGACTGGGTAATTCAGATGGAGGACATATCATTGCCCAGCTAAACTATTTTCATTAGTATGATAATAGCTATTGCTTATGATATGACTAAATCAAGTAACAAGTTAAACAATGTTACTATAAAAGATATTGATGTAAAAACACATAAACTATTACTATATTGTATCATATTTCTTTATAGCATTTTAAATTTGAGGGCAAGATGGTGTATTTATCTGAAATACTTTCCTGCAAGCAAATGTCATCATAAATAACTCTTAGTTCTTTCTAAGTCTTCTGGTATCTGTGCTGTTTTTATCAGCAAAATGATTTAGCTAACTAAAATATAAAATTATTTTTCCACCATTTTTAACTGGAAAAGTCTGTGCAAATAAAAAAAATATATATATATATACTGAACCATAAATAACATGTCATTTGATTTCGCTTGCCCATCAATGAAAAAAAAAACTTGTTCTGACCTGAAAAATGCTCAAGTGAGCCCCATTTGCACTGACCATGAGAATGAATTAAGGGACAAATGGGTGTATAGCAGAGCAATAAACTTGAGCTATTTGTGCTGATTGATGGGAGGATAAAACTCAGAATTGTATGGCTGAAAAAGTGTAAAATATGGTTCAATATCTTCCCAAGTCACATTCTTATATCAAAATTGTAATGGAGAACTTCTCAAAGCCTCAGGGAAACTTTTGATACAATATTTAGTCTACAATATGTTTTGCTTTTAAAACCAATGTGTTATCTGTATACATATATTTAAATAGGCAAAATATGATGAGCTGAACTCTTCTTTATATTAGCAACCTTTGATGATGATGATGATGATGATGATAATGTTGCTAATGTATCAATGAAGTACATATTATGAAGTATGGGACAGTCACAATAATTTCTGCAACACATACCTGTCAGTTTCTTTGCCAGGGCTATATTTTGGCATCCAGAACCAAAAAGTTCTTGTGAACCTAATGTAAATCACTTGAGCTCAGTTCAGTTGAACCATGGTGGCCACTCTAATATTGATCTTAAAATGTACCTGTCATAGGTATATCTGTAAACGGCCTAAAGGTTTTCTAAACTTGAAAGTATTTTATGTGTTCATATTTATAATGTGTTTTTGATGCAGTATTTAAGGATATTTAAAAAGTTTCTCCCTAGTGTAAGGAGAAAAATGTCATGGAATATGCTATAACTTGAGCATGTTGCCTTTGGATAAATAGCACTGACCAAAAAAAGAAACAAAAATTACTACTAAAAAAACAACATTAAACAGCCAACTTTTGGCTTTGAAAAACACCAAAAATGAAAATGCTGCCAAAGGTGCTTCTAAATAATATATAAGAATCCAGTCTAATAAAACTTAGATGCTAGAGCACAGGAGAAGAAAATGTTAACAGGAGGGCCTTTAGTTTCAGCCACTGATAAAGCATAAAAATACATTCAATATTAAAAAAGAAGAAAATTATATATTTTAAAACATGCAATTCGGTAGGTTGTGTTCTCTAAGCATATGGAAAACCTGCAATCATTCACAAACTATCAAACAGTGAAAAGTGATTCTCCAGAGAACACATTTCCACTGCTCCACAGTCCAGTGCTGTCATGCTTTACACCACTCCAGCCAACTTGTGGCATTGCACATGGTGAAGTAAGGCTACTTTCACACTAGTGTTTTTCCTGGATCAGGCAGGGTTCAGCAAAAACGCTTCCGTTACTGATAATACAACCATCTGCATTCATTATGAACGGATCCGGTTGTATTATCTTTAACATTGCCAAGACGGATCTGTCATGAACTCCATTGAAAGTCAATGGAGAACGGATCCTTTTTCTACTGTGGCAAATTGTGTCTTGCATTGGGGGTCATGCCGGATCCGTCTTGCTCCACATCCCAGGACGGAAAGCAAACTACATGTTGTAGTATGGGAACGCAACTAAATGGAACGGAATGCATTTTGGAGCACTTCGTTCTGTTCAGTTCACTTTCGTCCTCATTGAGAATGAATGGGGACAAAACTGAAGCGTTTTTTTTACGCCATTGAGATCCTCTGCCAGATCGTAATACCGGAAAGCTAAAACGCTAATGTGAAAGTAGCCTAAGGCTTGTGTGCAGCTGCTTGACAATTAAACCCTATAGCATGAAGATCCTGATGCACAGTTCTTATACTGACATCACTTCCAGGGGTAGTTTAGAACTACAGAAGAAGACGTAAGGCAGCTCTCACCTGCAATAGTAGAATCACCAGAGGTGCACGGATGCCGCTCCTGGATGCGGTATATGCAATAAAAAGAGAGAAGAAAATCCGGCTCTCTTTGGTGAAAAAATGATGAAAAACTTTATTCCAGCGAATTAAAATCCATACAGGTGTACAAGAAACAGTCAATGCATTTCAGACCTCAAAGAAATGTGGGAACATTTCTTTGAGGTCTGAAATGCATTGACTGTTTCTTGTACACCTGTATGGATTTTAATTCGCTGGAATAAAGTTTTTCATCATTTTTTCACCAAAGAGAGCCGGATTTTCTTCTCTCTTTTTATTTAGAACTACAGAGGACTAGTGATTTTTTTTATGAGTCATGCACATCAGCAATCTGTGAGCTTTTGTTATCTATATGTTTGTGTCACACATGAGTAGGCTCCAGGTAGCTGCTCATCTGTGAATTCCAAGAGGTCATTGGAGTCCTGGAGGGTGGTGAAGGGATGAGTGGCATGGCTGGTACTTTCATATGAGCACTGAAGCTGGTATTTGTATATGTCTGGACATTTGACTGATGTTATTATACAGGCATACAAATGTGGTTATGGCACTGGTAAGTTTAGTGTAGAGTGTTTTGCTCATTCATTGGGTAGTCAGCAGCACCTTTACACGGGCAGTTGATCGGTAACAAGCGTTCCTACGAACACTTTAAAAGTGTTATCACACGACAGATACTGTACAATATGTATTACCTGTTCACATGATAGGTGATAAATGTATGATTATTACAAATCTCACTACTGGAACTCCCATTCATTTGTAGAATGAGGATTCAAAAAACCCTGTTGCACAGGAGTTTGAATGGAGCTGTGGTTGTGTTCATTGCTGCTCCATTCAAAGTCTGATATATAGCAATACTCTGTACTGAAAATTCTCTTTCAGTCCTTTAGACTCTTTAGACTTGTGAGAACTGATCTATTCAAACTCCTGCTGAACAGGGGCTCATATCCCCTGTTCTTCTGACCAGTAGTGGTACTCCCAGTAATCACACATTCAATATTCAATATATACTGTTGATAGGTTATAAAACAACTTTAATTCTAGTCCATCCATTCTATTACGTAATGTGGTCTAATGGGTCGAAATTTTGTCTTGAGTACTGCCAGTGGTACTGCTAATTTTACCTGGGTTCATGTGACTCAAATCTTGGTTCTTTATGATAACTTAAATGGTACTAATTGTATTCTGGCATTTGTCTATATTAGAGATATGCAGTTAAGATGTCGCACTGAGGAAACTTGGACACCAAAATAGGTGCACCTGTCCAAATGAGAACACTCACTCGAATAAAAAGGGGGGGGGGGGGGAATTGATAGTTATGGGCAGAGCACTCAAAGAAATACGGGACCATGTGATTATACAGAAAATACAATTTGTCTATATTAACCCAGTAAAGGAAATTTCTAAGGAAAGCATTTGAAAAAAATAAAATGAACAAATACAAGAGGCTAAAACGAGAGAACAAATACTCTGAGTGTCTATCGGATAACAACAGGACGGAAATGAAGAAGGCGTAACAGGGTTATAGAGATTTTTTTTAATGGAAAAAGCCCAGCAAAGGTATTTCTTCGTGGGTTATAAAAACTTTTGTGTATCAGGTAAGCCAGGCAAGTTGTTACTACTAGCAACCATCATTAAAAATCTGTGCAATAGCTCTACTATTACTTTATTGAGATCATCATAGGGCAGTATAATCAACAGTCGAGATGATATTACTAAAGTACTCTTATTGTCCTGCATGATCATTGCAAGGAGATGGATGCTTAAAATGTAACTATCATAATTTTTTTTACATTTTTGTAATATGTAGGGGCAGTGATACTGACTATTTTTGTAATATATTTTAATTACTGAAATCATACATTTCTACTAGAAAAATACCTCTAACGTGGTCCTTTTTGAGCCTTAGCAATGCTCCTCTGTCTTCTGTTTACATAATTGTGGAGACTTGCTCAACATTGACTGTGTTATGTAAACAGAAGACAGACGAGCATTGCTAAGGCTCAAGCTGGGCCATGTTAGAGCAATTTTTCTAATAGAAATGTACAATATCAGTAATTAAAGTATATTACAAAAATGGTTAGTATCACTGCCCCTATACATTACACAAATAAAAAAAAATGACAGTTACACTTTAAAGATCCACCTAGTATTTACAGCTAGCTTAATTTAGTCTACAAATTAAAAGTTTATGAAAAGATAAGGTGCCAATATCATAATAAAATTGAAGATTGTTCTAAAATCTGGTCCGAATGGAAATAGATCTGGTTGAGATAGGTTTTTCTTTTTTTTTCTTTTCTTCTGGCTAATTCAATTGGAGTTATTTAATCATGGTGGATAAAATGACATATATATTTACTGTTGAGTGTTCTTTAATGTACTTGAATCATGTACTTGAAGTGCAATTCTTCTGTGGCACCAACTGAGGAGGTATGATGGCAGGTTGGATGGCTATAGTTCTGCACTAACATGCTGCTGACCTACTGGTATTCTAGTAATGGGTGTCTTTAGCCATAGTCCCTCACCTCACAGCAGTGTCTGTAAGAGCGATGTCGCAGTTTTCTCCACTGTCTGGAATCTCAAGGCTTCATCCGCTCTCTGCCCTGCATTTTCCTGTAGACTACACTAAACTACCTCTATACTTCCCCGTCCTGGCAGGAAAATGGACCAGCCCACTCTACCAGGAGGGGTAGGTGAGGTTAGAAGCTCTGTTACAACCAGCCCTTGCCAACCATTATCTCCTTGATGAATGAAATGACATGGTACATCTAACATTACATAGCATTGCATAAAAATACATGTAATAATGCATCAATCAAAGAAATGAGCAATTAAAGAAATCTGGGGTACTACATATGCACTCACATTTCAAGGGATAGATAGATAGATAGATAGATAGATAGATAGATAGATAGATAGATAGATAGATAGATAGAATTTACTGTATGGAATCATACATTAGAATATAGCAGAAATGTTTAGTTCTTTCTTTTGATTTCCTGCCTCATGAAATTATCACAGGGTGGAAGACTGGATGGAGAAAAGTTTATTTTGCATAAATTACAATTTTGGCACATACACCACACTGTGCCCTAAATAGCTGTATATTTGTTTCAAAATACCATATGTTTATTATTGGTACTGAGCTAGAAATTAAAGTTTAGCTAAAAACATGAACCACAATATTTTTTAAATATAAAAGATTATAAACCTAAGGCTAAAAAATCTTTTTAAAAAATGAAAAAGATTAAGAAATAATAACTGTGACTACATGCACTATTACTTCAGGTAAAAAATCCTTATGAATAATAAACTCATTCCCTGGTTATTTGGGTATGAAAAGCGCAAGTATTTCCAGCCTGCTGTAAAACAGGAACATTAACATGTTCAAAGTGACTGAATACAGATTCAGAAATGAGTTTGAATTTGTTGGGTCATCTATGGAAAGGATTAATCTACATGTAAGCCCCTAGGTCAGGTTATATTATTTAATATATCTTTATGTGGCTATCCTACCAGATTTGCTGCTTTTATCTCTATGAGTAATAGGCCTGTTTCTGGGAGAATACACAACAATCCTATATCTGGTTTATAGACAACAGGAAACTAAAGTGAAGAAATTACAGTATAGCAACTGTATTTTGTAAAACATTGTTTTCAGTGGTGTTCCATTTTCATATAATAAAATATTTTTTAGTTTAATTCTTAACATTTGCAGATATAGTAAAGTGTATGTATACATGCAAGCTCATATACAGGGTGATTGAACAAAAATATACAATAAACACATTAAGAGAGAGTTTGAATAAAATTGAGATGAAGGTAGAAAATAGTTCTAATACACATGAGTAGAACCCTGAAATTGTAGTTTTGGGAAAGAAACTAGAAATATAATCTGATTACAATATTGGCCTTGTACTTTCACCATAGCCTGATACAAGAAAGTAAGGAGCAAGTGGGGTGGGGTGATCATTATGAAAAGCTAATGAACTCTTCCTGGGTTTGCCAGTTCTCTACGAACCTAAGTCTACTGACAAAGTCTTCAAATCTGTACAGGAGTAAGTGAAGGAAGTTGTACAGATAAAGTTAACCTGTTAAAACATTCCTCTCACTAGAGTTGTAGTTCCGCCATAAGTGGAAGTGCTTTCTTCTTGCAAGCATCTCAAGCACATATTTGATCTGCCTACCACAAACATGACTGCTTTTTACAGGAGTTTTGTCCATTTCGTCTATGTAATATTAGAACCATTTTCTTAAATGCATACACATCTTTGATGGGGTGTTATGCAGATATAGGCAGATTACTTTGATGTGAACAATCTCACTAAATAGTTTTCCCATATTCAAAAGGGAGACATTTGTAGGTACATGTATAGAGATTTTTTTAAAATATATAAATATACAAAATTGGTTTCTCTGGATAAGTATGTAAAATTCCTCAAACAAAGTAATTGGGCAATTGAAAGAAGGAAATTTAAAAATCTTTCATGGGGGTGGTTTAAAAAAGGATGATATTGCAGCATATGATTCAAAGACATAAGTTCCTGAAACTGCAGAGGATAACCTTGCTCATCAATAAGACACAATTAAAGAGGAAGGGTATATTTTGTTGTTGTCCCGAGGTACAAGCTCTCTCCATATGGATAATGTAGCCATGGTTAAAAAACGTATGTATACTGCCTGTGGGACGCAAGAGGGCTTGTTAACAAAAAGGAAATAAAGGGTTCTAGGAGCACAATCCTCCTCAATATCAACCCAGGTCTTTTGAGGTTGGGGCTTTGTACCAGTCAATGACCAGACCTAATTCTATGTCCCTCAAATACATTTTCAGATCAAGCATCCCAATGCCATCCCAATGAGTCATTGGGTCTTAACAGTATGTGTTTAGGGATGAACACCTTTATTTGCCCTATCTCATTATCTAGAAGAAAGAGTTTGGCAACACCTGTAGTATACAGGAAATAATTGGACATAATCATATCTTCCCCCAATTCATGAGTAAAATGATATGTCCAACCTGTCAAGCGGATTGTAGCAATGGTATATAAGTAGAGGAGTAAGAATGAGCAAACCAGTTTGGACAAAACCGACTTCAGTCCGAATTCTGCTATTTTTCAGTCGGTAGACAAACCTGAATCTGTCCAGGTTCGTTTTGGATGAATCCACTAAAACAGCACGTAGCACCATTTTAGTGCACATGTCAGTAGGAAAAGAGCACTAGGGAGGAAGAAGAAGGGTTCTCACATGACCCTGAGAAGAAGTGTGTGTGTGGGGAGGGGGGGTTGACAGACAGCCTGGATGAACCAATCAGTGCTGCAGCAGGCAGGTAGGTGCCCTATCAGAACTATAAGAATGCCATTCTATGCTGGGCTGTGAATGAGAGTGGTTGGGTCTTACATTGTCTGCCAGTAAAATAATCTTAGGGAGTCAGGGACAGTCAAAAATCAATCAGGCACAGTCGAAAATCAATCAATCATGCTTATTGCAAGGAAGAGTGAAGGGAAAGGCTAGGATTCCAAAGAAGAATTATGTGTACAATAGAGAGAAGCAGGGCAGCTGGTAGACAGGAAAAAAGGAGACAGGACCTGTGGTTGTGCCTGCTATCAGAAGTGCAGGTGCACCTCAAATGCAGCTACCTACAAGCAAATACTTTCATTTGGTTTCCCTATATTCACAAAAATTCATTTTTGATCTGTGGGGTTCAATATAATTAAGCAGTATATATATGTGTGATTACTGCAGCAATACTCACTCTGTGGCAGCAATCTACCTTTGTGTGCTAAGTTGAAATTGAGCATCAAGCCTCAGTCATCTGTTTACGTATTTTTAGTATCCACACGGTCGAAATTTGTTAGTTTTTTTGCTGTGCTTTCAACTTAATTAACCAGCAAATATATGTGATTACTGCAGCAATACCCATGGTGTGGCAGCAATCTACGTGTGCATGTTAAGTTGAAAATGAGCGTCAAGCCTCAATCGTCCGTTTATGTATTTTCAGTTTCCACACGGTCGCAATGTAATTTTTTGGGGTGATTGTTAAATGTAATTAAACCAGGATATATATGTGATTACTACAAGACACAAGGTTTAGCAGCAATCTACCTGTTACTGATAAGTTGAAATTGAGCATCAAGCCTCAGTTGTCCATTTACATATTTTCAGTTTCCACACGGTTGGAATTTAACTTTTTTTGGGTGATTGTAATATGTAATTAAACCAGCATATATACATGATTACCATACCAATAGACAGGGTAGCACACAAAAGTATCTGGGGGTGATAATGAATTTAGGCCAAAATCAGTTTCCCTATTTCACACGTTTTTAATCAATTTAGTTTTTTTGGGTAGGGGGTTGTTGATTATATTTAAACTAGCAGCATATATATGTGTTTACTACACTAAGACACAGGGTAGTACACAACATTATCTGAAAGGCCCACAAATGTCAGGACTACAGAAGGGTTTCAAATGAAAGACCCAAAGCCAGAATATGGGTAGTAGAAGCACCATCTATCCGGCCAAAAGTACTGTAGTGGTAGTAGTAGTAGTAGTCCGGAAAGATGCAACATTATAGTTGAGGAGAAAGAGGATGAGATTGTGGATTTGATGGTTCACTCCTTCTCACAGTTGTAGCAGGAGGACGTGGAGGTGACTTCAGAGTATGACAATGTGAGGTGGGGCCAGGGGTCACAGCGTTAATCTTGCTACTCCTCCTTGCAGCCCCCAAAAAGGCTTTCAGTGGAGTCCTCCCAGTCTTCACTGCCCCTTCCTAGAGAGACACCCTTCCTTTTTCCTCAGAAGTGGCAAGAAACACAATACGACAGATAGTCAAGAAAGTCTACCTGTGGATGACTTGAGTGAGAACAGTCAGAGTTTGTACTGCCCTGTGGAGGAGGAGGCTAGAGACCCCAGGCATAGCCATGTTGGTGGTAGTGGTAGTAGTAATGGCCCCTGTTGCTGTGCTATTGGCGTTGGGGGCAGCAACAGTGGTGGTCAGGGAAGAGCAAGGGAGGGGGGCCAAAGAATACACCATAATATCCCACAGTCTAATAGAAGCGAAAGGGAGCGTAAAGACTCCAGTGACCATTATGTGCTGGACAGGACCTAGAAGCCTGATCAGGGTGCTGAGGAGGAGGCAATATCAGAGAAGAAGGGTGATTGTGGCAACAATAAAGAGTAGATACCTCCCAAAGAACATCTAGGGCCATGTCTGTTTCCTAATCTGGTGATGCCGCTAACACAGTGGTTGGGTTAGCGGCAAAACATGCCAGAGCTGAGCCCAGCTCGGCTGCCTTTAATCCTGAGCGAGTATGTCCCATCTGGCAGTTTTTCTCCACACTGCTGGAAGACAAAACCATTGCCTTGTGTAAGCTGTGCAAGAGCAAAATCAAATCTGAGCAGGCAAACACAAAGGCACCACAGCTCTATTCAACTACATGAAGCTGAATCACCCCATCCCCTGGGCAAAACAGCTTGGCAGTCACCCACAACAGAAGGTGTTCCCTCCTTCTCCAGGTCCAGCTTGTGGCAGCCAGGTCGCAACTAGTGATGAGCGGCAGGGGTCATATTCGAATTCGCGATATTTCGTGAATATTTCGTAGAATATTCGTAGAATATTCTCAAATTCGAATATTCGTTATATTCTACGATTTTTTTTACTCAAAAAATCGTCAATGGTAATGATCGTGTAATATGCAAATTTTTGTATTCGAATTTTCACATTTTTATTGCGAATTTTTCAACTTTTAGACAAAGAATATTATAGCACTATATTAGCTAAATTGCTCTATATTCGTTTTTTTTTTCGAATATTCGCTATATTGCTATAACTTCGTTTTTTCGAATATTCGTAATATTCTAAAACAAGAATATATAGCAATATAGCGAATATTAGAAAAAACTAATATAGAGTAATTTAGCTAATATAGTGCTATATTCTTCTTTGTCTAATAGTTGTAATTTTTTTCTCATCTGAAGTTCAGATTGGAAAAAAAATTACAACTATTAAAAAAAAGAATATAGCACTATATTAGCTAAATTGCTCTATATTCGTTTTTTTTTCCGAATATTCGCTATATTGCTATAACTTAGTTTTTTCGAATATTCGTAATATTCTAAAACAAGAATATATAGCAATATAGCGAATATTCGAAAAAAACGAATATAGAGCAATTTAGCTAATATAGTGCTATAATCTTCTTTGTCTAATAGTTGTAATTTTTTTCTCATCTGAAGTTTAGATTGGAAAAAAATTACAACTATAAAAAAAAAATCGAATATAAAAAAAAAAGAAAAAAAAAATCGAATATTCGAAATTACGAATATATATCACTATATTCGAATTATTCGCGAATTTTCGAAGTACCTATATTCGCGATAAAAATTTGAATATTCGTGATCAACACTAGTCGCAACCACAAGCAGTACGGTGTCTTTCACATCGTCATCATCCCTTTCTGCTTCTCCTGCTCAGACTCCTCCACTTCATCGTAAAGAAGAGGACCGGCACTCGCAAATGGAATTTTCACTGCTGTGGTTTATCCAGTCACTCTTAACCCCTTAAGGACCGGGCTCATTTTCACCTTAAGGACCAGGCCATTTTTTGCAAATCTGACCATTGTCACTTTAAGTGCTCATAACTTTAAAACGCTTTGACTTACCCAGGCCGTTCTGAGATTGTTTTTTCGTCACATATTGTACTTCATGTCACTGCTAAAATTGGGTCAAAAAAGTTAATTTTTTTGCATAAAAAAATACTATTTTTACCAAAAATTTTGAAAAATTAGCAAATTTCAAAGTTTCAGTTTCTCTACTTCTGTAATACATAGTAATACCCCCAAAAATTGTGATGACTTTACATTCCCCATATGTCTACTTCATGTTTGAATTGTTTTGGGAATGATATTTTATTTTTTGGGGATGTTACAAGGCTTAGAAGTTTAGAAGCAAATTTTGAAATTTTCAGAAATCTTCAAAATCCCACTTTTTATGGACCAGTTCAGGTTTGAAGTCATATTGTGAGGCTTAGATAATAGAAACCTCCCAAAAATGACCCCATTCTAGAAACTACACCCCTCAAGGTATTCAAAACTGTTTTTTCAAACTTTATTAACCCTTTAGGTCTTCCACAAGAGTTAATGGCAGATGGAGAAACAATTTTGAAATTTCTATTTTTTGGAAAATTTTCCAATATAATCAATTTTTTCCAGGAGTAAAACAAGGGTTAACTGTCAAACAACACTCAAAATGGGTTGCCCTGATTCTGTAGTTTGCAAAAACACCCCATATGTGGTCGTAAACTACTGTTTGGCCGAACGGTAGCACATAGAAGGAGGGGAACACCATATGGGTTTTGGAAGGCAGATTTTGCTGGACTGGTTTTGTTTATACCATGTCCCATTTGAAGCCCCCTGTTGCACCCCCAGTATAGAAATTTCAAAAAAGTGACTCCATCTAAGAAAGTACACCCCTCAAGGTATTCAAAACTGGGTTTACAAACTTTGTTAACCCTTTAGGTGTTCCACAAGAGTTAATGGCAGATGGAAAAACAATTTTGAAATTTCTATTTTTTGGAAAATTTTCCAATATAATCAATTTTTTCCAGGAGTAAAACAAGGGTTAACTGCCAAACAACACTCAAAATGGGTTGCCCTGATTCTGTAGTTTGCAAAAACACCCCATATGTGGTTGTAAACTACTGTTTGGCCGAACGGTAGCACATAGAAGGAGGGGAACACCATATGGGTTTTGGAAGGCAGATTTGGCAGGACTGGTTTTGTTTATACCATGTCCCATTTGAAGCCCCCTGTTGCACCCCCAGAATAGAAATTTCAAAAAAGTGACTCCATCTAAGAAAGTACACCCCTCAAGGTATTGAAAACTGGGTTTACAAACTTTGTTAACCCTTTAGGTGTTCCACAAGAGTTAATGGCAGATGGAGAAACAATTTTGAAATTTCTATTTTTTGGTAAATTTTTCAATATAATCAATTTTTTCCAGGAGTAAAACAAGGGTTAACTGCCAAACAACACTCAAAATGGGTTGCCCTGATTCTGTAGTTTGCAAAAACACCCCATATGTGGTCGTAAACTACTGTTTGGCCGAACAGTAGCACATAGAAGGAGGGGAACACCATATGGGTTTTGGAAGGCAGATTTTGCTGGACTGGTTTTGTTTATACCATGTCCCATTTGAAGCCCCCTGTTGCACCCCCAGTATAGAAATTTCAAAAAAGTGACTCCATCTAAGAAAGTACACCCCTCAAGGTATTCAAAACTGGGTTTACAAACTTTGTTAACCCTTTAGGTGTTCCACAAGAGTTAATGGCAGATGGAAAAACAATTTTGAAATTTCTATTTTTTGGAAAATTTTCCAATATAATCAATTTTTTCCAGGAGTAAAACAAGGGTTAACTGCCAAACAACACTCAAAATGGGTTGCCCTGATTCTGTAGTTTGCAAAAACACCCCATATGTGGTTGTAAACTACTGTTTGGCCGAACGGTAGCACATAGAAGGAGGGGAACACCATATGGGTTTTGGAAGGCAGATTTGGCAGGACTGGTTTTGTTTATACCATGTCCCATTTGAAGCCCCCTGTTGCACCCCCAGAATAGAAATTTCAAAAAAGTGACTCCATCTAAGAAAGTACACCCCTCAAGGTATTGAAAACTGGATTTACAAACTTTGTTAACCCTTTAGGTGTTCCACAAGAGTTAATGGCAGATGGAGAAACAATTTTGAAATTTCTATTTTTTGGTAAATTTTTCAATATAATCAATTTTTTCCAGGAGTAAAACAAGGGTTAACTGCCAAACAACACTCAAAATGGGTTGCCCTGATTCTGTAGTTTGCAAAAACACCCCATATGTGGTTGTAAACTACTGTTTGGCCGAACAGTAGCACATAGAAGGAGGGGAACACCATATGGGTTTTGGAAGGCAGATTTTGCTGGACTGGTTTTGTTTATACCATGTCCCATTTGAAGCCCCCTGTTGCACCCCCAGTATAGAAATTTCAAAAAAGTGACTCCATCTAAGAAAGTACACCCCTCAAGGTATTCAAAACTGGGTTTACAAACTTTGTTAACCCTTTAGGTGTTCCACAAGAGTTAATGGCAGATGGAGAAACAATTTTGAAATTTCTATTTTTTGGAAAATTTTCCAATATAATCAATTTTTTCCAGGAGTAAAACAAGGGTTAACTGCCAAACAACACTCAAAATGGGTTGCCCTGATTCTGTAGTTTGCAAAAACACCCCATATGTGGTCGTAAACTACTGTTTGGCCGAACAGTAGCACATAGAAGGAGGGGAACACCATATGGGTTTTGGAAGGCAGATTTTGCTGGACTGGTTTTGTTTATACCATGTCCCATTTGAAGCCCCCTGTTGCACCCCCAGTATAGAAATTTCAAAAAAGTGACTCCATCTAAGAAAGTACACCCCTCAAGGTATTCAAAACTGGGTTTACAAACTTTGTTAACCCTTTAGGTGTTCCACAAGAGTTAATGGCAGATGGAAAAACAATTTTGAAATTTCTATTTTTTGGAAAATTTTCCAATATAATCAATTTTTTCCAGGAGTAAAACAAGGGTTAACTGCCAAACAACACTCAAAATGGGTTGCCCTGATTCTGTAGTTTGCAAAAACACCCCATATGTGGTTGTAAACTACTGTTTGGCCGAACGGTAGCACATAGAAGGAGGGGAACACCATATGGGTTTTGGAAGGCAGATTTGGCAGGACTGGTTTTGTTTATACCATGTCCCATTTGAAGCCCCCTGTTGCACCCCCAGAATAGAAATTTCAAAAAAGTGACTCCATCTAAGAAAGTACACCCCTCAAGGTATTGAAAACTGGGTTTACAAACTTTGTTAACCCTTTAGGTGTTCCACAAGAGTTAATGGCAGATGGAGAAACAATTTTGAAATTTCTATTTTTTGGTAAATTTTTCAATATAATCAATTTTTTCCAGGAGTAAAACAAGGGTTAACTGCCAAACAACACTCAAAATGGGTTGCCCTGATTCTGTAGTTTGCAAAAACACCCCATATGTGGTCGTAAACTACTGTTTGGCCAAACAGTAGCACATAGAAGGAGGGGAACACCATATGGGTTTTGGAAGGCAGATTTTGCTGGACTGGTTTTGTTTATACCATGTCCCATTTGAAGCCCCCTGTTGCACCCCCAGTATAGAAATTTCAAAAAAGTGACTCCATCTAAGAAAGTACACCCCTCAAGGTATTCAAAACTGGGTTTACAAACTTTGTTAACCCTTTAGGTGTTCCACAAGAGTTAATGGCAGATGGAAAAACAATTTTGAAATTTCTATTTTTTGGAAAATTTTCCAATATAATCAATTTTTTCCAGGAGTAAAACAAGGGTTAACTGCCAAACAACACTCAAAATGGGTTGCCCTGATTCTGTAGTTTGCAAAAACACCCCATATGTGGTTGTAAACTACTGTTTGGCCGAACGGTAGCACATAGAAGGAGGGGAACACCATATGGGTTTTGGAAGGCAGATTTGGCAGGACTGGTTTTGTTTATACCATGTCCCATTTGAAGCCCCCTGTTGCACCCCCAGAATAGAAATTTCAAAAAAGTGACTCCATCTAAGAAAGTACACCCCTCAAGGTATTCAAAACTGGGTTTACAAACTTTGTTAACCCTTTAGGTGTTCCACAAGAGTTAATGGCAGATGGAGAAACAATTTTGAAATTTCTATTTTTTGGAAAATTTTCCAATATAATCAATTTTTTACAGGAGTAAAACAAGGGTTAACTGCCAAACAACACTCAAAATGGGTTGCCCTGATTCTGTAGTTTGCAAAAACACCCCATATGTGGTCGTAAACTACTGTTTGGCCAAACGGTAGCACATAGAAGGAGGGGAACACCATATGGGTTTTGGAAGGCAGATTTTGCTGGACTGGTTTATTGACACCTTGTACCCTTTCAAGCCCCCTGATGCACCCCTAGAGTAGAAACTCCATAAAAGTGACCCCATCTAGGAAACTACGGGATACGGTGGTTGTTGTTTTGGGACTATTTTTGGGGTAAATTTGATTTTTGGTTGCTATATTTTACTCTTTTTTAAGGCAATGTAACAAAAAAATTAAATTCTAAAATTGTTTCTACATTCGCAATTTAGTTTTGTGGAACACCTAAAGGGTTAACATAGTTTGTAAAGTAACTTTTGAATACCTTGAGGGGTGTAGTTTCTTAGATGGGGTCACTTTTTTGGAGTTTCTAGTCTAGGCTACATCAGGGGGGGCTTCTAATGGGACATGGTGTCAAAAAAAAAACTGTCCATCAAAATCTGCCTTCCAGAAACCGTATGGAGTTCCCTTCGTTCTATGCCCTGGCGTGTGGCTATATAGCCATTTACGACCACATATGGGGTGTTTCTGCAAACTACAGAATCGGGGCAATAAATATTTAGTTTTGTTTGGCTGTTAACCTTTGCTTTATTACCGGCAAAATGTTTTCAAATTGAAATTTTGCCCAAAAATGGGTGTTTTGGCACAGTTTTTATTTTATATTTTTATCACCGTTCATCAGAGGCGTTTGGTCAAAGGTTATTTTTATAGCGACGACTTTTACGCACGCGACGATGCCCGATATGTATGGCTCTCAGACTTTGGAAACACTAAGCAGGCATCCTAAAACTGCGGCCCTCCAGATGTTGTAAAACTACAATTCCCACCATGCCCTGCTGATAGCTGTAGGTTGTCTGGGCATGCTGGGAGTTATAGTTTTACAACATCTGGAGGGCCGCAGTTTGAGGATGCCTGCACTAAAACTAATATTTTTTGGGGAAAGAAAAATTGTTTCCGTGTCTCCAAAGTCTGAGAGCCATAGTGTTTTATGTTCTCTAGTGGACTGTTGGGGATTATAAAAATTTAGTACTCCATGGAAGTGTGATACTCCCTGAAGCAATTGATAATGCAGAGGCCCGGATGATCGGGGCACGTGTCACATTGAGTAGTGGTGTCCTTCCGTATCCCCCTCTTGTGACACACTCTGCACTTTTTTTGGGTTCGTCCCTTCTTTCCAGTATGGGGGACCACACCTGGAAAGTGTTGGCCAGGGACGATCCGGGCGCCTCCAGTTCCCGAGGTACTCCGGCCTGCTCTTTCCCGGTCCGAAAAGATCAGGGCCTTGAGGACTGCCTCATAGAACTGGAGGAATGTCCCTGTGCTGCCAGTGCTTCGGCATAGTACAAAAGAGTTGTACATGGCAACCTGTACCAAGTAGACCGCAACTTTTTTGTACCATGCCCGTGTTTTGCGCATGGCGTTATATGGCGTGAGGACTTGATCAGAGAGATCAACTCCTCCCATATACCGATTGTAGTCGACGATACAATCGGGCTTGAGGACCGTTGCCGCGGTACCTCGCACAGGGACAGGGGTGGTGCCGTTACCGTGGATTGTGGACAGCATAAGGACATCCCTCTTGTCCTTATACCTGACCAGCAACAGGTTTCCACTGGTAAGGGCACGGGTCTCACCCCTGGGGATAGGTACCTGGAGGGGGTAGGCAGGGAGGCCGCGTTGATTTTTCCGCACGGTCCCACAAGCGAACGTGGATCTGGCGGCAAGGGACCTGAACAAGGGAATGCTGGTATAAAAGTTGTCCACGTACAAGTGGTAACCATTATCCAGCAGTGGGTACATAAGGTCCCACACGAGTTTCCCGCTAACACCCAGAGTGGGGGGACATTCTGGGGTTTGAATACGGGAATCTCGCCCCTCGTACACACAAAATTTGTAAGTGTACCCTGAGGCACTCTCACAAATTTTGTATAGCTTCACGCCATACCTCGCCCGCTTTGTGGGAATGTATTGGCGGAAACTGAGTCTCCCCTTGAACGCAACGAGAGACTCATCAACCGCGACCTCCCTTCCAGGTACGTAGGCCTCCATGAATTTGGCCCCAAAGTGATCGATGACCGGCCGTATCTTATACAGCCGGTCATAGGCAGGATCACCTCGGGGTGGACATGCTGCATTATCGGAATAATGCAGACATTTCCGGATGGCCTCAAACCGTGTACGTGTCATGACCATACTGTACAGTGGGGTCTGGTATAGGACGTCCCCACTCCAGTATTGCCTGACACTGGGTTTTTGGACTAGACCCATATGCAGCACGAGGCCCCAAAATGTCCTCATCTCGGCTGCACTGACCGGCGTCCAGCCACCGGGTCTAGCCAAAACTGAGCCTGGGTTTTGAGCGACGAACTGTTGGGCGTACAGATTCGTCTGCTCCACCATCAAATTCACCAGTGGGTTACTGAAAAAAAAACTAAAATAGTCTATTTCAGTAAACCCCACTGTGGGAATCTGGATTCCAGGATTGCCAGCAAAATCCGGAATCTCAGGCTCAAAGTCCACTGGGGGACTGGTGGGGGGTGGGGGGGGGGGCAAGTGGCAGGGGGGGGTCTGGGTTAGGGTTAGATGGATAGATGGAAGTTTGGAATAAAAGTTTTTTTTTTCCTAACTAACTTTTCCCTTCTTTCCCTGCCTAACCGTGCCTCTCCCTCACTGACCCTAACCTACCTGGGTGGCGATGGGTGCAGGAGGGTGATGGATAGCGATTAGGGGGACACAGGAGCTCGTTCTGGACGGTGCTGCACGGTCAGGGTGCTGGACAGGAAGAGGAGGGGAGAGAGGAGCGCAGGAAGTTTGAATCTCGCGCCTCTCTCCCCTGCACCAATCAGCACCCTGGACAGCGGCGTTCAGCACCAGGGCCAGCACCGCCTCTCCAAATCCTCGGACTGCGATAGGTGGTGTAAAATTACGCCACCGATCGCAGTCTTTTTCCGGTTCATCGGGTCACAGGACACCCGAATGGACCGGAAACGCAGAAAACCGCAGGTCTGAATTGACCTGCGGTTTTCTGCGATCGCCGATACGGGGGGGTCAAATGGACCCCCCCTGCGTTGTTACGGGATGCCGGCTGAATGATTTCAGCCGGCGTCCCGTTCCGATTAACCCCCGCAGCGCCGGAATTCCGAATTTAAGTCAGGACGTACCGGTACGTCCTTGGTCCTTAAGGACTCGGGAAATAGGGCGTACCGGTACGTCCTATGTCCTTAAGGGGTTAAAGACAAAGTGACGCGTTTCAGCACATAGAAAGTGCTTTCATCAGACCATGAAAGCACTTTCTATGTGCTGAAACGCGTCACTATGTCTTTAAGAGTGACTGAATAAACCACAGCAGTGAAAATTCCATTTGCGAGTGCCGGTCCTCTTCTTTACATTGTTTGCTGGGACGCCGACCTTTTGACACGTGCACCGCAGCCATCACAAGGCAGTGCCGACCCTTATCTTCAAAATCCTCCACTTCATCGTCAGCCAATGATAACGGATGTATGGCCAGGAAACAACTCTACGTGCCCAGCAATCTGATGGTGTGCAAGCTTAATTCCCACTTGGCCAAGGTGCTGGCGGTGCAGTTGCTGCTGTACCATTTAGTCAAGTCGGCTGCCTTTAGGGAGTTAATGTTGTGTGCTCAGCCTCTCTGGAAAATTCCTGACTGGCATTATTTCTCCCAAAAAGCCATCCCCGCCTGGTACTTTCAAGTGGCGGACAACATGGGCCACTCCCTGCAATTCTTGCTGTGCAGCAAGGTTCAGTCCATGGTGGACACCTGGAACAGCTGTTACGGGCAGGGACAGTACATGTCTTTCAAGGCCCACTTGGTCAATGTTTTTTCCAGAAGCGACGAGGAAGCCAGGTCCTTTGGACCCCCACGAGTGTGTCGGCCTAGCTCCTACAGCAGGCACTTATGGGCCTCTTCCTCCATAGACATGTTCCCATCCCCAGCAGCAGCTGGGCACAGGGTCGCTCACACTACCCCCCTTTCCTATCACATGAGTTAGGCCAAGCATTGCCACGGCGAGTTGGAGCTGATTGGCCTGGGACAGAGTAGCCACATCGATTAGTAGTTGCTCAAGTACATCAAGCAACAAACATCCCGCTGGCTATCACCCTGCCAACTCTTATGCCACTTTCCAATCATCACGTTCTATACAGCTGCTGCTGTTGCCTGCATCATGCCATTAATGCCACTTGTCAACCATCTGTTTCCCCAAAGACACTTTTTCTTATCTCATAACACTGTGTGTTTAAATATAATCTGCCCCCGATAAGGGAAAATTTTTAAAAGCTTTGGAATATTAAAAAGCATGAGACATGTGCCAGTGAGGTGTCTTTTTAAACATGATGTATGATAACACTGTCAAATGTGCGTTTACCCATAGCTATGTATATCTTTGTTACTCAGACATTATTTACTATTGCTGTCATTGCGTTCCAGAGCTTGGGGATGGAGGATATTGGAGGAGAGGGGAAGAATTCATAAAAAATAAATGAAAAGAGATAACAAGTTTTCCTGAAAATTATAAGTACTAGGAGGCTAGAGGGGGGTTATATACCAACATTTTTAAGTGCAATTTGAGCAACCTTGGTTCAGTCCGAAACGATTCAGGTCTGAACCAACCTTTTTTTTTTTTTTACAAACTGTACCCGAAACGAATCTCAACTGGTTCGCTCATCTCTATAGAGGAGTATACAGTAGTTAGGATTAGAAAATGAAATATTTTAATTTCTATACATAATGTTAATGTGAATGAATCAAACTAAGTTCCCATAAACCATTCTTACATTGCAGGTCTCTCTCCACTGGAGGGCTACTGGATCCCCTATTCTCAGAGGAGGAAGTCAAAATGTCTATTCTTGTTTTCCCTACAGAAGTAAAGCATAAGAAGGCTCCTACTGAAATCAATTACTCGTTTCCTAGGCTTCCTGTGGTCTTTAGTGCAAAGGGTTAAAACTAGCCACGACAGAGCTAATAGAGTTAAACACCAAGCAAAAGTTTCCCTGTTTTTAAGTTATACTATGCAAGCCATTAAAGTTGTAAAAAAAAATATATATAAGTGGGCAACTTCCTTGTAATTTTCCACAATCAGTTGTCAAAAAAAGAAGAACAAATGGTATATAAAATCGTTATTTTTATTTCAATGATGTTGATACATAGTGGGGCAGGTTAGTTGGCCAAACAGCTCCCAGTAATCATATTCTGCAATGTATACCGCAAAAACACTACTTTCAACTAGGCATACGCTAAAATGCTAGTGTGAAAAGCACATAGCAACATTACAATTTAATTATCCGCACCACATCTCCTGTTTAAAGTGTGCGCATCCCTAAAATATCAGAGACATCCAGTGTACTTTTTCCGTAGACGTTGTCCGCTTCTGACAGTGACCTTACCAGGGCCACATCTGCAGTGTAACGTGTGAGCTTCCAAAAATTTTCTGTGAAATACATTGTACTTTTTCTGTAGACGGTGTCCGCTGCGGACAGTTAAATTATCCGCGCCACATCTCCTGTGTAAAGTGTGCGCAGCCTAAAAATATCTGTGACATCCTGTGTACTTTTTCAATAGACGGTATCCACTGCGGACAGTGACATTAGCTGTGCCACATCTCCAGTGTAAAGTGTGCACATCCAAAAAATATCTGTGACATCCAGTTTACTTTTTCAATAGACGGTGTCCGCTGCTGACAGTGAGATTAGCTGTGCCAAATCTCCAGTGTAAAGTGTGGGCATCCAAAAAAATCTGTGACATCCAGTGTACTTTTTCAATAGATGGTGTCCACTGCGGACAGTGAGATTAGCTGCGCCACATCTGCAGTGTAACGTGTGCGCTTCAAAAATGTATCTGTGACATACAATGTAAGTTTTACGTAGACGGTGTCCGCTTCTGACAGTGACCTTACCAGGGCCACATCTGCAGTGTAATGTGTGCGCTTAAAAAATGTATCTGTGACATACAATGTCATTTTTCTGTAAACGGTGTCTGCTTCTGACAGTGACCATACCAGGGCCACATCTGCAGTCTAACGTGTGCGCTTAAAAAATGTATCTGTGACATACACTGTAATTTTTCTGTAGACGGTGTCTGCTTCTGGCAGTGACCTTACCAGGGCCACATCTGCAGTGTAACGTGTGAACTTCAAAAATTTATCTGTGACATACAATGTAATCTTTCTGTTGGCGGTGTCCGCTTCTGACAGTGACATTGCCAAGGCCACATATGCAGTGTAACATGTGCGCTTCAAAAATTGATCTGTGACATGCAATGTAATTTTTCCGTAGAAGGTGTCCACTTCTGACAGTGACCTTATCAGGGCCACATCTGCAGTGTAACGTGTGCTCTTCAAAAATGTATCTGTGACATACAATGTAAGTTTTACGTAGACGGTGTCCGCTTCTGACAGTGACCTTACCAGGGACACATCTGCAGTGTAACGTGTGCGCTTCAAAAATGTATCTGTGAAATACAATGTAATTTTTCCGTAGACGGTGTCCACTTCTGACAGTGACCTTACCAGGGCCACATCTGCAGTGTAACGTATGCGCTTCAAAAATTTGTCTGTGACGTACAATGTAAGTTTTCCGTAGACGGTGTCCGCTTCTGACAGCGACCTTACCAGGGCCACATCTGCAGTGTAACATGTGCGCTTCAAAAATGTATCTGTGAAATACAATGTCATTTTTTCCATAGACGGTGTCTGCTTCTGACAATGACCTTACCACGACCACATCTCCAGTGTAAAGTGTGCACATCCAAAAAATATCTGTGACATCCAGTGTACTTTTTCAATAGATGGTGTCCGCTGCGGACAGTGAGATTAGCTGCGCCACATCTGCAGTGTAACGTGTGCGCTTCAAAAATGTATCTGTGACATACAATGTAAGTTTTACGTAGACGGTGTCCGCTTCTGACAGTGACCTTACCAGGGCCACATCTGCAGTGTAACGTGTGTGCTTCAAAAATGGATCTGTGGCATACAATTAAATTTTTCTGTAAACGGTGTCCGCTTCTGACAGTGACCATACCAGGGCCACATCTGCATTGTAATGTGTGCGCTTTAAAAATGTATCTGTGACATACAATGTAATTTTTCTGTAAACGGTGTCCGCTTGTGACAGTGACCATACCAGGACCACATCTGCATTGTAACGTGTGCGCTTAAAAAATTTATCTGTGACATACAATGTAATTTTTCCGTAGACGGTGTCCGCTTCTGACAGTGACCTTACCAGGGCCACATCTGCATTGTAACGTGTGTGCTTCAAAAATGTATCTGTGACATACAATGTAATTTTTCCGTAGACGGTGTCCTCTTCTGACAGTGACCTTACCAGGACCACATCTGCAGTGTAACGTGTGTGCTTCAAAAATTTAACTGTGACATACAATGTAAGTTTTCCGTAGATGGTGTCGGCTTCTGACAGTGACCTTACCACGGCCACACCTGCAGTGTAACGTGTGCGCTTTAAAAATTTATCTGGGACATACAGAGTACTTTGTCAGCTTTGAAACCATACTCCCCATGGAACCCAAAGTCTTTGGTTTCCCGGAAGCTGCTCGGCGGGTCATGGGTATAACGCTGCCAGATCGCCGGTCGTCATTGTTTATGGTCGGAACTACGGCGGTATCCGATCGTGTTCGAACCTCCGACTTTCGTTTTTGATTAAAGAAGACATTCTTGGCAAATGCTTTTGCTTTGATTCGTCTTGCGCCGGTCCAAGAATTTCACCGCTAGCGGCGCAATACGGATGCCCTGGCCATCTTTCTAATCATGGCCCGAGTTCTGAAAACCAACAAAATAGAACCGGAGTGCTATAAGGGTGTGTATGATGCCCTCCTTTATGTGTAACATAGGTTGTTTTAGAGGGCCAGTTCCTTGTAATTTTTGGCAGATCTTTCATAGGCATAGGCTTTATGAGTGTAGGAGTCCCACTAACTGAACAATTGTACCACAATGTGAATGAGGCCCTCCTTTATGTGATATACTGGTTGTATCGGAGTACCTCTTCTTTGTAATTTTTGGCAACACTTGTACTTTATATACAAGTAAATATACAGGAAAGAATGTTTTCTAACAATGTTTCCTCTAAAATCGATTTTATCTTCGGTTTTGTGCGTATTATTGTTAGTCTGTAAAAGTGGTGTACTACTCGGACAACTTCGTTCCCAGCAGTAACCTGGGAGTCCAAGATGCATCCAGACATCCTCCCCATGCTGTTCCCGAACCATTTTGGTGGTGTTTCCATCAATTTCTGACCTTTTCTTATGAACCAGGCACCATCCCCTCTTCAGAGTAGGGGTGCCTATTTTTATGCTCGGGTTCTCACATTGACTCCCATTATACTTGGGTGCTCGGTAGAGCACCCGAGCATCCCGATGTATTCGGCCCGAGCCTCCGAGCACCCGAGCACTATGGTGCTTGATCAACACTATTCGGTGGTTGACATACACCCATTTTTGGTGTAAGATACACGTGCACTTTATACGTGACAGGGAAATTAATATAGTTAATCTGACTGTTAGTTCGGCCGGTGACATATACCCATTTTTGGTGTGAGATACATGTGCACTGCATATGTGACAGGGAAATTAATATAGTTAATCGTCTGTTAGTTCAGTGGGTGACATATACCCATTTATTCAAAAAAAGACAAATCACAAAATAACAAATAATGATCATATAAATATCATAATAATAAGCATATGGTGGATAAATCCAATTAAAAGCGCCACCTAACCTAAATAGATGCACCTAATGGTGATCAATCTATGGAGCAGTATAAAGCAGAGAGTGGGATATAGTGAAAACGCTATACATTTAATTAGATATGACAGAGAGAAACACCCTATAAGAATATGTATCCATGTACTCCAAAAAGGACCGCACTCTCTAATGCTATAAACCAAGAACAAATGATAATGCAATATCTCGAAACATCACTGAAGTAAATGAAAATTAAATTAGTCATACCAAATAGTAACAGGAACGTACGTTTCGCCGTTCTGCTTCCTCAGGAGGAGTGGTTTAAATGGGGCTGAAAGATAATTTTTTAAAGAGGGAAGCATCCTATGGAGGGCCTGTCTTAGGGTCATGTGATGCGTGTGGTGAATAATGACTCACTTCGGCGCATGACGAATCAGAAGCAGTCACGTCATTCCGCTTCCGCCCTTTCCCTGAGTCGGACGCCAGCGAGGGCAGTCACATGCCTAAGACGGCACTGACTGACGTCACCGGCGCACGATCTGCTTGGAGACCGAGGGAAGCTGGCAGGCCGTCTGACCGTCATGCGTACTCGATCATACTCGCTACGCTTTTTCCAGCGTAGCGAGTATCATCGATACCCATAATACCCATTTTTGGTGTGAAGTACACCTGCATTGCATACGTGACAGGGAAATTAATATAGTTAATCTGTTAGTTCAGTGGGTGACATATACCCATTTTGGTGTGAGATACAAGTGCACTGCATATGTGACAGGGAAATTAATATAGTTAATTCGTCTGTTAGTTCGGTGAGTGACATATTCCCATTTTTCGTGTGAGATACACGTGCACTTTATACTTGACAGGGAAATTAATATAGTTAATCTGACTGTTAGTTTGGCCGGTGACATATACCCATTTTTGGTGTGAGATACATGTGCACTGCATACATGACAGGTAAATTAATATAGTTAATCTGTCTGTTAGTTCGGTGGGTGACAACACGTGCACTTTATACTTGACAGGGAAGTTAATATAGTTCATCTGACTGTTAGTTCGGCAGGTGTCATATACCCATTTTTGGTGTGAGACACATGTGCACTGCATATGTGACAGGGAAATTAATTTAGTTAATCCGTCTATTAGTTCGGTGGGTGACAAATACCCATTTTTGGTGGGAGACACACGTGCACTGCATATGTGACAGGGAAATTACACCGCACCCAGGGACTGAGCACATCAAAGCCAGCTCCAAGGAGTTCCCTGGCGTGGTAGTTCTTCAGACATTGTGCTGATGACAGGACGCGAGTGGTTTGCACTCTTTGCAATCAGAGCCTGAAGTGATGCATAAATGTTCTAAACCTGAGCACCACCTGCATGACCAGGCATCTAAATGCAAAGCATGAGCTGCAGTGGAGTACACACCTGAAAAAAATGCTGCAGTCTCGGCCTCTTCCTCCTCCTCTGGAGTGCCAGTGGGACCTGCCACCTGCAAACAGAGGATGTGGCAGCAACACCACCACCTCCTTCACAGTCACCCAGCATGTCCACACTGCCCCATGGAAGTGTTCAGCTGTCCATCCTCCAAACACTGGAGAGAATGTGTAAGTACCCCCTACCCACCCGCGATCCCTGGCCCTGAAGGTTAGCATTTCAAAATTCTTGGCCTTTGAAATGCTGTCTTTCCATCTGGTGGAGATAGAGACTTTTAAAAACCTTATGGCAGTGTCTGTCTCACAGTATGTGGTTCCCAGCCGCCACTACTTTTCCAGGCAAGCCATCCCTGCCCTGCACAACCAAGTGGGGGACAAAATCAGGTGTGCACTGTGCAACGCCATCTGTGGCAAGGTCCACATAACTACCGATACGTGGACCAGTAAGCACTTATATCTCCCTAACTGCACACTGGGTAAATGCAGTGGCGGCTGGGCCTGAGGCGGATAGCAGTTTGGCGTATGTCCTACCGCCACCGAGGATTGCAGGGCATTTCTCGTTGCCTCCTCCTCCACTTCCTCCTCTACCTCCTTCTCATCCGGTCAGCATAACACCTTCACCACCAACTTCAGCACAGCCAGGGGGAAACGACAGCAGACTATTTTGAAACTCATCTGTTACGCAGGAGTTGTGGACGGGCATGGAACAACAGACCAATGAGTGGTTGGTGCCGCTGAGCCTCAAGCCTGGACTGGTGGTGTGCAATAACAGGCGAAAACCCATAACAGCTCTGGGGCTAGCCGGTTTGAAGCACATCCCTTGCCTGGCGCATTGGCTGAATTTGGGGGTTCCCGAAAAATTACCCCGATATGTCAGAGCTGCTGCAGAAAGTGCGGGTCGTCTGTGCGTGCTTTTGGCGTTCTCATCCTGCTGCTGCTCGCCTGTCTGCACTGCAGCGTAACTTCGGCCTTCCCATCACTGCCTCATATACAAAGTACCCACAAGGTGAAACTCCACCTTGCACATGCTGGGAACACTGTGCGAGCAGCAGCAGGCGATAGTGGAGTTTCAACTGCAGTACGCACAGGTGAGTCGCTCTGAGGAACAGCACCACCAACATGGCCAGTGCCAATGACGTAGTCCTCAGCATTACTATCCCACTTCTATGTCTCCTTGAAAAAACAATTTGGGCGATGATGGAAGAGGATGTGGCACAGGAGGAAGAAGAGGGATCATTTCCGCGGTTACCAGGCCAGTCATTCACAAATGGCTTGGAGGGTGGGTTCCTGCACCAACAGAGGCCAGGTTCAGGATTAGGAGGATAATTATGATGAGGAGGAACCGTGTTCACAGCAGGGTGACACCCAAAGCAGCTTATGGGCATCAATGGAGCATGGCTGGGGGGATACAGAGGACACAGACGATACACCTCCCACAGAGGACAGCTTGTCATTGCCTCTGGGCAGCCTGGCACACATAAGCACCTACATGTTGCAGTGCCTGTGCAATGACCACCGAGTTGCCCACATTCTAACCAGTGCTGATTACTAGGTGGCCACCCTTCTGGATCCCCGCTACAAGGAAAATGTGCTATCCTTAATTCCGTCACTGAAGCGTGATCGAAATATGCGTGAGTACAAGCACACGCTGGTAGACGTGCTGCTAAAAGCATTCACACCTGATAGCAGGGGCTCAGTGGAAGCACAAGGCAAAGGCAGAGGAGGAGGATGAAGAAGTCGCCAATGCAGCTGGGGCACCGCCAGCACCTCAGAAGGGAGGGTTAGCATGGCCGAAATGTGGAAAAGCTTTGTCAGCACGCCACAACAACCAGCACCACCAGCTGATATGGAACATCTTAGTGCAGTGAGCCAGACCGACAGGGGAATTATACGTGAGGTCATGGTGTGAGCATTAGATGGGCCGAGGTAAATACAGTTCTGATTACTCACGGTTATGCCGTCCCTGGGCAGGCCTGCACAAGTGATGAGGAGAATGGCACAGGAATTCTCTGGGGAACAGTCTGGTGTAAGGGACACAGGCCAGATGGTGATTCGAGGTGCCCTTGATGGTCTGTATTAATGTGCCTATGGAAAGGTCCCTTGTAGTCGTGACGCCAGTACCTTTTATGGTGGTACAACCATTTACTGTAGTGTTAACTGAGGAATTGGAGAATGAGACAAGGATGGTGCAATCCAGCTTATAACTTTTACTGAACGTTGCTCCTGGTAATGGTTACATCCAAGTATAAAACAGTCTCTAGTTAGAGATGTCGCAAACATAAAATTTTCCGTTGGCGAACGCGAATTTCCGCAAATGTTCACGAACGGGCGAATTGGGCGAACCGCCATAGACATGAATAGGCAGGCGAATTTTAAAACCCACAGGGACTCTTTCTGGCCACAATAGTGATGGAAAAGTTGTTTCAAGGGGACTAACACCTGGACTGTGGCATGCCGGAGGGGGGTCCATGGCAAAACTCCCATGGAAAATTACGTAGTTGACGCAGAGTCGGGTTTTATTCCATAAAGGGCATAAATAACCTAACATTCCTAAATTGTTTGGAATAACGTGCTTTAAAACATCCAGTGTGTGTATACGATCAGGTATGATGTTGTATCGATCAGGTAGTCTAAGGGTTACGCCCGCTTCACAGTGACAGACCAAACTCTGACAGACCAAACTCCCCGTTTAACGCACCGCAAACAACCGCAAACAGTCCATTTGCACAACCGCAAACACCCCATTTGCACAAGGTTGGATACCAAGCTAGCCATGTCCCGTTCCTTGTCCTCACTGACGTCATTAAAGGTCTCTTCCTCCACCCAGCCACGTACAACACCAAGGGTCCCCGAAAAGTGACAACAAGCCCCCTGGGATGCCTGCTGTAGTTGGTCTTCCACCTCCTCAAAGCCACCTTCCTCCTCTGACTCCTCTTCTTCAGACTCCTCTCTCTGCGTTGCCGCAGGTCCAGCAATCGACGACGACAAGGCTGCTTCTGGTGGTGATGGTGACCACAACTCTTCCTCTTCATGCTTATCTACGGCCTGATCCAGCACTCTTCGCAGGGCACGCTCCAGAAAAAGAACGCATATAGGATGAGGTCGATGATGTTGCCTTGGGTTTGACTGACCAGGTTTGTCACCTCCGCAAAAGGACGCATAAGCCTACAGCCATTGTGCATGGGTGTTTAGTAACGTGGCCAAAAAATACCCAGCTCCGCAGAGGCTGTCCTCTTTTTTTTAATTAAAAAAATCTGATGTTACCAGTTTAATCTCTGTTTTGTGCCCTATCAGGGGCCGGTGTATGGAATAGATTTTAGGAACCGGGAGATGGAAAAAGATGGTTGGTCGGTCCTCTTACTTCCAATTTGGGGCACTATGCGTGCGCCGTGCAATGTACTGTGCCACCCTATATGAGTGGTGTGTTAAGTAGTACTATTCCTATCAGTTTAATCCCTGTTACATGCCCTATCAGGGGCCGGTGTTCGGAATAGATTTTAGGAACCGGGAGATGGAAAAAGATGGTTGGTCGGTCCTCTTACTTCCAATTTGGGGCACTGCGCGTGTGCCGTGCAATGTACTGTGACACCCTATATCAGTGGTGTGTTAAGTAGTATTATTCCTATCAGTTTAATCCCTGTTACGTCCCCTATCAGGGGCTGGTGTATGGAATAGATTTTAGGAACCGGGAGATGGAAAAAGATGGTTGGTCGGTCCTCTTACTTCCAATTTGGGGCACTGCGCGTGCGCCGTGCAATGTACTGTGCCACCCTATATGAGTGGTGTGTTAAAGGGTTTCTGTCACCCCATTAAACCGTTTTTTTTTTTTCTTTACTAATAATCCCTATAGTGCGATCTCATGATACATAAGCAAATTAATCATTTTGGTTCAGTAGAATTTGCTAAAAATCGATTTTTAAAATATGCTAATTACCTTGCTACCAGCAAGTAGGGCGGCTACTTGCTGGTAGCAGCCGCATCCTCCGATGGTAATGACGCCCCCTCGGCATGCTGATTGACAGGGCCAGGGAAGGGAATCGTTCACTGCTGGCGCTGTTAGAATTTGAAATCTCGCGCCTGCGCCGTACCTGTCTTCAATCGGCGCAGGCGCACTGAGAGGCGGCCGCTCTCTCGACCGCTCCATCCTCAATGCGCCTGCGTCGATGACGTCATCAAGTACACCCGGAAGAGAAGACGCCGGCATCGCTGGAAGGAGGCGGAGAGTCTGGTGACGTCGCTGGGTGCTCGAATCAGGTAAGTATGTACATAATAAGCATGCTGCCACAAAAACCACCAACGAAATGGGAATAAATAATTTTATAAAAATGACAGTTATTAACACTATACCACCAACGATTATTAATAATAAATCTCTTCCGGGTGTACTTGATGACGTCATCGACGCAGGCGCATTGAGGATGGAGCGGTCGAGAGAGCGGCCGCCTCTCAGTGCGCCTGCGCCGATTGAAGACAGGTACGATTCCCTTCCCTGGCCCTGTCAATCAGCATGCCGAGGGGGCGTCATTACCATCGGAGGATGCGGCTGCTACCAGCAAGTAACCGCCCTACTTGCTGGTAGCAAGGTAATTAGCATATTTTAAAAATCGATTTTTAGCAAATTCTACTGAACCAAAATGATTAATTTGCTTATGTATCATGAGATCGCACTATAGGGAATATTAGTAAAGAAAAAAAAAAAAACGGTTTAATGGGGTGACAGAAACCCTTTAAGTAGTACTATTCTTATCAGTTTAATCCCTGTTACATCCCCTATCAGGGGACGTGTATCGAATAGATTTTAGACAACTGCAAATAAATTTTATTCCTCTATGCGTCAATCTTGGTGTAGTGATGACTGTGCTCGTGCGCACGTTTGGGAGATTGCAGGCGATGGCGGTTTTTCAAAGCCTATGGTCGTGCTGAGGTAGTTCAATGACAGTTAAGTGACCCAGAAAACAATGATTCTGCAGTGTGGGCCCATTGTTGGCCTAGTAGGCTTTAATGATCACCTTAGATGATCACAAAGAAAATGAATGTTTTTTCTAGGCAAAATTATCCAGTCGATCGCTTTTGGTCTGTTCACAATGAAGCAACGACCTTATCATCTGGGGTGTGCCAACATTGCCAACACACTCATAGAGGTGATCGCTTTATTGTGATATGCAAGCCCCTTCACCATAACAAGGTAACGATCACGAAGGGGAATTGACACATGTATGTGCCTTTTTTTTTGTTGTGTTTTTGCAGCCACAGTGCAGCACCAGAGGCCAGAAAAATTAGGCATGTACACATGCCTGAAAAATAATGGTATTCTTGCAGCCGCTGTTGTAGCAGCGGCCTTAAAACTTGATGTTTTCCAGGCAGAAAGGTGACTAAAACATTGCGGCTTGAACACTAGTTGGTGGCGGAGAATTCACGTAAGTCATCCGGTATGCAGACATTAAATACAGCAGCGTGGGGACCATTTTGAGGCCAAGGCATGTCATCAGGCCTTTTGTTAGTCAAACGTATCCACCACTGTCAGTCCCTTCGGGATCCATGCCTCATTCATCTTAATGAAGGTGAGGTAATCAACACTTTTTTGACCCAGGCGACTTCTCTTGTCAGTGACAATGCCTCCTGCTGCACTGAAGGTCCTTTCTGACAGGACACTTGAAGCGGGGCAGGCCAGAAGTTCTATCGCAAATTGGGATAGCTCAGGCCACAGGTCAAGCCTGCACACCCAGTAGTCAAGGGGTTCATCGCTCCTCAGAGTGTCGATATATGCAGTTATGGCGAGGTAGTCTGCTACCTGTCGGTCGAGACGCTCTCTGAGGGTGGACCCCGAAGGGCTGTGGTGATGCGTAGGACTTAAAAAGCTCCACATGTCCTCCATCAACAACACGTCTGTAAAGCGTCCTGTCCTTGCCGGCGTGGTCGTGGTAGGTGGAGGATTACTTTCACCTCTTCCCCTCTTAGATTCCCGTTGTGCTGTGTCATCACCCTTATACGCTGTGTAAAGCATACTTTTTAACTTGTTTTGGAACTGCTCCATCCTTTCCGACTTGCGGTAATTCGGTAACATTTCAGCCACTTTCTGCTTATACCGTGGGTCTAGTAGCGTGGCCACCCAGTACAGGTCGTTCTCCTTCAGCCTTTTTATACGAGGGTCCCTCAACAGGCATGACAGCATGATATACCCCATTTGCACAAGGTTGGATGCCGAGCTACTCATGTCCCGTTCCTCGTCCTCACTGATCTCATTGAAGGTCTGTTCTACCCCACAGCCACGTACAACACCACGGGTACCAGATAGGTGACAACGAGCACCCTGGGATGCCTGCTGTGGTTGGTCTTCCTCCTCCTCAAAGCCACCTTCCTCCTCTGACTCCTCTTCTTCAGACTCCTCTCTCTGCGTTGCCGCAGGTCCAGCAATCAACGACGACAAGGCTGCTTCTGGTGGTGATGGTGACCACAACTCTTCCTCTTCATGCTCATCTACGGCCTGATCCAGCACTCTTCGCAGGGCACACTCCAGGAAGAAAACAAATGGGATGATGTCGCTGATGGTGCCTTCGGTGCGACTGACTAGGTTTGTCACCTCCTCAAAAGGATGCATGAGCCCGTGGCAAAAAAATACTCCGCTCCGCAGAGGCTGTCCTAGCACCCCGGTCATACAAATACTCGTTGATGGCTTTTTCTTGTTGGAGCAGGCGGTCGAACATTAGGAGTGTTGAATTCCAATGTGTCGGACTGTCGCAAATCAAGCGCCTCACTGGCATGTTGTTTCGCCGCTGAATATCGTAAAGTGCACCATGGCCGTGTAGGAACGCCTGAAATGGCCACACACCTTCCTGGCCTGCTTGAGGACGTCCTGTAAGCCTGGGTACTTATGCACAAAGCGTTGTACGATCAGATTCAACACATGTGCCATGCACGGCACATGTGTCAACTTGCCCAAATTCAATGCCGCCAACAAATTGCTTCCATTGTCACACACCACTTTGCCGATCTCCAGTTGGTGCGGGGTCAGCCACTGAGCCACCTGTGCATTCATGGCGGACAGGAGTGCTGGTCCGGTGTGACTCTCTGCTTTCAGGCAAGTCAACCCCAAGACGGCGTGACACTGTCGTATCCGCGATGTGGAATAGCCCCTGGGGAGCTGGGGGGGTGCAGTTGATGTGGAGCAAGAAGCAGCAGCAGAAGAGGACTCAGCCGAGGAGGTTAGCGAAGAGGATGGAATAGGAGGAGTAGAGGAGGTGGCAGCAGGCCTGCCTGCAAGTCGTGGCGGTGTCACCAACTCCTCTGCAGAGCCACGCATTCCATGCTTGTCAGCCATCAGCAGGTTTACTCAATGCGCAGTGTAGGTGATATATCTGCCCTGACCGTGCTTTGCAGACCAGGAATCAGTGGTCAGCTGGACCCTTGCCCCAACACTGTGTGCCAGACATGCCATGACTTCCTTTTTCCACAATAGAGTACAGGTTGGGGATTGCCTTTTGTGAAAAAAAATTCGGCCGGGTACCTTCCACTGCGGTGTCCCAATAGCTACAAATTTTTTGAAGGCCTCAGACTCCACCAGCTTGTATGGTAAAAGCTGGCGGACTAAGAGTTTCGACAAGCCAGCTGTCAGACGCCGGGCAAGGCGGTGACTCTGTGGCATTGGCTTCTTACGCTCAAACATTTCCTTGACAGACACCTGACTGTGGGCAGATGAGCAGGAACTGCTAAAGGTGAGATGCGGAGTGGCGGGAGGTTGAGAGGGGGCAAGGATGACAGCAGTGGTTGACGTGGCTGAAGATGCTGGACCAGGAGGAGGATGGTGGCTTTGAGTTTGTGTGCTGCTTGTACTCATCATGTGTTGATCCCATAGGCGTTTGTGATATGAGATCATGTGCCTTCGCAAAGCAGTTGTACCTAGGTGGGTGTTGGACTTCCCACGACTTAGTTTCTTTTGGCACAGGTTGCAAATGGCATCGCTGTTATCAGAGGCAGACACACAAAAAAATGCCACACTGCTGAGCTTTGCAATGACGGCATTCTGGTGGTGGCAACAGCATGCGTTGATTGGCGTGCTGTCTGGCTGACCCCGGGTGCCGATACATGCTGTCTGACTGTGCCACTAGCTCCTTGCGACGACCTCCCCCTGCTTCCAACTCGTCTCCTCCTCCTCTCTGTCTCCCCATCTGAACTTGACCCCCTGTTCTTCTTCTCTTCGAGCGGGCACCCACGTGACATCCACGGACACATCGTCATCATCAACCGCATCACTTGTATGTGACAACTCAGCAAAGGAAGCAGCAGCGGGTACAACATCATCATCATCACACCGTACGTCCATGTGTGTAATGCTGCCTTATACCTGTTATTTACATCCTCTGGCAATAATGGTTGGGCATCACTCATTTCTTCCAACTGATGTGTAAATAACTCCTCTGACAGATCAAGTGAAGCGGCTGTGGTGCTAGTGTTGGTGGTGGCGGCAGGCGGGCGAGTGGTAACTTGAGAGGTGCCCGAAGCTGAGCTGGAGGAGGATGGTGCGTCAAGGTTCTGAGCGGAAGCTGTAGAAGTTTGGGTGTCCTGTGTTAGCCAGTCAACTATGTCCTCAGAACTTTTCGAGTTCAGGGTACATGGCCTCTGAACACTGGGCATTATTCTAGAGCCAAAGAAAATCACAGCACCACGACCATGACGGCCCCTGCGGGGTGGCCAGCCTCTGCCTGTCTTTTTTTTTTAGATTAGTGGTACTATGCGTGCAAGGTACTGTGCCACCCGATATGAGTGGTGGGCATTGGGCACAGTACAGTCTGTGGGCCTGACTCACTGGCAGGCAACTGCAATTATATTACAGAGAAAAAATTGTATAACTTTTTTATCTGCAAGGTGCTGTGTTAGCCAGTCAACTGTGTCCTCAGAACTTTTCGAGTTCAGGGTACATGGCCTCTGAACACTGGGCATTATTCTAGGGCCAAAGGAAATCACAGCACCACGACCACGTCGGCCCCTGTGGGGTGGCCTGCCTCTACCTGTCATTTTTTTTTAGATTAGTGGTACTATGCGTGCAAGGTACTGTGCTACCCGATATGAGTGGTGGGCAGTGGGCACAGTACAGTCTGTGGGCCTGACACACACTGAAAAATAATAAAGGGTGGTCCCTTGGGGTTTAGTGCAAGGGCACCCCCCAAAATAGACTACTCGTAAATAGACAGAAAAAATGTAAAAAAAGGGGTAGTGACGTTTTAAAACCTAACTTTTAATAGGATAGTTATAAATCGCACCTGGGAAAAGGACCCCTACCTGACAAACAAAACATAGACACAAAAGAACAGGGGACCTGGTGTGACAGGTACACCCAATGGTCAAATAAACAGGCACGTCCCGGGATGGAGCGGGACGTGAGTGCTTGACCAGTAAACGTAAGCAAGCAAGATAGCACTAATACTGAAGACCGTGGCTTGTGCCGTGGTCTATAAACATGCCAGGGAGGCAAGAAAGAAAGGGTAGGTCTTACCGGTAGATGGGCAAGAGGACCAGCCGGTCCAGTGCCCTTAGGGGAGATGTTCGCACGTGTGAATGCGTCCCTTTGTGCCGGATGATGGTCACTTAGTGCAGGAGGGCCACAGGGAAGAAACTGTCCCTGGTGTTGCCCTACTTGGCCTAAAGCTGCCCTAAAGTGCCTGCTAATACGGGGTCCAATCCCCGCAAGGGGTGGCCCCGTCCGGAACCTAGCCCTAAAAACAGTGACCCTAGATAGCCCTGTAAGGACAGAAAAAAAAAAAAAAAAAAAAGGCCCTATGGGGCTCCAATGGCCTGGGTCAGCCAATGAAAGAGAGGGAGGGGGATATAGGTGCTAATGTGGATAGATGTGTAATATCTCCTACACTAGTATAGATAAATACTCTGTGTCCCTACGCATTTCGTTGGAGAGTAAAAGGATGTTATATATGTCCTATGATAAAGGAACTATAGGTAGTTGCCTATGGCAAACCCCACAACTCGTCGGGGGACAGGGGTAAAGGGTACAGTATACCTCCCCTACTCGCAACCTATCTGTATGATCAGGACAGATATGGGGGAGGGGAGGGAAGGAATGCAAGAGTACCAAGGTGGCGCAGACTTGACGGGACTAGATAGTCCTAGATAACCCAGAATCCTATGAAATGGAAAAAACACATACACAGTGGTGCAATCAGTCTGGGGCGCGCAATACCTAAATATGGTTGCATACTATGGCACTCAGTCTAATGGCATGTTGAATGGGGTTACTCACTGTTAGGCATGGGGGTCATGTGACTTCTCCTCATAGGATGCGGCACAGCAGATACAGGTGCCGATCATCTGCCTGGCGTCTGACAGCGCAAAAGGGCGCGCTGAGGGGTTTAAATGTGAGGTAGGAGGTCCTGAACGCATGCGCAGTGGGCGCAGCCGCCGCTCACGTGCCTGGATAGGTGTCACGTGACGCGGACGGGCACGTCCTTGGATGCGCATGCGCAGATAGTAGAGCTGGCAGCCGCATCACAGTGTGAACTCACTGCGTCACGCCTGCCCATATTAGTCATGTGATGGGGGCGTGACAGTGACGGATCGCTGCAGGAGCTGTCCAGCTGTAAGTATGGGAGTGGCTGCTATATATGATAGTCCAGCCCCTACAACAACATACGTACCGATGCTGGGGGAAGAAAGTAGCAATCCACCCCAGCATGGGACCGAGGAGGGGACTTATTTGGCAGTCCATTGACAGGCATAGAAAGAAATAATAACAGCAATATAGGCCAAACAGCGCACGGCTATACATTAGGGTAGGAGACTAACTACAAAGAGTCGCTACCGATTGATAATCAATCAAACAAACAATCAAACCATCAAACGGGGGGCATAGCTGAAATATATCTTCCACCTGCTAAAATAGTGATGACGTATCGCATATCGCAGAGCGGCCCCCAGGTGGAGTTGGTCAGTGCCATGAGAAATCAGCCCATGGTATATCTGGCATGTATGGGGTCAAAGATGGAGACCGCGATATGCGAATTAGGCATGGTGGAGATAATTAGGGGTAAAGCTCCAAACACATATGGTCCCAGTGGGAGGGGAGAGAAGGATGCAAGCAGTATGTATACATGGTCCACGCTGCAGGTAGCCAATCTTAAAAAGACTGTGTGCTAATACTGTACATAATATACAGTGAGCTGACCTGGGAGGGGATCACAGGAAGCAGCCATATTGTAATTGGTCGTTCAAGCCGAGGGGTTGGGTGGCCTTAAGTTTAAAAATCCACCAGGACTCCCTCTGGAGGATCTTTTTGTCCCAATCTCCCCCTCGTGGTGGCCTCCTGATGTGTTCTAGGCCTATGAATGTGATGACGGATTGGCGTCCGTCGTGGGCAGAATGAACGTGTCTTGCCACCGGGGTATCCCTTTTATTGCGGATATCCCCCATGTGTTCTCCTATGCGTACCCGCAGCTCCCTGCGGGTTTTGCCCACATATCTCATGCCGCACTCACAGGTTAGAAGGTAGATAACCCCAGTGGTGCGGCAATTGATGAAATTGCGGATATGATGGACAAAGCCCTCTGGATCCGCTGGCAGGGACTTACACTGTATAATGAATTTACAGAAGGTGCAGCGGCCGCACCTAAAACAACCACGGACTGGACTAGGCAGCCACGTATTTTTCTTAGGGGGATTATAGTGGCTGTGAACGAAACGGTCTCGCAGATTAGTCCCTCTCCTAAAGGTCACTGACGGGTGGGGGCTAACTGCGTCGACCAGGTCAGGGTCCATCAAAAGGGTGCTCCAGTTCCGTCCAAGAATCTCTTTAATTTTGGCTGCAGCAGTGTCAAATGTACCTATAACTCTTAGTACATTAGGACTCTCCACTTTCTGGTCCCCAGTCGGATGCAGCAGTCTAGTGCGCGTCGTCTGTTGCGCTCGCTGGTAGGCCTGTCTGAGGGTGTTGTCTGGGTATCCCCGTGCCAAGAAGCGTTCTCTCAGTTCACCTGCCTGCCGTGTGAATTCCTGCTGGTCGGAACAGTTGCGTTTGAGCCGCAAGTATTGGCCCACAGGAATACCCCGCTTCAAAGGGACGGGATGGCAGCTGTCCCAGCGAAGCAGGGAATTGGTGGAGCTCTCCTTGCGGTATATGGTGGTCTGTAGGCCCCCTTTAGTGTCTCTCGATATACATAGATCAAGGAAGGGGAGATTGTTCTGTACAATGGATGAAGTAAATCTCAGATTAATGCTGTTGTGATTTAACTCTTCCACCAGCCTACCGAAGTCGTCCTCTGAGCCGCTCCACAAGATGAAGATGTCATCTATGTAGCGGGCCCAGAGGACGATGAACTCCGTGTACCACCCAGGCACGTCACTGAAGACAGTGGTCTCTTCCCACCAGCCCAGGAGCAAGTTGGCATACGATGGCTAGGTTCCGGACGGGGCCACCCCTTGCGGGGATTGGACCCCGTATTAGCAGGCACTTTAGGGCAGCTTTAGGCCAAGTAGGGCAACACCAGGGACAGTTTCTTCCCTGTGGCCCTCCTGCACTAAGTGACCATCATCCGGCACAAAGGGACGCATTCACACGTGCGAACATCTCCCCTAAGGGCACTGGACCGGCTGGTCCTCTTGCCCATCTACCGGTAAGACCTACCCTTTCTTTCTTGCCTCCCTGGCATGTTTATAGACCACGGCACAAGCCACGGTCTTCAGTATTAGTGCTATCTTGCTTGCTTACGTTTACTGGTCAAGCACTCACGTCCCGCTCCATCCCGGGACGTGCCTGTTTGTTTGACCATTGGGTGTACCTGTCACACCAGGTCCCCTGTTCTTTTGTGTCTATGTTTTGTTTGTCAGGTAGGGGTCCTTTTCCCAGGTGGGATTTATAACTATCCAATTAAAAGTTAGGTTTTAAAACGTCACTACCCCTTTTTTTACATTTTTTCCTGACACACACTGGCAGGCAACCGCAATTATATTACAGAGAAAAAATGGTATAACTTTTTTATCTGCAAGGTGCTGTGCCACCAGATATGAGTGGTGGGCACTGGCAGTGGGCACAGTACACTCTGTGGGCCTGACACACACTGGCAGGCAACTGCAATTATATTACAGAGAAAAAATTGTGTTACTTTTTTATCTGCAAGCTACTGTGCCACCAGATATGAGTGGTGGGCACTGGCAGTGGGCACAGTACACTCTGTGGGCCTGACACACAATGGCAGGCAACTGCAATTATATTACAGAGAAAAAATTGTGTTACTTTTTTATCTGCAAGGTACTGTGCCACCAGATATGAGTGGTGGCACTGGCAGTGGACACAGTACACTCTGTGGGCCTGACACACACTGGCAGCAAACTGCAATATATATATATATATATATATATATAAAAAAAAAAAAAGCAGACTGATGTACTAGCCCTAAAAAGGGTCCTTACAGCAGATCAGATGAGTCTTTGAGGACTGTAGTGGACACAGAACACTGGCCTATCTAACGATTTCCCTATTAATTCAGCAGCAGCAGCACTCTCCCTGCTCTCACTAACACTGCAGCTTCAGAATGAATCTAAGATGGATGCTGTCCTTGCTTTTTGATAGGAGGTGGGAGGGTCTGGGAGGTAGGGTATGCTGATTTGCTGGAATGTGTCTGCTGACTGTGAGGTACAGGGTCAAAGTTTGCTTAATGATGACGTATAGGGGGCGGACCAAACATCGCATATGTTCGCCCGCCGCGGCGAACGCGAACAAGCGATGTTCGCCGGGAACTGTTCGCCGGCGAATAGTTCGGGACATCTCTAATTCTGTACTCGACTGGGGGTACAATTGTCCTTTTCTTCGGCTTTTTATCCTCTGTCAAATGGACAGACGGAGCGCACCAATCAGAATCTGAAGTCTTACTTGAAATGTTTCATTTTGGAGAACCAGGAGGAGTGGTCTTCATTCTTTTCACTAGCTGAGTTTGCCATTAATGACCGTAGACAGGAGTCCACTGATAAGTCGCCGTTTTTTGGGGTATATGGATTCCATCTGAAGTTTGGCACATTTTATGGTTCTCAAACTTCCCGTATTCCTGAGGAGCAAGGATTTTCCTCTTCTTTGTCTTCGATTTGGCGGAAAATTCAAAATAACCTGAAAAAGATGGGCAACAGGTATAAGCGTGTGGCTGACAGGAGTTGTATGAATGGTCCGGACCTGAGAGTGGGTGATTTTGTGTGGCTGTCCACAAGAAACATTAAGCTTAAAGGGTTTCTACCACCACATTTTGACCTAATTAGCTGTCTGACACTAGCGATCTGCTAGTGTCTGCTGTACCTAACCATGCTATTGTAATACCTTTCTCTGCAGCGGTTACCCTAAAAAATGAATGAATTTATTGCTATGCAAATGAGCCTCTAGGTGCTATGGGGGCTTATTTTCAGCACCTAGAGGCTCCGTCTACTCACCATGTCTGCCGCCCACCTCGTCCCTCCAGCCCGCCCATCTCCTCTAGATTGACAGCCTCCATCGCATTCATCGCGGCTGAATTCTCGCGCCTGCGCCGCGTGTGTCTGTATTCGGCGCAGGCGCAGTGACTGTCGGACCGCTCCCTGCGCCGGCATCTCCACTGCGCCTGCGCCGATGACGTCAGAGTGCTCCCAGGAACAGCCGACGCCCGGCCTCAAGCAGTGGAGATGCGCAGGCGCAGTGGAGATGTGCAGGCGCAGTGGAGATGCCGGCGCAGAGAGCGGTCTGACGGTCACTGTGCCTGCGCCGAATACAGATGCACACCGCGCAGGCGCAAGAATTTGGCTGCGATGGAGGCTGTCAATCTAGAGGAGATGGGCGGGCTGGAGGGACGAGCTGGGCGCCAGACATGGTGAGTAGACGGAGCCTCTAGGTGCTGAAAAGACGCCCCCCATAGCACCTAGAGGCTCATTCGTTTTTGAGGGTAACCGCTGCAGAGAAAAGTGTTGCAATAGCATGGTTAGGTACAGCAGACACTAGCAGATCGCTAGTGTCAGACAGCTAATTAGGTCAAAATGTGGTGGTAGAAACCGTTTAAAGGGAACCTGTCACCAGTTTTATGGTGTCCTAACTAAGGGCAACATAAATAAGTGACTGATTCTCTTAGCAAAATGCTGGGTCACTTTCTTTAATTGACCCAGTCAATCTGCCAACATCTTGTATTGAAAAGCTCCAGCTGATAATGATGAGTCATGAATATTTATGAGCTCCTGACTCTCCCCACCTACCTGCTGCTGATTGACAGTTATTTTCCATATAAATCAGCAGCAGGTGGGCAGGGGAGTGGCTATAGCTCTGAATTAAATAAACGCTGGACTCAATGACATCACGCTGGACTCAAATCAGCTCATTAGCATGCGGCATGTGGCATCTTTGTGTGTATATTATGAGGTAACCATCTGTCACACCAGTAAGTGAATACATCTAAGGCACTTTTTAGTAGTTAATGATTGTATATAATTAGTTAGATTATAATCAAATATTCACATGACAGGTTCCCTTTAAGGTACCTACTTGGAAGTTGGGCCCAAGATTTTTTGGTCTATATAAGATCACTGCTATTGTTAACCCTGTAGCCTTCCGTCTTGAACTTCCTCAGGCTTTGAAAATTCATAACGTATTTCATAAGTCGTTGTTGAAGAAATGTGTCGAACCTGTTGAGCCGTCCTCCTTGCCTCCCGCTCCTGTCATGGTGGACGATAATTTAGAATATTAAATCAGCAGGATTGTGGACTTCCGAGTTCTCCGTAGATCCCTCTAATATCTTGTCCACTGGAAGGGTTACGGATTAGAAGAGAGGATGTGGGTTCCAGCGGCTGATGTTAATGTGAATCGTCTGGTGAAGGCCTTTCACAGAGCTCATCCTGATAAGGTTAGTCCTGGGTGCCCGGAGGTCACCTGTAGAAGGAAGGTACTGTCACGGTCCCTCAGGCGGCTGAGCGTGGAGGAATTTCACAGCCTCCTTGATTTCTCTTGATTCAGTGTTGAAAGGGTTAACGACCACTTCTCTTGTCTCAGCTGTTGCTCAGTGGTCATCACTTCTACCCTTTATAGTCTGACCCCACCCTTCTGACTATGTGGTAGATTGCTTCATTTAGTTTTGGAAATAACTGGAGTGTGGTACTCCCTGCTCATCCTTCTATAACAGAAGCTAAGTGTCTCGCTTGATTGTATTTTGTCTTTTCCCCTTGATTGTGGTTACTAGGCCTCAGGGATACGCTTGTTCCTTCATCTTGGAAGAAACTGGTTGTCTCAGCCCTGCCAATATCTTTAGGGCTCCTCAGGGTCTACATGGATTCCATGTTCCTGTGTATGGGCATCTCTACCTTACAGGGGTGCCCATATGATTAGGAGTCAGGGCCAGGAGTACGGTTCTTTAGGTGGTGACCCTTTTCCTTCCATAGCGTTGAGGCCTAGCGGTTTTTCCCTTCCCCTCTGGTTGTCGGTATGGTGTTTACTCCTTTACCTCATCCATGACAAGCACCTGCTGACGTCTCTCCCTCTACTAAGTACACTGGTAAATGTCAGAATCTAAGATGGCTGATGCTATTTATAGGTCTGTGACATCACAAGTCTGTCTGGCTGCTGATTGGCTGCATGCATGACATTATGGGTGATCCCACCTTCCCAGACTTCCTTTCTCCATGTCCTCACATGTGCAGCAGCCATTTTAGGAAAAATAATTATTTGCTACCATGAAGCGAGAGGAAATTCGGCTTCGGTGCAAATCTAATTTTTCTTGAAATTCGGATCGAATTCCACTTCGTCAGCTTTGTTTCGCTCATCTCAAGTCAGGTCATGCTATTACAGCTTTGGACATAAATTATATAATTTTAGTTCTACATCCTCCCCTCTGGCAGATGCCAGAGGGAAACTTTGAGAACAGATGGATAAATGTGAAGCTGGACTTATCTGTGCTGTTACAAAGGAATGTAGGTGACATCAACTACAGTACATTACATGTACGTAGTGAACTATCAAAGATTTATCAGCCGCATAAAATAGTAAAGCGGGTAACATATATAACATTTTATGTAATGTATGTTATCACTGTGCCAGCCCAGGACCATCCTGGCATCACGTGTGGTGTGTGAAATGTCACTGTTATCAATAGTGTTACACAGCACTGCAGTTGACATCTACTTCATAATCGCTAACCAAAGAGTTATCACTTATTTTGTTGGTGGTGTTACACAAGTCACTTAAACAGGAATACCTCAGTATAATGGTTCCTTTAATAAACTCCCACAAGGTATATGATTAGAAAACAAAAGCCCCTAGCAAGGGGAGGGGAATTAAAACTTAACCTTTAATCTGAATAATAAATACTAAAATGATGACTATTCCATTATTAGACAAACACGCATAAGCAATAAAACTAGAATACCAGTATATCAATCCTGAAGATCCACCGTTTGTTAATAATAGAAAAATTGGAACAATCTTACCAGTCCTGTGGTGCAGGGTGGTTTAAAAATGCAGAATGATGGTTCCAGATAATGGCGGTTCTCAGTGTCAGACCAGCTGTTGCAAAGAGTAGCACGTTGGGAAACTATCCCTATTTTGCCCTGAATGCAGGGAAGGGGGCTAGGAATGACCTGCCTATCTATACAGAGAACTCCACCCGAAAGGAGCGAGCCCGTTCGGATACCTGACCCTATATTGAGGCAGTATCCCTACAGAAACCCTCAAAAAGTAAGTCCCGACGTGCCACGTTTCGTTAGAAGACTCGTCAGAGAAGACTCCAAATATAGGGGTGATTTGCCCTCCAATGTCATGAAAAAATAATTAAACATAACTAAAATGATGGGGCAATGATAACACAAAAAAAGGGATTAGGGGATTAGCATGCAATGTGCATGGTAATGACAGCACTAGCCACTAATAGAGATGGCAGGGACTCCTGGGATGTGTATTAGGAGCTGTATTAGGAGCACATTGCAGGCTGGTACTGTGATTAGCAGGGAGAGGGAGACAGTGCACGCTCCCGTGGCACACAGGAGGAGTTACAGAGAATCCGTCAGATGACGGATTCTCTGTAAACTCACTGAGAGCAGCCTGCTGTGCATAGGAAGCACAGTAGGCTGTAGAACCCAAACGAAAAAAGATAGATAAACAGAACCAATTGGAGAAATTATTTTCTCCACAAAATAAATGTATTAGTGTAAACTTTTATTTTTTCAAAGGTGTCCATAGCTATTAAATGTAAAAAGGTTCCCCACAAATAAAATACCGCATTTTTCACCCCATAAGACGCACTCCCCCCCCAAAAAAAGTGGGGGGGAAATGCCCCTACGTCTTATGGGGCGAATGCTTCCATTTTACATCGCAGTCAGTGAGTTACGTTACTGCTGCCGTCCGATCTGCCTTCTATGGAAGCTTATTAGTAAATACAGTACTGATACAGGGGAGAGCGCAGCTTTAGTTAAACTTATTAACAGGTTAAGGATTAATATTTATAAATACTGCGGTGAGCGGTGTGCCGGTGTATTGGGGGACACTGTTATGAGGGGGATCTGTGGATGACACATATATAGCAGTGTCATCCACAGATCCCCCCATAACAATGCCATCCACAAATCCCCCACCCCATAACAATGCCATCCATAGATCCCCCACCCCATAGCAGTGCCATCCACAGATGCCGTTCCCCATAACAGTTCCATCCACAGATCCCCCATAACAGTGCCATCCACAGATCCCCCATAACAGTGTCATCCACGGATCCCCCATAACAGTGTCATCCACAGATCCCCCATAACAGTGCTATCCACAGATTCCCCACATAACAATGCGTCATCCACACATTCCCCATAATAGTGTCATGCACAGACCACCATTTGTTCAAAACCAACCAAAAGCACACCTTTTTGTAATAATTTTCTTATTTTCCTACTCAAAAACCTAGGTGCGTCTTATAGGCCAGTGTGTCTTATAGGGCGAAAAATACAGTAATATAAAATAAAAGAAATATATTTTTTTAATAATTTATTATAAAAAATATACATTTGATACTGCCACAATCATAACTGCCCAGAAAATTGGTGCCATACCAACAGTGCATAACCGAAAAAATGCATTGGCTGTTTTGTTTTTTTATGCTTGTAACATTTTGTTAAGGTATTGATCTCCTGCTTCTTGACTTTTTGGTGTGTTGGTTTTCTTATTTGCTTATGACTTTTTTGTACTTATTTATCCAACTGGCATTTGACCCTTTAACTACTGCTGATTGTTTGTCTGTTTCTTGTTCCCTGTTTGCATGTTGTCCTTGCATATATTTCAGTATAGGGATGGGAAATTGGGTCTGGGAACTTTTAGGGCTGCATTATCCCAATTAGTATGTGACGGTTGTCACCTTATCCTGAAATTTCTATGGTTAAAATGTCTAGCTGTGTTGCAATGTTAGAAAAGACAAGCTAGCCTCTGTGCTAGTCTCTGACTGTCAGAGACCACTAACAAGACGATAAGGTAGCCAGGTAAATAAGGTAGATAATTTTCAGTTGCATTAGTTGAAGTTATAGTGTGTATCCCACCCCATACTGAATTATAAACGGTATAAACACTCAACTCACCCTCACTGGCTGTCCACCTGTACAATTGATTGACCTCAACCACAAAATATTTTTTCTCATCAGTAGACGGATCTGAATACAGAGACCTGGTTGGATAAGACTAAGGCCCATTTCACACTAACAGTAAAACAGATCCGACAGGCTGTTCCTGCCAGTCCTTACCGAGCACAACTATGCTCTGCCGGAAATCTGTCTGGCCCCGTTGACTATAATGTTGTCCGTTGGAGGTCCAGCAGCAACCTTGCAAATATAACGAGGAGTGGGCCAGACGAAAACTGCTGAAATCTTTTTGCTACTTCTGTAATGACTTGCATCTACTCTATTGGTGCATGTTACAGGGCTCTCCATTATCTGGGCGCAGCTTCACCTATATAGCTTATGTGTTCTGCCGTATGTGCAAGCCTGCTATCATCACAGAAGGGTATGCTCTATCTGCCTGCTAGTATCACAGCTGGGAGTGTGTATGCAGGGGTGGACTGGTCATAAACCCTATAGGGAAATTACCAGGTGGGCTGGTACCCAGGGGGCCAGCCAAGCCCTCATAATGGCTGCCAGCCAGGTACATAAAGATCTGATGCTCTTAGCATTTATTAACGTAGAAGCAACAGGTACACATGCACTTGGCCAGGAATCAGAAGTGCCCTCCTGAATTCAACTCTTTTGCCATCCTCAGGACAATGATATAGTTTCATACTATGGCACATGTGGCAGTATTTTGTACTGCACTGTGGTATTTCGTTTTGCTGGAGTGATATTTTGTTCTGCACTACAGTATTGCTGGCCCCGTCTACTTCTGTTGTCCCTGCCTACTTGTGTTTCCCCATATTCTGTCAATTTGGCCTCACCTACAACATGGCCCACTTTTATTTTTATTTTTCCAAGGCCACTTTAAGTTCCTAGTCTGCCCCTGCGTGTATGTGTTGCCATATTTGGCCAAAGCGGCCTCTCTATTAGTTTAATCATCTGACCCTTGATGATATGGTCTTAGTGGTTAGGGTCAGTGGTATTGGTGGCTAGGGTGAATAGAGTGTTTATACTGGGCTATGGCTCCTCCATATATGATTCAGTGTGGGGTGGAATCAGTTTCCGACTGGGGTGCCTAGGACCCACCAGTAAAATTTATTTTGGGGGCCCACAATACGGATACATTCAAATATTACCTGTTCACACAGCAGCAAGATGCTACCAGATGACTGAATATGGGTGTTCCTGCAGCGAATATGAGAAAGTAGGTCCTGGTGAAAAGAGGATCAGAGCTGAGATGACTTCTAGGTATAGAGGAAAGCTACCAGTGTCCTGTCTATAATAATAAACTGGGGAGTTTTTTTTTAATAATCTATCAAGTATTTTCTATGAACATAGGCTGGTGGAGGTGCTGTACATTGAATATATGTAAGTAGTGCAGTAAGTCTACTGTGTTATGTGCAACTTGTGCAGGGGGTGGGAGACTAGGGGCCCACCTTGCTCAGGGGCCCACTGGGGGATTCATCTGTACCCCTGTGGGCCAGTCCGAGCCTGGGTGGAATACACATAATAGCCTACTGGAACTCTAACAGCTACCTTATTTAATGTATATTAGCTACCTTATTTAGCTAACTTATGTATCTGGCTACCTCATCTCTTTGTTAGCGGTCCTTCTGTGTGTGACGAACTAAACAAATAGTGCTTTTAGCTATACATTTTTAATAAAAGTTATGTTTTACCAGTTTTACCAGTAAAGCTATATTGATAATTAGCTTACGACTAACACATTTGTGGTTATTATTTATACAGTAAATTACTGTTTGTGCTTTTTGGGGCCTTAGGGTTTTTCCAAAATAGAGCATGCTGTAGATATGGCCTGAAAAATCTAATTTCTAACATGTGGGGTCAGAAAACTGCCAAAAGAAAAGGCTTGTAAACAGAAAAAAAAAATAGTCATGCCATTTTATAAAGGGGAAAACCTATTTGGCTTTTTTATGCTGCACTATTAAGTCAAAGGGTATCAGAGATGCACGGAAACACAAATAAATCATGCCATTTTAAAGCTACTTTCACACTGGCGTCTCTGGGTCCGCTTGTGACATCCGTTTCAGGGCTCTCACAAGCGGCCCAAAAAGGATCAGTTCAGCCCCAATGCTTTCTGAATGGATAAGGATCCGTTCAGAATGCATCACTTTGGCTGCGTTTGGTCTCCGTTGCGTTTTTTAGACGGTCACTAAAACGCAGCTCAAAAAAGTTCTACAAAAATGTGTGTGAAGGAAGCCTATGTTCTGTTTCTTCATAGAGAATGGAAGCATTTTCAAAAACAAACAGCTGTCAGGTTATCTTTTAGTATAATTTTTTTTGTCTTACAACTTCTTTTTTGTTTTGGTTAGAGGAGGGGAAACCTATTTGGCTTTTTTATGCTGGACTGTTAAGTCAAAGGGGTATCAGAGATGCATGAACACTTAACATAAGAAACATGAATACATTGTAGGTGTCTTGGGCATCACAGGCCATATGGGTGGAGTTTTCTGCCATTACATGAACTATAGAGCCATAGGCATGATATTATCTCCATATTAGGCTATATTCATATCTGCAATGTGTACTCCAGCATTCTGAGCCGGTCACTGTATTCAGTGAATATGCCGGCTTTTGGTCGGACAAAAATACTGCATAAAGCCTCCATACATGACGGAAATCAGCCAGATTCCTGCTGAATCCGTTATAGTGAATGGGAATCTGGCGGTGCATGGTGGTATCCAACTATGCCGTATACAGTGAACTCTGGCAGTCTGTTTCTCTGCTGGTACCAACTGCCGGAGTTCACATTGCAGATCTGATGAGTGGTCTTACTGAGGTATTATCTGCAAGAAGCAATTTGGGGGGGGGGGGGGAAAGGGGGGTATGTCACAAATATGGCCACCCTAGGGACACTTTTTTTCTCTTGGATTCTGTATGAATCTGTATGGATCTGAGAGATAAACCCTCTGATTCAGTATGAACCCATAGACTTCTATGGGTGCTTTAAAACAGTGCTTGAAGTCTAACTCTATACCAGGGTTGGTAAATAGAGATGTACCGAACTATTCGCCGGCGAATAGTTCCCGGCGAACATCGATTGTTCGCGTTCGCCGCGGCGGGCGAACATATGCGATGTTCGGTCCGCCCGCTATTCGTCATCATTGTGTAAACTTTGACCCTGTACCTCACAATCAGCAGACACATTCCAGCCAATCAGCAGCAGACCCTCCCTCCCAGACCCTCCCACCTCCTGGACAGCATCCATTTTAGATTCATTCGGAAGCTGCAGTGTCACAAATTTGACTAAGTTGTAATCGCAATGCGATTAATACAGGTTATATTAATCGCATTGCGAATTCAACTTAGAGCTGGGTTCCTAATGGTTGTTGTATTGCTAGAATATAACGAAGATTGAGAATATAGTGCTATATTCGTTATATTCGTCAATTCTAGCAATACAACCATTAGGAACTCAGATCTAAGTTGTAATCGCGATGCGATTAATACAGGTTATATTAATCGCATTGCGAATTCAACTTAGAGCTGGGTTCCTAATGGTTGGCGTTGCTATGGCTGGTGTCACCCGATGTGGTAGAAAATGGTGTCACCCCTGCCCCCCCCCCCCCCCGAAGCCATAATAAAGAGATAAAGAGAAATAAAAAGCAGTCACTAAGTCAGCTCCAATCAGATATCTGCATAGATCCAGACTCTTGGTCTATGTGCAGATATCTGATTGGAGCTGACTTCTTATTTTCTCTTTTGCACATAAACGTTTAAACTATATTCCTTAGTAAAAAATGACCAGTCCACACCATGTGGGTCTATATTTATGTGGGCCCCCCCGAGCAAAGATTAGTAAATGTGGACGGGTGGCCCCAGCCCACAGTTCAACCCAACCCCTTATGTCTCCTGGCCTGGGGCCGTCTCTATAATAATCCACCAGTAATTTATGAATGGGGTTAGGTTATTAACTTATTATTATTGGGGTATTATTAAAATAATTTGGTCTATAAAGTGAGAGCCGCTCTACCTACCTCCTCCTCCCGGCACCAGAGACTCCTGCAGGGTAGCTGCCGCAGCGCCCCACCGCTCACCAGGCTGCAGTGAGTCACACCCCCGTCCCCCTTTACCACGTGACGGCACGACGTGCTTGCTTGCTTGCGAAGTTTAGAAGTTGAACTTGTGAGTGAGAACTCCTGCGCCGGCGGGCCGCGGGTGACACCCCATCAGACTGGTGTCACCCGGTGCGGCCCGTACCCACCGCACCCCCTTGCAACGCCACTGGATCTAAGTTGTAATCGCAATGCGATTAATACAGGTTATATTAATCGCATTGCGATTACAACTTAGATCTGAGTTCCTAATGGTTGTATTGCTAGAATATATTCGTTATATTTGTCAATTCTAGCAATATAACCATTAGGAACTCAGAACTAAGTTGTAATCGCAATGCGATTAATACAGGTTATATTAATCGCATTGCGAATTCAACTTAGAGCTGGGTTCCTAATGGTTGTATTGCTAGAATATAACGAAGATTGAGAATATAGTGCTATATTCGTTATATTCGTCAATTCTAGCAATACAACCATTAGGAACTTAGCTCTAAGTTGTAATGGCAATGAGATTAATACAGGTTATATTAATCGCATTGCGAATTTAACTTACCACACTCTGCGTCAACTACGTAATTTTCCATGGGAGTTTTGCCATGGATCCCCCTCCGGCATGCCACAGTCCAGGTGTTAGTCCCCTTGAAACAACTTTTCCATCACTATTGTGGCCAGAAAGAGTCCCTGTGGGTTTTAAAATTCGCCTGTCTAATGAAGTTTATGGCGGTTCGCCCGTTCGCAAACATTTGCGGAAATTCGCATTCGCCGTTCGCGAACGGAAAAATTTATGTTTGCGACATCTCTATTGGTAAACACGAGGCAGAAGTGCCACTTTAAGCATATCACAGAACTGTCCTTACCACTAGCCACTTATACTTCATAATATTCTTTCTTATCTCAAACTAGGCATTTCTGGTTGATTTTAAAGGAATCTACTGCACTGTGCATGGTTTGCTGTCCGAAAGCCACTGAACTAGCTTGAGCACTAAGGGCAGCTGATCAACAGGGGTGCTGGGAGACTGACCCCACCAATCTGATATTGATGGCTATCCTGAGGATAGGTCATCAACATTGTACCCCCAGAAAACCCTTTTAATCTTTAAAGTATAACTGTCATATTTATTTATTTATTTTTTGAGTATTGGATTGTGGTGATTAATATCACCTTGGTGGCTCTATTTCAACTTTTCACTGTATTCAATTACCCCTTAATTCCACATTTTTGTTCCCTGTACTGCCTACTTTTACCTGTGCTTAAAATAGGGTTACTAGGCATGGTCCGTCTATCTGTTGAAGGACGGAGGACGCAGAAGCAAGCTGCGTGCAAGGTCAGATTACTGACAGGCAGGGACTGTAAGTAAATGATTAAAGCCAGGTCCTCCCCAGCAGCTGATAACAGTGCCTGGGCTGTGTGCACTTCTCCCTGTCCTTGCGCTTGGCAGACGCTCCCTCACTCAGCAGAGCTGGAGAATGCAGAGTTGAAGCAGCGCAGACCAGGGAAGGGAGATCTGCCGTCTGCTCAGTGTATAAATGAAAGCAACATGTGGTAAGAGGACCCCTTTGTGCTGCAGGAGATTAACCCTTTAGGAGGAGGGCTCTGGTTACTGACACTTTTGGGGGGCTACTGTTACTGGCTAGTGAGGGCAGGTGGGATTAGCCTCAGGGTGAGGGCAGTGTCGGCCATCTTAACTGAATAGTGAAATTGCAGTTTTAGGCAGACTGGTTGCTAAGGGCTGAATCTTATTAAATATGGGGTAAGTCAGTCTAATAGTAACTGATTCTGGAATATCATGTTATTAGTAACTACATATATGAAAATTGAAATTAGGGTCTAAGTGTTAATTATTCCTTCTATTCAAGTTGAAATTACACAAATACTGTAACATGTTTATTTGTCCTTATGATGACGCAGGTTACAAAGCGACAGTATTTGTGCTATTTATTTCAAAATTAAGTTCAAAATTACCAGTTTTTTACCATTTTACAGACAGGGGCCTACAGTGTAATTTCAAATTTACCACATACAGTAGATATACTGTACTTAGTCTTAATAAATAAATGACTTGAACCATACATTATATATCACTCCAATCCACCAGGGCCTCCACTATGTATAATATATCAACTGTGTGATTTATTTATTGAGCAAAACGTGAATTTTCAGGGATTGTGTTTTGAGGCGCTGTTTGTCACACACAGCTAAATGATGTATTCTTATTAGTCCCACTCAATTACCAAGTCATCCCTCTGTGCACTGCGTATTTGTTAATGATAGAGGCTCAGCACTGCAGCTACAATACCTGTGATTTTAGTGATTCATAGCCGCACACTAAAACAGTGAAAATGATAAATTGAGGGCTGTTGATTAAATGCTGCTAACAGTATGCCTCTTATGTATTTGTCGCAGTCAGAAGTTAAAGAAACAGTATTTCTGAAATTATTTTACATATATAATTGAGCAGAATGTTTTTAAGCTATTGAAAGAAAGAAATGCCTTGAAAGGCTGTTTTATATTATTAATGTTGAAATTTCAAGAAAATTATTGCTAAAACCCCTCTGTTTTTGATTATGATACAAGAATAGATAACACATTTATTTTTACAGTATTTACCAAAAAACTCCTTTAACCCCTTGGATACCGGATTTTTTTTTTTTTTTTTGCGTTTTCTTCCATGTTTTCCCAGAGCCACAGGAGGGCTTGTCTTTTTTTTTAGCAAAATAAGTCATCAATGCCAACATTTAATATGGCATATAATGTAGTGGGAAATGGGAAAATAAATCCAAATGGGGTGGAATTGGAAAATAAATGGATTTATGCCACAGTTTTATGGGTTTTGTCCCTAAGGAGTTCTTTATGTGGAAAAACTGACCTGTGCACCTCATTCTCTGGGTCAATATGATTACAATGATACCACATATGTGTAGCTTTTTTTGTGTTTTAATAGCGAAAAAATAATAAAAACTTTGAAAAAAAAGTTTTTTTACATCACTATATTCTAACCCCCATGACATTTTTATAGTTATGTCTACTGAGCTGTGTGGAGACTCATTTTTTACAGGACGAGCTGTAGTTTTTATTGATACCATTTTAGAGTGACTTTCTGATCACATTTTAAATAATTTTTTGGGGTAAGAGAAGCAATCAAAAAAATGGCGAATGGGCATTGAAAGTGATACTTTTTTCAATAACGCAATTCCCTGTATGGGATAAATATTTTAAAATTTTAATCGTACGGGCATTTTTGGACACAGCGATGCCCATGATCGTTATATTTTTAATTGTTTATATGTTTATTTTTTTATTATAGGGAAAGGGGGGCGATTATTTTTTTTTTCATTTTTTTCATTTTTTTACATTTTCTTTTACTTTTTTTTACTTTTTTATAGCCCCTCTAGGAGGCTACAATATGCAGTACTTATTACAGCTTATACTGTATTACCAACATAGAAACTGCAGCTCGAATACGCTGAGTCTCTCTTTTAGAATTAATGACCAGCATCTCCATTCGCCGAGCGGATGTGCAGGTCTTAACCCAGAAGCGCGGAATTCCAGGTTTTTCACTATTTAAATGCCATGGTCACACTTGACCATGGCATCTAAAGGCTTAAATGACTGCGATCTGCATTATTGCTGGCTGCAGACATTAGCCGTGGGCATCTGCTGTTTGAGGCAGAATGGCAGTGGGTGCAATGTTTAAAGAACCTACCAACGCCGTAAATATACTTCAATGGGGCTGAGCTGTGTCCAGACCATGTGACATAGTTGTGACATCACTGGCCTGTGAGAAGCAGCAAGATGGCCTAGGCATTATTGCAAGTGCAGCTCCCTTCTTAAACAGCTGCTTGGTTGGAGTCTCTGGTGTCGGACCCCTGCGATCAGATGCTGATGACCTATCCACAGGATAGATCATTAGTAAGAAAAAGTTATAGAACAATTTTTAGGGTGAATATCAACCCAAGGCGTTGTCTAACTTTTTGGACATTTTTAACAATCAATAGAAGCATGCTTTATCTATTGAAAAAAAATCATACCTGCTCTACTCTGCTGTATTCCATATCCCTGGCTCCCTTCAGTGGTCTTCCAGTCCACGTCCTGTAAACTTCCTAACAGTCAGGTTCATGCACTCTGCTGCAGCCAGTGATTTGTTCCCAAGTGTCATGTGACCCAGTAGTGATGTGCCACTAGGGAAATATCACCGCTTTGCATCTGTGCTGATCAGGAAGTCAGAGGCGGTACTACGTACGTACATGGCTCCATCCATTGTGTAGTGGATGGAGCTTGTACCTGTAGCACTGATCCCACTGAAATGAACAGACTGCCACAGATCAGATATTAATGGTTGATCCTGAGGATCAGGCCATCAATATTAAAATCCTGGAATACCCCATAAAATAAATCATCAGAAAATGGCCTACTGTTTAAATCACATTTTTAAAAGGAATGTATTTTCAGAAAATTATCTTTTATTTTAATCATGTTTTTATGTTTAATATATTTTAAAGAATTTTCCATGTTAATATTTATAGTTAAACAAAAACCATAAAATCTTTCAGTTTTCACACTGGCCAGCAAGCCTAATAATAGGTGTTACTTCTTGGTCTGAACAGATCACCTTTCTGCAGTTATCTTATTATCATCACAGGCAAGAATACAGTGACAGATATCACCATTTTTATAGATACAACAGGATCCACAATTCACAATAGGTGAAGGTCACTACTCCCTCCTGACTTCTACACAGGTCACAGAGCATGCCTAGAAAACTCTCCCACAGTCAATGGGGTCTCCTCCTGACCAGTGTGTCTATGGCCCATGTGCTTGCTTTAAAGCAAATCTATATGGCTAACCCCATATTCATGTTCAGGAAACCGAATAACAAAATCTACAATCACAAAATAAAAACTGATTAGAAAAAAAGGATGTGTGTTGCTACCTGGTTTTAGCTGGTATAACTTGCATTTCATTCATTTAAATTACGGCTCATTCTGGGCTTTGAAGTCAAGGAGGTGGTCCTATCAGTGATTGACAGCTCTGTGTACACAGTGATAAAGGGAAGACTGTCAATCACTGATAGGACCACCTCCTTCACTACAAAGGCCAGAATAGGGCGGGTTTAAATAAATAAAAAACAAGTTATACTGAACCTTGTCACATAAAACTATATATCTGCTCAACTCCTCCTGCTCTATAACATGCTTTAGCAGAATACTTTGCCTTTTCATGGTGACAGTATAACCTGCATATCATTAATTTAAATTCCTGCTCATTTGGGGCTTGGAAGTCAAGGAGGCCTTCCTATTAGAGATTGACAGCTATCTCTATATACAAAGTCATAGAGTGAAGACTGTCAATCACTGATAGAACCACCCATGGCCGGGAAAAGGTATTTTGGTGCCCTAGGCAGTTAAAGCAAATTGCACCCCCCACCCCACCCCTCACCCCAATACACACATAGGCCCTGATTTATTATTGCCACGATACCTGTTTTGGTACAGAAGCATCGCAAATCTACTGTATTTGTGACTTTCCAATGCATTTGTCACTTTTCGTGATGTGCATTTTTTGCCTCTCTCCCCAGGTCTGTGGAAAGGGATCATGGTGACAGCTTAGTCACATGTGAACCTTGCATAAAACAGCTACATGAGAGTTTTGAAAATCTTCAGGGGTGCAGACAGCTTATAACTAGAGTTGAGCGAACACCTGGATGTTCGGGTTCGAGAAGTTCGGCCGAACTTCCCGGAAATGTTCGGGTTCGGGATCCGAACCCGATCCGAACTTCGTTCCGAACCCCATTGAAGTCAATGGGGACCCGAACTTTTGGGCACTAAAAAGGCTGTAAAACAGCCCAGGAAAGAGCTAGAGGGCTGCAAAAGGCAGCAACATGTAGGTAAATCCCCTGCAAACAAATGTGGATAGGGAAATGAATTAAAATAAAAATAAAAAAAATAAAAATGAACCAATATCAATTGGACAGAGGTCCCATAGCAGAGAATCTGGCTTCACGTCAGCAGAGAATCAGTCTCTTCATGCCATAGCAAAGAATCTGGCTTCATGTCAGCAGAGAATCAGTCTCTTCATGCCATAGCAGAGAATCTGGCTTCATTTCAGCGCAGAATCAGTCTTCATGTCATAGCAGAGAATCAGGCTTCACGTCACCCACCACTGGAACAGGCCACTGTCACACATTTAGGCCCCGGCACCCAGACAGAGGAGAGCGGTCCCGTTACAGAGAATCTGGCCTTATGTCAGCGCAGAATCTGTCTTCATGTCATAGCAGAGAATCAGGCTTCACGTCACCCACCACTGGAACAGGCCACTGTCACACATTTAGGCCCAGGCACCCAGGCAGAGGAGAGAGGTCCCGTAACAGAGAATCTGGCCTTATGTCAGCGCAGAATCTGTCTTCATGTCATAGCAGAGAATCAGGCTTCACGTCACCCACCACTGGAACAGGCCACTGTCACACATTTAGGCCCAGGCACCCAGGCAGAGGAGAGAGGTCCCGTAACAGAGAATCTGGCCTTATGTTAGCGCAGAATCTGTATTCATGTCATAGCAGAGAATCAGGCTTTACGTCACCCACCACTGGAACAGGCCACTGTCACACATTTAGGCCCAGGCACCCAGGCAGAGGAGAGAGGTCCCGTAACAGAGAATCTGGCCTTATGTCAGCGCAGAATCTGTATTCATGTCATAGCAGAGAATCAGGCTTCACGTCACCCACCACTGGAACAGGCCACTGTCACACATTTAGGCCCAGGCACCCAGGCAGAGGAGAGAGGTCCCGTAACAGAGAATCTGGCCTTATGTCAGCGCAGAATCTGTCTTCATGTCATAGCAGAGAATCAGGCTTCACGTCACCCACCACTGGAACAGGCCACTGTCACACATTTAGGCACAGGCACCCAGGCAGAGGAGAGAGGTCCCGTAACAGAGAATCTGGCCTTATGTCAGCGCAGAATCTGTATTCATGTCATAGCAGAGAATCAGGCTTCACGTCACCCACCACTGGAACAGGCCACTGTCACACATTTAGGCCCCGGCACCCAGACAGAGGAGAGCGGTCCCGTAACAGAGAATCTGGCCTTATGTCAGCGCAGAATCTGTCTTCATGTCATAGCAGAGAATCAGGCTTCACGTCACCCACCACTGGAACAGGCCACTGTCACACATTTAGGCCCAGGCACCCAGGCAGAGGAGAGAGGTCCCGTAACAGAGAATCTGGCCTTATGTCAGCGCAGAATCTGTATTCATGTCATAGCAGAGAATCAGGCTTCACGTCACCCACCACTGGAACAGGCCACTATCACACATTTAGGCCCAGGCACCCAGGCAGAGGAGAGAGGTCCCGTAACAGAGAATCTGGCCTTATGTCAGCACAGAATCTGTATTCATGTCATAGCAGAGAATCAGGCTTCACGTCACCCACCACTGGAACAGGCCACTGTCACACATTTAGGCCCCGGCACCCAGACAGAGGAGAGCGGTCCCGTAACAGAGAATCTGGCCTTATGTCAGCGCAGAATCTGTCTTCATGTCATAGCAGAGAATCAGGCTTCACGTCACCCACCACTGGAACAGGCCACTGTCACACATTTAGGCCCAGGCACCCAGGCAGAGGAAAGAGGTCCCGTAACAGAGAATCTGGCCTTATGTCAGCGCAGAATCTGTATTCATGTCATAGCAGAGAATCAGGCTTTACGTCACCCACCACTGGAACAGGCCACTGTCACACATTTAGGCCCAGGCACCCAGGCAGAGGAGAGAGGTCCCGTAACAGAGAATCTGGCCTTATGTCAGCGCAGAATCTGTATTCATGTCATAGCAGAGAATCAGGCTTCACGTCACCCACCACTGGAACAGGCCACTGTCACACATTTAGGCCCCGGCACCCAGACAGAGGAGAGGTTCATTCAACTTTGGGTTGCCCCGCAATATAATGGTAAAATGAAATTAAAAATAGTATTGAATGAGGAAGTGCCCTGGAGTAGAATAATATATTGTTAAGGGGAGGTAGTTAATATCTAATCTGCACAAGTGATGGACAGGTCCTGTGGGATCCATGCCTGGTTCATTTTTATGAACGTCAGCTTGTCCACATTGGCTGTAGACAGGCGGCTGCGTTTGTCTGTAATGACGCCCCCTGCCGTGCTGAATACACGTTCAGACAAAACGCTGGCCGCCGGGCAGGCCAGCACCTCCAAGGCATAAAAGGCTAGCTCTGGCCACGTGGACAATTTGGAGACCCAGAAGTTGAATGGGGCCGAACCATCAGTCAGTACGTGGAGGGGTGTGCACAGGTACTGTTCCACCATGTTAGTGAAATGTTGCCTCCTGCTAACACGTTCCGTATCAGGTGGTGGTGCAGTTAGCTGTGGCGTGGTGACAAAACTTTTCCACATCTCTGCCATGCTAACCCTGCCCTCAGAGGAGCTGGCCATGACACAGCTGCGTTGGCGACCTCTTGCTCCTCCTCTGCCTTCGCCTTGGGCTTCCACTGGTTCCCCTGTGACATTTGGGAATAATCTCAGTAGCGCGTCTACCAACGTGCGCTTGTACTCGCGCATCTTCCTATCACGCTCCAGTGTAGGAAGTAAGGTGGGCACATTGTCTTTGTACCGGGGATCCAGCAGGGTGGCAACCCAGTAGTCCGCACACGTTAAAATGTGGGCAACTCTGCTGTCGTTGCGCAGGCACTGCAGCATGTAGTCGCTCATGTGTGCCAGGCTGCCCAGAGGTAAGGACAAGCTGTCCTCTGTGGGAGGCGTATCGTCATCGTCCTGTGTTTCCCCCCAGCCATGCACCAGTGATGTGCCCGAGCTGCTTTGGGTGCCACCCCGCTGTGAACATGCTTCATCCTGATCCTCCTCCACCTCCTCCTCATCCTCGTCCTCCTCGTCCTCCAGTAGTGGGCCCTGTCTGGCCACATTTGTACCTGGCCTCTGGTGTTGCAAAAAACCTCCCTTCTGAGTCACTTTGAAGAGACTGGCCTGAAAGTGCTAAAAATGACCCCTCTTCCTCCTCGGCCACCTCCTCTTCCATCATCGCCCTAAGTGTTTTCTCAAGGAGACATAGAAGTGGTATTGTAACGCTGATAACGGCGTCATCGCCACTGGCCATGTTGGTGGAGTACTCGAAACAGCGCAACAGCACACAGGTCTCGCATGGAGGCCCAGTCATTGGTGGTGAAGTGGTCTGATCCGCAGTGCGACTGACCCGTGCGTGCTGCAGCTGAAACTCCACTATGGCCTGCTGCTGCTCGCACAGTCTGTCCAGCATATGCAAGGTGGAGTTCCACCTGGTGGGCACGTCGCATATGAGGCGGTGAGCGGGAAGGCCGAAGTTACGCTGTAGCGCAGACAGGCGAGCAGCGGCAGGGTGTGAACGCCGGAAGCGCGAACAGACGGCCCGCACTTTATGCAGCAGCTCTGACATGTCGGGGTAGTTGCGAATGAACTTCTGCACCACCAAATTCAGCACATGCGCCAGGCAAGGGATGTGCGTCAAACCGGCTAGTCCCAGAGCTGCAACGAGATTTCGCCCATTATCGCACACCACCAGGCCGGGCTTGAGGCTCACCGGCAGCAAACCACTCGTCGGTCTGTTGTTCTATACCCCGCCACAACTCCTGTGCGGTGTGGGGCCTGTCCCCCAAACATATGAGTTTCAGAATGGCCTGCTGACGTTTACCCCGTGCTGTGCTGAAGTTGGTGTTGAAGGTGTGTGGCTGACTGGATGAGCAGGTGGAAGAAGAGGAGGAGGAAGCTGAGTAGGAGGAGGAGGAGACAGGAGGCAAAGAATGTTGCCCTGCGATCCTTGGCGGCGGAAGGACGTGCGCCAAACAGCTCTCCGCCTGGGGCCCAGCCGCCACTACATTTACCCAGTGTGCAGTTAGGGAGATATAGCGTCCCTGGCCGTGCTTACTGGTCCACGTATCTGTGGTTAGGTGGACCTTGCCACAGATGGCGTTGCGCAGTGCACACTTGATTTTATCGGACACTTGTTTGTGCAGGGAAGGCACGGCTCTCTTGGAGAAGCAGTGGCGGCTGGGAACAACATACTGTGGGACAGCAAGTGACATGAGCTGTTTGAAGCTGTGTGTGTCCACCAGCCTAAATGACAGCATTTCATAGGCCAGTAGTTTAGAAATGCTGGCATTCAGGGCCAGGGATCGAGGGTGGCTAGGTGGGAATTTACGCTTTCTCTCAAATGTTTGTGAGATGGAGAGCTGAACGCTGCCGTGTGACATGGTTGAGATGCTTGGTGACGCAGGTGGGGGTGTTGGTGGTACATCCCATGTTTGCTGGGCGGCAGGTGCCAACGTTCCTCCAGAGGCAGAGGAAGAGGCCGAGGCGGCGGCAGCAGAAGCAGAAGAGGCCGAGGCGGCAGCAGCAGAAGAGGTAGCAGGGGGAGCCTGAGTGACTTCCTTGTTTTTAAGGTGTTTACTCCACTGCAGTTCATGCTTTGCATGCAGGTGCCTGGTCATGCAGGTTGTGCTAAGGTTCAGAACGTTAATGACTCGCTTCAGGCTCTGATGGCACAGCGTGCAAACCACTCGGGTCTTGTCGTCAGCACATTGTTTGAAGAAGTGCCATGCCAGGGAACTCCTTAAAGCTGCCTTTGGGGTGCTCGGTCCTAGATGGCGGCGGTCAGTAGCAGGCGGAGTCTCTTGGCGGCGGGTGTTCTGATTTTGCCCACTGCTCCCTCTTTTGCTACGCTGTTGGCTCGGTCTCACCACTGCCTCTTCCTCCGAACTGTGAAAGTCAGTGGCACGATCGTCTTCCACCCAGTCTTGATCCCTGACCTCCTGTTCAGTCTGCACACTGCAGAAAGACGCAGCAGTTGGCACCTGTGTTTCGTCATCATCAGAGACGTGCTGAGGTGGTATTCCCATGTCCTCATCATCAGGAAAAATAAGTGGTTGTGCGTTAGTGCATTCTATCTCTTCCACCCCTGGGGAAGGGCTAGGTGGATGCCCTTGGGAAACCCTGGCAGCAGAGTCTTCAAACAGCATAAGAGACTGCTGCATAACTTGAGGCTCAGACAGTTTCCCTGATATGCATGGGGGTGATGTGACAGACCGATGGGCTTGGTTTGCATGCGCCATCTGTGCGCTTTCTGCAGAAGACTGGGTGGGAGATAATGTGAACGTGCTGGATCCACTGTCGGCCACCCAATTGACTAATGCCTGTACCTGCTCAGGCCTTACCATCCTTAGAACGGCATTGGGCCCCACCAAATATCGCTGTAAATTCTGCTGGCTACTGGGACCTGAGGTAGTTGGTTCACTAGGACGTGTGGCTGTGGCAGAACGGCCACGTCCTCTCCCAGCACCAGAGGGTCCACTAACACCACCACGACCATGTCCACGTCCGCGTCCCTTATTAGATGTTTTCCTCATTGTTCCCGTTCACCACAATTTTGAGAATGGCAAATTTGGGTATGCTTTTTCAACCCAGAACAAAAAGTCTGCTTTGACGGTCACTACAAATAACTTGACCAGCTAAAACTGTGCAGATTTGGTTGAATAGAGATGTGAGACCTGTTTTTTTTTGCACTGTGTGACAGTTATAGGTTTAATCACAGAATGACACTTCTATCAGCACGCTAGCGTGTGTCTTAGGTTTTTCTGAATGACACTATCAATAACTTCAATGTAAGATTTTCTTTTTGGGATAGATTTCAAGTAGGCCTGAAATACCACAAACTAGTTATTTTCAGAATGGCAAATTTAGGAATGCTTTTTCAACCCAGAACAAAAAGTCTGCTTTGACGGTCACTACAAATAACTTGACCAGCTAAAACTGTGCAGATTTGGTTGAATAGAGATGTGAGACCTGTTTTTTTTTGCACTGTGTGACAGTTATAGGTTTAATCACAGAATGACACTTCTATCAGCACGCTAGCGTGTGTCTTAGGTTTTTCTGAATGACACTATCAATAACTTCAATGTAAGATTTTCTTTTTGGGATAGATTTCAAGTAGGCCTCAAATACCACAAACTAGTTATTTTCAGAATGACAAATTTGGGAATGCTTTTTCAACCCAGAACAAAAAGTCTGCTTTTACGGTCACTACAAATAACTTGACCAGCTAAAACTGTGCAGATTTGGTTGAATAGAAATGTCAGGTCTATTTTTTAGGCGCTGGGTGACAGGCTCAACTTGCCCCTGATGTAATATATGGCCAAAAAATAACCACACTGTTGATGGTTAAATGCACTTGGGTGACACAGGCTCAGCCTGCAGCTGATGTAGTATATGGCCAAAAAATAATCAGACTGTTGATGGTTAAATGCACTTGGGTGAAACAGGCTCAGCCTGCAGCTGATGTAGTATATGGCCAAAAAATAACCAGACTGTTGATGGTTAAATGCACTTCGGTGACACAGGCTCAGCCTGCAGCTGATGTAGGATATAACACAAAATAACCACACTATCGATGGTTAAATACACTTGGTGATAGCTCGTGCTGGCCACCACAAGTCACAAAATGGCCGCCGATCACCCCAGAAAAAAAGTGATCTAAACGCTCTGGGCAGCCTCAAAAAAGTGAGCAAGTCAATAATAGCACTTCAATGATCCACAGCTGCAGATCGATCACAGAATGAAGTCTTTTGGAGGAGTTAATCTGCCTAATCTCGCCCTAACGTCGCAGCTGCAACCTCTCCCTATGCTTGAATCAGCAGAGTGACGTGCAGCGCTACGTGACCCAAGCTTATATAGAGGCTGGGTCACATGCTGCACTGGCCAATCACAGCCATGCCAATAGTAGGCAAGGCTGTGATGGCCTCTTGGGGCAAGTAGTATGACGCTTGTTGATTGGCTGCTTTGCAGCCTTTCAAAAAGCGCCAAGAAAGCGCCGAACACCGAACCCGAACCCAGACTTTTACGAAAATGTTCGGGTTCGGGTCCGTGTCACGGACACCCCAAAATTCGGTACGAACCCGAACTATACAGTTCGGGTTCGCTCATCCCTACTTATAACACAAAGAAAAAACTTCACTCTGTACCAGTGCTGTGGATTGTACCCTTAGAGCTTCCAATCCCAATCGGACCAGAAGTGATGATGTGACATCCATCGTTCACATGATCACTAAGCCAATCACTGGCCTCAATGGTCATGTACCATTCACATGTTACTATAGAGGCCAGTGATTGGCTGAGCTGCCACATAAATGACAGATGTGATGTCATCATGCCCAATCCAACAGGGACCAGATCTGCAATGCTGGAATGGAGGGATCTTTATTAGGTAAGTGTATAAGGGTGTTTTTAAGTATGATTTTTTCTGTCGCCTTTAATTCTGTCTCTATTATATCATTTTTAATATTTTGTATAACAAAGTTTCCCTTGTAATGTAGTGTGTTAGAGAAGTACCCATCCCCCATTTTGCTAATAAGACCACTATCACGGAACAGAGGATGTGAACCCACTGTGTCACTGACTAGCAATACTCCAGAGGGGCGTGACTAAGCAACTACCCGGATTTCACTAGAGCCTCAGATGGTGACGATAGGCTTGACCGTCGGTAGTTGCCAGGGGCTACTCTAAAGCGTAAACCAGTTAGTGACAGCTGGTCCAGGCAGACCAGGAGGTACCTGCGAAGGTACTGACAGTACAGACGTAGTAAACCAGGCAGGGTCCTGACCAGGAGCAACAAGACAGGAACCGGAGGATGATGCAGAGACATAGTCAGGACGAGCAAAGGGTCAAGGTAGGTAGCACAGAAGCAAGGTCAAAAATCTGGGTTGGGAACAGGAGAGGCGATGCAAGCAGGCTGGGATAGGAGATAAACGAAGTCCAGGAACGAAGCACGAAGTCGGGAACACAAGTGGTAAGCAAGCTCTTTAGCACAAGAAATTAAGACCTTGACACTGAGGCGTCTGACTAGAGGGCTGAGCTACTAAAGTACCTGCAGGAGAGCCAGGATAGGTTAACGAGATTACCTGACACAACTCAGTCCCGCCCAGGGAGTGATGCGTACTGCCACAACCGAAGCCGAGTTCAAGCAGTGTTCAGGTTGAATGGAAGTTGTGGAGCTGAATCTTCAAAGTTAATACTAACCACACAGGCAGAACCCAAAGCTGCAGCAGAGACAGGGAAGCATAGACCACGATCACAGATGAGCACAGTGCACGGAACCGCGGCAGTAAGCAGAGGAACAGCGTTGCACAGAGGAAGCTGTTACAGTACCTACCCCTTACGCCCCTCTTGTTTAGTCCATGGTGAGACAGAAAACGCTTGATAATATCCGGAGCATGAATGTTTTCCTGCCACTCCCAGGAACTCTCTTCTGGACCAAATCCTTTCGAGTCCGAAATACTGCCTGTACCACAAGCCACACAAGAAAGGCAGCGGGAGATTAGGGAGGTTAAGAAGTGGCTCAAGAACTGGTGTAGGAAGGAGGGGCTTGGGTTCCTGGAGAACGGGGACAACTTCTCTGTCAGCTACAGGGACTATCGTAGGGATGGGCTGCACCTCAATGGGGAAGGGGCAGCTGTGTTGGGGGAAAGATGGCTAGAAGGTTGGAGGAGTGTTTAAACTAGGGACTGGGGGGGGGTAATTACTTTATAGGATGGGAAGATAGTGCATATAGAGACTGGGGGCAAGGTAGTGGGACTGGGGGAGGAATGGAAGGAGGGACTAGAGCAGTTCAGAAGGAAAGGTGTAGGGTAAAAAATATACATAAACCTCTTAATTGTATGTATACTAATGCCAGAAGCCTGACTAATGAAACTGGTGAACTGGAATTAGTGATGTGTGAGGAGGACTAGGACATAGTGGGAATAACTGAGACATGGCTGGATGATAGCTATGACTGGGCGGTTAACACTCATAGCTTTAACACAGTGTTACAGTCTGTTTACAAAAGATCGTCAAAACCGGAGGGGGGGAGGGGCTTGCCTTTATGTGAAGTCCTGTCTAAAGCCCACACTCTGGGAAGATATAAGTGAGAGTCACTGTGGGTAGAAATACATGGAGGCAAAAATAATAATAAATTACTAATAGGAGTTTATTATAAACCACCTAATATACCAGAATCCACAGAAAATCTACTACTAAACGAGATAGACGAGGCGGGAAATCATAATGAGGTGGTTATTATGGGGGACTTCAAGTACCCAGATATAGACTGGGAAACTGAAATCTGTACATCTCATAAAGGAAACAGGTTCTGTCAATAACAAAAGACAATTACCTTTCCTAACTGGTTCAGAACCCGACTAGAGGACATACTGGACTTAGTATTAACAAATAGACCTGACAGAACAACAGATGTGCAGGTTGGGGGACACCTGGGAAATAATGACCATAAAGTAATAACCTTCCAATTATCCTTCAAACCAGCATTTCTACAGGGAAGAACAAAAATACCAAACTTCAAAAAAGCTACATTTAGCCAACTAAGAGAGGCTATAGACGTAACTAACTGGGACAAAGTCCTCAAAAATAAAAATACCGCCACAAAATAGGATATTTTTAAAAGCATCCTAAAATCTAATTGTGAGAGGTATATACCTTATAGGAATAAAGGGTTAAGGGACAAGAAGAAACTAATGTGGATAAATAAAACTGTAAAGAAAGCAATAAATGACAAAAAGAAAGCATTTAAATCACTAAAACAGGAGGGACCCAGGAAGCACTGAATAACTATAAGGAAAAAATAGAATGTGTAAAAAACAAATAAAAGCCGCCAAACTAGAGATCGAGAGATTAATTGCCAAAGAAAGCAAAACTAACCCTAAAATGTTCTTTAATTATATAGATGGTAAAAAGTATAAATCTGAAGGTGTCTGCCCTCTACAGAGCACTGAGGGGGGAGTTGCAGAGAGCAACAAGGAGAAAGCAAAGATTTTAAATATTTTTTTCTTCACTGTATTCACTGAGGAAAATAAACTGTCAGATGAAATGCAGAATGTAAAAGTAAATTCCCCATTAAAAGTGCCCTGTCTGACCCAGGAAGAAGTACAACAGCGACTTAACCTCCTCAGGACCGCCGTACGCAGGATTGCGTCTTTGCGGCGGCCCTGCTCTTCTGGGTGGACGCGCCGGTGCGTCCTCTCGCGATGGCCGAGATTTCCTGTGAACGCGCGCACACAGGTGCGTGCATTCACAGGATCAGACGGTAAGCGAGTGGATCTCCAGCCTGCCAGCAGCGATCGTTCGCTGGCAGGCTGGAGATGTGATTTTTTTTAACCCCTAACAGGTATATTAGACGCTGTTTTGATAACAGTGTCTAATATACCTGCTACCTGGTCCTCTGGTGGTCCCCTTTGTTTGGATGGACCACCAGAGGACACAGGTAGCTCAGTAATATGTTGCACCAAGCACCACTACACTACACCCCCCCCTGTCACTTATTAACCCCTTATTCACCCTTGATCACCCCTGATCACCCGATATAGACTCCCTGATCACCCCCCTGTCATTGATTACCCCCCTGTCATTGATCACCCCCCTGTAAAGCTCTATTCAGATGTCCGCATGATTTTTACGGATCCACTGATAGATGGATCGGATCCGCAAAACGCATACGGACGTCTGAATAGAGCCTTACAGGGGCGTGATCAATGACTGTGGTGATCACCCCATATAGACTCCCTCATCACCCCCCTGTCATTGATTACCCCCCTGTCATTGATCACCCCCCTGTAAAGCTCCATTCAGATGTCCGCATGATTTTTACGGATCCACTGATAGATGGATCGGATCCGCAAAACGCATACGGACGTCTGAATGGAGCCTTACAGGGGCGTGATCAATGACTGTGGTGATCACCCCATATAGACTCCCTCATCACCCCCCTGTCATTGATTACCCCCCTGTCATTGATCACCCCCCTGTAAAGCTCCATTCAGACGTCCGCATGATTTTTACGGATCCACTGATAGATGGATCGGATCCGCAAAACGCATACGGACGTCTGAATGGAGCCTTACAGGGGCGTGATCAATGACTGTGGTGATCACCCCATATAGACTCCCTGATCACCCCCCTGTCATTGATCACCCCCCTGTAAAGCTCCATTCAGACGTCCGCATGATTTTTACGGATCCACTGATAGATGGATCGGATCCGCAAAACACATACGGACGTCTGAATGGAGCCTTACAGGGGCGTGATCAATGACTGTGGTGATCACCCCATATAGACTCCCTCATCACCCCCCTGTCATTGATTACCCCCCTGTCATTGATCACCCCCTGTAAAGCTCCATTCAGACGTCCGCATGATTTTTACGGATCCACTGATAGATGGATCGGATCCGCAAAACGCATACGGACGTCTGAATGGAGCCTTACAGGGGCGTGATCAATGACTGTGGTGATCACCCCATATAGACTCCCTCATCACCCCCCTGTCATTGATTACCCCCCTGTCATTGATCACCCCCCTGTAAAGCTCCATTCAGACGTCCGCATGATTTTTACGGATCCACTGATAGATGGATCGGATCCGCAAAACGCATACGGACGTCTGAATGGAGCCTTACAGGGGCGTGATCAATGACTGTGGTGATCACCCCATATAGACTCCCTGATCACCCCCCTGTCATTGATCACCCCCCTGTAAAGCTCCATTCAGACGTCCGCATGATTTTTACGGATCCACTGATAGATGGATCGGATCCGCAAAACACATACGGACATCTGAATGGAGCCTTACAGGGGCGTGATCAATGACTGTGGTGATCACCCCATATAGACTCCCTGATCACCCCCCTGTCATTGATCACCCCCCTGTAAAGCTCCATTCAGACGTCCGCATGATTTTTACGGATCCACTGATAGATGGATAGGATCCGCAAAACACATACGGACGTCTGAATGGAGCCTTACAGGGGCGTGATCAATGACTGTGGTGATCACCCCATATAGACTCGCTGATCACCCCCCTGTCATTGATTACCCCCCTGTCATTGATCACCCCCCTGTAAAGCTCCATTCAGATGTCCGCATGATTTTTACGGATCCACTGATAGATGGATCGGATCCGCAAAACGCATACGGACGTCTGAATGGAGCCTTACAGGGGCGTGATCAATGACTGTGGTGATGACCCCATATAGACTCCCTGATCACCCCCCTGTCATTGATCACTCCCCTGTCAGGCTGCATTCAGATGTCCGTATGATTTTTACGGATCCACGGATACATGGATCGGATCCGCAAAACACATACGGACATCTGAATGGAGCCTTACAGGGGGGTGATCAATGACAGGGGGGTGATCACCCCATATAGACTCTCTGATCACCCCCGTGTCATTGATCACCCCCCTGTCATTGATCACCCCCCTGTGATTGATCACCCCCCTGTAAGGCTCCATTCAGACATTTTTTTGGCCCAAGTTAGCGGAAATTATTTTATTTTTTTCTTACAAAGTCTCATATTCCAGTAACTTGTGTCAAAAAATAAAATCTCACATGAACTCACCATACCCCTCACGGAATCCAAATGCGTAAAATTTTTTAGACATTTATATTCCAGACTTCTTCTCACGCTTTAGGTCCCCTAGAATGCCAGGGCAGTATAAATACCCCACATGTGACCCCATTTCGGAAAGAAGACACCCCAAGGTATTCCGTGAGGGGCATATTGAGTCCATTAAAGATTGAAATTTTTGTCCCAAGTTAGCGGAAAGGGAGACTTTGTGAGATTAAAAAAAAAAAAATCAATTTCTGCTAACTTGTGCCAAAAAAAATACATTTCTATGAACTCGCCATGCCCCTCATTGAATACCTTGGGGTGTCTTCTTTCCAAAATGGGGTCACATGTGGGGTATTTATACTGCCCTGGCATTCTAGGGGTCCTAAAGCGTGAGAAGAAGTCTGGGATCCAAATATCTAAAAATGCCCTCATAAAATGAATGTGGGCCCCTTTGCGCATCTAGGCTGCAAAAAAGTGTCACACATGTGGTATCGCCGTACTCAGGAGAAGTTGGGCAATGTGTTTTGGGGTGTCATTTTACATATACCCATGCTGGGTGAGATAAATATCTTGGTCAAATGCCAACTTTGTATAAAAAAAAGGGAAAAGTTGTCTTTTGCCGAAATATTTCTCTCACCCAGCATGAGTATATGTAAAAAGACACCCCAAAACACATTGCCCAACTTCTCCTGAATACGGCGATACCACATGTGTGACACTTTTTTGCAGCCTAGGTGGGCAAAGGGGCCCACATTCCAAAGAGCACCTTTAGGATTTCACAGGTCATTTACCTACTTACCACACATTAGGGCCCCTGGAAAATGCTAGGGCAGTATAACTACCCCACAAGTGACCCCATTTTGGAAAGAAGACACCCCAAGGTATTCCGTGAGGGGCATGGCGAGTTCCTAGAATTTTACATTTTTTGTCACAAGTTAGCGGAAAATGATGATTTTTTTTATTTTTATTTTTTTCACTTACAAAGTCTCATATTCCACTAACTTGTGACAAAAAATAAAAACTTCCATGAACTCACTATGCCCATCAGCGAATACCTTGGGGTGTCTTCTTTCCAAAATGGGGTCACTTGTGGGGTAGTTATACTGCCCTGGCATTCTAGGGGCCCAAATGTGTGGTAAGGAGTTTGAAATCAAATTCTGTAAAAAATGACCAGTGAAATCCGAAAGGTGCTCTTTGGAATATGGGCCCCTTTGCCCACCTAGGCTGCAAAAAAGTGTCACACATGTGGTATCTCCGTATTCAGGAGAAGTTGGGGAATGTGTTTTGGGGTGTCATTTTACATATACCCATGCTGGGTGAGAGAAATATATTGGCAAAAGACAACTTTTCCCATTTTTTTTATACAAAGTTGGCATTTGACCAAGATATTTATCTCACCCAGCATGGGTATATGTAAAATGACACCCCAAAACACATTCCCCAACTTCTCCTGAATACGGAGATACCACATGTGTGACACTTTTTTGCAGCCTAGGTGGGCAAAGGGGCCCAAATTCCAAAGAGCACCTTTCGGATTTCACCGGCCATTTATTACAGAATTTGATTTCAAACTCCTTACCACACATTTGGGTCCCTAGAATGCCAGGGCAGTATAACTACCCCACAAGTGACCCTATTTTGGAAAGAAGACACCCCAAGGTATTAGCTGATGGGCATAGTGAGTTCATGGAAGTTTTTATTTTTTGTCACAAGTTAGTGGAATATGAGACTTTGTAAGAAAAAAAAAATCAAAAAAAAAAAATCATCATTTTCCGCTAACTTGTGACAAAAAATAAAAAGTTCTATGAACTCACTATGCCCATCAGCGAATACCTTAGGGTGTCTACTTTCCGAAATGGGGTCATTTGTGGGGTGTTTGTACTGTCTGGCCATTGTAGAACCTCAGGAAACATGACAGGTGCTCAGAAAGTCAGAGCTGCTTCAAAAAGCGGAAATTCACATTTTTGTACCATAGTTTGTAAACGCTATAACTTTTACCCAAACCATTTTTTTTTACCCAAACCATTTTTTTTTTATCAAAGACATGTAGAACAATAAATTTAGAGCAATATTTATATATGGATCTTGTTTTTTTTGCAAAATTTTACAACTGAAAGTGAAAAATGTCATTTTTTTGCAAAAAAATCGTTAAATTTCGATTAATAACAAAAAAAGTAAAAATGTCAGCAGCAATGAAATACCACCAAATGAAAGCTCTATTAGTGAGAAGAAAAGAAGGTAAAATTCATTTGGGTGGTAAGTTGCATGACCGAGCAATAAACGGTGAAAGTAGTGTAGGTCAGAAGTGTTAAAAGTGGCCTGGTCTTTCAGGGTGTTTAAGCACTGGGGGCTGAGGTGGTTAAAAAGATTCAAATAGACAAATCGCCAGGGCCAGATGGCATACACCCCCGTATCCTAAGGGAATTAAGTAATGTCATAGCCAGACTCTTATTTCTGATATTTACTGACTCTATACTGACAGGGAGTGTTCCACAGGATTTGCGCATAGCAAATGTGGTGCCAATATTCAAAAAGGGTGCAAAAACAGCGCCTGGAAACTATAGGCCTGTAACTTTAACATCTGTTGTGGCTAAACTGTTTGAAGGTTTTCTAAGAGATGCTATCTTGGAGGATCTCAATGAAAATAATCAAATACACCATATCAGCATGGCTTCATGAGGGATCGGTCATATCAAACTAATTTAATCAGTTTCTATGAGGAGGTAAGTTCTAGACTTGACAGCGGTGAATCACTGGATGTCGTATATCTGGACTTCTCCAAAGCATTTGACACTGTTCCACAAAAAAGGTTAGTATATAAAATGAAAATGCTCAGACTGGGAGAAAATGTCTGTATGTGGGTAAGTAACTGGCTCAATGATAGAAAACAGATGGTGGTTATTAATGGTACACACTCAGATTGGGTCACTGTCAATAGTGGAGTACCTCAGGGATCAGTATTGGGCCCTATTCTCTTCAAAATAATTATTAATGATCTTGTAGAAGGCTTGCACAGTAAAATATAAATTTTTGCAGATGACAGTAAATTGTGTAAAGTAATTAAAACTGAAGAGGACAATATACTGCTACAGATGGATCTGGATAGATTAGAGGCTTGGGCAGAGAAGTGGCAGATGAGGTTTAACACTGACAAATGTAAGGTTATGCACATGGGAAGGAATAATGCAAATCACCCGTACATACTAAAGGGTAAAACACTCGGTAACACTGACATGGAAAAGGACCTAGGAATTTTAATAAACAGCAAACTAAGCAGTAAAAACCAGTGTCAGGCAGCTGCTGCCAAGGCCAATCAGATAATGGGTTGCATCAAAAGGGGCATAGATGCCCGTGAGGAGAACATAGTCCTACCACTTTACAAATCACTAGTCAGACCACACATGGAGTACTGTGTACAGTTCTGGGCTCCTATGAACAAGTGTAACATCCTGGAGTATGTCACTAAACTCTTTCTCCCTGCTACAACATGTCAGGTGCATATGTATTGCCATCTTGTGTAATCTAACAATGCATTTTCCATTATATGTATTTTCTATGCCTGTTTCATATATTATGCTGTAATTTCCATGTACACCAGCAGGTGGCAGCAATGTGTTTAGTTCAGTTTAGCATTGCTAGACTGGAATAGTTCATTCCAGTGTTTAGCTCCCACTCTTCTAGGAGCAGAAGTGGGCTGGTCCCATGTCCTGCAGCAAGGGAGGGAAGAAACCAGTTAGATCCAGTGTGTACCAGCCACCCCGGCTAGGGGAAGGCTGTGTTATTAGGAGCTCCCAGAAACAGGGATCCCAAGACAGAATCGAGCCTTGACTGGGGCCAAGATCACTCTTCCCAGCCTGAGCCATTAGCCTCAGCTGGTTGACAAGAAAAGCAGCCATCTCCAGCCACCAGGAAGAAGCATTCCCTGTGAGCCAAGCTGTGAGTACATATCCAGAGTCCAGGAGAAGGCAAATCCCTTCTCAGCTAGTCAGGCCCATATCAAGCAGAAGACAGACAGAGCAGAAGATAAATACCTGCCAGATTCTCCAGGCATATAGTATAGGAGCAGAAGATGCATTAACCCCTGCCATACATTGCCAATACCTGCTGGGACCTAAAGACTATTGCTGTATCTTGTATGGATTCAAAGCTGCATTAAGTAAAGACAAGTTGGATTATATCACCAGTCTGGATCTCATTTACTATTTCCCAAGTTCTTCAGTTGCTCCTATTAACAACACTCATTTTATTGCATGTGAGCCAGGATCCAGGAGTCCAGCCGTACCATAGTAGGAGACACCGTTGACATTATACAGAGACATTATCCCCCTCTGGCATTCCTCACCTGGTACGTGAGCTATAACATCTTAAAGGGCCCTATAGTTATACACCAAAAAAGGAAAAAAGTGCTAGCACACAATAATATTATATATAAATTTTATTAGCGTCTCCATACGAGACAAAAAACTTTAAAATATACATAGAAAACAATATGATGGTGAATATGGAGCACACAAGATGACATGGAACACCACTGAGGGCTAATCCTATAATGGCAAATAAATTTCAAAATATATATAAATATATATGTACAGCATATATTATGCATATAAGCCAAACAGGATGTCAAATGCATATAATCAGGCAAGACTGAGTAGAAATGTCATACAATATACAAGAAATATAAAGTGCATAGTGCGAATATCACAAAGTATATAGATAGCTCAAGCTGAATTGTACACTACAAAGCCATAAGATAGATACCTGAGTGGTGCACCAACGACCCCAAAGTACATTTCACGCAAGCTTCTTCCCCCCGAAGGAGCATGGTAAGAGCAGTGAGACTATGGAACTCTCTGCCCGAGGAGGTGGTAATGGTGAGTACAATAAAAGAATTTCTAGAGTGTAATAATATTACAGGCTATAGCTACTAGAGATGGGTCGTTGATCCAGGGAGTTATTCTGATTGCCTGATTGGAGTGGGGAAGGAATTTTCTTCCCCTAAGGGCGGAAAATTGGCTTCTACCTCACAGGTTTTTTTTTTGCCTTCCTCTGGATCAACTTGCAGGATAACAGGCCGAACTGGATGGATGAAATGTCTTTTTTCGCTCTTATATACAGTCCTGATCAAATGTTTAAGACCACTTAAAAAAATGGCAAAAAATTATATTTAGCATGGCTGGATCTTAACAAGGTTCCAAGTAGAGCTTCAACATGCAACAAGAAGAAATTGGAGTGAGACAAAACATTTTTTGAGCATTCAATTTAATGAAAACAACGAATAAACTGAAACAGGCTGTTTTTCAGCTGATCAAAAGTTTAGGACCACACCTCCAAAAAAAAACTAAACCCCCAAAAACAGAAATCCAACTTCCAAACATGAACTCAGCTCCACAGTTATTGTTTATCACTTCAAAAATTTGTTTCGCCATGCTTGATGCAAGCGTTTCCATGAGGTGAGTGGGAACATTTCTCCAAGTGGTGAAGACGGCCGCATAAAGGCCATCTACTGTCTGGAACTGTTGTCCATTTTTGTAAACTTCCCTTGCCATCCATCCCCAAAGGTTCTCAATTGGATTTAGATCAGGGGAACACGCAGGATGGGCCAAAAGAGTGATGTTATTCTCCTAAAGGAAGTCCCTTGTCCTGCGGGCATTGTGCACTGTAGCGTTGTCCTGTTGAAAAACCCAGTCGTTACCACACAGACGAGGGCCCTCAGTCATGAGGAATGCTCTCTGCAACATCTGGACATAGCCAGCGGCCGTTTGACGCCCCTGCACTTCCTAAGGCTCCATTGTTCCACTGAAGGAAAAAGCACCCCAGACCATTATGACGCCCCCTCCACTGTGGCACGTAGAAAACATCTCAGGTAGGATCTGCTTGTCATGCCAGTATTGTTGGAAAACATTAGGACCATCAAGGTTAAATTTTTTCTCATCAGAGAAAAAAAAATTCTTCCACCTTTGAATGTCCCATGTTTGGTGCTCTCTTGCAAAGTCCAAACGAGCAGTTCTGTGGAGTTCAAGGAGACGAGGTCTTTGAAGAAGTTTTTTGTTTTTGAATCCCTTCAGTCTCAGATGCCATCTGATGGTTATGGGGCTGCAGTCAGCACCAGTAAGGGCCTTAATTTCGGTCGAGGATCGTCCAGTGTCTTTTCGGACAGCCAATTGGATCCTCCGGCTCAGTGCTCATTAAATTTTTTTGGGTCTTCCACTTGACTTTTTTGTTCCATAACACTCAGGATCATTTAAGAAATTCCAAATGACTGTCTTACTGCGTCCCACCTCAGCAACGATGGCGCACTGTGAGAGACCTTGATTATGCAGTTGAACAACCTGACCACGTTCAAAAAGGTAGTTTTTTTGCCTTTGCCATCACAACGTATGACTACCTGACAGAAAATAACAATGAATCCACATCTTTGCACAGATTTGGCCTTTTAAAGGCATGTGGTCCTAAAATTTGGATCAGCTGAAAAACAGCCTGTTTCAGTTTATTCATTGTTTTCATTAAATTGAATGCTCAAAAAATGTTTTGTCTCACTCCCATTTCTTCTTGTTGCATGTTGAAGCTCTACTTGGAACCTTGTTAAGATCCAGCCATGCTAAATATGATTTTTTGTAATTTTTTAAGTGGTCTTAAACTTTTGATCAGGACTGTACTATGTTACTATGTAGATAATAGGTCTTCCTGCCCCACTTCTTGACATCTAGGATGTCCTTGACTTCAAAGACCTCATTAGTATTTTCAGACACTGGAGTAGGAGTAGTAGGAGCCTTTGAGAAACGGTTAAGGACCACTGGTTTAAGCAAAGATACGTGGAAGGCATTGGGAATGCGCAGAGAGGGAGGCAGACGTAACTTGTACGTCACCTCGTTGATCCTCTTCAACACTTCAAAGGGTCCAAGGAATCTAGGAGCAAACTTAAAACTGGGGTGGTCTCCTTCTTCTCTTGTCCACCTTGATCTTCATGCGGATCACCGCTTTGTCGATACAGACCTTGGTGTCACTCCAAATCTTCAAAAAATCTCTAAAGGAAGAGTCTGCAGCTTGTATCCCGGAAGATGCAGGAAGAAAAAGAGGAGTACAAGGATGTTGACCATAGACGACAAAGAATGATGAGGATCTAGCAGACTCACTAGTGTGGTTGTTGTAGGAGAATTCTGCCCAAGGTAGCAGTGATACCCAGTTGTCATGTTGCATAGAAACAAAATGTGAAATATGGTTCTCCAAAATCTGATTGACCCGCTCTACTTGCCCGTTGGTGGTTTGGGGGTGATAACCGGAAGAGAAGTCCAGGTCTATTTCTAGCAGACCACAAAGGGCTCTCTAGAGCTTAGATGTGAACTGGACTTCTCGATCAGAAACAATATTCCCAGGCAAACCATGTAGTCAAAATATATTTTTTATGAACAGCTTGGCAAGTTCCAAAGCCGAGGGCAATCCAGGCAATGAACAAAGTGCGCCATCTTGGAAAAGCGGTCCACCACCAATACCCAAATCACAGTACATTCAGGTGAAGAAGCCAGATCTGTAATAAAGTCCATGGCAATGTGTTGCCATGGAACATCAGGAACAGGTAGGGGTAGCAACAGGCCTGGTGGTTTGCTCCTGGAAATTTTATTTTGAGCACAGATGGTGCAAACAGAAACATCGTCACGTATGTCTTTTGACAATGTGGGCCACCAGTAGTGGGGAGAAACTAGTTCTGTGGTCTTGCGGATCCCGGCCAATCATGACTTCAAATGAAAAAATAAAAAAGACTAATATTCTAAAAAACTAATATATAGCACTATATTCAATATAGTGCACATATTAGTTTTTTAGAATATTCGTCATTTTTTTCCATCTGAAGTCATGATTCCTCCCTGCTTAAAATACTTGTGGGCCAATGACTCATTGGCCCACAAGCAAGAAGCAGGGAGGAATCATGTGTTCAGATGGAAAAAATGACAAATATTCGTCATTAAGAATATATAGCAATATATTCTAAATATTCGCGAATTCTCGAAGTGCCGATATTCGAGATTAAAATTTGCTATTCGAATATTCACGCTCAACACTAGTATTGAGGCTCCTCCTGTTGGTCAGAAAAATCAAAAGATCAGGAAAGAGCATCCGCTTTGATATTTTTCTCAGCCGGGCGGAAGTGTAACTCAAAGTCAAAATGGGAGAAGAAAAGTGCCCACCTGGCACTTCAGACGCTGAGCTGTCTGCAGATACGTGAGATTCTTATGGTCGGTAAACATTTTTACCGGATGCTGAGCTCCCTCCAATAGATAACTCCACTCCTCCAAGGCGAGTTTTATGGCCAGGAGCTCCCTGTCCCCTATACAGTAATTCCTCTCGGTGGGAGAGAAGAGCTTGGAGGAGAATCCACAGGTGAACATCTTGCCCTTGGTATTCTTTTGTAGTAGGACCGCACCGACTCCTATGCTCAAAAATAGCTTTTTAGTAAATGATTGATACCACATATTTGTACTTCATCAGTGTTCAGAAGCATGATTGCATGGACTAGTTTTGTTGTATAACTCCCTTACTGCAGAACAGTGCCTTGAAAGTATTCGTACCCCTTGAACTTTACCAAATTTTTTCACGTTACACCCACAAAATTAAATGTATTTTATTGGTATTTTATTTGATAGGCTAACACAAAGTAGCAAATTTGCATAAAGTTTAAAGACAATAATAAATTGTTTTTAAAAAAATTCAAAATAAAAATCTGAAAAGTGGGGCTTGTTTTGTATTCAGCTACCTGTGCTTTTATACCCCTAAATAAAATCCAGTGTGACCATCTTCCTTCAGAGGTCCCCTAATTGCTAAATTATTCTGTGAAGGCCTCAGAGGTTTGCTCGTGAACATTAGTGATCAAACAGCATCATGAAAACCAAGGAACACACCAGACAGGTCAGGGATAAATTTGTAGAGAAGTGTAATGAAGGGTTAGGTCATAAAAAAATATCCCAAGCTCTGAACATCTCACGGAGCACTGTTCAGTACATCATCTGAAAATGGAAGGAGTATGGCACAACTGCAAACCTACCAAGACATGGCTGTCCACCTAAACTGTTAGCCCAGGCAACGGGAGCACTAAATAGAGAAGGAGTCAGGAGGCCAATGGTCACTCTGGAGGAGCTGCAGAGATCCACAGCTCAGGTGAAAGAATCTGTCCATAGGACAACTATTAACTGTGTACTCCACAAAACTGGCCTTTATGTAAGAAGAAAGTCATTTTTGAAAGCAAGCCATAAGACGTCAAGTTTTCAATTTGCCACAAGCCATATGAAGGACAAAGCAAACATGTGGAAGACCAAAGTTGAACTTTATGCCCCAAATGCAAAATGCTATGTTTGGAAGAAAACTAACGCTAAACTCATAATCCCCACATGGTGGTGGCAGCCTCATGCTCTGGGGATGCTTCTACAGCAGGGGTGGAGGTTCACTGTCCAGGAGGACAACGACCCTTAACCCCTTAAGGACTTAGGACGTACCGGTACGCCATGTTTGTCGAGTCCTTAAGGACCCAGGGCGTACAGGTACGTCCTAAGTTTAAAACTAGATTGCAGCGCTGCGGGCGGTGATCGGAACAGGATGTCTGCTGAAATCATTCAGCGGGCATCCTGTCACAACGCCGGGGGGTCCCGTGACCCCCCCGTGTCGGCGATCGCCGCAAACCGCAGGTCAATTCAGACCTGCAGTTTGCGGCTTTTACCTTATGCAGCAGCGGTGATCGGAGGTGCCATCGGGTCCCCATGCGGTTGTAGGGGGGACCCGATGGCATGGAAGGCAGCGCGATGCCTTCCGGTGATGAGCCTGTGAGATCCAGCCCCCTGGATCTCACAGGCCGGAAGCTGTATGATTAATACACACTGTATTACTCATACAGCCAATGCATATGACATAACCCCTCAGATGAACACCATAAAAAATAAAAACTGTGCTAACTAAACCATTTTTTGGCACCATGCATCACAAAAAGTGTAATAGCAAGCGATCAAAAAGTCATATGCACCCCAAAATAGTGCCAATAAAACCGTCATCTCATCCCAAAAACATAAAAAATTATGGCTCTCAGACTATGGAAACACTAAAACATGATTTCTTTTGCTTCAAAAATGAAATCATTGTGTAAAACTTACATAAATAAAATAAAAAGTATACATATTAGGTATAGCAGCGTCCGTAATAACTTGCTCTATAAAAATATCACATGACCTAAACCCTCAGGTCAATACCGTAAAAAAATAAAAATAAAAACGGGGGAAAAAAAAGCCATTTTTTGTCACCTTACATCACAAAAAGTGTAATAGCAAGCGATCAAAAAGTCACACGCACCCCAAAACAGTGCCAATAAAACCGTCATCTCATCCAGCAAAAATCATACCCTACCCAAGGTAATCGCCCAAAAACTGAAAATATTATGTCTCAGACTATGGAAACACTAAAACATAATTTTTTGTTTAAAAAAATAAATAATTGTGTAAAACTTGCATAAATAAATAAAAAAGTATACATATTAGGTATCACCGCATCCGTGACAACCTGGTCTATAAAAATATCACATGATCTAACCTGTCAGATGAATGTTGTAAATAACAAAAAAAAAAAAAAAGTGCCAAAACAGCTATTTCTTGTTACCTTGCCTCACAAAAAGTGTAATATAGAACAACCAAAAATCATATGTACCCTAAATTAGTACCAACAAAACTACCACCCTATCACGTAGTTTCTAAAATGGGGTCACTTTTTTGGAGTTTCTACTCTAGGGGTGCATCAGGGGGGCTTCAAATGGGACAGCAAAATCTGCCTTCCAAAAACCGTATGGCATTCCTTTCCTTCTGCGCCCTGCCGTGTGCCCGTACAGCAGTTTACGACCACATATTGGGTGTTTCTGTAAACTACAGAATCAGGGCCATAAATATTGAGTTTGGTTTGGCTGTTAACTCTTGCTTTGTAACTGGAAAAAAAAATATTAAAATGGAAAATCTGCCAAAAAAGTGAAATTTTGAAATTGTATCTCTATTTTCCATTAATTCTTGTGGAACACCTAAAGGGTTAACGATGTTTGTAAAATCAGTTTTGAATACCTTGAGGGGTGTAGTTTCTTAGATGGGGTCACTTTTATGGAGTTTTTACTCTAGGGGTGCATCAGGGGGGCTTCAAATGGGACATGGTGTAAAAAAAAACAGTCCAGCAAAACCTGCCTTCCAAAAACCGTATGGCATTCCTTTCCTTCTGCGCCCTGCCGTGTGCCTGTACAGCGGTTTACAACCACATATGGGGTGTTTCTGTAAACTACAGAATCAGGGGCATAAATATTGAGATTGATTTGGCTGTTAAACCTTGCTTTGTAACTGGAAAAAAATTATTAAAATGGAAAATCCGCCAAAAAAGTGAAATTTTTAAATTGTATCTCTATTTTCCATTAATTCTTGTGGAACACCTAAAGGGTTAACAAAGTTTGTAAAATCAGTTTTGAATACCTTGAGGGCTGTAGTTCATAGAATGGGGTCATTTTTGGGTGGTTTCTATTATGTAAGGCTCACAAAGTGACTTCAGACCTGAACTGGTCCCTAAAAATTTGGTTTTTGAAAATTTCTGAAAAATTTCAAGATTTGCTTCTAAACTTCTAAGCCTTGTAACATCCCCAAAAAATTAAATATCATTCCCAAAATGATCCAAACATGAAGAAGACATATGGGGAATGTAAAGTAATAACTATTTTTGGAGGTATTACTATGTATTATAGAAGTAGAGAAATTGAAACTTGGAAATTTGCAATTTTTAAAATTTTTTTGTAAATTTGGTATTTTTTTTATAAATAAAAATTGTGACGAAAAAACAATCTCAGAATGGCCTGGATAAGGCAAAGCGTTTTGAAGTTATCAGCACTTAAAGTTACACTGGTCAGATTTGCAAAAAAGTCCTTAAGGTGAAATAGGGCTGAGTCCTTAAGGGGTTAACATACAGCCTGGGCTACAATAGAATGGCTTAGATTTATTTATGTGTTAGAATGGCCCAAAGTCTAGACCTAAATCCCATTGAAAATCTGTGGCAATATTTGAAAATTGCTGTTCACAGACGCTCTCCATCCAATCTCACTGAGCTTGAACTATTTTGCAAAGAAGAATGGGCAAGCATTTCAGCCTCTAGATGTGCAAAGCTGGTAGAGACATACCCCAAAAAACTTGTAGCTACAATTGCAGTGAAATTTTCAATGACCTTTTGAATCCAGAGGAAAAAAGCAGTCTGGTTTGAAGCTGTTTGGGAACTGGACTTATACAAGCAGGCAAACAACGCGAGTTTGTGAGCATTCGCGTGTTTGATTTCCAGTGTGTGTTTGTATTAAGTGTGTGACTTTAGATTACGTGATTCAGGGACTTTAGAAGGGGACTACAGTAAATCAGTTTCTTATGACTGCACTGCACATTTTTTCTCTTTTCTTGCATAATCCCCATTATGAGTTCCATTATTGACAGCGCAGTCCAGTGCACATCTTGTCTAATGTATGCACTCCTGGAACAGCCGTTTGAGGGTGCATATATTTGTTCAAAATGCGAGCAAATTGCCCATTTGAAATCGCACATCGTGTATCTAACTGGGAGAATTTTAACACTAAGAAGTGTTGCCAATTTGGAAAAGAGTTTGCTGCTCACTGAGCAGGCACTCTATGGGGTAGATGCGGGGGAGGGTGGTAGCGAGGAGGCTCAGGAAAGTGAGGTAGGTAGCTTGATAACCTGGATAACTGTTAGAAAGCGGGATAGAGGGAAAAGTGCCAGGGAGGCTAGCCCTGATCTGACATACCCCAACAAGTTTGCAAGGTTGGCAGATGAGGAGGATGTCAGTTCAGGGAGAGCACTGCTGCAACCGGACACTTCCTCTGCCAGCCAGTGGAATGTCAGCTCCAGTAAGCAGGGGACCAGGAGAGCAGGGCAGGCTAGACAGGTGCTGGTAGTGGCAGACTCAATTATTAGGGGTACAGATAGGGCGATCTGTCACAAAGACCGCAATCGTAAACGGTGTGTTGTCTTCTTGGCGCTCGAGTTTGACACATTGCGGATCGAGTTGACAGAATACTGGGAGGGGCTGGAGAAGATCCAGCAGTCATGGTCCATATCGGAACCAATGACAAAGTTAGATGTAGGTGGAGCGTCCTTAAAAATGTTTTTAGAGATTTAGGTCACAAGCTTAGGGCAATGACCTCAAAGGTAGCGTTTTCCAAAATACTACCTGTATCACGAGTCACACAAGAAAGGCAGTGGGAGATTAGGGAGGTTGACAAGTGGCTCAAGAACTGATGTATGAGGGAGGGGTTTGAGTTCCTGGAGAACTGGGCTGATTTCTCTGTCGGCTACAGGCTCTATTGTAGGGATGGGCTGCCCCTCAATGGGGAAGGGGCAGCTGTTTTGGGGGAGAAGATGGCTAGAAGGTTGGAGGAGTGTTTAAACTAGTGACTGGGAGAGAGGGTAATTATGTTATAGGAGGGGAAGATAGTGGAACTGGGGGAGGAATGAATGGAGGGACTAGAACAGGAAAGGTGTAGGGTAAAAAATATACATAAACCTCTTAATTGTATGTATACTAATGCCAGAAGCCTGACTTAAAAAAACTGATGAACTGGAATTAGTGATGTGTGAGGAGGACAAGGACATAGTGGGAATAACTGAGACATGGCTGGATGATAGCTATGACTGGGCGGAGAGGAGGGGCTTGCCTTTATGTGAAGTCCTGTCTAAAGCCCACACTCCAGGAAGATATAAGTGAGGGACATGAACATGTGGAGTCACTGTGGGTAGAAATACATGGAGGAAAAAACAGTAATAAAATACTAATAGGAGTTTATTATAAGCCGCCTAATATACCAGAGTCCACAGAAAATCTACTTCTAAACTAAATAGATGAGGCGGCAGATGAGGTCATTATTAAGGGGGACTTAAACTTCCCAGATATAGATGGGAAACTGAAACCTGTACATCTCATAACCAATGGCAATTACCTTTCCCAACTGGTTCAGGACCCGACTAGAGGGACAGCCACACTGGACTTAGTAGTAACTAATAGACCTGACAGAACAACAGATGTGCAGGTTGGGGAACACCTGGGCAATAGTGACCATAAAGTAATAACCTTCCAATTGTCATTCAAAAAAGTGTTTCTTCAGGAAGGTACAAAAATACCAAACTACAAAATAGCTAAATTTGGCAAATTAAGAGAGGCCATACTAACTGGGACAAAGTCCTCAAAAATAAAAATACAGTCACAAAATTTGATATTTTTAAAAACATTCTAAAATCTATTTGTGAGAGGTACATACCTTATGGGAATAAAAGGTTAAGGAACAAGAAAAAAACTATGTGGATAAATAGAAATGTAAAGAAAGCAATAAATGACAAAAAGAAAACATTTCAATCACTAAAACAGGAGGTTAGCGAGGAAGCATTGAAAAGATATTGAAAAGGAAAAAAATAGAATATGTAAAAGACAAATAAAAGCAGCCAAACTAGAGACTGAGAGATTAATTTCTGAAGAGAGCAATACTAACCCTAAAATGTTCTTCAATTATATAAATGGTAAAAAGTATAAATCTGAAGGTATCAGCACTTTACAGAGTAATGAGGGGAGAGTTGCAGAGAGTGATGAGTCAGATGAAAAGCAGAATGTAAAAGGAAATTCCCCATTAAAAGTGCCCTGTCTGACCCAGATTAAAACGATTAAAATAGACAAACAAATCACCGAGACCAGATGCCCCCCCCCCCCCGTATCCGAAGAGAATTAAGTAATGTCATAGCCAGACCCTTATATCTGATATTTAAGGACTCTATACTGACAGGAGGGGGGGAGGGGATACCAAAGGATTGGAACATAGCAAATGTGGTGCCAATATTCAAAAAGGGTCCAAAAACAGAGGCCAAAAACTATAGGCCCATCTGTTGTGCGTAAATTGTTTGAATGTTTTCTAAGAGATGCTATCTTGGCGTACCTCAATGAAAATAAGCAAATAATGGCATATTAGCATGGCTTTATGAGGAATCGGTCATGTCAAACTAATTTAATCAGTTTCTATGAGGAGGTAAGTTCTAGACTTGACCGCAGCGAGTCAATGGATGTTATATATATTGAATTCTCCAAAGCATTTGACACTGTACCACATAAAAGGTTAGTATATAAAATGAGAATGCTTGGACTAGGGAAAATGTCTGTGTGTGAGTACGTAACTGGCTCAATGATAGAAAACAGAGGGTGGTTATTAATGGTACACACTCAGATTGGGTCACTGTCACTAGTGGGGTACCACAAGGGCCCATATTAGGCCCTATTCTCTTCAATATATTTATTAATGATCTTGTAGAAGGCTTGCACAGTACAATATACATTTTTGCAGATGACAGTAAACTGTTTAAAGTAATTAACATGGAAGAGGGCAGTATACTGCTACAAATGGATCTGGATAGATTGGAGGCTTGGGCAGATAAGTGGTAGATGAGGTTTAACACTGACAAATATAAGGTTATGCACATGAGAAGGAATAATGCAAGTCATCAGTTCATACTAAATGGTAAAACATTGGGTAACACTGATATGGAAAAGGACTTAGGGATTTTAGTGAACAGCAAACTAAGCTGCAGAAATCAGTGTCAGGCAGCTGCTGCCAAGGCCAATAAGATAATGGGTTGCATAAAAAAGGGGCATAGATGCCCGTAATGAGAACATAGTCCTGCCACTTTACAAATCATTAGTCAAACCACACATGGAGTACTGTGTACAGTTCTGGGCTCCAGTGAACAAGGCAGACATAGCAGAGCTGGAGAGGGTTCAAAGGAGGGCAACTAAAGCAATAACTGGAATGGGGGGACTACAGTAGCCTGAAAGATTATCTAAATTAGGGTTATTCACTTTAGGAAAAAGCCAACTCAGGGGAGATCTAATAACTATGAATAAATATATCAGGGGTCATTACAGAGATCTCTTCCATCATCTATGTATCTCTGTGACTGTGACGAGGGGACGTTCTCTGCGTCTGGAGGAAAGAAGTTTTGTACACAAACATAGAAGAGGATTCTTTATGGTAAGAGCAGTGAGATTATGAAACTCTCTGCTTGAGAAGATGGTAATGGTGAATTCACTAAAAGAGTTCAAGAGGGGCCTGGATGTATTTCTGGAGTGTAACAATATTACCAGCTATAGCTACTAGAGATGGGTCGTTGATCCAAGAAGTTATTCTGATTGCCTGATTGGAGTCAGGAAGGAATTTTTTCCCCAAAAGTGGGGGAAATTGGCTTCTACCTCATAGGGCCACACTTTTCAGATTTTTATTTATTAAAATTTTTGAAAACCATGTATTATTTTCTTTTCACTTCATATATACTTACTACTTTGTGTTGATCTATTACATAAAATCATAAATCACTGAAAAAAGGTGCACCACAATAAACTACCTATCGTGTGTGAACACAATTTGATAGGTGCTAAGGACTGACTCACAGCCAAGCTCCTACATATCTCCATAGTAAGATCCCTAATACAATGGGAGGGAGGAGGAGGCTGTGAGCCCCACTTATAACAGGCCATGTGACACAGGCTACCAGGTGCACCAGAATGTTACCAATGACAAGCATTAGCACATTAAATACATGCAAAGAAAAATCACTGATTAAAGTGGCCTAAATTGGGAACAAGTGGGTTGCTTTGTGCTTGGCGGCATGACGTAGGGGTGCGTGTCGCGCTTCTCCCTTTGCCACCTCCCCCTCTCTCCATGCCTCCTGCTCTGATGCGGTATGCGGAGCCCTGCGTGTGACCAGTTGGGAGAGCGTGCACCTCTGTCTCAAGCCGGGAGATGCCTTGGGTGGAACGCGGTGGCGCTGATTTTTTAAGCGGGATCCGGCCATCCGGCTTGGGCCCTGGGGGACGACGTTCTGACCCTTCCATCGGTCGAGGCCATATTCCCGGACGCAGCTGCAAAGTGATGGACCCACCGATGTACGGCTGAGGTGCCCCTCGATGGACCCCGCGATGTACGGCTGAGGTACAGTTTCCTACCTTGAGTGGGTGTCGGGAGTCGGTGGGACCCGTCTGGAGCTGGAGTGTGCGCCTCGTCTTGTCCTAGCCCTGCTGACCCTGTGGTGGATGACCTGTGCCCCTTCCGTCCTGGCCCTGCTGATCTTGCGGTGGATGCTGGTGAGCCGCGTGCAGACGCCACTGCGCTTCTCTCTCTCCTGACCGTCCGGTGGCTGCGGGCGAGCGGTGGTGTCTGGCTGTGAACGTCGGTGGAGCCGTGAGTGGGGTCTGTGTTCTGCTGGTCTCTGGAGCGGGGTCCCCCCCTGGATGCGATGTGTGGTATGCTTGTGAGGAGTGGGGACCACGGGTGGAGGCTTGCTGTTCCCCCCTGTGCCATCAGCAATTGTTAGGTGTACTTCCGGATGTACTTGGCTGGATTGACCTACTGAACAATACCAGGCGCTGAGAGGACTTTGGCTGAGTGACTGGACAACCTTTTCGGCTCTGTCTCCTGGGTGGACCAGTCCTATTTGGGGGCTCCAATGGTCGGGCAGGATTGTGGGGTCTAAGAAGGCATTCTCCTGATCTACTACAGAGGACCCATGCGTTTAAATTATATTACCCCTATAAGACTCTTATGTAACAAGCTCTTTGGTCCCACAGTGATTTGGGGTTGATTCCCATCTAGGCCAGTGGAATTACATTACATTGTTGTCCAGAGCGAAAGGAGTCCCTCACTTGTATAGTGGGTCTCATAAGATGGTATAGCGGTGGGAGGGGGCCCGCATATTGTGGATATTTGTATGCCTTTGCCCTAGTTAGCATGCCCTCTGTCTCTATTCCTGTCTTTTACTTACATTTAGTTCGCTCCTGGAAGCCAGGCGCATTACGTATTTGTATTTAATTTAAGTAAAGGACATTAATTTGGGGCTGTGAGGCAGGCTCTTTGGGTCCTGTAATTGACGGCGGGTATTTCCTTGTCCCGATCCAGATTAGTAGTCGATCTGGTACTGGAAATTCCTGTGTGTACATACCTCTAGGTCCTAATATTGTTTTTCTTCTGTAGGAATTTTCCGTACGGGGTCCTATAAAATGCGGCCTAAGTTCCGTAGGTCAGGAGGGAAGCCCCCAGGCTCGTCTAGACAAATTTTTGAAGTCTCCTCCACCTAAAACTAGGGGAGGTACACAGAGATCTGCCCTACAGGTTGAGCAGGGAGTGGGTATCATGGACCGGCCAGAGTTAAGCACTACAAAGGTTGACATATCTCAGAGCAAAGGATTTGAGAGTATCAATAAAAAACTCTCTGATATTTTGGGAGTAGTAAATGTCACTAATACCTCGGTTGCAGAGATGGCCTTGTCCCTCTTAGCAGTACAAGGCGATATTGCGATAATTAGAGACGAGATGGCTAAACTAAGAGTGAAGGTGAAGGAGCTGGAATCTGCAGTGGACTTAGCCACTTCAGAGACCAGTCTATTAAAAAAGAGACTGGATGAGGTAGATGCAGACCGATCCTGGCTTAGAGGGAAACTGATAGATTTGGAAGATAGATCTCGTAGAAATAACTTGTGACTAGTAGGTTTTCCAGAAGGGATAGAACAGGATAACCCTTCACACTTTATTCAAAAATGGCTGGTGGATAACTTGGGGCCGGATCATGATGCATCTACTTTTTGTGTGGAAAGGGCCCATAGAATTCCCTCCAAGAAGCCCCCACCAGGGGCTCCCCCTAGGGCAGTCCTGACGAAATTAGTTTGCTCAAAAGATTGGGACTGGGTACTTAGACGGAAAAGAGAAGTATTAGAGACATACTTAGATGGTAATTTGATATCAATATATCCAGACTTCTCACGAGAGACCCAAATTAAAAGAAGATCCTTTTGGAGGTCAAAAAAAGATTAGCTGCAGCTAAGGTTAAATATTCAATGATGTCCCCAGCCAAGTTTAGGGTAGGCATAATGATATGGTCCAGTTTTTTCTCTACACAGGCGGAGGCTGTGCAATGGCTGGACACGGCAGGGCTATAAAGAAAATGTAAAGAAAATAAGGTTGTGGGAGGAGGGAGATCAGGGGGAAAAGTGGTTTGGGGGGAGGTTTGGTGGATTGGAAGAGTTTGATGGGTAATGTGTCTTTTCTTATCAATCATGAAGGGAGTATTTTGGGGGTGGGTATTGGGGAGGGATTGGCTGTCGTCACTTGTTTTGCGGTCTTGTGTGTCTCTCTCCTAGATGGGAGACCAGGATTATCAGGCATTAATTGTCTGTCAGGTAACATTCTATTCTGGAATGTGAGGGGGTTGGGAGACAGGGTGAAGAGGACTGTGGTGTTTGATCAGGTGGCCCGCCATTTGCCAGCAATCGTTGTATTGTTAGAAACCCATGCAGTAGTAGACAGGCTCTATACATTGAAAAGAAAATGGGCTTCTTTTGAATATCATGCTTATTTCTCCTCTTATTCAAGAGGGGTTAGTGTTTATATCCATGGTGGTATGGAATTTCTACCGGTGGTTAGCATGATTGACAAAGAAGGGAGATTTGTCTTCTTGCATTGGTATTGGAAAGGGCAGGAGATTATAATGGCGTTTGTCTATATTCCTCCACCATATAAACCAACTGTTCTCTCTTTATTAGCTAACTATCTGGCCACAAAAAAAACCTGTCCGTTACTAGTAGCCGGAGATTTTAATTCTGTACTTGATCCTGGGTTGGACCATTTCTCCTCTGCTGGGCAAGGTCGGACTGGATCTACTTTGAGCTCTGTTTGCCAGGAGCTGGCACTGGTTGATATCTGGCGGCACCTCTATGGCAATAAGATAATCTATTCTTGCTTCAGCCAGTCCTATGGGTCAATGTCCCGTATTGATTTGGCTTTTGCAAGTCGAGATTTGTGTCATCAAATTGTGAAAATGAAGTACGAACCTCATGGAATATCAGATCATTCTCCGGTCGTGATCTCGCTCAGAGAGGTGGATCCTCCAGCCTCAGGCAGAATTTTTAAATTGAATTCGCACTGGCTTGATGTGATAGGAGAGCAGGGTCAGGTAGATTATGAAATACAGGAATTTTGGGGATTCAATGTAGGCTCGACACATATTCACTATGTGTGGGAGGCATTGAAGGCCCATATAAGGGGTATATATTTCTCTAAAATTAATAGGTATAGATCTGAACTTCGTCAAGGGGAACAACAGTTGACAGAAACAATTAGGAGATTACAGGGTGTATTGAACGCTAATTATAATGAGCAAAATATAACCCAGTTAAAAGAGGCCAATGCACAGTTTAAGATACTTTTATATAGTAAAGCTCAACATAAGCTTCTTTTCCAGGGTCAAAATCGCTTTTGTGAATCGGGTAAAACAGGAAAGTTCTTGGCACGGTTGGTTGCTAACCAGAGAGTGGCTACTACTATAAGTGAGATCAGGAACTTAAAAGGTGATAGGGTGAGATCCTCAGCGCTGATTAGGGAGGAATTTGTCAAATACTACTTAGTGCTCTATCAGTCGGATACTATGCTTAGACGGGACGATATGGAGCAATATCTACAACAATTAGGGCTTCCCCAGTTAGAACCACAGGATAGAGAAATGTTGGAGCGCCCTATTGACCTGGAGGAGTTGCGATCGATTCTTCCATTACTGAAATATAATTCATCCCCTGGCCCTGATGGGTTGCCATTTGAACTCTATAGGTACCATGCTAAATCGCATCTTCTAATCCTTTTGCGGGTCCTGAATGAATCCTGTGTATCTGGCTCTTTGCCTCCATCATTTAGAGAGGCAGTGATTACCTTGGTGTTGAAAAAGGATAAAGATGGATGCAATATGGGTTCATATAGACCCATATCGCTCTTAAATACAGATTATAAGATCTTCGCCAAAATATTGGTTAATCGTCTGAAAAGGGTCATAGCCTTTCTGGTACATAATAATCAGACGGGATTCATTCCGGGCCGACAAATACAGATGAGCCTCTATAGGGTGTACTTGAATCTCTCGCTTGGGGGTAGTATAGACCAATCCATCCTGTCTTTAGATGCCGCAAAGGCGTTTGACAGGATGGAGTGGTCTTTTTTGTGGGCTACTATGTCTCATTTTGGATTGGGGACCGTATTTACAGAGATTACTCAAATGTTATATGAACGGCCGTTAGCCCGGTAAAACATCAACGGTATTTGTACCTCCCCTATTATGATGCAGCGTGGGATGAGGCAGGGATGCCCGCTCTCTCCACTTCTTTTTGCCTTATTTATTGAACCATTAGCCTGTAAGATCCGCTCAGATAATAGTATAGATGGCTTTGGGGTGACAGGAGTGAGCGATAAAATAAGCCTCTATGCCGATGACGTCATTCTGTTTTTGGACCAGGGATGGAAAATTCTCCCCTATGTAATGACAGTAGTGGAGGACTTTGGTAGATTCTCGGGCTATCGGGTTAATTGGTCCAAGTCGTCGCTCCTCCCGCTTAACCGCAAGGCCGTGGATGAGGGGAGTGGAGTAAAGGTTCTTGCCCCGAATGACACCCTGGAGTACTTGGGGATCAAGATTGGTCTCCCTATAAAGAGGTTTTATGAGCTTAATTTAGCTCCGGTTTTGAACAAAGTAAAATCCAAAATGTGTGCTTGCCAAAAATTTATTCTGGCTCAGGTGGATCGAATAGCTCTTATTAAGATGATTGTCCTTCCTATTGTGATGTACCCGATGTGTGCTTCCCCAGTATGGATTGATGATATTTTCTTTCATAGATTGGAGTGTCTTATTAACGATCTAATATGGGGGAGAAAGAGGGTGAGAATAAAACAAAAATATCTATGGTTGTCGGAATTAGATGGTGGACTATCACTCCCTTTCTTTCAGGGATATTATTTATGTGCACAGTTGCAGCGGTGTTGTAGATTCACTGATAGTTTATTAGCACAATATCTGTCGCAGGTTATGGGGAAACCAATAGAGAATATTTTCTCATGTTTGGAATCTGGCTATTTGGGGGTGAGGAAGTCCTTATTGATTCCTTGGTCCCTACAAATGGTCTGAAATAAGATTAAGAAGATTTTGAAGGTATCCCACTCTTTTGCTTTTACCCCCTTGTGGGAGAACAGGAGCTTGACGGAATTCTTTAAAATCACTGATTATGTTTATTGGTCACGTAGGGGGGTGGTTAATATGTGTCATCTGTTCGTACGGGGACACTTTAAATCCTTTTCTGATTATAATTTCACGGATAATACACTATTAGATGTGTTTATGTATTCACGTTTAAAACACGCCTATGAGGCCTCTAGGAACAAAGGTTGTATTTGCCCATGGGAGAATGTATTTTTTGATTATTGTTATTCCCAGATAGGTGAGAGGGTTAAGATAGCCAGCCTATATAGTAAACTGCGAACAGCACTGGCAACTGTAACTTTGTATAAAAGCTCATGTAAATGGGAGCAAGAGCTCCATTGCTCACCACTGAAATGGCCTAGTATCTACAGGAATGTAAGAAAGGTTCCCATAGACTAATTCAATTTAAGATTCTTCACCGGCTGTACTATACACCAAAAATTCAAGCAAAATTTTCCCGGAATAAAGGCAGAGACTGCTGCTGCCCGAAATGTGGGTATGTAAATGCGGATTTTAGGCACTTACTCTCTCTGGGAATGTAGTAAAATAAAAAGGTATTGGGAACAAGTTTTTGAAACCCTACAAAAGGAGTCCTCCTCGAGGTACAGCCCTGGGATGGTGACAGTACTGCTGGGAGACTATGCATCAGATATGGAAGTCCCGGCCCGGGTTAGACAGATCTGGATGAGGGGTTTGATGGTGGCAAAAGTTATTTTAGTTAGACATTGGGGTTCTGTCTCCCCACCCACGATAAATGAATGGACCCTGTATCTTCAACAAATTAAAGTGTATGAGGATATGGAAAGGAAACGGAGAGCGGCACGCAAGACTGTTCAGACATAATGTCTGATGTAACTACGTTGTTTTTTTTTGTCTGGTAGTGATGACAGCCAATAAGGGGGGGGGGGGAGAGATGGGTGTTTATAGCTTTATCACATGTATTAAGCATGAATTTGCATCCTTTTTCATAATCTTTGTTGGATTCTACTATCCGTTTATAGGATAGCGGTCTATTTTTGTATAGTGGCCTCTTTGTACTGGCTGTTTTTTCTAGTATGATGTATCTTGTGTTTTACTATGATGGAAATAAAAAATCTTAAAAAAATAAAAAATAAGTGGCCTTGTTTTACGCCGAACTTTGCTCTTTCGCTGTTCGCCAAACAGTCGACCATATGGCGATGTCCGCCAGCGCCATATTCTTTGCATTGTGCAGAACTTTGACCCATGACACATCTATCAGGTGGGACAGGACAGCCAATTGAGACGTTTCAGCACATGGACACACCCCCTACCCTATAAATAAACCCGATCTGGCTGCCATTTTACATTCAGCCTTTTGCCAGTGTAGGGAGAGGTTGCTGTGTGGAGCAGGGACAGACTGTTAGGGACACCAAACACTAGCTAATAGGGCCACAAAATCCCTTTTAACCCCTTAAGGACCGGGCTCATTTTCACCTTAAGGACCAGGCCATTTTTTGGAAATCAGACCAGTGTCACTTTAAGTGCTAATAACTTTAAAACTCTTTGACTTATCCAGGCCATTCTGAGATTGTTTTTTCGTCACATATTGTACTTCATGACACTGGTAAAATGAAGTCAAAAAAATTATTTTTTTTGCACAAAAAAATACCTAATTTACCAAAAATTTGGAAAAATTTGCAAATTTCAAAGTTTCAGTTTCTCTACTTCTGTAATACATAGTAATACCCCAAAAAATTGTGATGACTTTACATTCCCCATATGTCTACTTCATGCTTGAATTATTTTGGGAATGATATTTTATTTTTTGGGGATGTTATAAGGCTTAGAAGTTTAGAAGCAAATCTTGAAATTTTTCCGAAATTTACAAAAACTCAATTTTTAGGGACCAGTTCAGGTCTGAAGTCACTTTGCGAGGCTTACATAATAGAAACCACCCAAAAATGACCCCATCTAAGAAACTACACCCCTCAAGGTATTCAAAACTGATTTTGAATACATTGTTAACTCTTTAGGTGTTGCACAAGAGTTATTGGCAAATGGGGAGGAAATTTGAGAATTTCATTTTTTGTCTAATTTTTCATTTTAACCCATTTTTTCCACTAACAAAGCAAGGGTTAACAGCCAAACAAGACTGTATCTTTATTGCCCTGACTCTGCCGATTACAGAAACACCCAATATGTGGCCGTAAACTACTGTACGGCCACACAGCGGGGCGTAGAGTGAAAGGTGCGCCGTTTGGTTTTTGGAAGGCTGATTTTTATGGACTGGTTTATTTACACCATGTCCCATTTGAAGCCCCCTGATGCACCCCTAGAGTAGAAACTCCCTAAAAGTGACCCCATCTAAGAAACTACACCCCTCAAGGTATTCAAAACTGATTTTACATACGTCATTAACCCTTTAGGTGTTGCACAAGAGTTATTGGCAAATGGAGATGAAATTTGAGAATTTCATTTTTTTGCCTAATTTTCAATTTTAACCCATTTTTTCCACTAACAAAGCAAGGGTTAACAGCCAAACAAGACTGTATCTTTATTGCCCTGACTCTGCTGTTCACAGAAACACCCCATATGTGGCCGTAAACTACTGTATGGCCACACAGCGGGGCGTAGAGTGAAAGGTGCGCCGTTTGGTTTTTGCAGGGCTAATTTTGCTGGACTGTTTTTTTTACACCATGTCCAATTTGAAGCCCCCCTGATGCACCCCTAGAGTAGAAACTCCATAAAAGTGACCCCATCTAAGAAACTACACCCCTCAAGGTATTCAAAACTGATTTTACAAACTTTGTTAACCCTTTAGGTGTTGCACAAGATTTAATGGAAAATAGAGACACATTTTCAAAATTTCACATTTTTGGCAGATTTTCCATTTTAATATTTTTTTTCCAGTTACAAAGCAAGGGTTAACAGCCAAACAAAACTCATTATTTATGGCCCTGATTCTGTAGTTTACAGAAGCACCCCATATGTGGTCGTAAACCGCTGTACGGGCACACGGCAGGGCGCAGAAGGAAAGGAATGCCATACGGTTTTTGGAAGGCAGGTTTTGCTGGACTGTTTTTTTTGACACCATGTCCCATTTGAAGCCCCCCTGATGCACCTCTAGAGTAGAAACTCCATAAAAGTGACCCCATCTAAGAAACTACACCCCTCAAGGTATTCAAAACTGATTTTACAAAAGTTGTTAACCCTTTAGGTGTTCCACAAGAATTGATGGAAAATAGAGATTCAATTTCAAAATTTCACTTTTTCGGCAGATTTTCCATTTTAATATTTTTTTTCCAGTAACAAAGCAAGGGTTAACAGCCAAACCAAACTCAATATTTATGGCCCTGATTCTGTAGTTTACAGAAACACCCCATATGTGGTCGTAAACTGCTGTACGGGCACACGGCAGGGCGCAGAAGGAAAGGAACACCATATGGTTTCTGGAAGGCAGATTTTGCTGGATTGTTTTTAGACACCATGTCCCATTTAAAGCCCCCTGATGCACCCCTAGGTTAGAAACTCCAAAAAAGTGGCCCCATTTTGGAAACTACAGGATAAGGTGGCAGTTTTGTTGGTACTATTTTAGGGTACATATGATTTTTGGTTGCTCTATATTACACTTTTTGTGAGGCAAAGGAACAAAAAATAGAAATTCAGAAATTTCATCTCCATTTGCCATTAACTCTTGTGGAACACTTAAAGGGTTAATAAAGTTTGTAAAATCAGTTTTGAATACCTTGAGGGGTGTAGTTTCCAAAATGGGGTCATTTTTTGGAGTTTATACTCTAGGGGTGCATCAGGGGGGCTTCAAATGGGACATGGTGTCAAAAAACCAGTCCAGCAAAAACTGCCTTCCAAAAACCATATGGCGCTCCTTTCCTTCTGTACACTGCCGTGTGGTCATACGGCAGTTTACGACCACATATGGGGCATTTCTATAAACTAAAGAATCAGGGAAATAAATATTGAGTTTTGTTTGGCTGTTAACCCTTGCTTTGTTATGGGAAAAAATGAATTAAAATGGAAAATTTGCCAAAAAATAGCTGTTTTGGCACTGTTTTTATTTTTTATTATTTACAACGTTCATCTGACAGGTTAGATCATGTGCTATTTTTATATAGCAGGTTCTTACGGACGTGACGATACCTAATATGTATACTTTTTTATTTATTTAGGTTTTACACAATAATATCATTTTTGACACAAAAAAAAACATGTTTTTGTGTCTCCATAGTCTGAGAGCCATAGTTTTTTCAGTTTTTTGGCGATTGTCTCAGATTGGGTATCATTTTTGCGGGATGAGATGACGGTTAGATTGGTACTATTTTGGGGTTCATATGACTTTTTGATCGCTTGCTATTACACTTTTTGTGATGTAAGGTAACATAAAAATAGCTTTTTTGACACAGTTTTTATTTAATTTTTTTTACAGTGTTCACCTGAGAGGTTAGGTCATGTGGTATTTTTATAGATCAGGCTCTTACGGACATGGCAATACCTAATATGTCTACCTTTTTATAATTTATCAGGGTTTTACACAATAATATCATTTTTGAAACAAAAAAAAAATCATGTTTTAGTATCTCGATAGTCTGAGACCCATAGTTTTTTTATTTTTTGGGCCATTGTCTCGTGTAAGGGCTAATTTTTTGCGGGATGAGGTGACGGTTTGATTGGTACTTTTTTGGCGTACATGCGACTTTTTTGATCACTTTTATTACCTTTTTTGGGAAGTAAGGTGGGAAAAATTTCAATTTCCTCATAGTTTTTATTTTTTTATTTTTATGGCGTTCACCATTGCGGGGAAAGTAACATGACCGTTTCATAGATCAGGTCGTTACGGACGCGGCGATACCTAATATGTGTAGTGTATTTTTTTATTTTTATTCAGTGATAAATGTGTTTTTTTGAAACTTTACTTTTTTCACTTTTTTTTACTTTTTTTTTGACCCAGACCCACTTGGTTCTTGAAGATCCAGTGGGTCTGATGTCTGTATAATACAGTACAGTACAATATATATTGTACTGCACTGTATTTTACTTACACTGATCAGATCTATGCTTTTAGCATAGATCTGTTCAGCACCATGGACAGCAGGATGGCTGAGAGGCGTCCTGTTGCCATGGGAACCTTCCCCGTCTGCTCAGTACTGGTCAGAACTGCGCAGACGGGGAAGGGTAAGCACAGGGCTGAGGGGGGCTCTCTCCCTCTCCCATCGGGGGGCTGCAAAGGCACAGCAGCCCCCCGATGGGAGGGAGCTCCCTGCGCTGTTAACCTTTTCCATACAGCGGTCCGTACGGACCGCTGTATGGAAAGGGTTAAACGGCTGACATCTCATCGCAGATGTCAGCCGTTTATACCAGGGTGCCAGCAATGTGCTGGCACCCTGGTATAACCACTAGACGCCAACGATCATTCAAGAGGAGGCGGGCGGGGGATCACGATCCCGCCTGCCGCACCACCCGCCTCCCGCACCTTACCGCACCTCCCGCACCGCCTGCGACACCCCCCCTGCACCACCCGCCCACATAATATCATTTAGGGGTGCAGGGGGGGGTGAAAAAGCTTTATTTTGGACATACTAAAGTTTCTGATCCCCGCGGTCAGGGACCGCGGGGATCAGAAACTGCAGAAAGCGCTACAAACCGCAGGTCTGAATTGACCTGCGGTTTGCAGCGATCGCTGATAGGGGGGGGTCGGAGGACCCCCCTCGGCATTGACCCAAGGTGCCCGGCTGTGTGTAACAGCCGGGATCTCAGCGCTGTCACCATGTCTGCAGACATGGTGACAGTTAAATGCCATGACGTGTATACTCATCATGGCGCGCTAAGTAGCAGTGCTCCATGGCGAGTATACTCGTCATAGGTCGGGAATATTTTCACACTATCTCCTTCTCTGATCGCTTCCCTGACAGGAATTGGGGCGATCAGAGAAGGAGAAGCACATAGTCCCTCCCTAACCCCCCCTTACCTGCCCCGATGCACTGCGATTGGTCCCTCTGCAGTAATAAACCAATCACAGCGATCGCGGACGGGTCAGAGCGCCTATACAGTTCCTGCCGGCTTCTCTGGTTGCCTAGCAACCCCAGCACGCCGGCTTCACTGAAGCTTCAGCGCTTCGCTCCCTGCGCTGACACAGAAAGCCCATCACGTACATGCACGTGGGGATGCGGTGAGGCACCACATTCCCCCACGTACATGTACGTGATGTTGCGTGAAGGGGTTAAGGACTGGTATAGGTGTGCTATCGATAGGTGTGACATACTGAGGGGTGTGATATACTTATAACATAGAAAGTATATTATAGTGCATTTGTATTGTGCTCAGTTGTGTGCGGTTCTTCTGTGAAACCTCAGCTATACAGAGGGACAAACGCTATTGGAACAACTAATTGCAACTGGTGTGCTAAAAAAATCTGATTGAGGCAGGGGTGCGATATACCTAGAATATAATTTCTATATAGTGCATTGTATAGTGCAGCATTTGTGTGCGGTTCTGCTGAGATACCGCAGCTATACAGAGGGACAAACACCATTGGAACAACTAATTGCAAATGGTGTGATATGCCAGTTGCCCCCAAAAATATCTGATTGAGGCAGGGGAGTGATATACCTATAATATAATTTCTATATAGTGCATTTGTACTGTGCAGCATCTGTGTGCGGTTCTGCTGAGATACCGTAGCTATACAGATGGATAAATGCCATTGGAACAACTAATTGCAACTGGTGTGATATACCAGTTGCCCCCCAAAAAATCTGATTGAGACAGGGGTGTGATATACCTAGAAAATAATTTCTATATAGTGCATTTGTATTGGGCAACATTTGTGTGCAGTTCTGCTGAGATAACATAGCTTTCCCGTTTCGTCCTTGGCAGCACATAATGGGTTAATCTTGTCTCATTCGCTTACTAGGACCGCCCACCTAGATAAATCACACAATTAGTATAATGAGTATATATACACACCCTCCGCCACCCTGCTTTGTGTTTTTTATTTGTTAGCCGCTTATACCGTGGGGTGTGTCCCAGGTTACATGGCTCAGAGTCCAGCTTAGCCATGTGGGGTTTCCTTGGCGCTGCTCTGTATCCGCTTATTGCAGCCAGCGGGGAGTTTATTACTTGCGAGGCGAAGTTAGCGGCATTCACTCAAGTGACTTCCGGTGCAGGCTGTGGAACGCACCGTGGAATGCAGCGCACAGGAGCACTGACATCATCAATGCCCGCCTCTCTCTCCCTCTTCTGGCGCCAAAGTTAAGTATATTAAGCGGTCTAGCGCAGAGCCATGTTGCCTGGTGTGCCTGGCAGCCGAGCTCTTCCCTCAGTTAAGGTACAAGTCCTGTTCTGTGTCAGCTCTTCCTGGAAATCGATGGCTATATTGTATTTTAATATATATATATTCCTGTTTCTGTCTAAACAGATGTCCAGCCATTCAAGCAAAGGGGGGGGGGGGGGGAGAACAAAAAAGCACAGACACAGACTGTGTCAGTCTTGTGAACAGTCCAGCCCCTGCCTGGATGACTACTGTGGAATCTGTAGTAAGGAATTAACTACTCATTCACTGGAATCCTCTCCTGTTAGACCTTTAAAGAAACAAAAGAAAAAGCATGCTTTGTGCATCTCCTGCGTTAAGCCATTGCCGGATAATTATTCTACTAATATCTGCGTAGCTTGCACTCAATCAGAAGATGCTTCTAATGACAATACTAAAAATCTGGTCGCACTTCTGGAATCATTTTTGGCTCAGTCCAAGAAGAGTAGAAAAACTTTAAAGAAGAGACCGGATCCTGTACCATCTTCCTCGTCTGCAGAGGAATCTTCTCGCTCTGGAGGAGAAATATCTTCAGACTCAGAATCAGAATTAACTACTGCTGAAGATAATTTCCTGTTCAAGAAATAAAATACAAACTGTTTGATAAAAGAAGTAAAAAATATAATGGAATCAAAGAAGGAAGCAACTACTGACCAGGAGGAGGAGAGTTTGTTCTACTTCCCAAAGAAAAGCACGTGTTTTTCCTAGTCATCCGGTATTGTATTCTGTCATTCAAAAAGAATGGAAATATCCCATTAAGAAAATGGACACGGGGTCAAGGTTTAGAGCCATGTACAAAATAGACCCCTTCGAGTCAGCAAATTGGGAAGCTCCGTCTAGGGTAGACCCTGCTGTCACTAGACTGTCATCTGATGATTCTACATTACTCAGAGACCCTATGGATAAAAAGGCAGAAAATCTTTTGAAGAGGCTACAAACTTATTTAGCCTCACTTAAAAAAGCCACTATGGCCGCTGTGCCAGTAGCTCGTGCCTTAAGGGTATGGTTAAGCCATCTTGGAAGAGATATAGAAGATGGAGTTCCTAGAGAGGAGCTACTCCAGCAGTTGCCCGCTATGAAGCTTGCAGCTGATTTCCTCTGCGACTTTCCGGTGGATACTTTAAGAGGCCTATCAAAATACATGGCACTTTCTAATTCAATTATAAGATCTATCTGGCTGAAACTTTGGTCAGGAGATAATTCTTCTAAGAATAACCTATGTTCTCTTCCGTTTGAACCTGGAAAATTATTTGGCTCCCAGCTGGAAAAACTATTAGAAGCCAATAAGGATGACAAAGCCTTAGACTTTCCGCAATTCTAGCATAGAAACCAGACGAGGTCTTTTCGTCCCTATAGAAAGCAGTGGTTTCAAAGATCAGAGTTTCGCGGATGCTCTACCAGAGGAAGAACAAATCGCAGATTCCTTGGGTCTCCATCAGAAAATTCCAGGAAAAGATCGGATGATAAACCGTCCAAAGAAGAGTTCTGACGCCAGAAGTCAAGAAGTAGGGGGTCGCCTTAGGCTACTTTCACACTAGCGTTTGGGGCTCCGCTTGTGAGCTCCATTTGAAGGGGCTCACAAGCGGCCCCGAACGCATCCGTACTGCCCTAATGCATTCTGAGTGGACGAGGATCCGCTCAGAATGCATCAGTCTGGCAGCGTTCAGCCTCCGCTCCGCTCAGCAAGCGGACACCTGAACGCTGCTTGCAGCGTTCGGGTGTCCGTCTGGCCGTGCGGAGGCAAGCGGATCCGTCCAGACTTACAATGTAAGTCAATGGGGACGGATCCGTTTGAAGTTGACACAGTATGGCTCAATTTTCAAACTGATCCGTCCCCCATTGACTTTCAATGTAAAGTCTGGACGGATCCGTCTGAAGCTACTTTCACACTTAGAATTTTTTCTACAATATAATACAGACGGATCCGTTCTGAACGGATCCCAAGTCTGCATTATATGAGCGGATCTGTCTGGGCAGACATCAGACGGACCCGCTCTGAACGGTAGTGTGAAAGTAGCCTTACTCAGTATTACTCAGCCTGGCAAAACATTACCTCAGACGAATGGGCTCTGGAAATTATAAGAGAGGGTTACTCTCTGGAATTTCATCACCGTCCAAGGCATTGTTTCCTTTTAAATCAAAAAGCTGGTAGAAGAATTCCTACAGAAAGGAGCATTGGAACCAGTTCCAATACATCAAAAAAGAGCAGGAGTATATTCCCGGTTGTTTCCAGTGCCAAAACCAGAGGGAAAGTGGCGTCTGATCATAGATCTTAGTTACGTAAATCGTTATATCAAGAAGATCCATTTCAAAATGGAAAACATAAGATCAGTCACGGCTATGCTCCAAAAGGGTCATTTCATAGCGTCACTAGATTTAAAAGACGCCTACCTTCACATACCAATAAAAATGTCTTCAAGGAAATTTCTGAGAGTAGCCATTTTCAAAAATGGAAAGATACATTTCCAGTTCAAAGCTCTGCCCTTCGGCCTCTCTTCAGCACCCAGGATATTCACGAAGATTGCAGTGATTGCAGTAGCAAATCTTCATCTTCAATCCATACAGGTGTTTCATATCTGGACGACTGGCTTATAACAGCCCCATCAGAGAACATGCTGACGTCACACTTACAGAAGGTCATCAAGCTCCTCTATACCTTAGGATTCCTAATCAATTGGGAGAAATCCGACACCTACCCTACCACATCGAAATGGTTCTGAGGGTTTCAGATAGATACACGTACCATGACCCTGTATCTCTACCAGTTCAGAAGATTGTATCCTTGAAAAAGGAAGTGACAGCCTTAATATCTTCCCAAAAACCTTCAGTTCACAGGGTAATGAGGACTCTTGGGCACCTGACAGCCGTGATAGATGCTGTTCCCTGGGCAAAGTTTCACATCAGAGATATCCAAAAGGATATGTTACGGGTCTGGCGTTACAATCACAATCTTGGAGCTCAGGTCAGATTGAAACCATCCACAATTTCGAGTCTAAAATGGTGGTTAAAGGAAACAAATCTATCCAAGGGGAAAATATTCCAGTTTTTGTCTCCTGTAGTAATTACCACAGAAGCTTCTGCTCAAGGATGGGGAGCACATCTCCAGAACAAGTGGATTCAAGGTTGGTGATCCAACCGAGAAAAACGACAATCATCAAATTTCATGGAACCAAAGGCGATCAAGCTGGCCTTTCGTCATTTTCAAGCAGATCTCAAGGGCAAGTCAGTTTTGGTTCAGTCAGACAACCTTCCTGCAGTTTTTTACCTAAACAAACAGGGGGGGACAAGGAGTCTATGCCTACTGAACCTATGCAAGGAGATCTTTGCGTGGGCAGAATTATACCTACAAAATTTGAGAGCAGTGCATATCAGAGGCTATGCCAATATTCAAGCGGATCTTCTGAGCTGGAAGAAAATCAAACCATCAGAGTGGGAATTGAATCCATGTTACTTGCAGCAGATTATAGCCAAGTGGGGTACACCAACGTGGGATAGAATGGCATCCAGACACAACAGGAAGCTACCCAATTTCTGCTCCCAAACAAATTCGACAACCCCACGATTGTGGATGCATTTTCAATCAGCTGGAAAGGTCTGTATGTGTACTTATTCCCTCCAGTTCCCCTCATCCTTAAAGTCCTACAGAAAGTTTTAGTAGAGAAGCCTCAGGCTATATTAATAGCCCCCTTTTGGCCCAGAAGGCATAGGTTTCCTCTTCTACTCCAGTTGTCGAAAGGAGAATTTTGAAAGCTTCCTCTTCACCCCGATCTATTATTACAGCACGGTCTATATCATCAGAACCTGACCGAACTTCAGCTTACAGCCTGGAGACTGAGAAATCCAAGTTAGAAGAGAAAGGTCTCTCAGAGTCAGTGATCAATACCTTACTTTCTTCCCGTAAAAGTTCAACTAATGCTAAATATGAAAAAATATGGAAAAGATTTGCATCTTGGATGTCTGAAACTAATCATACAGAAGTTACTGTAGCTTCTATTTTCCAGTTCTTACAGGACGGTTTTCAAAAGGGGCTTACACCAAATACGCTGAGAGTCCACATGACTGCAATCAATGCTATGACAGAAAGCAAATTTGGAAATAATTCATTAATATTTAGATTCTTCAAGGCAGTTAAAAGGTTGAAGCTGGTATATAGACATCCGATACCTACCTGGGACTTATCCTTGGTGTTAAAGAAGTTGACAGCTCCACCATTTGAACTATTATCAGAAGTTGAACTAAAATGGCTTTCTTATAAAGTTCTATTCCTTATTGCCATCACTGCTGCAAAGAGACTAGGAGAATTGCAGGCTCTATCATCAAAATATCCGTACCTAAGATCTCTACCAGAAGGGATACTATTGCGAACTATGCCATCCTTTCTGCCCAAAGTACCATCATCTTATAATGTTAATAAGGAATCCTTTCTTCCAACATTCCTTCCAGAACCTTCCAATGAAGAGCAGACTCGATTACATACTTTAGATGTCAAAACAGCAGTGGAAATCTATCTTCTAAGAACAGAAGAATTCAGAACAGAAGAAAATTTGTTTCTGTTATTTGCTGGACCTAGAAGAGGTCAGAAAGCATCTAAGGACACTCTTGCAAGATGGATAAAAACCCTTATTGTAGAGGCCTACAAATTAGAGGGCGAATCCCCTCCTTTTCCGATAAGAGCTTACTCAACAAGAGCTGCAGCAGCATCCTGGGCAGAACAAGCACAAGTGTCTATGGAAGATATCTGTAATGCAGCTTCTTGGTCCACTCCATCAACATTCGTGAAGCATTACCGACTGGACATCGATGCTAATAGCTCAGCCTTCGGCACTGGGGTTCTAAATGCAGTCTTATATTAGTATACCCCCCGTTTATGATCTATACAATACCATTATGTGCTGCCAAGGACGAAACGGGAAAGGGAGAATTGGGTACCTGGAATTTTGCTTTCCTTGAGTCCGAAGGCAGCACATGCTTACCCTCCCTAATAAATTTTTGGTACTGCAGTTATGGTCTGAATCTATTTTTTAAAAACACAAAGCAGGGTGGCGGAGGGCGTTTATATATACTCATTATACTAATTGTGTGACTTATCTAGGTGGGCGGTCCTAGTAAGCGAATGAGACAAGAATAACCCATTATGTGCTGCCTTCGGACTCAAGGAAAGCAAAATTCCAAGTAACCAATTTTCCCTATACAGAACAACAAACGATATTGGAACAACTATATGCAACTGGTGTGATATAACAGTTGCCCCCCAAAAAATGTGATTGAGGCAGAGGTGTGATATACCTATAATATAATTTCTATATAGTACATTTGTATAGTGCAGCATTTGTGTGCGGTTCTGCTAAGATACCGTAGCTATACAGATGGACAAATGCCATTGGAACAACTAATTGCAACTGGTGTGATATACCAGTTGCCCCCCAAAAAATCAGATTGAGGCAGGGGTGTGATATACCTATAATATAATTTCTATATAGTGCATTTGCACTGTGCAGCATTTACGTGCGGTTCTGCTGAGATACCAGTTGCCCCCCAAAAAATCTGATCGAGGCAGGGGTGTGTGTAACGGTCACGTCCACACATACACAGGGGGAAGGATAGTGACCACTGCGCTCCACCCTCACCCCTGGCCCTGCCTACTTGTCTCATGAGTCCTGATGACAGGGGACAACTGGACGACAATCCCTTACTTAGGATATGTGCAGGGAAGACAGACAAGACAAAATACGGAACGTGAACGGACCGGGTCAGAACCAAGAGAGCTACGCAGTACAAAGGCTTAAGCAAAGAATGGTCAGGAGAAGCCGAGGTCAAATACCAGGAGAATAGAGAAGTACCAGAGGAGTCCGCAAAGAGTAGTCAGGTGGGAGTCGAGGTCACAATACCAGGAGGGATGCGCAGTACAGGAGGAGGAGGCAAAGGATCGCCAGGGAACAGGATTAGGTGAGTATTCAGTAGTCCAACAAATAGCCAGGAACCTAGAATTAACAGGCAACCTGGGGCCAGCAGGCTGCCTGTATTTATAGTGGGGTCTGAGGGTGATCTGACATGGCCAGCGTCACATGACCGATAGACAGACAAGTCGAGCACCGAGTGATCAGCTCGGCGCTCAAGGCAGACCTAGGAGCAGGGAGCCTCCCAGCTAGCAAAGCTGCCCTAGGAACGAGGCCAAACACAGATCCTCGCTCCCGAAGCTAAGCAGCAGGTCTGGGGCTGATGGGAGACCGAGTGCACCTTTGGCGCCCCGTGACTTTTACGAGGGACCACCGGACCCAAGACTTCAGGCGATGGCCTTTCAGGGTGTTCTAAATGAAAATTTTCAAACAAGTCTAGGAGCATGAACCTCCCTGGTGGGTACCCAAGATCTCTCTTCGGGTCCATACCCCTTCCAGTGAATCAGGTACTGTTAGGATGTAACAGCATACAAGGGAATGCTCCAAACTCCGAACGGAACCTCACGAATAGCTGCTAGCAGAAGAATAGGAAACGCACCCAAGCGGCTTACACTCCTAGCAATCAGTCTCTAACAGCATGCAGTGAATCCCCCCAAGAACGAGACGAGGCTCCGTGTTGAGGGTCAAGCAGTGGTCACACAGAGCTGTGTGTTTATTGTTCTTATATAACATTGTTACACACTAGTACCACCCACAGGGTTTTGTAAAAACAACCAATAAACACGTACAATACAGTAAAACACTCCCACACAAAATCCTCCCATTTGCCTGTGATACAATTACCTTACACAATGGGTTGATGTAATTATCACAGGCAGGAGAATACACAATGTCTTCTGTCCTGGAGACAACCGAGGAGTAATTCAATTATCTCTCAGGACAAAGGTAAATCGCCAATACACACGTTTAGACAATAGGACAGACATCACTACTCGAATATATAATGTCCCAACCATTACAGTAAACACAGACATTTAACATATCCCAAAATGGCACGAATTAGACCAGGGGTTCAAAAGTTAGTAAAAGTCCTTTGTGAACAAAGGAAGCATGGCTGATGAGAGGGCCCATAATCCTGGGACAAGAGGCTGGTAACCAGGGTTCTCCACCACCCAGTGGCGAGGTTGGTTTCGCCACATTTCTCCCCTTTTCCAAACAGACTAATAGGGTATCTGACCTTCTGCCGGTCAGTGCCCTTGTTAGTCCAGCAGCCCACCCACAAAACAGAAACAGTAGTGCAGCCCACCCACAATAAATAGTTACTACACCTGAGCATGGGATAAACCTGTCCATGTCCATGTGCCTCACCACGGCTGTGTGGGGGACTGGTAGACTGCCTTGGTGGGTTGCTGAGTGGGCAGAGACCAGTGGTACTTTGCCCTGGTGCCAGCGCTACCACGGAAGAAGCCTGGTTGTAGCCTGGTTGTTGGAGGGGGAGACCGACTGTCTCCCCTTTAGATACACCGCTCTGCTGTTGTAGGGAGAGACCGACTGTCTCCCCTTTAGATAGACCACCATGCTGCTGTGGGGGGAGACCGACTGTCTCCCCTTTGGCTAAACAGCCCTGTTGCTGGGGGACAGGACCAACTGTCCCTACCCCCTGTGCTGTGAGTGCAGAGACCATGGTCCCATCTGCACTGTTGTGGGGCTTACTGTCTCCCCATCGTGCGTTAAACTGCCGCTGGGGGATGGAGACTGTGCTCCCAATTCCTTGTAGATCACACGGCCGCTGGGGAATGGAGACTGGGCTCCCAATTCCCTGCAGATCACACGGCCGCTGGGGTATGGAGACTGGGCTCCCAATTCCCTGCATATTACACTGCCGCTGGGGGATGGAGACTGGGCTCCCAATTCCATGCATATCACACTGCTGCTGGGGAATGGAGACTGGGCTCCCAATTCTCTGTACATCACACGGCAGCTGGGGAATGGAGACTGGGCTCCCAATTCCCTGCATATCACACGGCCACTGGGGGATGAAGACTGGGCTCCCAATTCCCTGCATATTACACTGCCGCTGGGAAATGGAGACTGGGCTCCCAATTCCCAATAACTCCCATTGCCGCTGGGGGACAGGACCAACTGTCTCTGCCCCCTGTAACTCAGCCTGCCGCTGGGGAATGGAGACTGGGCTCCCAATTCCCTGCAGGAGCAGTGGAGAGACCTCGGTCCCATCTCCACCGGCCACCTGGGGATCTTACCAGTAAACATCCACAATATCCTCCCAGCTGAAGGGCTCTGGACCTGGGTCTGACTTCTTGTTGTCCTGCTGAGCCTTCCCAATGGAGTGGAAGAGATCTCGGTAGTCCTGCTCCAGTTCCCACTCCAGGGTCATAGGCGTGCGCAGCCTATTGCATTAGGGTGTGCACCCTAAAGCACAAACACACATGCCGCGCTCGCGTGTGTATGTATGTATACATATATATTATATCCACAGATCCTCCATAACAGTGTGTCAATTTTTATTGTACTAACCTAATACTTAAAAGACACGCTTTCAAGAGTTTTCCTTTCTTCCTCGGTACGTTTGAGTATTCAGAAACAATCTAGTCCTAATGGTGGGTTCACATCTGCGTTATGCCATTCCGTTATATTCTGTTTTAAACGGAATATAACGGAATGGCCAAATGGTATGCAAAACGGAAACCTTTAAGAGGCATTCCTTTTTGCTCTGTCCTAATAGAAGTTTATCTGAAAGCATAACGGATCCGTCTGGGTCCCCTTATGCAAGACGGAAAACAAAGTCCTGTCGACAGGACTTTCTTTTCTGTCTTGCATAACGGGAACCAGATGGATCCGTTTTGATTCCCATAGACTTCTATGAGGACAGAGAGCAAACAGAATGCCTCCTGCAGAGTCTGCACTGTACGAGAGAGATAGCAGTGGCTGTGAAGGGGAAAGTTCCAGAGCCTTTCTGCTGCCTGACCAACCGTATCCTTCCACAGCGCCAGCCTGCAGGACATGAGAGAGGCCTGGGGTCCACATTACAGCACCACTACATTTACATTTATTTATTATCAAAAAGCATCATACATAACAAAAAAAAAAAAAATTATAACTGAATTACATTTAGAATAAAACAATTTACTTACAAAAGAAGCTATTCAGTCGTCTGCTGTGCCGTCCTCTGCTTGCTTCCACAGATTCTTTGCCCTCCTTTCTGTTTCTCCTCAGTGCGCAGGTGTACTGTTATGGGGGACCTGTGTATGACACACTGTTATGGGGGACCTGTGGATGACACACTGTTATGGGGGACCTGTGGATGACACACTGTTATGGGGGATCTGTGGATGACACACTGTTATGGGGGACCTGTGTATGACACACTGTTATGGGGACCTGTGGATGACACACTGTTATGGGGGACCTGTGGATGAAACATTGTTATGGGGGACCTGTGGATGACACAATGTTATGGGGGACATGTGGATGACACACTGTTATGGGGGACATGTGGATGACACACTGTTATAGGGGATCTGTGGATGACACACTGTTATGGGGGACCTGTGGATGACACACTGTTATAGGGGACCTGTGGATGACACACTGTTATGGGAGACCTGTGGATGACACACTGTTATGGGGGATCTGTGGATGACACACTGTTATGGGCATCTGTGGATGACACACTGTTATGGGCATCAGTGGATGACACACGGTTATGGGGGCATCTGTGGATGACGCTATTATGGGGGCATCTGTGGATGACACACTGTTATGGGCATCTGTGGATAACACTTATGGGCATCAGTGGATGATACACTGTTATGGGGGATCTGTGGATGACACTGTTATGGGGGGATCCCATAACAAGCCAGGACCATCAAACTCCTCTCCCTCTGGCTTGTCATGCTCAGCTGTCCAGGGTATATACTGTGCCATATACCACCAGAGAGCCTGGTAGGCATCCTCCAGCCATAGCTCCTGCCATACCCGGTGCTCTAGTTCCTTCACTCATTCCTCCAGGGGCTGCTCTCCCACTTTTTAAGTAGAGATTTATGAAATACATTATGAATGTGTAACGACTCGGGCAGCTCCAACTTAAACTATACCGGATTAATCACCTCCGTGATCTTATACGGTCCAATAAAACAAGGCGCAAATTTTCTAGACGCTACCTTGAGAGATAGATTCTTCGAGGACAACCATACTTTATCCCCAACCTGAAAGTTCACCCCCCTTGAACGTCTACTATCGGCCTTCAGTTTTTGAGAACTTTGAGCCTTTTCTAGGTTCGATTGAACCCGAGCTTATCCGCTTCAGGGTTAGAGGAGGAGATGGACGACCCAGAATGAAAACGGGGATGAAACCCATGGTTACAAAAGAAAGGGGAGACCCCAGCAGAAGAATTGACATGGTTATTCAAAGCAAATTCAGCCAACGGAAGGAATTTGACTCATAATTGCTGGTCATCAGTAACATACAACCTCAAGAATTGTTCTACACCACTGATTAAGGCGTTCAGTCTGCCCATTACTCTCAGGATGGTAGGCGGAAGAAAAAGACAATGAAATTTTACATCTTTGACAGAAGGCCCTCCAGAATTTGGACACAAACTGCACACCCCTATCAGAAACTATTTTCCGGGATGCCATGTAAACGAACAATCTCTCTCACAAAAATAGACGCCAGGGTTTTTGCATTCGGAAGTTTAGAAAGGAGAATGAAATGAACCATCTTGCTAAACCTATCGACCACTACCTAAACCACAGTCTTACCCTCTGCCAGCGGTAGGTCAGTTATAAAGTCCATCGAGATATGGGACCAGGGTCTACTGGGAATGGGTAGGGGTCATAGGTTACCAGCAGGGCGAGTCCTAGGTGTCTTAGACCTGGCACAAACCTCACAGGCTGACACGTAGGACTTGACATCCCTGGTCAGAGTGGGCTACCAATAAGATCTAGAAACCAGATCCTTAGTGCCCTCAAAACCCGGATGTCCACAAAAGGCAGAATCGTGACACTCCCCTAACAGCTGGAAACAAAATTGTACGGGAACAAACAACTTATCTGTTGGGGTGGATGCCGGTGCCAGATGTTGTTAAGCCTTAATGCGAGCCGAGATATCCTGGGTTAGACCCGCTAAGAAGATGTTTGCTGGTAGGATGGATTCAGGTGGTGCCTCAGTAGGTTGAAAAGCATGGAAGCTCTGAGATAATGCGTCTGCCTTCACATTTTTACTTCCCGGCCTGAACGTTATGGAGAAATCAAAACGGGTAAAAAACAGAGCGATATGCCTATAATATATTTTCTATATAGTGCATTTGTATAGTGCAGCATTTGTGTGCGGTTCTGCTGAGATACCGATGCTATACAGAGGGACAAACGCCATTCGGAGCAACTAATTGCAACTTGTGTGATATACCAGTTGCCCCAAAAAAAATCTGATTGAGGCAGAGGTGTGATATACCTATAATATAATATAATTTCTATATAGTGCATTTGTATAGTGCAGCATTTGTGTGCGGTTATGCTGAGATACCGCAGCTATACAGAGGGACAAACGTCATTGGAATAACTAATTGCAACTGGTTTGATTTATCAGTTGCCTTCCCAAAAATCTGATTGAGGCAGGGGTGCGATATACCTAGAATACACTTTCTATATAGTGCATTTGTATAGTGCAGCATTTGTGTGCGGTTCTGCTGAGATACCGCAGCTATACAGAGGGACAAACGTCATTGGAACAACTAATTGCAACTGGTGTGATATAACAGTTGCCCCCCCCAAAAAAAAATGATTACGGGGTTCTATATACCTGCTTCCACAAATACTGCTCTTCACTAGGTACTTTGTCATAGTGTAATTTTGAAAATGACATGCAGAGAGAAGAGGCAGGCCATTCCCCAGGGGTGGTAGGGGTTGGGCAGGTGCACCAGTCAAGAGCCTAAGTGGGAAGTTGGAGAAGGTGCATGCGATTACGTCAAAGGATGCACCAGAGTTGATTGAGTGGCTCACTCAGCCTTCCGCTTCTGCACCCTCCTCATCAACGAACATAGCGAAGTATTCTACATCTTTGCTAATTCAAGAAAGCCAACCATTGTAAACCAGGTACAAGTTAAAATTGTTATGCGATTTATTCAAGTTATTTTATTCGCATCGCGATTGCAACTTGATTCTCACATCCGACAGTACATTCTAGCATGGAGGCGTTCCCATGGTGATGTGGACGCTCCATGCGCACGCAAAATAGATAGAGGCGGCAACGGGCACTGACTTGAGCGGGCAGGGAGCAGGGGATCCTCTCTTAAAAGTACTGCTTTTGGAAAAGTTAGGGTAAAAATAAAAAAAATGAAAAAAGAATATTCGAAATAACGAATATATAGCACTATATTTTAAATATTCGCGAATTAGGGAAGTGCCGATATTCGATAAAAAATTTCGCTATTCGAATATTCGCGCTCAACACTAACGATGATGACGTGTCGATGAAAGTCAAGAGAGGAAGAGGAGGGGAGTTCAGAGGGAGAGGCAGAGCAGCAGATAGGGAGGAGAAGGGGGAGAAGCAGGCAGAACTCGCAGTGCACAGGAGGAAAAAAGCAGACTGCAAATGTATCTGGAGCGAGCCATCCACAATGCACGGTCACATCTGGCGCTCCCAGGACGCCGGCCCATGGCTCTGCAGTGTGGGCTTTTTTTAACTTGTCAGCTGCTGCTGCTGATAATAGTGTTACCATCTGCAGCCTGTGCTGTCAAAGCATAAGTCGCGGTAAGCCCAACACTCACCTAGGGACGACCACCATAAGAAGGCACCTGGCCTCACATCACCGAGTCCAGTGGGAGCAAGGCCGTCAGAACCCACAAAGCCACACTCCTGGTGCTCCATGTCCTGCCTCTTCTCCTTCTCCTCTCTTCTCCCATTTGTCCTCCACTCCACCTTTCACCGTGCCGTCGTCGGGTTCATCTGGCACAAGGCAGGCTTCCGTGGCCCAAATGTTCAAGCGTAAAAAAATGATGACGCCGGATAATCCTCTTACCCAACGGCTGACCGGTGGCTTTTGGGAACTGCTAGCCCACCAACTACTTTTTGATGGATTTGGAGGCCTTTAGAAAATTTGAGACATTGCATTGGAAGGTCCCCGGAAGGAAATATTTCTCCCAGAAGGGCATCCCAGCGCTATATGGACACGTTCAGCGGTAAGTAAATTTATCTCTGGCACACAGTGTCATAGTAACATAGTAACATAGTACATAAGGCCGAAAAAAGACATTTGTCCATCCAGTTCAGCCTGTCATCCTGCAAGTTGATCCAGAGGAAGGCAAAAAAAAACTGTGAGGTAGAAGCCAATTTTCCTCACTTTAGGGGAATAAAAAATTCCTTCCCGACTCCAATCAGAATAACTCCCTGGATCAACGACCCCTCTCTAGTAGCTATAGCCTGTAATATTATTACACTCCAGAAATACATTCGGGCCCCTCTTGAATTCCTTTATTGTACTCACCATCACCACCTCCTCAGGCAGAGAGTTCCATGGTCTCACTGCTCTTACCGTAAAGAATCCTTTTCTATGTTTGTGTACAAACCTTCTTTCCTCCAGACGCAGAGGATGTCCCCTCGTCACAGTCACAGTCCTGGGGATAAATAGATGATGGGATAGATCTCTGTACTGACCCCTGATATATTTATACATAGTAATTAGATCTCCCCTCAGTCGTCTTTTTTCTAACGTGAATAACCCTAATTTTGATAATCTTTCAGGGTACTGTAGTTGCCCCATTCCAGTTATTACTTTAGTTGCCCTCCTATGGACCCTCTCCAGCTCTGCTATGTCTGCCTTGTTCACTGGAGCCCAGAACTTTACACAGTACTCCATGTGTGGTCTGACTAATGATTTGTAAAGTAGTAGGAATATGTTCTCATCCCGGACATCTATGCCCCTTTTGATGCAACCCATTATCTTATTGGCCTTGGCAGCAGCTGCCTGACACTGTTTTTTGCAGCTTAGTTTGCTGTTTTCCTAGATCCTTTTCCATGTCAGTGTTACCGAGTGTTTTACCATTTAGTATGTACGGGTGACTTGCATTATTCCTTCCCATGTGCATAACTTTATATTTGTCAGTGTTAAACCTCATCTGCCACTTATCTGCCCAAGTCTGCAATCTATCCAGATCCCTCTGTAGTAGTATACTGTCCTCTTCAGTGTTAATTACTTTACACAGTTTAGTGTCATCTGCGAAAATTTATATTTTACTATGCAAGCCTTCTACGAGATCATTAATAAATATATTGAAGAGAATAGGGCCCAATACTGACCCCTGAGGTACCCCACTAGTGACAGTGACCCAATCTGAGTATGTACCGTTAATAACCACCCTCTGTTTTCTATCATTGAGCCAGTTACTTACCCACTTACAGACGTTTTCTCCCAGTCCGAGCATTCTCATTTTATATACTAACCTTTTATGTGGTACAGTGTCAAATGCTTTGGAGATGTCCAGATACACGACATCCATTGATTCGCCGCTGTCAAGTCTAGAATTTACCTCCTCATAGAAACTGATTCAATTAGTTTGACATGACCGATCCCTCACAAAGGCATGCTTATATGGCGTTATTTGCTTATTTCCGTTAAGATACTCTAACATAGCATCTCTCAGAAAACCTTCAAACAGTTTACCCACAACAGATGTTAAACTTACCGGCCTATAGTTTCCAGGCTCTGTTTTTGGACCCTTTTGGAATATTGGAACCACATTTGCTATGCGCCAATCCTGTGGGACATTCCCTGTCAGTATAGAATCTGCAAATATCAGAAATAAGAGTCTGGCTATGACATTACTTAATTCCCTTAGGATACGGGGGTGTATGCCATCCGGTCCTGGTTATTTGTCTATTTTAATCTTTTTAAGTCGCTGTTGTACTTCTTCCTGGGTCAGACAGGACACTTTTAATGGGGAATTTATTTCAACATTCAGCATTTCATCTGACAGTTTATTTTCCTCAGTGAATACATTGGAGAAAAAAATATTTAACAGCTTTGCTTTCTCCTCGTCGCTCTCTGCGACTCCCCCCTCATTACTCTTTAAAGGGCCGACACCTTCAGATTTATACTTTTTAACATTTATATAATTGAAGAACATTTTAGGGTTAGTTTTACTCTCTTTGGCAATTAATCTCTCGGTCTCTAGTTTGGCCGCTTTTATTAGTTTTTTACATGTTCTATTTTTTTCCTTATAGTTTTTCAGTGCTTCCGTGCTACCCTCCTGTTTTAGTGTTTTATATGCTTTCTTTTTGTCATTTATTGCTTTCTTTACAGTTCTGTTTATACACATTGGTTTCTTTTTGTTCCTTAACCTTTTATTCCCATATGGTATGTACCTCTCACAATGAGATTTCAGGATGCTTTTAAAGATATCCCATTTTGTGGCTGTATTTTTATTTGGGAGGACTTTATCCCATTTAGTTAGGCCTATGGCCTCTCTTAGTTGGCTAAATTTAGCTTTTTTGAAGTTTGGTATTTTTGTTCCTCCCTGTAGAAATGCTCTGTTGAATGATAATTGGAAGGTTATTACTTTATGGTCACTATTTCCCAGGTGTCCCCCAACCTGCACGTCTGTTGTTCTGTCAGGTCTATTGGTTAATACTAAGTCCAGTATGGCCGTCCCTCTAGTCGGGTCCTGAACGAGTTGGGAGAGGTAATTGTCTTTGGTTATTGCCAAGAACCTGTTTCCTTTATGAGATATACAAGTTTTGTTCTGGTTCTGGCCAAGCTGCCAGTTCTGTTGATGTACTGCTCCAAATTAATTAATGTTAAAGTATACGTATACTGAGAGATCAATACTGAGACAACACACAGCTGGGTTATAACAGGATCTCTGGTTTATTGCGGAACAGTAGACAGTATATAGGACGGAAAGGAGTGGGGGGTGTACAGTGGCATGTATCTTTTCTATTGGCTATAAACTCTGTATTTTCTGTCACATCGATGAAGTCCCCCCCCCTCCCCCCTTGCTGGTGGGTGAAGCCGTTACTTCTTCTTTCTTTGAAGCTGCTTGCATGAGCTGAACAGAAACCGTCTTGTGACACATGATAAAGCAAAGAGCAAGATTCTTGTTATGTTATTGGCTGGGTACCTGGCCGCCATTTTAACTACAGTATAGTTCTCAACAAGCAAGTGTCCATTTTGTATCAATTGTCCATAACAGTTTCAGTTTCCCAGTCTATAACTGGGTAGTTGAAGTCCCCCATAATAACCACCTCATTATGATTTGCCGCCTTGTCTATCTCATTTAGTAGTAGATTTTCTGTGGACTCTAGTATATTAGGTGGTTTATAGTAAACTCCTATTAATAATTTATTGTTGTTTTTAGCTCCATGTACAGTGGGGGAAATAATTATTTGACCCCTCACTGATTTTGTAAGTTTGTCCAATGACAAAGAAATGAAAAGTCTCAGAACAGTATCATTTCAATGGTAGGTTTATTGTAACAGTGGCAGATAGCACATCAAAAGGAAAATCGAAAAAATAACTTTAAATAAAAGATAGCAACTGATTTGCATTTCATTGAGTGAAATAAGTATTTGAACCCTCTAACAAAAAAAGACTTAATACTTGGTGGAAAAACCCTTGTTTGCAAGCACAGAGGTCAAACGTTTCTTGTAATTGATGACCAAGTTTGCGCACATTTTAGGAGGAATGTTGGTCCACTCCTCTTTGCAGATCATCTCTAAATCCCTAAGGTTTCGAGGCTGTCTCTGTGCAACTCTGAGCTTGAGCTCCCTCCATAGGTTTTCGATTGGATTAAGGTCCGGAGACTGACTAGGCCACTCCATGACCTTAATGTGCTTCTTCTTGAGCCACTCCTTTGTTGCCTTTGCTGTATGTTTTGGGTCATTGTCGTGCTGGAACACCCATCCACGACCCATTTTCAGTTTCCTGGCAGAGGGAAGGAGGTTGTCGCTCAGGATTTCACGATACATGGCTCCGTCCATTTTCCCGTTTATGCGAATAAGTTGTCCTGTGCCCTTAGCAGAAAAACACCCCCAAAGCAAAATGTTTCCACCCCCATGCTTGACGGTGGGGACGGTGTTTTGGGGGTCATAGGCAGCATTTTTCTTCCTCCAAACACAGCGAGTTGAGTTAATGCCAAAGAGCTCTATTTTGGTCTCATCAGACCACAGCACCTTCTCCCAGTCACTCTCTGAATCATTCAGGTGTTCATTGGCAAACTTCAGACGGGCCTGCACATGTGCCTTCCTGAGCAGGGGGACCTTGCGAGCCCTGCAGGATTTTAATCCATTGCGGTGTAATGTGTTTCCAATGGTTTTCTTGGTGACTGTGGTCCCTGCTAATTTGAGGTCATTAACTAACTCCTCCCGTGTAGTTCTAGGATGCTTTTTCACCTTTCTCAGAACCATTGACACCCCACGAGGTGAGATCTTGCGTGGAGCCCCAGAGCGAGGTCGATTGATGTTCATTTTGTGCTCCTTCCATTTTCGAACAATCGCACCAACAGTTGTCACCTTCTCTCCCAGCTTCTTGCTAATGGTTTTGTAGCCCATTCCAGCCTTGTGCAGGTCTACAATTTTGTCTCTGACATCCTTGGACAGCTCTTTGGTCTTTCCCATGTTGGAGAGTTTGGAGTCTGCTTGATTGATTGATTCTGTGGACAGGTGTCTTTTATACAGGTGACTAGTTAAGACAGGTGTCCTTAATGAGGGTGACTAATTGAGTAGAAGTGTCTAACCACTCTGTGGGAGCCAGAACTCTTAATGGTTGGTAGGGGTTCAAATACTTATTTCACTCAATGAAATGCAAATCAGTTGCTATCTTTTATTTAAAGTTATTTTTTCGATTTTCCTTTTGATGTGCTATCTGCCACTGTTACAATAAACCTACCATTGAAATGATACTGTTCTGAGACTTTTCATTTCTTTGTCATTGGACAAACTTACAAAATCAGTGAGGGGTCAAATAATTATTTCCCCCACTGTATCTCTACCCACAGTGACTCCACATGTTCATGTCCCTCACTTATATCTTCACGGAGTGTGGGCTTTAGACAGGACTTTACATAAAGGCAGACCCCTCCCCCTCTCCGGTTTTGACGATCCTTTCTAAACAGACTGTAACCTTGTACATTAACTGCCCAGTCATAGCTATCATCCAGCCATGTCTCAGTTATTCCCACTATGTCACAGTCCTCCTCACACATCACTAATTCCAGTTCACCAGTTTTATTAGTCAGGCTTCTGGCATTAGTATACCTACATTTGAGAGGTTTATGTATATTTTTTAACCTACACCTTTCCTTCTGAACTGTTCTAGTCCCTCCTTCCATTCCTCCCCCAGTCCCACTACCTTGCCCCCGGTCTCTATCTGCACTATCTTCCCATCCTGTAACCTAATTACCCTCCCCCCCAGTCCCTAGTTTAAACACTCCTCCAACCTTCTAGCCATCTTGTTCCCCAACACAGCTGCCCCTTCCCCATTGAGGTGCAGCCCGTCCCTACGATAGAGCCTGTAGCCGATAGCGAAGTTGTCTAGTTCTCCAGGAACCCAAACCCCTCCTTCCTACACCAGTTCTTGAGCCACTTGTTAATTTCCCTAATCTCCCGCTGCCTTTCTTGTGCCAAGATACATCTGACCACAGACACGTGGTCTAGCAAACACGGGCAGGGAATGTACATAACTTTTACTGCACACTAGGTGAACCTTCTGATGGCCGTCAAGCATGTAACCCATGGCACTCATGTGGATTTGGTCTTACCGCCACTGATTGCATGCAGGCCTGCCTCTTCTTCTCCTCCTCCTACTCCATCCTCCGTCTCCTCACCAGCTGACTCCTCCGTTTCCACTGCTACCGCCTCTTCCGCTGCACCCCCCAAGCTCCCCAAAACCTATTTGACATGCCAGGTGAGACGTTGCCATGCTGTGCTGCGGCTGTTGCCCCTGGAAGCCAAGAGCCACACCGGTCCTGCACTGCTTTCAGCTCTGCGGTCACAGGCCGATCAGTGGCTTACCCCGCTCAATTTGACAGTTGGTAAAGTGGTGTGCAACAATGGTGCCAATCTGCTGAGCGCGCTGAAACAGGGCAAAATGACACACGTGCCGTGCATGGCACATGTCCTGAACTTAGTCGTGGAGAGATTCGTTGCCAAATACCCCGGGGTCAAGGACATCTTGCCGCAGGCCAGGAAAATCTCTATCCATTTTAGAAGATCTTACACGGTCATGGCTCGCCTTGCTGATATTCAGCGTCGACACAACTTGCCCATCAGACGTCTCATTTGTGACTGCCTGACACGCTGGAACTCCACCTTGTATATTCTTGATAGGCTTCTCCAGCAAAAACGTCCTGTTAACAACTACCTGTAAGAACTCTGCAGCAGGACAGTTTCTAGGGAGCTTGTTTTTTATTTTTCACTGCGCCAGTTGCTGCCCATGCTCGACGCATGCAGACTTCTGCGGCCATTTGATGAGATCACCAAACTGGTCAGTCGCAGGCAGGGCGCCATCAGTAACATCGTACCTTATGCCTTCTTTCTGGAGCATGCATTGCATCGTGCAGAGCCGGCAAGTGCCGGGGGCCCACTGTTCCTTAACGGGCCCACTCGTTTCCGCAGCCCCTTTAAACATTTTGACATACTTCAACTTTATGCTGCTGCTGCGCTGCCTTATCAAAGGATCTCCAGCAGATCAGAAGAGGACTGGAGGAACAAGCACGTGATCAGAGCAGGGGCGGAGTTAATCAGCAGCGGGAGCGCAGCTGAAGACACAGCTGATCGCCGAAGGAACCAGGAATCCTGGTACAGTACACCCGTGCATACTGTGACAGGAAATGTGGTTTACATCACAAACTCTGATCTACAGTCCCTGCTATATGGACAGATCCAAGAATCGTTCCTTCAGTTGTGGTTCCTAAGATGGTGCTGACTTGTAAGAGTTTCTTTAATATCGACATTACCAGATTGTATTGCATGCAGTACATTATAGGTCAGACACACAGTGACTTCCCATTCCCTATTCTTCCCCCAGGGCAGCCGTCAGTGTGAGATGTGAGTCACTGTGACGTGCGACCACTGACACCACACACCAGTAACATGAGGGGGTGGCTGCAGGGCTAATGCATGGTGTTGTGTTTTTGGGGGAGGGATCCCCCCCTTAGCCTCCACTAATAGGAAAATAATGAATTGAGCAGCAAACCTTTTTGTTGGGGAATTCCTTAGACCCCCCCCCCCCCCCCCCCCCCCCAGTATACCTAACCTCAGGCTACCACATCTAATGTAATGTAATGTATATGGCTGAGAAATGCACAGCAAACAGTAAAGCAAATATTCCTAAAAGCTTAGCAGCATGTCCAGCCTCAGTCAGCAGTGAGTTACTGATAACTTATCACTAAAGTTATCAGTTATGACAGACTCACTGCTGACTGAGGCTGAACATGCTGCTGACTGAGCCTTTAGGATTATTTGCTTTACTGCTTGCTGTGCATTTCTTTTCCTCATCCATATACATGTATGTACATAATGTGGCAGCCCCACTCACTATGCGGTGCTGAGACAATGGATGGAGCGGACTGTTGCGGTGAGCCTGCCCCATACACAGCAGGTGCTGTGACGATCTTACCACCGTAGAAGTGTTTGTACGTGTCTGTCCCTCTGTGTGTGTCTGTCCTTGTATGTGTGTGTCTGTCCTTGTATGTGTGTGTCTGTCTCTCCCTGTGTGTGTCACCATCACCATGCCCACAGTGTTCCTATATCTTGACGCAGCTGCATCAGGATGTTCTGTGCGGAGCAAGAAGAAGGAAGAAGAGGCAGCGCCACCAGCATGGAGTCCAGTGGGAGAGGCACAGGGAGGCACACTAAGGACGTAGGTAACACTACCGCATGATCTACACTAGTGTTATCTGTGATTTTACATAGGACTGCAGGTAATACTACCACATTATCAGCTCTAGTGTTAACTGTGATTTTACATAGGACTGCAGGTAACACTACCACATTATCAGCACTAGTGTTATCTATACTTTTACATAGGACTGCAGGAAACACTACCACATTATCAGCACTAGTGTTATCTGTGGTTTTACATAGGACTGCAAGTAACACTACTACATTTCTGTACTTCGAAAGCCATCACTGTGTTATTTGTGGCTTTACATAGGACTGCAGGTGATATATATTACTTTATCTGTACTCAAAGAGTTATCACTATGTAAGGGGGCCCACTGAGACTTTATCGCCCAAGGGCCCACATGAACCTGGAGCCGGCCCTGGCGTCGTGTCATTGATCAAGCCGTCGAGGAGCAGGAAGATGAGGAAGTTGCAATGCTGAATGAATTCTCAGGGGGAGCTACTCCATCTGAGACAAGTCAGCAGGAGTGTGAAGAGGAGTCAGAGGAGGATGGTGCCGGGGCAGAGGAGGAGGAGGAGGAGGAGGAGGAGGAGCAAGAAGAGCAGGCTTTAAACTTTTCTGGGATCCCTGGTGTTGTCCGTGGATGGGGGGAGGAGACCAAGGACGAAATTCTCCTGGGCGATGAGCAGGAGCTAGGCCGCTCCACCGCTTCCAATTTAGTGCAAATGGGGGCCTTCATGCTCCAGTGTTTGAAGAGGGACCCCCGTATAAAAAGCATAAAGGGCAAGGAGCAGTACTGAGTGGCAACGTACTTAGACCCCCGGTACAAACACAAAATGGCAGACATGCTGCCAACATCACAGAGGGCTGTCAGAATGCAGCATTTCCAGGTCTTACTGCGAGAGATCCGAGCTGCGAGATGCGAGCTACACAGGCTACCAGGTGCACCAGAATGTTACCAATGACAAGCATTAGCACATTAAATACATGTAAAGAAAAATCACTGAGTAAAGTGGCCTAAATGGGAGGAATTGCTCAACCCCAAACACGGTAGCGTATTTACAGTATAATCGGGGGAGCAATTCCTCCACGAGTGATCCGTTGTTTTTTGGTGCATGTGGTCTGCTGCCGCCATCCTCCATTGTATGCATTTTTGCTGAGGATTGCCTTTAGCAACGGATCACTTGCGGAGGAATTGCTCCGCCGATTAAAAACGCTACAGTGTTTGGGGTTGAGCTAATGCTTGTCATTGGTAACAATCTGGTGCACCTGGTAGCTTGTGTAATATGGCCTGTTATAGGTGGGGATGGCAGCCTCTTCCTCCCTCCTATTGTTTAAGGGATCTTACTATGGAGGTATGTAGGAGCTTGGCTGTGAGTTGGTCATTAGCACTTATCAAACTGTGTTCCTCCGCAAGTGATCCGTTGTTTTTTGGTGCATGTGGTCTGCTGCCGACATCCTCCATTGTATGCATTTTTGCTGGGGATTTCCGTTAGCAACGGATCATTTGTGGAGGAATTGCTCCCACGTATTACATAAAATCCCATTAAAATACATTTTTGTTTGTGGCTGTAATGTGGAGTAATGTGGAAAAATTCTAAGGGTATGAATACCTTTTCAAAGCACTGTATATCAAGATATAAAGGTGGTATATTAAAAGAATATCAAGCTAGAACAAAGTGTTGTTTATACAGCCTGGCTGAACAGCTGAACGTTAGTAGTTTGACAGCTGTAACAGATAGCCAAGCTTAGCTGGGGACAAACAACCTGTGAGCAGGACAAAGAGTCAGTGACAGCATTAGGAATTGGGACAAAGGAGATGGGTGTTCAAGGTAAGTAAATAATGTAAGGTTCTGCCAATAATAGCTGCAAGCAGTCATTGTATTCACAGCAAGTAAAATGACAGAACAATGTTCACTGACTCAATTTAAGCAAAGAACAATTATCTGCATTTTTGTGGATAGTTTAAAAATCTCTAATCTCTCAATTTTACATCAGTATGAGGGTTTAGTAAGACCGCAGAGTGCACCTGTCTTTGTAAATGTTATTGTTATTTTGTTTTATTGTGTATCACATCCACACATTTGCTATCCTGTGTAGGATGTCTATTGTGGTACTTGTGGTCCGCTGCGGGTATCCTCCATTGTACGCATTTTTGCTGGGGATTGCCAATAGCAGCGGACCACAAGTGCAGGATCTGCCCTTCCCCCCGGTATAAATGCACCACTGCATATGGGGTTGAGCACTTCCTGCTTTTTATCACCACAACAATTTGTAGTTTATATAGTTTAAAAATCCCAACAATCCTTGATAGCAGTTATTTTAATACAGTACTGCCAAATATCTGCATTGACCAAAGCAAATTCCAAGTAAACTCGGGTCGGTAACAGAAAATATAGCAATCTTCATTACATGAAGAACAAATGTGCAGATGCTTCTTAGGAATGTAACTGAGATGACAAAAAAACTTGATGGAATTTTCTGATCTGATTTCATATACAGTATTATTCGCTTACAAAGACTACCCTAGAAATAGAGGCGAGTAACCACAAGCAACAAATGTGAACAAATAAAGAGCTGAACTAAATGCAAATATCTATACATAAGACGTATTCATTTCATCGCAACTGTAATCAGCTAGTCTCAAGCCATGTCTGCCAAGTAGTATGTTTGACATGGTGTAGATACGGTATGTCTCAAATAACCAATACATTAATTAAGCCCTTGCATCGTTGTTTAAATGAGACACATGGAACAGGTGTCCTAAACAGGACACAAGATACAGAGCAGATTTGGAACGCATCCTATAAGTTTACTCACAATCATGGGATTCTGGTCATATTACTTGTGGCAACATTCTTATGCTATTCAATATTGCTTGCATTCTATTCAGCCAGTGGTAAAATGAAAATACAAACCAAGACACTTTAAATGTTTGGCCCCACCACAATTGTACTCATGTGCCCAAATCTGCTTTGCTTAAGGAAAGAAAGACACCTAGTCACCAGTGCTCCATTTCAGAGCCAAGGGTCAGTTCCTGGCTTCTGGTTCCCTGTAGACCAGAAGTGTGACGTTCTGTACTGCTGCAGCCATTCACTGGCCTCATCTGGTTAAGTGCCTCCTGGGGACATGTCTCTATAACAGGGGAAATGAACACCACAAACCAGCAGGATTAGTAACACCAAGGACATCTCATCCAAGCCACTAATATGGGTCTAGAAAGAGACTCAGTCAAATCTATGCAAAGCTGCCCATAAATGGTCAAGTTCATAAATCTGTCCATGTAAAAGGAACCCAAAATCACCGTTTGTGGACAGCATGCAAGAGAGTTTATTAAATGAAGCGCACCCACTCTCGCAAGACAACATGTATTCTTTGTATAAAGCACTATTGATATATCATACTGTTGATCCAGTTTTGGTGGTTACTCCACCTAGATGAATTGTTGGACTGTTACATGACTGTTGTTATACATTTATATGCTTTCTGCTCACAAACTGTATTATATCTAAATGGTGCCATTTCCTCCTGCTTTACCTGGCCCTGTCAATTAAAGCAGCCAGGGAGGGGCTGGTCACAGAAATGAGTGAACCTTGGGTTTAACAAGAGCAATGGTGATGCCCTTATTGCACCAAAGGCCTAATTTCCATATTAAGAAAATGTATCATACCTCGTGAATGGAGCCGCAGATCATCAACAGAAAAGCAATATTTTAATCAAGAGACCCATAGCTATGTGTCTATGCAAACAGTTGAGTAGTGAAGTCACTACTGACATATTCCTTATATTTGTAATAATTTAATGTGCTTTTTTACGCAGTACAATTTCTGTCATGTAGGACCGTTAGGTACCATTTATTACCATCTCAGATTACAGGAGAAGGGTATACTTTCAATGTCTTGGCTCATTCACATGGAGCCAAACAGTCTTTAAAGACTCACCTATACCCCACCTGGTGTGCCTGTACTGAACTGTGGTGATGGGTGTTAATTAGTTATCTCCTCACCTGCAGCGGAGTCTGTATAGCTGTAGTGCTGATCATTCTGCTGTCTGTAAATGTGTGTAGCTTGGAAAACTTCTGTGGCATGGGACCTTGCAGTCTCCTGGGAGAAGTGGTACCCACAGTCAAGATCGATTTCTATTCCCAATTTCCCTTGGAGCCGACGGACATTCTCCCTCACTCCGAGCTTGCTAAGCTAACTCTGGAGCTCGTTAGAACTCCCCCACCTAGCAGTAAATGGGACCAGCCTACTCTCACCAAGAGGGGAGGAATGGAATAGTAGGTTCCATTCCTAATACTAACCATACCTTATCATTACTGAATTATAATACAAATACATAACATAACAAAAATACAAAATACAACAAGTAATTGCAGATATTCCCAGGTCTGGTGTAATGCAGAATGACCACGAAAGACAAAGAGAAGAGAAAATATAGGGGGGGGGGGAGATCAGAGTGTGAGGTCAGAGTTCCCAGTGCTAATTCAGGACTGGGTCAATATACATGAGTGGCGTACATAGAGAAGTAAGGGCGCCATAGCAATTATCAAACCAGGCCCTCCACACAGGACAGAAGGATTTCTGCCTAAACCCTTTTCAATGACCATTGGGCCATTTTTCCACTGCCTTATTTGCTAAAAGTTGTTCCTTTAGAGGGTAGCGTCCTGACCATGATTTCACCTCCAGTAGATGAGAAGATAATCCTAACTAAGACTGGGGCCCCTCTTGCCCTGGACCCCATAGTAGTCGCATGGTCTGCCGCTATGGTAGTTACGTCCCTGTATCCCACAGGTTCCAAGTACTTGGAGAAACATCCATGGAGTTAGTGAGTGAAGCCAGATAAGACGTACGCGTCTGGATGGGGAGTGGTTTGCTTCCAGAATTTTGCTATGAGCATCTTAGCTACAATACACACAGAAAGAAACAACTTGGAGGAACTCCCACTAAAAGCCATGGGATATATTCTATGAATATACCAGAGGGTCCAAAGGAATTGAAGTTATAAAGAGAGACTGAGCTAAAGCTTGAACTTCAGCCCAGAATGAAGATATCGGGGGCATTCCAATAAAATGTGAAAGAGGGTGCCTAATGCCATAAAAAATGGCAACAAGTAGGCAATATGGAGGGATTAAGGGAGTGAAGTAATGCTGGTTAATGATACCAATGCATTATCAAATTGTCATATTTTTCCAGACAGGATGCACTGAACCATAAGACACACCTAGGACATAGAGAAGGAAATAAGGAAAAAAAAAATCCTCAGACCATACCTCCATTAGACCTCTATTTTTCCACATTCCTCAGATCAGACCCCCCTTCCTCCTCAGACCTCAGATAGGACCCCAAGCTCTATCAGACTAAAAAACCGAAATTAACTTACCTCTCCTGCTCCGGACCACGGGCTCTTCCTACACTCACTGCATCCTGGTCTTTTGGGCCCTGCTCTACACTGTGACCTAACGTTGCACATTTTCAGGTCATAGTGTGTGCCTACGTGCACTATGTTCTGACACTGTATGCAGTCAGAACACAGTGCACAGTGATGACCTCTTTCTGCAGCTCCTGCATATAGATGACCACTCCCCACACCTCCTGCATACTGATTTGCACAATAAGATGCACTGCCATTCCAACCCCCACCCTGCTTTTTTTGGGGCAGTGCATCTTATAATCCAAAAAATACAGTATATTGAGTTTACCGGTAACTTGTGCAAATGGAAGACTTATCCATTCTACTCCAAATAATCTGCCTGGGGCTAGGGAGTATGAGTGTTCCCAAGGCATCAGACCATTTATTCATGTACTTATTAGTGTTGAGCGAGCACCAAAGTGCTCGTGTGCTCGAGTAGAACACTTTGCGATGCTGTTCTACTGAGCACAATGGAAGTCAATGGGAGAACCCCCGGCATCCCCTACTCTGAAGAGGGGAGGATGTCGGGACTCTAGTTCGGCTTAGGAGTCCCTGCTCTGACTCCATATATAGCTATATCCATATATGGAGTCAGTGCTTGGGGACACCCCAGTGTATTTAAATCTTTATTCTGAAAAGTTTCTGCCAGGATTCAAACTCCCAAGCTTGCACATTAGAGTGAAGGACCTTTTCCACTCAGCTATAAAGCTGAATGCTAAACTGTGTCAGAAAAAACCTCATGGTAGTTTCTGATGTAGTGACTATTCCTATTCAGCACTGCAGAAGACTTATTTTATATTTCTGTGCATGTTAACTTGTAGCTGTATAGTGTAATGGTTAATGTCCTTGCCTCTAATGTATAAGTTCAAGAGTTTGAATCCCGACAGAAATATTTCAGAGATAGAGATTACATTTATATATTTTATATTTTTTTTGTAATTGTAAAAATTGTATGGCACAAAATAAATGTGTAATTACAAAAAAAAAATTAAATTATATATATATGTAAAAAAAGGATGAAATCCAGCATCCCATAAAAACGATGACTTTATTCTTGTAGTGGTAAAAAAACATACAAGGACACCACAGTCTACGCGTTTCAGACAGTAATATCTTAGTCCTTATTCATGAATAAGGCTCTGTCATTAATAAGGACTAAGATATTACTGTCCGAAACACGTAGACTGTGGTGTCCATGTACGTTTTTTTTACCGCTACAAGAATAAAGTCATTGTTTTTATGGGAAGCTGGATTTCATCCCTTTTTTACATTGTTAAGCCGAGTCCGGGCTTCAATCCGTGCCCCCCATTACGAATACAGGTGAGCGCTGCAGTTGCTTTTCTTCTCCACTAATATATATATATATATATATATTATTTTTTTATATATATATATTTAGATACAATCATACTTCTGATATATATGAATGCATAATATGTGGGAAACTACTACTGATATTTTTACCCATAATATAGTTACACATATAATATATTATATATTCTAAATATATAATTATATATGTAAATATATTATGGCTAAAAACGTATATATATATATATATCTATATATATATATAGATATATATATATATATATACATTTTTCCAAAATGTTTCTGCCGGGATTTGAGCTCCCAATATTGTTCATTAAAGGCAAGGATGTGAACCACTACACTGTACAGCTACATGTAAACCTGCAAAGAAATATTAAATAAGTCTTCTGCTGAATAGGAATAGTCACTACATCAGAAACTACTATGAGGTTTTTCTGCTACATTCTAGCATTAAGCTTTATAGCTGAGTAGAAACGATCCTTGCCTCTAATGTTCAAGGGGTTGGGAGTTCAAATCCTGGCAGAAATTTTTTAGAAATAGATGCTAAGTTACATTTAAATACACTGACTCGAGCACACGTGGTGTTTGGCTGAAAATGCTCGCTCAATATTAGTACTTATGACATAGGGTTCCTCCCAGAAAAAGACTGGAAGATGACGAAGCCCAAACCATGATTGATGTTAAAGTGTCACTCTACTTTCCCACAATTTCATTTAATAGAGAATGGTTTAAAAAATCTGTAAAGTCATGGCCACTAGGTGTCTCACATTCGCCTAATTTGCAGTCCAATGCTTGTTGTGTGTACTAATAGGATGGAGGACATTTTATTTCTCATAATGATTTCTCCCCTGACAAAATGAGCCATTATAACTAAAAGGTATTTGGGAATATATTTATAATAAAGCATAAAAAATTTAGGTATTTTTATTTTTTAATTCCTGGAGAACCCCTTTAACCATTTCCAAACTCCCCTAGTACATGTATTTATGTAGATACATTACATCCCATTCAAGCTGCACACTAGCATATTCTTCCTTGTGCGTGACATTTTCTTTGCACATACAATTGTTTCAATGTATATTTTGACACTATTGACATGTATTTGGGCATTTGGGTAATACATAGGGCATTTTTGTAATGCCCTATGTATGCCATTGTGTGTCTTTATCCTGGCATATCCTTTGAGGCAGAGGCGTCATGCGGCTATACACACAGAATGCTCAGGCTCGGACTGGCCCACAGGAGAACAGATCAATCCCCTGATGGGCCCCTGACAAAGGTGAGCCCCCTACACAGCATCTCAACCAGCCGATATCCATATAACATGGGGTACATTGCTTAACAAACTACCCAGTTTACTATTATAGATACACATCAGGTGACTAAGATGACTTCTAGGTACAGAGGCAGGCCAACCAGTATCAGACAACTTGTTGAAGTTGTTGGACCCCTATAATCAATCATCTTGAGTATCTTATTGCTGCCTGATACTGTGTGGGCAGGTATTATTTGCATGTAGCTGTACACTGGGCCCCCAGAATGAATTTTTTTATTGGGCCCTAGGCTCCCCAGTCTAACATTGAGAATGCTTACACCTCTGCAGTATGGAGCCTCCATGTGCCACCATACAAGTTCCATACACAAAATCTATCTTGTTCATTTTTACATTTGGCCTTTAGACACAAATGGTTAGTACAATGCAGGAATTTAAAACAGGTGTAAAAATAAAGAAAAGTTTATCCGAGTTTTGGAAATCACATTTCAGATTCTGTTCTGTGAAAGAGCTTGAACGCTAAAGCGTGAGTATCGAGATTATAAACTGCAGTTTATTTTCATGTTACATTGCTAGCTATAACATCATTGTCTTGACATGCTCAATATTTGACCATAAAGTGGATGAACATCTGTTTTGATTATTTAAATACTGTAATATTTTGCTAAGGCGAGATTATTAAAAAGTCTCTATTAAATCTAATCATTATATAGTTTTGCAGAGGTCACAATTATTATGCAGCTTTCTTGGTAACATCTATAACTGCCAGGTAGCAATGAATAATTCTCTAACAGTTTACAGGAAAACTTGTTTCGTAGTATAAATGCTTAGATAACAAAGGATTGAGAGATGAATAATGTTTGACAGATAGATTTCTAATGCATACTAGAATTATCTATCACATATGTACCACTACTACAGACACAGACTAAATTTGTCATACCATACACGCCCCCATCTGGACAAAGACCACATTACACTCTGTCACATTTTTTTTTTAAATTAGTGTAACATGGTTGGAATATATGTTTGATTAGGACACAAGATGCTTTCAAACATTCTTTTAAGGACCAGATAGACTCCTGCAACATCTTCCATACTTTAATATTCCATAATTCATCTAAATATAACGTTGGGAGTAAAATGAATGCTGTAATTTCCTTTTCCATTAGGAAATTGTATTAAGGTATCCACATTGTAATTTCAATGAGACGTTTCAATAAGTTAAAATGTGTGATGCTGAACCTATGTAAATCAATATATGTACGGTATTATGATAGGTTGTATTTTATGTTTTAACTATTTAATGTGCATTTGCAAACATTTTAATTAAGCATTAAAAAATTTATTTTTAAAATTAGCTTTTATGTATTCCCTGTTGAGTTTATCCATTTATGTCTATGTAGAAGCTACTTCAACAGAAGTGTCTCAATGCTTGTTATACCTAATAATCACAATATGGAGAAAACTTGCTCATCCTCCTTTTAGTCATTTCAGGCCTTCTGGTTGCATTTGCATTAGTGATGTGAAACATCCATTGTGATTTATGATAAGAGCGTCCCTCTAATTTGTAGCAATTAATATGCTACCAAGCTCAGGATATTAATTTACGGACAACTACATACACATTGAGAAATAACACTTATCTGTAAACTGACACCAGAAACTTTCTTGCCCAAGTTTGAGGGTGGTGATGAGAATAGCCATTTGTCATTGATCTTGAACGGTTTAGTGTTTGCTTTTGAAGAATAATTACCCATTCTATACATACATTGCTCTGCTTTGCATCAATCTCAGTAAACTTGCCTGCATCTTCCATCAATGTTGTTGCAGTATTTTTTCCTCTCTCTAACATACTAAAGAACAAGTGAAAAGAAAAGTACTGATAGCTTTCACCATGAGTCTTAGGCCTGCGTTGTGGCCTGTCCTCTCAGTGTCCTTCCACAGGCCCCAAGTCATGCATCACTCATCTTGTCACATTGAACTCCAGATGCTCCTACCCTGGAGAATGCTCTGACTCTGGCAATTTTTCTTCATTCTCACTAACAATTTGGTAATGAAATATTGATTTTTAGTTAGATTCATATTGATGCTATTAGGTTTGCATTGATAAATCATGCTGGACTCCTATCTGAGGGGCTAGAAAGTGCTACACTGAACCCTGGAGATTACAATCAACTCATTGATGTGTTAATTTGATGGATTTTTTGTTCTCTAAGAAGGAGTGGGAGGGAAGACAAGGATTTTCTTCATAGCTCTTACAAAGTTTTCACAGTGAAAATGGGAACTGTAATTGTAGGCCCCTACGTACATTAACTTTTAAAAGCATTATGCGGCTTAGCATTTAAAGGAGAGGGTTAAAAGGGTTGTTAGCAGCGTTCTAGCCTTGTACTCGGCTGCCGAAAATCTAATATGTGTTTAGACTCAAACAAAAGCAGATAGAGAATCTCGACACCGGGTCTTCTTCATATTAGATTTATTTGGTGCTGGAAGCTGTTTTTTTCTCTCTTTTTTTTTCTAATGGCAGCATGCCACTTACAGTGTTTCCTCATTCATCTGAAGACTATTTAAATGACTAGAAACTTGATTTATGTCATGTGTAAGTGTAATGCTTGTCATTAAGACATAATATATGTGGAATTACACATTAAACTAAATGATTATGGTGTGATTCTTCCACATATAAATGAATTGTCTATTTTCCTTTTTTATTTTTAAAACCAAATAACATAAATAGCAGGAGCAGTACAATCACAGTAGGTGGTAGAATGATGTCTTACAGATAGCTAAAATAAAATGTATTTACAGAATATACCATCTATGTAGCTTCATGAATAATCTGAAAGTAAAGTGAATCTAAGAGAATCCAATCTAATGTAGTGAATGTAGGACATAATTCTGACTTCAAAAAGTTGCAAAACACGGCTTTGGCATCTTTTTGGGCTCACTTGAGCAAAAATTTTGTGACTTTCTTCATTTTTCACAGCACTCACTCCAGTTTTGAAATATGGGTGGTAAAATAGACATGATAAGCTGTGTTAATAAGTTTCATTCCAGATTTATCACTGAGATGTTTTTTGAAAGTTGCAGAAATAGTCGCAATCTCACTCCAGTAGGCGGGTGGAGTAGGAAAACTGAAGTAGCTTTTCTAGACAAAAGTATTACGTAGGTTTAAGGATGAGACAAATTTGTCAAACAACATGCAACATTTTATAAATGTGGCATAAAGTATGTCTACAGACAAACAAAATTGTGTTAAAAAATTCCCCTCTTAGGGAGGTGAGGGGTGAGGCTTTACTACACACTATGCTTAGGGAGATGCATATACTACACATTGTTGAGCATTCCTGTCAGGCTGCTAAGCCATGATGACATATCATAGGCAAGATCACAACATTAACATCTATTGCAGAGCAGTGTAGTCTGTAGTGAGGCCCTACCCCGTCACTCCTCTAGGAAGCTGTGCAAGTCAAGGCAACCAGTCCTGCTCACATTCTAGGACAGGTTGCTTGCATTAACTTTAGATAATTCCCAGAGAACCCCGTTAATTCTGCAATAGTATACACATAGTATGTAGGCAATAAAGCACTTTGACCAATTATTTAAAAAAAACAGAATGCCAATTATGAGCCTTAGTGCAGCTAGGGCCTGTATCTGCTTTAATATATTTAGGATCTTAATTCCAGATCTTTATATTATTTTTGCTGCTGTGGAATATATTTATGTGAGGTTTAGGGGGGTAGCCGCCAACACTGCACGTGCTCTTCTGTAGAGTATATATCTGGTTATCTACTTTTTATGTTGATTGGTTGTTATTTTTATATTTGTCATGTAACTACTTGTTCATTATGCACAGTTGTTGGAACACACTGTGGTGTTTGAACTTGAGGGCTGGGGGACTGTGATTGCATTTGACTGCCTGCTGTGTGTCAGGGGGCCTATTTTAGAACCCCGTATCCTCTAGTTTTTAATGGAAATTGCAGTATAATGCCACTGGGTTAGGATAGTGAGTGCTTCACTTTCTCTATAGATTTGCCTGTTTTTGGCATGAGTTTGTGTGTCGCATTAAGGGAAATAACTAGACAAGTGTTGTCACAGAAAGGCCCTGTGGAATGGAGAAAAGGACCTGCCAGGGAGGTGGGAAGCCTAGCAGCAGTCTGAGGGAAATTGCTGGATCTGAAGTGAGGCCAAAAACTGTCACTGTTAAAGTGACTGTTAAAGCAGTTGGTGTGGAACCACTGTGACAACAAACAGATTTCATTTTGGGCTACTCCTAAGGGTGTTATCTTGGCAGTCCCCTAGTTTTCAGCCTTTAACCCCTGTACAGGGATCTGGCCTTTACTGCACCATGCTGCTACGTCCTGAAGTAGTCTCTGTATGATTGGGGATCAGAGACACTGGTGTAGAGTACTAAGGGGTTAGGCAAAATGTATTAAGAAACAGGCTGAGGTCAAGGCTGGTGGAGTATGTGCTTTACAGTAAACAGTCCTAGGTCAGGGTAATCACTGAAGGGTCAATATAGAGGTCAGGCACAGGTCAGGTCAGGCAGCAGAGGGTCAGAACCAGTATAGAGTAGGTACATGGGCAGACAGCAGAGACAGCACACCTCATAGGGATGCCTTAATTACCCCAGGGTTGCCAGCCATTGGCTGGTGAAGATTAGGGTGTGTGCACACTGGCCTTTGAAGAGATGGAGGAGCATATGGGCACTACAGGCAGAGGAGGAGAGGCCTTGTAGGCAAACAGGCTGCAGCCTGTATTGAGGGACAGATCAAACCTAATGTCCCAGAACACCTGGAAGAAGGAGATAATGGGAGGCGAGTTCAGGCCACTGAAGAGGTGAGCAGAGCAGCAGCAGCCATGGGCCACCTCTGCAACAGTGACCTTGCCTGAAGGGAAAAAATACCTGGGCCGTTGCTGTGCTAGTCATGCACAGTCAGGCCCAGCTATGGACCTATGTTGGAAAAAGGACTTTATTTATAATTCTTTGTGTGCACTATTGACTGCAAAATTGTTTTATAAAGACTTTTTATTGTTACATATAACCCATTATGTGGTTTTCCAAGATTTTCATATTGATGATCATCAATATCTGACCAGTTGGCACAGACTTCTGGAATTGCCACCAATTAACTTTATTTCAGTAGCTCTGGTGCCTGAAATAGGCACCAGATCTGCACAGATATATAATGGACAAAGCTGGTTACTTGTTAGCTGCTCTGTCCACTACACTGGCAATGGAGCTCTTTAAAAACACCTGATTTGCAGGGGTGTCGTTAATTGTACTCTTGCCAATAAGATATTGCTGGCCTAAGGACAGAAAATCAATAAAAAAATCCCAGTGAACCTCCTTAAAGGGGTTATCCAGGTTCAGAGCTGAACCAAGACATAGCTAGAGATGTCCCGAACTATTCGCCAGTGAACAGTTCCCGGCGAACTTCGCTTGTTCGCGTTCGCCTCGGCGGGCGAAGATATGCGATGTTCGCTCCGCCCCCTATACATCATTATTGAGCAATCTTTGACCAAGTACCTCACAGTCAGCAGACACATTCCAGCCAATCAGCAGCATACCCTCCCTCCCAGACCCTCCCACCTCCTATCAAAAAGCAAGGACAGCATCCATCTTAGATTCATTCTGAAGCTGCAGTGTTGGTGAGAGCAGGGACAGTGCAGCTGCTGCTGATTTAATAGGGAAATCGTTATCTAGGCCAGTGTTCTATGTCCACTCCAGTCCTCAAAGACTCATCTGATCTGCTGTAAGGACAGCGTCCTGACAGCACCCCAAAAACCCCTTTTTAGGGCTAGTACATCAGTCTGCTTTTTTTTTTCTCTGTAATATAATTGCAGTTGCCTGCCAGCTTGTGTAAGGCCCACAGCGTGTACTGTGCCCACTACTGCCAGTGCCCACCACTCATATCTGGTGTCACAGTAGCTTGCATTTAAAACAGTAAAACTATTTTTTCTCTGTAATATAATTGCAGTTGCCTGCCAGAGTGTGTCAGGCCCACAGCGTGTACTGTGCCCACTACTGCCAGTGCCCACCACTCATATCTGGTGTCACAGTAGCTTGCATTTAAAACAGTAAAACATTTTTTTCTCTGTAATATAATTGCAGTTGCCTGCCAGTGTGTGTCAGGCCCACAGAGTGTACTGTGCCCACTGCCCACCACTCATATCGGGTGGCACAGTACCTTGCACACATAGTACCACTAATCTAAAAAAATGACAGGCAGAGGCAGGCTACCCCGCAGGGGCCATCGTGGTCGTGGTGCTGTGATTTCCTTTGGCCCTAGAATAATACCCAGTGTTCAGAGGCCACGTACCCTGAACTCGAAAAGTTCTGAGGACATGGCTAACACACGACACCCAATCTTCTACAGCTTCCACTCGGAACCTTGACACACCATCCTCCTCCAGCTCAGCTTCGGGCACCTCTCAAGTTACCACTCGCCCGCCTACCGCCACCACCAACACTAGCACCACAGCCGCTTCACTTGATCTGTCAGAGGAGTTATTTACACATCAGTTGGAAGAAATGAGTGATACGCAACCATTATTGCCAGAGGATGTAGATAACAGGGATATGTCTCAGTCAGGCAGCATTACACACATGGACGTACGGTGTGATGATGATGATGTTGTACCCGCTTCTGCTTCCTTTGCTGAGTTGTCAGATACAATTGAAGCGGTTGATGGTGATGATGTGTCCGTGGATGTCCCGTGGGTGCCCGCTCGAAGAGAAGAAGAACAGGGGGAAAGTTCAGATGGGGAGACAGAGAGGAGGAGGAGACAAGTTGGAAGCAGGGGGAGATCGTCGCAAGGCACCCGGGGTCAGCCAGACAGAACGCCAATCAACGCATGCTGTTGCCACCACCAGAATGCCATCATTGCAAAGCTCAGCAGAGTGGCATTTTTTTGTGTGTCTGCCTCTGATAACAGCGATGCCATTTTCAACCTGTGCCAAAAGAAACTAAGTCATGGGAAGTCCAACACCCACCTAGGTACAACTGCTTTGCGAATGCACATGATCTCACATCACAAACGCCTATGGGATCAACACATAATGAGTACAAGCAGCACACAAACTCAAAGCCACCGTCCTCCTCCTGGTCCAGCATCTTCAGCCACGTCAACCACTGCTGTCATCCTTGCCGCCTCTCAACCTCCCGCCACTCCGCATCTCACCTTCAGCAGTTCCTGCTCATCTGCCCACAGTCAGGTGTTTGTCAAGGAAATGTTTGAGCATAAGAAGCCAATGTCACAGAGTCACCCCCTTTCCCGGCGTCTGACAGCTGGCTTGTCGGAACTCTTAGCCCGCCAGCTTTTACCATACAGGGAGTGCAGAATTATTAGGCAAATGAGTATTTTGACCACATCATCCTCTTTATGCATGTTGTCTTACTCCAAGCTGTATAGGCTCGAAAGCCTACTACCAATTAAGCATATTAGGTGATGTGCATCTCTGTAATGAGAAGGGGTTTGGTCTAATGACATCAACACCCTATATTAGGTGTGCATAATTATTAGGCAACTTCCTTTCCTTTGGAAAAATGGGTCAAAAGAAGGACTTGACAGGCTCAGAAAAGTCAAAAATAGTGAGATATCTTGCAGAGGGATGCAGCACTCTTAAAATTGCAAAGCTTCTGAAGCGTGATCATCGAACAATCAAGCGTTTCATTCAAAATAGTCAACAGGGTCGCAAGAAGCGTGTGGAAAAACCAAGGCGCAAAATTACTGCCCATGAACTGAGAAAAGTCAAGCGTGCAGCTGCCAAGATGCCACTTGCCACCAGTTTGGCCAGATTTCAGAGCTGCAACATCACTGGAGTGCCCAAAAGCACAAGGTGTGCAATACTGAAAGACGACCACCACTGTGCTGAAAGACGACCACCACTGAACAAGACACACAAGCTGAAACGTCAAGACTGGGCCAAGAAATATCTCAAGACTGATTTTTCTAAGGTTTTATGGACTGATGAAATGAGAGTGAGTCTTGATGGGCCAGATGGATGGGCCCGTGGCTGGATTGGTAAAGGGCAGAGAGCTCCAGTCCGACTCAGACGCCAGCAAGGTGGAGGTGGAGTACTGGTTTGGGCTGGTATCATCAAAGATGAGCTTGTGGGGCCTTTTCGGGTTGAGGATGGAGTCAAGCTCAACTCCCAGTCCTACTGCCAGTTTCTGGAAGACACCTTCTTCAAGCAGTGGTACAGGAAGAAGTCTGCATCCTTCAAGAAAAACATGATTTTCATGCAGGACAATGCTCCATCACACGCGTCCAAGTACTCCACAGCGTGGCTGGCAAGAAAGGGTATAAAAGAAAAAAAATCTAATGACATGGCCTCCTTGTTCACCTGATCTGAACCCCATTGAGAACCTGTGGTCCATTATCAAATGTGAGATTTACAAGGAGGGAAAACAGTACACCTCTCTGAACAGTGTCTGGGAGGCTGTGGTTGCTGCTGCACGCAATGTTGATGGTGAACAGATCAAAACACTGACAGAATCCATGGATGGCAGGCTTTTGAGTGTCTTTGCAAAGAACGGTGGCTATATTGGTCACTGATTTGTTTTTGTTTTGTTTTTGAATGTCAGAAATGTATATTTGTGAATGTTGAGATGTTATATTGGTTTCACTGGTAAAAATAAATAATTGAAATGGGTATATATTTGTTTTTTGTTAAGTTGCCTAATAATTATGCACAGTAATAGTCACCTGCACACACAGATATCCCCCTAAAATAGCTAAAACTAAAAACAAACTAAAAACTACTTCCAAAAATATTCAGCTTTGATAATAATGAGTTTTTTGGGTTCATTGAGAACATGGTTGTTGTTCAATAATAAAATTAATCCTCAAAAATACAACTTGCCTAATAATTCTGCACTCCCTGTACAAGCTGGTGGAGTCTGAGGCCTTTAAAAATTTTTTAGCTATTGGGACACCGCAGTGGAAGGTACCCGGCCGAAATTTTATTTCACAAAAGGCAATCCCCAACCTGTACTCTATTGTGGAAAAGGGAGTTATGGCATGTCTGGCACACAGTCTTGGGACAAGGGTCCATTTGACCACTGATACCTGGTCTGCAAAGCACGGTCAGGGCAGGTATCTCACGTACACTGCGCATTGGGTAAACCTGCTGATGGCTGCCAAGCATGGAATGTGTGGCTCTGCAGAGGAGTTGGTGACACCGCCACGACATGCAGGCAAGCCTGCTGCCACCTCGTCTACTCCTCCTACTCCATCCTCTTCGCTAACCTCCTAGGCTGAGTCCTCTTCTGCTGCTGCGTCTTGCTCCACATCAACTACACCCCCCCAGCTCCCCAGGGGCTATTCCACATACCGGATACGATAGTGTCACGCTGTCTTGGGGTTGACTTGCCTGAATGCAGAGAGTCACACCGGACCAGCACTCCTGTCCGCCCTGAACGCACAGGTGGATCAGTGGCTGACCCTGCACCAACTGTAGATCGGCAAAGTGGTGTGTGACAACGGAAGCAATTTGTTGGCAGCATTGAATTTGGGCAAGTTGACACATGTGCCGTGCATGGCACATGTGTTGAATCTGATCAAACAACGCTTTGTGCATAAGTACCCAGGCTTACAGGACGTCCTCAAGCAGGCCAGGAAGGTGTGTGGCCATTTCAGGCATTCCTACACGGCCATGGCGCACTTTTCCGATATTCAGCGGTGAAACAACATGCCAGTGAGGCGCTTGATTTGCGACAGCCCAACACATTGGAATTCAACACTCCTAATGTTCGACCGCCTGCTCCAACAAGAAAAAGCCGTCAAAGAGTATTTGTATGACCGGGGTGCTAGGACAGCCTCTGGGGAGCTGGGTATTTTTTTGCCACGTTACTGGACGCTCATGCGCAATGCCTGTAGGCTCATGCGTCCTTTTGAGGAGGTGACAAACCTAGTCAGTCGCACCGAAGGCACCATCAGCGACATCATCCCATTTGTTTTCTTCCTGGAGCGTGCCCTGCGAAGAGTGCTGGATCAGGCCCTAGATGAGCGTGAAGAGGAAGAGGAAGAGTTGTGGTCACCATCACCACCAGAAACAGCCTTATCAGCATCGCTTGCTGGACCTGCTGCAACGCTCGATGAGGAGTCTGAGGAAGAGGAGTCAGAGGAGGAATGTGGCTTTGAGGAGGAGGAAGACCAACCACAGCAGGCATCCCAGGGTGCTCGTTGTCACCTATCTGGTACCCGTGGCTGGAGGGAAGAACAGACCTTCAATGTGATCAGTGAGGACGAGGAACGGGACATGAGTAGCTCGGCATCCAACCTTGTGCAAATGGGGTCTTTCATGCTGTCATGACAGTTGAGGGACCCTCGTATAAAAAGGCTGAAGGAGAACGACCTGTACTGGGTAGCCACGCTACTAGACCTCCGGTATAAGCAGAAAGTGGCTGAAATGTTACCGAATTACCGGAAGTCGGAAAGGATGCAGCAGTTACAAAACGAGTTAAAAAGTATGCTTTACACAGCATATAAGGATGATGTCACAGCACAATGGGAATCTAACAATGGAAGAGGTAAAAGTAATCCTCCTCATACCACGACCACGCCGGCAAGGACAGGACGCTTTACAGACGTGTTGTTGATGGAGGACATGCAGAGCTTTTTAAGTCCTACGCATCGCCACAGCCCTTCGGGGTCCACCCTCAGAGAACGACTCGACCGACAGGTAGCAGACTAACTCGCCTTAACTGCAGATATCGACACTCTGAGAAGCGATGTACCCCTTGACTACTGGGTGTGCAGGCTTGACCTGTGGCCTGAGCTATCCCAATTTGCGATAGAACTTCAGGCCTGCCCCGCTTCAAGTGTTCTATCAGAAAGGACCTTCAGCGCAGCAGGAGGTATTGTCACTGAGAAGAGAAGTCGCCTAGGTCAAAAAAGTCTAGATTACCTCACCTTTATTAAGATGAAAGAGGCATGGATCCCGAAGGGACTGACAGTGGGGGATGCATTTGACTTAAAAAGGCCTGATGAGATGCCTTGGGCTAAAAATGGTCCACACGCTGCTGTATTTAATCTCTGCATGCCGGATGACTTGCGTGACTTCTCGGCCACCAACTAGGGTTCAAGCCGCAATGTTTTAGTGCACTTTCTGCCTGGAAAACATCAATTTTTCCGGCCACTGCTACAGCAGAGGCTGCAACAATACCTAATTTTTCAGGCATGTGTACATGCCTAATTTTTCTGGCCTCTGGTGCTGCACTGTGGCTGCAAAAACAAAACAAAAAAAAAGGCACATACATGTGTCAATTCCCCTTTGTGATCGTTACCTTGTTCTGTTGAAGGGGCTTGCGTATCACAATGAAGCGATCACCTCTATGAGTGTGTTGGCAATGGCAATGTTGGCACACCCCAGATGATAAGGTCGTTGCTTCATTGTGAACAGACCAAAAGCGATCGGCTGGATAATTTTGCATAGAAAAAACATTAATTTTCTTTGTGATCATCTAAGTTGATCATTAAAGCCTACTAGGCCAAAAATGGGCCCACACTGCAGAATCATTGTTTTCTGGGTCACTTAACTGTCACTGAACTACCTCAGCACGACCATAGGCTTTGAAAAACCGCCATCGCCTGCAATCTTGCAAACGTGCGCACGAGCACAGTCATCACTACACCAAGATTGACGCATAGAGGAATAAAATTTATGTCATCAGTGTGTCAACTATTGACAACTCTTTGCGGTTGTCTAAAATCTATTCGATACACGTCCCCTGATAGGGGACGTAACAGGGATTAAACTGATAAGAATAGTACTACTTAACACACCACTCATATAGGGTGGCACAGTACATTGCACGGCGCACGCGCAGTGCCCCAAATTGGAAGTAAGAGGACCGACCAAGCATCTTTTTCCATCTCCCGGTTCCTAAAATCTATTCCATACACCGGCCCCTGATAGGGGACGTAACACGGATTAAACTGATAGTAATAGTACTACTTAAAATACCACTCATATAGGGTAGCACTGTACATTGCACGGCGCACGCGCAGTGCCCCAAATTGGAAGTAAGAGGACCGACCAAGCATCTTTTTCCATCTCCCGGTTCCTAAAATCTATTCCATACACCACACCGGCCCCTGATAGGGGACGTAACAGGGATTAAACTGATAGGAATAGTACTCCTTAACATACCACTCATATAGGGTAGCACAGTACATTGCACGGCGCACACGCGCAGTGCCCCAAATTGGAAGTAAGAGGACCGACCAAGCATCTTTTTCCATCTCCCGGTTCCTAAAATCTATTCCATACACCTGCCCCTGATAGAAGACAAAACAGAGATTAAACTGTTAAGAACAGATTTTTTTAATAAAAAAAAAAGAGGACAGCCTCTGCGGAGCTGGGTATTTTTTGGGCGCGTTACTGAACGCTTATGCACAATGGCTGTAGGCTCATGCGTACTTTTGCGGAGGTGACAAACCTGGTCAGTCAAACCCAAGGCAACATCATCGACCTCATCCCATATGCGTTTTTTCTGGAGCGTGCCCTGCGAAGAGTGCTGGATCAGGCCGTAGATGAGCATGAAGAGGAAGAGTTGTCGTCACCGTCACCACCAGAAGCAGCCTTGTCGTCGTCGATTGCTGGACCTGCAGCAAAGCAGAAAGAGGAGTCTGAGGAAAAGGAGTCAGAGGAGGAAGGTGGCTTTGAGGAGGTGGAAGACCAACCACAGCAGGCGTCCCAGGGGGCTTGTTGTCACCTTTCGGGGACCCTTAGTGTTGTACGTGGCTGGATGGAGGAAGAGACCTTCAATGACATCAGTGAGGACAAGGAACGGGCTTGGTATCCAACCTTGTGCAAATGGGGAGTTTGCGGTTGTGCAAATGGACTGTTTGCGGTTGTTTGCGGTGCGTTAAACGGGGAGTTTGGTCTGTCAGAGTTTGGTCTGTCACTGTGAAGCGGGCAAAACCCTTACACTACCTGATCGATACAACATCATACCTGATGTTTTAAAGCACGTTATTCCAAACAATTTAGGAATGTTAGGTGATTTATGCCCTTTATGGATTAAAACCTGACTCTGCGTCAACTACGTAATTTTCCATGGGAGTTTTGCCATGGATCCCCCTCCGGCATGCCACAGTCCAGGTGTTAGTCCCCTTGATACAACTTCTCCATCACTATTGTGGCCAGAAAGAGTCCCTGTGGGTTTTAAAATTCTCCTGCCTATTGAAGTCTATGGCGGTTCGCCAGGTTCGCCCGTTCGCGAACATTTGCAGAAATTTGCGTTCGCCGTTCGCAAACGGAAAATTTTATGTTTGCGACATCTCTAGACATAACCATTCAGCATGAATGAGTGGAGCATCAGAGCATTTCGTGCTCCGATGCTCCCCTTGCCCTGCGCTGCATCGTGCAGGGCAAGGGCTGTTTTGTTTACATTGTCACATTGTAGCAGTGGTCCTGGTGACATTACTGGCACTAATGGGTGGTCTATAGCGCTGCCCTTGTCTGTTTTACAGGCTAGGGCAGCGCAAAAGACCACACATTGTTGCCGGTGATGTCACTGGGCTCTCTGCTAGGCATAAGCCTCCACCTAGCATACCTTTAAAAAGCATGGTATGTTACTGGAGGTAAAGAAAAAGCGCCTGCCAAGCTCCAATGCTCCACTCATTCATGCTGAATGAGTGAAGGAGGGGTTATGTCCAGATTGAGCTCAGAACTCGGACAACCCCTTTAAGCTTGTGCTCCCTCCCACTGCCTACCACTATGGTGGATTACATACTCAGGACCTAAAATTTAGCAGGACATATAAGTAGAGATGACCTTGCGGTTCGCCCGGTGGTCGTTTTGTGGCGAACTTTGCTCGTTCGCGGTTCGCCGAACAGGCGAACATATGGCGATGTCCGCCGGCGCCATATTCTTAGCATTCTGAAGAACTTTGATCCATGACACATCCATCAGGTGGGACAGGACAGCCAATTGAGACGTTTCAGCACATGGACACACCCCCTACCCTATAAATAAACCCGATCTGGTAGCCATTTTACATTCAGTTTTTTGCCAGTGCAGGGAGAGGTTGCTGTGTGGAGCAGGAACAAACTGTTAGGGACAGCAAACGCTAGCTAATAGGGCCACAAAAGTCCTTTAAAGGACTGGTATAGGTGTGCTATCGATAGGTGTGACTATACAGAGGGTGTGATATACTTATAATATACATTCTAACATAGAAAGTATATTATAGTGCATTTGTATTGTGTGCGATACTGCAGCTACTGTAGATAGAGGGACAAACGCTATTGGAATAACTAATTGCAACTGGTGTGATATACCTATTGCCCCCCCCCCAAAAAAAAAACTGATTGAGGGGTGTGATATACCTATAATATACCTTCCAACATATAAAGTATATTATAGTTAATTTGTATTGTGCAGCAGTTATGTGTGGTTCTACTGAGATACCACAGCTAGATAGAGTGACACACGCTATTGGAATAAGTAGTTGCAACTGGTGTGATATACCTGTTCCCCCCAAAAAAACTGATTATGGGGTGCGATATACCTATAATATACCTTCCAACATAGAAAGTATATTAGAGTGCATTTATATTGTGCAGCAGTTGTGTGCGGTTCTGTTGAGATACCGTAGATAGATAGAGGGACAAACTCTATTGGAATAACTAATTGCAACTGGAGTTATATACCTGTTGCCCCCCCAAAAAAAATAAAAAATCTGATTGAGGGGTGTGATATACCTATAATATACCTTCTAACATAGAAAGTATATTATAGTGCGTTTGTATTGTGCAGCAGTTGTGTGCGGTTCTGCTGAGATACCGCAGCTAGATAGTGGGACAAATGCTATTAGAATAACTAATTGCAACAGGGGTGAGATACCTGTTACCCCCAAAAAAACAGTTCAAGGGGTGCGATATACCTGCTTCCACAAAATATTGATTGAGGGGTGTGATGCACCGGCTTCCACCAAATATAGATTGAGGCCTGCAATACACCAGCTCCCACTAAATATTGATTAAGGGGTTTGATATATCAGCTTCCAGCAAATACTCATTATTGGGTTCTATATACCTGCTTCCACAAAATACTGATACAGGGTATTGATATACCGGCTTCCACCAAATATTGATTGAGGCTTGCGATACACCAGCTTCCATCAAATATCGATTAAGGTGTTTGATTTGCCGACTTCAGCAAATACTCATTATTAGGTTCTATATACCTGTTTCTACAAAATATTGATACAGGGTATTGATATACCGCTTCCACCAAATATTGATTGAGGCCTGCGATATACCTGCTTCCACAAATACTGCTCTTCTATAGGGACTTTGTCACATGATCATTTTGAAAATGACAGGCAGAGGAAGAAGCAGGCAATTCCGCAGGGCTGGTAGGGGTCGGGCAGGTGCACCAGGCCGGAGCCTAAGTGGGAAGTTGGAGAAGGTGCATGCGATTACGTCAAAGGATGCACCAGAGTTGGTTGAGTGGCTCACTCAGCCTTCCGCTTCTGCACCATCTTCATCCTCTGTATCAGCACCCTCCTCAGTCTCTGCTGTGTGCACACCCAAAGACACCACCACCACCACCACTACCATAGCCCCTCCACTCGAGTCAGAGGAATTATTTTCCCATCCAATCCCAGACCTTACCGATGCGTAGCCATTCTTGGCATCGGAGGAGGAAGAGGAGGTAGCAACGACCGCCACCCAGCGGTCTGACGACAGTACCCAGATCAGTCCAAAGAGGGTGGTCCCCGCTGTTGGTGACGGTCTGGTGTGGTGAAGGTAATGCTGATGACGTGTCGATGGACGTCATGTGGGTGCCCACAAGAAAGTAATAGGAGGGGAGTTCAGAGGGTGAGACGGAGCAGCAGATAAGGATGAGAAGGAGGAGAAGCAGGCAGAACTCGCAGTGCACAGGAGGCAAAAAGCAGACTGCAAAAGTATCTGGAGTGAGCCATCCACCATGCACGGTCACATCTGGCGCTCCAAGGATGGCTCCGCAGTGTGGGCTTTTTTTAACATGTTAGCTGCTGACAATAGTGTTGCCATCTGCAGCCTGTGCTGTCAACGCATAAGTCGCGGTAAGCCCAAAACTCGCCGCCTTAAGAAGGCACCTGACCTCCCATCACCAAGCCCAGTGGGAGCAACACCATCAGAACCCACAAAGCCACACTCCCGGCGCTCCACATCCTGCCTCTTCTCCTTCTCCTCTCTCCTCCCATTTGTCCTTCACTCCACCTTCCACCGTGCCATCGTCAGGTTCATCTGGCAAACGGCAGGCTTCCGTGGCCCAAATGTTTGAACACAAAAAGTTGATGATGCCGGATAACCCTCTTGCCCAACAACTGACAGCCGGCTTTTCGGAACTGCTAGCCCGCCAACTACTGCCATATAAACTGGTGGACTCGGAGGCCTTTAGAAAATTTGTGGCCATTAGCACACCGCAATGGAAGGTCCCCAGAAGGAAATATTTCTCCCAGAAGGGCATCAAAGAGTTATATGGCCATGTTCAGCGGCAAGTGAATGTATCTCTGGCACACAGTGTTGGTGCCAAGATACATCTGAGCACAGACACGTGGTCTAGCAAACATGGGCAGGGAAGGTACATAACTTTTACTTCCAACTGGGTGAACCGTCTGACAGCTGTCAAGCATGCAACTTGTGGCACCTGTGTGGATTTGATGTTACCACCACGGATTGCATGCAGGCCTGCCTCTTCTTCTCCTTCTCCTACTCCATCCTCCGTCTCCTCCTCGGCTGACTCCTCCTTTTCCACTGCTACCGCCTCTGCTGCACCCCCCAAACTCCCCAGAACCTTTACGACGTGCCAGGTGAGACGTTGCCATGCTGTGCTGCGGCTGTTGTGCCTGGAAGCCAAGAGCCACACCGGTCCTACAATCCTTTCAGCTCTGCGGTCACAGGAATGAGGCATAGATCTCTGAGGAATTCAACACCTGTGACGACCACATGTAATTGAATTTCCTCATGCCATACCACACACATCCGCCACCACCCAGAATAAATAATGGTCCCTGTCTTATGTAAATATAGCGCCTTAAAAGGACATTTTTGTCTGGTGAATGCCTAATGTTTGGGGCCACGGAGGAATTCAACACCTGTGACGACCACGTGTTATCAAATTTTAACTATTATCATTTGTTTTGTTTTTTTCAAGAGGGGGGATTTCGTTAGCCATGTTTTTAATCCAATTTAATATTTTTAGTTCTTTTAAACATCTGTATTTGACATGTATTTATACTGGCCTGCAGTAAAATTTATATACAATGACCGTCTAATATACAGTACATCCAGCCACATAATCACATGATCTTTTATGTACGTTAAATGGATAATTTATAGGGCCTATAATCTAACTGGCCAGCAGTAAAATTGTTACACGGTGACCGCCTAATGCACCTCCAGCTACATAATCACTTGATGTTTTCTGTCCGGTGAATTAATAATTTTTGGGGCCTGTAGTCCACTGGCCTGCAGTAAAATTGTTATTCAATGACCACCTAATATACCTCTAGCCAACTAATCACTTGATGTTTTCTGTCCGGTGAATGCCTAATGTTTGGGGCCTGTACTCCACTGCCTGCAGTAAAATTGATATTCAATGAACGTCTAATATACCGTACCTCCAGCCACATAATTAGAGTTGAGCGAACACCTGGATGTTCGGGTTCGAGAAGTTCGGCCGAACTTCCCGGAAATGTTCGGGTTTCGGGATCCGAACCCGAACCGAACTTCGTCCCGAACCCGAACCCCATTGAAGTCAATGGGGACACAAACTTTTGGGCACTAAAAAGGCTGTAAAACAGCCCAGGAAAGAGCTAGAGGGCTGCAAAACGCAGCAACATGTAGGTAAGTCCCCTGCAAACAAATGTGGATAGGAAAATGAATTTAAAAAAAAATTAAAAAAATAAAAATGACCCAATATCAATTGGACAGAGGTCCCATAGCAGAGAATCTGGCTTCACGTCAGCAGAGAATCAGTCTCTTCATGCCATAGCAGAGAATCTGGCTTCATGTCAGCACAGAATCAGTCTTCATGTCATAGCAGAGAATCAGGCTTCACGTCACCCACCACTGGAACAGGCCACTGTCACACATTTAGGCCCAGGCACCCAGGCAGAGGAGAGAGGTCCCGTAACAGAGAATCTGGCCTTATGTCAGCGCAGAATCTGTCTTCATGTCATAGCAGAGAATCAGGCTTCACGTCACCCACCACTGGAACAGGCCACTGTCACACATTTAGGCCCAGGCAGAGGAGAGAGGTCCCGTAACAGAGAATCTGGCCTTATGTCAGCACAGAATCTGTCTTCATGTCATAGCAGAGAATCAGGCATCACGTCACCCACCACTGGAACAGGCCACTGTCACACATTTAGGCCCAGGCACCCAGGCAGAGGAGAGAGGTCCCGTAACAGAGAATCTGGCCTTATGTCAGCACAGAATCTGTCTTCATGTCATAGCAGAGAATCAGGCATCACGTCACCCACCACTGGAACAGGCCACTGTCACACATTTAGGCCCCGGCACCCAGACAGAGGAGAGAGGTCCCGTAACAGAGAATCTGGCCTTATGTCAGCACATAATCTGTCTTCATGTCATAGCAGAGAATCAAGCATCACGTCACCCACTACTGGAACAGGCCACTGTCACACATTTAGGCCCCGGCACCCAGACAGAGGAGAGAGGTCCTGTAACAGAGAATCTGGCCTTATGTCAGCACAGAATCTGTCTTCATGTCATAGCAGAGAATCAGGCATCACGTCACCCACCACTGGAACAGGCCACTGTCACAAATTTAGGCTCCGGCACCCAGACAGAGGAGAGAGGTCCTGTGACAGAGAATCTGGCCTTATGTCAGCACAGAATCTGTCTTCATGTCATAGCAGAGAATCAGGCATCACGTCACCCACCACTGGAACAGGCCACTGTCACACATTTAGGCCCAGGCACCCAGGCAGAGGAGAGAGGTCCCGTAACAGAGAATCTGGCTTTATGTCAGCGCAGAATCAGTCTTCATGTCATAGCAGAGAATCAGGCTTCATGTCACCCACCACTGGAACAGGCCACTGTCACACATTTAGGCCCAGGCACCCAGGCAGAGGAGAGAGGTCCCGTAACAGAGAATCTGGCCTTATGTCAGCGCAGAATCAGTCTTCATGTCATAGCAGAGAATCAGGCTTCACGTCACCCACCACTGGAACAGGCCACTGTCACACATTTAGGCCCAGGCACCCAGGCAGAGGAGAGAGGTCCCGTAACAGAGAATCTGGCCTTATGTCAGCTCAGAATCTGTTTTCATGTCATAGCAGAGAATCAGGCATCACGTCACCCACCACTGGAACAGGCCACTGTCACATATTTAGGCCCAGGCACCAAGTCAGTGGTGTAGTACAGTCGATATGAACCACATGAAGTTTCACCAAATATCCAGTCTGCAGGTTTGCAATAGGGTAATACCAATATACAGGAGCTGCAGCAATGATCACTTGTTAAATATAGTTCCATATATTCATAAGCTGTTAGCAGAGAGTCAGGACATGCTAAATAAACCTCTTCAAATGTGCTATTAGATAACTGAGGAAAGTTTTAACAGACAGAGTCTTTACAGTGGACTCTTCCAGAAAGCCCCCTGTGTATTCTGCTACTTGGTTTGGTCTCCTCAGTGCAGACATTTACTGTGAAGGAGGTAGGATCTCTGTCTAAGTTCTCTAAAGCTAAAGTTCATTTATCTATTGTAAAAAGTTATAATATATACCCATAATAGTTCTGTAGAATGTAAAGAGGTGACTGTATGTTTTTTAGCAGCCTTTAAACCCTGCAGCACATGATAGGCTGAGTAGATGATGTACAGTTAGAGAGCCATGTGTTCTTCCTAAAATGGCTGCAAGACATGCTGTATTCCAGGTCACCCTGCTGCAATATCTTTGTAAATGATTTTCTCTTGTTCATTTTTCTGTATGCTTTGTTATATCCTGTAACATGTATGTGGGAATGTAATATAATGACTGCCTGTTATGATATAGGTAGGCTGGTGACCTGGCTGTATACCACATAGTGGCAGTGTTTCCCTGTTGTATTACAGGCTCCAGCCAAGTGCACTCCACCTTAATAAAGCTTTAAACCACAGAAGACCTGAGTGTCGTCCCTTAGAGTCCACTTAGAGTTTATGCCTGGAGGAGCTGGTAACCGAGTGAGTGTGAAAGCTGGAGGTGTCGCAGATGGTGCAAGGAAAAGAGGGTTACATTTGGTGCCGTGACTCGGATGTCATCATTCTGCTCAAAGTGACCAGTGAAGATACCTAAAGTCACCAGTGTGCGAGTTCTGATTGTGCCAGGGCGGAGCTGCTAGGCGGCAGATTGACCTTATTAGCGGTTTATATCCTCTCAGGAATAGAAGATGAGTGCACGAGCCAGAGCCCGCGGAAGAGCACGTGCCAGGGGGCAGCCCAGCCAAGGACAGCCTGGACAGGAGCAAGAGGCTCAAGAACCTAGACGCATTGAAAGACCCCAGCAGCCACCAGCCGAGCCTTTGCTTGTGGGAAGAGGGCGCCAGAGAGGCCCGCCAGTAGTGGAGAGACCTCCGACTGATGTTCTGCAGCTTTCAGCTGGATTTCAGGACATATCCCTCGGAGAACGGGGTGGCCGCAGGCGTGACTTCCATGACCTTGGAGTGAACACCCGGCAGACCATTGAATAGAAATGTGCTTTTACAGTCACTACAAATAACTTGACCAGCTAAAACAGTACAGATTTGCTTGAATAGAAATGTGAGACCTGTTTTTTTTTTGCACTGTGTGACAGGTTAAGGTTTAATCACAGAATCAGACTTCTATCTGCACGGTAGCGTGTGTCTTAGGTTTTTCTGAATGACACTATCAGTACCTTCAATGTAAGATATCCTTTTTGGGATAGATTTCAAGTAGGCCTCCAATACCAGAAACTAGTTATTTTGCGAATGGCAAATTTGGGAATAGTTTTTCAACCCAGAAAAAAAAGTGTGCTTTTACGGTCACTACAAATAACTTGACCAGCTAAAACAGTACAGATTTGCTTGAATAGAAATGTGAGACCTGTTTTTTTTTGCACTGTGTGACAGGTTAAGGTTTAATCTCAGAATCAGACTTCTATCTGCACGGTAGCGTGTGTCTTAGGTTTTTCTGAATGACACTATCAGTACATTCAATGTAAGATATCCTTTTTGGGATAGATTTCAAGTAGGCCTCCAATACCAGAAACTAGTTATTTTGCGAATGGCAAATTTGGGAATAGTTTTTCAACCCAGAAAAAAAAGTGTGCTTTTACGGTCACTACAAATAACTTGACCAGCTAAAACAGTACAGATTTGCTTGAATAGAAATGTGAGACCTGTTTTTTTTTGCACTGTGTGACAGGTTAAGGTTTAATCTCAGAATCAGACTTCTATCTGCACGGTAGCGTGTGTCTTAGGTTTTTCTGAATGACACTATCAGTACATTCAATGTAAGATATCCTTTTTGGGATAGATTTCAAGTAGGCCTCCAATACCAGAAACTAGTTTTTTTGAGAATGGCAAATTTGGGAATAGTTTTTCAACCCAGAAAAAAAAGTGTGCTTTTACGGTCACTACAAATAACTTGACCAGCTAAAACAGTACAGATTTGCTTGAATAGAAATGTGAGACCTGTTTTTTTTTGCACTGTGTGACAGGTTAAGGTTTAATCTCAGAATCAGACTTCTATCTGCACGGTAGCGTGTGTCTTAGGTTTTTCTGAATGACACTATCAGTACCTTCAATGTAAGATATCCTTTTTGGGATAGATTTCAAGTAGGCCTCCAATACCAGAAACTAGTTATTTTGAGAATGGCAAATTTGGGAATAGTTTTTCAACCCAGAAAAAAAAGTGTGCTTTTACGGTCACTACAAATAACTTGACCAGCTAAAACAGTACAGATTTGCTTGAATAGAAATGTGAGACCTGTTTTTTTTTGCACTGTGTGACAGGTTAAGGTTTAATCTCAGAATCAGACTTCTATCTGCACGGTAGCGTGTGTCCTAGGTTTTTCTGAATGACACTATCAGTACCTTCAATGTAAGATATTCTTTTTGGGATAGATTTCAAGTAGGCCTCAAATACCAGAAACTAGTTATTTTGAGAATGGCAAATTTGGGAATAGTTTTTCAACCCAGAAAAAAAAAGGGCTTTTACGGTCGCTACAAATAACTTGACCAGCTAAAACAGTACAGATTTGGTTGAATAGAAATGTCAGGTCTATTTTTTAGGCGCTGGGTGACAGGCTCAACTTGCCCCTGATGTAGTATATGGCCAAAAAATAACCACACTGTTGATGGTTAAATGCACTTGGGTGACACAGGCTCAGCCTGCACCAGATGTAGTATATGGCCAAAAAATAATCAGACTGTTGATGGTTAAATGTATTCGGTGACACAGGCTCAGCCTGCAGCTGATGTAGTATATGGCCAAAAAATAACCAGACTGTTGATGGTTAAATGCACTTGGGTGACACAGGCTCAGCCTGCACCAGATGTAGTATATGGCCAAAGAATAATCAGACTGTTGATGGTTAAATGCACTTCGGTGACACAGGCTCAGCCTGCAGCTGATGTAGTATATGGCCAAAAAATAACCAGACTGTTGATGGTTAAATGCACTTCGGTGACACAGGCTCAGCCTGCAGCTGATGTAGGATATAGCACAAAATAACCACACTATTGATGGTTAAATACACTTGGTGATAGCTTGTGCTGGCGCACCACAAGTCACAAAATGGCCGCCGATCACCCTAGAAAAAAAGTGATCTAAAAACGCTCTGGGCAGCCTCAAAAAAGTGAGCAAGTCAATACTAGCACTTCAATGATCCACAGCTGCAGATCGATCACAGAATGAAGTCTTTTGGAGGAGTTAATCACTGCCTAATCTCGCCCTAACGTCGCAGCTGCAACCTCTCCCTATGCTTGAATCAGCAGAGTGACGTGCAGCGCAACGTGACCTAAGCTTATATAGAGGCTGGGTCACATGCTGCACTGGCCAATCACAGCCATGCCAATAGTAGGCAAGGCTGTGATGGCCTCTTGGGGCAAGTAGTATGACGCTTGTTGATTGGCTGCTTTGCAGCCTTTCAAAAAGCGCCAAGAAAGCGCCGAACACCGAACCCGAACACGGACTTTTACGAAAATGTTCGGGTTCGGATCCGTGTCACGGACACCCCAAAATTCGGTACGAACCCGAACTATACAGTTCGGGTTCGCTCATCCCTACACATAATCACTTGATCTTTTCTGTACTGTGAATGAATAATTTTTGGGGCCTGCAATCTAACTGGCCAACAGTAAAATTGTTATACGTTGACTACCTAATGTACCTCCAGCCACATTATCAGTTGTTCTTTTCTGTGCGGTGAAAGAATAATTTTTGTGGCCTATAGTCCACTGGCCTGCAGTAAAACTGATATCCATCGACCGTCTAATATACCTCCAGCCACATGATCACTTGATCTTTTCTATACGGTGAATTAATCATTTTTGGGGCCTGTAGTCCACTGACCTGCAGTAAAATTGATATCCATTGACCGTCTAATATACTTCCAGCCACATAATCGGCCAAGAAAATTGCTAAACTGCATCATGTGAGTGCCATGACAGTTGGAGCAATACAAAATTAACTCCATCCAATCATTCCAAAGCCAAGAGGTGAACGTCCAGGCAAAATATCAGAGTCAACAAGTTGGCTCATCACAAGGTCTATCAGTTCTGGAGGGACAAACATGGCAGTGGAGGTGACTCGTATATGTGGGTATCCTATAAGACAAGGATATTTACACTCGAGTACTATGGGTATGAAAAGGATGACATAGTGTTCCAGCAGAACAACAACCCGAAGCATATATCGAGATTGGAAAAGAAATGGTTCAATGAAAATGAAGTAGAGGTGCTGGATTGACCCCTACAGTCCCCAGACCTCAACATAATCAAACACTTGTGGGTAGAGTTGAAGAAAAATCTGTATTTGTACCCAAGTGAGTCGACCAGTATGCACCTACATTGGAAACATGTAGAAGAGAACTGGAAATAGATTTTGGTCGAGACATGCTTGAATCGTATCAAGAGCATGCCTAGAAGGATTCAGGCAGTGTTGAAAGCCAAAGGTAAATTTAAAAAATAATAAAAATGTAATTTATAATTTTAAGAACAAAAAAAAAATCTGTTACATGTCAAGAATCTGCATAGCTAATCATATGCAAAATATTTGCAAGTCCAATTTATGTATGAGATAGCCAAGATGATTGTCTATAAAGTGATGGTTGTCTCACGTTCGAAGCTGTAGTGAATGTTCAGATATGAAGCCTGAAAATGAAACGTTCAAAACATTGTTACCTTTTTGCTCGTCAGTATGACAAAATGAACGAGTAAGTGGATTGTTTTTTTTAATTACCCACGAGTCACATTAAAGATGCTGAAATTGGTCCCCGTTCACATCTATGTATCTTTGGGCATGTCTGATTATGTTAGCTGATGGGTCAACATGCCACACCTCACAGAACTCACTGGCATAGGTTCATGGGAGGAACGAACTGTCAGCAAGGGTTTATGGCCACCACGTTCCCCAGACTTTTCCACACGCGATTATTATCTGTGGCAAAATTTAAAAAAGAAAGTGTACATTAACAATCTACGTACCTTGGATGAACTAAAAAAAACATCACAAACACTATCCGCAGCATCACTGTTGAAGAGCTGCAAGCATTAGCAACCAACATAATCCGACATGCCCAAAGATGCATAGATGTGAACGGGGACCGCTTATAGCATATTATGTGACTTGTGAGTAATAAAAAAAAAGCAATCTACTTGTTTGTTCATCTTGTCACACTATCGCTAGAGGGGGGCTACTTTTTCATGGGCCAACCTGTATAATCTGTAATATTATTACACTCCAGAAATTCATCCAGGCCTCTCTTGAATTGTTTTAACTGCCACCTCCTCAAGCAAAAAGTTCCATAGTCTATCTGCTCTTACAGTAAAGAATCCTCTTTTGTGTTGATGTAGAAACCTACTTTTCTCTAGACATAGAGGATGCCCCTTGGTAACAGTCCTGGGTTTAAAAAGATCATGGGAGAGATCTTTGTACTGAGCCTTCACATATTTATACATGGTTATTAGATCTCCCCTTGGTCATCTTTTTTCTAAACTAAATAATCCTTATTTAGATAATCTTTCTGGGTACTTGTCACGATCAGTGTGGGGGGAAACTCCACACTGAACACAGGAGGGTAGGGGAACAACAACTGAGCCTGGAAACTAGGGAAGAAACAGGTCACCTCCTAGACAACCCTAATCCAGGCCCTAACTATCTATCAATATGAATAGACCTTAAAGGTAGGAATATTCATATGCAGGATACCTAGGCCTTTATATCCCTATAAGGTCCTGGAAAAGGTTAGGACCAGAGACAACCCATTCCTCTCCAGATGGATGAATGGAAGTCTCTGTTTAAGGCCCAGATACAAACAACAGGGAATAAAACAAACACAAACAAACGCGACACTTAACTTCTGTAGAGACGGACGAGCAAGAACACCAGAGACAAACTCACACCTGCTCAGCCAAACGCAAATTAAGCTATCTACCACATAGTCAGAAGGGTGGGGTCAGACTATAAAGGGTAGAAGTGTTAACCACTGAGCAACAGCTGAGAAAAGGGAAGTGGGCATTAACCCTATCAACACTGAATCAAGAGAAATCAAGGAGGCTGTTAGATTCCTCCACGCTCAGCCAATCTCCTTGATTTCCTGACATCAGTCACCTGAGGGACCATGACAGTACCCTCTCTTCTATGGGTGACCTCCGGGCACCCAGGACCGACCTTATCAGAACGTGCTCTATGAAAGGCCTTCACCAGACGATTCGCATTAACATCGGCCGCTGGAACCCACATCCTCTCCTCTGGTCCGTAACCCTTCCAGTGGATGAGATACTGGAGGGAACTCGGGAGTCCACAATCCTGCTGATTTGAAATTCTAAATTACCGTCCACCATGGCAGGAACGGGAGGCAAGGAGGACGGCTCAACAGGTTCGACACATTTCTTCAACAACGACTTATGAAATACATTATGAATTTTCAAAGCCTGAGGAAGTTCAAGACGGAAGGCTACAGGGTTAACAATGGCAGTGATATTATATGGACCAATAAATCTTGGGCCCAACTTCCAAGTAGGTACCTTAAGCTTAATGTTTCTTGTGGACAGCCACACAGAATCACCCACTCTCAGGTCCGGACCATTCATACGTCTCCTGTCAGCCACACGCTTATACCTGTTGCCCATCTTTATCAGGTTATTTAGAATTTTCCGCCAAATCGAAGACAAAAAAGAGGAAAAACATTCCTCCTCAGGAATACCGCACGTTTGAGAACCAGAAAATGTGCCAAACTGCAGAGGGAATCCATATGCCCCAAAAAAACAAAAAAAACTGTGACTTATCAGTGGACTCCTGTTTACAGTTATTAATGGAAAACTCAGCTAACGACAAGAATGAAGACCGCTCCTCCTGGTTCTCCGAAACAAAACATCTCAAGTAAGTCTCCAGATTCTGATTTATGCGCTCCGTCTGTCCGTTCGACTGAAGATGTAAAGCCGAAGAAAAGGACAATTGTACCCCCAGTCGAGTACAGAATGCTTTCCAGAATCTGGAAACAAACTGATCAGACACCACATCAGAGGGAATGCCATGTAGTTTCACAATATTATCGACAAACACCTATGCAAGAGTTTTGGCATTAGGTAGAACAGGCAACGCTATAAAATGCGCCATTTTGCTAAATCGATCAACTGCCACCAGGATCACGGTTTTTCCCGAAGAAATCTTCAAATCCGTGATAAAGTCCATGGACAAATGAGTCTGGACGGGATGGGTAACGAAGGAAGAGATCCAGAAGGCCGAGTATGTGTCACCTTAGCACGAGCACAGGTGCAGCAGGCTGACACATAGTCCTCAACACACTTACGCAGCACGGCCACCAAAATCTGCGCGAGATAAGATCGACAGTGGATCTACTCCTAGGGTGTCCAGCCAAGACAGTAAAGTGATTTTCCTCAAATACCTTATGACGTAAGTCTGAAGGAACAAACAATTTCCCTGGAGGACAAGAGTCCGGTGCATCCTCTTGGGCCTCCAACACCTTAGCTTTAAGAGCTATAACTACCCCTTCAGAAAAAATAGGACTAGGATCTTTAGAATCAACCCCCCCAGGAAAGCTGCACAACAAAGCATCCGCCTTGACGTTCTTAACCCCAGGGCGGTAGGTGACAATGAAGTTTAATGTGGTGAAAAACAGCGACCATCTGGCCTGCCTTGGATTCAGTCGTTTAGCCGACTCAAGGTAAGCCATATTTTTGTGATCAGTAATTAACGTAATAGGATGAATTGCTCCTTCCAACCAATGGCGCCATTCTTCAAAAGCTAACTTAATGGCCAGCAATTTCCTATTACCCGCATCATAATTTCTTTCAGCAGTCGAGAGTTTTTTAGAGAAAAAAGCACATGGGTGCCATTTACTAGGTAAAGGACCTTGCGACAAAACTGCTCCCACCCCTACCTCGGACACGTCAACCTCTACAATGAATGGTAGATACACGTCCGGTTGCACCAGAATAAGGTCTGAAGCAAACCATTCCTTCACAGCAGAAAAGGTTTGTAATGCCGCCTCAGACCAAACAGAGAAATCGACCCCATTCCTAGTCATGTCTGTTAAAGGTTTAACCACAGTTGAATAGTTCAAGATGAATTTACGATAGTAGTTGGTAGTAGCAAGGTGCACGGCAGCCCCAGACAGTGCTGCAATACAGGCTTATGGTTCACCCATCTGGGAAACCAGCGCCCTTCCGGAGGAACACAACACAAAAACAAGTCTAGGAAACATGCTGGACTACAAACACCAAGGGACCAGACATGTAACAACCAATAGACAAGACAACAACCACCCATACAAAAACATCACCAAACATATGCAAGGGTAGTGAAGAGAGGACAGAGAAATGACAATGGAGAGACATCACAGGAGACATCGATGTCCCACTAGGTCGCCCTCAAGGACTTGGCAGACAGAACCCCCTGGACTGGAGCAGAGCTCCAGCACCAACGATGGCTGGAGTACCACTGACTCCAGCCAGGGTGCCACAGGTAATAAAACCTAAGTGACCACACCCAGCCAGGGAGTTAACCATTCCAGCATCAGACAGAGGAGGAACCAGGAGAAGGGGAGCAAAGAACACACATGTATGGCAAAGGTGTCACAGCGTACAACACCGAGGCCGTGACACTGTCTCGCTTGCTAGTCGATGGTAGGGTTATGTTTGCTTAACCATGGTAAGCCCAAAACCTTAGGAGCAGGCAGACCCTCCAACACATAACACAAGACAGATTCCTGATGGAAATTACCCACTCTTAAATTCTTAAATGGATGTCATTTGCCACCTGCGACAGGCATTTTTGGGTAAAAGGTGCAGAATTAATTGCAAAGACAGAAATGCTTTTCCCTAGTGCACTAGTAATCAACCCATGAATACGAACAAACTGTCCATAAATCAGGTTAACCCCAGCCCCACTGTCGATAAATACCTTAATTTCCACAGTTTTGGACTCTAGCGCCACCTCAGCAGACAAGAGAAATCGAGTACTACCAGTAAATGACAAAAGTAAGTTTTCTTGGTCCCCACCCACACCACCAAAAGTAATTTGGGGATTAAGCTTTTTTTTTTTTTTTTACACCTTGACACTGACTGTACAGACAAATATTCACGAAATGTCCCTTCTTTCCACAACAAAAACAGACTCCCTTCATATGACCAGAGCTCTTACCAGCAGTCCCAGGAGTAGCTCCCCCCAACTGCATAGGCTCCTCACAAGTCGCAACCACAGGTGTCTCTTTACCATAAGTGTCAAAGGCTGCCGCCAACTTATTTGACAGTACGTCCTGAGGGTGAGGACCCTTAGATCTCCCCCTTAAGCGTCTATCCAGACGTATAGTAAGGGACATAGCTGCTTCCAATGACTCAGGTTTTTCATGAAAGGCCAACGTGTCCTGCAGCCTCTCAGACAGACCCTGACAGAACTGGCTATGGAGAGCAGGATCATTCCACTTCGTATCCATGGTCCATCTCCTAAATTCAGAGCGATAGATTTCCGTGCAGCATTCTCCCTGCCGTAAACTACATAACTTGGTCTCATAGAAACATAGAAACATAGAATGTGTCGGCAGATTAGAACCATTTGGCCCATCTAGTCTGCCCAATATACTGAATGCTATGAATAGCCCCTGGCCCTATCTTATATGAAGGATGGCCTTATGCCTATCCCATGCATGCTTAAACTCCTTCACTGTATTTGCAGCTACCACTTCTGCAGGAAGGCTATTTCATGCATCCACTACTCTCTCAGTAAAGTAATACTTCCTGATATTACTTTTAAACCTTTGCCCCTCTAATTTAAAACTATGTCTTCTAGCAGTTTTTCTTCTTTTAAATATTCTCTCCTCTTTTACCTTGTTGATTCCCTTTATGTATTTAAAGGGCTTCTGTCACCCCACTAAAGTCATTATTTTTTTTTTGGGCTAGTTAAATTACTTATATTGCGATATATGAAAATATAATGGTCTTACTTACTTTGATTCAGCAGTTTCTTCTAAAAACGAAGTTTTATAATATGTAAATTAGGTCTCTACCAGCAAGTAGGGCGGCTACATGCTGGTAGCAGCTGCAGAAAACCGCCCCCTCGTCGTGTTGATTGACCTAGCCAGCCGGGATCTCCTCCCCTGGCCAGCCCTGTCGGCATTTCAAAAATCGCGCGCCTGTGTTCATTCGGCGCAGGCGCTCTGAGATGAGGAGGCTCGCCTCCTCAGAACTCCCTCAGTGCGCCTGTGCCGATGACATCACCGAAATAGAAGACGTCATCGGCAAAGGCGCACTGAGGGAGTGCTGAGGAGGCGAGCCTCCTCATCTCAGAGCGCATGCGCCGAATGAACACAGGCGCGCGATTTTTGAAATGCCAACAGGGCTGGCCGGAGGAGGAGATCCCGGCTGGCCAGGTCAATCAACACGACGAGGGGGCGGTTTTCTGCAGCTGCTACCAGCAAGTAGCCGCCCTACTTGCTGGTAGAGACCTAATTTACATATTATAAAACTTCGTTTTTAGAAGAAACTGCTGAATCAAAGTAAGACCATTATATTTTCATATATCGCAATATAAGTAATTTAACTAGCCCAAAAAAAAATATATGACTTTAGTGGGGTGACAAAAGCCCTTTAAAAGTTTCTATCATATCCCCTCTGTCTCATCTTTCTTCCAAGCTATACATGTTAAGGTCCTTTAATCTTTCCTGGTAAGTTTTATCCTGCAATCCATGTACCAGTTTAGTAGCTCTTCTCTGAACTCTCTCCAAAGTATCAATATCCTTCTGGAGATATGGTCTCCAGTACTGCGCACAATACTCCAAATGAGGTCTCACTAGTGTTCTGTAGAGCGGCATGAGCACCTCCCTCTTTCTACTGGTAATTCCTCTCCCTATACACCCAAGCATTCTGCTAGCATTTCCTACTGCTCTATGACATTGCCTGCCTACCTTTAAGTCTTCTGAAATAATGACCCCTAAATCTCTTTCCTCAGATACTGAGGTTAGGACTGTATCACTGATTTTATATTCTGCTCTTGGGTTTTTACGCCCCAGGTGCATTATCTTGCACTTATCAACATTAAATTTTAGTTGCCAGATTTTTGACCATTCCTCTAGTTTTCCTAAATCCTTTTCCATTTGATGTATCCCTCCAGGAACATCAACCCTGTTACAAATCTTTGTGTCATCAGCAAAAAGACACACCTTACCATCGAGGCCTTCTGCAATTTTTCTGATAAAGATATTAAACAATATGGGTCCCAGAACAGATCCCTGAGGTACCCCACTGGTAACAAGACCATGGTCTGAATATACTCCATTGACTACAACCCTCTGTTGTCTGTCCCTCAGCCACTGCCTAATCCATTCAACAATATGGGAGTCCAAGCCCAAAGACTGCAATTTATTGATAAGCCTTCTATGTGGGACAATATCAAAAGCCTTACTAAAGTCGAGATAAGCGATGTCTACTGCACCTCCGCCATCTATTATTTTAGTCACCCAATCAAAAAAATCTATAAGAATAGTTTGACATGATCTCCCTGAAGTAAACCCATGTTGTTTTTCATCTTTCAATCCATGGGATTTTAGATGTTCCACAATCCTCTCCTTAAGTATGGTTTCCATTAATTTCCCCACTATTGATGTCAGGCTTACTGGCCTATAGTTGCCCGATTCCTCCCTACTACCTTTCTTGTGAATAGGCACAACAGTTGCTAATTTCCAATCTTCTGGGACGACTCCTGTTGCCAGTGATTGGTTAAATAAACCTGTTAATGGTTTTGCTAGTTCACCGCTGAGCTCTTTTAATAGCTTTGGGTGTATCCCATCAGGCCCCTGTGATTTATTTGTATTAATTTTAGGCAGCTGACTTAGAACCTCCTCCTCTGTAAAGACACATGCATCAAAAGATTCATTAGTCTTCTTTCCTAACTGAGGTCCTTTTCCTTCATTTTCCTTTGTAAAAACTGAAGAGAAGTATTCATTGAGGCAGTCAGCTAGTTCTTTATCTTCTTCCATATACCTTCCATCTTTTGTTTTTAATTTTGTAATTCCTTGTTTTAGTTTCCTTTTTTCATTTATGTATCTGAAGAATGCCTTACTGCCTTTTTTCCCTGACTGAGCTAATTTCTCTTCTGCCTGTGCTTTAGAAGCTCTTATAACTTTTTGGGCCTCTCTCTGTCTAATCTTATAAATTTGCCTGTCATCCTCATTTTTTATTTTATTTTTATAATTCCTAAATGCTATCTTTTTGTTTTTAATGATTTTGGCCACTTCTGGTCTCTTCCTTTTTTTGCTTTTACCGACAAGCCTAATGCAATTTTCTGTTGCCTTCAATAGTGCCACTTGTAAGTAGTCCCATTTCTCCTGGACTCCAATGAAACTGTTCCAATCTGATAGGGACTCGTATACCACTAATCTAATTTTAGAAAAGTTTTTGTGTGGTGATTTTCTAAAATCTAAAACTTTTGTTTTTGTGTGGTGTGACTCAGTCACTGTACTTATAGTAAACCACACTGACTGGTGATCACTAGATCCCAAGCTTTCCCCTAGTAGGGAATTTAGAATATCTGTACTCCTGGCAGAACTAGCTATTTTGGTTTTCCAGTTTACATCAGGAATATTGAAGTCTCCCATAATGATAACTTCCCCCTTCAATGTCATTTTAGCTATTTCCTCAACTAGTAGATCATCTAATTCTTTGACTTGGCTAGGTGGTCTATATATCACACCTACACGAGTTACCTTATGATTATCAAGCTGTAAGGTAACCTAAACTGACTCTAAATTGCTCTTGCTAACTTGTATCAAATTAGATTTTATGCTATCTTTCACATACAGGGCCACCCCTCCCCCTTCTTGCCTTCTCTGTCTTTCCTGTATAGAGAGAACCCTGGTATTGTCTCAGCCTGAGAGATCCGATCTGGGTCATCATAAATAAGACCCACAGCTCTAAAACTGGAGGGATGGTGATCCAGTTGGCAGAGAAAAAGCCCAAGACCGTGCATCATCCTTAACCCCTTAGGGACGCATGACGTACCGGTGCGGCATGTTTTCCGAGTCCTTAAGGACCCATGACGTACCGGTACGTCATGGGTTTAAAATGCGATTGCTGCGCCGCGGGGGTTAATTGGAACAGGATGCCGGCTGAAATCATTCAGCCGGCATCCTGTCACAACGCCAGGGGGGGTCATGTGACCCCCCCGTATCGGCGATCGCAGAAAACCACAGGTCAATTCAGACCTGCGGTTTGCTGCATTCCGGTCCATTCTGGTCTCCGGTGACCCGATGAACCGGAAAAAGACTGCGATCGGTGGCGTCTTTGCAGTACGAACATTTGGAGAGGTGGTGCTGGCCATGGTGCTGATGCCTCCTGTCCAGGGTGCTGATTGGTGCAGGGGAGAGAGGCGCAAGATTCAAACTTCCTGCGCTCCTCTCTCCCCTCCTCTTCCTGTTCAGCACCTGCACCGTGCAGCACCGTCCTCACCAGGCTCCTGCGATCCCCCAATCGGCACCCATCACCCTCCTGCACCCATCACCCTCCAGGTAGGTTAGGGTCAGTGAGGGAGAGGCACTGTTAGGCAGGGATAGAAGGGAAAAGTTAGTTAGTTGTTTTTTTGCTTTGAGATCCTAGACCCCCCTGCCACTTGCCCCCACCAGCCCCAGCCCACCCACCAGCCCCCCCCCCCCTACCACCACCACCACTTTTATTTATTTTTTCCTAACACTTGCCCATTTTTTTTTGGGGACTTTTTGGAAAGCGAACACCCGTGCCCCCACACGCACGCACATACACACGCACACACACATACCCATGGCCCGCCGGATGTTCTCGGTGGAGGAGGCATACGCCGAGATTGCCTCCGACTCTGAGAGCCCCAGTGAGGATGAGGATGACCCAATGTTCCTCTTGTCATCCGCTTCCTCCTCATCATCATCTGATGACGATGAGCCCCCAAGGCGGAGACGCCGCCAGGCGGAGCCAGGGTCTCCACATGCTAGGGTTCCTGTGGCCCACCCTAGTACGAGCCGCCCTGGGGCTCATACTGGTTTCCCGGCCCACCAAATAAGCCCACCGGAGCCCCCTGCCGATGAATTTAGCTGGTGTTCCCCAGTGGATTTTGAGCCCGAGATTCCGGATTTTGTTGGCAATCCAGGAATCCAGATTCCCACAGTGGGGTTTACTGAAATTGACTTTTTTAGTTTTTTTTTCAGTGACCCATTTGTGAATCTGATGGTGGAGCAGACGAACATGTACGCCCAACAGTTCGTTGCTCAGCACCCGGGCTCCTTTTTGGCTAGACCCAGTGGCTGGACGCCGGTCAGTGCAGCCGAGATGAGGACATTTTGGGGCCTCGTGCTGCACATAGGTCTAGTGCAAAAACCCAGTGTCAGGCAATACTAGAGTAGGGATGTCCTCTATCAGACCCCACTCTACAGTATGGTCATGACACGTCCCCGGTTTGAGGCCATCCGGAAATGTCCCCCCCGGCCGGTCATCGATCACTTCGGGGCCAAATTTGAGCAGGCCTACGTACCTGGAAGGGGGGTCGCGGTTGATGAGTCTCTCGTTGCGTTCAAGGGGAGACTCCGTTTCCGCCAATACATTCCCACTAAGTGGGCGAGGTATGGCGTGAAGCTGTACAAAATTTGTGAGAGTACCTTAAATTTTATGTCCATTTGCCATGAATTCTTGTGGAAGACCTAAAGGGTTAACAAAGTTTGTAAAAATCAGTTTTGAATACCTTGAGGGGTGTAGTTTCTAGAATAGGGTCATTTTTGGATGGTTTCTATTACGTAAGCCTCACAAAGTGACTTCAGACCTGAACTGGTCCAAAAAAGGGGGATTTGGAAAATTTCTGAGAAATTTCAAAATTTGCTTCTAAACTTCTAAGCTATGTAACATCCCCAAAAAATGAAATATAATTCCCAAAATGATACAAACATGAAGTAGACATATGGGGAATGTAAAGTCATCACAATTTTTGGGGGTATTACTATGTATTACAGAAGTAGAGAAACTGAAACTTTGAATTTTGCTAATTTTTCAAAAATTTTAATAAATTTGATATTATTTTATGCAAAAAAATTTACTTTTTTGACCCAATTTTAGCAGTGTCATGAAGTACAATATGTGACGAAAAAACAATCTCAGAACGACCTGGGTAAGTCAAAGCGTTTTAAAGTTATCACCACTTAAAGTGACACTGGTCAGATTTGCAAAAAATGGCCAAGTCTTCAAGGTGAAATAGGGCTGAGTCCTTAAGGGGTTAAGCAAAGAAATGATCATACCCACACGTTGACACTCATCCCCAGAAGAGTATTGACGCAGCTTAAAGTACAACTTACACGGTTCACACGATACACCTGAACCAAATAAAATTGTCATTACCCCCAGAAAATCTGTCCGGGAGGGCAACCTTAGGTTCAGGGCAGGCCTAGCACCCACCATCGGAACCCGACACCTGTGGTTTCTGAATCCATAAGACTGTCGCGTGGAGGTCAGTTTAACCTCCAAAGACAGTCCCTGCAGCTGTTCGACACGTACAGACATAGGATCCATAGCTGCACTGACCTGAACGAAATGGCGGTTTATATGGCGGTAGATAATGTCACGATCAGTGTGGGGGTACACTCCACACTGAACGCAGGAGGGAAGGGGAACAGTAACTGGGCCTGGAAACTAGAGAAGAAACAGGTCACCTCCTAGACAACCCTAATCCGGGCCCTATCTATCAAGCGTCCGGCCACTGTTAGCGCATCGCCAGCCCCACCGCCCCACCGCTGATCAGCGTTGTACCGCTAATCAGCAAGTTTGAACTTTTTTTTTTTTCTAACACTTGCCCATTTTTTGGGGGGGATTTTTTGGAAAGTGAACACCCGTGCCCCCACACACACGCACATACAATAAAGGTTTACGCGCACGCACATACACACGCACACACACATACCCATGGCCCGCCGGATGTTCTCGGTGGAGGTGGCATACGCCCAGATTGCCTCCGACTCCGAGAGCCCCAGTGAGGATGAGGATGACCCCACGTTCCTCTTGTCATCCGCATCCTCCTCATCATCATCTGATGACAATGAGCCCCCAAGGCGGCGGAGACGCCGCCAGGCGGAGCCAGGGGCCCCACATGCTAGGGTTCCTGTGGCCCACCCTAGTACGAGCCGCCCTGGGGCTCGTACTGGTTTCCCGGCCCACCAAATAAGCCCACCGGAGCCCCCTGCTGATGAACTTAGCTGGTGTCCCCCAGTGGATTTTGAGCCCGAGATTCCGGATTTTGTTGGCAATCCAGGAATCCAGATTCCCACAGTGGGGTTTACTGAAATTGACTTTTTTAGGTTTTTTTTCAGTGACCCATTTGTGAATCTGATGGTGGAGCAGACGAACCTGTACGCCCAACAGTTCGTTGCTCAGCACCCGGGCTCCTTTTTGGCTAGACCCAGTGCAGCCGAGATGAGGACATTTTGGGGCCTTGTGCTGCACATGGGTCTAGTGCAAATACCCAGTGTCAGGCAATACTAGAGTGGGGATGTCCTCTACCAGACCCCACTCTACAGTATGGTCATGACACGTCCCCGGTTTGAGGCCATCCGGAAATGTCCCCCCCGGCCGGTCATCGATCACTTCGGGGCCAAATTTGAGCAGGCCTACGTACCTGGAAGGGAGGTCGCGGTTGATGAGTCTCTCGTTGCGTTCAAGGGGAGACTCAGTTTCCACCAATACATTCCCACTAAGCGGGCGAGGTATGGTGTGAAGCTGTACAAAATTTGTGAGAGTACATCAGGGTACACTTACAAATTTTGTGTGTACGAGATTCCCGTATTCAACCCCCAGAATGTCCCCCCACTCTGGGTGTTAGCGGGAAACTCGTGTGGGACCTTATGTACCCACTGCTAGATAAGGGCTACCACCTTTACGTGGATAACTTTTATACTAGCATTCCCTTGTTCAGGTCAGCGCGGCCTCCCTGCCCACCCCCTCCAGGTACCTATCCCCAGGGGTGAGACCCGTGCCCTTACTAGTGGAAACCTGTTGCTGGTCAGGTATAAGGACAAGAGGGATGTCCTTGTACTGTCAACAATCCAATGTAACAGCACCACCCCCGTCTCTGTGCGAGGTACCGCAGCAACGGTCCTCAACCCTGATTGTATCGTCGACTACAATCGGTATATGGGAGGAGTTGATCTCTCTGATCAAGTCCTCAAGCCATATAATGCCATGCGCAAAACCCGGGCATGGTACAAAAAAGTTGCGGTCTACTTGGTACAGGTTGCCTTGTACAACTCTTTTGTACTATCCCGAAGCGCTGGCAGCACAGGGACATTCCTTCAATTCTATGAGAAAGACCTGTTTTTTTCAGACCGGGAAAGAGCAGGCCGGAGTACCTCGGGAATTGGAGGCGCCTGGAACGTCCCTGGCCAACATTTTCTAGGTGTGGTCCCCCATACTGGAAAGAAGGGACGAACCCAAAAAAGATGCAGAGTGTGTCACAAGAGGGGGATACGGAAGGACACCACCACTCAATGTGACACTTGCCCCGATCATCCCATAACACTGTGTGTGTTTAAACATCATCTGCACCGATAAAGGACAATTTTTGGAAGCTTTGGAATATGGAAATGCATAAAAAATGTGACGGTGTGGTGTGTTTTAAGCACGCTATATGTTAGCGCCCTCAAACGTGTGTTTACCCATAGCTATGTACTGTATGTCAGTGTCGCTCAAACATGATTTTGTATTGTTGCCATTGCATTTGAGAGCTTAAGGAGGGAAGAGGGAAAAAGGTGAAAAAGAAAATAATCATAAAAAAATAAATAAAGGAGATAACAAGTTTTTCCCTCCAAAAATTTCTGAGTCTGAGGAGGCTAGAGGGTGTTATATACCAATTTGCAGGGCAATTCGAGACACTTTGGTTCCGTCCAAATCGATTCCAGGCCGAATAAATCTTTTTTTTAAATTTGGCAAAGCTGAACCAAACCAAATCTCAAGTGGTTCACTCATCTCTAATTGGCACCAACCATGTGCCAATCCTGTGAAACAGACCCTGTCATTTTAAAGTCCTTAAATATCAGAAATAAGGGTCTGTCTATGACATTACTTAATTCTCTTAGAATCGGCGGTGTACTGTATGCCATCTGTATACAGTGATTTGTCTATGTCAATCTTTTTAAGATTTCACTGCACTTCTTCCTGTGTCAGACAGGCTACATTTAATGGAGAGTTTATTTTTTGACACTCCGCATTTCATCTAACATTTCATTTTCCTCAGTAAATACAGTAGAGAAAGAAATATTTAATAAATGTACTTTCTCCTCATTGCTCTCTACAACAGTTTCTTAATCATTCTCATCAATCAAGTCAACCATTTATATAATTAAATAACATTTTAGGGTTGATTTTACTTTAGTTATGGACAAGATCCACAGGTTTCAGTTTCCCAGTCTTTATCTGGGTAGTTGAAGTTCCCCATAATGATGATCTCATTGTGATTTGCCCTCTCATCTATTTCCTTAGTAGTAGGTTTTCTGGTATATTAAGTGGTTTATAGCAAACTCCTTTCAGGATTAGTGTTGATCGAGCACCAAAGTGCTGGCCGAATACATCGGGATGCTCGGGTGCTCTACCAAGCACCTGAGTATAAGGAAAGTAAATGGGAGAACCCGAGCATTAAACCAGGCACCCCCTGCTCTGAAGAGGGGAGGGTGCCTGGTTCCCAGGAAAAGGTCAGAAATTAATGAAAACACCACCGAAATGGTTCAGGAACAGCATGGGAAGGATGCCTATATGCATCTTGGACTCCCAGGTTGCTGCTGGGAACCATGTTGTCCGAGTGTCCACTTTTACAGACTGACAATAATACGCACAAAACCGGAAAAAAATCTATTTTAGAGGAAAAATTGTTAAGAAACATTCTTTCCTGTATATTTACTTGTATATAAAGTGCAAGTGCTGCCAAGAATTACAAGGAAGATGTACTCCGATACAACCTGTATATCACATAATGGAGGGCCTCATTGTGGTACAATAGTTCAGGTAGTGGGACTCCTACACTCATAAAACCTATGGCAGTAAAAGGGCTGCCAAAAATTACAAGGAATCGGCACTCCAAAACACCCTTTGTTACACATGAAGGAGGGCATCATACACACCCTTAAAATTTTATTGATGGCCTGCTGGTGACCCTCAAAAACATTTGGAGCAAGGGCCTACTGATCTGACCATCTAAAACATTAGCGGCGAGGGCCTGCTGCCGCATTGGTGACTCTAGATAACCTCTGGGCGATTGCGCGTCCCTGTGAAGGCGACGATCCATTCGGATGTCTGCCCTATTAACTTTCGATGTACTTTTCTGCGCCTAGCATGGTGATCACGGGTAACTAGGGATCAGGGTTCGATGCCGGAGATGGAGCCTGAGAAACTGCTACCACATCCAAGGGAGGTCAATGGCTGAAATCAGATTGGCTGTTGTTGCCTTGACCCTTTTTCCTAATTGTGAACCACCCAGAGAGGGTGGGTCAAGTTATTAAAGCACGAGCGTCCAAGGAAGGCAGCAGGCGCGCGGCAATTACCCACTCCCGACTCAGGGAGGTAGTGACGATAAATAACAAGAGGCCCTGTTATTGGAATAAGTACACTTTCCGTTAATGAGGATCTATTGGAAGACAAATCTGGTGCCAGCAGCCGACTTGCTCCCGGCCTCCACAACGTTCACCCAGTGTGCCGTCATGGTAAGGATTGTGTTAAGCAGACTATTGGCTACTGAGACTGGACTTGTAGGTGAGGGCCTGCTGCATCTTTGTTGACTCTAGATAACTTCTAAGCAATCGCACGTCCCCATGACGGCGACGATCCATTTGTATGTCTGCCCTATAAACTTTGGAGCAGAAGTGGGGGTTGGAGCCACTAACGTAGGTGCTGGCGGAAACCCTGATGGAATTAGAGCCCGCAAACCCTGGCTTCGGTAGCACCTGTGCTATCCCAGGGTACAACTCACTCCCGGCCTTCACAATGTTCACCCAGTGTGCTGTCAGGGAAATGTAGCGTCCCTTGCCAAATGCACTTGTCCATGTGTCCGTGATTAAGTGTACCTTCCCAGTAACTGCGTTGGTCAGGGCACGTGTGTCATTTCAGGACATATGTTGGTGTAAGCCGGGCACGGCACACCTTGAAAAATAGTGGCGGCTGGGGACAGAGTACCGCAGGACGGCCGCCGACATCAGGCTGCGGAAGGCCTCAGTGTCCACAAGCCTAAATGGCAACATTTCCATGGCCATTAATTTGGAAAGGTGCGCGTTTAGTTCTATGGCCTGTGGCTGGGTATTTGCGCTTGCGTTCAAATGCCTGGGGTAATGACATTTAAATGCTGCGCTGGAACAGGGAAGTGGATGTGGTCGCTGATGGTGCTTGCGAAGGTCCAGGTGCACGGAAGGAGGCATCCTCGCCTGCGCCTTCGACAGGCGATTGGCCAGCACGTACCATAGGGGAAGAGGAGGCAGTAGTGTGACCCGCAGACAGAGATTGTGGACCCAGGCGTTCGTCCCACTTATTACAGTGCTTGGATGCCATGTGGCGGATCATGCTGATGGCGGTGAGGTAGCTAATGTTTACGCTCCAGCTCATTTTGGTGTAGCACAGGTTGCAAACTACTATTCTTTTTCTCGTCCGCACTTTCCTCAAAAAAGCGCCATACTGCGGAACACCTACCCCTTGGCAAGGGAGGTTTCCGCAAGGGGGTGCTCCATGAAACAGTTGCAGGCCTGTGTGGTGTGGCCCTCCTTCTTCCTTTTGCCACCCCCCTGCCTCTTCCAGCGTGTTGCCGTGCTGCAGATCCCTCCCCCTCTGTACTGCTGTCCTCGCTCGGCTTTCCACCTTCCCAAGTTGGGTCAGTGACCTCATCGTCCACCACCTCCTCTTCCACTTACTCACTCTGATCATCCTCTTGATTTGTTGACCTAACCACAACCTCAGTGATTGACTTCCCTGGATTTTATGTGGCTGTCGTGGCCCATGAACAGGTGAGAACAAGAGTTGGGGACCACTCATGAGACGGCCTTGACGCGGTGAGTGGCTTACTATGCTTTGGCCAAAATATAAACCGGTGTCTCATCCGGCGTGGAGGGCGGGGTGCTGGATGTGGTGTGCGATCGCATTTGCATTTTCCGTTTGTGATTGACATCTGTGTCTCACCCTCTTCATCAACTTATCCGGTACTAAGTGTTCTGGAAAAACAGAACCGGTTTTCCGGTCTGCGCATTGGCAGACCTTTAAAAATGTGAAATAAAAAATACTGGATCCGTTTTTCCGAATGACACCAGAGAGACGGATCCGGTATTTCAATGTATTTGTCAGATGGAGCCGCATCCGGATACAAATAGTATCCTTTTGCACATTCTGATGGGACCATACAGGCCTTACAGCTGCTACACAGACCAGAATCCGTTGTGCATCTGATTTTTCCTTCCTTCTGACAGATCAGAAAAAGGGTCAAACAAATGATGATGTCAGCCAGGCCGGAAGGCAAAATAGCGGCCCAGTCAGTCATGAAGAGGGGAGGGTGGGAGTAGCGTCAGCATGAGGAGACCACAGAGTGGCACAATGACAGTGTGGAGGTGGCGGCAGCATCAGGAGGCCACAGAAGGCACAATGACAGAGTCTGGAGGTGGCAGCAGCAGCAGGAGCAGCATCAGGAGGAGGTCACGGAGTGGCACAATGACAGAGTCTGGAGGTGGCGGCATCAGCAGTAGCAGCATCAGGAGAAGGTCACCGAGTGGCACAATGACAGAGTGTGGAGGTGGCAGCAGAATGAGGAGGCCACCGAGTGGCACAATGACAGAGTCTGGAGTTGGCAGCAGTATGAGGAGGCCACCGAGTGGCACAATGACAGAGTCTGGAGGTGGCGGCAGCATCAGAAGGAGGCCACAGAGTGGCTCAATGACAGAGTCTGGAGGTGGCAGCATGAGGAGGCCACAGAGTGGCACAATGACAGAGTGTGGAGGTGGCGGCAGCATCAGGAGGAGGCCACAGAGTGGCACAATGACAGAGTGTGGAGGTGGCAGCAGTATGAGAAAGCTACCGAGTGGCACAATGACAGAGTCTGGAGGTGTTGGCAGCAGCAGTAGGCAGCATCAGGAGAAGGTCACCGAGTGGCACAATGACAGAGTCATTAAACCGCAGCGCTGATTGCTGAATAAATTTAGTTTTTTGGCCGAAATACATCAATAAAGATTTTGACACATATAACTGCAGTGCTGAATGCTGAGGAAAATTAGTTTTTTGACCGAAATATGTCAATAACGATTTTACCACATACTGTATAACTGAAGCACCTAACGGTGAATAAAATTAGTTTTTTGACCGAAATACCTACACAGATGACCTATGGGGAAAAAAGTGTGTCTTATTGGTCAAAAAATATGGTAACTGCAGCGCTGAATGCTGAATAAAATTAGTTTTTCGACCCAAAAAATATGTCAATAAAGATTTTACCACATATAACTGCAGCGCTAAACGCTGAATAAAATGTGTCTTTTGACCTAAATATATCAATAAAGGTTTTACCGCATATACCGTATTTTTAGCCCTATAAGACGCACCTGCCCATAAGACGCACCAAGGTTTTGAGGAGGAAAATAAGAAAAAAAATATTTTGAACCAAAAGGTGTGCTTTTGCTGGGTTTTGAACTAATGGTGGTCTGTGGATGACACTATTATGGGGGATCTGTGGATGACACTGTTATGGAGGGGATCTGTGGATGACACTGTTATGGCAGCATCTGTGGATGACACTGTTATGGGGGCAACTGTGGATGACACTGTTATGAGGGATCTGTGGATGACACTGTTATGGGGAGGGGGTGGCACTGTTTTGGGGAGGGAAATCTGTGGATGGCACTGTTATGGGGAGGAGGATCTTTGGATGACACTGTTATGGGGAGGGGGATCTGTGGATGGCACTGTTATGGGGGATCTGTGGATGGCACTGTTATGGGGGATCTGTGGATGGCACTGTTATGGGGAGGGGGTGGCACTGTTATGGGGAGGGGGATCTGTGGATGACACTGTTATGGGGAGGGGGATCTGTGAATGACCATGCTATGGGGGGATCTGTGGATGACACTATATAGCATCTTATGCTATATGTGTCATCCACAGATCCCCCCATAACAGTATCCCCCAATACACCAGGCCTCGCCACTAACTTTAACTTTAAACCAGCGCTATCCTGTTTCCTACCTTACAATCAAGCTTCGGTAACAGGCAGAGCGGGCGGCGGCGTAACGTCACTCACTCACGTCACGCGCCTGCTCTGCCTGCTTCATTCATAAAGTAGGAGGAGCAGGCGCGTGACGTGAGTGAGTGACATTTTGCTGCCGCCCGCTCTGCCTGTTTCCGGAGCTTGATTGTAAGGTAGTAAACAGGATAGCGCTGCTTTAAAGTTAAAGTTACTCGAGGTTAAAGATTACTGTTTAGATATGTATACTGCTGTGAGTGGCGAGGCCCGGTGTAAGAGTACAGTGACTGCACCAGGCCCCGCCGCAAGTTGCTGGCCTCCAGCCCCTCCTCCCTCCCCGCTGATACATCGCTGCACTGTACAGCATCGCAGCCGGCGATGTATCAGCATTAGCGATGTAAAAATGGCAGCATTTACCCCATAAGACGCACTTTTGGGGGGTGCATCTTGTGGGGCGAAAAATACGGTAACTGCAGTGCTGAATGCTGAATAAAATAAATATGTCAATAAAGATTTTTCCACATATAACTGATGCGTTGTACACTGAATAAAATTAGTTTTTAGACCGAAATATGTCACAAAAGGTTTTACCACATATAACTGCAGCGCTGAACGCTGAATATTATGTTAGGACAATCAGAAAACTTTTTGTTGCCCTAATGATATTTATCTAGGTGTGCAGGTCCACCCAAGCTATCCAACAGATGCAAAATAACTTTGAGGTTTACTGGTTCTCAGTCGGATGAGAGCTGGTTTGCAATATCTCATAGTGCACGTTATCTGTCTCATGGATAGATTGATGGCTTGCACATACCTGGCTTTTGGTATATAGCCTTTGTGTGGTTGTCTATTGTATGTCGTACATAATAAGAGTCTAAGACGCATCCAGCTATCCTTATAATGCAGTTTCCAAACCATTTTGATGGGGTTTCCATCAATTTCTAACCTTTTTTTTATAAACCTCTCTTCTCTTCCGAGCAGGGGGTGCCTGGGGTTTTCCCATTGATTTCCATTGTGCTTGGTAGAACACACGAGCATACCGATGGGTTCGGCCAGAGCATAGTGCTCGCTCAACACTATTGGTGGAACTTTGACTGCCTGAAATCGGGTGCGGCGTGCCACTGGCTGATGCAGCGGTTGCTGCGGCAGGCTGGACCACCAAATTGGAGCCACGGTTCTCCCAGGCCACTTTATGGTGACACTGCAAATACGTCACTAATGTTTTTAGAACAAATATTACTGCAGCGCTGAACGCTGAATATATTTTGTTTTTCTACCAAAATATGTCACTAAAGGTTTTGCCACATAACTGCAACAGTGAACTCTGAATATATTTTGTTTTTCTACCGAAATACGTCACTAAAGGTTAACTGCAAAAGTGAACGCTGAATATATTTTGTTTTTGTACTGAAATAATAATAACTGCAAAAGTGAAATGCGTATATATTTTTCATTTTGTACTGAAATAGGTCACTAAACTCTTTCACCACAAATAAATGCAACAGTGAAGTGTGTATATCTTTTTTCCATTTTGTACAGAAATAGGACACTGAACGCTTTCACCACATATAACTGCAGAAGTGAAATGCATATATATTTTCCCTTTTTGTACTGAAATAGGCCACTAAACTCTTTCAACACAAATAACTGCAGAAGTGAAATGCGTATACATTTTTCTTTTTCCACAGATATAAGCCACTAAAGGATTTTCAACATAGCACTTGCACCCCAATAACAAGAACAAATTGTTAGCATGCCAGAGATGTACAATGGCTATTTGGATCCGCAAATAATGTTTCCCTGCAATTGTAAATCGTTTTTTTTTTCACAATGAGGTTTTTCTAGCACTGTCCCTAGCGACTTCAGATGTTTCTCCTTGCACTAAGATGCTGTGAAATGATTCCTCTCTATCCTTTCCTTGCACTTGTAAATCGCTTTTCTGGCACTGTCCCTAGCGCCTTCCAACGTCTCTCCCTGCACTAAGATGCTGTGAAATGATTCCTCCCTATCCTTTCCCTGCACTTATAAATTATTTTTTAAGTTTTTTTTTCACAATGAGGTTTTTTCTATTGCTATCCCTAGCGTCTTCTTATTTCTGTCCCTGCACTCAGAACGTTGGAAAATGTCTGACTCTAAGATGGCCGTCGTATTTATAGGGGTGTGGCCTCACAGGGCTGGCTCGCTGATGATTGGCTGCATGCATGGCATTATGGGTCAGCCTGCCTTCCCAGAGTTCCTTGCCCCATGTCCTCACACGTGTTGCCGCCAAAATTGTGATTCATTACCACGAAGCGCGAGGAAATTCGCATTCGTTGCGAATCTAATTTTTCCTGAAATTCGGATCGAATTCCACTTCGTCTGATTCGATTCACTCATCTCTAATTGGTGCCAATGTGCACCATGACTGCTTGGTCTTCACCAACCCCTCCCAGTAATCTATCAACCTGATCTGCAATATGTCGAACTCAAGTACCAGGAAGATAAGATGCTTGCTAATAGGGATTACACCAGGAAAAGAAAAACAAGGTCAATTATACAATGCAATTCAAATGATTAGCAAATGAATAAATGCAGTTCCCTTCTAAAGTCTCTGAATCTTAAGTCACACACTTATGACAAAACACACTTTAAATAAAAAACACAGTTGCACACTCATAAACTCTCAGTTCTAGTTTGCTTATAAAACTGCTATTTCCAGATGTAGTTCCAAAACAGTCAGCAGTTTTTCTTTCCTCTGCATTCAAAGGATATAAAATGTAAAAAGTTATTAGCTTAAGAATATGGCAATGCAAATATATATATATATATATATATATATATATATTTTTTTTTTATGGTTTTTATTTTTTTTAAAGTAGCGCAACAGAAACAGAAAAGAAAATGATATACATTTAGTATCATTTTTATCACATAGTGAACACTGTAAAAAAAAAATTTTTTCCTATTTTCCATGCAGACTATGGTAAATTAAATGGTGTGATATGGCTATATGTACAGAAAAGTAAAAAAAAAAAAGTATTTCCTCAGCCTGTCCCTGATTATGGTTCTGCCTGATCTATCAGTACTCCACACCAGTGTCTCCAGCTACAGTGGGTCAGCAGTCACTTGAACAGAGACTACTCCAAGAGGTAGCAGCCTGGTGGTTCCCCTACAGTGGAGTCCAGATCGTTGTGCAGGGGTTAAAGGACCAGGGCAGGCACTTAGATAATGCTTTTATGAGTAGCCCCAAATCAAATCTGCTCAAGTAACATGGCAGATCCACATCTACTTGGTTATACCAAAGATGGACAATCAGTGAATTGGTATTGGTGCCATGGGCACATGGGAAGTAAAAGCTACTGTAGCACAAACAGCAGAAAAATTTAATGCTGGCTATGATAGAAAGTTTTTATAATACACAACATATTGCAGCTTGCTGCATAAAGGGCTGGGTAACCACAGGGTGGCCAAGGTGCTCACACTGACACCTCCACCCCGATTACAATGGGCATGTGAGCATCAGGACTGGACCTTAGAGCAAATGAAGAAGGTTATATGGGCTGATGAATTAGTCTCCTACCTGAGGAACATATGACACCAGGAAAAAAGGCAAGCCAGCATAAGCAGTGTGACGCTCTGGACTCTGTACTGATGGGAAATCTTGGGTCCTTTCATTTATGTGGATGCAATATTAACACAAACCATCTACCTAAATATTGTTGAAGACCAAAACCACATTTCAAAGCAGTAATTTTCCCTGATGTCAGTGTCTTTCATCACATAACACACTGAAAAAAATGTTGAGTTCAAGGTCTTGACTGGGTCTCCGAATACTCCAGATCTTAATCCAATTGAGCATCTAGGGGAAGTGCTGGAATAACAACTCAAATTCATGGAGACCCAACCTTGCTTCTTACAGAGTTTAAAGGAATTGCTGCAAATGTGTTGATGATAGATACTTGCCAATTTCAGTGATCTTGTGGAGTCCATGTCTCAACAGGCCAAAGCTAACTTAAGAAGCCCATGCCTTGATGGGTCAGACTGGCAAAAGTGGGACCTACAAAGTACTAAACTTTAAAAGTTGTAATGCAATGGCTAACCAGTTTATAGATGTTTACAAACCTCATAACCAAGTTACAGTATACAGGTTATAAGCTAAACGAACTGTTCCATTAGGGGCCAGCTGTTCTGTTCCACAAAATACGGAATGCACCTGGACATTATCCATTTGTTTTGGGATCTGTTTTTTGCAGACCGCACAATACATACAGTCGTGTGCATGAGCCCTTAAAGGGGTATTCCCATCTTAATGATCACTGTTAAATCTGTTAATGATTTGACAGTGATCATTTTTCTAAATACATTTTATTACCCAATTCCCACCCTTTTTGAGAAAATAAGTCCCCTCTTACCTGATGTTGTCTTTCGTCTCCCCTGGTTACGGCCACCTCTCCTGTCGAATCCCGCCAGGCCGCGCTTGCGCAGAAGATTCTCTCCCGGCCGCGCCGCACAATGTCCTGAATGCGCACGCCGCCGCGCATGCACCATGATGACTTCTTCCTGGCCAGTATAGTACAGAGCCGCGTTCAGGACATTGCGTGGCCCGGACGGGAGAAAAACTTCAGTTTTCTGCGCAAGCACGGCCTGGCCGGGAGAAGACTTCACTCAAGCCCAGCCGAATCCAGGAAGTGGACGTCGCGCTGGACGAAGGTAAGTATTAAAACTGAAGATAGGAATACCCCTTTAATAGTTTTGTACTAATTAGGCCAAATGAGGGTAAGGAAACATTTGGCCTAGTTTTGATCCAGAAATGGTATCAGTTTGTAGATAAATTGCATAGTAGAAGCAATATATTATATTGTTTTTACACGATTATTTATTTACCATGATTCCATTACCAAAAACACATGACTTGATTGAAAGCTTTTGTATAATGTAGTTTATTCAATTCATGTACCTCATTGTACCAGGGTTTATAAATGTTCCACATAGTTCAATATAAGGAATGATTACTTATACTATAGAAGAATAATAGCAACAATAATAATTATTATGTTAATATAATTAAGATCAATCATGTAAATAATATAGGATGTTATTAGGCTGGGTCTACACAATGGGGGCATTTTGCTGCATTTTTGGAAAATAGGTGCAAAAGCTGCACCATGGCCATGATGCGCCACTATGCTACCACCACGGGTGAATCCAGCCTTATAGCAACCCAAATTATTAACATGATTAATGCAGCCACAACTTGTCAACCCAACTTAAAAGATAAAAAATGTAATAATGTAAATTTCCATAATGAGACTAATGACATCACCTCCATAAAGGATAGACTAAATTTAACAATGCCCCCTGATGGTCAATGCAAATGCAAAGGATTTGACTTGCTTAATGTAAATTGGAATAGATAAATTGCATTGTTTTATAGGTGCATGCTGCAGATGTTATATGACTCTTCACATTACCATAAATTGAAAAGGTTTCCTATACTCAACCTTCACAGAGATATATAGCTTGCTACATCAGGAAGAGATCATCTTTACACTCAGTAGAAAATGGTCATGTTTGAAGTCGTATTTTACAAAGACTAGCAAGTATCACAGACAGGAGTAACCTCTTTGGCATTGCAGTGTTTGCAACATGCTGCAGATCTGTACATAAAAAGCGAATAAGCACCAGCAAAGAAATATGGGAAAAACAAGGAGAGGTTTTAATGTGACTGTCTCCGTGATGACTTCACGAATCCTGCTAACAGACACATTTGCTTCCATTTCCTCAAGGTAGAAGCACATTTTGTTCTTGTGGCTGTAAATGACCTAGAATGCTCACATATTATGAAATTAAGGTAAGCAAAAGTGAAAAACATAGCCTACAGGATAGTGAAGTGAAAAAAATTCATGCATGAATTAATAGGCTTCACTTTTATCATAGGCACAAATTCAGACTTGTCCATGTCAACCACCATACCTGATTGTTGGTCAAATCATGCAATATTTTGACATTTACTCTACAGTGATAGATGTTCATCCTCCGGAGAGCATCACTTAACATATTCTGCAAACAGAGTATGCAACATTCTATCGCACACCACAAAGGAAGGCACATTATTCATATTCGTCACAGATTGATTCCACAAGGCAATCTCTTAGATTGTCTACAACATTTTAAAATCCATAAATCAACTTTCCAGTTATTTTGGTAAAAATTATTTTCATTATACACGTACTTCAAATAAAAAATCCATAAGGGGAATGTGTCATATGAAAATGACCTATTGTCTAAATCCAGTTTTAAACAATTTATTTTTTAATTTTAAATTTTATTTATTTTCTAAATATTATCTAAATAAATAAAAAATCCAAAATAATTCAGTTTCAGTTGTATGAGAGTAGCCACATAGGCCATAGACACAGTGGACAGCAGGGGACCTGATTGACTTCTATGAAGATTTTTCAATGCGTGCTCTGTGACCTTTTCAGAGGTCAAGAGGAAGTAGATAAGCTGTTATATAACCAATTGTGAATGGAGGATCCTGTGTTATTTATACAAAGGTGATCTCTGTTATGGTAATCCTGATGGTGATGATAATGTGATGGCTATTGAAAAGTTACCTGTACAGAACAGAAAGTTATAATGCATAGTTGTTATTAGTAGAGATGAGCAAATTTCTAAAAATTTTGATTCGGTCGGTTCACCAAATTTTCCAAAAAGATTTGATTCAATCCCAATTTATTTGTGGCGAATCTCATTAAAGAACAGCTATTTCCTGGCTGCAGAGAGCCTGTATAGCGGTGTAGAAAACTGTGCCTTGCAGAAACACACATAGGGAGTCTGCTGTGGTAGTGAAACAATACTGTGAGTCAGTATGACACCCAGATGACAGACATCGCTCTTAGAATCACTGCACACTTCACTTATTTGGGCAGTTATGGGGCCAAAACTGATCAAATAACTTAAGTGTGAACTCAGCCTTACAGGTCAATGTTAGCGCCAGGTATAAAGAACCGTGCAGAGGTCCTACTATAGCGTGAAATGGCGCACTCTTTTTACACCGTCGTCAGCTGATTTCTACAGAACCTGTTCTATTAAACGCTTATACAAGTAGAGCCCCACGACAGAGTGGAGAGTGTGTCAGCAGTAAGTTTGTGTTGACGTCACTGATAATTTTGCCCTTCCTCTGATCTGTCAGAACAATGACCCCCAAAAATTGGATCATGTCTGTGGAGCATCCGCCTTCACTCGTCAGCATTTTGTTAGTTATCCATCAGTATTGCTAAAGATAGAAAAAAAAACAGGAGTGGATACAAAACAGAGATGACACGTGAATGGAATATTTGCATGTCTTCTGTGTTTTGTACCCACTCCTGCTTTTGGCTACTAAATCATAAGCCAATTCTGATGCAAAATAGGGACCATGTCATACAGGCCTTACAGCTGCTACATAGGCAGGATCCGTTGTGCATCTCATTTTTCCTTCCTTCTGACAGATTAGAAGAAGGGTCAAATAAATGATGATGTCAATCAGGCCAAAAGGGCAAAATAGTGGCCCAGTAACATAGTGGTGATGTGGAAGCAGCATGAGGAGACCACAGAGTGGCCCAGTGACAGAGAGGTGAGGTGGCAGCAGCACGAAGAGTCCACATAGTGGTGATGTGGCATCAGCATGAGGAAACCACAGAGTGCACAGTGACAGAGAGGTGAGGTGGCAGCAGCACGAAGAGTCCACAGAGGGGTGATGTGACAGCAGCATGAGGAGACCACAGAGTGCACAGTGACAGAGAGGTGAGGTGGCAACAGCATGAGCAGACCACAGAGTGGTGATGTGGCATCAGCATGAAGAGACCACAAAGTGGTGATGTGGCAGCAGCATGATGAGACCACAGAGTGGTGAGGTGGTAGTAGCATGAGGAGAACACAGAGTGTCCCAGTGACAGAGTGGGTAGGTGGGGGACAATTCCAGTACACGCTGAAGATGGTGGCTGACAGTAGGAGCACCTGGCAGCAGGTGTGGCATCAGGCAGGTGGCAGCATCAGAATACTAGCTGAAGCAGGTAGCCAGAAGAAAAAGGTCTCTTTTGACAAAGTTTAGGTGTGGCACAATGGATCATCTAGTCTGATGCATCAGGCACTGGTGTTTGAAAATCCTGGCTGATCCATGCCTGATTCATCTTCACAAAGGTCAGTTTCTACACATTTTGCTTTGACAGGAGAGTCCTCCTTGGGGTAACTATGACCCCTGCCACACTAAACACCCGCTTTGATGCCACACTGCTGGCCGGGCAGGGTGCACTCCAAGTATGTCTCAACTTGCTGGTTCAGGTTCTGCTCTATGTCTAGCTGCTGCTTCTGGTGAGTAGTTTCTTCAGTAGGCGGGTGAAGAAAACTGCTCATCAGTGACTCTAGACTTAAGTTGCTGCTGATGGAGCTGATACTGCTCCTCCACCCCCACCTACAGCAGCCAGGGCAGTGGAACATGAGCGTAGAGGGCGTGACCTGCGTGAGGATGAGCGATGGCACACATAGGCAGCGACCAACTGACTACATAGGATGTCTCGATAGTAGTTCAGTTTGTCCTCCCTCTCAGCGAGTGTAAAAAAGGCCCCCTTTTTGGACCTGTAGCGAGAGTCTAACATGGTGGAGAGACAGTAGTCATCGCTCTGCCAAATAGTGACAAGTCACTACGCAAGCAAGTGAGCATGCATCAAGCCATTTGCGCAAGTGACTCGGAGGGACTCCCTGCCTCCATCTCCACTGCATACTGCCACGGTGTGTCTGGGTCATCTGCCTCGTCTTCCTCATTACCCTGTAGCTCCTCTGGCTGGCTCTGCTCCACCTGCTCCTCCTCTCCTGTCATCTATGTAGAAAAAATAGCCATTTCTCTAAGCATTGCTTGTGCTCGAATGTCCTCCTTCTCCTCTAGTTCAGCCACCACAGGGCTCATGTGGCCGTGAGATGTAGTCACTTCTCCTGTCCCCTGGAGCAGCATCTGTTCCAGGACATGAATCAATGGAATGACATTGTTCATCCCGTAGTCCTGGCGACTGACAAATAAAGTGGACTGCTCAAAGTCCTTAAAGGACTGAGCAAACGGCAGGTTTCACGCATGAGCTGCCACTGGCAAACATTGAAGTTACACAGGGAAGTACCTCTGTCTGCCTGTATCATCAAGAAATCATTTATGGCCTTTCTCTTTTCATATACTTAGTCCAATATATGAAGGGTGGAATTCCATTGGGTGGAAACTTCACATATCAGTCTATGTTGGGGGACGCCATTCTGCCACTGCAGCTCAACGAGAGTGTGCTTTATGGTGTATGATTGGCTGAAGTGCATGCAAAGTTTCCTGGCCATTTTTAGGATGTCTTGCAGATGGGGTGAAAATTTCAGGAACTGCTTTACAACCAGATTGAACACGTGCACCATGCAGGCCACATGTCTCAGCCCTCCTTGACCCAGCACCGACACCATGTTCTTCCATTTGTCGGTCACCATGGTTCCAATTTTGAGTTGTCGCGGAGAAAGCCAGGATTAGATTTCTTGATGAAGGACGCGGAGCAGTTCCTCCCCTGTGTGACTCCGTTTGCCCAGGCAAACTAGGTTCAGAACAGCGTGACATTGCCGTGCCCAGCACATGTAGTATGCTGGTGGGGAACTGGGAATTGTCCTTGCAGTGGAGGCTGAGGACACGGTGGAGGATGAGGAGGCAGAGGCGGAAATTGTTGTAGAACCAATGGCATGAGAAAGTGGAGGCGGAAGCGGCGTCACCTGGCCAAGTTGCTGGTGTGGCTGGGCAGGAACCACATTTACTCCGTGGGCCATAAAGGACATATATTGTCTTTGACCGTAGTTACAGCTCCATAAGTCGGCACTGCCGTGCATTTTGGCAGACACCGATAGGCTCAAGGACTGGCCCACCTTCTGTTCTACATATTTGTGCAGGTCTGGTACTGCCTTTTTGGCAAAGAAATTAACTCTTGGGACCCTCCACCTCGGCTCAGCACAAGCCATCAATTCTCTGAAAGGTGAAGAGTCCACTACTTGGAAAGGGAGGGACTGCAGCACCAGCAACTTGGCCAGGAACACTTTCAGCTTCTGCGCTGTTGGATAAGTGCACAAATACTGTTGTCTCTTCGTAATCGCTTCGGTGATCAATTGCTGAAGGAATGACTGACAAGGAATAGAAGGACAAGGAGCAGGAGCATAAGGACCAGCAGATGATTGGAAAGACAGAAAGCTTCTTTCGTATGAGGTGGAGGAGCCTTGACTGTATAAAACTGGGTGCGTGCCACGGGTGATGCAGCAGTTGATGCAGGCTGGACCACCACATCTGAACCACTGTTTTCCCAGGCCACTTTATGGTGACACTGCATGTATTAAACCAGAGCCGTGGTACCAACATTGGCACCCTGGCCACGCTTCACCTTCTAAAAAACCTACAAAAAAACTCTCTGTCTAAACCAGACAGCATTCAAGTCCACCGAAAAAATAAAATCCAAATGTCATAACAAAAGCAAATGGTCTAACTATATATCAAAAATACAATAGCTTTATTAAATAATACATACACTCACCTAAAGAATTATTAGGAACACCATACTAATACAGTGTTGGACCCCCTTTTGCCTTCAGAACTGCCTTAATTCTACGTGGCATTGATTCAAAAAGGTGCTGATAGCATTCTTTAGAAATGTTGGCCCATATTGATAGGATAGCATCTTGCAGTTGATGGAGATTTGAGGGATGCACATCCAGGGCACGAAGCTTCCGTTCCACCACATCCCAAAGATGCTCTATTGGGTTGATATCTGGTAACTGTGGGGGCCATTTTAGTACAGTGAACTCATTGTCATGTTCAAGAAACCAATTTTAACCACCTCAGCCCCCAGTGCTTAAACACCCTGAAAGACCAGGCCACTTTTTACACTTCTGACCTACACTACTTTCACCGTTTATTGCTCGGTCATGCAACTTACCACCCAAATGAATTTTACCTCCTTTTCTTCTCACTAATAGAGCTTTCATTTGGTGGTATTTCATTGCTGCTGACATTTTTACTTTTTTTGTTATTAATCGAAATTTAACGATTTTTTTGCAAAAAAATGAAATTTTTCATTTTCAGTTGTCAAATTTTGCAGAAAAAACGAGATCCATATATAAATTTTGTTTTAAATTTATTGTTCTACATGTCTTTGATAAAAAAAAATGTTTGGGTAAAAAAAAAATGGTTTGGGTAAAAGTTATAGCGTTTACAAACTATGGTACAAAAATGTGAATTTCCGCTTTTTGAAGCAGCTCTGACTTTCTGAGCACCTGTCATGTTTGCTGAGGTTCTACAATGCCCAGACAGTACAAACACCCCACAAGTGACCCCATTTTGGAAAGAAGACACCCCAAGGTATTTCGTGAGGGGCATGGCGAGTTCCTAGAATTTTTTATTTTTTGTCACAAGTTAGTGGAAAATGATGATTATTTTTTTTTTTTTTTCATACAAAGTCTCATATTCCACTAACTTGTGACAAAAAATAAAAACTTCCATGAACTCACTATGCCCATCAGCGAATACCTTGGGGTCTCTTCTTTCCAAAATGGGGTCACTTGTGGGGTAGTTATACTGCCCTGGCATTCTGGGGGCCCAAATGTGTGGTAAGGAGTTTGAAATCAAATTCTGTAAGATATTTCTCTCACCCAGCATGGGTATATGTAAAATGACACCCCAAAACACATTCCCCACCTTCTCCTGAGTACGGAGATACCAGATGTGTGACACTTTTTTGCAGCCTAGGTGGGCAAAGGGGCCCATATTCCAAAGAGCACCTTTCGGATTTCACAGGTCATTTTTTACAGAATTTGATTTCAAACTCCTTACCACACATTTGGGCCCCTAGAATGCCAGGGCAGTATAACTACCCCACAAGTGACCCCATTTTGGAAAGAAGAGACCCCAAGGTATTCGCTGATGGGCATAGTGAGTTCATGGAAGTTTTTATTTTTTGTCACAAGTTAGTGGAATATAAGACTTTGTATGAAAAAAAAAGAAAAATAATCATTTTCCACTAACTTGTGACAAAAAATAAAAAATTCTAGGAACTCGCCATGCCCCTCACGGAATACCTTGGGGTGTCTTCTTTCCAAAATGGGGTCACTTGTGGGGTAGTTATACTGCCCTGGCATTTTCCAGGGGCCCTAATGTGTGGTAAGTAGGTTAATGACCTGTGAAATCCGAAAGGTGCTCTTTGGAATGTGGGCCCCTTTGCCCACCTAGGCTGCAAAAAAGTGTCACACATCTGGTATCTCCGTACTCAGGAGAAGGTGGGAAATGTGTTTTGGGGTGTCATTTTACATATACCCATGCTGGGTGAGAGAAATATCTTGGCAAAAGACAACTTTTCCCATTTTTTTATACAAAGTTGGCACTTGACCAAGATATTTATCTCACCCAGCATGGGTATATGTAAAAAGACACCCCAAAACACATTCCTCAACTTCTCCTGAATACAGAGATACCAGATGTGTAACACTTTTTTGCAGCCTAGGTGGGCAAAGGTGCCCAAATTCCTTTTAGGAGGGCATTTTTAGACATTTGGATACCAGACTTCTTCTCACGCTTTGGGGCCCCTAAAATGCCAGGGCAGTATAAATACCCCACATGTGACCCCATTTTGGAAAGAAGACACCCCAAGGTATTCAATGAGGGGCATGGCGAGTTCATTGAAAAAAAAAAAATTTGGCACAAGTTAGCGGAAATTGATTTTTTTGATTTTGTTCTCACAAAGTCTCCCTTTCCGCTAACTTGGGACAAAAATTTCAATCTTTCATGGACTCAATATGCCCCTCAGCGAATACCTTGGGGTGTCTTCTTTCCAAAATGGTGTTATTTGTGGGGTGTTTGTACTGCCCTGGCATTTGAGGGTCTCCGCAATCATTACATGTATGCCCAGCATTAGGAGTTTCTGCTATTCTCCTTATATTGAGCATACGGGTAATGAGATTTTTTTTTTCCGTTCAGCCTCTGGGCTGAAAGAAAAAAATGAACGGCACAGATTTCTTCATTCGCATCGATCAATGTGGATGAAAAAATCTCTGCCAAAAAAAGAAAAAGGAGGGGAAAGGCGTCTGCCAGGACATAGGAGCTCCGCCCAACATCCATACCCACTTCAGCTCGTATGCCCTGGCAAACCAGATTTCTCCATTCACATCAATCGATGTGGATGAATAAATCATTGCCGGGATTTTTTTTTTTATATATATACAAAGTGTTTGCCAAAGTATATGAACACCGCCACCTCCTCAGCTCATATGCCTCGGCAAACATATCTTTTACTGCAGAGGAGAAATCTCGTCTTGCAGCGCCGCATACACCGACTTGCGTGTAATCTGACAGCAGCGCAATGCTTCTGTCCGAATGCACATCAGTGCTGCAGCTGGTCGATCGGTTGGTCCACCTGGAAGGTAAAAAAAACAAAACAAAAAAGAAAAAACCAGGCCGCAAAGCAATAACTTTATTAACTTTAGAACAGAACATATTAACTTTTTTTAACTTTTTTAACTTTTTTACTTACCGGTAATTTTTTTTTTGTTTAGTTTTTTTTACCTTTATAGAACAAACCTCTCCTTCCCCATGGGACAATGTGCAAAGCGCAAATCGCCCAAAGATGTGGCGAAGTACGTTATGCACTTCATCCCAGGTGAAAGGAGAGGTTTGCAGCAGCTGAGAGTAAAAGGGCCCTAATAGCCCTGTGTGCCTGTCCTGTGAGATGCAATCCCTATGCTAGGTGTACCTGTGTGTGGTACTTCCGGAAACACTCACCAAAGCATATGGCAGGGTGGTCAGGACAGTCAGGACAGAAATAGCGGGTGTCACGCCTTATTCCACTCCTGCTACAGACACGACATCTTTTTCGGGGTGACGGTTGGGTTGAGGTACCAGGAACGACACTGGGGAAATGTCGCTCGTGTAGATGGCTAACTACACTGGTGGATGGGGCCACGGAACCTCCTGGGTAAAGGAGGTTCTCGATGATCTCTTCCTGAAATTTGAGGAAAGATCGTGTTCTCCCAGCCTTACTGTAGAGAACAAAACTATTGTACAGCGCCAATTGAATTAAATATACAGACACCTTCTTATACCAGCGTCTGGTTCTGCGGGAAACTAAATACGGAGACAACATCTGGTCATTGAAGTCCACCCCTCCCATGAGCGCATTATAGTCGTGGACACAGAGGGGCTTTTCAATGACACGGGTTGCTCGCTCAATTTGGATTGTCGTGTCTGCGTGAATGGAGGAGAGCATGTAAACGTCACGCTTGTCTCTCCATTTCACCGCGAGCAGTTCTTCGTTACACAAGGCAGCCCTCTCCCCCCTTGCAAGATGGGTGGTTACAAGCCGTTGGGGGAAGCCCACGCGACTAGTTCGCGCGGTGCCACAGGCGCAAATCCGTTCTAGAAACAAATGCCTAAAGAGGGCCACATTTGTGTAAAAATTGTCCACATAAAGATGGTACCCCTTGCCAAATAAGGGTGACACCAAGTCCCAGACTGTCTTCCCACTGCTCCCCAGGTAGTCAGGGCAACCGACCGGCTCCAGGGTCTGATCTTTTCCCTCATAGATCCGAAATTTGTGGGTATAGCCTGTGGCCCTTTCACAGAGCTTATACAATTTGACCCCATACCGGGCACGCTTGCTTAGGATGTACTGTTTGAAGCCAAGGCGCCCGGTAAAATGTATTAGGGACTCGTCTACGCAGATGTTTTGCTCGGGGGTATACAAATCTGCAAATTTCTGGTTGAAATGGTCTATGAGGGGCCGAATTTTGTGGAGCCGGTCAAAAGCTGGGTGGCCTCTGGGACGGGAGGTGGTGTTGTCGCTAAAATGCAGGAAACGGAGGATGGCCTCAAATCGTGCCCTGGACATAGCAGCAGAGAACATGGGCATGTGATGAATCGGGTGCGTTGACCAATATGACCGCAATTCATGCTTTTTTGTCAGACCCATGTTGAGGAGAAGGCCCAAAAAATTTTTAATTTCGGAAACTTGGACTGGTTTCCACCGGAAAGGCTGGGCATAAAAGCTTCCCGGGTTGGCGGATATAAATTGTGTGGCATACCGGTTTGTCTCTGCCACGACTAAGTCCAAGAGCTCCGCAGTCAAGAACAGCTCAAAAAATCCCACGGCCGAACCGATTTGAGCTGTCTCAACCCGAACTCCAGACTGGGCGGTGAAAGGGGGAACTACAGGTGCGGCTGAAGTTGGTGACTGCCAATCAGGGTTTGCCAGCACCTCAGGGATTCTAGGGGCTCTACGGGCCTGTCTGTGCGGTGGCTGCGACGGGTAACTAGTGCACGTGCCACCGTACCAGCTTCAACTGCCCTTCTGGTGCTCGCCACGTCACCATGTTGTACGGCAGTGCTGGTACTAGGTCCAGGGAGGGCTGCGCTGCTGGTGTATGCCTCACCACGTGATCCGGCAGCGACAGCCCCACTCTGCTGCTCTTGAAGCGGATCCTGCGCAACCTGTGGTCTAGCGACACGAGGCCGGGTACGCCTGGTGCTGCCAGGGACCTCCACCTCCTCGTCCGAACTTTGGGTCAGAGAGCCACTGCTTTCCACAGGTTCATATTCTGACCCGCTAGATTCGTCAGATGAGGGTTCCCACTCCTCATCCGACTGGGTCAGAATCCTGTAGGCCTCTTCAGAAGAATACCCCCTGTTTGACATTTTGGACTACTAAATTTAGGGGTATTCCCTGAGACTACCCAAGAAAAAAAGCAAGCCTGTCTTACAAAGGGGAGGCTAGCGAAGTACCGGAGGCCGCTGCGGTTGATAAAAAATATCCAAACTGATTTTTTTATCGCTGCAGTGATTGTAAAATGAATGTGCAGTGATCAAAAAATATATATTTTTTGTCACTGCGGTGGGGCGGGCGTGGGTGAACGCACGTGTGGGCGACCGATCAGGCCTGATCGGGCAAACACTGCGTTTTGGGTGGAGGGTGAACTAAAGTGACACTAATACTATTATAGATCTGACCGTGATCAGTTTTGATCACTTACAGATACTATAAAAGTACAAATGCTGATTAGCGATACGCTATTCAGCGAATAAAAGTGACTGCGGTGCGGTGGGGTGGGCGCTAACTGACGCTAACTACCTAACCAAGGGGCCTAAACTATCCCTAAAACCTAACAGCCAATACCAGTGAAAAAAAAAAAGTGACAGTTTACACTGATCACTTTTTTTCCTTTCACTAGTGATTGACAGGGGCGATCAAAGGGGTGATCAAAGGGTTAATTGGGGTGCAGGGGGGTGATCTGGGGCTAAGGTGTAGTGTTTGGTGTACTCACAGTTCAGTCTGCTCCTGTGCTGGATCCAACCGACGAAAAGGACCAGCAGAGGAGCAGACAAGCCATATAACAGATCATATTTACTAATATGATCTGTTATATGACTTTTGATTGGATTTTTTGAAAATCGCCAGCCTGCCAGCCAATGATCGTTGCTGGCAGGCTGGTGACGAACTTGAGATGACGCGTATATGCGTGATTGTGCGCAGCGCTGCCACCTCCGGAACGCGAATCTGCGTACAGCGGTCCGGAGGTGGTTAAATGATTCGAGCTTTGTGACATGGTGCATTATCCTGCTGGAAGTAGCCATCAGAGGATGGATACATGTTCTCATTCTGTTTACGCCAAATTCGGACTCTACCATTTGAATGTCTCAACAGATATTGAGACTCATCAGACCAGGCAACATTTTTCCAGTCTTCAACAGTCCAATTTTGGTGAGCTCGTGCAAATTGTAGCCTCTTTTTCCTATTTGTAGTGGAGATGAGTGGTACCCGGTGGGGTCTTCTGCTGTTGTAGCCCATCCGCCTCAAGGTTGTGTGTGTTGTGGCTTCACAAATGCTTTGCTGCAGACCTCGGTTGTAACGAGTGGTTATTTCAGTCAACGTTGCTCTTCTATCAGCTTGAATCAGTCGGCCCATTCTCCTCTGACCCCTAGCATCTACAAGGCATTTTTGCCCACAGGACTGCCGCATACTGGATGTTTTTCCCTTTTCACACCATTCTTTGTAAACCCTAGAAATGGTTGTGCGTGAAAATCCCAGTAACTGAGCAGATTGTGAAATACTCAGACCGGCCCGTCTGGCACCAACAACCATGCCACGCTCAAAATTGCTTAAATCACCTTTCTTTCCCATTCTGACATTCAGTTTGGAGTTCAGGAGATTGTCTTGACCAGGACCACCCCCCTAAATGCATTGAAGCAACTGCCATGTGATTGGTTGACTAGATAATTGCATTAATGAGAAATAGAACAGGTGTTCCTAATAATTCTTTAGGTGAGTGTATATAAGGATCAGGAGAAGAAAAAGGCAAGTTGGAAAAGGATACAAAGAAAAGCGCGGGGGGGGGGGGGGGAAACCTCACTGAATAACCATATCCACCATATGCCTGCAGTATGATATAACAATACCAGACCTAAAGCTATATTGAAATCCCTGTATAGATAATGGATGGTACAGAAATATACTAAACCTTTGCTGAACAGAGAGTATAATAGATCCCTACGGAGCAAAATGAATAAACTAGACTGTCAAATAGGGAGTCAAAGTTGAGGATTTTTGCAAAAAACGAAGGTACCGATGAAGTAGAATTAACACTCATGCTTTCTGAGATTTCTGAGATGTGTTATCTAAACTAAGCAAACACCTTCAATTGCTTTTCAATGGCTTTTGTTTCAAGATAACATGATGATTTAAGAAATTTGAGTTAAGAGTTTGAGTGCTAACCCTGCTACATCTGTAAGCTTGATGCAAGGAACAAAGAATACTGATCATACATGAAACAAGGGTATACCATATAGAGTATTGGGAAAGGAGAAAACCACCAACCTCAAAGAAAAGCCGAGGTAAGTATAGACACTATGGCATACTTAGGTATATTCACAATCAAGTTATGCAGTGAACATACCCTGGGACATGGTAACAGTAGAGGTTTGGAGCCCCACGCGCAGAACCTTGACGCACGTTTTATCCTGAAGGCTTCGTCAGGAGGTAAAGGAAGTTTAACAATCTAGGGTATATATAGGAAGGAGAATATGGGAAATCAAATCACCTGTGTTCACACCATAATGGGCTCGATACCACCATGATGGCCGGCGACCCATTGGAACGCATGTTATACGCAAACCTAAAGAAGCAACTCTATGATTCATAGAGTTGCCAGTACATAAACAAGGAAGCAAAATAGTCATAAGCCACAAAGAATTATCATATAACAAATGATAGACCCGCTGCATAACCAAAATAAAGTGCACATAGTGTCTATTTTACAAGATTTATAATAATACAGGATACCAGAATTATGTGTCGTAGCTAATCGTGTCTATATTACACAATCATGATACATACAAAAAATTTATTTGCATCATAATTAGTAAAATACCTAATCATGCCATACCAACCTAAGTAATAATTATAATGCATACATAACAATGTAATTGCATCCTAATTAATAAAACACATAATTGTGCCCTACCAACAAAGTACATGATTATATATACCAAATCACATATACATAATTGTACATACCCAATCGTATATATACGCAATTAATCACCATAATAAGTGTATAGCTACAAGTGAAATCAATGTTCACATTCAAAAATTCATAAGTATATATAATAATAAAAAATGTAAAATATATACAGTATATATATATATATATATATATATATATAGTGAAAATATAAAAAATAATAAATATATTAAAAAATAAATAAAATCACCAAAAATGAGTGCAACCATCTGTGAAAACGTGCAAAATGTAAAAGTGCATGAGTAGCAAAAAAAAATAAACTAATGAGGGAGAATGGAAAGTCTCCCCACAGGGGCCACAAAAAGTGGCACGTGGTGGGAGTCATCCATCTCCCTGAAAAACACCAGCAGGCAGCAAAGCCATCAAATACACATAAGAAAATGTGCCAAAAATATTGTCACTATTTAATTTCTTTTTCTTTTCCTGTCTTTTTTCTATTTCTTCTTCTCTTTCCTTGTTTTCTTTATGTATGCTTTCTTTTCTTTCCTTTATTGTATCTTTTCAAAGGGTGTTTCCCGTCCATATCACATTATATCTCTTCCTAGCAATATCCAAAAACTTCAGAACATGATGCCTTAAAAATTAAGAATCAAAGAATATTAAAACATAATAACAAAAATATATACCCTGAAATTAAAATTTGCGCCAAGTTACAAGAAGGATTTGAAGCTGTTGACTTTGTTCAAACCATTAGGAACCATAGTATCCAAAACCACTATCCATTTAGTTTCCCTACGCAATAAAACTTGTTTGATATCTCCACCGCTGGACCCCAATCTAACTCTATCTATTCCTCTTACTTTTAGGCCTCTTGGGTCACAGGCATGGTACTGACGAAAATGTTGTGGAACCGATTGTAACCCATCCAAGTTTCTTTCAGGGACTCCTGATGCCACTTCAATCTTATTAGCATGTTCCAATATACAGATTTTCAAAGCTCTTGTGGTCATTCCTATATAAATTAAGTCACACGAACATGTAATCAAATATATCACTGCTTCAGTATTGCAGGTGATATTATGAACAATCTTATATTAGTTCTTCTTAGAAGAGTCATAAAAAGTGGTGGCACAAGTACCACAGGAGAATGATCCCCACTTAGGACCTCTACTCCCAAACACATTGCTGGGTACATTTGGTACATTTGGTACATATTTGGTAAATTACGTGATCTCTTGCACGTGATCAGAGGATACGACGTCAGGGATGTAGCAAGTACCTTATCTGTTTGAAGGACTGCCCAATGCTTTTGCATAATACCCCAGATAGTATGCCATTCGCTACTGAAAGGAGTAATAAATCTTACTGAAGTATCTTTGTTGTTTCTTTTTTGTCTTGTTTTACTTACCAAAAGAATATCTCGAGACGTTCTAATTGCTCTTTCGTAACCCTGTTAAATTATATTCGCTCTCGATAACCTCTCTCCATAAAATGTTTTGTCAGAAGAGAGGACTGTTGTTCAAAATTCTTATCATCAGAGCAGATCCTGCGCATACTTAAAAATTGACCCACCGTGATTGCTTGTATTATTTTTGGATAATGTGAAGATGAAGCGTGGAGGAGTGAATTGACGGCTGTCGTCTTCCTGAAAACATTAGTGAATATAAATCCATCAGACCCTCTCGTAATCAAGATGTCCGAAAACTCAAATTCAATCGGACTGTATTTCCAAGTTAGTCTGATGTTATGATTGTTATTGTTGGAGATTCTCCAAAAACCTTTCCAGAAACAAAGCAGATCCTGTGGTGTTATGGACTATCTCCCTTTCCCACAGTCCCAGGAACAAATTTGTTTATGAGGGCGCACATGACGCCCCCATAGCTATCCCCTGGAGCTGTAGGAAGAGGCAGTCCTTCAAGAGAAAATAGGAATCAACATAAATTCCAAAAGAACTAAAATGAGTACTACAACATCACTGTAAAAAGCAGTCATTGACAGGAAGAACCTTGATGTCAGCATTCCCTGGTCATGGCATATAGACGTGTATAGTGACTCAATGTAGAGATGGCCTTGCTGTTCGCCCGGAGGTCGTTTCGTGGCGAACTTTGCTCGTTCACAGTTCGCCGAACAGGCGAAAATATGGCGATGTCCACCGGCGCCATATTCTTTTACATTGTGAAGTACTTTGAACCATGACACATCCATCAGGTGGTACAGGACAGCCAATTGAGATGTTTCAGCACATGGACATACCCCCTACCTTATAAATAAACCCGATCTGGCCGCCATTTTATGTTCAGTCTTTTGCCAGTGTAGGGAGAGGTTGCTGTGTGGAGCAGGGACAGATTGTTAGGGACACCAAACGCTAGCTAATAGGGCCACAAAAGTCCTTTTAAGGGCTGGTATAGGTGTGCTATCGATAGGTGTGACTTACTGAGGGGTGTAATATACTTATAATATACTTTCTAACATAGAAAGTATATTATAGTGCATTTGTATTGTGTGCGTTTCTGCTGTGATACTGCAGCTATATAGAGGGGCATACGTTCTTGGAACAAATAATTTCAACTGGTGTGCTATACCAGTTGCCCCCCCAAAAAAGTGATTGAGGCAGGGGTGTGATATACTAATAATATACATTCTATAATGTGCATTTGGGTAGTGCAGCATTTGTTTGCGGTTTTGCTGCATTACCGCAGCTACACAGAGTGACAAACTCTATTGGAACAAATAATTTCTACTTGTGTGATATACCAGTTGCCTCCCCAAAAAACTGATTAAAGCAGAGGTGTGATATACCAATAATATACTTTCTATATAGTGCATTTGGGTAGGGCAGCATTTGTTAGAGGTTTTGCTGTGTTACCACAGCTACACAGAGTGACAAACGCTATTGGAACAAATCATTTCTACTGGTGTGATATACCAGTTGCCCCCCCCAAAAAAAGTGATTGAGGAAGGAGTGTTCTATACTAATAATATACTTTCCATATAGTGCATTTGAGTAGTGCAGCATTTGCTTGCTGTTTTGCTGCTTTACCGCAGCTACACAGAGTCGCGGTAAGCCCAAAACCCACCTTGGGACGACCGCCTTAAGAAGGCACCTGGTCTCCCATCACTAAGCCCTTTGGGACCAACACCATCAGAACCCACAAAGCCACACTCCCGACGCTCCACGTCCTGCCTCTTCTCCCTCTTCTCCCATTTGTCCTCCATTCCACCTTCCACCGTGCCGTCGTCGCGTTCATCTGGCAAAAGGCAGGCTTCCGTGGCCCAAATGTTCGAGTGTAAAAAGATGATGACGCTGGATAACCCTCTTGCCCAACGGCTGACTGCTGGCTTGTCGGAAACTGCTAGCTCGTCAACTACTGCCATATAAACTAATTGACTCAGAGGCCTTTAGAAAATTTGTGGCCATTGGCACACCGCAATGGAAGGTCCCCGGAAGGAAATATTTCTCCCAGAAGGGCATCCCGGAGCTATATGGCCATGTTCAGCTGCAAGTGAATGTATCTCTAGCACACAGTGTCAGTGGCAAAATATATCTGACCACAGACACGTGGTCTAGCAAACACGGGCAGGGAAGGTACATAACTTTTACTGCCCACTGGGTGAACCTTCTGACGGTTGTCAAGCATGCAGCCCATGGCACCCGTGTGGATTTGTTGTTACCGCCACGGATTGCATGCAGGCCTGCCTCTTCTTCTCCTCCCCTACTCTATCCTCCTTCTCCTCCTCGGCTGACTCCTCCTTTTCCACTGCTACCGCCTCTTCCGCTGCATCCCCCAAGTTTCCCAGAACCTATTCGACCTGCTAGGTTGCCAGGTGAGACGTTGCCATGCTGTGCTGCAGCTGTTGTGCCTAGAAGCCTAGAGCTACAATTACTGTACTTCCCCTTTAAGAGCAGGGATATGGTGTGTTAACCAACATTCACTACTACTGATGTCCTTTTGGACTAAATGACACCAATTTTTCCTGCACCTACCTACTTAGCTAAGATTTTACTTTTAATCACTATTATTTAATATTACTGGTGTAGATAGCTAGTTAGTTAAAACTTCCAGTGATCACTGGCCTTTTTATTTCACTTAAACCACCTTGTCAGGATTGTCACCTGACTAGGTTAACCTTCTGCTGGGTTTGTACACACTAGTGCCAACCAGGCTCCGCGCTGCCTGTATGTTATATATGCACTGTGTGATTCATGTAGAAGCCTAGAGCCACACCGGTCCTGCACTCCTTTCAGCTTTGCGGTCACAGGCCGATCAGTGGCTAACCCAATTTAACAGTTGGTAAAGTGGTGTGCGACAACGGTGCCAATCTGCTAAGCGCACTGAAACAGGGCAAAATGACACACGTGTTGTAAAATTGATATCCAATGACCGTGTAATCTACCTCCAGCCACATACTTAGTTGATTTTTCTTTACGCTGAATGCATAATTTTTGGGGCCTGTAGTCCACTGGCCTGCTGTAAAATTTATATCCAATCACCGTGTAATCTACCTCCAGCCACATACTTACTTGTTCTTTTCTGTACGCTGAATGCAGAATTTTTGGAGCCTGTAGTCCACTGGCCTTCTGTAAAATTGATATCCAATGACCGTGTAATCTACCTCCAGCCACACACTTACTTGTTCTTTTCTGTTCAGTGAATTAATAATTGTTGGGGCCTCGGAGGAATTCAACACCAGTGACGACCACGTGTTATCGAATTTCAAGTATTATCATTAGGGTTTTTTTCAAGAGGGGGGATTTCGTTAGCCATGTTTTTAATCCAATTTTATATGTATTTGACCTGTATTTGTACTGACCTGCAGTAAAATTGTTGTCCATTGACCGTATAATATACCTCCGGCCACATAATCACTTGATCTTTTCTGTCCGGTGAATGCCTAATGTTTGGGGCCTGCACTTTTACATTTTGCATGTTTTCACAGATGGTTGCACTCATTTTTGGTGATTTTATTCATTTATTATGAAATAATGCTTTTTAAATATATTTATTATTTCTTATATTTTCACTATATACAGTATATATATATATATATATATATATATTTTTTTTTTTATCTTTTATTATTGTATATACTTATGAATTTTTTAATGTGTACATTGATTTCACTTGTAGCTATACACTTGGTTTTTCCAATATTATGGATATTATAGTGATTAATTGCGTGTATATATATGATTGGGTATGTACAATCATGTATATGCGATATGGTACATATAATCATGTACTTTGTTGGTAGGGCACAATTATGTGTTTTATTAATTATGATGCAATTACATTTTTATGTATGCATTATAATTATAACTTAGGTTGGTATGGCACGATTAGGTATTTTATTAATTATGATGCAAATACATTTTTTGTCTGTATCATGATTGTGTAATATAGACACGATTAGCTACGACACATAATTCTGGTATCCTGTATTATTATAATTCTTGTAAAATAGACACTATGTGGACTTTATTTGGGTTATGTAGCGGGTCTATCATTTGTTATATGATAAATCTTTGTGGCTTATGACTATTTTGCTTCCTTGTTTATGTACTGGCAACTCTATGAATCATAGAGTTGCTTCTTTAGGTTAGCGTATCACATGCGTTCCACTGGGTCACTGATCTACGCATGCGCTGTCCGGCCTCATCCCGACGTGCTCTGTAGCCGTCATCACGTATGCTCGCATGTGCAGTGGTGCGGCAGAGACGCGCTGACGGATAGCGTCGGCCATCATGGTGGTATCGCGCCCATTATGGTGTGAACACAGGTGATTTGATTTCCCATATTCTTCTTCTTATATATACCCTAGATTTTTAAACTTCCTTTACCTGCTGACTAAGCCTTTAGGATGAAACGCGTGTCGATTTTCTGCACATTGGGCTTCAAACATAGAAACATAGAAACATAGAATGTGTCGGCAGATAAGAACCATTTGGCCCATCTAGTCTGCCCAATATACTGAATACTATGGATAGCCCCCGGCCCTATATTATATGAAGGATGGCCTTATGCCTATCCCATGCATGCTTAAACCCCTTCACTGTATTTGCAGCTACCACTTCTGCAGGAAGGCTATTCCATGCATCCACTACTCTCTCAGTAAAGTAATACTTCCTTATATTACTTTTAAACCTTTGCCCCTCTAATTTAAAACTGTGTCCTCTTGTGGTAGTTTTTCTTCTTTTAAATATGCTCTCTTCCTTTACCGAGTTGATTCCCTTTATGTATTTAAAAGTTTCTATCATATCCCCTCTGTCTCTTCTTTCTTCCAAGCTATACATATTAAGGTCCTTTAACCTTTCCTGGTAAGTTTTATCCTGCAATCCATGTACTAGTTTAGTAGCTCTTCTCTGAACTCTCTCTAGAGTATCTATATCCTTCTGGAGATATGGCCTCCAGTACTGCGCACAATACTCCAAGTGAGGTCTCACCAGTGTTCTGTACAGCGGCATAAGCACTTCACTCTTTCTACTGCTTATACCTCTCCCTATACATCCAAGCATTCTGCTGGCATTTCGTGCTGCTCTATTACATTGTCTTCCCACCTTTAAGTCTTCTGAAATAATTACTCCTAAATCCCTTTCCTCAGATACTGAGGTCAGGACTGTGTCAAATATTCTATATTCTACCCTTGGGTTTTTACGCCCCAGGTGCATTATCTTGCACTTATCCACATTAAATTTCAGTTTCCAGAGTTCTGACCATTCTTCTAGTTTTCCTAAATCCTTTTCCATTTGGCGTTTCCCTCCAGGAACATCAACCCTGTTACATATCTTTGTGTCATCAGCAAAAAGACAAACCTTACCAGCGAGGCCTTTTGCAATATCACTTATGAAGATATTAAACAAAATCGGTCCCAGTACAGATCCCTGTGGAACCCCACTGGTAACATTACCTTGTTTTGAATGTTCTCCATTGACTACAACCCTCTGTTGTCTGTCACTCAGCCACTGCCTAATCCACTCAACAATATGGGAGTCCATGCTCAATGACTGCAGTTTATTGATAAGTCTTCTATGTGGGACAGTGTCAAAAGCCTTACTAAAATCTAGATATGCGATGTCTACTGCACCTCCACCGTCTATTATTTTATTCACCCAGTCAAAAAAATCTATAAGATTTGTTTGACATGATCTCCCTGAAGTAAACCCATGTTGTTTTTCATCTTGCAATCCATGGGATTTTAGATGTTCCACAATCCTATCCTTTAATAGGGTTTCCATTAATTTGCCTACTATTGATGTCAGACTCACTGGTCTATAGTTGCTCGATTCCTCCCTACTACCTTTCTTGTGAATGGGCACGACATTTGCCAATTTCCAATCTTCCGGGACGACTCCTGTTACTAATGATTGGTTAAATAAATCTGTTAACGGTTTTGCCAGCTCACCACTAAGCTCTTTTAATAATTTTGGGTGTATCTCATCAGGCCCCTGTGACTTATCTGTCTTCACCTTAGACAGCAAACTTAGAACATCTTCCTCTGTAAAGATACATGCATCAAACGATTTAATAGTCATTCTTTCTAGTGGAGGTCCTTCTCCTTTTTCTTTTGTAAAAACTGAACAGAAGTATTCATTAAGGCAGTCGGCTAGCCCTTTATTCTCTTCTACATACCTTCCGTCCTTTGTTTTTAAATTTAGTTATTCCTTGTTTTAATTTCCTTTTTTCATTTATATATCTGAAGAATGTCTTATCCCCTTTTTTCATAGACTGAGCTAGTTTTTCTTCTGCCTGCGCTTTAGAAGTTCTTATAACTTGCTTGGCCTCTCTCTGCCTAATCTTGTAGATTTCCTTATCTTCATTGCTCTGGGTTTTTTTATAATTACAAAATGCTAGCTTTTTATTTTTAATGATTTGGGCCACTTCTGCTGAGTACCACATTGGTCTCCTCCTTTTTTTGCTTTTACTGACAAGTCTAATGCAATTTTCTGTTGCCTTCAATAATGCACCTTTTAAGTAGTCCCATTTCTCCTGGACTCCATGTAATCCGTTCCAGTCTGATAAGGACTCATTTATGACTAATTTCATTTTTGAAAAGTCTGTTTTTCTAAAATCTAAAACTTTTGTTTTTGTGTGGTGGGACTCTTTCACAGTTCTTATATTAAACCACACTGACTGGTGATCACTAGATCCCAAGGTTTCGCCTACAATGACATCATATACCGAATCCCCGTTTGTGAATACCAAATCCAAAATGGCCTCCCTCCGGGTTGGCTCCTCAACCACTTGTTGTAGAGATAACCCCAGTAGGGAATTTAGAATATCTGTACTCCTGGTAGAACTTGCTATTTTGGTTTTCCAGTTTATATCTGGAAGATTGAAATCTCCCATAATGATAACTTCTCCTTTCATTGTCATTTTAGCTATTTCTTCAACTAGTAGATCATCTAGTTCTTTAACTTGACCAGGTGGTCTATATATCACACCTACACGAGTTACTGCATGGTTAGCAAACTGCAACATAACCCAAACTGACTCTATGTTGGCCTCACCAACTTGTATTAGGTTAGATTTAATGCTATCTTTCACATACAGGGCCACTCCTCCTCCTTTCTTGCCTTCTCTGTCTCTTCTGTATAAAGAGTACCCTGGTATGGTTATGTCCCAGTCATTTCTTTCATTAAACCATGTCTCCGTAACAGCCACTAAATCTACATTCTCAGATGCCATTATTGACCCAAGTTCATTGATTTTTTTACCTAAACTGCGAGCATTTGTAGACAGGACTCTGAGCTTATCATTTCTTAACCTCAGTGCTTCTGGCCTGTTCTGGCAGTGTTTCGGGGGGCAATTGGACTCTTTTATTTTCACTCTTTTGCCCCCCCTTCCTAGTTTAAATACTCTTTCGCAAATTCTTGGAGTTGTTCACTAAGTACATTTGTTCCTTTGAGAGAAAGATGCAAACCATCTTTTTTGTACAGTTCCTTTCTATTCCAAGTAGAGCTATCATGAGAAACAAAGCCAAATCCTTGCTCTTGACACCATTTACCAAGCCATATGTTGAACTCCTTTATGCGCCTCTGCCTATTCTGTTACCATGTCCCAGGGTATGTTCACTGTATAACTTGATTGTGAATATACCTAAGTATGCCATAGTGTCTATACTTACCTCGGCTTTACTTTGAGGTCAGTGGTTTTCTATTTTCCAAATACTCTATATGGCATACCCTTGTTTTATGTATGGTCAGTATACTTTGTTTCTTGCATCAAGCTTATCTTTGCTTTTTGCAAGAATCATCAACTTTGACTCCCTATTTGACAGTCTAGTTTATTCATTTTGCTCAGTAGGGATTTATTATACTCTCTGTTCAGCAAAGGTTTAGTATATTTCTGTACCATCCATTATCTATACAGGGATTTCAATATAGCTATATGTCTGGCATTGTTATATCATACTGCGGGGCATATGGTGGATACGGTTATTCAGTGAGGTTTTGCCCCTCGCTTTACTTTGTATCTTTTTCCAGCTTGCCTTATTTTTCTCCTGATCCTTATATGTGTATTATTTAGTAAAGCTATTGTATTTCTGATATATGGTCCCACCGTTTGCTTTTGTTTTGTTCACCTTCTGCCCACAAATTCGGCAAATGCCATGTTCACCTCCTCCAGCAGCCTAAAAAAAAATTGCCACACCACCGAGTATGCCATTTTACCCCCAACACTCTGCGGTAACTGCCTGCTACCGCTGCCTCTGTGAGCCCCTGCAATGCTACTTTCCAAGCAGGTAGGCTCCTGAGAAGCGGGTGTTCTACCCCAGGCACGTTTGACTCCCAACCTCCCACTGCTGCCACTCTGCTGACTCACGGCCACGCTACTACCCTGCTGGATCAGCTGCTGCCCCACGCGCAAGCTGCCACTCTCTTTTCCTGATGCTGATGATGAAGCCTCATCTTCACCCGGCTCCCAAGTGCGATCGGCTACATCATCATCATCCTCTACTGTCTGCACGTCACTGATGTCCTCCTCAATGGTCACAGGGCCTGGAGCCTGACCACTTGCAACACCTGCTCTCTCGCGACTCTCATCATCACTACTTTCCCGCCTACCGGAGAAAGCGGTGGATGTCTCCCCCAGATCTTGGCTGGCCAGTAGCTGCTGACTGTCCTCTAGTAGTTCGTCCTCGCTGAAAGTGGAGTCGAGCCTACGGCATATAATACTTCTCGCGTTGAGGGAACTGAAAATGACAGAGGCAGGTTCAGGACAGTTGGGGGCACAGGGCCTGCTCCCGGGACATGCCAACTAAGGTTCATGTCAGAAGAACCCACCGATTCTTGGCTGGGGGTGTGTAATGTCACTTGCGACAAAATCGAAGACTGAGTCAACCATTCAAGCCCCGCTGGGTTGCTGGTCACGACACGACCACTAGATAACACCAGGAGCTCAGACCTCTCTAAGTGACTCCTGCTGCCACCCCTCCTTCTTCTGCTGCTACTTCTGCCTGCGACAGAAACATTTTGGTCACTGCCAATTCCCTTTGAAGGGCCTGTCACCTGTCTGTTTGACATACTGTATAATAAAAGAATTAAATTAAAATAATACCCCCCTAAAAAGGCTATAGTACAATGTAACTTCACCACAGAACGGCAATTAAGACGTTTTCTTTTCCCCCCAAAAAAAGAATCATAACAATCACAATTCACCACATAACGACTAATAGGACGTACGTATATTTCCTTTTAATACACCACGTAAATGGCTGTAGTACAATGTAGCTTCCATGCAGAATGGCATTTAAGACATATATTTTTTCCAATTAATAAACCCCCCCAAAAAAAAATAACAACCACAATTCACCGCAGAACGGCTAATAGGACATACATTTATTTCCTTTCAATACACCCAGTAAATAGTTGTAGTACAATGTAACTTCACCGCAGAACGACAATTAAGACTTATTCTTTTTCCTATTAATGCACCCCAAAAAAAGAAATATAACAATCACAATTCACCGCAGAACGGATAATAGGTTGTATGTATATTTTCTTTTAATACACCACGCAAATGGCAGTAGTACAATGTAACTTCACCGCAGAACGGCAATTAAGACGTATTCCTTTTTCCTAATAATACTCCCCAAAAAAATAAATATAACAATCACAATTCACCGAAGAACGGCTAATAGGACATACAGTACAAATCTTTCCTATCAATACAACCAGTAAATGGCTGTAGTACAACGAAACTAGAGATGAGCGAATTTCTCAAAAATTTGATTTGGTCGGTTTGCTGAATTCTCCAAAAAGATTTAATTCGATACAAATTAATTTGTGGCGAATCACGTTAAAAAACAGCTATTTCTTAGCTGCAGAAAGCCTTATAATGGTATAGAACACTGTGCCTTGCAGTAACACGCCTAGAGTCTGCTGTGGTAGTGAAAAAATACTGTGGATAAGATTAGTTTGACATGATCTCCCTGAAGTAAACCCATGCTGTTTTATATCTTTCAATCAATAGGATTTTAGATGTTCCACAATCCTCTCCTTAATTATGGTTTCCATTAATTTCCCCACTATTGATGTCAGGCTTACTGGCCTATAGTTGCCCGATTCCTCCCTACTACCTTTCTTGTGAATGGGCACAACATTTGCTAATTTCCAATCTTCTGGGACGAATCCTGTTACCAGTGATTGGTTAAATAAATCTGTTAATGGTTTTGCTAGTACACCGCTAAGCTCTTTTGATAGCTTTGGGTGTATCCCATCAGGCCCCTGTGACTTATTTGTATTAATTTTAGACAGCTGACTTAGAACCTCTTCCTCTGTAAAGACACATGCATCAAAAGATTAATTAGTCTTCCTCCCTAACTGAGGTCCTTTTCCTTCATTTTCCTTAGTAAAAACTGAACAGAAGTATTTATTGAGGCAGTCAGCTAGTAGCAGCAGCAGCATCAGCAGACCACAGCGTAGCAAGGTGACATAGTGTTGAGGTGGCAGCAGCAGCATCAGCAGACCACAGAGTGAAAAAGTGACATAGTGTGGAGGTGGCAGCAGCATCAGGAGACCACTAAGTGGCAAGGTGACATAGTGTGGAGGTGGCAGCAGCATCAGGAGACCACAGAGTGGCACAATGACAGAATGTGGCGGTGGCAGCATCAACATGAGGAGGCCACAGAGTGTCGAGGTGACATAGTGTTGAGGTAGCAGCAGCAGATCACAGAGTGGCAAGGCGACATAGTGTGGAGGTAGTCGCAGCATAAGTAGATCACAGAGTGGAACAATGCCAGAGTGTAGAAGTGGGAGCAGCAACATGAGTAGGCCACAGAGTGGCAAGGTGACATAGTTTTGAGGTAGCAGCAGCATCAGGAGACCACAGAGTGGTGGGTGTAAGACGGATCACTTGGCATAAGATGTGTGGCATCAGGCGGGTGGCAGCATCAGAATAGTATCTGGTAGCCAGGAGAAACTGGTCTCTTTTGTCAAGGTTTTGATGAGGCAGCATGGATGATCTAATCTGTTGCATCAGGTCATTGGTCGGTAGAAATCTTGGCTGATCCATGCCTGATTCATCTTGACAAAGGTCAGTCTCCCCACATTTTGAATGGACAGGCGAGTTCTCTTTGGAGTAACTATGGCCCCCGTCGCACTAAACACCCGCTCTGATGCCACACTACAGGCCGGGCAGGACAACTTTTCCAGGGCAAACTCGGCCAGTTTCAGCCACAAATCCAGTTTGGCTACCCAGTAGTCCAGAGGATCTTCAATGATGGCTGGCAGGGTGCATCCAAGTATGCCACCACCTGCTGGTCAGGTTCTGCTCTATGTCTAGCTGCTGGTGAGTAGTTTCTTCACTATGCGGATGAAGAAAGCTGCTCATCAGCGACTCTAGACTCAGGCTGCTGCTGATGGAGCTGGTACTGCTCCTGCCACCCCCCCCCAACAGCCATGGCAGTGGAACTGGAGCTCAGAGGGCCCGCACCAGTTAGACCTGCGTGAGGATGGACGATGGCGCAGATAGGCAGTTACCAAATGACTACATAGGATGTCTCTATAGTAGTTCAGTTTGTCCTCCCTCTCAGCAGGTGTAAAAAAGGCCCCCCTTTACCTAACATGGGGGAGAGCCAGTATTCATCACTATGCCGAATAGCGACAATTACGTTGTCACTACGCAAACAAGTGAGCATGCATCGGCCCATTTGCGCAAGTGACTCGGAGGGATTCCCTACGTCCATCTCCACTGCATACTGCCACGATTTGTCTTGGTCATCTGCCTCGTCTTCCTCATCTCCCTCTTGCTTCTCCGGCTGCTCCTGCTCCTCTTCTCCTGTCACCTGTGTAGAACAAACACCCATTTCACTACACATTCCTTGTAGTTCAATTTCCTCCTTCTCCTTCAGGTCAGCCCCCACAGGGATCATGTGGCCATGAGATGTAGGCACCACATCTCCAGTGCCCTGACCAGCCAGATTTACCAGTATCTGTTCCGGGATATGAATCAGTGGAATGAAGTTGTTTATCTCATAGTCCTGTCGACTGACAAATAAAGTGGCCTCTTCAAAGGGCACGAGCAAACTGCAGGTGTCACGCATGAGCTGCCACTGGCTAACATCGAAGTTACACAGGGGGGTACCTCTGTTCGCCTGTATCATCAAGAAATCCTTTATGGCTTTTCTCTGTTCGTACAGTTGGTCCAACATATGGAGGGTGGAATTCCAATGGGTGAAAACGTTGAATATCAGCCTATGTTGGGGAACGCTGTTCCGCCGCTGTAGCTCAAGGAGGGTGTGCTTGGCGGTGTACGAGAGTCTAAAGTGCATGCAAAGATTCCTGGCCATTGTGTCTTGTAGATGGGTGGAAGAGTTCAGGAAATGCTTGACAACCAGATTGAACATGTGCGCCATGCAGGGCGCATGGCTCAGCCCTCCTTGACGTAGTGCCAACATTGTTATTTCCGTTGTCGGTCACCATGGTTCCGATTTTGAGTTGTCGCGGAGAAAGCCAGGGTTAGATTTCTTGATGAAGGACGCGGAGCAGTTCCTCCCCTGTGTGACTCCGTTCACCCAGGCAAACTAGGTGCAGAACAGCGTGACACCGCCGTGCCCTGCACATGTGGTATGCTGGTGGGACACTGTGAATTGTCCAAGCAGTGGAGGCTGAGGACAAGGTGGAGGAAGCAGAAGCGGACATTGTTGCAGGACCAACGGCATGAGAACGTGGAGGCGAAGTGGCATCACCTGGCCAAGATGCTGGTTTGGCTGGCCAGGAACCATATTTACCCAGTGGGCTGTAAAGGACATATATTGTCCTTGACTGTAGTTACAGCTCCACACCGCGCTGCCGTGCACTTTGGCAGACACCGACAGGCTCAATGACTGTCCCACCTTTTGTTCTACATATGTGTACAGGGCTGGTACTGCCTTTTTGGCAAAGAAATGATGGCTTGGGACTCTCCACCTTGGCTCGGCACAAGCTATCAGTTCTCTGAAAGGTGCAGAGTTCATCACTTGGAAAGGGAGGGACTGCAGCACCAGCAACTTCTGCGCCGTTGTTCATTGTGCATACTGTTGTCTCTTGGCAATCGCTTCGGTGATTGATTGCTGACGGAATGATTGACTAGAAGGAGGAGGAGCATCAGGGCCAGCAGATGTTGGGAAGAACAGACAGCGTCCTTCGGCTGAGGTGGTGGAGCCTTGATTGCCTGAAATCGGGTGCGTGCCACTGGGTGATGCAACGGTTGCTGCAGCTGAATGGACCACCACATTGGAGCCACGGTTCTCCCAGGCCACTTTATGGTGGCTCTGCATATGTTAACTCAGGGCAGTTGTGCCACCTTTGGCACCCTGGCCACGCTTCACCTTCTGCCCACAGATTCGACAAATGGCCATGTTCACCTCCCCCGGCGGTTTACCAAAAAACGTCCACACCGCCGAGTAGGTGATTTTACCCCCAACACTCCGAATTGACTGACTGCTACCGCCACTGCCTCCGTAAACCCCTGCACCACTACTTATCGAACTGGTAGGCTCCTGCGAAGTGGGTGGTCTACCCTGGGCATGTTTTGCTCCAAACCTCGCACTGCTGCCATCCTGCTGATTCCCGGCCACGTTACCGACTTGCTGGCTCCCCCGCTGCCTCAAGTGCATGCTGCCACCCTCTTTTCCGGATGATGATGAATCCCCTTCACCACCTGGCTCCCAATTGCGATCGGCTACATCATCATTGAGTACTGTCTGCACATCACTGATGTCCTCCTCAACGGTCTCTGAGCCAGGAGCCTGACCGCTCGCAACACCAGCTCCAACGCCACTCTCCTCATCACTACTTGCCCGCCTACCGGAGGAAGCGGCGGATGTCTCCTCCGGATCTTGGCTGGGCAGTAGCTGCTGACTGTCCTCTAGTAGCTTGTCCTCGCTGTATAGTGGAGATGAGCCCACAGCATATAGTACTTCTTTGGCTGAGGGAACAGAAAAGGACAGGGGCAATTTGAGGAAAGTTGAGGGCACAGGGCCTTCTCCCGGGCCATGCCAACTAAGGGTTGTATCAGAGGAACCCACCGACTCTTGGCTGGAGGTGTCTGGTGTCACTTGCGACGAAGTCGAAGATCGAGTCAACTATTCAAGAACTGCTGGGTTGCTGGTCAAGACACGACCGCTAGCTGACACTGGGAGTTCAGGCCTCTCTAAGTGACCCCTGCTGCTACGCCCCCTTACTCTGCTGCGACCTGTGCCTGCACAAGAAGTTTATAAGCCCATTTTCTTTTTCCCCACTAATATACGCCAAAAAAAGACTTTAGAACATACAACTGCGGTCGTGAACGGCAAACAATATTTTTTTTTGCCACCAATATACACCAAAAAGGGCTGTCATTTTCTCACTTCAACAAGCAACGGCTAATTAGCCCCTTTTTTCCCGACTAATACACACACAATAAAAAAAGGCTTTAGAACATATATATATAATTGCACCGCACAAGGGCTAATAAGACCCCAATAACAAGAACAGTTTGCTGTAATTACAGAGGTATTGCAAACCTTAAATCAGCAGCAGTATGATGGCAATTTGGATCCGCAGTCAGTGCAGCAAGGTGCAATAGGATTGTTCCTATTACCCAGGCTGTAAACACCCCTATTGAACCCTGTTCTGTTTCAATGCTGTGGAATAATTCCTCCCTATCCTTTCCCTACACTTCTAATGCTCTTTCCCTGAACTTCTATTGAGCAAAATATAAGTTTTCAAGTCTTTCCTAGCACTGTCCCTAGTGCCTGCTGACGTCTCTCCCTGCAATAAGTACACTGGAAAATGGTTGAATCCAATATGGCTGGGGCTATTTATAGGGCTGTGATATCACAGGGCTGGCTGGCTGCTGATTGGCTGCATGCATGACATTGTGGGTGATCCCTCGTTCCCAGAGTTCACACAGCACTTGCACCCCAATACCAAGCAAGGTTTGCTGGAATTACTGAGCTATCATTTAGTGCAATTTGGATCCCCAATTAGTGCAGCAAGGTGTAAAAGAATCGCTCCTATTACCCAGGCTGTACACTCCCCTATTGCACCCTGTTCTCCTTTTATAGTGTGGATACTGCCTCCCTATCCTTTCCCTACACCATGAATAATCTTTCCATGAACTTCTAAATCGTTTTTTCAGCACAATAAAGTCTTTCCTAGCACTATCCCTAGCGCCTGCTGACGTCTCTCCCTACACTAAGTACACTCAAAAATGACAGAATCCAAGATGGTTGAGGATATTGATAGGGCTGTGACATCACAGGGGCTGGCTGGCCACTGATTGGCTGCATGTATGGCATTGTGGGTGATCCCTCGTTCCCAGAGTTCTTTGCTCCATGTCCTAACACGTGCAGCAGCCATTGTTAGGAAAAAAATGTGATTCGTTAACTTACCATGAAGCGCAAGGAATTTCGGCTTCGGTGCGAGGAAATTCAACTTCGGTGCGAATCAAATTTTTCCAGAAATTAGGATCGAATTCCACTTCGTCAACTTCGACTCGCTCATCTCTTGTTATTAGGTCTAGTGGCTTGTGCAAAAATTTAATGATTTTAGGATTTAGGATTTTACTATAGCTAGTGACATGGGAAATTAAAACAAGATCACCAACATAAAACATAAAAATGTGATTTAAACAATAGAATATTTTCTGATGACACATTCCCTTTAATAGTCCCAAAAATGTTACATGTGTATAAGTGAGGAGTCATATTATGGACATAATATTGGTAACTGCATGCTACACAGTATGGCCTTTTTCTCACGAGCGTGATGGATTGGCTCTGAATCCGTTCAGGGTGCGTTTAGTGAAACTCACACCATTTTGCAAGCAAGTTCAGTCAGTTTTGTCTGCGATTGCTTTCAGTTGTTCAGTTTTTTCCATGCGGGTGCAATGCGTTTTGATGCGTTTTTCACGCAACCATCAGTGAAATAGGCATTGCATCCGCACTTGCTTGCGGATGCAATGCGTTTTTCACTGAACCCCTATTCACTTCTATGGGGCCAGGGCTGCATGAAAAACGCTGAATATAGAACATGCTGCGATTTTCACGCAACGCAGAACTGATGCATGAAAAAAAAACACTTATGTACACAGACCCATTGAAATGAATGGGTCAGGATTCAGTGGTGGTGCTATGCATTCACGTCACGAATTGCACCTGCGCGGAAAAGTGGCCTAATATAAGGCACTTACTAATGTATTGTGATTGTCCATATTCCCTCCTTTGCTGGCTAGATGAATTTTTCCATCACATTATATGCTGCTCGTTTCCATGGTTATGACCAGTCTGTAATCAAGCATCAGTGGCTGTGCTTGCACAGTATAGAAAAAAGTGCTGGACTATAAGCACTCCCGCAGACTCAGCCACAACAGAGGCTTGCGCTTTTTCCTATATTGTGCAAGCACGGCCACCGCTGCTGGATACAGGGTGGTCGTAACCATGGATAATGTGATAGAAAAATGAATCTAACCAGCAAAGGAGGCAATATGGACAATCACAATACATTAGTAAGTGCCTTGTATTAACTTAGTCTACATGATAAATTACATTTGCTGAACTGAAACAACCCCTTCAAGTCTTAACTTACAGTTGCAACAAACTTAACACAAGAAATGCCATTGAGAAAGTCAAGTTGAAATTTGCTGCAACTGCTGTTTGGCAGCTTGAGTCAGGCCAGTTGCTAGGGACACACTGTGGAAAAATTGCAGCCTTTTGAATGGAGTTGTAACCCCTAAAAACCAACTTTTTGGGGGGATTTCTTCTATCATGAACAGTTGAACACAACTGGTGTTGGGATCAGGATAGAGGAGGAATAATAAATGACATCTGGAAAAGTAGGTTTAGTAAAACCTTACTTAGCGTCAAGAATTTAACAATTTGCATCACACCTTGGAACCTGTTGCAACTATTATATGATTTAATTGCTGTAAGTGTTTTAGTACACAGTGGAATATTTTGAATAATTCAGTATATATACGACATCGTCCTCAATAGAATGCAGTAGATATAAGTAAAAGCTGTGCATTAAACTAATCCTGAGCAAAAAAATGGGCCAGTGCACATCACCCAGATGCTAGAGAGCAGCACCTTTTATTTGGGTTAGGAATTTGCGGAACGGCACGGACAGCCATTAATATAACTGCCTATTCTTGTCCGCAAAACGCGGACAAGAATAGGACAGGTTATATTTTTTGGGCGGACCACGGAACGGAGCAGGAGACAGCACGCGGGACTGCTGTCCGCATCTTTTGCGGCCCCATTGAAGTGAATGGGACCGCATCTGAGCCGCCAAAACTACGGCCTGGCTGCGGAGCAAAACAACAGCCGTGTGCATGAGGTCTAAATAGCATTTAATTTTAAGGTCATCACGTTTATTTTTTATCAGCGCTTAATTTGCCTCACCTGTACTTTTTATATTTATATATGGTGTTAAAAAAGATTGGTGATATATGAACTATGTGGCATGCATACTCAATCTTTATGGTCTTCAAAACACAATTTACACACATTTCTTTAGTGTTTAAAAAGAAACAATAAAAATGGCATAAAAATAGCTTCTGTAACAAATTGGGGCCCAGGTTTAGGGCCCATTGCGCAATTTGCGGATCCGCAAAACACGGATACCGGCCGTGTGCGTTCCATAATTTGCGAACCACACATGGCTGCAACCATAGTAGAAAATACCTATTCTTGTCCGTGATTGCGGACAAGAATAAGATGTGCTCTATCTTTTCTGCGGAGCCGCCGAACGGAAACACGGACGCGGACAGCACATAGTGAAGTAAATGGGTCCGCACCCGTTCCGCAAAATTGTGGAACGGATGCGGACTCATTCATACGGCCGTCTGAATGAACTCTAAATTACACGTCCAGCATTTTTTCACCAGAAAACAATGTAATTATTTTCTAGAGACCACCAATGGATGCAGCAAAGATGATAACGTTTTGTAATCTTGTGCTGCATATGGGCAAAGTGAAGAAGCTAAGAACTAGGCAATACTGGAGCATGGATATTTTGCACTACACTCAGATTTACCACATGACCCTATCCCGTAAAAAAATTTGGCGGTAAGAGCAGTCAGACTATAGAACTCTCTGCCTGATGAGGTGGTGATGGTGAGTTCACTAAAAGAGTTCAAGAGGGACTGGGTGTATTTCTGGAGTGTAATAATATTACAGGCTATAGCTATTAGAGATGGGTCGTTGATTAAGGCCTCTTTCACACGGGCATCGCGGATTTGGGCCGGATAGGATGATGACACATTCTCTTTAAAAATGCGCGATTTTTCCACGCATGTGCAAAGCATTTTAATGCGTTTTGCACGTGCGTGAGAAAAATCGGCATGTTTGGTACCCAGACCCGAACCCGGACTTCTTCGGGTTTGGGTTAGGTGTTGTGTAGATTTTATTATTTTACCTTATAACATGGTTATAAGGGAAAATAATAGCATTTTTAATACAGAATGCTTAGTAAAATAGTGATAGAGGGGTTAAAAAAATAATAATAATAATTAAACTCACCTTAATCCATTTGTTCGTGCACCCCGGCTTCTCTTCTTTCTTCTTCTTTGAGGAAAAGGACCTTAGGTGACGTCACTGCGCTCATCACATGGTCCATCACATGATCCATCACCATGGTGATAGTGTCACGGAACCATGAACCAGACGTACAACAAGAGATAAGTGAAAATAAGAAGGCTTTATTGAAAATAAAGCTGTAAAGCAAAAGTCCAAACAGATGGTGAAACCGAGCAGAGTCTTTGCGAAGCCAGAGGTCAGGAACCAGAAGGGTAGTCAGACGAAGCCAGGATCAGGAACCAGCAGGGTAGTCAGACGAAGCCAGGATCAGGAACCAGCAGGGTAGTCAGACGAAGCCAGGATCAGGAACCAGAAGGGTAGTCAGAAGGGTAGTCAGAAGGGTAGTCAGACGAACCATGTTATAAGGGAAAATAATAATGATCGGGTCCCCATCCCGATCATCTCCTAGCAACCATGCGTGAAAATCGCCCCACATCCGCACTTGCTTGCAGATGCTTGCGATTTTCACGCAGCCCCATTTACTTCTATTGGGCCTGCATTGCGTGAAAATCACCGCTCATGTGCACAGCCCCATAGAAATGAATGGGTCCGGATTCAGTGCGGGTGCAATGCGTTCTCCTCACACATTGCACCCGTTCGGAAATCTCGCCCGTGTGAAAGAGGCCTAAGGGAGTTATTCTGATTGCCTGATTGGAGTCGGGAGGGAAATTTTTTCCCCTTAAGTGGGGAAAATTGGCTTCTACATCACAGTTTTTTTTTTGCCTTCCTCTGGATCAACTTGCAGTATAACAGGCCGAACTGGATGGACAGATGTCTTTTTTTGGCCTTATAAACTATGTTACTATGTTACTATGAGAATCCATAGCCTTTTATAGTGTGTTTAACAAGTTTGACGCCCGAGAGCAGTTTGTGCCTGTGTGTATTTGTTAATTAACAAAGTGGCAGCTCTTCAGCTATAATGACAGGTGGTGATGGTGTTAGTGGTGTTTCTGGGGTGAGTGAACTGTGTTGGGGAGTGATTTGTACTCAGTTGACAGCCTGAAGGGGGAAGACTGAATCAAAAGCAGATAGAGTAACCTTTTGCAGTCATGCCCACATCACATGTTGGGATGGTGCATACGTGACACCTTTCTTCTTCAATAATTCATCCACAATTTTCCAGATACTGATTAGGATGTTTTTGGGAGTATTAGTTTGAATGCTTGATGATCTACCTGGATGATATTACCATCCCTTCAGCTATCTTCCCAAAAAATCTACACTGACTAGATTTAGCGTTGACTTGACTGGAAAATCATAGGTTGAAACTAAATCCCAGCAAGTGTAATCTGTTCAAAGAGAGCACTGAATACCTGGGGTACATAGTGACCAAGGAGGGAATACAGTCTATGGATTCAAAGATCAAAGCCTATTACTAGGGGACTTTCTAGTTAACTAGTTGATTACTATTTGCAGTTCATCAAAGACTGTACTAGGGTGACCTTTCTTCCTGAATGGGGAGTGTCTGTTTATGACCATGCCTACTGTATCTAGCAATATGTCTCTCCATATGGATAGAGAAATCCATAACTGCAATAATAGGGCCCATATGCTGATATACTTTAATTCATTACAGCTATCCTACAGAATAAAATGTTTGATCACTAGTGTTGGGTACGAATATTCAAATAGCGAATATTAATCACGAATATCGGCACTTTGAGAATTCGCGAATATTTAGAATATAGTGATATACACTCACCTAAAGAATTATTTGGAACACCATACTAATACGGTGTTGGACCCCCTTTTGCCTTCAGAACTGCCTTAATTCTACGTGGCATTGATTCAACAAGGTGCTGATAGCATTCTTTAGAAATGTTGGCTCATATTGATAGGATAGCATCTTGCAGTTGATGAAGATTTGAGGGATGCACATCCAGGGCACGAAGCTCCCGTTCCACCACATCCCAAAGATGCTCTATTGGGTTGAGATCTGGTGACTGTGGGGGCCATTTTAGTACAGTGAACTCATTGTCATGTTCAAGAAACCAATTTGAAATGATTCGAGCTTTGTGACATGGTGCATTATCCTGCTGGAAGTAGCCATCAGAGGATGGATACATGTTCTCATTCTGTTTACGCCAAATTCGGACTCTACCATTTGAATGTCTAAACAGAAATCGAGACTCATCAGACCAGGCAACATTTTTCCAGTCTTCAACAGTCCAATTTTGGTGAGCTTGTGCAAATTGTAGCCTATTTTTCCTATTTGTAGTGGAGATGAGTGGTACCCGGTGGGGTCTTCTGCTGTTGTAGCCCATCCGCCTCAATGTTGTGCGTGTTGTGGCTTCACAAATGCTTTGCTGCATACCTCGGTTGTAACGAGTGGTTATTTCAGTCAACGTTGCTCTTCTATCAGCTTGAATCAGTCTGCCCATTCTCCTCTGACCTCTTGTCACGAGGGTATCAAGAGCCACGTCTGACTCCGTTACACCCGGGGTCAGGAAGTTGCAGCGGGTGGCTGCGCGCTCTATATCTAAAGATCATGGTGTTTCTTAGTTATTGTTTTCTGTGTTTGCCTTGCTATCCTTTATGTCTCTCTCAGGGATCCGTAGCTTCTCCTCCTCAGCTGTTTCTTGTCTGCCACTCCCCTACCTCCTTATATTCTCCCCTCACACTTCTCTAGTTGCCAGTTATAGAGCTTCCTGCCTGGACATCTATACTGACCCACTGGAGTGGTTAATCCTGGTTGTTGTTCCTGTGTGCTACCCTCCGGATCCCTGTTTGGCTTATTGTTGTCTCCTGTTGTCGCCCACCTGGGAATATATGTTGAGTCTGTGTTGTCTGTCTTCCCCTTGGTGTTTTCCCTTAGAGTTAGTGGTGCGGACTAGTGTTCCCATCGCCCTGTTCACTACCTAGGGCTCAGCTCAGGGAAAGCCAGGGCTTTAGGCACGTGATCGGCGTACGGGTGAGGAACCCGTCTAGGGACGTCAGGGCAGCCAGGTGCCAGCCGCCAGGTGAGTCAGGGGTCACCATCTTCCCTCTCACTTGGGCAGGGCCTTCCTCGTTCCCTCCCTCTGTGTCACGTATGTGATAGCCACGCCGACCGTGATATTATAACTGGCCTTTACTTTTTGAGAAAAAAAAAAAATAATTAATTTTTTGTTTGTTGTTTTTTTTTTTTTTTTCTCTCTCTACTTAGAATCCAATATGGATCCTATTGATGCCTTGGCAGAACAGCTTCAAAGCCTGTCTTTGGAGGTGGCAGGATTGAAGGCGTCTGTTCTCCAACAACAGCAGCAAATGCAGCAGACCGCACCCCCAGCGGTTGCTATGGGTAACCAGGTTGTCACTGAACCCAAGGTTGCTCTTCCCGACAGATTTTCTGGGGGAAGGGACAAATTTGAAACGTTCCGTGAGGCCTGCAAATTATATTTTAAGTTGCGCCCTTACTCCTCAGGTCATGAAGAACAGCGGGTAGGGATTGTCATTTCCCTGCTTCAGGGGGATCCGCAATCCTAGGCGTTCTCATTACCCCCTGGTTCTCAGGCTCTTCGGTCAGTGGAGGGATTTTTTGGGGCTTTGGGTCTCATATATGATGACCCTGACCGAGTCGCCCTGGCTGAGTCGAAGTTACGGAGACTCCTACAGGGAGATCGGTCAGCAGAGGAATATTGCTCAGAGTTCCGTAGGTGGGCTACGGATACTCAATGGAACGACCCGGCTCTCAGGAGTCAGTTCTGCTCTGGGTTATCTGAAAGGGTTAAGGATGCACTGGCGCTGTATGAGACCCCCCTTTCCCTTGATGCTGTTATGTCCCTCTCTATCAGAATAGATAGACGTCTTAGGGAGAGATCGAAAATTCCGGAGCAATTGGTTACCTCTCCCAAGCAACAGTCAGCCTGTACTGACTTAGGTGAGCCTATGCAGCTAGGCGGAACTTCTCGTCAGGTCCGTCCTCCCGAGATTTGCCGTAGGGGGGGGGCTTGTTTTTTCTGTGGGGGGAGGGGTCATTTCATTAATGTCTGTCCCTCCTTTCTCAAAAACAAAAGACCGTCGGAAAACTACTAACCCCAGGCTGTGCGGAGGATGTCAGCCGGGGGGTATACGTTTCCTCCATACGAACATCTCAATTTGTGTTACCAGCGGTCATTGTTTTTGGTGTTAAGACGGAGTCTATTTCTGTTTTTCTAGACAGTGGAGCAGGGGTAAACTTGATTGATGCCCATTTTGACCGCACTATGGGTTTGTCTCTCTGTACTCTGCAGAGACCTATTCCCGTATTCGCTATAGATTCTGCTCCTCTGTCTCAGAGAAACCTCACCCACATTGTTCGTAATTTACACCTTCGGGTAGGGGACCACCATAATGAGTGTCTTTCATGTTACGTTTTGGAGGGCCTTCCCTCTCCGGTGGTATTGGGTCTTCCCTGGTTGGTAGCGCACAATCCAGTGGTGGATTGGCAGGCCAGGGAGATATTGGAGTGGAGTGAGCATTGCAGAGAGAATTGCTTAAATAACAATTGCTTAATCGCCTCCATAGCTTCCCTACCTACATTTATTTCGGACTTTGAGGACGTTTTTTCTGAAAAGGGTTGTCAGAAACTACCACCTCATCGTCCTTATGATTGCCCGGTTAACCTGATTCCCGGGGCAAAATTACCCAAGTCCAGGTTGTATAATCTTTCGGGTCCCGAGAGACAAGCCATGAAAGATTATATCTCCGAGAGTCTGGCTAAGGGACACATCAGACCCTCTTCTTCACCCGTGGCTGCAGGGTTTTTCTTTGTTAAAAAGAAAGATGGGGGCCTGCGTCCTTGCTTAGATTTCCGTGAGTTAAACCAGATAACCATCCGTGACCCATACCCTCTTCCTCTCATTCCTGACCTTTTTAATCAGATTGCGGGTGCTAAGTGGTTCTCCAAACTTGATCTTAGGGGGGCCTACAATCTGATTCGTATCAGGGAAGGGGATGAGTGGAAGACAGCTTTTAACACCCCTGAGGGGCATTATGAAAATCTTGTTATGCCTTTCGGTCTGACCAATGCCCCTGCTGTCTTCCAACATTTCGTTAATGATATTTTTAGTCATCTCATCGGCAGGTTTGTAGTCATATACCTAGATGATATCTTAATTTATTCGGCTGATCTGAAAACACATGAGGTGCATGTCAGGCAAGTACTGCAGGTCCTACGGACGAATAAATTATATGCGAAAATTGAAAAATGTGTCTTCGCTGTTCAGGAATTACAGTTCCTGGGATATCTATTATCTGCTTCAGGTTTCCGCATGGATCCTGGGAAGGTCCAGGCAATTTTAGATTGGGATCTTCCTGAGAACCTTAAAGCCCTACAACGGTTTTTGGGTTTCGCTAATTTCTATAGAAAGTTCATTAAAAATTATTCAGTGATCGTTAAACCCCTTACCGACATGACTAGGAAGGGGACGGATTTTTCCAAATGGTCTGACGCCGCTAAAGATGCATTTTCCTCTCTAAAGGAGAGGTTTACCTCGGCACCTGTTCTAATTCAACCTGATGTCTCCCAGCCTTTTATTGTCGAGGTAGATGCGTCAGAGGTGAGAGTGGGAGCTGTATTGTCTCAGGGTCCGTCTCCTGGCAAATGGCGTCCTTGCGCTTTCTTTTCCAAAAAATTATCTTCTGCGGAGAAGAATTATGATATTAGAAATAGGGAACTGTTGGCGATTAAACTGGCGCTTGAAGAGTGGCGTCACTTCTTAGAGGGAGCAATCCACCCCGTCACGGTGATTACGGATCACAAGAACCTTCTGTACCTAGAATCGGCTAAACGTCTCACCCCTAGACAAGCTAGGTGGTCGCTATTCTTTACCAGATTTAACTTTGTAATCACCTATCGTCCTGGGGCAAAAAATACCAAGGCAGACGCATTATCTCGTAGTTTCCCTGGAGGGGGTAATGTTTGTGATCCGGTACCTATTTTACAAAGAGGAGTGGTTGTCTCTGCTGTACACTCTGTTCTAGAGGGAAAGGTGTTAGAGGCTCAGGGGGACGCCCCGGCGTCTTGCCCCTCAGAGAAATTGTTTGTACCGTTAAACCTGCGTCTTGAATTATTAAAAGAACATCATAATTCAGCACTTACTGGACACCCGGGTAGTAAAGCAACCTTGGAGCTTTTATCTCGTCATTTTTGGTGGCCAAAGTTGCGTCAGGATGTAATGGATTTCGTGTCTACTTGTTCTACTTGTGCACGCGCGAAAGTCTCTCATACACGTCCAGCAGGGTCTTTATTGCCACTTTTCATCCCCAATAGGCCATGGACACATCTGTCAATGGATTTCATCACTGACTTACCGTTGTCGGCGGGTAAGACAGTTATCTTGGTAGTAGTAGACAGGTTTAGTAAAATGGTACACTTTATTGCGCTACCCGCACTTCCTAATGCTAAAACTCTCGCTCAGGTGTTTATCAGTGAAATCGTGAAGCTTCACGGGGTCCCTTCCGATGTTGTTTCGGATCGGGGAACCCAGTTTATTTCTAAGTTTTGGAAAGCTTTTTGTTCCCGTTTGGGGGTTCACTTGTCCTTTTCCTCAGCTTTCCATCCTCAGTCGAATGGACAGACTGAGCGTACCAACCAAAACCTAGAAACATATTTAAGGTGTTTTGTGTCTGAAAACCAAGAGTTGTGGTCATCATACTTACCGTTAGCTGAGTTTGCCATAAATAATCATTATGAGGAGTCCACTGGCAAGTCACCATTCCTTGGTGCATACGGTTTTCATCCCCAATTTTGTACTTTCAAAGAGGGGGGGTCTTCTGGGGTTCCCGAAGAGGAAAGGTTTTCTTCATCTCTTTCATCGGTATGGCAGAAGGTGCAAGTTAACTTGAAAAAGATGAGTGGTAAATATAAATGCATGGCCGATAAGAAACGGTCGCCAGGTCCGGACCTAGGAGTGAATGACTATGTGTGGTTGTCTACTAGGAATATTAAGTTGAAGGTTCCTTCTTGGAAACTGGGTCCTAGGTTCATTGGTCCCTATAAAATAGTAGCCGTCATTAACCCTGTGGCTTTTCGCCTGGAGCTACCTCAGACTTTTAAGATCCATAACGTCTTCCATAAATCGTTACTCAAAAAGTATGTTCCACCTCTAGAACCATCGCCGCTGCCACCTCCTCCTGTTATTGTGGATGGTAATCTGGAGTTTCAAATAGCCAGAATTGTTGATTCTCGTCGGGTCCGCCGCTCTCTTCAGTATCTTGTGCATTGGAGGGGTTACGGTCCCGAGGAAAGAATGTGGGTTCCAGCGTCAGAGGTAAACGCCAACAGGTTAATTCAGACTTTCCATGCCTCTCATCTGGAGAGACCTGGTCCTGAGTGTCCGGAGGCCCCTCGTGAAAGGGGGGGTACTGTCACGAGGGTATCAAGAGCCACGTCTGACTCCGTTATACCCGGGGTCAGGAAGTTGCAGCGGGTGGCTGCGCGCTCTATATCTAAAGATCATGGTGTTTCTTAGTTATTGTTTTCTGTGTTTGCCTTGCTATCCTTTATGTCTCTCTCAGGGATCCGTAGCTTCTCCTCCTCAGCTGTTTCTTGTCTGCCACTCCCCTACCTCCTTATATTCTCCCCTCACACTTCTCTAGTTGCCAGTTATAGAGCTTCCTGCCTGGACATCTATACTGACCCACTGGAGTGGTTAATCCTGGTTGTTGTTCCTGTGTGCTACCCTCCGGATCCCTGTTTGGCTTATTGTTGTCTCCTGTTGTCGCCCACCTGGGAATATATGTTGAGTCTGTGTTGTCTGTCCTCCCCTTGGTGTTTTCCCTTAGAGTTAGTGGTGCGGACTAGTGTTCCCATCGCCCTGTTCACTACCTAGGGCTCAGCTCAGGGAAAGCCAGGGCTTTAGGCACGTGATCGGCGTACGGGTGAGGAACCCGTCTAGGGACGTCAGGGCAGCCAGGTGCCAGCCGCCAGGTGAGTCAGGGGTCACCATCTTCCCTCTCACTTGGGCAGGGCCTTCCTCGTTCCCTCCCTCTGTGTCACGTATGTGATAGCCACGCCGACCGTGATACCTCTAGCATCCACAAGGCATTTTTGCCCACAGGACTGCCGCATACTGGATGTTTTTCCCTTTTCACACCATTCTTTGTAAACCCTAGAAATGGTTGTGTGTGAAAATCCCAGTAACTGAGCTGATTGTGAAATATTCAGACCGGCCGGTCTGGCACCAACAACCATGCCACGCTCAAAATTGCTTAAATCACCTTTCTTTCCCATTCTGACATTCAGTTTGGAATTCAGGAGATTGTCTTGACCAGGACCACACCCCTAAATGCATTGAAGCAACTGCCATGTGATTGGTTGACTAGATAATTGCATTAATGAGAAATAGAACAGGTGTTCCTAATAATTATTTAGGTGAGTGTATATTTGTTATTTCGAATATTCTTGATTTTTTTTTTTCATCAGTAACCTCCCTTCTTGCTAGTGGGCCAATGAGAAGGCTGCAATGTCTTTGTATGAGCTTAACAACATCCCTAGCAACCAATAGGAAAGTTGCCTACCCCTTATTAGATAAGAACCTCCCCAGCAGACCTTGTATGCAGTATTTTGGAGATCTGAGAGACACAGCAGTCGTATTGCTGTGCTCTCTGCTTTCCTGTGTCATTACATTAGATAGTTAGTTAGTTAGTTAGTTTATATATATAATACAGATAGTTAGTGGGAGAAAGTCAGTGTAGGTTAGATAGTGATATAGTGTAGCTGGTTCTGCTGTCCATACATACATGCTACATACATAGTGCTGTATGTATGTATGTATGCTACAACAATACTTAGTGCACCAATGACTAATAAGTAGTCAGACCTGTTAAAATGTGAAGTTACATGTATTGCGCCTAAATATTTGCATCATTAGTGCCGATTTCGCAACCGCAAATATATTGGAGCACTCTATCTGCATATACAGCTATTGTAATGTTCTGCCGTGCCAACCATTTTCTCCAGTCTCAGGAAACTTCTAGCAACTTGAAAAATTTAGCTATAGTGACCCACGCCTGTATTTTGCACGTATTACGCGAATATTACATTGCTGATTTTTCACAATTTAAGAAAATAATCTCGAATTCGCAAATAAATGACAAATATTCTATCAAATATTCATGAAATATCGCAAATTCGATATAATACATATATTGCCCCTGCCGCTCATCACTATTGATCACATCTCTCTATGGACCTTTCAATAAAACTTGATATAATAAACAGCACACAAAATTATATCGGCTATAGTGCATGTTAAATGATTGTAATGCACCAGTAAGCTCCTGAAGGCGGTCCAGGTTGTAAAATATTTAATACATTTTGATAAATTAAAGTTAAGCCATAAACTATGTCTGCTGTATCCTTGTCAGGGATAGTACTAATTTCTGTAGTGGAATAATAAATCATTATGATCTAGTGAAAGAGAAGAACATCTCACTGCCAAATATAAGTAACTTCATTCTAGGCAATTTTTTATTTCATTAATAATTTTCTTAAAATTTACAGTGTTTTTTACTGATTTACATGTTTACCCACTAAGATTTCTAATCTATACAAGCAAAATTTATAGTGATTCAATGTAAGAAACTTGCCAATCCCAGCTCCAGAGGCGTGATCCTCAGCCTCGGCGTGACTGCTCCGGGAGTCATGCGCTACTGAGCCACGCCCCCTGGTGATGCGACAGCATCCTTAGCAACAGTATGCATTGCTCTGTTTCTCACTGCAGCGGGCTTATGCTGGGGGACATTAGCAGTGGGCTGATTGCTCAGCTGCTCTATTACTGTGTGCTAGTGTTTCTAACAAATGGAGCGCCCAGTCATGGATCTATCAGATTCTGATCCAGGCACTCGGCGCTCTCTTTAAAGCCCTTCCTGGGCATACACCAGTGCAAGTGATAGTCTCTGACTCACAAGCTGTGTTCCTGGTTTCCTGTACCTGTGCTTATTGGATTGGTTGTTCCTGTGACCCCGGCTTGTCTTTTGACTACTCTCTATTTCTTGTTTGGTACCGCATTGCCCATTTGGTTCTGACCCTTTTACGTATGACTCTGGTATTATGTTTGTCTGTCTTGTTAGTTAGTCATTCTCTGGACTTATATAGCATAGGAACCGTAGACCAGTTGCAGACTAGCTATCTAGGGCTTGTACAACAAGTAGGTAGGGTATGCTGTCTGGGTTCTAGCCTTAAGGATCACTGTGCTCGTCCTTCTCTACCTACAGTCATAACATTTAATTTATTACTAGTGAGCAAGGCCGGGTTAAACAAAAGGCAAACAGTGCCTAGGCACTGGGCCCCTTGGCAGAAGCAACACTTCTGACTGTACCTGTGTCCTCAGGACACGGATACAGTTAAAAGCTATGGTGAACACTGTCTGTCCCTAATGCCTGATACAACCCACTTTTTATAATTTAGATTGGGTTGTGGTACTTCATTCAAAGGGGACAGACTGGCATAGAGCGCTGGGCACCCTGCTGAGTACTCACTTACTGCTCTTCTTGGACTGATAATTCTTGGGACCAGCACTTCCTGCTCTAATTCCCAAACCTCTGTTCCTTTAGAATGTAAAATTCCAAGAGCTGAGCGAATCAATTTGTATAAATCGATTCGTTCATCAGAGTTCTTGGGCAGCAATAAGCTGCCCCCACCGCTCTAGAGGCTCCCCCATGCTGCTTGATTGACAGGGCTGGACATTTATCATGGTCCTGACAATCTTGCATCTGTGTCACGGCTCTGAGTAGTGGCACAAGCGCAGAGGTGCTACTTCTGCTACTAGAGCAGCAACTGTGCATACAGCACTACACTTTGGGGGGGTCTAAATATGTATGGAATCTGTGAATGGATTGTATATTTGAGTTTTTTGAACATCTGTGTGGAATGTAAGCAGCTGTGCATGGAGTCTACAGCACGTCTGAAGTGTATGAAGAAACGCAATTCTTATACATAGAGTACATACAGTTGAATACAGAGGAATGTCAGACGCATATGTAGGCATGTAGAGGAGTGCTTTTGTGGCGTATAAGTGGGTGTGTAGAGAGTGTGTGTGACCTGTATGAAATAGGTGTGCAGCTTGTGTGTGGAGTTTATGAAGGTGTTTTAAGTGTACCACTTTTACTGTTTAGGTTACTATTTATCTGGCACAATTGTTTTCAGGAGCACTATCAAGTCTTGGCTGAAAGAAGTCATCATGGCAGTCTGAGCCATATGAAGAAGAAAAGGAAGAACTAACCATTCCAGTCAGAGAGGATGTCATTTTGAAGTCCAATCCTTTCTCATCAATGTGCCTAAAAATTGGTTTCAAAAAATAAAATTGTTATAATGTTTAATTAAATCTGTAGAAATTGTAAGATAATTGTTTTTCAATATCTATGCATTGAATTCAATGTCATAACATATTTGGGGGGAGGCACACTCATGAAACATTTGTAGTGGACCCTGCTGGTAAAAGTACCCTAATATATTCAGATTCATAATATTCATCGATTCTATTTTTAGAATAATAAAAAGGATATTTTAAAAATATTAGACTAATAAATACTTTCTCAACTGGGAACATAAAGATGTAGTGATGCAGGGAGTTCAAATATTCCTAGAAATTATATGTTAATACTTCAGCAGACAGTAGACTTTTTCATAGGATAGACTGCTGATGTCTGTAGATGTGCTGACAAGGAAACTACAGGGATTTAAAATCCCCATGACTGTCTTATTGGCATGTTTCCTACAGTAACACTATTTTAGTGAATTCCTATTTATCCTTAATAAAACACAGAGGAAGAAATATATTAATGATTGTGCCAGAATTTGTTGCACAAAAGGTAACAATTAGTGTTGATCGAGCACCAAAGTGCTCGGGTGCTCTGGTGCTCGAGTAGAACACTTTGGGATGCTTGGGTGCTCTACAGAGCACCCGATAACAATGGAAGTCAATAGGAGAACCCGAGCATTAAACCAGGCACCCCCTGCTCTGAAGAGGGGAGGGTGTCTGGTTCACAGGAAAAGGTCATAAATTGATGGAAACACCACTGAAATTATTCGGGAATAGCATGGGGAGGATGTCTGGTATGCCACTTTTACAGACTGACAATAATACGCACAAAACCGAAGATAAAAGCGATTTTAGAGGAAAAATTGTTAGGAAGCATTCTTTCCTGTATATTTACTTGTATATGAAGTGCAAGTGCTGCCAAAAATTACAAGGAAGAGGCACTCCGATACAACCTGTATATCACATAAAGGAGGGCCTCGTTCACATTGTGGTACAATTGTTCTGGTAGTGGGACTCCTACACTCATAAAGCCTATGCACTAAATGAAAGGGCTGCCAAAAATTACAAGGAACTGGCACTCCAATACACCCTTTATTACACATAAAGGAGAGCATCATACACACCCCTGGAAAATTATGATTGATGGCCTGCTGGTGAACCTCAAAAACTTTAGGAGCAAGGGCCTGCTGGTGACCCTCTAAAACATTAGGGGTGAGGGCCTGCTGCTGATCTGACCATCTAAAACATTATGGGAGTTGTTGATAGAAGACATGTCCCACAGTCTGTAGCTCTCCATAATTCATTTGCAGCACCTTCAGAGCGCAAGAGCAACATGGAGGATGGCTCAGGCACAGTGGGTGAGGAACAATCATCTCCCATGCCTAAAGTATGCAAGACTGTAGCCAAAGACAAAAAGGATAAGGTGAGGACTGATAGTAAGCAGCTGTTGGTGGGCGATTCTATCATAAGAGGTGTGAAGTTTGAGGAAAATGGTTTTGTGAGATGTCTCCCTGGTGCTACCGCTAGCAGGGACAGACGACGCATCCTTAATATTGTTAGGCAAGCAAAGCAGGAAATGGAGGTGGATGTTATTGTCTATCTTGGGACAAATGATCTGGCTTGCAATGAGGTTTCAAAGGTGAAGGAAGCTTTTGCACACATCAACTGTTTCATTCTCTGCAGTTTTGCCTGTAGATAACCTTCACCATGACAGTAAGATGCGCATTAAGGAATTCATTGTATGGCTTGGTGAATGGTGTCTGAGCCAAGGGTTTGGCTTTGTGTCTCATGTTAGCTCTCGTTGGAATGGAAAAGAACTGTACAAGAAAGATGGTTTGCATCTTTCTCTCAAGGGAACGAATGTCATCAGTGAACAGTTCAAAGTATTTGCTAACGAGTATTTAAACTAGGAAAGGGGGGCAAAAGAGTTATAGTGATAATCCAGCAGTCCGACTGCCCCCCCCCCCCCCCCGAACAATGCCAGAAGATGCCAGTAGCACATAGGTTACGTAATGACAAGCTCAGAGTCTTGTCTACAAATGCTCACAGTTTAGGGAATAAGATCAATGAACTTGAGTCTATAATGGCATCTGAGAATATAGATTTAGTGGCTGTTACTGAGACATGGTTCAATGGGAGTAATGACTGGGATATAACAATACCAGGGTTCTCTCTATATAGGAAAGACAGAGAAGGCAAGAAAGGGGGAGGGGTGGCCCTGTATGTGAACTATAGCATAAAATCTAATTTAATACAATTTAGCAAGACCAATTTAGAGTCAGTTTGGGTTACCTTGCAGCTTGATAATCATAAGAAAACTTGTGTAGGTGTGATATATAGACTACCTAGCCAAGTCAAAGAATTAGATAGTAACATAGTAACATAGTACATAGGGCCAAAAAAAGACATTTGTCCATCCAGTTCGGCCTGTCATCCTGCTAGTTGATCCAGAGGAAGGCAAAAAAAAACTGTGAGGTAGAAGCCAATTTTCCTCACTTTAGGAGAATAAAAAATTCCTTCCCGACTCCAATCAGGCAATCAGAATAACTCCCTGGATCAACGACCCCTCTCTAGTAGCTATAGCCTGTAATATTATTACGCTCCAGAAATACATCCAGGCCCCTCTTGAATTCCTTTATTGTACTCACCATCACCACCTCCTCAGGCAGAGAGTTCCATAGTCTCACTGCTCTTACTGTAAAGAATCCTTCTCTATGTTTGTGTACAAACCTTCTTTCCTCCAGACGCAGAGGATGTCCCCTCATCACAGTCACAGTCCTGTGGATAAATAGATGATGGGATAGATCTCTGTACTGACCCCTGATATATTTATACATAGTCATCTTTTTTCTAACGTGAATAACCCTAATTTTGATCTTTCAGGGTACTGTAGTTGCCCCATTCCAGTTATTACTTTAGTTGCCCTCCTCTGGACCCTCTCCAGCTCTGCTATGTCTGCCTTGTTTACAGGAGCCCAGAACTGTACACAGTACTCCATGATCTACTAGTTGAGGAAATAGCTAAAATGATATTGAAAGGGGAAGTTATCATTATGGGAGACTTTAATCTTTCCGATGTAAATTGGAAAACAAAAATAGCTAGTTCTGCCAGGAGTACAGATATTCTTAATTCTCTACTGGGATTATCTCTACAGCAAGTAGTGGAGGAGCCAACCCGGAAGGAGGCCATTTTAGATTTAGTATTCACAAATGGGAATTTGGTATCTGATATTACTGTAGGGGAAAGCTTGGGATCTAGTGATCACCAGTCAGTGTGGTTTACTATAAGTACAGTGACTGAGTCACACCACATAAAAACAAAAGTTTTAGATTAAAAAAAAACTGATTTATCTAAAACTAGATTAGTGGTATACGAGTCCCTATCAGATTGGAACAGTTTCAATGGAGTCCAGGAGAAATGGGACTACTGAAAAGTGGCACTATTGAAGGCAACAGATAATTGCAATAGGCTTGTCAGTAAAAGCAAAAAAAGGAAGAGACCACTGTGGTACTCAGCATAAGTGGCCAAAATCATTAAAAACAAAATGATAGCATTTAGTAATAATAAAAAAAAAAAACGAGGATGACAGGCAAATATATAAGATTAGGCATAGAGAGGCTAAACAAGTTATAAGAGCTTCTAAAGCACAGGCAGAAGAGAAATTAGTCAGTGAAAAAAGGCGATCAGACATTCTTCAGATACATAAATGAAAAAAGGAAACTAAAACAAGGAATTACAAAATTAAAAACAAAAGAAGGAAGGTATATGGAAGAAGATAAAGAACTAGCTGACTGCCTCAATGAATACTTCTGTTCAGTTTTTACAAAGGAAAATGAAGGAAAAGGACCTCAGTTAGGAAGGAAGACTAATGGATCTTTTGATGCATGTGTCTTTACAGAGGAAGAGGTTCTAAGTCAGCTGTCTAAAATTAATACCCCTGATGGGATACACCCAAAGCTATTAAAAGAGCTTAGCAGTGAACTAGCAAAACCATTGACAGATTTATTTAACCAATAACTGGTAACAGGAGTCGTCCCAGAAGATTGGAAATTAGCAAATGTTGTGCCCATTCACAAGAAAGGTAGTAGGGAGGAATCGGGCAACTATAGGCCAGTAAGCCTGACATCAATAGTGGGGAAATTAATGGAAACCATACTTAAGGAAAGGATTGTGGAACATCTAAAATCCCATGGATTGAAAGATGAAAAACAGCATTGGAGATCATGTCAAACTAATCTTTTTTTGATTGGGTGACTAAAATAATAGATGGCGGAGGTGCAGTAGACATCGCTTATCTAGACTTTAGTAGGGCTTTTAGCTGTCCCACATAGAAGGCTTATCAATAAATTGCAGTCTTCGTGCTTGGACTCCCATATTGTTGAATGGATTAGTCAGTGGCTGAGGGGCAGACAACAGAGGGTTGTAGTCAATGGAGTATATTCAGACCATGGTCTTGTTACCAGTGGGGTACCTCAGGGATCTGTTCTGGGACCCATATTGTTTAATATCTTTATCAGCGAACTGCAGAAGGCCTCGATGGTAAGGTGTGTCTTTTTGCTGATAACACAAAGATTTGTAACAGGGTTGATGTTCCTGGAGGGATACACAAAATGGAAAAGGATTTAGGAAAACTAGAGGAATGGTAAAAAATCTGGCAACTAAAATTTAATGTTGATAAGTGCAAGATAATGCACTTGAGGCGTAAAAACCCAAGAGTAGAATATAAAATCAGTGATACAGTCCTAACCTCAGTATCTGAGATTTAGGGGTCATTATTTCAGAAGACTTAAAGGTAGGCAGACAATGTCATAGAGCAGCAGGAAATGCTAGAAGAATGCTTGGGTGTATAGGGAGAGGCATTACCAGTAGAAAGAGGAAGGTGCTCATGCCACTCTACAGAGCACTAGTGAGACCTCATTTGGAGTATTGTGCGCAGTACTGGAGACCATATCTCGAGAAGGATATTGATACTTTGGAGAGAGTTCAGAGAAGAGCTACTAAACTAGTACATGGATTGCAGGATAAAACTTACCAGGAAAGATTAAAGGACCTTAACATGTATAGCTTGGAAGAAAGACAAGCCAGAGGGGATATGATAGAAACTTTTAAATACATAAAGGGAATCAACAAGTTAAAAGAGGAGAGAATATTTAAAAGAAGAAAAATCTGCTAACACATTCTATGTTTCTATGTTTCTATGGGCGAGGGCCTGCTGGTGACCCTCTAAAATATTAGGGGTGAGAATCTGCTGCTGAGCTGACCCTCTCAAACATTAGGGGCGAAGGCCTGCTGTTGATCTGACCATCTAAAACATTAAGGGTGAGGGCCTGCTGCTAAGCTGACCCTCTAAAACATTAGGGGTGATGGCCTGCTGATTATCTGACCATCTAAAACATTAGGGGTGAGGGCCTGCTGCTGAGCTGACCCTCTAAAACATTATGGGCGATGGCCTGCTGGTGACCATCTAAAACATTAGGGGTGAGGGTCTGCTGCTAAGCTGACCCTCTAAAACATTAGGAGCGAGGGCAGCCTAATAAGCATGTTGATATAATGGAGGAGGAGGACGAGAAAAGGAAGATTGAACCATATACCCTTTTTTGTGGTTGAAGGGGTGCATGGGAATACAGTGTATTCAATACACCATAAAAGCCACATTTAAAGTGCCGCTTTCCTCTGGTGGAGTAAAGAAGTCAGGGGAAATCCAGGCCTTGTTCATTTTAATAAGAGTCAACCTGTCATCATTTTCAGTTGACAGGCAGATTCGCTTATCAGTTATTATGCTCCTAGCAGCACTAAATACCCGCTCTGACAAAACGCTGGCGGCAGGGCAGACCAGCACCTCAAATGCATAGAGCGCCAGTTCGTACCACGTGTCCAGCTTGAACACCTAGTAGTTGTAAGGCACAGAGGGATCACTAAGGATGCTGAAATGGTCTGCTACTTACTCTTTCACCATCTTCCAAAACTTTTCCCTCCTTGTAACACTAGGCCGCACATCAGGGTGAGGGTGCTGGCGGGGTGTCATGAAACTGTACTAGGCCTTGGTTTCCCTGCCTTTGTTGGAACTGCTGTGTGTTCCCCTTGTCTCCCCTCCTCGGTTGCCCAAGGAACTACGTACTCTGCCGCCAATGTAGTCAGCTGGAAAAAAAATTAGCAATTTTTTAACAAGGACCTTCTGGTATTGCACCATTTTGCTCGTCCTCTCCACCACAGGAATGAGAGATGAGAAGTTCTCTTTGTAGCAGGGGTCAAGAAGGTTGAACAATCAGTAATCGATGTTGGCCAATATGCGTATAACGCGAGGGTCATGGGAAAGGCAGCATAACATAAAGTCAGCCATGTGTGCCAGAGTCCCAACAGACAAGACTTTGTTGTCCTCATCAGGCAGATGACTCTGAATCTCCTCATCCTCTTCCTCCTCTTTGGCCCATCCACGCTGAACAGATGGAATAAACTGCTATGGGTACTACCCGTTTTTAGTGGAGGCAACCCTCTCCTGCATCTCCTCCTCCTCGTCATCATCATCCAATTTGCCCTGAGAAGACGAACTGAGGGTGGTCTGGCTATTACCCTGTGTACTGTCTTCCCCTATTTCAACCTCTTCCACAAAGAGTCATCCTTAATTGTTAGCAGCGAGTGTTTCAGTAGACACAGAAGTGGGATGGTTACGCTGATAATAGCGGCATGGCCGCTCACCATCTGTGTTGATTCCTCAAAGTTGCGTAAAACCTCACAGAGGTCAGATATCTATACCCACTCGTCACTTGTGAAGAGCGGAAGCTAACTGGAAAGGCGATGACCATGTTGCAGTTGGTATTCCACTACTGCCCTTTGCTGTTCAGAAAGCCTGGCCAACATGTGGAACGTGGAGTTCCAGCGCGTGCTCACGTCGCACAACAGTCAGTGAGCTGGCAATTGCAAGCGCTGCTGCAGCGTTGCCAGACCGGCGGCAGCTGTAGATGACTTTCGGAAATGGACACACACACGGCGCACCTTCACCAGTAGCTCAGGCAAATTGGTGTAGGTTTTGAGAAACCACTGAACCACTAAGTTGAACACGTGGGCTAGGCTTGGTATGTGTGTGAGATTGCCGAGCTCCAAAGCCACCACCAAGTTACAGCCATTATCAGACACAACCATGCCTGGTTGTAGGTTGAGTGGCGAGAGCCACAGCACAGTCTGGTCCCTAAAACCCTGCCACAGCTCTGCAGCGGTGTTCTGTTTGTCACCTAAGCAAATTAGTTTCAGCATGGCCTGTTGCCGCTTCCCCACTGCAGTGCTACACTGCTTCCAGCTACTGACTGATGGCTGACTGGTGCTGCAAGATGAGAATTCAGAGGTGGAAGTGGAGGAGGAGAAAGGGGGATTACAGACACTAATGTAGGTGGTGGCAGAAATCCTGATGGAAGTAGGGCCCGCAATCCTTGGCGTCGGTAGCATTTGTGCCATCCCAGGGTACGACTCGCTCCCAGCCTCCACAACATTCACCCAGTGTGCCATCATGAATTGTAGCATCCCTGGCCAGAAAAACTTGTCCAGTCGTGTCAGTCGTTAGGTGGACCTTCCCAATAACTACGTTTGTCAGGGCACAGCTGATGTTACGGGACACATGCTGGTGTAAGGCAGGGACGGCACACCTGGAAAAATAGTGGCGGCTGGGGACTGAGTAACGAGCGATTGCCGACGCCATAAGGCTGCGGAAAGCCTCAGTGTCCACAAGCCTAAATGGCAACATTTCCAGGGCCAGCAATTTGGAAAGGTGCACATTTAGTGCTATGACCTGTGGGTGAGTGGCTGGGTATTTGCTCTTTCGTTCAAAGGCCTGGGATATGGACATCTGTACGCTGCGCTGTGAAGTGGATGTGCTAGCTGATGGTGCTTGCGAAGTTCCAGGTGCAGGGCAGTAGTTACAGTATCTGGGCCTGCGCCTTCGACAAAGGATTGACAAGCACGTAACACAGGGGAAGAGGAGGCAGTGGTGTGACCCATATACACTGATTGTGGACCCAGGCGTTCGGCCCACTTATTAGGGTGCTTTGATGCCATGTGGCGGTTCATGCTGGTGGTCGTGAGCTTCCTAGTGTTCACGCCCCTTCTCATATTGATACAGCACAGGTTGCAAATGACAATTATTTTATTGTCCGTACTTTCCTCAAAAAAGCAAAAGACTGCGGAACACCTACCCCTTGGCAAGGGAGATTGCCACAAGGGGGTGCTCCGGGAAACAGTTGCAGGCCTGTTTGGTGTGGCCCACCTTCTCTCTTTTGCCACCCCACTGCCTCTTCCAGCCTGTTGTGGTGCTACTGATCCCTCCCCTTCTGTACTGCTGTCCCCACTCGGCTTTCCACTCTTCCAGGTTGGGTCAGTGATTTCATCGTCCACCACCTACTCTTCAACTTCCTCACTCTGGTCACCCTCCTGACTTGTTGACCTAACAAGAACCTCACTTATTGACAACTGTGTCTCATCCTCATCATCAAGACTCTCCATGGTGGGAGGAAGGAGGATCAGGGTGAGGATTCTGTTGACCAGACTCTTGGCTACTGAGACTGGACTTTGTGGAAGACAGGGTGGTGCTTAACGACTGGAAGCATTATCTGCTGCAATCCAACTGACCACCTGGTCGCACTGGTGTGACTTCGAGAGTGGTGTCCTGCGCTGCCCTCCAATCTGGGACATGAAGCTAGGTATCGTGGATGAGTGTGTTTCTTGTGCTCTGGCAGCAGGCACAGTTTCACCGCGCCCAGGGCCACGGCCTCTGCGTGTACCATCCACTTCCCCGTCTCTTACTTCTCACCTTGAGCATATTAAGTGGTATATATGCTTGCAAGTATGTCACACATACAGTAGCGCAGGTTTTGTAAGTGTATGCACAAATAAATTACACTGAATGACACAGATATTTAGGATGCGCAAACGTTATACAAGAGATGTAGCACAGGTAATGTCGCTGTCACCAGCGGCTAAGAAAAAATTACACTGAAGGTCACAGATATTTAGGATGCGCAAACTTTATACAGGAGATGTAGTGCAGGTACTGTGACTGTCATCAGCGACTAAGAAAAAATTACACTGAATGTCACAGATATTTAGGATGTGCAAACGTTATACAGGAGATGTAGCGCAGGTAATGTCACTGTCACCAGCAGTTAAGAAAGAATTACACTGAATGTCACAGATTTTTAGGATGCGCAAACGTTATATAGGAGATGTAGCGCAGGACTGATACAGTCCTAACCTCAGTATCTGAGGAAAGGGATTTAGGAGTCATTATTTCAGAAGACTTAAAGGTAGGCAGACAATGTCATAGAGCAATAGGAAATGCTATCAGAATGCTTGGGTGTATAGGGAGAGGCATTAACAGTAGAAAGAGGGAGGTGCTCATGCCGCTCTACAGAGCACTAGTGAGACCTCATTTGGAGTATTGTGCGCAGTAGTGGAAACCATATCTCCAGAAGGATATTGATACTTTGGAGAGAGTTCAGAGGAGAGCTACTAAGCTAGTCCATGGATTGCAGGATAAAACTTAGGCTACTTTCACACTGGCGTTTCTGGGTCCGCTTGTGAGATCCATTTCAGGGCTCTCACAAGTGGCCCAAAATGGATCAGTTCAGCCCCAATGCATTCTGAATGGATAAGGATCTGTTCAGAATGCATAAATTTAGCTGCATTTGGTCTCCGTTGCGTTTTTTAGACGGTCATTAAAATGCAGCTTGCAGCGTTTTGATGACCGTCTCACTATGCGGAGCCAAACTGATCCGTCCTGACTTACAATGTAAGTCAATGGGGACGGATCAGTTTTTCCCTGACACAATATGGTGCAATTGAAAACGGATCCGTACCCCATTGACTTTCAATGGAAGTCAAGGCGGATCCATTTTGACTTATACTTTTTTTGAATGAATAATGCAAACGGATCCGTTATTAACCACTTCCCATCTGGGCCATTTGCCCCCTTCCTGACCAGGCCTAATTTTGCAAAACTGACATATCTCACTTTATGTGGTAATAACTTTGGAACGCCTTTATTTATCCAAGTCATTCAGAGATTGTTTTCTCGTGACACATTGTACTTCATGATAGTCATATATTTGAGTCAAAATATTTCACCTTTATTTATGAAAAAATCCCAAATTTACCCCAAAATTAGAAAAATTCGCAATTTTTGAAATTTCAATTTCTCTGCTTTTAAAACAGAAAGTGATACCTCATAAAATATTTATTACTTAGCATTCCCCATATGTCTACTTTATGTTGGCATCATTTTGGAAATGTCATTTTATTTTTTTAGGACGTTAGAAGGCTTAGAAGTTTAGAAGCAATTCTTCAAATTTTTAAGAAAATTGCCAAAACCCACTTTTTAAGGACCAGTTCAGGTCTGAAGTCACTTTGTGGGACCTACATAGTGGATACCCCCATAAATGACCCTATTGTAGAAACTACACCCCTCAAGGTATTCAAAACCGATTTTACAAACTTTGTTAACCCTTTATGCGTTCCACAAGAATTAAAGGAAAATGGAGATCAAATTTTTAAATTTCACTTTTTTGGCAGATTTTCCATTTTAATCCAATTTTTTCTTTAACACATCGATGGTTAACAGCCAAGCAAAACTCAATATTTATTACCCAGATTCTGTGGTTTACAGAAACACCCCACATGTGGTCATAAACTGCTGTATGGGCACACGGCAGGGCGCAGAAGAAAAGGAACTCCACATGGTTTTTAGATGCCATGTCCCATTTGAAGCCCCCTGATGCACCCTTACAGTAGAAACTCCCAAGAAGTGACCCCATCCTGGAAACTAGGGGATAAGGTGCCAGTTTTATTAGTACTATTTTTTGGGTACATAGGATTTTTTGATCATTCATTATAACACTTTATGGGGCAAGGTGACCAAAAAATTGGTTGTTTTAGCACAGTTTCTATTTATTTATTTTTACAGCGTTCACCTGAGGGGTTCAGTCAAGTGACATTTTTATAGAGCAGATTGTTACGGACCTGGCGATACCTAATATGTATACTTTTTCTCATTTATTAAAGTTTTACACAATAATAGCATTTTTGAAACAAAAAAATTATGTTTTAATGTGTCCATGTTCTGAGAGCTATATTTTTTTTTATTTTTTGAGAGATTTTCTTATGTAGGGGCTCATTTTTTGCGGGATGAGGTGACGGTTTTATTGGTATCATTTTGTGGGACATACGCGTTTTTGATCACTTGGTGTTGCACGTTTTGTGATGCAAGGTGACAAAAATTGCTTGTTTTGACACAGTTTTTTTTAATTTATTTTTATGGTGTTCATTTGAGGGGTTAGCTCATGTGATATTTTTATAGAGCTGGTTTTTACAGACGCGGCAATACCTAATATGTATACTTTTTTCATTTGTTTCACTTTAACACAATAATAGCATTTTTGAAACCAAAAAAATGATGTTTTAGTGTCTCCATGTTCTAAGAGCTATAGTTTTTTTATTTTTTGAGAGATTTTCTTATATAGGGGCTCATTTTTTGCAGGATGAGGTGACGGTTTTATTGGTACCATTTTGTGGGACATACGCGTTTTTGATCACTTGGTGTTGCACCTTTTGTGATGTAAGGTGACAAAAATTGCTTGTTTTGACACAGTTTTTTTTTTTTTTTTACGGTGTTCATCCGAGGGGTTAGGTCATGTGATATTTTTATAGAGCTGGTTTTTACGGACGCGGCAATACCGAATATGTCTATTTTATTTTTTCTATTTTTAAAAAAATAAAATTATTCCTTACTTGGGGACTTTTTTTCTTTTTACATGTGAAACTTTTTTTTATTTTATTTTTTCAACCCTTTATTTTTTTTTATTTTATTTTACACTTTTCGTCCCCCATAAGGTCATACAAGACCTCTGGGGGACATTTGCTTCACTTTTTCTTTTTTTTTTCACTGTTGATTTCTCCTGTAACTGGGGCTGACATAGTAGCCCTAGTTACAGGAGAAATACACCCTCCAGAGAGGCTGTACAGCATAATTCTGCGCTGTACAGCCTCAGTGCAGGGCTGATCGAAGTCTCTGAAAGACCTCACACATCCCCTGCACCCTCCGGTCATGGCGGTCACATGACCGCCGGGTCGGAACAGGAAGCGCACAGCGCTTCCTGCTCTGCATACACAGCGCTCGGTGAGCACTGTGTATGCAGCGATCCAGAAGGCAGGGACACCTGGGAACTGTCCCTGCCTTCTCTCTGGGTTGCCCTGCTGTCACTGACAGCGGGCAACCCGATCAGCAGCTGCACGATTAGCATGCAGCTGCGATTTCTGAAAGGACGTTTTAAAACGTGCTTTCAGAAATAGAGGTCTACCCATAGGACGTTTATATCCTATGGGCGGATGGAAAGTGGTTAAGGGATACAAGCGTTTCCATTATTGATGCGGATCTGTCTGTGCAATTACAAGACGGATCCACACCAAACGCAAGTGTGAAAGTAGCCTTACCAGGAAAGGTTAAAGGACCTTAACATGTATAGTTTGGAAGAAAGACGAGACAGAGGGGATATGATAGAAACTTTTAAATACATAAAGGGAATCAAAACGCTAAAAGAGGAGAGAATATTTAAAAGAAGAAAAACTGCTACAAGAGGACATAGTTTTAAATTAGAGGGGCAAAGGTTTAAAAGTAATATCAGGAAGTATTACTTTACTGAGAGAGTAGTGGATGCATGGAATAGCCTTCCTGCAAAAGTGGTAGCTGCAAATACAGTGAAGGAGTTTAAGCATGCATGGGATAGGCATAAGACCATCCTTCATATAAGATAGGGCCAGGGGCTAAATGGTTCTTATCTGCCGACACATTCTATGTTTCTATGTAATGTCGCTGTTAGCAGCGGCGAAAAAGTTACACTGAATGTGATAGATATTTAGGATGCGCAAACGTTATACAGGAGATGTAGCGCAGGTAATGTCGCTGTCACTAGCGGCAAAAAAATTACATTGAATGTCACAGATATTTAGGATGTGCAAACGTTATACAGGAGATGTAGCGCAGGTAATGTCGCTGTCACCAGCGGCAAAAAAATTACATTGAATGTCACAGATATTTAGGATGTGCAAACGTTATACAGGAGATGTAGCGCAGGTAATGTCGCTGTCACCAGCGGCTAAGAAAAAATTACACTGAATGTCACAGATATTTAGGATGCACAAACGTTATACAGGAGATGTGGCACAGCTAATATTGCTGTCAGCAGCGGCCATACAATTGCGCTGAATGTTACAGATATTTAGGATGCACAAATGTAACACAACAGATGTAGCAGAGGTTGTGTCACTGTCAGCAGCGGCCAAACAACTGCACGCAATTTAGCGCAGGTTGCGCTAATAATATATATTGCAGGCAGATGAAACAATAGTCCTTAAAAGTAAACACCTTTCAACAGTAAACCCTGCCTGAAAAAAATATATATTCCTGTCCCTACACTATCTGTCCATTCTGCTGCAGCTCTCTCTGACTGAGGCTACATGCCCACGACCTTGGTGTATTTTGCGTTCCGCAAATCGCAGATCCGCAAAAAGTGGATGCCGTCTGTGCGCGTTCCGCAATTTGCAGAACAGCATGGACAGCCTTGAATATAAATGCCTATTCTTGTCCGCAAAGTGCGGACAAGAATAGGACATGTTATATTTTTTTAGCAGGGCCATGGAACGTAGCAACAGATGCGGACGGAGCAACGGATGCGGACAGCACACAGAGTGCTGTCCGCATCTTTTGCGGCCCCATTTAAGTGAATGGGTCCACACCCGAGCCACAAAAACGGTTGTGTGCATGAAGCCTAAGACTATATAGCATCCGATGACGCGTTCCGACCAGCCAATCACTGTAATACCAGTAACCAATATGGCTATGGCATTACAGTGAGTGCCAGTACTACTCTGCACGTTTATTGGCTGCGTAGCAGCCAACAAACGTGCAGGGAGGAGACTCGAGCATCGCATTCGAGCACACGCGGTGCTCAAGTCAATATGGTGTTCGGCCGAGCATGCTCGCCCAACACTAGTAACAATGTTTTGAACTTTTGACTTTTAGGCTCCATATCTCACCATCCACTACAGCTTTGAACATGAGACTGCAATAATTTAATAGACAATCATCTTGGCTATCTCATGCATGTAAAAAACAAATAAAAGCGGCCAAACTAGAGACCGAGAGATTAATTGCCAAAGAGAGTAAAACTAACCCTGAAATGTTCTTCAATTATATAAATGTTAAAAAGTATAAATCTGAAGGTGTCGGCCCTTTAAAGAGTAATGAGGGGGGATTCGCAGAGAGCGACGAGGAGAAAGCAAAGCTGTTAAATATTTTTTTCTCCAGTGTATTCACTGAGGAATATAAACTGTCAGATGAAATGCTGAATGTTGAAATAAATTCCCCATTAAAAGTGTCCTGTCTGACCCAGGAAGAAGTACAACAGCGACTTAAAAAGATCAAAATAGACAAATCGCCAGGAACGGATGGCATACACCCCCGTATCCTAAGGGAATTAAGTAATGTCATAGCCAGACCCTTATTTCTGATATTTGCGGACTCTATACTGACAGGGAATGTCCCACAGGATTGGCGCATGGCAAATGTGGTGCCAATATTCAAAAAGGGTCCAAAAACAGAGCCTGGAAACTATAGGCCGGTAAGTTTAACATCTGTTGTGGGTAAACTGTTTGAAGGTTTTCTGAGAGATGCTATCTTAGAGCATCTTAACGGAAATATGCAAATAACGCCATATCAGCATGGCTTCGTGAGGGATCGGTCATGTCAAACTAATTTAATCAGTTTCTATGAGGAGGTAAGTTCTAGACTTGACAGCGGCGAATCAATGGATGTCGTATATCTGGACTTCTCCAAAGCATTTGACACTGTACCACATAAAAGGTTAGTATATAAAATGAGAATACTTGGACTGGGAGAAAATGTCTGTAAGTGGGTAAGTAACTGGCTCAATGATAGAAAACAGAGAGTGGTTATTAACGGTACATACTCAGATTGGGTCACTGTCACTAGTGGAGTACCTCAGGGGTCAGTATTGGGCCCTATTCTCTTCAATATATTTATTAATGATCTTGTAGAAGGCTTGCATAGTAAAATATCAATTTTCGCAGATGACACTAAACTGTGTAAAGTAATTAACAATGAAGTGGACAGTATACTACTACAGAGGGATCTGGATAGATTGGAGGCTTGGGCAGATAAGTGGCAGATGAGGTTTAACACTGACAAATGTAAGGTTATGCACATGGGAAGAAATAAAGCAAGTCACCCGTACATACTAAATGGTAAAACACTCTGTAACACTGACATGGAAAAGGATCTAGGAATTTTAATAAACAGCAAACTAAGCTGCAAAAAACAGTGTCAGGCAGCTGCTGCCAAGGCCAATAAGATAATGGGTTGCATCAAAAGGGGCATAGATGCCCGTGATAAGAACATATTCCTACTACTTTACAAATCATTAGTCAGACCACACATGGAGTACTGTGTACAGTTATGGGCTCCAGTGAACAAGGCAGACATAGCAGAGCTGGAGAGGGTCCAGAGGAGGGCAACTAAAGTAATAACTGGAATGGGGCAACTACAGTACCCTGAAAGATTATCAAAATTAGGGTTATTCACGTTAGAAAAAAGACGACTGAAGGGAGATCTAATTACCATGTATAAATATATCAGGGGTCAGTATAGAGATCTATCCCATCATCTATTTATCCCCAGGACTGTGACTGTGACGAGGGGACATCCTCTGCGTTTGGAGGAAAGAAGGTTTGTACACAAACATAGAAAAGGATTCTTTACGGTAAGAGCAGTGAGACTATGGAACTCTCTGCCTGAGGAGGTGGTGATGGTGAGTACAATAAAGGAATTCAAGAGGGGCCTGGATGTGTTTCTGGAGCGTAATAATATTACAGGCTATAGCTACTAGAGAGGGGTCGTTGATCCAGGGAGTTATTCTGATTGCCTGATTGGAGTCGGGAAGGAATTTTTTATTCCCCTAAAGTGAGGAAAATTGGCTTCTACCTCACAGGGTTTTTTTGCCTTCCTCTGGATAAACTTGCAGGATAACAGGCCGAACTGGATGGACAAATGTCTTTTTTCGGCCTTATGTACTATGTACTATGTTATAAATTGGACTTGCAACTATTTAGCATATGATTATATATGCAGATTCTTGTCATGTGACTGCATTGTTACTGTTTTGCTCCTGGTGGTGGAACAATCTTTTTCTTCTTGTTACTACAAATTACAAAAAGAGACACAGCATTATCCAGCTCATCGATAGCGGTATCTCGGCCCAAAAAAACTGCTAAACTGCATTACGTGAGTGCCATGACAGTTGGAAGAATACAAAATAAAGTCCATCCATCCAGGCAAAATGTCAGAGACAACAAGTCGGCTCATCACAAGGTCTATGAGTTCTGGTGTGACTAACAGGGCAGTGGAGGTGGCTTGTATGCTTCATAATAGTGAGATCACAGACATCCATGCACATTACACAAGATTGGAATGTTGGCCAGAAAAAAGGTGAAGAAGCCTCAACTTTAATATCGTCATAAGAAACGTTGGCTCGAGTTTGCAAAAAAGTACTGTGAGACAGTGACAGGTCTCACACAGGTTAGAGGCAAGGAAGGGGTGGATAGTGTGGTCCACACCCCTATTCCACCACAGGTGAGACGAGCTGGAAATACTCAGGCTGGCATAAAGCACCTCCTAGGGAGTCAGTAAGAGGGGAGTGTGTTACCCGTGGACAGAGGCCTGGAGGCTCTATGAGTGTGGTCTCAGCTGGGCAAGGCTAAGGGACCACGAGGCTGGGAGATAGCCTGGAGTTGGGGGACAAAGCGATGCCTGGGAGGGTCGCAGGGCCATTGTCAGGCGGACGACTGAGCCCCAATCCCCTACAAGATACACTGGAAACCATACTTAAGGAGAGGATTGTGGAACATCTAAAATCCCATGGATTGAAAGATGAAAAACAGCATGGGTTTATTTCAGGGAGATCATGTCAAACTAATCTTATTGATTTTTTTGATTGGGTGACTAAAATAATAGATGGCGGAGGTGCAGTAGACATCGCTTATCTAGACTTTAGCAAGGCTTTTGATACTGTCCCACATAAAAGGCTTATCAATAAATTGCAGTCTTTGGGCTTGGACTCCCATATTGTTGAATGGATTAGGCAGTGGCTGAAGGACAGCCAACAGAGGGTTGTAGTCAATGGAGTATATTCAGACCATGGTCTTGTTACCAGTGGGGTACTTCAGGGATCTGTTCTGGGACCCATATTGTTTAATATCTTTATCAGCGAAATTGCAGAAGGCCTCGATGGTAAGGTGTGTCTTTTTGCTGATGACACAAAGATTTGTAACGGGGTTGATGTTCCTGGAGGGATACACCAAAAGGAAAAGGATTTAGGAAAACTAGAGGAATGGTCAAAAATCTGGCAGCTAAAATTAAATGTTGATAAGTGCAAGATAATGCACCTGTGGCGTAAAAACCCAAGAGCAGAATATAAAATCAGTGATACAGTCCTAACTTCAGTATCTGAGGAAAGGCATTTAGGGGTCATTATTTCAGAAGACTTAAAGGTAGGCAGACAATGTCATAGAGCAGCAGGAAATGCTAGCAGAATGCTTGGGTGTATAGGGAGAGAAATTACCAGTAGAAAGAGGGAGGTGCTCATGCTGCTCTACAGAGCACTAGTGAGACCTCAATTGGAGTATTGTGCTCAGTACTGGAGACCATATCTCCAGAAGGATATTGATACTTTGGAGAGAGTTCAGAGAAGAGCTACTAAACTAGTACATGGATTGCAGGATAAAACTTACCAGGAAAGATTAAAGGACCTTAACATGTATAGCTTGGAAGAAAGACGAGACAGAGGGGATATGATAGAAACTTTTAAATACATAAAGGGAATCAACAAGGTAAAAGAGGAGAAAATATTTAAAAGAAGAAAAACTGCTACAAGAGGACATAGTTTTAAATTAGAGGGGCAAAGGTTTAAAAGTAATATCAGGAAGTATTACTTTACTGAGAGAGTAGTGGATGCATGGAATAACCTTCCTGCAGAAGTGGTAGCTGAAAATACAGTGAAGGAGTTTAAGTATGCATGGGATAGGCATAAGGCCATCCTTCATATAAGATAGGGCCAGGGGTTATTCATAGTATTCAGTATATTGGGCAGACTAGATGGGCCAAATGGTTCTTATCTGCCGACACATTCCATGTTTCTATGTTTCTATGACTGGAGACAGTGTGTGTAGTGTGCTCTGTACAACCGGGAGGCTGTGGTACTTGGCTGGGAAAGCCGCATGGGTTCACGTGTGTTACTTGGAAGTCCGGAATACTGTGTTTAGTTAGAGCCTGGATGGGCAAGTGTTTATTGTTTTGTTTGCTTTGCTTTTGCTGGTGGGCCACAATAAATGCACTGTTTGGACCTTAAACATGGTGTCCTGAAGCCGTATCTGTAAGGATGATTCCCTGAGAGAAAGCTACCCCTCACAGTACGAACAGTGGACAGTAGAAGATTGGAAACAGGTGATTTGGAGTGATGGGACGAAGTGCATGTAGCGAGGCTGGTGAGAGAACACGCACTCGGCGGTGCACAGCTGATAAAGTGGATACAACGTAACAAACTCCGGTGAGTAGAAAATGAACAGCGGCACTCACCAATATGCGATGAAATACAGTAGCTTTATTCCATGAGATTAAGGCAGGGGGCAGACAGTTCAAGCACGCAACTAACAGCGGCGGCCGTTTCGCGCTATCTGCGCTTCATCAGGCTGTGCGTCAATGCGTGCTTGCGTCAGTGCTCCTTTTAAATCCAGGTGCAGGTTACCGTCATGACATCAGACAAATCAAACCGCACCTGAACTAAATCAAATGCATTTCAAAATACAAACAAACAATGGACAAGCAATATATCAGGGACAAGTACGGACACATCATGCACATATGTTCAAACGAACTTAAAAAAATAATATAGAAAACTTACTTAAAGAAAAGGGCTGAGGTCATTTCTGTCATTCAGCCCAAGTTCCCCCAGCGCTTGTGTGCGCAAGACCCACCTGGCTTCCCTCTGCAGGAGGAGGCGGTGTCGATCCCCCCCCTGCAGGGGGGCGGGGACTGTCTCTAAACCGGAGAATGAGATGCAACTCGCATCCCCATTGTGGGCTTCTCTAACATGTTGGATAAACCTCGGGCACCCCTTCCCTGTTCTAATAGAGTTTAAGTGTTCCCTGAACCTCTCAAACAAGCACCTAATAGTCTTGCCGATATAAAATCGCCCGCAGGGGCACAATAGCAGATATACCACGCATGTGGGATGCGGGTGTAGAGGCTCTCCACATCGAGGGATACCAACTGGTAACCATCCTGCCCACGGCGACCAACTCCTTGCTCCACCACGACAGCTTCCATCCATATAGCGTCAAAAGAGCTGTACCACATGGCCAGTTTGTAAGACTGAGACGCATTAACAGCAAAAACAGCAGTTATTGTAGCCAGGCCCAAGATCTTAAGAAACGTCTAAAAGAGAGGGGCTATCCGGAGGGACCACTTGATGAGGATATGAGGAAGGTTGAAAAAGATTTCTCCCAGGTCAGTTTACTTAGTAGAGGGACTGACAAGTGTAAACAAGGGATTGCAGATGCCAAACCCACCAGGTTTGCATTCTCATTTAAATACAGCCCGATGGCAGAGCGCATTCGCTCCGTTATTTTCAAAAATTGGGACGTATTGAGAAGAGATGCAACCTTACATGAGCTTACCGAGCACAAACCACTGATTTCCTTCAGAAGAGCCCATACTGTAAAGGACAGATTGGTTAGAAGCAGGTTTAAGCATAGTAGGAGCGAGAATTGGCTGAATAGCAATCTACCTAAAGGGAATTTTAAGTGTGGCAGTTGCTCTTTTTGCCAGCATAATTCCCTTAAGAAATGGATCGAATTTGGGGGTGTCCAACACAGAGTTAGCACCTTTATCAACTGCAGGAGCACATACGTGGTATATCTGCTATTGTGCCCCTGCGGGCGATTTTATATCGGCAAGACTATTAGGTGCTTGTTTGAGAGGTTCAGGGAACACTTAAACTCTATTAGAACAGGGAAGGGGTGCCCGAGGTTTATCCAACATGTTAGAGAAGCCCACAATGGGGATGCGAGTTGCATCTCATTCTCCGGTTTAGAGACAGTCCCCGCCCCCCTGCAGGGGGGGGATCGACACCGCCTCCTCCTGCAGAGGGAAGCCAGGTGGGTCTTGCGCACACAAGCGCTGGGGGAACTTGGGCTGAATGACAGAAATGACCTCAGCCCTTTTCTTTAAGTAAGTTTTCTATATTATTTTTTTAAGTTCGTTTGAACATATGTGCATGATGTGTCCGTACTTGTCCCTGATATATTGCTTGTCCATTGTTTGTTTGTATTTTGAAATGCATTTGATTTATTTCAGGTGCGGTTTGATTTGTCTGATGTCATGACGGTAACCTGCACCTGGATTTAAAAGGAGCACTGACGCAAGCACGCATTGACGCACAGCCTGATGAAGCGCAGATAGCGCGAAACGGCCGCCGCTGTTAGTTGCGTGCTTGAACTGTCTGCCCCCTGCCTTAATCTCATGGAATAAAGCTACTGTATTTCATCGCATATTGGTGAGTGCCGCTGTTCATTTTCTACTCACCGGAGTTTGTTACGTTGTATCCACTTTATCAGCTGTGCACCGCCGAGTGCGTGTTCTCTCACCAGCCTCGCTACATGCACTGACTACTTTGTATCTATCCTGTGCTTGCTTGATTGTGCCGCCCTCCATCTCATTTGTTTGGACCAATAGACTGGGTGATTGGTGCAAATGGGACTCGAAATAACAAAGGAAAAGGGGGGTAACGGATCGAGAAATTGAAGGAACGGTCATGTTCAGTGAAGGAAGCTTGATTATATGGGGTTGTTTCACAGCCAAAGTTGTTGGGTACTTGGCCAGGATTGAAGGTGGTCTCAATGCTGAGCTATATGTAAGTATCCTACAAGACAAGTTACTTCATACACTCGAGTACTGTGTGTATGAAAAGGACAACATAGTGTTCAAGCAGGACAACGACCCGAAGCATACTGTACCCCGAGATCAGTGAAGAAATGATTAAATGACAATGAAGTAGAGGTGCTGGATTGGCCCCCACAGTCCCCAGACCTCAACCCAATCAAACACTTGTGGGTAGAGTTGAGGAAAAAGCTGTATTTGAACCCAAGTGAGGTGACCAGTGTGAGGAATATGGATTAATATTTACTGTCAGCCCTGTCCCCACACCCACCATTAGCTGTCAGATAGCAGAGGTAGTGAACTCCACAGGAGGGCCCTACTTCAAACTCCCTGCCATATGGCAGAGAACTTCTTGCAGGCCACCTTTGTTTACAATTTCACACCCCATTCAGACAACATGTATCCTGCAGAAAAACCTCCCTGCAGGGGGTCTAAGCCATTCCCCAGTTCAATCAAATCTAGCAGACAGCATGTAACCGGCGATTTATAAGGAATTATGAATCGCCCAGCCATCATAGGTGCAAACCGGATACATATTTGTGTCCCGTTGGCCACGATAAATATGCCCATGGTCTTAGTTTGGTAGTGGGATCCCCGGGAAGGGAGATATACATATCTCCCTACAGTAACCAAATAACGATACCATGTTTGGACTCTACTTGTAGCTGGAACTGAGGCGGATCTGTTGGTCCCAGAACCCTCCCCCTGTGATGTTCTGGTCTGGAGCTATGAACTCTAAAAGGTTTTGTGGGTCATTTAATGCCAGCTCAGAAGAAGGGGAGTGGACCCGTCCCAGAGGAGGGACCTGCTACAATTTAAAAAGGCTTGTGCCAGCAAGCGGGCGTGTTTTTTCCTTTCTCTGAAGAAGGGTCACATAGTGCCATGTGTTTAGAGGGGCCTGCAACCAGCTGACCTCACTGCCCTCCATGTGAATACAGCAAAGGACTAATCATAACCCAAAGGAACATTCATTTACCCGGTAACTGACTTGTGCTCTGTGTAATCCAGTTTGTACCATATTACCTGTATTTGTAACATCAGACCACTGTATATATTCTTTGTGCCGGACCGGGCTTATATCAAACGAGAAGCTGGTGGCAGATTACCTGGGCTGATAAAGCGCTGTTTCACTGTGGCAGTGAAAAGACTCTCCCAGCTTTTTGCCTCTCTGTCCCCTCGTGGACAGGAGGTGTCTGTGTAAACCGTACCAAGCTGACCTTACATGCTCCTCTGGGAGGGCGTAACGTCATGTCTTGGTAACCAGGGACCATACCGCGGCTTGTGAGCTACAGGTAGTTGACGTCAAGCGGGCACGAGGGGTGGTATCCCTCACAACCAGTGTGTGCCAACATTGGGAACATATAGAAGAGACCTTGGAACAGATTTTGGTCGAGACATGCTTGAATGTGATTAAGAGCATGCCCAGAAAGATTCAGGCAGTGTTGAAGGCCAAAATTGGATTTAAAAAATACTAACAAAATAATAAAATAAAAAAAATTGAATTTTAGGAGCAAAACAGTAACAATGCAGCTACATGACAAGAATTTGCATAACTAATCATATGTTAAATAGTTGCAAGTCTAATTTATGTATGAGATAGCCAAGATGATTGTCTATAAAATTATGGTAGTCTTACGTTCAAAGCTAAGTGGATATTGAGATATGGAGCCTGAAAGTCAAAAGTTCAAAACATTGTTACCCTTTTGCTTGTCAGTGTAAGTGAAGTGTATGTGCCAAATTTATTGCATTTGCCACATGAAAGACTAAACTTTTTTTGTGAACATTTGCATTAACATTTCCTCTAGTCCTATTTTGCAGTTTGCATTGCCTCAGTCTAATAAAGATTTTGGTGCAACTTTTGAGCAAAAACTATACCAGTTCCAAGGTGTATAAAAAGTAGTGTAAAATTTTGATAGTATAAAGCCCTATGGAACATTGTGTCGCAAGTTGGAATATTTGTGTTGCCTAGGGCCCCCCAGTTAAATTTGTTTTGCGGGCCCACAGCAAAGCTGCATGTAAATATTATCTGCCCACACAGTAGCAGACAGCAGCAGGAAAATGCGAGATGAATGCTCAGGAGGGTCCCTGCAACTTTAGGAAGGCATGATTTCTGAAATTTCTGATGAAAAAGGATGTTGGCGGGCCTGCCTCTGCCTAGAAGTTACTCAGTCACCTGATGCATCTATAATAATAAACTGTATAGTTTGTTAAATAATCTACCCAGTTATTATATGAACATATGCTGGTTGAGATGCTGTGACACTTGTGCAGGGTGGGGACTAGGGGCTCGCTTTGCTCAGGGGCCCACCAGGGGATTCCCCTTTTCCCCTGTGAGTCAGTCCAATCCTAAAATGGTTCATATATTTAATATTTGCATATCTCTCATATATACACTCACCTAAAGAATTATTAGGAACACCTGTTCTATTTCTCATTAATGCAATTATCTAGTCAACCAATCACATGGCAGTTGCTTCAATGCATTTAGGGGTGTGGTCCTGGTCAAGACAATCTCCTGAACTCCAAACTGAATGTCAGAATGGGAAAGAAAGGTGATTTAAGCAATTTTGAGCGTGGCATGGTTGTTGGTGCCAGACGGGCCGTTCTGAGTATTTCACAATCTGCTCAGTTACTGGGATTTTCACGCACAACCATTTCTAGGGTTTACAAAGAATGGTGTGAAAACGGAAAAACGTCCAGTATGCGGCAGTCCTGTGGGCAAAAATGCCTTGTGGATGCTAGAGGTCAGAGGAGAATGGGCCGACTGATTCAAGCTGATAGAAGAGCAACGTTGACTGAAATAACCACTCGTTACAACCGAGGTATGCAGCAAAGCATTTGTGAAGCCACAACACGCACAACCTTGAGGCGGATGGGCTACAACAGCAGAAGACCCCACCGGGTACCACTCATCTCCACTACAAATAGGAAAAAGAGGCTACAATTTGCACGAGCTCACCAAAATTGGACTGTTGAAGACTGGAAAAATGTTGCCTGGTCTGATGAGTCTCGATTTCTGTTGAGACATTCAAATGGTAGAGTCCGAATTTGTCGTAAACAGAATGAGAACATGTATCCATCCTCTGATGGCTACTTCCAGCAGGATAATGCACCATGTCACAAAGCTCGAATCATTTCAAATTGGTTTCTTGAACATGACAATGAGTTCACTGTACTAAAATGGCCCCCACAGTCACCAGATCTCAACCCAATAGAGCATCTTTGGGATGTGGTGGAACGGGAGCTTCGTGCCCTGGATGTGCATCCCTCAAATCTCCATCAATTGCAAGATGCAATCCTATCAATATGGGCCAACATTTCTAAAGAATGCTATCAGCACCTTGTTGAATCAATGCCACGTAGAATTAAGGCAGTTCTGAGGGAAAAAGGGGGTCCAACACCGTATTAGTATGGTGTTCCTAATAATTCTTTAGGTGAGTGTATCTCTCTCATATATCTCTGCTTAACCACCTCCGGACCGCTGTACGCAGATTCGCGTTCCGGAGGTGGCAGCCCTGCGCTCAGCGACGCATATACGCGTCATCTCGCGTGAGCCGGGATTTCCTGCGCTCACAGGAACGGAAGGTAAGAGAGTTGATCTCCAGCCTGCCAGCGGCGATCGTTCGCTGGCAGGCTGGAGATGTGTTTTTTTTAACCCCTAACAGGTATATTAGACGCTGTTTTGATAACAGCGTCTAATATACCTGCTACCTGGTCCTCTGGTGGTCCCCTTTGTTTGGATCGACCACCAGAGGACACAGGTAGCTCAGTAAAGTCCCACCAAGCACCACTACACTACACTACACCCCCCCCCGTCACTTATTAACCCCTTATTAGCCCCTGATCACCCCATATAGACTCCCTGATCACCCCCCTGTCATTGATTACACCCCTGTCATTGATCAACCCCCTGTAAAGCTCCATTCAGATGTCCGCATGATTTTTACGGATGCACTGATAGATGGATCGGATCCGCAAAACGCATCCGGACGTCTGAATGAAGCCTTACAGGGGCATGATCAATGACTGTGGTTATCACCCCATATAGACTCCCTGATCACCCCCCTGTCATTGATTACCCCCCTGTCATTGATCAACCCCCTGTAAAGCTCCATTCAGATGTCCGCATGATTTTTACGGATCCACTGATAGATGGATCGGATCCGCAAAACGCATCCGGACATCTGAATGAAGCCTTACAGGGGCGTGATCAATGACTGTGGTTATCACCCCATATAGACTCCCTGATCACACCCCTGTCATTGATCAACCCCCTGTAAAGCTCCATTCAGATGTCCGCATGATTTTTACGGATGCACTGATAGATGGATCGGATCCGCAAAACGCATCCGGACGTCTGAATGAAGCCTTACAGGGGCATGATCAATGACTGTGGTTATCACCCCATATAGACTCCCTGATCACCCCCCTGTCATTGATCACCCCCCCTGTCATTGATTACCCCCCTGTAAAGCTCCATTCAGATGTCCGCATGATTTTTACGGATCCACTGATAGATGGATCGGATCTGCAAAACGCATCCGGACGTCTGAATGAAGCTTTACAGGGGCGTGATCAATGACTGTGGTTATCACCCCATATAGACTCCCTGATCACCCCCCTGTCATTGATCAACCCCCTGTAAAGCTCCATTCAGATGTCCGCATGATTTTTACGGATGCACTGATAGATGGATCGGATCCGCAAAACGCATACGGACGTCTGAATGAAGCCTTACAGGGGCGTGATCAATGACTGTGGTTATCACCCCATATAGACTCCCTGATCACCCCCCTGTCATTGATTACACCCCTGTCATTGATTACCCCCCTGTAAAGCTCCATTCAGATGTCCGCATGATTTTTACGGATGCACTGATAGATGGATCGGATCCGCAAAACTCATCCGGACGTCTGAATGAAGCCTTACAGGGGCGTGATCAATGACTGTGGTTATCACCCCATATAGACTCCCTGATCACCCCCCTGTCATTGATCAACCCCCTGTAAAGCTCCATTCAGATGTCCGCATGATTTTTACGGATGCACTGATAGATGGATCGGATCCGCAAAACGCATACGGACGTCTGAATGAAGCCTTACAGGGGCGTGATCAATGACTGTGGTTATCACCCCATATAGACTCCCTGATCACCCCCCTGTCATTGATTACACCCCTGTCATTGATTACCCCCCTGTAAAGCTCCATTCAGATGTCCGCATGATTTTTACGGATGCACTGATAGATGGATCGGATCCGCAAAACGCATCCGGACGTCTGAATGAAGCCTTACAGGGGCATGATCAATGACTGTGGTTATCACCCCATATAGACTCCCTGATCACCCCCCTGTCATTGATTACACCCCTGTCATTGATTACCCCCCTGTAAAGCTCCATTCAGATGTCCGCATGATTTTTACGGATGCACTGATAGATGGATCGGATCCGCAAAACGCATCCGGACGTCTGAATGAAGCCTTACAGGGGCATGATCAATGACTGTGGTTATCACCCCATATAGACTCCCTGATCACCCCCCTGTCATTGATTACACCCCTGTCATTGATTACCCCCCTGTAAAGCTCCATTCAGATGTCCGCATGATTTTTACGGATGCACTGATAGATGGATCGGATCCGCAAAACGCATCCGGACGTCTGAATGAAGCCTTACAGGGGCATGATCAATGACTGTGGTTATCACCCCATATAGACTCCCTGATCACCCCCCTGTCATTGATTACACCCCTGTCATTGATTACCCCCCTGTAAAGCTCCATTCAGATGTCCGCATGATTTTTACGGATGCACTGATAGATGGATCGGATCCGCAAAACGCATACGGACGTCTGAATGAAGCCTTACACGGGCGTGATCAATGACTGTGGTTATCACCCCATATAAACTCCCTGATCACCCCCCTGTCATTGATCACCCCCCCTGTCATTGATCACCCCCCCTGTCATTGATCACCCCCCCTGTCATTGATCACCCCCCCCTGTCATTGATCACCCCCCTGTCATTGATCACCCCTCTGTAAGGCTCCATTCAGACATTTTTTTGGCCCAAGTTAGCGGAATTTTTTTTTTTTTTTTCTTACAAAGTCTCATATTCCACTAACTTGTGTCAAAAAATAAAATCTCACATGAACTCACCATACCCCTCACGGAATCCAAATGCGTAAAATTTTTTAGACATTTATATTCCAGACTTCTTCTCACGCTTTAGGGCCCCTAGAATGCCAGGGCAGTATAAATACCCCACATGTGACCCCATTTCGGAAAGAAGACACCCCCAGGTATTCCGTGAGGGGCATATTGAGTCCATGAAAGATTGAAATTTTTGTCCCAAGTTAGCAGAACGGGAGACTTTGTGAGAAAAAAAATAAAAAATATCAATTTCCGCTAACTTGTGCCCAAAAAAAAAAATTTCTATGAACTCGCCATGCCCCTCATTGAATACCTTGGGGTGTCTTCTTTCCAAAATGGGGTCACATGTGGGGTATTTATACTGCCCTGGCATTCTAGGGGCCCCAAAGCGTGAGAAGAAGTCTGGTATCCAAATGTCTAAAAATGCCCTCCTAAAATGAATTTGGGCCCCTTTGCGCATCTAGGCTGCAAAAAAGTGTCACACATGTGGTATCGCCGTACTCAGGAGAAGTTGGGGAATGTGTTTTGGGGTGTCATTTTACATATACCCATGCTGGGTGAGATAAATATCTTGGTCAAATGCCAACTTTGTATAAAGAAATGGGAAAAGTTGTCTTTTGCCAAGATATTTCTCTCACCCAGCATGGGTATATGTAAAATGACACCCCAAAACACATTCCCCAACGTCTCCTGAATACGGCGATACCACATGTGTGACACTTTTTTGCAGCCTAGGTGGGCAAAGGGGCCCACATTCCAAAGAGCACCTTTAGGATTTCACAGGTCATTTACCTACTTACCACACATTAGGGCCCCTGGAAAATGCCAGGGCAGTATAACTACCCCACAAGTGACCCCATTTTGGAAAGAAGACACCCCAAGGTATTCCGTGAGGGGCATGGCGAGTTCCTAGAATTTTTTTTTTTTTGTCACAAGTTAGTGGAAAATGATGATTTTTTTTTTTTTTTTTTTTTCATACAAAGTCTCATATTCCACTAACTTGTGACAAAAAATAAAAACTTCCATGAACTCACTATGCCCATCAGCGAATACCTTGGGGTCTCTTCTTTCCAAAATGGGGTCACTTATGGGGTAGTTATACTGCCCTGGCATTCTAGGGGCCCAAATGTGTGGTAAGGAGTTTGAAATCAAATTCTGTAAAAAATGACGAGTGAAATCCGAAAGGTGCTCTTTGGAATATGGGCCCCTTTGCCCACCTAGGCTGCAAAAAAGTGTCACACATCTGGTATCTCCGTATTCAGTAGAAGTTGGGGAATGTGTTTTGGGGTGTCATTTTACATATACCCATGCTGGGTGAGAGAAATATCTTGGCAAAAGACAACTTTTCCCATTTTTTTATACAAAGTTGGCATTTGACCAAGATATTTATCTCACCCAGCATGGGTATATGTAAAATGACACCTCAAAACACATTCCCCAACTTCTCCTGAGTACGGAGATACCAGATGTGTGACACTTTTTTGCAGCCTAGGTGGGCAAAGGGGCCCATATTCCAAAGAGCAACTTTCGGATTTCACTCGTCATTTTTTACAGAATTTGATTTCAAACTCCTTACCACACATTTGGGCCCCTAGAATGCCAGGGCAGTATAACTACCCCACAAGTGACCCCATTTTGGAAAGAAGAGACCCCAAGGTATTCGCTGATGGGCATAGTGAGTTCATGGAAGTTTTTATTTTTTGTCACAAGTTAGTGGAATATGAGACTTTGTATGAAAAAAAATAAATAAAAAATCATCATTTTCCACTAACTTGTGACAAAAAATAAAAAATTCTAGGAACTCGCCATGCCCCTCACGGAATACCTTGGGGTGTCTTCTTTCCAAAATGGGGTCACTTGTGGGGTAGTTATACTGCCCTGGCATTCTAGGGGCCCAAATGTGTGGTAAGGAGTTTGAAATCAAATTCTGTAAAAAATGACCTGTGAAATCCGAAAGGTGCTCTTTGGAATATGGGCCCCTTTGCCCACCTAGGCTGCAAAAAAGTGTCACACATCTGGTATCTCCGTACTCAGGAGAAGGTGGGGAATGTGTTTTGGGGTGTCTTTTTACATATACCCATGCTGGGTGAGATAAATATCTTGGTCAAATGCCAACTTTGTATAAAAAAATGGGAAAAGTTGTCTTTTGCCAAGATATTTCTCTCACCCAGCATGGGTATATGTAAAATGACACCCCAAAACACATTCCCCACCTTCTCCTGAGTACGGAGATACCACATGTGTGACACTTTTTTGCAGCCTAGGTGGGCAAAGGGGCCCATATTCCAAAGAGCACCTTTCGGATTTCACAGGTCATTTTTTTACAGAATTTGATTTCAAACTCCTTACCACACATTTGGGCCCCTAGAATGCCAGGGCAGTATAACTACCCCACAAGTGACCCCATTTTGGAAAGAAGAGACCCCAAGGTATTCGCTGATGGGCATAGTGAGTTCATAGAACTTTTTATTTTTTGTCACAAGTTAGTGGAATATGAGACTTTGTAAGAAAAAAAAAAAAATCATCATTTTCCGCTAACTTGTGACAAAAAATAAAAAGTTCGATGAACTCACTATGCCCATCAGCGAATACCTTAGGGTGTGTACTTTCCGAAATGGGGTCATTTGTGGGGTGTTTGTACTGTCTGGGCATTGTAGAACCTCAGGAAACATGACAGGTGCTCAGAAAGTCAGAGCTGCTTCAAAAAGCGGAAATTCACATTTTTGTACCATAGTTTGTAAACGCTATAACTTTTACCCAAACCATTTTTTTTTTTACCCAAACATTTTTTTTTTATCAAAGACATGTTGAACAATAAATTTAGAGCAAAATTTATATATGGATGTCGTTTTTTTTGCAAAATTTTACAACTGAAAGTGAAAAATGTCATTTTTTTGCAAAAAAATCGTTAAATTTCGATTAATAACAAAAAAAGTAAAAATGTCAGCAGCAATGAAATACCACCAAATGAAAGCTCTATTAGTGAGAAGAAAAGGAGGTAAAATTAATTTGGGTGGTAAGTTGCATGACCGAGCAATAAACGGTGAAAGTAGTGTAGGTCAGAAGTGTAAAAAGTGGCCTGGTCTTTCAGGGTGTTTAAGCACTGGGGGCTGAGGTGGTTAAAGCAGTGTGCTGCTTGGTGAATAAAAATAGCACAATACAGGGACCAAACATAGAAAGGTATAGATGCAAACAGGGAGCATATCAGGGTTCATTTATGTAGTATGTGGATCTACAACAACAAATTACCGAGGGGCGTTCATTAAAGATTTCCCCTGACCCACTTCCTGTGGACTGAGAGCAATGAAACTTGGCACAGTTATTATTCTCCTGCCACCTAGGGACACACACTTCTCCCATCTCGTTATGCAACTGTAAACACTGTGCTTGTAGAAGTCGCCAGGTTGCTTTAAAAGCCACGTTGTGGTGACTTCAGAAATCAGAGTCTCATCATCTGGAAAATGCTTGCCCTTAAAAAATAACTTCATTGTTGGAAAGAGGTGGAAGTCCGATGGTGTGAGGTTGGGTGAATAAGGGGGATGCGGTAGAATTCCAAAGCCACAGGAGCATGCTTCCATTTGGGCAACATGTGAGTTGTGAACTGGTGCATTGTCTTGCAGAAGGTGGACACCTTTGCTGAGCATGCCACGTCTCTTGGTTTTGATGGCCTCCCGCAATTTCCGCAGCAGTGAAGCACAGTATGCCCCAGTGATCATGGTACCCTTTGCTAGGAAATCCATCAATACTACTCCATGCTGGTCCCAAAAGACTGTGAGCATGACCTTGCCTGCCGAGGGTTGGGCATGTGCCTTCTTTGGAGGCGGTGAGTCATGATGCTTCCATTGCATCGACTGGACTTTAGTTTCTGGATCATAGTGATGGACCCAGCTTTCATCCTGAGTTATCAGTCAGTTGAAAAAGTCCTCCTAGTTTCCATGGCACATCGTCAAAAGAACCTGAGAGCATTCGACTTGTTCCTGCTTCTGGAAAGGTGTGAGCAGCCGGGGAACCCATCAAGCGGATACTTTATGCATGTGAAGATGGTCTTGGATGATTTTTTCCACGGACCCAACACTAATCTTGTCATTTTGGGCTAGGTGGCGAATGGTTATGCTGCGATTTTCCAAAAGAGCGACCTCCACTTGCTGGATGGTGTGTTCATCGAGAGTGGGGTCGCCCTGGAATTGGAGCTGGTTCCACCGAAGTCTGACCACATTTGAATTGACAATGCCAGTTCTTGACTACATTATATGATGGGAAATCATTACCATAAACCTCTTTCATCTAATCGAACGTCTCCTTTGGTTATCAAACCTCACACCTCTTCAGCACCTGTAAAATCAAGACCGTTATCAGTAAAGAGTTGCAAATTAGCATGTAACCTATAGAGACTTATATCATTACACATGTGTAGTTCCAGCATCCTGTGATAAATAGAAGTGGGTCAGGGAAAATCTTTAATGAATGCCCCTCGTACCACGTGAAGTGACCATCAGATACTTGTAATGATTTTTCAAGCCACCAATCATCTGACATTAATTGTCCTTTCTGAGGCACTTTTTTTTAAAGATGAACCTTTCATAATATTTTAAATAGAAACCTAAAAAAATATATATATCAAAACTGTAATACATAGGTGACAAAATACAGTTGCATAACTCTCCCTATAATCCATATGTAAATGCTGGCATGCTTGCAGTCAGTCACATTTTTATCTCAATATGCTGCTTTCTATAGATGTTTTTGCATGAACATTTTTTTGGGGTGATTTCCTTTTTGTAAACAAGCATATTTTCAGGAATTCTAAGAGTTAAATTTTACTTGTCACCGTGTCTTACCTCCGAGAGCTTATATTTATTTATTAAAGTCAAGCACAATTCACTGCGATCTTTCGTATTTAATTTAACTTGGCAAAATTGCATTCTAATTTTCAGCTCCACCTCTGCTAGGTCATCTTCAGGTCAACAGATTAGACACATCAGCAGAAGAAAGAAGACAGCGTGCTCCAACTGCAGGGCAGAATAACCTGGCGATCAATCAGTATGATGGCAGCAGTCGAACAATGACAGTCATCTGTCAGAAAACAGGAGGTGGCGTCTCATTAACACACCACTCACCTGCCCTGAGCTACAACTGTCTTATAATAATACCAATCAGTCACATTCCAAGGTGTTACTTCTCTCTGCTATAGGATGCAATAGAGGAACCTGGTGTTTTCTACTCCCTACTTCTCTCATCTTCAGCCTTTCATTTCTGGTGCACTTCATTCTTCCTTTCTTCAGATTCATAATAGTTGACAATGTTTAGGTTGCCCTGGTAGAACTCATAGGCTATAACAAAAGAGGGAGCAGAGACAACACTGCAGACAAACATTTCAGGCACGCCATTCTGAGGTAATGGACCATGGCAGCAAAATATACCTGTGCAACATTTGATAAAGATGAGCTGACATGCCAGTCCAAATAGGTTCTTTTGTGTGTCTCATATGTCTATCCATCACTGCTTTCAGCTTAAAACAAGAAGGTAGCAATAACAGCAGCAGCTGGCAGGAACCATAAGGGGAAGTACAGCTCACACAATTAAACTCCGTTTACCCCTGGCCTTTATTTCACTCCTTCCCCCCAACTAATTTATTATGTTTTCTTTCTCTGCATGCAGAAAACATGAAGCTGATTTTTCTTACATTCTTTTGCTATCTAAATCCTTTTAGGGAGAGGCACTCTGGGACAATAAACTAAAAATCCCCTGATATTATGCATTGATTTGCAGTTGGAAAAAAAAACCCGTTGTTGTGGGTTTTTTGTCTCTCATGCTAGATTGATTAATGTAAGTCAGTTCAATGCCTGCACTTTCATAATATTACGTGAGCCAGAACTGTGATTTACTGCTGAAGAGTGGTCCAATGCTTAAAACTGCACACAAAACAAAAAGGCATTATCTAGTCTTATAGTTCTTTCCATAAGACTCGGGGAAAAAAAAAAGTTCTGCCCAAAAATATTTCACAACTAACAGTTAATTGTAAAAAGGGATATTCAAATGGATTTTTCTTATATTATGCAATGTTTTTAAGGACTCACATTGCATTAGGTATATGTGCTGTGAGGGATCTCAGTGCATACACCATGCATAAACAGAAATCACAGAAAAAAATAAAAAAAATAATCCTGCACAATATGATAACTGAACATGCGGATGTGCATGGCTACATTTATAAAAGAAAAATAACAGAAAATATTGCACACAATAGTGCCAACATTATATATGGACTAAGCCCTCACTCTGATATGATAAAATCTTAGACTCTCAGCCAATATATTTTGATCAAAACACATCTGTGCCTACCTACCCGTGCCAAGGTGGTCTCAGTCAGGCAGGTCCTACTCTAAACCTACCTATGATGTTGGGCATCAATATTTAGGAGAGCAGACCCTGCACATATACTGTTCTGCTCCTAGTCACCTCTGTGTGCACCAAGCAACCAATGAGAGGAAGAGCCTGCACAGCTATATGTACCACCAAATCAGGATCGCCTGTTGGATAGGCAGGGCAAAACCTACCTATGCTGCTGGGCATCTACATTCAGGAGAGCACACCCTACAAATATAGTGTGCTGCTACTAGTTACCTCTGTGTGCATCAAGCAACCACAGGAGCACACACAGCTATATGTACCACCTAATCAAGGTTGCAAGGGTCGTTGCAAGGATTTTTGCCGCCCCCTCATGTCACTCACTCACTGACAGACACACACACACTGACAGACAGACACGCACTCAGACACTCACTGAATGACGTACACAGAAACTCACTGACAGACATACTCACTGGCAGACAGACACACATACACTCACTGAAAGACAGACACACACTCACTCACTGACAGACACTCACAGACAGACATACACCTACCCACTGAAACACACACACACAGAAACTCACTGACAGACACTCACTGGCAGACAAACACACACATATACTCACTGACAAACACACAGACACTTACTGACCGACAGACATCCACACTCACTGACATACACTCACTCACTGACATACACACACAGACACTTAATTACAGACACACAGGCAGACACTCACTCAGTCAAACACTTAAACACTCACCTCCCTGGGGTCCAGTGTGGTGCAGCTCCTCAGTCCTCCAGCGCGCCGTTTAGTGTGCTGGGGCCGGAATGACGTCATATTCCGGCATCACAGAGGGCGCACGAGGGAGGAGTGGGGAGCTGCTAGAACAGCCTCCCTTGCTGCCCGCCTCCTCTCCTCCGGTAATTTAATGGCAGAGCAGGCACCTGCCATCAGGGTAAGCAGATCCCTGCTCTGCCATATTTAAGAAGGACCTCCACCTCCTGGCCCCCCTGTAACGGCACTGGGGCGGCTCAAGAGCCGCTCACCCAGGGCTGTAGCCCCAGTCAGGGGGAGCCCACCAGGGCGCCCCCAGCAGGCCTGCACCCTAGGCAAACGCCTAGTTCGCCTAATGGTTGCACCGGCCCTGGCGTGGGGCAAAAGTGCGCAAAAATGCTGCTCCCCAGATAATTCACACTTGAAGGTGCCACTCCTGGAAGTAGCATTTTTGTGCAGGTCATGATTCAGATTTTGTGCAGGATGCTTTTTATCTTTTTCTGTGATTTCTATTTAGTCTGTAGTATACAATTGAAGAAGTCTCAGATTTTATCGTATCAGAATGAGGGCTTAGTCCATATATAATGTTTGCATCTATTGTGTTAGTGCATTATTTTCTGTGATTTTTCATACACCACGCACAACCACAATTCACTGGTCATAGGTCACAAATGTGTCCTTTTATCCTCTGTCAGACTGTATATATGCATGTATATTCCTTTTTCTATTGTATAGGAAAGCTAAGTGGCCTGAACTTTCCTGTGCAGTTGGCCACCACTGAAAAGAATCATTACATGGGTTATACATATACTTTACATTGTGGCTAATTCGCGAATATTACGAATATAGTGCTATATATTCGCTATATCTAATATTCGTCATTTTTTAACATCTGAAAACATGATTCCTCCCTGATTTTTTCTTGTGGGTCAATGAGTCATATTAGACATAGCCAAAGCCAACCAATAGGAAAGTTGCCTTATACAGTTAAAAGAAAAAATCGCAATACGCGAATAATTAAATCGCATATTATTCGCGATAAATAGAATAATGACGAATATTCGATTTCGACTAATATAAGATGAATATTCAATAGAATATTCGCGAAATCGAATATGGCACCTCCCGCTCATCACTAATTATAACAATGTATTCTCTTCAGAGTAGTTAAAGTGTAACTGTCATTTTGGGTAATTTTAAATATGGTATAGGGACAGGGATGTAAAACATTCTTGTAGTAACTTTATTAGGGAAAGATGTTTTTTGTACTAGAAAACATAGTGTAAGTGTCTTCTTAAAAAAAGATCCAAATGACTGTTGCTAAGGAAAGTCTGTGTTTAGTCTTCAATCCTATTGAGCGATGAAGACGCCTAACAAGTCAGGTAGGCAGGGTGATGCGCAATGATAGGCCACATGTCCATAGTCAGGGACTGAGGTAGTGACAAGAGGCAACTGGAAGTCTCTGTATGTTACACACAGGCGTTTTCAGCATTCGCTAGAATGCTGAAGACTGAAGAAAGATTCTACTTAGCAACGCTAGTTAGAGCTTTGCTAAAACAACTCTTTACACCCTGTTTTCTAGTACAAAGAAACATCTTTCCCTAATAAAATGTATTACAAAAATGTTTAACATCCCTGTCCCTACACTACACTCACCTAAAGAATTATTAGGAACACCATACTAATACCGTGTTGGACCCCCTTTTGCCTTCAGAACTGCCTTAATTCTACGTGGCATTGATTCAACAAGGTGCTGATAGCATTCTTTAGAAATGTTAGCCCATATTGATAGGTTAGCATCTTGCAGTTGATGGAGATTTGAGGGATGCACATCCAGGGCATGAAGCTCCCGTTCCACCACATCCCAAAGATGCTCTATTGGGTTGAGATCTGGTGACTGTGGGGGCCATTTTAGTACAGTGAACTCATTGTCATGTTCAAGAAACCAATTTGAAATGATTCGAGCTTTGTGACATGGTGCATTATCCTGCTGGAAGTAGCCATCAGAGGATGGGTACATGGTGGTCATGGTGGTCATGAAGGATGGACATGGTCAGAAACAATGCTCAGGTAGCCCGTGGCATTTTAACGATGCCCAATTGGCACTAAGGGGCCTAAAGTGTGCCCAGAAAATATCCCCCACCCCATTACACCACCACCACCAGCCTGCACAGTGGTAACAAGGCATGATGGATACATGTTCTCATTCTGTTTATGCCAAATTCGGACTCTACCGTTTGAATGTCTCAACAGAAATCCGTAGTGCTTCCGTAGGGTTCCGTTCCATGCTTCCGTTCCGTACCATTCCACATCTCCGAATTTGCCGACCCATTCAAGTGAATGGGTCCGCATCCGTGATGTTGAATGCACACGGAACGGCACCCGTGTATTGCGGATCCGCAAATGCGGTCCGCAATACGGCAACGGGAAGCATACGTTCGTGTGCAGGGGGCCTTAATGAGATTTTTCTTTTGCATTTTCTTTATTTATATTACATTTTTCCTGTAGCTAGAATTCTTAATATCTCTAGTTTTTTAGTTTCCCTACACAGTTGTACATCTATTGAGCATGACCAAGATATACATTAATAGTGACAACAAAAATATGCTTATTTGCGCACTTATACCTGGAAGAAAAATAGCGACAACAGCTCCACTTGGACTTCCTGTGACGAAACTACACACTGTAATTGATGTACTGAAATAAACCGAATTATGCACTGAAATAGTAGACTAATTGCAGCATGTTTTTGGGAAAATGCAAAAGACACAATTGGATGTCCACTGGCTGCAACCAAACTGTTTACTGCTATTGATGCTCTAAAATATGCCTATTTATTAACAGGTCTTTAGAAAAAAACTACAGGCCTAATTTGATGTCCCCTGGCTGCAACCAAACTGTACAATGGTATTGGCATACTAAAATACACTTATTTGTGAAATCATATACAGAATTAAGATTGGAACTGAATTTTTGGGGAAAAAAATACAAGCCTAATGGAAAGTCCCCTGGCTGCAAACAAACTACACACTTGTATTGACGCACTAAAATATAGGTATCGGCACACTTATGAATGGGAGACAAATTGCAATAGGTTTTTAGAAATAAAAAGGTGCAATGGCACAGCATATGCAGCAAAATATTTGCTGCTGGTGATGTTGGGAAATATACCTACTGCACACTTATAAACTGGAGAAGATTTGCAAAAGGTTCTTGGTCAAAAAAGGCTGGCTCCTGCACATAAAAACAAATAGTATACTGTCTCTTTAAGGATCTCTGTGCAGCACCCTGTATACATGTGATTTGTGAACAGCTCCAGCAGTTCTCACTGTAAGATATATTACATAGAAACATAGAAACATAGAAACATAGAATGTGTCGGCAGATAACCATTTGGCCCATCTAGTTTGGCCCATCTATGAATAGCCCTTGGCCCTATCTTATATGAAGGATGGCATTATGCCTATCCCATGCACGCTTAAACTCCTTCACTGTATTTGCAGCTACTACTTCTGCAGGAAGGCTATTCCATGCATCCACTACTCTCTCAGTAAAGTAATACTTCCTGATATTACTTTTAAACCTTTGCCCCTCTAATTTAAAACTATGTCCTCTTGTAGCAGTTTTTCTTCTTTTAAATATTCTCTCATCTTTTACCTTGTTGATTCCCTTTATGCATTTAAACGTTTCTATCATATCCCCTCTGTCTCGTCTTTCTTCCAAGCTATACATGTCCTTTAATCTTTCCTGGTAAGTTTTATCCTGCAATCCATGTACTAGTTTAGTAGCTCTTCTCTGAACTCTCTCCAAAGTATCAATATCCTTCTGGAGATATGGTCTTCAGTACTGCGCACTATGGCATGAGCACCTCCCTCTTTCTACTGGTAATGCCTCTCCCAATACACCCAAGCATTCTGCTAGCATTTCCTGCTGCTCTATGACATTGTCTACCTACCTTTAAGTCTTCTGAAATAATGACCCCTAAATCCCTTTCCTCAGATACTGAGGTTAGGACTGTATCACTGATTTTATATTCTGCTCTTGGGTTTTTATGCCCCAGGTGCATTATCTTGCACTTATCAACATTAATTTTAGTTGCCAGATTTTTGACCATTCCTCTAGTGCTCCTAAATCCTTTTCCATTTGGTGTGTCCCTCCAGGAACATCAACCCTGTTACAAATCTTTGTGTCATCAGCAAAAAGACACACCTTACCATCGAGGCCTTCTGCAATTTCACTGATAAATATATTAAACAATATGGGTCCCAGAACAGATCCCTGAGGTATCCCACTGGTAAGAAGACCATGGTCTGAATATACTCCATTGACTACAACCCTCTGTTGTCTGTCCCTCAGCCACTGCCTAATCCGTTCAACAATATGGGAGTCTACGCACAAAGACTGCAATTTATTGATAAGCCTTCTATGTGGGACAGTATCAAAAGCCTTACTAAAGTCTAGATAAGCAATGTCTACTGCACCTCCGCCATCTATTATTTTAGTCAACCAATCAAAAAAAGATTAGTTTGACATGATCTCCCATGCTGTTTTTCATCTTTCAATCCATGGGATCTTAGATGTTCCACGATCCTCTCCTTAAGTATGGTTTCCATTAATTTCCCCACTATTGATTTTAGGCTTACTGGCCTATAGTTGCCCAATTCCTCCCTACTACCTTTCTTGTGAATGGGCACAACATTTGCTAATTTCCAATCTTCTGGTACGATTCCTGTTACCAGTGATTGGTTAAATTAATCTGTCAATGGTTTTGCTAGTTCACCGCTAAGCTCTTTTAATAGCTTTGGGTGTATCCCATCAGGCCCCTGTGACCTATTTGTATTAATTTTAGACAGCTGACTTAGAACCTCTTCCTCTGTAAAGACACATGCATCAAAAGATTCATTAGTCTTCCTTCCTAACTGAGGTCCTTTTCCTTTATTTTCCTTTGTAAAAACTGAACAGAAGTATTCATTGAGGCATTCAGCTAGTTCTTTATCTTTTTCCATATACCTTCCTTCTTTTGTTTTTAATTTGGTAATTCCTTGTTTTAGTTTCCTTTTTTCATTTATGTATCTGAAGAATGTCTTATCACCTTTTTTCACTGACTGAGCTAATTTCTCTTCTGCCTGTGCTTTAGAAGCTCTTATAACTTGTTTGACCTCTCTCTGCCTAATCTCATAAATTTGCCTGTCATCCTCGTATTTTTTTTTTATATTTACTAAATGCTATCTTTTTGTTTTTAATGATTTTGGCCACTTCAGTGGTCTCTTCCTTTTTTTGCTTTTACTGACAAGCCTAATGCAATTATCTGTTGCCTTCAATAGTGCCACTTTTAAGTAGTCCCATTTCTCCTGGAGTCCATTGAAACTGTTCCAATCTGTTAGGGACTCGTATACCACTAATCTAGTTTTAGAAAATACAGTTTTTCTAAAATCTAAAACTTTTGTTTTTGTATGGTGTGACTCAGTCACTGTACTGTAAACCACACTGACTGGTGATCACTAGATCCCAAGCTTTCCCCTACAGTAATATCAGATACCAAATTCCCATTTGTGTATACTAAATCTAAAATTGCCTCCTTCCGGGTTGGCTCCTCAACTACTTGCTGTAGAGATAATCCCAGTAGAGAATTTAGAATATCTGTACTGCTGGCAGAACTAGCTATTTTGGTTTTCCAGTTTACATCAGGAAGATTAAAGTCTCCCATAATAACTTCCCCTTTCAATGTCATTTTAGCTATTTCCTCAACTAGTAGATCATCTAATTCTTTGACTTGGCTAGGTGGTCTATATATCACACCTACACGAGTTACCTTATGATTATCAAGCGGCAAGGTAACCCAAACTGACTCTAAATTGGTCTCGCTAACTTGTATTAAATTAGATTTTATGCTATCTTTCACATACAGGGCCACCCTCCCCCTTTATTGCCTTTTCTGTCTTTCCTATATAGAGAGAACCCTGGTATTGTTATATCCCAGTCATTACTCCCATTGAACCATGTCTCAGTAACAGCCACTAAATCTATTTTGTACACTAACTGCCCCTATGCTGTCCCTAATTCAGAATCCCTACACTGTCCCAGCAAGACTCTAAAATGTCTTCTTGAGTGTCTATTGGATAGGAAAGACACATCTTGTCACATTAGTGGCTAAGCTCACAATGGCACCTGTGCTTCAAAGCTATCAGAGAGCCAAACAAAGCATCCAATATCCTCCCTATTGATTGGCTGTCACACTGACTTCAAAGCACTGTGGGCACACCCGCCAGCTGGAGCCCCGTCCCGAGTCATGTGATCCTCTGTCTTCATCTTTCCTGCTCTGTTTTCCTTGCTCGTGTACTGAATTTTGAAAGTAAAATGCCGAGTGCTCCTTTGCGCTATTTGTCGGAAGTAAATCACCAAAATTTCAGATTTGTCTGGAAGAAGATTTTTTATGAAATTCATAATGAATCCAATTAGTTTAGAATCGATTCACTCGTCTGTATACAACACACCGATATTCAAGAAAGATGGTGTACTAGTAGCTTTTGGTGTGGTAAACAAGCAGATGTAGCAAGTAATAAAATAGAACTAAACCAAATTTTTTCAACAGCATTCAGGACCAAGCCTACATTGTAAGTTTGTTTGAAACAGCTTCTGATTTAATTTGATCTTAAAGCTAGATCATACGGTATGTTAGACAAAAAACTTTTATAGCACCTGACCTTTTTGAGACAGCAAATGTACCTTTCCCCATTAGGGTTTTATAAGGTGGAGTTTCATCTTTTTGCCACCAGCAGGGAAAACGACTGGCCAAACATGGCTTCCTCTGGCAATAACAGCTAATCCCAGAGGGAACTGCATCATTCATCCCAATCAAGCTTCTAGGCAAAAAAAGTACTGTCTTCCCAAGACAACCTCCTTAATAAATGGTTTGGGAAGATACCTACAAGTGACTATATAGAGTGAATAATGTAACTAGTGCCACAAACAAACTTTTTTATAACACAAAAAAACTGCCTAACAACTGTCTAGTACGTGTTCTTCAATATTTAGAGCATATATTTGTAAATTATGTACATAAAACATATTGCACTGATATCTGGTTTTGGTATGTCTGAAAGTACAGAACAAGGTCAAAAGAAAACTATTTCTTTCTCAATCTTTAAAACACGTACAAGAGTTGGGGCTGATTTATGAATGTATTTCCACAATTTACTTGGAAATGTGTAATGTCTGTGCAACTTGGCAGAAAAAAAGTTGAGGGTAATTTGAAGGAATGTTTCTATTCCACTTTATTGTAAAATTATCCCATGTTACCTGCTTTAATCCCCTGAAAACAAATTAAATCCTCACTAAGCTGACTTTAAATCAATACTTTCATTTAAGAATGGTGTGACTTAATAAAAATAAAAAACTAACCGCTCCAGCCAATTTAAAAGGGAAATAAATCATTGCCCAATGAAAAAAGGCAGATTTGACTTGTATATCAGGGAGGACTTTGTTGAAATAAAGAACCTGGCATCTAAATTTACTTCAGTTATGTTGCAGATCTCTAGGATATCATTAACAAAATCTCTATGGAGTGAATACGTTAAAATAAGTTACAGGAAAATGTGCACTGTAGAAAGAAATAGATTGGGAATAAAATGGCCACATTTCTCCACTCATTTACATATTGTTTTATCAGGTCCGATCATATTGCTAAGCAATTTTATTATCTAAAGACCAGTACTGAAGACTAGAGATAATATTGTAGGTGAAAACGTGATTAGAAGATGGCATCAATGTCTACTTTTTACTTCAGTTATTACACTATGACTGGGAATAAAGGGCACATTTTAGATGAATAAATATTCTTTTATTATAGGGTTTTTCCAGTTCTTTTCCAGTTCTTCTTAACATTTTTTCATACAGTACATATCACTGTCCTGCAATCGCTCATTTCCTAATATAATGTTATTACTTGTATAGCACCTATCTTCAAATTGTGCCAATGCCAATCATAAAATAATAAGTTATGGTTCTAGCCATGCCTGTAAGGGCTGAAGAGGATGTTCACCTAAAACATTGAACTGGCCATATATTAAAGGGGTTTTATTGGTCTGAATGGTGACTCCACTCAGTATGGCTTATTTTGTAACCATAAAAAAGGCGTAAAAAAATAAAATAAAAAATGTATATACACTGCTCAAAAAAATAAAGGGAACACTTAAACAACACAATGTAACTCCAAGTCAATCACACTTCTGTGAAATCAAACTGTCCACTTAGGAAGCAACACTGAGTGACAATCAATTTCACATGCTGTTGTGCAAATGGGATAGACAACAGGTGGAAATTATAGGCAATTAGCAAGACACCCCCAATAAAGGAGTGGTTCTGCAGGTGGTAACCACAGACCACTTCTCAGTTCCTATGCTTCCTGGCTGATGTTTTGGTCACTTTTGAATGCTGGCTGTGCTTTCACTCTAGTGGTAGCATGAGACGGAGTCTACAACCCACACAAATGGCTCAGGTAGTGCAGCTTATCCAGGATGGCATATCAATGCGAGCTGTGGCAAGAAGGTTTGCTGTGTCTGTCAGCGTAGTGTCCAGAGCATGGAGGCGCTACCAGGAGACAGGCCAGTACATCAGGAGACGTGGAGGAGGCCGTAGGAGGGCAACAACCCAGCAGCAGGTCCGCTACCTCCGCCTTTGTGCAAGGAGGAACAGGAGGAGCACTGCCAGAGCCCTGCAAAATGACCTCCAGCAGGCCACAAATGTGCATGTGTCTGCTCAAATGGTCAGAAACAGACTCCATGAGGGTGATATGAGGGCCCGACGTCCACAGGTGGGGGTTGTGCTTACAGCCCAACACCGTGCAGGACGTTTGGCATTTGCCAGAGAACCCCAAGATTGGCAAATTCACCACTGGCGCCCTGTGCTCTTCACAGATGAAAGCAGGTTCACACTGAGCACATGTGACAGACGTGACAGAGTCTGGAGACGCCGTGGAGAACGCTCTGCTGCCTGCAACGCCAGCATGACCGTTTTGGCATTGGGTCAGTAATGGTGTGGGGTGGCATTTCTTTGGAGGGCCGCACAGCCCTCCATGTGCTCGCCAGAGGTAGCCTGATTGCCATTAGGTACCGAGATGAGATCCTCAGACCCCTTGTGAGACCATATGCTGGTGCGGTTGGCCCTGGGTTCCTCCTAATGCAAGACAATGCTAGACCTCATGTGGCTGGAGTGTGTCAGCAGTTCCTGCAAGACAAAGGCATTGATGCTATGGACTGGCCCGCCCGTTCCCCAGACCTGAATCCAATTGAGCACATCTGGAACATCATGTCTCACTCTATCCACCAACGTCACGTTGCACCACAGACTGTCCAGGAGTTGGCAGATGCTTTAGTCCAGGTCTGGGAGGAGATCCCTCAGGAGACTGTCCGCCACCTCATCAGGAGCATGCACAGGAGTTGTAGGGAGGTCATACAGGAACGTGGAGGCCACACACACTACTGAGCCTCATTTTGACTTGTTTTAAGGACATTACATCAAAGTTGGATCAGCCTGTAGTGTGTTTTTCTACTTTAATTTTGAGTGTGACTCCAAATCCAGACCTCCATGGGTTGAAAAATTTGATTTCCATTTTTTTATTTTTGTGTGATTTTGTTGTCAGCACATTCAACTATGTAAAGAACAAAGTATTTCAGAAGAATATTTAATTAATTCAGATCTAGGATGTGTTATTTTTGTGTTCCCTTTATTTTTTTGTATATATATACTGTATATGCAATGAACAAAAATATAAACGCAACACTCGGTTTTACTCCCATTTTGCATGAGCTGAACTCAAAGATCTGAAACATTTTCTACATACACAAAAGACCCATTACTCTCAAATATTGGTAATTGTAGATATAGTGGCTCACTTATCTTATTTGTTAATGGTAGGGGTGCTTATTTTAGAAGTGGCTCACCCAGTCACTGGTATAATAAAATATGGTAAAATTCAATAAATAAACAAGCACTCACCATCCAAAACACATCTAAAACCAAAGACTTGAGGTAGGTAAATAAAAATTATTTAATTTGAATAAATGCTAAAATCGATTATTAACCATATACTATAATCGAATATGTTCACCATATACAAGGATGCTAAAATTGAAAAAATAAAATGAAATGATAAAATGTAAAAATGTCCAATCAACATCCACTTAAAACTTGATCTTGCTAAAATGCATAAAACGTCCAGAAATTTGAGCTAATAAATATGCGATGACATTCGTGGATATATATACGAGAGGTTCAAAGCCGATCCATATGGTATAGTAGTTCATAAATTGAAACCAGTGCGAATAGATAATGTCATTTTGTTCATCATTAAGAATATAAGTACTATATTATTTGATCTGTCCATCTATATGATCGCATATAAGAAAAAAGGGCAATCCTTTAAATTCTAAGTATCTTACTTTATTTGCAAGTATTCATGAATGACTCTACTCACTTTGTAGTTGCTTCAGCGTCTCCACCAGAGGCGTCCCTCGTGGTGTATAAAGACTCACCGCCTTCGTGTTGCTGTATATTCTGTATATACTGTATCGATTCTTTGTACAGCGGCCGTGTTGTTTCGATTTTGTGGTAAAACTGGTGTCTCACGTGATGCTCCTTCACGTGACTTGTGTGACGGAGCTTGTGGTTCTGTCATGTGATGTTTCAAGGGGGTGTTGAATGAAGCGTGAGTAGTAAGGATGTTGAATAAATCGTAAATGGAAATCTTTCTTGATCCTGTAATCCTTTATAAATATCACAAACACTGTGTGCGGGTAGTGGTGGGTAGTTGCGATCTCTAATTCTGTCAGACGCGTTTCGAGGTCTTCTAACCTCTTCCTCAGTGGCCATACTGAGAGTCTCATCTACCCTCCATTTATACCCTTTTCTTAATGGAACCCACCAAAACCCGATCTGGATCTCTTAAATGGACAGACCATCCCAATATAATTCAGCATCATTTTATCTCATTCTTTACTTTTGTTTGAGTCCACACATTAATTCTTATACAATCAATATAATTTCTAAGATTATCTATAAAAACAACAAAGACGCATCTGCGTTATTGATGCGGTTTTCATGCGTTTTTTCTTCTTTTTGTGCGTTTCTGTTGTTTTTCATCAGTTTACCACACTTTCATTATTGTGTACACTTTATGGTTAAAATACATGTAAAATAATCAATTTAAAAAAATGTTTGTAATCATACAAAAATTATAACCATACAGAGATAGTGTCCATATAAAAGTAAAAGTGACAATACAAAAGATAGTGTCCATATAAAAGTAAATATCTATGTAAAGATTTATTTGTAGAGATTTTGCTTCAATAGTTGTAAAAAGAGGAAGTTAGTGACTTCAATATGGATAAAAAATGTAAAAATAATAAAAATAAAATTAAAATTAAAACATATGGGTTTTGATTGATGATGGTTGCTAGGAGTGGGGTTGGAGGGGTCCCACCCCGAGGGAAGATCGTGGTGCTGGTAAAATAGCCTGACACGCGATGTTCCATTAGAGCGGGACCCTCCCATATATCTATAGAAATCCAGGTTGTAAAGTATCAAATTCATAGATGCGTCTTGATTCTTGTCTAGACATCTTAAGGATGTGATCCCCCCTCTCCAGTGTGTTTTAACTTGCTCTAAAGCTGCGAATTTGATTCCTGTGGGGTCTTTATTGTGTTTATGTTTAAAATGTAGAGACAAAGAATGTTATTCGTACCCTTTTTTTATATTCGCTATGTGTTCTGAAATTAGTTTTTTCATTGTTCTTTTTGTTCTACCAATATATTGTTTCTTGCACGGACATTCCACTATATAGATTACACTTGTTGAATTGCATGTTAAAAAGTCTTTAATATCCCATAAAAAAGTATTGTTTGATGATACCATTTTTGTAGTTTTTTAAGGGAATGTTGTTATTTTGCAATTACCACATTGACCACATCTGTAAAAACCTTTTAAATTATGCCATTTATGTAAGGTGGGGTCTTTATGCAAATCTGTCTAAATCTGTGTTAGTGAGCACTTCTTCTTTGCCGAGATAATCCATCCCACCTCACAGGTGTGGGATATCAAGGTGCTGATTAGACAGCATGAATATTGCACAGGTGTGCCTTGGGCTGCTCACAATAAAATGCCACTCTGAAATGTGCAGTTTAATCACACAGCACAATGCCACAGATGTCGCAAAGTTTGAGGGAGCATGCAATTGGCATGCTGACTGCAGGAATGTCTACCAGAACTATTGCCCATGCAATGAATGTTCATTTCTCTACCGTAAGCCGTCTTCAAAGGCGTTTCAGAGAATTTGGCAGTACATCCAACCGGCCTCATAACCGCAGACCATGTGTAACCACACAAGCCCAGGACCTACACATCCAGCATGTTCACCTCCATGATCGTCTGAGACCAGCCACCCGGACAGCTGCAGTAGTAACTAGCAATCGGTTTGCATAACCAAAGAATTTCTGCACAAACTGTCAGAAACCATCTTAGGGAAGTTCATCTGCATGCTCATCATCCTCATCGGGTTCTGGACCTGACTGCAGTTTCTTCGTCGTAAACGACTTGAGTGGGCAAATGCTCACATTCAATGGCGTCTGGCACGTTGGAGAGGCGTTCTGTTCACGGATGAGTTTTCACTGTTCAGGGCAGACAGCGTGTGTGGCGTTGTGAGGGTGAGCGGTTAGCTGACGTGAACGTTGTGAATCAAGTGGCTCATGGTAGCGGTGGGGTTATGGTATGGGCAGGCGTATGTTATGGACAACGAACACAGGTGCATTTTATTAATGGAATTTTGAATGCACAGAGAAACCGTGACGAGATCCTAAGGCCCATTGTTGTGCCATTCATCCACGACCATCACCTCATGTTGCGGCATGATAATGCATGGCCCCATATTTCAAGGATCTGTACACAATTCCTGGAAGCTGAAAACATCCCAGTTCTTGCATGGCCAGCATACTCACCAGGCATGTCATCCATTGAGCATGTTTTGGATGCTCTGGATCGGTGCATACAACAGCGTATTACAGTTCCTGACAATATTCTGCAACTTCGCACAAATATTTAAGTGGAGTGGACCAAAATTCCACAGGCCACAATCAACAACCTGATTAACTCTATGCGATCGAGATGTGTTGCACTGTGTGAGGCAAATGGTGGCCACACCAGATACTGACTGGTTTTCTGACCCCCCGCCCCCACCTGTGCAATATTTATGCTGTCTAATCAGCACCTTGATATGCCACACCTGTGAGGTTGGATGGATTATCTCGGCAAAGGAGAAGTGCTCACTAATACAGGTTTCGACAGATTTGTGAACAATATTTGAGAGTAATGGGTCTTTTGTGTTTGTAGAAAATGCTTCAGATCTTTGAGTTCAGCACATGCAAAATGGGAGCAAAACCGAAAGTGTTGTTTACATTTTTGTTCAGTGTATATATGTATATACTGTGTGTATATATACAGTACAGACCAAAATTTTGGACACACCTTCTCATTCAAAGAGTTTTCTTTATTTTCATGACTATGAAAATTGTAGATTCACACTGAAGGCATCAAAACTATGAATTAACACATGTCGAATTATATACATAACAAACAAGTGTGAAACAACAGAAAATATGTCATATTCTAGGTTCTTCAAAGTAGCCACCTTTTGCTTTGATTACTGCTTTGCACACTCTTGGCATTCTCTTGATGAGCTTCAAGAGGTAGTCCCCTGAAATGGTTTTCACTTCACAGGTGTGCCCTGTCAGGTTTAATAAGTGGGATTTCTTGCCTTATAAATGGGGTTGGGACCATCAGTTGCGTTGAGGAGAAGTCAGGTGGATGCACAGCTGATAGTCCTACTAAATAGATTGTTAGAATTTGTATTATGGCAAGAAAAAAGCAGCTAAGTAAAGAAAAACGAGTGGCCATCATTACTTTAAGAAATGAAGGTCAGTCAGTCAGCCGAAAAATTGAGAAAACTTTGAAAGTAAGGGCTATTTGACCATGAAGGAGAGTGATGGGGAGCTGCGCCAGATGACCTGGCCTCCACAGTCACCGGACCTGAACCCAATCGAGATGGTTTGGGGTGAGCTGGACCGCAGAGTGAAGGCAAAAGGGCCAACAAGTGCTAAGCATCTCTGGGAACTCCTTCAAGACTGTTGGAAGACCATTTCAGGGGACTACCTCTTGAAGCTCATCAAGAGAATGCCAAGAGTGTGCAAAGCAGTAATCAAAGCAAAAGGTGGCTACTTTGAAGAACCTAGAATATGACATATTTTCAGTTGTTTCACACTTGTTTGCTATGTATATAATTCCACATGTGTTAATTCATAGTTTTGATGCCTTCATAGTCATGAAAATAAAGAAAACTCATTTAATGGGAAGGTGTGTCCAAACTTTTGGTCTGTACTGTATATATATATATATATATATATATATATATACATACTGTGTATATATGCCTGGAAAAGTAAATCAGCCTTATACAACCTCTTCAACCTCTTTAGGATCACTATTCACCCAATATCTGTGGCTAATATGTCGGCTTCAGTTAAAGAAAATAAAAAAAATGTAATGTTTAATGCTCCCAAAAGTCTTGTTTGTATAACCTTATGGGGGGCACAAAGTGTAAAAAATACATTAAAAATAAAACAAAATTTTTAAAAAATCATAAATGCCACCATGTACCACACCGCAGCTTCTAGCAACGGCCATTGCAATCATAAACTATATATCCCCCTATATCAAAACCACCCTTATAGAAAGGATACATAATTTAAAAAAAAGTATTTTAGTTGCATTTTTTGCTATTACATTTTTTTCCAGGTATAACAAATGCTAAAATAAAAAATGACATAAAATGGACAGATCTCCACAGGGACGTTCCTGAGAGTATGCTCATAACTAGCGTTGAGCGAAGTGAAGCATTTTAAGCAGAATTTGGTCCAAAGTTTAGGAAAACTCCAAAAACAACAATTCCAAATTTGTTCGCGTTTCATGGTAACAAATCAGTTTTTCCTAAAATAGCGGCTACACATGTTACCGATGGTTTGCTTTAAAGTTTTTTCTTGGGTTAAGGACATTAACCTGTTTACACTCAGCCTGAAATGGCATACATTTTACAAGAATAGCGATCATGAGAATGTGAAAAGTTAGGTATCCCAATGGACTGTCTAGAAGGAACTAGACTATTGGAATCTCTCATTTTGGAAGGGAAAAGAGTGGAGGGATGTGGTACATTTACTAATTTACACCTTAAAATTAAGAGAATGCCACCCCAGTAGGAGTCCTCTGCTATAGATATTTTTTTCTAAGCTGGCCATACAAGAACTTGAGAAGATAAATAGGTCTAATCTGAGAAAAAAAATTATCTTAGTCCGGATTAATGTGATGCATTGGTCATACTGGAAAGGGATAACAACTAGTGTTGATTGAGCACCATAGTGCTCGGGGGCTCGGGCCAAAGACATCGGGATGCTCGGGTGCATCCTCGGGTGCATCCTCTTCCTCCTCCGTGTTTGAGTACACACAAAAGTGGGATGATTATGCTGATAATAGTGTTATCGCCGCTCACCATCTGTGTTGGTTCTTCAAAGTTTCTTAAAACCTCACAGAGGTCAGATATCCATGCCCACTCCTCGCTTGTGTTTAGCGGAAGCTGACTGGAAAGGCGACGACCATGTTGCAGCTGGTATTCCAATACTGCCCTCTGCTGCTCACAAAGCCTGGCCAACATGTGGAACGTGGAGTTCCAGCGCGTGCTCACGTCACACATCAGCCGGTGAGCTGGCAATTTCAAGCGTTGCTAGAGCATTGCCAGACCGGCTGAAGCTGTCGATGACTTGCCGAAATGTGCACACATGCGGCGCACCTTCACCAGTAGCTCAAGGAAATTGAGGTAGGTTTTGAGAAACCGCTAAACCACAAGGTTGAACACGTGGGCTAAGCATGGGATGTGTCTGCGCTTCCTGAGCTCCAAAGCCGCCACCAAGTTACGGCTATTATCAGACACAACCATGCCTGGTTGAAGGTTGAGTGACGAGAGACACAGTTCAATCTGGTCTCTTACCCCCTGCCACAGCTCTGTGGCGGTGTGCTGTTTGTCCCCTAAGCATATCAACTTCGTCATGGCCTGTTGCCGCTTACCCACTGCAGTGCTACACTGCTTCCAGCTACCGACTGATGACTGACTGGTGCTGCACACGGATAAATCAGAGGTAGAAGTGGAGGAGGAGGTGGAGGAGAAGTGGGGTATTTGTGATTTGGAGGAGGTGGTGGAGGAGGAGGTGGAGGAGAAGAAGTGGGGTATTTGTGATTTGGAAACGTTATACAGGACTGGTACCATAGTTAATGTCACTGTTCGCAGTGTCTACAGAAAAAGATACACTGGATGCCACTGATATTTTAGAGATGCGCAAACTTTAACCAAGAGATGTGGCACGGATAATTTAACTGTCCACAGCAGACACCATCTATGGAAAAAGTGCACTGGATGTAACTGATATTTTAGGGATCCGCACACTTTAAGCAGGAGATGTGGCACGGATAATTTAACTGTCCGCAGCGGACACCGTCTACGGAAAAAGTGCACTGATGTCACTGATATTTTAGGTATGTGCACACTTTAAACAGGAGATGTGGCATGGATAATTTAACTGTCCGCAGCGGACACCGTCTACGGAAAAAGTGCACTGGATGTCACTGATATTTTAGGGATGCGCACACTTTAAACAGGATATGTGGCGCGGATAATTTAACTGTCCGCAGCAGACAGCGTCTACAGAAAAAGGTACACGCGATGTCACTGATATTTTATGGATGTGCACACTTTATACCGGTGATGTGGTGCGGATAATTTAACTGTCCACAGCGGACACCGTCTACGGAAAAAGTGCACTGGATGTCACTGATATTTTATGGATGCGCACACTATAAACAGGAGATGTGGCACGGATAATTTAACTGTCCATAGCAGACATAATCTACGGAAAAAGGTACACTGATGCCACTGATATTTTAGGGATGCGCACACTTTAAACAGGACATGTGGCGCGGATAATTTAACTGTCCGCAGCGGACACCGTCTACGGAAAAAGTGCACTGGATGTCACTGATATTTTAGGGATGCGCACACCTTAAACAGGATATGTGGCGCGGATAATTTAACTGTCCGCAGCAGACAGCGTCTACGGAAAAAGGTACACGGGATGTCACTGATATTTTATGGATGTGCACACTTTATACAGGTGATGTGGTGCAGATAATTTAACTGTCCACAGCAGACACCGTCTACGGAAAAAAATGCACTGGATGTCACTGATATTTTAGGGATGCGCACACTTTAAACAGGATATGTGGCGCGGATAATTTAACTATCCGCAGCAGACAGCGTCTACGGAAAAAGGTACACGGGATGTCACTGATATTTTATGGATGTGCACACTTTATACAGGTGATGTGGTGCGGATAATTTAACTGTCCACAGCGGACACCATTTACGGAAAAAGTGCACTGGATGTCACTGATATTTTATGGATGCGCACACTTTAAACAGGAGATGTGGCACGGATAATTTAACTGTCCGTAGCAGACATCATCTACGGAAAAAGTGCACTGGATGTCACTGATATTTTAGGTATGTGCACACATTAAACAGGAGATGTGGCATGGATAATTTAACTGTCCGCAGCGGACACCGTCTACGGAAAAAGTGCACTGGATGTCACTGATATTTTAGGGATGCGCACACTTTAAACAGGATATGTGGCGCGGATAATTTAACTGTCCGCAGCAGACAGCGTCTACGGAAAAAGGTACACGGGATGTCACTGATATTTTATGGATGTGCACACTTTATACAGGTGATGTGGTGCGGATAATTTAACTGTCCGTAGCGGACACCATCTACGGAAAAAGTGCACTGGATGTCACTGATATTTTAGGTATGCGCACACTTTAAACAGGAGATGTGGCGTGGATAATTTAACTGTCCGCAGCGGACACCGTCTACGGAAAAAGTGCACTGTATGTCACTGATATTTTAGGGATGTGCACACTTTAAACAGGAGATGTGGTGTTGATAATTTAACTGTCCGAGGCGGACACCGTCTATGGAAAAAGTACACTGGATGTCACTGATATTTTAGGGATGCGCACACTTTACACAGGAGATGTGGCGCAAATATTTAAACTGTCCGCAGCGGCCTATTACACGGTATTTAGCGCAGGATGCACTAAAAACATATATTGCAGCTGTCACACACAATAGTCCTTAAAAGGACTTTTCGGTCTCTGCAATCTTTTTTGTATAAAAATCTTCCTATTACACTCCCTTCACTGTCTGTCCCTTCCTATGCACAGCTCTCCCTAACACTGAGCAATTTAGAGCAGGTTGCGCTACAAGCATATATTGCTGCTGTCATACACAATAGTCCTTACAAAAATTCAATTACACTCCCTACACTCTCTGTCCCTTCCTATGCTCAGCTCTCCCTGACTACGAATGAGCCGAACATGCATTCCGGCCAGCCAATCATGTTCCGGGCAGCCAATCACTGTAATGCCAGTAGCCATCTTGGCTACTGGCATTACAGTGAGGGCAGTACTTACCTGCACGTTTATTGGCTATGTAGCAGTCAAGAAACGTGCGGGGAGGAGACTCGAGCATGGCGCTCTAGCACATGCGGTACTCGGCCGAGTACCGCCATGTGCCGAGCATCGAGATGCTTGAGCCGAACAGGTATTCGGCCGGAGCATGCTTGATCATCACTAATAACAACATTATCATCAAACCATCCGATAAGGGTGGTAATGTGATTCTTGATCATGAATCCTATCTGCAGATGTGCCACTTCCTACTAAATAATAGATCCTGGTATGGGATAATAAGTAGACCCCACTGATACCTTTATAGGGGAACTGGAAATATTACTCAAAAAAGCCTTTGAACATAAATTGTTCTCTCAGGATGAGATGAAATTCATGTCCCCAAGAAATCCCTAAATCCCCACTTTTTACTCACTACCCAAAATACATAAGGGGACTGTACCGCTTAATGGAAGATCAATAGTTTCAGGGGAAGACTCCTTTACTCAAAATGCGAGCATTTATGTAGATAAAATTATACAACCATATGTGATGTCATTACCATCATATATAAGGGATACCACTGATTTGCTACTTAAGATTTAAGATATTAATATAGACAGCTATGTGTTACTACCATCTATTGACGTAGAGGCCCTCTACAGTAGTATAGCACATGAGTGGGGCCTTAAAGCTGTCCATTATTTCCTTGAATCAAGAGGAGTACAATTTCGGCAGCATAACAAAATTATTTTATCCTTGGTACAATTTATTTTATCCCACAATTATTTTATGTTTGAATCCAGTTTCTACCACCATCTCAGGGGTACCGCTATGGGTAGCCTCTGTGTACCGACCTATGCAAATTCACTCCTGGGCTGGTGGGAGGATATGATCGTTTTTGAAGATGTGGAGGATCAATGGACTACCAAGATTCTCTATTAGGGGAGATACATTGATGATATCCTGATATTTTGGGATGGATCAATACACTCCTTACAAAGATTTGTGAAACATTTTAATACAAAACTTATTGGTCTTCATTTTACATGGAATAAACATTTATAAGACTAGGTGCACTACTGTGGTGGATGCAATCAACTAAATCTGACTAAACCCTCACACTGATGTTAAAAATTAGACTTTAGCTAATATATCCTTATATGAAGGACATACCGGAGCCCGCGGACCACGTCAAGATATCTCAGGTGGCACGGGACCTAACGCTAACCTACCTGTGCCATATAGGCAGTACATTTTGCTATCTGGTGTAGGATGTCTATGTGGCACTTGTGGTCTGCTGCGGGCATCCTCCATATCTTGCTGGGGATCACCATTAGCAATGGACCACAAATGCAGGATTTTCTCCCCTGGATATAAATGCACAACTGCATATGGGGTCGAGCATTTACTGTTTTTTGAGACCACGTTATATTATGTAATTTTCACTTTACATGGGAAGCAGATTCAGATGTGATCTCTTTCCTCGATGTCTCTAAAAAGGCAGGCATACTACACACAGAAGTGTTTCGCAAACCATCTGCAACAAACAATCTACTCCACTGGGATAGCTATCATCCGGGTCCCCTTAAGAAAGTGATCCCAAAAGGTCAGTATATTAAAATAAAAAGGAATTGTTCAGAAACATCTAGATTTCTAGAACTGTCAGTGGACCTAAGGAAAAGATTCCTCCAAAGGGGTTACACGGATGATACTTTTAAGAAGGTGTTTGAGCATTCATTCTCCCTGGATAGGAGGGAGTTGCTTAAGCCCCAATTCCAGGAGAACACTAAGAGTCTGATGAGAATAATAGGGACTTTTGATAACGCCAATACGAGAATCTTTGAGATCCTGAGAAAGCATTGGAATCCTCCGTACTGATTAGGATCTCACAGATGTTCTCATCCCTTATCCCTCGATTACCTTTCATAGAGATAGATCTATTAGGGACCGATTGGTCCATAGCCTATAAGAAAAACCTAGATCAATTGGTACATGGCTGTACTGGAAACCAGTGGGCACTTTTAGATTTGGTGGGTGCATAGCATGCCCATATATCTTGGTGTCCAAAAGATTTAAAAGCGTCTTGACAGGTAAAGAATATACTGAGGGAATATTCAAATTGTAAAACAAGTGGTGTGGTGTACTTAGTCACTTGCAATTGCCCCCTAAATTACATCGAGAAAACCAAACGTGAATTGAGAAGGAGAATAGGAGACCACCTTGGGGACATTAAATATAAACGAGACACCCCGCTAGCTAATCACGTTTTGGAATACCACAATGGAAATCCAGGTTCCCTCAATTTTCAGACTGAGGTACGTAGTTCGTCCCTCGTCTTGAAGGGGAGACTGGATAGGAAAATCCTACAGAAGTAGGCTCAATGGATATTCAAGCTAAAAACATTGAATCCAACAGGTCTTAACAATTGTCCTTCAGTTGCTTTCTATAGACTTTCTTACTATGTCTTGGGCCTACTTTACTAATATCTAGTATCCCTTCTCTGAGCAGCCAGTCACTATTGGGTCAGAATTGATCAAAATGTATTTGTTATTATAATCTTTCATCTATTTGTGTGTATATATCAGAAAACATACATGTTAGGGTGAATTCCCTGATATATTATCATTATTATTTGTTGAGACTTTTTCTTTAATCGTGTCTCAATTCTCCTCGCCATGGCCCCTCCCCCTATTACCTATACTGTAGGAACTTTAGACTCATTGGTGGTGTGGTTATATATGTAATTTAAATATTAATACTCCACAATAATTTTCACCATTGTATTTACCTAGTTTACTAGTTGCCCAATAATAAAGAATCTATCTTTGAAGTGATTTAATAACATATTATACATGAATTGCCTTCTATCCCTATGAATATGTATCGCTTCCGGGTCTGCGGAATGCAAGTTGTGTTACACTTTAAAGCCTGACACTTCTATGTATCGGCGTCATAGCTTCCGGCCCTGTGGAATGCATGCTGCATCCCAGGAGCTGATGAAGGAAGTGATCTCATTAAGAATGGAGCGCATATGTGTTCCACAGTGAAGATTTAGCATACGGAGCATTTTTATGCGCCTCACAATGATATCTAGGCATCAATCCTATGATGAGTCCTCTACTTTACTAGTGATGAGCGGCAGGGGTCATATTCAAATTCGCAATATTTCGTGAATATTTCGTTGAATATTCGTTGAATATTCGCGAATTCAAATATTCGTTAGGAGTAGTGTTGATTGCGAATTTTTGTAATGCGAATTTTCATAATGAGAATCAATGAGATCGTGAAAACTCAGATCGTGAAAAAAAAGACCTTTAGTCTTTTTCCAATAAATAGTTAGATCATTATGTTGGACCAGCTCATCTATGGTACAAAACAACTTGGCGTGTTTCACTGGTTTGTTATTGGACCGTAACATGTGACTCCTCTTCCATGTGGGCATATATTCTACAAAACTGTTCCGCACATAATTTGAATCAGTAACTATAGCGAATTCTTTTATATTGTGCTCTATAGCAATTTTAACAGTTTGGTAGACAGCTGCTAATTCGGCTACCTGGCTACTCTTAGCACCAATACTGTAACCTATTGAAATACTCGGGCACTCATCTATCCAAGTAATGCCAATTCCTGCCACTAGTTTTCTTTCGTCCCCTACAGTGGTATGGTAAGCACAACCATCTATGTACGCACAGGGGAGTAGAGAGCAATAGTCTTCGTCATACACTTTGTAAGGGGAAGATTTTTGTTCCTCTAGAAAATCATCTATCAGCTCTTCGGTATGAGAATGAGCGGCGCAATTATGCAGTTCAGCAAGTCCTTGGGCTACTGGACACTTTTTATTTTGCTTGTACCGAACCTCCAACGGCCATCCTTGTAAAGACAAGGTCCAAGCAGTCATCCTGCTGTTAGACAAGTTACCATAACAAACACAGGTGCACTCTGTAGTCTCACTAAACCCTCAAACTGATTTTAAAATTGAGAGATTAGTCAACATGTTCTACGGTGTAGAACATGTCTAAGCCCGGGCACCACGCCAAGGTTTCTCAAGTAGCCCGGGACCTAACACTCTCCTACCTGAGCCGTATGGGCAATACCAGGAGCCAGTGGGCAAATTACAGGAGCATAAGGCCGACTCACAAACAGCTCACAGACAAGTTACCCTAATTTTATCACTCTGTAGATATTGTAGGGGTTGATGGGCCGTTTCAACAATGATTTTCTCACCCTGTACAAAACTTCTAAAGTTTTGAAGTGCCCAGACTGTGGCTAGTAAAGCTTTTTCACAGTTGCTAAACTTTATTTCTACTGGTGACAGCGATTTACTTGCATAAGCTATAACTTTATGCAATTTATCCTGTTTTTGGCATAGGACAGCACTAATACTAAGATTCGTAAAACCAGTTTCCAGATAAAAGGGTTTACCCCCCTCTGGATAAACTAGACATGGGGCTTGGGTGAGTCTCCTTTTAAGCTCAGACATAGCTTGTTCCTGATCCTCCCCCCATGTCCAGGGTACACCTTTCTTTAACAATGTCAGCAACGGTTTACTGATCTCTGCATAGTTATCAATGAATTTACGGGAATAATTCATCATTCCCAGGAATGATCTTAATTCACTGATATTGGTGGGCGTTTTAGATTTCATCACAGCCTCCACCTTTTTCTTCTGGGGATTCAGGCCTTCACAGGTAACCTCATGTCCAAGGAAATTTACCTTGGTTCGACACCACTGGGCTTTCTGTAAAGAAATTTTCACACCTGCCTCTTTCAACTGATTCAGTACATGTCTAATTTCTTGGATATGCTGGTCAAATGAAGTACTTTTCATCAAAATGTCATCTACATAAGTTAAGTTTCCTCTTTCTGTGGCATCAGGCATAGCCTTATGTAAAAACACCGCAAATTCATGACCTGAATTTATGTACCCAAACGGTAGTCTAGTCCAGGCAAACTGTTCTTTACCAAAAGTAAAGGCCAATTTGTATTGGTCTTCAGGACTCACTTTAATGGTCCAATATCCCTGAGCGCAATCTAAGGTGGTAAAGATCCTAGCGCCTTGCATTTGTACCAAGCATTGGTCTATATATGGCACGGGCCAGCCGGACATATATACACGTTTATTAAGCTGACGAAGATCAGCACATAAACGCCATTGACCATTCGGTTTAAGAATTCCAAGAATAGGATTATTATAAGAACTGTGCACTGGTCTTATAATACCTCTCTCTTTGAGATTACGAATTATTTCTGCTAGCGAGTCGTAACAAGCTAGTGGAAGACGATATTGCTTGATATAAACGGGAGGTGCCTCAGGATCAGTCTGAATCCTGGCAATGTGTATGTCAGACCACAATCAAAGGAATCTTTAGCAAAGATTTCCTTGAATTCTAAGAGAACTTCCTTTAGTTGTTGTCGCTCTGGGTCATTGGAGCATCCATCAGCTAATGAGATTTGTTGCTGTACCATTTCCATAAACCCTGGGAAAACTTCTGGTTGACCTATTTCATAGGTTTCCTCCAACCTGTCAGTGTGGTCATGATTTGACTTACCTGCTTTTGCAGCAAACTCATGATATTCCTGGGCTTCCTGCTCATTGATTGTATGATCAAAGGTAAGGGAAGATTCCTCTACCTTGCAGGTACCTTCTTCAAGATTAAAAGGATATACTGAACTAATGGTGAACAATCCTTCAGGAGAAGAATAAAATGTTTGTTCAACCAATTGTTCTTCTGTTAGATACGATTCAGGTATTAGGCCAATAATTACATTCTGAAACCCAAACGTATAATAATCTGAATCTAATGCCATACCAATGATAGTGTCTTTAGACAAATGGACTTCATTTGGCATACCCTTATTCACAATTATTTGGGTTTTAAAGGTTTGTAAATTCACCATAGGGGTATGATTTACTGAAATACCTAATTGTTGCATTCTGTTTGATAGGCATATCAATGCATCACAATTCTTTAATTTTTGGCCTTTTGACACCTGAATGGGTAACAGGAAATTACTAGTACCTGGAGGGATTATTATATCTCGTGGCACTAATACATTGACTGCATAAGGCAGTATCTGGGATGACTTGAGTGCTTCATGTTCATCCATAAAACCATCAGGATTCCATTTTAATCTTGTCCACAATGTGGAATTCACTATATCCACATGGATGGCAAAACGATGTAAAATATCGTTGCCAATGTACATGGGATATCTGGGTTCATCAAGCACCAGGAATAAATGAGTAGCCGATTTTCCTGCAATAGAAATGGTTAATATACATTTTGCAATTATATTATGATTATCATAATCATTATCCAAGTCATGTATCCAATTATCCTGTGGATTTGGATATTGAATCACTTTAGAATGGGCCACTTGATTTAGTAGATCCCTACTAATATAACTATTTTCATGGCGCAAGTCCAATTTAGCCCTCTTAGTTCTTCCTAAGTCATTCACCTGTACTGGGAAGAACATCTCTTCATCCACCTTTTCCATTCCCACTAAGAATTGTTCGTGACCATTAAACTCAGTAGGGTCAGTATTTTCTGGGTGTAGGTGGATTGTAAGAACATCCCCTTCCAAACAGACATCTTTTAATCGTTCAGGAGACACACATATGGTGTTATCTTCCTGTTCACCTATAGTGGAATTTGGAGTGGTTTGCAGGAAAGAGACATCAGGGACTTGGCTATTTCGGAAATGTACCTCAATGGAATCCGGCCTTTCCTCTATCACATGGCAGTTACGCCTATTGTGATAGGATTGTGATTGTTCATAATTGATGGGCATCCTCACTTGAGACCATATCACCTTATTAACAAAATCAATAACTGGGCTTAATCTTTTCAGAAAATCGATGCCAATAATTAATCTATCAATGGGCATATCCATGATCAATGTAGGATGGCTAATTACTTTGTTTCCTACTTTAAAATCCAACCAAGCTTTACCTAAAACCTTGAGGGCATTGCCTGAGACACTTACCAGGTTAGCATTAAAACTTTTTAACTCATACCTGTTAGAAGATACATCCTGCAATTGTTGGAAGTACTTTAAAGATAATAAAGTTGCTTGGCTACCTGTATCTATCAAGGCTATTATTGGTGAGAAATTATCAAATAATTCAACTTTCATATAATATCTATTTTCTATTTCCTGTATGGAACAAAGATATTTGGAATGATTATTGAAATTGTTTTCCTGCTTGGCAGTTATACTTGTCCTCAACTCCTCCTCCTTCCTTTTATTAGCAGGATCGTATACCTTAATCTCTGCAGCTGAAGACTTTGTGTGCTGTAAGACAGAACAAACAGGTTTCCCCTCCCCCTTGCCATGTGGCTTTGTAAGGGTTAAATTCCTTTTATGGGGAAAGACAATTACATTAGATTGCTCCATTTCACATACATTTAAGTCATCAACCTCTGCAACATTTGACATACTTACCTGCTTCTCGCCCTTTATATTTGGGGCGGACTCTCTACAGGAGGGGTTACCCCAAAAAAAGGATTTTTAGGGTTAGCAGTGATGGTTTTAGATAATTCCTCCATCCGCTGCATCAACATTCCAAACTGATTTTGGTTTTGATCATATAGGCTACTTCTCTTTCTCCCATAATCTTTGGGAGATTGATTTTGGGACCGATATGATTGTGACCTCCCAGAACCGTCTGACTCAGAACCACTTTGAGCCCTTTCTGGCCTACGTTGATATCCCCTATAATAATTATTTTGATATCGTTGAAAAGGAGGGAACCGTCTATTTCTAAACTCCTTCTGGTGGTTTGGGTTCCTTTCAGCAACATTTGGACCCTTATTCCCATCTGGCCTAGGCTGAATTTTATTTGGCTGGGAAGGTCTAGGAGTTTTCAACACTTCAGCATAACTCTTTTTAGGGCTCTCAAATTTTCCCTGATCTCTTTTTATGTGAGTTTCTGCTATTTCCTCACTTGCTCTTTTAAATTTTCTATCAGGAGACTGATCACAATTTTGTATTGCAGCATACAGAGTTGTACTCTCAGTGAGTAACCAATCCAGAGTCTTTCTGGGATGGTAATCCCTGGCCAAAATAAATTTTATTTTATTGGGCAAAGCGTCATAAAATAACTGGATGAAGTCACTACCTTCAAAATTGGGATCTTTTTCGGACAAACTATAGGCATTTTTGAGGACTGACAAAAATTCCCTGGGACTTTGATTAGGTCTACATTTCAGGGTAAATAAGGCCCTCCTTGCAGCAGTAGCGGACTTATAGGGACCAAATTCAGTTTTTATTTCTGCGACCACATCTGACCAAGAATCCCTACCCATATCTCTAAGGGAATTAAAGAAATACCGGTGTTTTGGTTTGAATACCCAGGTAATAAATTCAAGTTTCTGTATGTCCTGTTCTAAATGTAAAGTTTTCATGGCCTCCTCATATATTTCCAAATGACTTATTATGGAGGGTGATCCCTTTTTAGCAAATTGACCTACAGTTTCCTTGAGAAACTTGATCACTTTAGTAGTGTCTATCATGGGTTGAGAAGATCTCTGTACTAAATTTTTAGAGGACCTAGGAGGTGAAATTGGTTTTAATTTAGGAAGAGAATGTTCTCCCAGAGAAATTAGCTCTTCTCCATTAAAGGGGTTGTCATATTTACTTTCTGCATCTGATTCCCCCCTGGAATATTTTACCTTCAGTCTATTAGAATTCTTAGGCTGTCTGAATGGCAAAGGGTCAAGATCCCTGTTATCTAACTCTGTTTGTAAATCTCTATTGTCCTTATACAACTTTTTACATTCCTCATCTAGATCCACCATAGACAATTGACATTTAGACAGTTCATTAGTAGCTTGACTTAATTTCCATTCCAGAGTTCTTATTACCTCTTGCTGTTGATTGTCTCTGTCATTATATTCTGATAATTTAGCAGACCATTGTGCTAATTCACCAGAAACCGTGGCCGCCTTACTTTCCATTTCAGATAGGTCTTTTTGAAATTTATCAATTTCATATGCCTGCTCAACATTTTTATATTTTGCCTTTTCTAATTGCTTTGCTATTTCAACAACTAAATATACAAATTCAGGCCAAGATTGAAGGATTAATGAATCCTTATCTTTCTTATGTTTAGCTAGGGAAATGTGACAGAGATAATCAGCAAACCGGGATTTATCAGACCAGACATCATCTGCATATTCTACAGCTCTCTTTTCAAATTCAACCCTCCAATCCTTTAACTCTCTCTTAATATCCAACCTGTCATGCATATGACACATCACAATATATTCAATTAATTCTTGAGTCTTTCTATCATGCAAATCAGTCTTTACTACTGCAGCAGCAGCCTCACTGTTGTTCTCAGACATATTTTTACTTGTTGCACTACAAGTATCACAATAACTTTATCAAATATATATTTTGCACCCCACAATTTTGTTTCTATTACAAGCAGATCTCGGTGCGGACCTCCAGATTATGTCGGAATATTTATGCTGTCTCCGATTAACAGTCTATATTATTTATGTGAATAAATTAAAATCTATAATGAAGGAGATTATAATTTATTATCATAAATATCAAGCTAAAACAAGCTCGTGATCTGCGTTGAATTGAAGACAAAACCCAGTTACAGACAAAATATATATGTAATTTATTAATACAATTTTTAGTACAAAATAATATATAATAAAATTGGTGACAATTGAAATTCAATCAATGATATGCAAAATAGTGAGAAAGTCAAAAAAAATAATTGAGAATATATATCTACACAATTTTGCCTTCTTATAATGATACCCCTCAATTATATTTTAAATCAATTTAATACTTGATTTCTCTCAGCCGACAAATGTCCGATTAAACCCAAATTTGGTTTATCTTTTATCTATACAGATATTTATATATATATATAATCAACCGTACCGGTCTAGCACTGAATTCAATTCCTTGGAGATAATACCGTGTTTTCACCAGTATATTTTTAATCTCCCTGTATTGGATTAATTTTCAGGATGATGCTGCAGGTAAACCCCAATCTTATTCCAAAACAGATACTATACACAAGGTATGGTTAATTGAATATATATAGATATGTATTATATTACTTAATTATCCTATGAAATATAGGTAAGGTTATACTATACCAAAATACCAAAATGTCAGCTAGCAGAAATCAGTTTCAATGGTTCTAAGATGGCTGCCTCCAATGACTGAAAAGGTGGTCAGGGCTGGACCTGGTCTTCTCCCTTTTGATGGTTTCCTGATGATCGTCCCTTGATGATAGTTAGAGAGAGCTCCTTTCTGTCAGCCAAGACCATCTTTTTATCCTATCTTAAAAAGGGCTTGGCCAAGTTTTATCATTAACTTGTGACCTCACTTTATAATTAATAGAACCTCCCTCTAGGGAAAATACACCCTAGATCTTTATGTTACCCTAACACTAGATGGCACTAGTACTCCATACAAAAATCGAGGCACTCATTTATATTTTCTATATATTCTCTTATTCATTTACTAGCGATACATTTTAACTAAGGTTTCAGACAAAACCTTGAGGAGATCTTGAATAGACAATGACTTTTGTATCTGGTCAAACACCTCGCATATCCCTTAATCTTTTGACCAGACCTAATTAAATCAAGATACACATGACCATACTCAAGTCATTGTCTGGGGAAAAGACAGGGTTTATTTATGATCACCTGTGTCCACATTTCTCCATTCAAGAGAACCTCGAGGAAAGAAATAATTAACTTGTGTTTTATACTGAGAGAAATTCTAAAAGTGACAGAGGAATCTTTACCTCATTTCTAACCTTAAAACTGAATATATCTATAAGGACCACACTCTTATATATACAGTACAACACATGTATTTAAATTGATGATATAAAAATCAATCTACTCATACATCGCTTAATATAAAAACCCCAAAGAAAGATTAGAGTCTTTCTATACACTGAAAATCATCAAGACTCAGCACAGGTCTAATACATTGTCTTATCTAGGCCTTATACTTATGGATTTTATTTATACCCAATAGTTCTGACAGGAGTCAACTGATGCAATCAATGGCCTAGGCAATACAAAAAAGGTTCAAGGAGACCAAATAAATGTCCCACAAAAATAGAGCATATAAGATGTAAGTATAAGAAATAAATAATAAGCAGCAAGATCAATAGTGACAAGCCCAAGTAGAAGCCCAAGTCAAAAAATAGCAACCCATAAATATGTACTACACCACTACACCAGACCACCACGATTCACGTTTCGCAGGGAACTTTCTCAAGGGGTCCTGCTTGTGTGCTCGAGTAGAACACTTCCAAATGCTCGGGTGCTCTACAGAGCACAATGGAAGTCAATGGGAGAACCCGAGCATTAAACTAGGCACCCCCCGCTCTGAAGAGAGGAGGGTGTCAGGACTCTAGTTGGTCTTAGGAGTCCCTGCTCTGACTCCATATATAGCTATGTCCATATATGGAGTCAGTGCTTGGGGACACCCAGTGTATTTAAATAAAATTTAGCCTCTATTTCTAAAAAGCTTCAGGCAGGATTCAAACTCAAAACCGTCTACATTACAGCCAAGAATCTTAACCACTACACTATAGAGCTGCCCAGTTACTTAAAAAAAAAAAATCTAAATATGAGACTTCTGCTGTATAGGAATACTTACTAGTAGTATTTTTTTTTTATTACACATTTTTTACAATTACAAAAAAAATATTAAATCTATAAATTTAATTTAGCCTCTATTTCTGAAAAGAAACTAACAACCTTCTACATTACAGCCCAGAATGTTAACCACTAAACTATAGAGCTGCATGGCCAGTTACTTAAAAAATAAAAATAAAATATGAGACTTCTGCTGTAGAGGAATACTTACTACTAGTAAGAATTCCTCTATAGCAGAAGTCAAAATTTTTTTATTTTATTTTTTTTAAGTAACTGGCCATGCAGCTCTATAGTGTAGTGGTTAACATTCTTGGCTGTAATGTAGAAGGTTGTGAGTTCAAATCCTGCCAGAAGCTATTCAGAAAAAGAGGCTAAATTAGATTTAAATACACTGACTTGAGCATCGCGCTCGAGCACACGCGATATTCAGCCGAGCATAGAGATGCTCGAGCCGAACTGATGTTTGGCCGAGCATGCTCGCCCAACACAAGTCCTTACTACTGCCTGATCTATATAAAAATATTTTAGGCTTGCTATGCCTGCAATGGCCTTCTTCACTAACTGGAAGACAGTTTCCTGGCTGTCCATCCATTCTCAGAACACATCTTTGTAAGTTAGCTGCCTCAGTGTGTCACGCATATCTGATAAATTTAGAAAGATAGTTACCCTGCCCAGGAATCATCATAGTCCATGTACATCTGTGGGTGTACTATGTAGGTATGTCTTCTATTGATCTTAAGGTCACACTTTCCCACCATTTGAGGTTAGAGAAATTCAGGAATTGTATTATCTTCTAATTAAGATCCACTGTTGTAGATTCAAGATCTTCACCTTTCCAACTGTAAGTATATTACAGATTTCATAGGACAGTTAATTTTTAACTTTTTTTTTGTTTAGTTTGGGGAATTTATTTTAAAAGAAAAATGGAATAAAGGTTACATCTTAATAGTAAAAGTCATAAATAGGGCTTTTTTCATAGCTTTTTAGCTATTTTGATTGCTACAACAGCTACATGAAACAGAGTCAGAAATGTATTTACTTTTTCCTATATTGTGCAAGCACGTCCACCGCTGCTTGACTACAGGGAGGTCATAACCCCTGGAAACAAGCAGTGTATAATGTGATGGAAAAATGATTCAACCCAGCAGAGGAAGCAATATGGACAATCACAATACATTAATAAGTGCTTGGTATTAACTTTCTCTACATGATAAATGCCATTTGCTGAAGTGAGACAACCCCTTTAAAGACCAGGCAGATTTTTGCAAACTTGACATGTGTCACTTTATGTGGTAATAACTTTGGAACGCTTTTACTTATCCAAGCCAGTGTGAAACTGTTTTCTCGTGACACGGTCTACTTTTTAACAGTGGTAAATTTGAGTCAATATGTTTCCTTTATTTAAAAAAAATCGCATAAAAAAATTTGCAATCTTTTGAAATTTGAATTTCTGTGCTTTTAAGATAGATACCTCATAAAATAGTATTACTTAAAATTTCCAATTTGAACAATTGTATGCTATATATGTTGCCATCATTTTGTAAGCGTCATTTTATTTTTTGGGATGTTAGAAGAATTTTAGAAGCAATTTTTAAATTCACTTTTTAACGGACCATTTCAGTTATAAAGTCACTTTATGGGGCTTACATAACAGAAACCACCAATAAATGACCTTATTTTAGATACTACACTCCTCAAATTATTCAAAACCAATCTTTACAAACCGTTAACCCTTTAGGTGTGCTACAAGAATTAAAGGAAAATGGAGGTGACATTTCAAAATTTAACTTTTTTTGTAGATTTTTATTTTTAATCAATTTTTCCTGTAACTACACACCTCATGGAATATTTCAAGGTGTTTAGTGAGTGCCTTGGCCCAACAGGCCTAAATGTTTCATTTTCACAATGGCTAACAGGAGAAAATGCAACCCATAATTTGTTATGTAATTTTCTCCAAATACAGCAATACCCCATATGTGGTCATAAACTGCTGTTTGGGGACATAGTATCTGGATTTTATAACAAGGAATTTGCTGTTGTTTTAACCACTTCATATCCTGGCCATTACCCCCTTTCTGACCAGGCTTAATTTTGCAAATCTGACGTGTCATTTTATGTGGTAATAACTTTGGAACGCTTTTACTTATCCAAGCCATTCTGAGATTGTTTTCTTGTGACAAATTGTACTTCATGACAGTGGTAAATTTGAGGCGATATATTTCACCTTTATTTATAAAATAATCCCCAAATTTTGAAAAATTCGCAATTTTCAAAATTTCAATTTCTCTGCTTTTAAAACAGAAAGTGATACCTCATAAAATATTTATTACTTAACATTCCATATATGTCTACTTTATGTTGGCATCATTTTGAAAATGTCATTTTATTTTTTTAAGACGTTAGAAGGCTTAGATTTTTAGAAGGAATTCTTAAAATTTCTAAGAAAATTTCCAAAAACCCACTTTTTAAGGACCAGTTCAGATGTGAAGTCCCTTTGTGGTGCTTACATAGTGGAAACCCCCCATAAATGACCCCTTTGTAGAAACGACACCCCTCAAGTTACTCAAAACTGATTTTACAAACTTTGTTAACCCTTTAATGGAGATGAAATTTCTAAATTTCACTTTTTTGGCAGATTTTACATTTTAATCCATTTTTTCTTTAACACATCGAGGGTTAACAGCCAAACAAAACTCAATATTTATTACCCTGATTCTGCGGTTTACAGAAATACCCCACATGTGGTCATAAACTGATATAAGGGCACACGGCAGGGCGCAGAAGAAAAGGAGAGCCGTATGGTTTTTGGAAGGCAGATTTTGCTGACCTGGTTTTTAGATGTCATGTCCCATTTGAAGCCCCCCTGATGCACCCTTACATTAGAAGCTCCCAAAAAGTGACCCCATTTCAGCTTTACATAATAAAGCAATTTTGAAAAAAAAAAGTATGTTTTTGTGTCTCCACTTTCTGAACGCCATATTTTTTTATTATTCTGCCGATCGTCTTGTGCAGGGGCTCGTTTTTTGCAGGAAGAGTTGACATTTTTATTGGTACCATTTTTGGGTACATATGATTTTTTGATCATTCATTATTACACTTTATGGGGCAAGGTGACCAGAAAATTGGTTGTTTTAGCACAACTTTTATTTATTTATTTTTACAGCGTTCACCTGAGGGGTTAGGTCATGTGACATTTTTATAGAGCAGATCGTTACAGACATGGAACTACCTAATATGTATACTTTTATTTATTTATTTAAGTTTTACACAATAATACCATTTATTAGACAAAAAAAATCATGTTTTAGTGTCTCCATAGTCTGAGAGCCATAGCTTTTTTATTTTTTGACCGATTGTCTTAGTTATGCTCTCATTTTTTGCAGAATGAGGTGAGGGTTTGATTGGTATTTTGGGGGGCATACACCTTTATGATCGCTTGGTGTTGCACTTTATGTGATGTTAGGTGACAAAAAATAGCTTTTTTGGCACAGTTTTTTTTTTTTATGGTGTTCACCTGAAAGGTTAGGTCATGTGACATTTTTATAGACCTGGTTGTTACAGATGTGGCGATACCTAATATGTCTACTTTTTTTTATTTATTTCACTTTAACACAATAATAGCAGTTTTAAAGCAAAAAAACATATTTTAGTGTCTCCATTGTCTGAGAGTCATAGTTTAAAATTATTTTGGACCGATTGTCTTAGGTAGGGTCTCATTTTTTGCGGGATAAGGTTACGGCTTGATTGGTACTATTTTAGGGGGAATACGCAGCTTTGATCGCTTGGTGCTTACCTAATATGTATACTTTTTTTATTTATTTCACTTTAACACAATAATAGCATTTTTGAAGCAAAAAAATTATATTTAAATGTCTCCATGTTTCAAGAGCAATAGTTTTTTGTTTTTTTTTTGAGCGATTTTCTTATGTAGGGGCTAATTTTTTGCGGGATAAGTTGATGATTTTATTGGTACAATTTTGTGTGACATACGCCTTTTTGATCACTTGGAGTTCCACATTTTGTGATGTAAGGTGACAAAAATGGCTTTTTTGACACAGTTTTTATTTTTTTGCATGGTGTTTATCAGACAGGGTGGATCATGTGATATATTTATAGAGCCGGTCATTATGGACGCGGTAATACCAAATATGTCTATTTTATTTATTTTTTTCAATTAAAAAAAATATATTTTAATTACTTAATTGGGGATTTTTTCTTATTTTTTTTACATGTGAAGCCTTTTTTTTAAAAAAAACACTTAATTTTTTTAATTTTTATTTTATTTTACACTTTGTGTCCCCCATAAGGTCATACGAGACCTCTGATTTCTCCTGTAACTAGGGCTGACATAGTAGCCCCAGTTAGAGTGGAAATACAGCCCCCAGAGAGGCTGTACAGCAGAACACAACACTGTACAGCCTCAGTGCAGGGCTGATCGTGGTCTGTGAAAGACCCGACAGCTCTTGCACTCTCCCGGCCCCAGCAGTCACATGACCACTGGGTCGCAACAGGAAGCACATATTTTTTGTTGCCTGAGCTGTACAGAACCTTACTTTTGCAGGACAAGTTGTAGTTTTAATTGGTACTATTTTGGGGTACATATGACTTTTTTATCACTTTTTATTTCAGTTTTTGGAAGGTGAGTTTGGCAAAAATTGCAATTCTGTCTATTTTTTATTTTTATGGGGTTTTCAGTGCGATATATATGATATGATAACTTTATTTGGTGGGTCAATACGATTATGGTGATACCAAATTTTAATAGTCTTTTATGTTTTACTACTTTTGCATCATAAAATCACTTTTTTATGAAAAAATGTTGTATTTTGCATCATCATGTACTAACATCCATAACATTTCAATTTTTCTGCCAATGTAGCTGTTTGAGAGCTTGTTTTTTGCAGGACAGGCTGTAATTTTTACTGGTACTATTTTGCGATACATGTGACTTTTTGGTTACTTTTATTCCATTTTTGGGAGGTGAGGTAACAATAGCAGCAATTCCGTCATTGGTTTTTAATTTTTTATGGCATTCACCATGTAGGAATTATCTGTAGTTTATTTTATTATTCCAAATTTTAACCAATTTTAAATGAGCAGATATGGGAAAAAGCTATTTCTTTTTTTTATTGACTTTTTTTATTTTTAAAATGTTTACCTTTTTTTTACACTTTTTTTTGTGGTCTTACTTGGTTCTTGAAGATCCAGTGGTCTAATGGTTGTACAATACACTGCAATAGTCATTTATTAAAGTACATTGTACTGTCAGTTTTACACTGACACTAGTTCTGGCAGATTTTGTCTCTGGCAGGGTCTGGCAGGCTTAGGTACAAAGCAAGCCTGGAGGCTATTCTGAGGCCTCCCGCTGCCAGGGTAACCATCATGCTCCTGTGATTGCATTGCATGGGCTCAATGGGGGAGAGAGGGAGCTCAGTTCCTCTGTAAACAGATTATGTTGTTCAGACTAACCAATCAGAGCAATTACTTACAAAGGACCACTCTGATTGGTCCCTTGCCGGCATCTCCAGAATCTCTTCTGACCACGAGACACCAGCACTGTGACAGTTCCTTTTGTCACAGGGTTTGGTAGCGGTTCAGGCATAAATCTACACTCAGGTGTGCAAAGATGGTGCTCACCTTGGTGTACAGTTACTACAGACTACTCCGAGATTCACTGTGGGAATGTCCATCCCTACTTATATAATCCCTCAGGCTCTATGCCACAGTGTAGCCTGCATCAATTGGATTACAATTTTATAGGATTCACCTCTGCACCAGCATTGTAACATTCAGTCTCTGGGGAGATTTTGGTCCACTTTCACTAGTGTAGTTATGTGACTGAGACAAGGACTCTGTGTTAGGGAGTACTAAGGCCACTATTCAGACCACAACCAGTGAACCCCAAAAGTGCTACCAGTCCTCCTTAACCACTATGGTTGGTAGGAAGCAAAGGCTATTTCTAGGTGTTCACCAGAGTCTGCTCCAAGGCAGCATCAACTTGGCTGCTAGGGACACAAGTTACATCTGCGGAGAAAGGAATCGAATAACCAGTGCATGCTCACTAGAAGCAGACCTACCAGAATGACTAGTGGTGCAAAGAGTAGTCGACAAGCAGGGTCAAAAACAGGAGAGGTGGACGAAAAAAAATCAACAGTCGAAGGGTAATACCGGGAATAATCATAAGAAGCCAATACTGAAAATAATCAGAACAAGCCGAGATATGAGACGAGAGTTAAATCCAGAAAACAGGCAGCAGTCAGATACCAGAAGTTCAAATGAAATAGTAGTGAGAAGCACACTGCTCAACATTCAGGAATTCAATGAAGAAAATCACAGGCAAGTTAATGAGGAACCAGCAGTTGTAAATCCCCTGCCTCACTGTGGAATTGGACACAGAGTCAGAAGCCTGATTGGCTCGGCTTCGAATCACACTGACAGGACTTGGAACAGCAAACCTCAGAGCAAAGCAATGCATAGTGATTTGGCTGCACAAAGTCCTGTAACTCTGTACTTAAACTTGCTGTGATTCTATGTATGTGCCAGGTTAAAACAAATCTCTTACCATTTGCACACAGTAGACTTGTTATTCACAGGTCCTGTGCCCAGCTGCCACCATGTTCTGTTGACTCTTCTTCCAGATGCTTCTACATATAGTGATCGGTACTTTTAGTGAACCGAAATGTTAGCTACCATCACACCTCTGGATGTCTGGTAAGCTACAACCATCAAGTTCCAATACAATACCAGTAGTGAGACGCAGTGGCGTCGCCAGGGGGGGGCCAGAGGGGGCCATGGCCCCCCTACATCAAGCTGTGCCCCCCCATGTGCCCCCCCAACTAAAATGTCCCCCATTCATTTTGGTACTAGTTGGTCTGTGCTGCGCTGCTGCACACTGCGTAGGCACTAGGCAGCCCTACCGGACATCTTCTTCACATCTGATGATCTGATCTGACTGAGTCTCGGACTCGGTGCCGTTGCGGTCTCATTCTCTAGTCTCCACCCACCGCCGCCATGTCCCTGGCCCCGCCCCCGGCCCCAGGACCTGACCAGTTGAGTCAGACTCAGTCAGACTCAGTGGCAGTGCTGTGCATAAATCAGCACGCCGCTAGTCGAGACTAGCTGATTCTGATTCATTCAACTACTGGCAGCAGCTGCTTAAAGGGCTTCTGTCACCCCACTAAAGTCATTATTTTTTTTTTGGCAACTTAAATTCCTTATAATGCGATATATCAATATATAATGATCTTACTCGTTTTAGTTGGGCAATTTCTTCAAAAAACTGACTTTTATAATATGTAAATGAGCTCTCTACCAGCAAGTAGGGCGGCTACTTTCTGGTAGCAGCCGCATCCTCCTATCATAAAGACGCCCCTCCTCATGTTGATTGACAGGGCCAGCGAACGCGCTCGTCCTCTGGCTGGCCCTGTCTGCGTTCAAAATATGGCGCCTGCGCCGTACCTGTCTTCAGATGGCGCAGGCGCACTGAGAGGAGGACGCTCGCTCGGCCGCTCCATCCTCAGTGCGCCTGCGCCGGGTGTAGATGTGACGTCATCGGCGCAGGCGCATTGAGGATGGAGCGGCCGAGCGAGCGTCCTCCTCTCAGTGTGCCTGCGCCGACTGAAGACAGGTACGGCGCAGGCGCCAGATTTTGAACACAGACAGGGCCAGCCAGAGGACGAGGGCATTCGATGGCCCTGTCAATCAACATGAGGAGGGGGCGTCTTTATGAAAAGAGGATGCGGCTGCTACCAGCAAGTAACCGCCCTACTTGCTGGTAGAGAGCTCATTTACATATTATAAAAGTCAGTTTTTTTAAGAAACTGCCCAACCAAAATGAGTAAGAGCACTATATATTGATATAACGCATTATAAGGAATTTAAGTTGCCCAAAAAAAAATAATGACTTTAGTGGGGTGACAGAAGCCCTTTAAGCCAGCCAGGCACAGACTAGATACTGTGAAACAGACAGTGTGTGGCGTGGCGTGGCCCTACCCTACCCTACCCTAACCTACCGATACTGAACAGACTGGACTGAGACTGACTGAGCCTGACCTAGTGGTGACGGTGTAGCAGGTTAACTTAATAATAATAAGGTACAACTTACAAGTAGTGACTAGTGACTGAGTGGACTGACTAAGTCTCTTTCTATTCTAACTAGAGAGATTATATCTGACTCTGACTGAGTCTGAGAGGAGAGCTGGCTGGCGGCTGCCACTGAATCTTCCTGATTTAAAAGTTAAAGGGGTTCTGCACTTTAATTTAACTGATGATCTATACTCTGGATAGATCATCAGCTTCTGATCGGCGGGGGTCAGACACCCGGTACCCCCGCCGATCAGCTGTTTGAGAAGGCACCGGCGCTCGAGCAGCACCGCGGCCTTCTCACTGTTTACCGCCGGCCCAGTGATGTCACGAGTTACGACTAGTATTAACTAGCGTGGGCGGGGCTAAGCTCCATTCAAGTGAACAGAGCTTAGCCGCGCTCAGGCTAGTTGATACTAGTCGTGATGTCAGTCAGTGGGCCGGCGGTAAACAGTGAGAAGGCCGCGGTGCTGCTCGAGCGCCGGTGCCTTCTCAAACAGCTGATCGGCGGGGGTACCGGGTGTCTGACCCCCGCCGATCAGAAGCTGATGATCTATCCAGAGGATAGAACATCAGTTAAATGAAAGTGCAGAACCCCTTTGAAGTTAATGTCAGTGCAGCCTGGATGATTACAGTGTTTACTACTTTACCGTTTAGAGAAATCATGTTCAAATGTGAGCGGTGGGGAGGGTGATCTGTGGTCTGTGGATGTCATGAGTCATTACACTGGTATAGGGGGGAGGGATCTGTGGATGATACTCTTATAGTGTTATAGGGAGGGGGATTGGGGGTCTGTGGATGTCATGACACTGTTATGGGGGGGGATCTGTAGATGACACTGTTATAGGGAGGGGGATCTGTAGATGACACGGTTATGGGGGGGGGATCTGTGCCACTCTGTGGATGACACTGTTAGGCTCCATTCAGACGTCCGTAACAGCGGCAATGTGCGGGTCCGCTTTTTTTTTTTCGGGAACGGAATTGCGGACCCGGAAGTGTGGGTCCGCATTTCCGTATGCAGCAGCACGTCGTGCTGCCCTATAGAAATGAATGGGTCCGCAATTCCGTTACGCAAATTTCAGATGTGTGAATGGGGCCTTATAGGGATGGGATCCCGGTATGACACTTATATGGGGTGGATCTGTGGATGACACATAGCATAAGATGCTATAAACAGTATGTGTCATCCACAGATGCCCCTCCATAAGTGTCATCCACAGATCCACAGGCAGATAGGACATGTTGAAATCTGAGTGATTGGGGTTTTTCTTCCCCATTGCGGTTTTAGGTATTGGGTAAAGCATTGCAGCATTTCTAAGCATACTTGTGTAAATGTAACGTTTTTATAGCTGCCCCCCCTACTTTTGTCCTGGCCCCCAGTGTGCCCCCCAAAATTTGAAAGCTAGAGACGCCACTGGTGAGACCACTAGAGGCCATAAAGTACACGTTACTACAGCTACTCAAGTTATAAGAGGAAAAACTGTGTTCTCTAAATAGCCTCATTTCCTTGAAATAAATGTTTCCCAGTAAAGGCTAGGCATATTTCCAGCGGAAGGAATTGCATTAAAAGATTCAATTTTTGATAACCTGCCTCAAGCTTTTGGCTATCCTTGGTGTGTTGGACAATTTCCCACCTTAGTCACTTTGCCATACTTGATAATTTTTTAGACATATCCACTGACAACAGATGTAAACAAAAATGATTGAAATCATTAATTTACCTGAACCAGAAATGACAGTTAACTGTAGAGAAGGTGGTCATGTCCTGCAAGCATTTTTGCTGTATTTTCCCACTTTGGTCTTCAGATTTTATGAATAAACATTAGAAAAAATAATCTGGTGAGAAAAAAAAAAATCCCTTACAGTTGCAAGAAAAAGTATGTGAACCCTTTGGAATGATATGGATTTCTGCACAAATTGGTGATAAAATGTGATCTGATCTTCATCTAAGTCACAACAATAGACAATCACAGACTGCTTGAACTAATAACACACAAATAATTAAATGTTACCATGTTTTTATTGAGCACACCATGTAAAGATTCACAGTGCAGGTGGAAAAAGTATGTGAACCCTTGGATTTAATAACTGGTTGAACCTCCTTTGGCAGCAATAACTTCAACCAAATGTTTCCTGTAGTTGCAGATCAGACGTGCACAACGGTCAGGAGTAATTCTTGAGCATTCCTCTTTACAGAACTGTTTCAGTTCAGCAATATTCTTGGGATGTCTGGTGTGAATTGCTTTCTTGAGGTCATGCCACAGCATCTCAATTGGGTTGAGGTCAGAACTCTGACTGGGCCACTCCAGAAGGCGTATTTTCTTCTGTTTAAGCCATTCTGTGATTGATTTACTTCTATGCTTTGGGTTGTTGTCCTGTTGCAACATCCATTTTCTGTTGAGCTTCAGCTGGTGGACAGACACCACTGGTGAGACCCCTAGAGGCCATAAAGAACACGTTGCTATAGCTACTCAAGTTATAAGAGGAAAAACTGTGTTCTCTAAATGGCCTCATTTCCTTGAAATAAATGTTTCCCAGTAAAGGCTAGGCATATTTCCAGAGGAAGGAATTGCATTAAAAGATTCAATTTTTGATAACCTGCCTCAAGCTTTTGGCTATCCTTGGTGTGTTGGACAATTTCCCACCTTAGTCACTTTGCCAAACTTGATAATTTTTTATACATATCCAGTGATAACAGATGTAAACAAAAATGATTGAAATCATTAATTTACCTGAACCAGAAATGACAGTTAACTGTAGAGAAGGTGGTCATGTCCTGCAAGCATTTTTGCTGTATTTTCCCACTTTGGTCTTCAGATTTTATGAATAAACATTAGAAAAAATAATCTGGTGAGAAAAAAAAAACATCCCTTACAGTTGCAAGAAAAAGTATGTGAACCCTTTGGAATGATATGGATTTCTACACAAATTGGTCATAAAATGTGATCTGATCTTCATCTAAGTCACAACAATAGACAATCACAGTTTGCTTGAACTAATAACACACAAAGAATTAAATGTTACCATGTTTTTATTGAACACACCATGTAAAGATTCACAGTGCAGGTGGAAAAAGTATGTGAACCCTTGGATTTAATAACTGGTTGAACCTCCTTTGGCAGCAATAACTTCAACCAAATGTTTCCTGTAGTTGCAGATCAGACGTGCACAACGGTCAGGAGTAATTCTTGAGCATTCCTCTTTACAGAACTGTTTCAGTTCAGCAATATTCTTGGGATGTCTGGTGTGAATTGCTTTCTTGAGGTCATGCCACAGCATCTTAATCGGGTTGAGGTCCGAACTCTGACTGGGCCACTCCAGAAGGCATATTTTCTTCTGTTTAAGCCATTCTGTGGTTGATTTACTTCTATGCTTTGGGTTGTTGTCCTGTTGCAACATCCATCTTCTGTTGAGCTTCAGCTGGTGGACAGATGGCCTTAAGTTCTCCTGCAAAATGTCTTGATAAACTTGGAAATTCATTTTTCCTTCAATGATAGCAATCCGTCCTGGCCCTGATGCAGCAATGCAGCCCCAAACCATGATGCCCCCACCACCATACTTCACAGTTGGGATGAGGTTTTGATGTTGGTGTGCTGTGCCTCTTTTTCTCCACACATAGTGTTGTGTGTTTCTTCCAAACAACTCAACTTTGGTTTCATCTGTCCACAGAATATTTTGCCAGTACTGCTGTGGAACATCCAGGTGCTCTTGTGCAAACTGTAAACGTGCAGCAATGTTTTTTTTTTGGACAGCAGTGACTTCCTCTGTGGTATCCTCCCATGAAATCCATTCTTGTTTAGTGTTTTATGTATCGTAGATTCGCTAACAAGGATGTTAGCATATGCCAGAGACTTTTGTAAGTCTTTAGCTGACACTCTAGGATTCTTCTTCACCTCATTGAGCAGTCTGCGCTGTGCTCTTGCAGTCATCTTTATAGGACGGCCACTCCTAGGGAGAGTAGCAGCAGTGCTGAACTTTCTCCATTTTTAGACAACTTATCTTACCGTGGACTGATGAACAGCAATGCTTTTGGAGATACTTTTATAACCCTTTCCAGTTTTATGTAAGTCAACAATTCTTAATCGTAGGTCTTCTGAGAGCTCTTTTGTGTGAGGCATCATTCACATCAGGCAATGCTTCTTGTGAAAAGCAAACCCAGAACTGGTGTGTGTTTTTTATAGGGCAGGGCAGCTGTAACTAACACCTCCAATCTTATCTCATTGATTGGACTCCAGTTGGCTGACATCTCACTCCAAGTAGCTCTTGGAGATGTCATTAGTCTAGGGGTTCACATACTTTTTCCACCTGCACTGTGAATGTTTACATGGTGTGTTCAATAAAAACATGGTAATATTTAATTATTTGTGTGTTATTAGTCTAAGCAGACTGTGATTGTCTATTGTTGTGACTTAGATGAAGATCAGATCACATTTTATGACCAATTTGTGCAGAAATCCATATCATTCCAAAGGGTTCACATACTTTTTCTTGCAACTGTAAGCTCTTGATCATGCAGCACTCCCTCATTTAAGAATTTGGTTCTAATTGAATAAGTTTATTTAAGCCTTTTAATAATACTGAACAATATATTTAGAGGTTTAATCCAAATATATCCCACAATGCAGCTGATGAAATCAGATATTCTACTCTATTGTGTCTACAGGTCTTTTACACACCTATGTGTCTCTGGTTACAGTCCATAAACAAACTCTGTGTGTAGTCTGATATAGTAATCATATTACTCTCCTCAATCTGTTCCCTCCACTACTATAGACAGAAGGAAGAAATGGTGTAAGACAATACTGCAGGGTCAGACTACACAAAAGGTTTATTTGTGTCCTGTGAATAGGAGTGTAGCTACTGGAGGTAAAAAGTATCTGTGCAAAGGCTAAGGAGTCCTAAAGATCCCACAAAAAAGGACCCCAGTATTACTGCATAGGTGGCTCATGGAGGTTGAAGACTCTATTACCAAATGGCAGACTACATTAGTCAAGACTATTTGATTCATTCTTTGTTTAAGATTCATTGGAGCAATTCAGAAAGTTACACTATAGGACTAAAAGTACCGTATTTGGACACCTGACCATCACGTCTATATTAAGGTGTAGTTATATGACTGCCACCAACTGCAGTCCCTGAAAAAGGACACACCCCTAAGCTGACAGCTTGAAATCTAGCAGAACAATTAGAGCGATTAATGGGGGGATATCTGGATCCATGTCAGGTACAGGGCTGGTTCTAGCTTTGTGTGAAAGAAACTGTCATGTACTATATGATGTCTGATTTTCTTTTTTTACATTGGTCATGGGTAGAGATGAGCGAATCGAAGCTGACAAAGTAGAATTCTATCCAAATTTCCGGAAAAATTCTATTCGCACCGAATGCGAATTTCCTTGCAGTTCGTGCTAACGATTTGCATTTTTCCTAAAATGGCTGCTGCACGTGTGAGGACATGGAGAAAGGAACACTGGGAAGGCGGGATCACCCATACTGACATGCATGCAGCCAATCAGAAGCCTGCCAGTTCTGTGATGTCAAGTCCTATAAATACGGCGGCCATCTTAGATTCTGCCATTCACCAGTGTACTTAGTGCAGGGAGAGACGTGTCTGCAGGCGCTAGGGACAGTGATAGAAAAAACATCATAGTGATAAAAAAAAGATTTACAAGTGCAGGGAAAGATTATTCAAGGTGTAGGGAAAGATGCTGTTTGATACAGTATCTCACAAAAGTGAGTACACCCCTCGCATTTTTGTTAATATTTTATATTATATTTTAATGGGACAACACTGAAGATATGACACTTTGATACAATGTAAAGTAGTTAGTGTACAGCTTGTATAACAGTGTAAATGGGGTGTACTCTCAAAATAACTCAACACACAGCCATTAATGTCTAAACCACTAGCAACAAAAGTGAGTACACCCCTAAGTGAAAATAGCCAAATTGTGCCCAATTAGCCATTTTCCCTCCCCGATGTCATGTGACTTCTTAGTATTACAAGGTGTCAGGTGTGAATGGTAAGCAGGTGTTTTAAATTTGGTGTTACCGCTCTCACACTCTCTCATACTGGTCACTGGGAGGTCATCATGGAACCTCATGGCAAAGAACTCTCCAGGATCTGAAAAAAAGAATTGTTGCTTTACATAAAGATGGCCTAGGCTATAAGAAGATTGCCAACACCATGAAACTGAACTGCAGTACGGTGGCCACAACCATACAGCGGTTTAACAAGATAGGTTCCACTCAGAACAGGCCTCGCCATGGTCGACCAAAGTAGTTAAGTGCACATGCTCAGTGTCATATGCAGAGGTTGACTTGTCAAAATAGATGTATGAGTGCTCCCAGCATTGCTGCAGAGGTTAAAAGGGTGGGGGGTCAGCCTGTCAGTGCTCAGAACATACGCCACACACTACATCAAATTGGTCTGCATGGCTGTCTGTCACGAGGGTGTCGAGGACCACGCCTGACTCCGTTATACCCGGGGTCAGGAAGTCGCAGCGGTTGGCTGCACGCTCTATTTAAGATAGGGCTGTTTTCCTTATGGTAGCTTTCTGGGTTTGCTTAGCAAACCCTTTTGGCTCACTCAGGGATCCGTAGCTCCTTCTCCTCAGCTGTTCCTTGTCCAGCACTCCCAGACCTCCTTATATTTCTCTCTCACACTTCTCTGGTTGCCAGAGATAGAGCTTCCTGCCTGGACATCTATTCTGACCTTCTGGAGCTGTGTTGCTGCGTTCGCTGGTAGTTGGTCCAGTACGCTACCCTCCAGATCCCTGTTTGACCTTTTTGGTTTATTGTGGTCGCCCACCTGGGTGTATGTGTTTGTATGTTTTGTCTGTCCTCTCCCTGGTGTTTCCCTCTTAGTGATAGTGGTGTGGACTAGCGATCCCACCGGCCTGTTCACTATCCAGGGCTCATATTAGGGAAAGCCAGGGTTTAGGCACGCGATCGCCGCACGGGTGAGGAACCCGTCTAGGGACGTCAGGGCAGTCAGGTGCCAGCCGCAAGGTGAGTTAGGGGTCACCACCTTTCCCTCTCCCTTGGGCAGGGCTTTCCCTGTTTTCCTCCCTGTGCGTGTCGTCGGTCATTACACTGTCATCTCAGAAGGAAGCCTCTTCTATGTTGCACAAGAAAGCCTGCAAACAGTTTTCTGAAAACAAGTAGACTAAGGACATGGATAATTACTGGATCCATATCCTGTACTCTGATGAGACCAAGATAAACTTATTTGTTTCAGATAGTGTCAAGCGTGTGTGGCGGCAACCAGGGGAGGAGTACAAAGACAAGTGTATGTTGCCTACAGTCAAGCATGGGGGTGGAAGTATCATGGTTTGGGGCTGCATGAGTGCTGCTGGCTGTGGGGAGCTACAGTTCATTGAGGGAACCATGAATGCCAACATGCACTGTTACATACTGAAGCAGAGATTGATCCCCTCCCTTAAGTAACTGGGCTGCAGGGCAGTTTTCCAACATGATAACGACCCCAACACACAGCTCCAAGATGACCACTGCCTTGCTAAAGAAATTGAGGGTTAAGGTGCTGAACTGGCTAAGCATGTCTCCAGACCTAAACCCTATTCAGCATCTGTGGGGCATCCTCAAATGGAAGGTGGAGGAGTGCAAGGTCTCTAACATCTAACAGCTCTGTGATGTCATGATGGAGGAATGGAAGAGGATTCCAATGGCAACTTGTGAAGCTCTAGTGAACTAACTCCATGCACAAGAGAGTTAAGGCAGTGCTGGAAAATAATGGTGGCCACACAAAATATTGACATTTTGGGAACAATTTGGCCATTTTGACTTAGGGGTGTAATCACTTTTGTTGCCAGTGGTTTAGACATTAATGGCTGTTTGATTAATTATTTTGAAGGCACACCAAATTTACACTGTTATACAAGATGTACACAGACTACTTTACATTGCATCAAAGTGTTATATCTTCAGTGTTGTCCCATGAAAGGATATAACAAAATATTTACAAAAACTTGAGGGGTGTGCTCACTTTTGTGATCTACTGTATATGTTCTAAAGCATTTTTTGGCTTGTATTAGTGGGGAAAAAATGGCTTATTAGCCGTTGTGTGGTGAAGTGTGAAAATTACAGTCCTTTTTGTCGTGTATTAGTGGCAAAAGTAAAATATATTTGCCGCTCAGAGGTGCAGTTATCTGTTTTAAAGCCCTTTTTTGTGTGTATTAGTGGAAAAAGGAAAAATATATTTGTCGCCTAGCAGTGCAGTTATCTGTTTTAAAGCCATTTTTTGCGTGTATTAGTGGAAAAAGGAACAATATATTTGCTGCTCAGGGGTGCAGTGAGACATTTTACAGCCCAGTTTGCCATGTATTACTGCCGAAATAAAAATATATTTGCCTATCATCGTTGCACTTATCTGTTAAAAAGCCTTTTGTGTACAAATAGAAAAAAATGAGGGCCTAATTGCCGTTCAGCAGTGCAGTGAGATATTTTACAGCCCAGTTTGCTGTGTATTACTGGTGAAATACAAATATATTCGCCTTTCATCATTGCACTTATCTGTTGAAAAGCCTTTTGTGTAAAAATAGAAAAAATTTGGGCCTAATTGCCATTCAAAGGCGCAGTTATATGTGGTGAAGCACTTTTCGCGGGATGGACAGAATTACGTAGTGGTGAAATTTTTTATGTGAAACAGGCTTTTTTGGGGGAAAATTGATGGGTGATAGTAGACTTTCTTCTGTATGAACCGAATTCCATTATCCTTTCATTCATGAATATTTTTATTTCAACCATGTTTTCAGGAAAATGTATGGGTGATTGCACACCTCCTTTTGCGGTATGGATTGAAGTACTTAGTGGTGAAATTCTTTATGTGACACTGGATTTTTTCGGAAAATGTATGGGTGAATGTACACCTCCTTTTGCTGTATGGACTGAAGTACTTAGTGGTGAAATTCTTTATGCGACACTGGCTTTTTTCGGAAAATGTATGGGTGAATGTAGTGGTGAAATTCTTTATGTGAAATTCTTATTTCGGGAAATGTATGGGTGAATGTGCACCTCCTTTTGCGGTATGGACTGAAGTACTTAGTGGTGAAATTCTTTATGTGACACTGGCTTTTTTTCGGAAAATGTATGGGTCAATGTAGACTTTCTTCTGTATGAACCGAATTCCATTATCCTTTCATTGGTGAAATTTTTTATTTCAACCATGTTTTCTTCAGGGAAAATTGATGGGTGTTTGTAGACCTTCTTTTGCAGTATAGACCAAATTAGGTTGTCGTGGGTCCAGCAGTAAACATAATGAAGACGCTGATGACAACACACCAGCAGACTTTGCCTTTACCATCTATGCATAATTAAATCAAGCAGCTTCAGTAAGTTGAAAACATTCATGTGTTTTTATCTGCTCTGTCTGCATTCGATCTCCACAGCACACAAAACAGCCTCTGCTTTGGAGTCCAAGTCCAGTTTTTTTTAAGATCAGGAGTTCCATCAGAATTGTGCATACCATTCTTGCTCCCTGTGCAAAGTCATAACAAAAGGACTCCATAGGCATACACATCAGAGGAAGCTGAAGCCACATGTTTCTTACACTGGTACATGTTTCTCTCTCTGAAGGAAGTTGGGAAGGTTCAGCCCAAACTTCCGGCTGGGAGACAGGGCCAAAGCAAAGACCTTCTGGGGTCGTACATAGGCCACAGGCAGGGAGGTCAGTGGTCTGGTGTTCCTCCCATCTCTCAGGTGGAGTACGCAAACCCTGGGATGAGCGGCTCTGGCTGAGGTCGTTCTCGGAAGCGGAGCACACCGTCTACCAACTCTTGCAGACAGCGCACTTTTCTTATTGCAGCTGGTTCATCTGGTCATAACTCTGGTGCTGACAACAGGATCAGAGATTTCTCTAGGCAGATTAACGCTACAGCAAATGGACCCTGAAGGGACACCATGGGAATGTATTCTACAATGTCAACCTTATGAAGGCTGTGGCGGGCCTGAGGAGGGTAAAGGCACTTCACAGAGCACCTGCTAACATACAGCTCCTGCCTGGTCTTGTCATCTTGGATGAAGCCAGACCCCCTCTCAACCGAGAACCACACCACGCTCCCGATCTTACTCTCAAAATTCGGGTCCCTGTGCTGGGGTCGATCCCTGACCCTGACTGCCCAGTCCTCAATAGCTTTCCGATATTGCCACATATTTACCCCATGGGCCGTAATCTCTCTGGGGACCATGGGATTTATTCCTTCAAAAGAGCCATGCTTCCTGGGCAGCGGAGTGGTAACTCCGGCTGCCTCTGCAGCATCAGCCTGCACGGGGAATGCCACCTTTTTCCCTTTTAAGGCGCCGCTGCACTTGAGAGACGCTTATCTCTTCGGGTGCTGCCTGCATCTCGGGCACTTCATTGCCCCAGTTTGGCTGACGAGGACACGTCATTTTGTTACCTCTCTGGCTAGCACACACTGGTGATAAAGGAGGGGTTTCAAGGGAGGAGCTTCCACTTCCTCTTCTTGTACCGTAATATCGATCCCTTATATATCGCAATTATAACTTGACGAGTTTTCCTTCTTTCTATATCTTTCAAGACTTTGTCCACACTCTAGCACTCAGGTACTGGATATAATAAATACTTACTTGTAATTAGCAATCCACAGGGCGGTCTCCCTAACGGTAGGCAAAATCCTCTGCTCTATTATTTGTAAGGATGACTTCATTTTCTCTAATCCACAATGTCCATAGAGGCATGTGGTAAGGTTAACTAATTTAGCTCTAACCTCCACTAGACTTTCTATATATCCAGATGTAGACTCAATGGTCTGTGCTGTGCTGCTGTAATAGTGTTCTATATACTGCCTTAGCTAAGGGGCTAAAATAGCAGCTAACTTGTGGACTGCTATGATACTCTGATTCACCTCCTCCATTAACTTCCTCCTCTGTTCATTCTCATCCTCAACACACACTGACTTGACCCCCCCCCCCCCCCAGCTATATACTGTATATAAGTGGTGCCAGCACCACCTAGGGGCAAAAAAAGGTAAATGACACTGCCAGGATGTTAAAGGGAATTACAGCATGATACCGCAATACATTTGATATGACATTTAGCAAGAGTTTAAAGTGCCCACATATAGCACATAGTGGGACACTGCATCAAGATTAATCAGACGTGGATCAGCCAGGATTTCCACACACCAAGGTCTGATGCATCAGACTAGATCATCCATGTTGCGACACCAACACTTTGACAAAAGAGACCGGTTTCCTCTGGCTACCTGCCTCAGCTACTATTCTGATGCTGTCACACGCCTGATGCCACACATTTGATACCAAGTGCTCCTTTTTTCACCCACCATCTTCAGAGGGTACTGGTATTGCCACCCACCTCCACAGTATGTCACCTTGCCACTCTGTGGCCTCCAGATGCTGCCGCCACCTTCAGACTCTGTCATTGTGCCACTATATGGTCTCACCATGCTGCTGCTACATCCACACTCTGTAATTTTGCCACTCTGTGGCCTCCTAATGCTGCCGCCACCACCACACTCTGTCATTCTGCCACTCCGTGGTCTCCTCATGCTGCTGCCACCAACACACTCTGTCATTCTGCCACTCTGTGGTCTGCTCATGCTGCTGCCACTTCCACACTATGTCACCTTACCACTCTGTGGCCTCCTCCTGATGCTGCTGCTGCCGCCACCTCCAGACTTTGTCATTGTGCCACTCTGTGGCCTCCTCCTGATGCTGCTGCTGTCACCTTCACACTGTCATTGTGCCACTATGTGGCATCATCATGCTGCTTCCACCTCAACACTATATTATAGGGACACTCTGTGGACTTCTCGTGCTGTTCCCACTCTCCCCACTTCATGACTGGGCCATGTGACACAGTGAAGGGTATGGTCTGGGAGGAAAGGTATTTTCCTCCCAGTGTGTGCTGCTGGGCTGATTTGCAGCCAGGTGGGGTCAAACACCGGACTGGATTTTAGGTGCCGCTCTGGGTTTTGACAACACCTAGCTGTCCTTAAAAGACAGCTGGGCTCAGCAGCAAGGTGTCTCTCTTTTGGGATCTGAGGCATGGTGCCGTACTAGAGGGCTGAGAGCCGCACGCTAGGGAAACAGGCCCCCCCTAAAGCCTGTTGTGGATCGCTGGAGATTGCACTGTCAACAAGGTGATTTCTTTTGTTCTGTGGACTTTCCTTTGTGTGAACTAACACCAAGACTGAAAAATGTTGCTTTGTTTTTGCCTTGTGTGTGAATAAACACTGAAGTTCTGCTTTACAAATTGGTTGTTTGCCTCTGTTCTGCGTCCGCTTACCCTGCCTACCAGAGTGAATCCCCAGAATTAGTGGAGGATGCGTGCACGCGCAGTGAGGCTGGCGTAAACGCCGAAATATTTTTGTTTTCAGGTACAGCTGGATGTCCTGGATTAAACCAGCTAAATTAAATTCTCATGTGACAAAATGGAGGCTGTAATGAAAGCTCTCGTGGAGGCTAACCAGCACCAGCAATAAACAAACCAGCTGCTGTTACAACACGTGATGGCTTTACAGATGGAAGGAGCGTCCCAGAGTGTCCATGATGTCCGGAAAGCGGTCTGTGTGGCGATTCCCAAGATAACGTCGAAACCTACCTGGCGATGTACGAGAAGGTGGCCACAAGGGAGAATCTACCCCGAGATCAGTGGGCTGAATTCGTCTCTCCGTCTCTCCGTTCCTGACATCCGACTACCAGAAACTCAAGGGTGAGATTCTGGCAAGACTGGGGGTGAATGTGTTGGTCCGGGCCCAGCGGGTGCATCAGTGGGGGTTCAACCCGGCTGAGCCCGTGAGCCCCCAGTTTTATAACTTGCCTCACCTCTTGAAAAAGTGGCTACAGCCTGATGTGCTGAGCCCCACTGCTATGCTGGACCGTCTGTTAGCTGATATGTTCTGGACGGCTTTGCCACCTCCCTCTCCAGCACTGTATCGGCCAGGTGTCTACTGGCAATGCCCTTGAGATGGTGCACCTGGTGGAACGCTATGAGGCTACCAGGAATCTAAAGGGGGGTTCTTTCGGGAGTGGGCCAGTCAAACCCTGGAAATCTCCACCCCCGACCCGGAGGTTTGAGCCGATAAAACCTGCTCAGAATGTACCCACTGTGGACCTGGCTCCGATAATCTGCTGGCGGTGTCAGGAGCCTGGCCATGTAAGGGCTAACTGTCCCCATCGGGTTGAGCCCATGGACACTAACTATGGCTACTGTCAGTCGCTATATGCCAGCAAGCTGTGTGCAACAGGTACCCCAGAGACTCTAGATCACTTGTGCCAGGTGGGAGACACTCCAGCGGAGGCCCTGCTGGAGTGTAGTAAGGGCTCCCCTGGTACGGTCCACTGAGTATACTGGCCGGAAAGTTGGGGTCATCTGCATTCATGTGGACTTGAAAGACTATCCCACTGCCCTGGTGTCGCTAACCACGGGGCCACAAACGTACACTACGAACATATAATCAGGAGAGACTTCCCGGGTTTCCCGGCACTATGGCCTGCTACGAGGGTGACTGGTGCCCATGAGACAGGGATAACCCCAGCAGAGTGGCCTTGCTCCAGAGGGAGGCCAGAACCCTGGGAATCCGAGGCCGAAGGCCAGCGGTAAGGGTGACCACCACTTCGGTGGAAGACTACCCCACTGAGTGTAATGGTGGAGGACTTGCCGCTGGGGCCTGAGCTGGCAGACCGCAATGTCTCCGGGGATAATTTGGTACTGCACAACACCAGGACCCAACCTTATCCCCAGCCTGGGAAAATTTATTAATAATAGATGGTGAACCACAACAAGCTGGGGCAGAGTCGGTGTTCCCCCGTTTTGTGGTTTATCAGGATATGTTGTATCAGGTAAACCAGCTGTGGGGTGGAACAGTTGGTGGTGCTCCACGCTTATCGCAAACTTGTGTTAGAGTTAGCCCACCAACATGTTCTTGGGGGTCATCTGGGAAAGTAGAAAACAAAGAACCGGATACTACAACGGTTTTACTGGCCCAGTGTGTTTAGGGAGGTGGAAGAATTCTGTAAGTCTTGCCCAACCTGCCAGGCAACTAGCCCCCAGCAGCTTTTCCGCAGTCCCTCTCCCGATCATCGAGGTACCGTTTGAGCAAATAGCTATGGACCTCGTAGGCCCAGTGCCGAAATCCGCTAGAGGACACCAACGCATCTTGGTTGAACCTAAACTACGCCACTCGGTACCCGGAGGTGGTGCCACTGGGACATACATCGGCTAAACTTATAGCTAAGGAGCTAATGGAGATGTTCTCCCGAGTGGGGCTACCTAAAGAAGTTCTGACTGATCAGGGGACCTCTTTTATGTCCAAGGTCATGAAGGAGCTCTGTAAGTTGCTGCATATCAAACAGTTACGTGTACCATCCGCAAACGGACAGTCTGGTAGAGAGGTTTAACAAAACATTAAAAACCATGTTAAAAAGGGTGGTGTCAAAAGATGGGAAGGATTGGGACCTTCTTCTGCCCTATCTCATGTTCGCTATGCGAGAGGTACCCCTACTGGGCACTCGCCCTTCGAACTGCTATATGGCAGACTTCCTCGTGGTTTGTTGGACATAGCCAAAGAGGTGTGGGAACAGCAACCTACTCCACAAAAAAGTGTTCTTGAGTACATTACCCAGATGCAAGAAAGCATAGAGACAGTGTTACCTCTTGTTAGGGAGCATATGGAGGCAGCTCACAAGCACGAAGTCGGATGTATAATCGGCAGGCCCGGGTCCAGATATTTACCCGGGTGATCGGGTTCTGGTTCTGGTACCGACCGTGGACAGTAAGTTCCTGGCTAGGTGGCAGGGGCCCTACGAGGTATTCGAGAAAGTTGGAGAGGTAAATTACAAGGTACACCAGCAGGGCGGCCGAAGCCGGAGCAGGTTTACCATGTTAATTTGCTAAAACCTTGGAAAGATAGGGAGACCTGTACTGAAGACAGACCGCGGCCGGGTTTTCTAGGGGAAGAGGTTCTGGCCCCTCTGTCTGATGAAAGGGAAGCGGTTGCCACAATAAAATTTGCTGACAGCCTCTCCTCTAAACAGGCTCAGGAGGCCAGGGAGTTCATTAGTCAGAACATGGACGTGTTCTCGGACCTCCCTGGACGCACTTTGGCAATCCGGCATGACATTGTCACTGAGCCTCAGGCTAAAGTCCGGTTAAAGCCATACTGGGTATCCGAGGCTCAGCAACAAGCCATCTCGGAGGAAGCGCAGCTTATGCTGCGGCTAGACGTCATTGAGGAGTCTAAAAATGAGTGGGCCAGTCCTATAGTCTTAATACCCAATCCGGATGGGATGTTACGATTTTGTAATGATTTTCGTAAGCTGAACGAAATATCTAAATTCTATGCATATCCCATGCCCGGGGAGGATGAGCTAGTCGAGAAGTTAGGACAAGCACAGCATTTTTGTGTTTTGGACCTCACGAAAGGGTACTGGCAGGTGCCCTTAACTGAGGCTGCCAAAGAGAAAACTGCCTTCATCATGCCTGAGGGGCTGTATCAGTATAAGGTGTTACCCTTTGGTCTGCATGGCGCCCCCGCCACTTTTCAATGTCTAATGGACATTGTGCTTCGTCCACATCGGCGGTACGCCTCAGCTTACCTGGATGATATTGTCATACACTGTACCGACTGGGAAAGTCAACTGGCCAAAGTACAGGCTTCGGAAGGCTGGACTAACAGCTAACCCAAAGAAATGTGCGATAGGGTTAGAGGAGACTAAATACCTAGGGTATGTCATTGAGCGCAGAGTCTTCAAACCCCAAGTAAACAAAATAGAGGTGATATGGAATTGGCCCGGACCTGTCACCTCTAGGCAAGTAAAGTCGTTCCTGGGGATGGTGGGCTATTACATGAGTTTCGTCCCCCACTTTGCTACGATAGCCCCGCCATTGACAGGACTCTTGAAGGGACATAGGTCCATGATGGTTAGCTGGGATGATCAGGCGGAAGAGGCGTTCTCCGCTTTGAAGTCGGCCCTGTACTACGTTGCTGTACTGTCCCAGGAAGGGGAGGAGCATCCCGTTGTCTTCCTCAGCCGTAAGCTCACCCCAGACGAGACCAGGTACAGTATAGTGGAGAGAGAGTGCCTGGCTATCAAGTGGGCACTCAAGTCTCTCCGCTATTATTTGTTGGGGAGAAAATTCCGCTTGGTGACCGACCACTCCCCTCTCAAGTGGATGAGCCAGGCCAAAGACAGAAATGCCCGGGTCACCCGATGGTTCCTTTCCCTACAGAACTTAAAATTTACAGTGGAGCACACGGCAGGCCGGTTACAGGGAAAGGCGGATGCCCTGTCCCGAGTACATTGTCTGGTGAGTGTTCAGCCCCGTAGGGTTGAGGTTGAACAAAGGGGGGGGGGGGTATGTGACACAGTGAAGGGTATGGTCTTGGAGGACAGGTATTTTTCTCCCAGTGTGTGCTGCTGGGCTGATTTGCAGCCAGGTGGGATTTTAGGTGTCTCTCCGGGTTTTGACAACACCTAGCTGTCCTTAAAAGGCAGCTGGGCTCAGCAGCAAGGTGTCTCTCTTTTGGGATCTGAGGCATGGTGCCACACGCTGGGGAAACAGGCCCTCCTAAAGCCTGTTGTGGATTGCTGGAGATTGCACCATCAACAAGGTGATTATTTTGTTCTGTGGACTTTCCTTTGTGTGAACTAACACCAAGACTGAAAAATGTTGCTTTGTTTTTGCCTTGTGTTGAATAAACACTGAAGTTTTGCTTTACAAACTATTTTTGTGCCTCTGTTCTGCGTCCGCTTATCCTGCCTACTAGAGCGAATCCCCACAGCCACTATTCTTCCTTTCAGCCTGGCTGACATCATCATTTAGTTGACCCTTCTTCTGATCTGTCAGAAGGAAGGAAAAATGAGACGCACAACAGATACTTTCTGTGTAGCGGCTGTAAGGCCTGTATGGTCCCATCATAATTGGATTATGATTTGGTAGCCAAAAGCAGGAATGGGTACAAAAGACAGAAGACATGCAAATATTTTATAAACGTGTCATCTCAGTTTTAGATCCATTCCTGTTTTATTTGGCATTAGCAATACTGATGGATTACTGACCAAATGCTGAACGAGTGAAGGCGGATGCTCAACAGACAGGATCTGTTTTTTGGGAGTTATTGTTCTGACGGATCAGACGAAGGGCAAAATAATCAGTGACGTAAACACAAACTTACTGCTGACACCCTCTCCACTCTGTCAGGGGGCTCTACTTGTATAAGCGTTTAATAGAACAGGTTCTGATTAGGGTTGAGCGAACCCGAACTGTAAAGTTTGGGTTCGTACCGAACTTTAGGATTTTTGGACCCCGGACCCGAACATTTTCGTAAAAGTTCGGGTTTGGTGTTCGCCGCTTTATTGGCGCTTTTTGAAAGGCTGCACAGCAGCCAATCAACAGGCGTCATACTACTTGCCCCAAGAGGCCATCACAGCCATGCCTACTAATGGCATGGCTGTGATTGGACAGAGCAGCATGTGACCCAGGCTCTATATAAGCTTGGGTCACGTAGCGCTTCAAGTCACTCTGCTGTTACAAGTGTAGGGAGAGGATGCTGCTGGACTTGTGATTTCAGGGAGAGCATAGGAGAGAATTTAACTCAGCGATCTACAGATCTACAGACAAATAGTTGTGTGGGTGTAGGGCACTATCGTTTTACCCTGCCCTGAGCTCATTGACCAAAAATACTAACTTTTAGAATTCTGTTAGTTAGGTGAGTGGCGGCGGCGGGCATTTTATGCATGCTCAGTGCACCATCACCGCATCTGAGCTTTTGGGACATTGCAAATAACAATTTTTTTGCGGCAAACTACAACATCTGTATTAGTCAGTGTGCAATTTAAGCTAGAAATACACCCATCAAAAAACAGTATTTGCCAGATTTGCAAGTGTTAAATTCAAGTTAAATATTACAGCATTCATATTCTGTTAGCAAAAAATGACTTTTTGAGCAATCTACAACATCTGTATTAGTCAGTGTTCAATTTAAGCTAGAAATACACCCATCATTTTCTGGGGTTTGAAAAACACACTTTTTCCCCCCAAAAAACAGTATTTGCCAGATCTGCAAGTGTTAAATTCAAGTTTAATATATACAGCATTCATATTCTGTTAGCAAAAAATGACTTTTTGGGCAATCTACAACATCTGTATTAGTCAGTGTGCAATTTAAGCTAGAAATACACCCATCATTTTCTGGGGTTTGAAAAACACACTTATTTGACAAAAAAAACACTATTTTCAGAACTTGCAGCATCAGCACGTGTGAAATTACAGGCTTATATACTGCTGTCAAATTCAGTTGATAAACAAACAGTCGTTTGGGCTCCAAAAATTTAGTTGACAGCCTTTGATGCAGATGTCATTGTGAGATACACCCTTAATACATTTGGGTTACATTCAGAGATTTTAAATACCGCCATTTGGTGCACCAATATTGGATTCAGGCCTACAGAGGTTCAGGCCCTGTGAGATACCACCTCTACATACAGGGGTTTGAATTAGGCATTTGAAATACAGCCATTTTAAATACCACCTTTTTGTGCAAAGATATATTTACTACAGGCCTACACTGATTCAGGGCATGTGAGATACCCCCCTACATACAGGGGTTAGAATTAGGCATTTGAAATACAGCCATTTGAAATACTGCTTTTTTGTGCAAAGATATATATACTTCAGGCCTACACAGGTTCAGACCGTGTGAGATCCCCTCTATACATACAGGGGTTTGAATTAGGCATTTGAAATACAGCCATTTGAAATACTGCCTTTTTGTGCAAAGATATATTTACTTCAGGCCTACACGGGTTCAGACCGTGTGAGATACCCCCCTACATACAGGGGTTTGAATTAGGCATTTGAAATACAGCCATTTGAAATACAACCTTTTTGTGCAAAGATATATTTACTTCAGGCCTACACTGATTCAGGGCATGTGAGATCCCCTCTATACATACAGGGGTTTGAATTAGGCATTTGAAATACAGCCATTTGAAATACAACCTTTTTGTGCAAAGATATATTTACTTCAGGCCTACACTGATTCAGGGCGTGTGAGATCCCCTCTATACATACAGGGGTTTGAATTAGGCATTTGAAATACAGCCATTTGAAATACAACCTTTTTGTGCAAAGATATATTTACTTCAGGCCTACACAGGTTCAGACCTTGAGATACCCCCCTACATACAGGGGTTTGAATTAGGCATTTGAAATACACCCATTTTAAATACCGCCTTTTTGTGCAAAGATATATTTACTTCAGGCCTACAGAGGTTCAGGCCCTCTGAGATACTACCTCTACATACAGGTGTTTGAATTAGCCATTTGAAATACAGCATTTTTGTGCAAAGATATATTTACTTCAGGCCTACACAGGTTCAGACCGTGTGAGATACCCCCCTACATTCAGGGGTTTCAATTAGGCATTTGAAATACAGCCATTTGAAATACAGCCTTTTTGTGCAAAGATATATTTACTTCAGGCCTACACAGGTTCAGACCGTGTGAGATACCCCCCTACATACAGGGGTTTAAATTAGGCATTTGAAATACAGCCATTTGAAATACAGCCTTTTTGTGCAAAGATATATTTACTTCAGGCCTACAGAGGTTCAGACCGTGTGAGATCCCCTCTATACATACAGGGGTTTGAATTAGGCATTTGAAATACAGCCATTTGAAATACTGCCTTTTTGTGCAAAGATATATTTACTTCAGGCCTACACGGGTTCAGACCGTGTGAGATACCCCCCTACATACAGGGGTTTGAATTAGGCATTTGAAATACAGCCATTTGAAATACAGCCTTTTTGTGCAAAGATATATTTACTTCAGGCCTACAGAGGTTCAGACCGTGTGAGATCCCCTCTATACATACAGGGGTTTGAATTAGGCATTTGAAATACAGCCATTTGAAATACTGCCTTTTTGTGCAAAGATATATTTACTTCAGGCCTACACGGGTTCAGACCGTGTGAGATACCCCCCTACATACAGGGGTTTGAATTAGGCATTTGAAATACAGCCATTTGAAATACAACCTTTTTGTGCAAAGATATATTTACTTCAGGCCTACACTGATTCAGGGCGTGTGAGATCCCCTCTATACATACAGGGGTTTGAATTAGGCATTTGAAATACAGCCATTTGAAATACAACCTTTTTGTGCAAAGATATATTTACTTCAGGCCTACACAGGTTCAGACCTTGAGATACCCCCCTACATACAGGGGTTTGAATTAGGCATTTGAAATACAGCCATTTTAAATACCGCCTTTTTGTGCAAAGATATATTTACTTCAGGCCTACAGAGGTTCAGGCCCTCTGAGATACTACCTCTACATACAGGGGTTTGAATTAGCCATTTGAAATACAGCCTTTTTGTGCAAAGATATATTTACTTCAGGCCTACACAGGTTCAGACCGTGTGAGATACCCCCCTACATTCAGGGGTTTCAATTAGGCATTTGAAATACAGCCATTTGAAATACAGCCTTTTTGTGCAAAGATATATTTACTTCAGGTCTACACAGGTTCAGACCGTGTGAGATACCCCCCTACATACAGGGGTTTAAATTAGGCATTTGAAATACAGCCATTTGAAATACAGCTTTTTTGTGCAAAGATATATTTACTTCAGGCCTACAGAGGTTCAGACCGTGTGAGATCCCCTCTATACATACAGGGGTTTGAATTAGGCATTTGAAATACAGCCATTTGAAATACAGCCTTTTTGTGCAAAGATATATTTACTTCAGGCCTACACGGGTTCAGACCGTGTGAGATCCCCTCTATACATACAGGGGTTTGAATTAGGCATTTGAAATACAACCATTTGAAATACAACCTTTTTGTGCAAAGATATATTTACTTCAGGCCTACACAGGTTCAGACCTTGAGATACCCCCCTACATACAGGGGTTTGAATTAGGCATTTGAAATACAGCCATTTGAAATACTGCCTTTTTGTGCAAAGATATATTTACTTCAGGCCTACACAGGTTCAGACCGTGTGAGATACCCCCCTACATACAGGGGTTTAAATTAGGCATTTGAAATACAGCCATTTGAAATACAGCCTTTTTGTGCAAAGATATATTTACTTCAGGCCTACAGAGGTTCAGACCGTGTGAGATCCCCTCTATACATACAGGGGTTTGAATTAGGCATTTGAAATACAGCCATTTGAAATACAGCCTTTTTGTGCAAAGATATATTTACTTCAGGCCTACACAGGTTCAGACCGTGTGAGATACCCCCCTACATACAGGGGTTTGAATTAGGCATTTGAAATACAGCCATTTGAAATACTGCCTTTTTGTGCAAAGATATATTTACTTCAGGCCTACACAGGTTCAGACCGTGTGAGATCCCCTCTATACATACAGGGGTTTGAATTAGGCATTTGAAATACAACCATTTGAAATACAACCTTTTTGTGCAAAGATATATTTACTTCAGGCCTACACAGGTTCAGACCTTGAGATACCCCCCTACATACAGGGGTTTGAATTAGGCATTTGAAATACAGCCATTTGAAATACAGCCTTTTTGTGCAAAGATATATTTACTTCAGGCCTACACAGGTTCAGACCGTGTGAGATACCCCCCTACATACAGGGGTTTAAATTAGGCATTTGAAATACAGCCATTTGAAATACAGCCTTTTTGTGCAAAGATATATTTACTTCAGGCCTACAGAGGTTCAGACCGTGTGAGATCCCCTCTATACATACAGGGGTTTGAATTAGGCATTTGAAATACAGCCATTTGAAATACAGCCTTTTTGTGCAAAGATATATTTACTTCAGGCCTACAGAGGTTCAGACCGTGTGAGATACCCCCCTACATACAGGGGTTTAAATTAGGCATTTGAAATACAGCCATTTGAAATACTGCCTTTTTGTGCAAAGATATATTTACTTCAGGCTTACACAGGTTCAGACCGTGTGAGATACCCCCCTACATACAGTGGTTTGAATTAGGCATTTGAAATACAGCCATGTGAAATACAGCCATTTTGTGCAAAGATATATTTACTTCAGGCCTACACAGGTTCAGACCGTGTGAGATACCCTCTATACATACAGGGGTTTGAATTAGGCATTTGAAATACAGCCATTTGAAATACAGACTTTTTGTGCAAAGATATATTTACTTCAGGCCTACACAGGTTCAGACCGTGTGAGATACCCCCCTACATACAGGGGTTTGAATTAGGCATTTGAAATACAGCCATTTGAAATACAGACTTTTTGTGCAAAGATATATTTACTTCAGGCCTACACAGGTTCAGACCGTGTGAGATACCCCCCTACATACAGTGGTTTGAATTAGGCATTTGAAATACAGCCATTTGAAATACAGCCATTTTGTGCAAAGATATATTTACTTCAGGCCTACACAGGTTCAGACCGTGTGAGATCCCCTCTATACATACAGGGGTTTGAATTAGGAATTTGAAATATAGCCATTTGAAATACAGACTTTTTGTGCAAAGATATATTTACTTCAGGCCTACACAGGTTCAGACCGTGTGAGATACCCCCCTACATACAGGGGTTTGAATTAGGCATTTGAAATACAGCCATTTGAAATACAGCCTTTTTGTGCAAAGATATATTTACTTCAGGCCTACAGAGGCTCAGGCCCTCTGATATCCCCCTAGGCTCGGAACAAACTCCATGAACGCTAGCAGAACCGGTCACCTGAAACTGAGACACAGTTTTACAGAGATCTGCTACCTCCAGCGAAAGACCTTGCATGCGGTCAATCAAGGCTGAAACCGGATCCATGCTTAAGACGGTTATGGTAGTTTATAATGTCACGGATGAAGTTAGCAGATAGCTGGAACATATAAATAAACAAGCGACTGGCTTGATCCCAAACTAAGGAGCTTTTAGGTGAGCCCTATAAAACCCTAAGAGCTCTCCCTGACTGCTATGCACATGCAAGGGTCTGTATGGAAGACGATTGCATGCCCGCGTACCTAATCCTGTGTGACACATGAAAACCCTAAAATAGTGAGGGGACACGACCACCGGCTCCCTGCACTTAATACGGACGGAGTCAGGGTCACCTAGAATCAAGCCAGCAAGGAAACACAATAAAGTAAAAGACTTATCTGAACAAACAGCCGAAGCAGCCTCCAGCAGTGAACACCTCATCCAGGAAGTAGCATAAACCACAAAGTGAGGCAGTATGGGAGGGATTATAAAGGAAGACGATTAGTCGAAATAAGTCACACCTGGCAGAAGGAAAGGAGATGAGAAAGTCAAACCAAAACAAAGAACATCATACAAGAGGTAGAGAAGAACATCTGCCAGATCTTCTTACAGAACTGGCGGTGACACACCAGCTGATATGGAACGTCTTAGCAGGAGGCAGCATTTCAACAACATGGTGGAGCAGTATGTGTGCACACGCCTACACGTACTGAATGACGGGTCTGCCCCCTTCAACTTCTGGGTCTCCAAATTGGGCACATGGCCTGAGCTTGCCCTTTACACCTTGGAGGTGCTGGCCTGCCCTGCAGCCAGTGTATTATCTGAACGTGTGTTTAGCACGGCAGGGGGCGTCATCACAGACAAGCGCAGCCGCCTGTCCACAGCCAACGTGGACAAGCTCACGTTCATTAAAATTAATCAGGCTTGGATCCCACAAGACTTGTCTGTACCTTGTGCAGAAATGACATTTATACCACCACAATATTTTGGGGGCTACCTACCCCAAAAAAAAAAAAAAAACATTGTTGGCTGCCTCCACCCACAACACCACATTCACCGCCTGCTCAACCTCCGACTCCATATCCACCTCCTTCTCTGAGTTGCAGGTTAATAATTTGTAATTTTTAGTTATTTTATTTTAAGTTATTTCCCTATCCACATTTGTTTGCAGAGCAGTTACCATGCTCTTAAGCACATTTTACTGCCTTTTACATCCCTCTAGCCTTTTCAAGGACTATTTTGTTCATGTCACTCTGTTCTATTGCTGGGTGACATGAACCCCCTTTTACCGTGAATAAACCCCTGCTGTGCCTCGGTGACAGGGGCCTAAATCTCTCAAAATCCTCTGTTTTATTGCTGGGTGAAATGAATCCCCTTTTGCCGTGAATGAACCCCTGCTGTGCCTGGGTGACAGGGGCCTAAATCTCTCAAAATCGTCTGTTGTTTTGCTGGGTAACAAGAACCCCCTTTTGCCGTGAATGAACCCCTGCTGTGCCTGGGTGACAGGGGCCTAAATCTCTCAAAATCCTCTGTTCTATTGCTGGGTGACATGAACCCATGAACCCCCTTTTGCCGTGAATGAACCCCTGCTGTGCCTGGGTGATAGGGGCCTAAATCTCTCAAAATCCTCTGTTCTATTGCTGGGTGACAAGAACCCCCTTTTGCCGTGAATGAACCATGGAAAAGCTTTGTCAGCCTTGGAGGTGCTGACCTGCCCTGCAGCCAGTGTATAGTGTGAAAGTGCTTTTAGCACGGCAGAGAGCATTATCACAGGCCGCAGCCAATGTGGACAAGCTTACGTTTATTAAAATGAACCAGGCATGGATCCCACAGGACTTGTGCAGAATCGACATTTATACCAGCCTCAACCATCCATTCTTGTACTCAAGTGCACTTATTCTTTGTTTTATTTTGTTATATTATTTTGTTGCTTCATGCACATGGAGGTGACTAGGAGCAGCACACCATATGTGCGGCATCTGCGCTCCTGAACATAGAAGCCCAATGGCTTAGGTAGGCTTAGCGTAGGACCTGCCTGACCTGAGACCACCTTGGCGCTTGGTAGGCGGGCTTAGATGTGTTTTGATCAAAATATATTGACTAAGTGTCTCAGATATTATCATATCAGAGTGAGGACTTTGTCCATATATAATGCTTGCATCTACTTTACTAAGTGCATTATTATCTTATTTCTGTGGTTTTCTTCAATAATATGGCCAGGGACATCCGCACATTTGTATATCATATTGTGCAGGATGCTTTTATCTTAGTTTTTTCTGTGGAATTTTTTTGTCTGTAGTATTTGCTTCAGGGAGTGGCACCTTCAAGTGTGAATGCGCACCTATTTTATCTTGGGAGTAGCATTCCTCTGCACTTTTGCCCTTCCTATCCAATAGAGCGCCTTGATTAGGTGGTACATATGGGTGTGCTTGCTCCTCCTCCCATTTGTTGCTTCATGCACATGGAGGTGACTAGGAGCAGAACACCATATGTGCGGCGTCTGCGCTCCTGAACATAGAAGCCCAATGGCTTAGGTAGGCTTAGCGTAGGACCCGCCTGACCTGAGACCACCTTGGCGCTTGGTAGGCGGGCTTAGATGTGTTTTGATCAAAATATATTTACTAAGTGTCTCAGATATTATCATATCAGAGTGAGGACTTTGTCCATATATAATGCTTGCATCTACTTTACTAAGTGCATTATTATCTTATTTCTGTGGTTTTCTTCAATAATATGGCCAGGGACATCCGCACATTTGTATATCATATTGTGCAGGATGTTTTTATTTTAGTTTTTTCTGTGGAATTTTTTTGTCTGTAGTATTTGCTTGAGGGAGTGGCACCTTCAAGTGTGAATGCGCACCTATTTTATCTTGGGAGTAGCATTCCTCTGCACTTTTGCCCTTCCTATCCAATAGAGTGCCTTGATTAGGTGGTACATATGGGTGTGCTTGCTCCTCCTCCCATTGGTTGCTTCATGCACATGGAGGTGACTAGGAGCAGCACACCATATGTGCGGCATCTGCGCCCCTGAACATAGAAGCCCAATGGCTTAGGTAGGCTTAGCGTAGGACCCGGCTGACCTGAGACCACCTTGGCGCTTGGTAGGCGGGCTTAGATGTGTTTTGATCAAAATATATTGACTAAGTGTCTCAGATATTATCATATCAGAGTGAGGACTTTGTCCATAAATAATGCTTGCATCTACTTTACTAAGTGCATTATTATCTTATTTCTGTGGTTTTCTTCAATAATATGGCCAGGGACATCCGCACATTTGTATATCATATCGTGCAGGATGTTTTTATCTTAGTTTTTTCTGTGGAATTTTTTTGTCTGTAGTATTTGCTTGAGGGAGTGGCACCTTCAAGTGTGAATGCGCACCTATTTTATCTTGGGAGTAGCATTCCTCTGCACTTTTGCCCTTCCTATCCAATAGAGCGCCTTGATTAGGTGGTACATATGGGTGTGCTTGCTCCTCCTCCCATTGGTTGCTTCATGCACATGGAGGTGACTAGGAGCAGCACACCATATGTGCGGCGTCTGCGCTCCTGAACATAGAAGCCCAATGGCTTAGGTAGGCTTAGCGTAGGACCCGCCTGACCTGAGACCACCTTGGCGCTTGGTAGGCGGACTTAGATGTGTTTTGATCAAACTATATTGACTAAGTGTCTCAGATATTATCATATCAGAGTGAGGACTTTGTCCATATATAATGCTTGCATCTACTTTACTAAGTGCATTATTATCTTATTTCTGTGGTTTTCTTATTTTGTTATATGTCCCAATATTTTGGGGGATACCCCAATTTAAAAAAAATAAATAAAACAAATCAGTGTTGGCTACCTATTCCTCCTTCACCGCCGCTTCCACCTACACCGCCACGTCAACCTACAGTCGTGGCCAAAAGTTTTGAGAATGACACAAATATTAGTTTTCACAAAGTTTGCTGCTAAACTGCTTTTAGATCTTTGTTTCAGTTGTTTCTGTGATGTAGTGAAATATAATTACATGCACTTCATACGTTTCAAAGGCTTTTATCGACAATTACATGACATTTATGCAAAGAGTCAGTATTTGCAGTGTTGGCCCTTCTTTTTCAGGACCTCTGCAATTCGACTGGGCATGCTCTCAATCAACTTCTGGGCCAATTCCTGACTGATAGCAACCCATTCTTTCATAATCACTTCTTGGAGTTTGTCAGAATTAGTGTTTTTTTTTTGTCCACCCGCCTCTTGAGGATTGACCACAAGTTCTCAATGGGATTAAGATCTGGGGAGTTTCCAGGCCATGGACCCAAAATGTCAATGTTTTGGTCCCCGAGCCACTTAGTTATCACTTTTGCCTTATGGCATGGTGCTCCATCGTGCTGGAAAATGCATTGTTCTTCACCAAACTGTTGTTGGATTGTTGGAAGAAGTTGCTGTTGGAGGGTGTTTTGGTACCATTCTTTATTCATGGCTGTGTTTTTGGGCAAAATTGTGAGTGAGCTCACTCCCTTGGATGAGAAGCAACCCCACACATGAATGGTCTCAGGATGCTTTACTGTTGGCATGACACAGGACTGATGGTAACGCTCACATTTTCTTCTCTGGACAAGCCTTTTTCCAGATGCCCCAAACAATCGGAAAGAGGCTTCATCGGAGAATATTACTTTGCCCCAGTCCTCAGCAGTCCATTCACCAAACTTTCTGCAGAAGATCAATCTGTCCCTGATGTTTTTTTTGGAGAGAAGTGGCTTCTTTGCTGCCCTTCTTGACACCAGGCCATCTTCCAAAAGTCTTCGCCTCACTGTGCGTGCAGATGCGCTCACACCTGCCTGCTGCCATTCCTGAGCAAGCTCTGCACTAGCGGCACTCCGATCCCGCAGCTGAATCCTCTTTAGGAGACGATCCTGGCGCTTGCTGGACTTTCTTGGATGCCCTGAAGCCTTCTTAACAAGAATTGAACCTCTTTCCTTGAAGTTCTTGATGATCCTATAAATTGTTGATTGAGGTGCAATCTTAGTAGCCACAATATCCTTGCCTGTGAAGCCATTTTTATGCAACGCAATGATGGCTGCACGCGTTTCTTTGCAGGTCACCATGGTTAACAATGGAAGAACAATGATTTCAAGCATCACCCTCCTTTTAACATGTCAAGTCTGCCATTTTAACCCAATCAGCCTGACATAATGATCTCCAGCCTTGTGCTCATCAACATTCTCACCTGAGTTAGCAAGACGATTACTGAAATGATCTCAGCAGGTCCTTTAATGACAGCAATGAAATGCAGTGGAAAGGTTTTTTTGGGATTAAGTTAATTTTCATGGCAAAGAAGGACTATGCAATTCATCTGATCACTCTTCATAACATTCTGGAGTATATGCAAATTGCTATTATAAAAATTTAAGCAGCAACTTTTCCAATTTCCAATATTTATGTAATTCTCAAAACTTTGGGCCACGACTGTACACCGCCACATCCACCCATCCACCGCCTCCTCAACCTCCTACTCCTAGATCCAGATTGTTATTTTAAATTTTTCTGTATTTTATGTTATTTCAAGTCATTTCTCTATCCACATTTGTTTGCAGAACAGTTGCCATGCTCTTAAGCACATTTTGATGCCTTTTGCAGCCCTCTAGCCCTTTCCAGGACTATTTTAGAGCCATTTTAGTGCCCAAAAGTTCGGGTCCCCATTGACTTCAATGGGGTTTGCGTTCGGGGTTTGCGTTCGGGTCAAGTTCGGTCCCGAACCCGAACTTTTTTTTCAAGTTCAGCCGAACTCGTCGAACCCAACCATCCAGGTGTCCGCTCAACTCTAGTTCTGATAACATCTATGTGGAATCAGCTGGCGACAGTGTAAAAGGAGTGCGCATCTTCTTGGCACTAACATCGACCTGTAAGGTTGAGTTCATACTTGAGTTATTTGGTCAGTTTTGGCCCCGTGACTGCTCTAATAAGTGAAGTGTGCAGTGATTCTAAGAGCGACGCCTGTCATCTGAATGTCATACTGACTCACAGTATTATTTCACTACCAAAGCAGACTCCCTATGCGTGTTACTGCAAGGCACAGTGTTCTACACCACTATAAAGGCACTCTGCAGTCAGGAAATAGCCTTTTTTTAATGTATTTCGCCGCAAATTTATTAGGATCAAACCAAATTTTTCCAAATAAATTTGGCGAATCGAATTTTGGGAAAATTCACTCATCTCTAGTCGTGGGATATCCCCTTTAAAGTACCTGGGTCTAGAAGAATGCGTATGGAAGCCGATCAGGAGAAGAATATCATTGGATGTGTATAATCTACTTTACCATCGGGCAGAAATAGCAAGCAAAAGAGAGAAAAAAGAACTCCTGGATCAGGCGATTTCTTTATAAAAAAAGGCTTTTCAGGGGAAACCCCCTTTTTAAGGTTGTATAGATGAATAAAACATAATATTACACACATTTAAAAAGCCCAGCTTGGCGCCATATGCAAATGGACTTAGGGTGGGATTAACAGGTGCATATATCACACTATAAAATACTCAATAAAGAACTCTGTTTTAACAAGGGAACATTTAATTCAGTATAAATCCAGTAAATGAATAAAAAATTTGAAAAAGGAGAAAAGAAATAGTATTAAAAAAGCATCTGATTTTCATTTGCACCACTGTATGAGTAATAGCTAGAGATGTCGCGAACATTAAATTTTCTGTTTCTGCAAATGTTCGCGAACTGGCGAACGGGCGAACCGCCATAGACTTCAATAGGCAGGCAAATTTTAAAACCCACAGGGACTCTTTCTGGCCACAATAGTGATGGAAAAGTTGTTTCAAGGGGACTAACACCTGGACTGTGGCATGCCGGAGGGGGATCCATGGCAAAACTGCCATGGAAAATTACGTAGTTGACGCAGAGTCAGGTTTTAAGTGCACTAAAACATTGCGGCTTGAACCCTAGTTGGTGGCGGAGAAGTCACGCAAGTCATCCGGCATGCAGAGATTAACAGCAGCGTGTGGACCATTTTTTGCCCAAGGCATCTCATCAGGCCTTTTTTAGTCAAATGCATCCCCCACTGTCAGTCCCTTCGGGATCCATGCCTCATTCATCTTAATAAAGGTGAGGTAATCTAGACTTTTTTGACCTAGGCGACTTCTCTTCTCAGTGACAATACCTCCTGCTGTGCTGAAGGTCCTTTCTGACAGGACTCTTGAAGCGGGGCAGGCCAGAAGTTCTATCGCAAAATGGGATAGCTCAGGCCACAGGTCAACCCTTCACACCCAGTAGTCAAGGGGTTCATCGCTCCTCAGAGTGTCGATATCTGCAGTTAAGGCGAGGTAGTCTGCTACCTGTCGGTCGAGTCGTTCTCTGAGGGTGGACCCCGAAGGGCTGTGGTGATGCGTAGGACTTAAAAAGCTCCGCATGTCCTCCACTAACAACACGTCTGTAAAAAATCCTGTCCTTGCCGGCGTGGTCGTGGTAGGAGGAGGATTACTTTCACCTCTTCCCCTGTTAGATTCCCGTTGTACTGTGACATCACCCTTATATGCTGTGTAAAGCATACTTTTTAACTTGTTTTGGAACTGCTGCATCCTTTCCGACTTCCGGTAATTCGGTAACATTTCAGCCACTTTCTGCTTTTACCGGGGGTCAAGTAGCGTGGCCACCCAGTACAGGTCGTTCTCCTTCAGCCTTTTTATGCGAGGGTCCCTCAACAGGCATGACAGCATGAAAGACCCCATTTGCACAAGGTTGGATGCCGAGCTACTCGTCATGTCCCGTTCCTTGTCCTCACTGATCTCATTGAAGGTCTGTTCTTCCCCCCAGCTACGTACAACATCACGGGTAGCAGATAGGTGACAACGAGTACCCTGGGATGCCTGCTGTGGTTGGTCTTCCTCCTCCTCAAAGCCACATTCCTCCTCTGACTCCTCTTCCTCAGACTCCTCTTCCAGCGTTGCCGCAGGTCCAGCAAGCAATGCTGATAAGGCTGTTTCTGGTGGTGATGGTGACCACAACTCTTCCTCTTCATCTTAACGCTCATATACGGCCTGATCCAGCACCCTTCGCAGGGCACGCTCCAGGAAGAAAACAAATGGGATGATGTCGCTGATGGTGCCTTCGGTGCGACTGACTAGGTTTGTCACCTCCTCAAAAGGACGCATGAGCCTACAGGCATTGCGCATGAGCGTCCAGTAACGTGGCAAAAAAATACCTAGCTCCAAAGAGGCTGTCCTAGCACCCCGGTCATACAAATACTCGTTGACGGCTTTTTCTTGTTGGAGCAGGCGGTCGAACATTAGGTGTGTTGAATTCCAACGTGTCGGGCTGTCGCAAATCAAGCGCCTCACTGGCATGTTGTTTCGCCGCTGAATGTCTGAAAAGTGCGCCATGGCCGTGTAGGAACACCTGAAATGGCCACACACCTTCCTGGCCTGCTTCCTGTAAGCCTGAGTACTTATGCACAAAGCGTTGTACGATCAGATTCAACACATGTGCCATGCACGGCACATGTGTCAACTTGCCCAAATTCAATGCCGCCAACAAATTGCTTCCGTTGTCACACACCACTTTGCCGATCTCCAGTTGGTGCGGGTCAGCCACTGATCCACCTGTGCGTTCAGGGCGGACAGGACTGCTGGTCCGGTGTGACTCTCTGCTTTCAGGCAAGTCAACCCCAAGACGGGGATTCCAGGATGTGGAATAGCCCCTGGGGAGCTGGGGGGGTGCAGTTGATGTGGAGCAAGACGCAGCAGCAGAAGAGGACTCAGCCGAGGAGGTTAGCGAAGAGGATGGAGTAGGAGGAGTAGAGGAGGTGGCAGCAAGCCTGCCTGCTAGTCGTGGTGGTGTCACCAACTCCTCTGCAGAGCCACGTATTCCATGCTTGGCAGCCGTCAGCAGGTTTACCCAATGCGCAGTGTACGTGATATACCTGCCCTGACCGTGCTTTGCAGACCAGGTATCAGTGGTCAGATGGACCCTTGCCCCAACACTGTGTGCCAGACATGCCATGACTTCCTTTTCCACAATAGAGTACAGGTTGGGGATTGCCTTTTGTGAAAAATTTTTTTGTCCGGGTACCTTCCACTGCGGTGTCCCAATAGCTACAAATTTTTTGAAGGCCTCAGACTCCACCAGCTTGTATGGTAAAAGCTGGCGGGCTAAGAGCTCCGACAAACCAGCTGTCAGACACCGGGCAAGGGGGTGACTCTGTGACATTGGCTTCTTACGCTCAAACATTTCCTTGACAGACACCTGAGCAGGAACTGCTGAAGGTGAGAGGCGGAGTGGTGTGTGGTTGAGAGGGGGCAAGGAGAACAGCAGTGGTTGACGTGGCTGAAGATTCTGGACCAGGAGCAGGATGGTGGCTTTGAGTTTGTGTGCTGCTTGTACTCATCATGTGTTGATCCCATAGGCGTTTGTGATGTGAGATCATGTGCCTTCGCAAAGCAGTTGTACCTAGGTGGGTGTTGGACTTCCCACAACTCAGTTGTATCTGACAACTCAGCAAAGGAAGCAGCAGCGTGTACAACATCATCATCATCACACCGTGCGTCCATGTGTGTAATGCTGCCTGACTGAGACATATCCCTGTTATCTGCATCCTCTGGCAAGAATGGTTGCGCATCACTCATTTCTTCCAACTGATGTGTAAATAACTCCTCTGACAGATCAAGTGAAGCGGCTGTGGTGCTAGTGTTGGTGGTGGCGGCAGGCGGTCGAGTGGTAACTTGAGAGGTGCCCGAAGCTGAGCTGAAGGGAGGATGGTGTGTCAAGGTTCCGAGCGGAAGCTGTAGAAGATTGGGTGTCCTGTGTTAGCCAGTCAACTATGTCCTCAGAACTTTTTGAGTCCAGGGTACGTGGCCTCTGAACACTGGGCATTATTTTAGGGCCAAAGGAAATCACAGCATCACGACCACGACGGCCCCTGCGGGGTGGCCTGCCTCTGCCTGTCATTTTTTTTTTAGATTAGTGGTACTATGCGTGCAAGGTACTGTGCCACCAGATATGAGTGGTGGGCAGTGGGAACAGTACAGTCTGTGGGCCTGACACTCACTGGCAGGCAACTGCAATTATATTACAGAGAAAAAATAGTTTTACTGTTTTAAATGCAAGCTACTGTGACACCAGATATGAGTGGTGGGCATTGGCAGTGGGCACAGTACACTTTGTGGGCCTGACACACATGCTGGCAGGCAACTGCAATTATATTACAGAGAAAAAAATTGTTTTACTGTTTTAAATGCAAGCTACTGTGACACCAGATATGAGTGGTGGGCACTGGCAGTGGGCACAGTACACTCTGTGGGCCTGACACACACGCTGGCAGGCAACTGCAATTATATTACAGATAATTTTTTTTTACTGTTTTAAATGCAAGCTACTGTGCCACCAGATATGAGTGGTGGGCACTGGCAGTGGGCACAGTACACTCTGTGGGCCTGACACACACGTTGGCAGGCAACTGCAATTATATTACAGAGAAAAAATTGTTTTACTCTTTTAAATGCAAGCTACTGTGACACCAGATATGAGTGGTGGGCACTGGCAGTGGGCACAGTACACTCTGTGGGCCTGACACACACGCTGGCAGGCAACTGCAATTATATTACAGAGAGAAAATTATTTTACTGTTTTAAATGCAAGCTACTGTGAATACCAGATATGAGTGGTGGGCACAGGCAGTGGGCACAGTACACTCTGTGGGCCTGACACACACGCTGGCAGGCAACTGCAATTATATTACAGAGAAAAAATGTTTTACTGTTTTAAATGCAAGCTACTGTGCCACCAGATAGGAGTGGTGGGCACTGGCAGTGGGCACAGTACACTCTGTGGGCCTGACACACATGCTAGCAAAATTATATTACAGAGAAAAAAAAAAGCTGACTGATGTGCTAGCCCTAAAAAGGGCTTTTTTGGGGTGCTGTCAGGACGCTGTCCTTACAGCAGATCAGATGAGTCTTTGAGGACTGGAGTGGACACTGAATACACTGGCCTAGCTAACAATTTCCCTATTAAATCAGCAGCAGCTGCACTGTCCCTGCTCTCACTAACACTGCAGCTTCAGAATGAATCTAAGATGGATGCTGTCCTTGCTTTTTGATAGGAGGTGGGAGGGTCTGGGAGGGAGGGTATGCTGCTGATTGGCTGGAATGTGTCTGCTGACTGTGAGGTACAGGGTCAAAGTTTGCTCAATGATGACGTATAGGGGGCGGTCCGAACATCGCATATGTTTGCCCGCCGCAGCGAACGCGAACAAGCGATGTTCACCGGGAACTGTTCGCCGGTGAATAGTTCGGGACATCTCTAGTGGTAGCTGATAGGAAATCTCAACGTTCCAATTGGTACCCCTGGCACCAAACTTCTAGTATCGGCTTGGTTTGAGTCTTGTTCTTACGTCAGGAGAGCGCTTCACTCAGTAGGGAATAAAAGACACAACAATGGTGTACTGAATTAACACTCTGAAGTTTATTTTTAATGCACACAGGTTATATAGAGGGGGTTTTAGCCCCTTTATTAGCATATCAACGCAATGTGTTTGTTCAACCAATCATATTAACACGTTCTATTCTACAGACAGTCAAAAGAGAAACAAAAACGGAACTTCCATATTAGGAATAATGTCCAGTAGTAGTGCCAAATAGATAAAATTCAGGGTTACAGAGAAAAGATACTTAACAGCAATCAGAGTTAGTTTCTAACAGAGAAATGAAACTTTAACAGAAAGCAGATTTAGTTTTAACATATAAAAACATGGATTCCTTTCAAATCCCCTCTTAAGAACCTTTAGTGTATCACACTACATGGTTCTTTTCTTTCTTGTCCTTTTTCTCTCTATATGATATTTGGTAATTCTTATACCCATCTGGGCTTCGATCCTCCTGGGGTAGAGTAGTCTGATATAATGACATATTAGAGAGCCCTTTTTCTAGCATTCATCTCACACAAGGAATAACACATAATGCTACTACACCTATTACTACAATTACTATTAGTATGACAATCCCTAGTTGCATGAGACCTTGTTTCCAACTTGTGAACCACCCAAAGTATTGATCCCATGGATTATTTATACCTGAGTTCTTTTTCAGTTCTATTGAAAGATCTTCAAGCTTTTTTATAGCTATTGTGACCTTACCAGTGGGGCCAGTATTATTTGGTATGTATGTGCAACAGGAGGTTGGATCAGTCAATACTCGGCACACTCCGCCCTTCTCTGCAAGAATCATATCCAACACCATTCGATTCTGGAATGTCATGATTGAGTCTGCTTGTAGTTCTTCTGCTACCCCTTGTAATGCATCTCTGGTATAGTTTACAAACCTTTGCTGATTGTAGTATATGTAATTTATCCAATCCACATTTTTATTCACAGTAATGATGGGAAATATTGATTCAAATCCGGCAGCTACTTGATCTCTAGCTTTGAATTAATCTGGGACCCCTCTTGGAACACCTATTGCATCTATATACACATGGGGATCAAAACTTGAAAGGGGGCTGCTTCTTTTGTTTATCTTTAGCACCCCTTTGTCTGTAATATCTGATTCTGTAAAAATGTGCATGTTCATTATAGCTTTGGCAAACGCACATTTACCTTTCCAGGCACCTTCCAGTCTGGATCTTATTTTTCCATCTCCACAGATCCAGTACACATCTCATATGGAGTATACTTGGTTCTGAGTGAGGGATATATTCAGATTGCTGTATTTATGACAATAACCTTTGGTGAAATTCTGTACATTCCTCCCATGTGTGCTCCCTTTGTAACATGTGTAGTTACCTGGATATACCTGGATACCTGCCCCAGGGCGAGGATTTTTTAACAACAGAGGGTATTTTGATTTCCATTCTGTACATGCACTGTGGTTATAAGACATATTAACAAAAAGAGTCAAAAAACATTCTTCAACACTTTCTGGTAACACTAGGGGTACGGTACCTAGGTGTGGCTTGGCAGCACCGCATATGTAACAGGTACTTTTATTCACAGAGGCTGCACTATACTTCATCCACTCCAGCCACAAATTAGCATCAGAAAAACCCGTCTCCATGGCCAAAGTATCCTCATATGTGGGATCAGATATGGCCCTTAGGTTTTTTAAAGAAACTATATGTGGGGCTAGTGGGTTTTTGGGGACACCTGTGATGGGTTGGTATTCCTTAGACTTATACATATCTCTAAGTTTGAACATTTGCGTTACCCGGGAAGTCGCAGCTCCCCACATTTTATGGAAGTACCATCCCAGTGCAAAATCTCCTTCATCATATTTACCAGGGTTTTCTATTGTCAATACAATTTTCATTTCCGCTGACCTTTTTTTGCAATAATTCAATGAGGAGGTGTCCACATAACACGTCCCTCTCTCAAGGAGTGTCATTCTAGTCAAAAGGGACTTTTTATCCCTCCTTTTGAGGGCGCTTTCTGGCTTGTATCCCCATTCAGTCCCTGTATTCCATCCCACTGATCCCCAGTATGCACAACCTTTTCCCCAGTATGAGTCTGTTACACATATATAGGCCTGTCCTTCTACATAGTCGTTGGAACAGTAGTTATATGAACATGTTTTCAATATATCACAAAGACAAAAGGTGTAGGTAGCTGCGTGAGTGTTAGATGAATTATACCAAAAGGTGATGACGCCGCCCTTACTAGTTGCGGCTACTTCTCCCATACTACTAATTGGTAAAATCAACAAGATTATTGAAGTAATCTTAGTCAGTACATTCAACCATTTCCCAGAAAAGATTGAGGAGCTCATCATGTTGGAGGTCGGGGCTGTCTGCCCCCGTTAGTACCTCTGGGCCTCGTTGGAGGTCAGGGCTGTCTGCCCCCGTTAGTACCTCTCGTCCTTCTTCAAGGCCAAGGCTGTCTGCCTCCCTTCCTGCCTCCTCTCTTGCTCTCACAAGCTTCACTCGGGTGGCGTGGATCCAAGTTGGAGACTGTTCAGTCAGCGCGGCTGTTCTGGTTACTGCGACCACGGTAGTGGGTGGGCCATATACGAAGTCACCTTGGGATTTTCCTTTCTTCAGTGTTTTGATCACTACCTCATCCCCCACCCTGTATGGGTGGGTGGGTTCCTGTGGAAGAGAGGGAGACTTACAAGCAACTTTTTCCTCAGTTTTATAAAGTACCTGTATCAATTTGGTGACATTTCTTCCCTTATTAAATCAAGGTCTCCTTCCTGCACTATCATTGGGTCCAGGGGGTGGGGAAAGGCCTTCCCATGAGTATCTCAATGCTGTTATATCCTACCCCTCTTTGCAGACTAATCCTGTCTTAGGATTTTTCTGCAATACTGGATAACACCAGTCTTGCTGTTCCTGTTCAGTGGCATACCTTTGAAGATCACTAAGCATTTGTGACTAGAGATGAGCGAACAGCTTCCGGTTAGCGGAGGATCCCGATATGGATTTCAAATTCCGTTGTGGTCCGTGGTAGCGGAATTATTGATTCCGCTACCACGGACCACAACGGAATTCAGAATCCATATCGGGATCCTCCGCTAACCGGAAGCCGAACTTTAGACGCCGAACTTAAAACAGAAGTTCGTTCATCTCTATTTGTGACATCTCAGGGGTTGGAGGTGCCGGACATGGCATCTCCCAATGGTTACACGGACCTGTGGGGTTGCATTTGGCCACTCGTTTCGCCACCTTATCTGCCAGTGCATTGCCCTGTGAGACATGATCCTTACCATCTGCTGCCGTGAATCCTCTCCTCTGTCAAATCATACCATGGTCCCACACTACCCCATGTGCGTACCCACTATCAGTATAGATGGTGACAGGTCTGCCAGCATGTAGAATACATGCTCTTGTGAATGCAATGAGCTCAGCTGCCTGCTGTGTTGAGTGTGGATGCCCTTGAGAAGGCCTACAACATCATGTGTAGTGTGCAAAAATGGTGTAACGTCACATTGTGAAAGGATTTGCCAACTCTACCATCATAGCACAGGCTGCAAGAGAACACAGACATGCCGGCATCCCTTGAACAGGGGTGGGCATTACCTTTGAGAAAAATACACAAGGACACAACTTGCCTCCGTGTTCTTGTGTCAGTTCACCCGCCATGGTTTTACAATTTTGGCGTGCAAATATGTGGAAGGGCATATTATAGTCAGGGAGGCCCAGCCCTGGACTCGACATGAGCGAACATTTCAGATAATCAAATGCATTGTACATTTCAGAAGACCATTTAATCAAATCTGGATTTTCTTCCAGAGTGGCTTCTAATAGGAGCAATCAGGAATCCATTGTCTACAGTAGTTTATCATCCCAAGGAAAGATAACCTTTCTTTCTTGGTGTGCGGGGTGAACAGGCCGCAATAGACTGGACTCTTTCTGTGCTGATTCTCCTTTCACCTTTTGTGAGGACAAAGCCCAAGTATTCAACCTGCATTTTACACCATTGCATTTTCTTAAGTGTCACTTTGTGACCACATCCTGACAATCATTGTAACAGTGATAAACCATCCTGAATGCTGGCCTCCGCTGACATGCTACACAGTAACAAATCATCAACATATTGCAGCAGCACAGAATCTTGGGGGGGGGGGGTACTATGGTTCTAACGTGGCTTGGAGGACTATGCTGTACACTACAGGTGAATCAGCATATCCCTGGGGCATTCTGCACCAGGTCAGTTGACATCTGTCAAAGGAAAAAGCAAAAAGTAGTCTGGTCTTCTTGTCAACTGGGATAGAAAAGAATGCATTTTTCAGATCTATCACACTGAATCAAACAGCGTCTGCTGGAATGGCAGATAGTAATTGAGTGATGTCAGGTACAATAGGGGCTATAGGCACAATGATGTTGTTAATGGCCCTTAAATCCTGTACAAAGCGGGTAGTACCATCTGCCTTTGTCACTGGATTCACAGGCGTGCTGTATGGTGAAATCACCTCTTCCAGGATTCCCTTTTGTAGGAATTCTTTTATCATTGGCCTAAGTCCATCGAGTTTCTCTTTTGGCAGTAGGTATTGTTTCTGGAACACTGAAATGACACCTGGTTTCACAGTAGCTTTGTAAGGTGTGCAATCTATGCATCCTGTGTAATATTCATTTGAAGACCATAATGCAGGGTTAATGTTGTTAAGTTCTGGGTGGTTCTGTATGTTTGCAAGAATCAGTGGCACTGGTGTAGAGATTGGAATGAGATCTGAGTGTACTCTTATGCCCTGGCTGACACTTGTAAGTCAAGCCTAATGAACAAATCTTTACTTAACACACTTGAGATTGCACTGCTATCTACCATGAATCCTACTCTCAGTCATCTAAGTCCACCCCTTTTAGTCGGACACTGTGGTCCTCCTTCTGTCCGTCAGTAGTGTCCCAGTTATCCATAAGAACAGAGCTCTGATGTTAAGCACAACACTTAACATGTAACACGTAACTTCAAACATTGAAACAAACAGATCTGACAATACAAACATGAACACACAAAGGGCCCATAAAAAAAACTTTTCATCAACTTCAATTTAAAAAAAAAAAATGTACAGCTCGATCAACACTGTTGGCACCAATAAAAACCAAAAAACTTCCAAGAAAAATAAATAAAATTCTCAATGCGCATATTATATGAAAACAAATATCGTACTCCATACACATTTCATTTACATTTTCATGTACTCATTTTCACAAACAGCTCATAACCACGCCCTTACACATAAAAACTGAATTGCACACACAGCTCTGCTAAAAGCATCCATTAGTCTTCATATTTTCAACTCCACTACAACTCAAAGCCACACCCATTCACATTACACTGAATCATTTGTCGTACAACCCAGTCAAACAATTTTCTTTGTTTCATCCCTAAACTTGCAGCACAGACAAACACAGCTTTCCTGGAAACAGATAGCCACACCACACCCAGAATTGCTGATAGTATATGTCGCTGTTGTGCTGTATTTTCCAATGTCTTCTTGTCTTCACTCTGTGATTAATCAAATCTTATAAGAAGACAATATACATGTTATAATCATACAGTCATTTTGTTAAAAGCTGGATTCCCACATTACACTGCTTGGGAAAGAAAATTATTGAACAATTCTTTGTCTTCTATAATAATATTACACATATAACATCGCTTACTCTACAGGATTCCCTCCCCCCTTGTATCATGTAATCCATATCCTAGGACGGGTCATGGTCAAAATGTGGCCATGCTTCTTTGTCTCCCAGACAAAGACCCTTTATCATGTCCATGTGGTACGGGCTATTATCGCCGTCCCTGGGAAAGGGGCTAGCAGCTTGCTAGGAAGTAATTTGTGGGACTACACTGTGCAATATAAACTTTGCATGTTTCTCCCGTCTCAGGTTTGGGATAATCTGTTTTAGACCCTTGTGACCCCATTCCGTCTGATATTTTAATGATGCTACTTTCCTAGAACTAGCTGTACTGAACCTTTAAGGCTCCAAGAAATTAATCCTGTCAACTAGGCAAAGGACTCAGGTCTGATCACAAAATATCAGAGAGTTTCATCAAACATATAATTTGCAGACCTCCGCAACACAGTAAAACAACAATGCAATGTCCTTAAAACTCTATGCAAATAGTGAACTTCAGTCCGTACACTTACCACCCGGAAATCAGTATCCTTATCTCAACTCTAATATTCTTATACTTTAAAACAACTTTAAAAGAGTCAAACCAAGCTCCAACCTTGTCTCCCTGAGACAATATTATCTAGTGCGCACTATATTTTCTCTGAGTGATTCTCACGGCGGACTCACGGAGTCCCCGGGTCACTCCCCCAGACTCCCGGAGTCTGTTCCCTGTATCCCTGATACAGTAATTATACTAGAAGTTGTAGGTTCTACTTACTAGATCGAGACGAGGCCCTCGGATCGGCCAGAGGACAATAACAGATGCCTTTCTCAACGGACCCGAGGATGACATTCTCGATCCCGGACAGGAGCCCCCAAACTGATAGGAAATCTCAATGTCCCACTTGGTACCCCTGGCACCAAACTTCTAGAATCGGCTTGGTTTGAGTCTTGTTCTGACATCAGGAGAGCGCTTCACTCAGTAGGGAATAAAAGACACAACAATGGTGTACTGAATGAACACTCTGAAGTTTATTTTTAATGCATACAGGTTATATAGAGGGGGTTTTACCCCCTTTATTAGCATATCAACGCAAGTTGTTTGTTCAACCTATCATATTAACACGTTCTATTCTACAGACAGTCAAAAGAGAAACAAAAACGGAACTTCCATATTAGGAATAATGTCCGGGAGTAGTGCCAAAGAGATAAAATTCAGGGTTACAGAGAAAAGATACTTAACAGCAATCAGAGTTAGTTTCTAACAGAGAAATGAAACTTTAACAGAAAGCAGATTTAGTTTTAACATATAAAAACATGGATTCCTTTAAGTAGCCTGCTGTCAGATTCGCCTCTGTTATCGAGGAACAGTTCCTTTGCAGGTAGGAGGCACATAGAGAGTAATGTTATAGGTGAAAGATAAACTGGTTTAATATATTAATGTATCATTCCATTCTTCAATTGAACCACTATAATATAACCAGGGCTTTTTTTCTGGCAGAACGCACCGGAACGGCGTTCCGCCACCTTTTGACATCGCAGCCTGCCATGCTCCAGCATCGCAGGCTGCGATGTATCAGCGGGGAGGGACTGGGAGGAGGAGCTGGGGGCCGGTGCGTTCACTGTGCTCCGGCCCCGCATCTCCAGTACAGTTATAAAATGTGTAATTCAATTAATAATGATTCATGCTGTCCCCTCTGTAGTATAACATTCAATATATCCTACTCACAGGGCTACTGTTATATCGTAATTCCGGCCGGCCAGTGACTGACTGACATCACGTGCCTGCCCGGCCGACTTTATTAATGAAGCAGGCGGCGTAGGCACGTGACATCAGTCAGTCACTCTGCCGCTCGTCTGCCCGGCCGGCCGGAATTACGATATAACAGTAGCCCTGTGAGTAGGATATATTGAATGTTATACTACAGAGGGGGCAGCATGAATCATTATTAATTGAATTACACATTTTATAACTGTACTGGAGCGGCAATGGGGGGTCTGTGGATGACACTGTTAAGGGGTGGGGGGGGGGGTCTGTGGATGGCACTGTTATGGGGTGGGGGGGTCTGTGGATGGCACTGTTATGGGGTGGGGGGTCTGTGGATGGCACTGTTAAGGGGGGTATGTGGATGGCACTGTTATGGGGGGGTCTGTGGATGGCACTGTTATGGGGTGGGGGGGTCTGTGGATGGCACTGTTATGGGGTGGGGGGTCTGTGGATGGTACTGTTATGGGGTAAGGGGGTCTGTGGATGGCACTGTTAAGGGGGGGTCTGTGGATGGCACTGTTATGGGGTTTCGGGGGGGGGTCTGTGGATGGCACTGTTAAGGGGGGGTCTGTGGATGGCACTGTTATAGGATGGGGGGGTCTGTGGATGCCACTGTTATAGGATGGGGGATCTGTGGATGCCATCCACAGATCCCCCATAACAGTGCAATCCACAGATCCTCCATAACAGTGCCATCCACAGATCCTCCACCCCATAACAGTGCCATCCCCAGATCCCCCATAACAGTGCCATCCACAGATCCTCCACCCCATAACAGTGCCATCCCCAGATCCTCATTAACAGTGCCATCCCCAGATCCCCCATTAACAGTGCCATCCCCATCTGGGGGGTTTCTTTGCTGGGCTTGACTTTTATAGCCCCCCCCAAATTTTACTTGCATCCCTGTTCTCTAAAGGGGCGGTTTTAGGGGCGGTCCTAGGGGTGGGTAGGGGCGTGGCCAGGGGAGGGGGGTGAGTTCCACCACCTTTTCTCTGAGAAAAAAAAGCCCTGAATATAACTGAGAATGCTATCACAAGCGGCTGAGTGCACACGCTCCACCCTAACTGCTAGGTGTGGTGGCTACAGAACAGTAAATGCTGCGCTATAATACATGTGCTCATGTCAAAGAAGAAGCATATTGCTCCCAAAGCTTGTCAGTACTCCACTTACTACAGTATACAGATTGATTAATATAGGATCATTATAGGTAGAAGTGAATCCAAATAATAGGGGTTCACCAGGACACAGAACACCACGAAACAAAAAAAAATCTTTTTGTCTGCTACTGGGCAAAAACCATTTGTCCCATATTAAATCGAGTGTGCGGATTACAAATCCAAAGTCAGAATTGTTGTAACAAGTCATGAAATTTTGCTATGCATAAGTATGCCTAAATGAATTAAGCACTTGGAAAGCATTGAATAATTTTGAACAGAACGAGTTTTACTCCAACAGTTACCTGATCTACATCAAAGTTTGCGTAGTAAACAGTGTATGAAAATGTAATGGAACAGCAAAATTTTTTAAAAATCTTGTTTTTCAGTTTAAAAGTCTTACTTGAGCAAGGCCCAGTACTGTAAAAAGTGCTTCAGGCATCTGCTTTTGTGTTTGTGAACGGTAATATTTTCCTGTTGCAAAAACCAGCAGTAGTCCCCCATCATGTTGGCATTCCAGCGGCCTTGATACCTGTTTTCCATTCAACAACAACAAAAGAGTATATGTGATTTCCTTGAATAAAATATATTTATTGAAATTCATTTAAAAAGTGTACATCACACTAATACAAACAGTATATGTAGTTAGAGTATCCAAAATTTGCCACATCTACAATGCCCAGTTACTATAGCAATGAAAATACAACAATCATGTATTGGTATCAAATGGACATACTATGTGCCTGACTATATAGAACTGCAGGATAAACAATCCTTGCTGTGTTCCACCGCACTGATGTCAATCTATTGATCTGATTGAAATAAAGTGACTAATGCATGTAAGTAAACCACATCTAAAGTTCGTCAATACCTGTGATTGGTGGGCATTATGGATGGGGGTGCCGCTCCTTGTTGAATTGAATTGTTGAGTATTCTGGTCACGTTAGATCCGTCTAACCGTAGACCTTGTTGTGTAATAACCTGTTCTCCATTGTAGAAATATCTTTATGGAACCGCTCTCCATGTTCATCACTTACGTGTCCCAAATTGGGTGGGAAAAAGTCAAGATGGGAATGTAAGAAATGCACTTTCAATGACATTCGGCAGCCAAGTTGTTTATATGCTGTAAGCATGTTGTCTACTAATTCAGCATAGTTTGCAGCTCGTTTGTTACCAATAAAGTTCTGCACTTCTAGCACAAATGCATCCCAAGCTGCAAGACGCACTCGCTTTGTCAGATTCTTGCGCTGATCATAAGTAGTTTATTTGCCACATATGTAGCAGAAATTGTCTGAATCGTTAACACATTTGCGTTTATCCATCTTAAGTTTTAAAACTTATAGCACTATAACAGATCACTTTATCAAAATCTTTCCAGCTTGCCTGATATACTTACCGCTGACATCAGCCTGAGTGCCTCCGGACAGGTCTGGACATGTCCATTGGAATATTTCCAATATAATGCATTAATATTATAGCTGAAAAGGCTTTGCAAGTACTTAAAATCTAGACGTGTCAGGCAAATTCCAAGTTCAAGTTCATATTTGGAATCAGCATGCTCATTTTTCGTATAAATCACATGTTTTTCTCTCAGTAGCAAAATCATTGTTGTGCGGTGGAATGGATTGGGTAATGGTGTCCAATATGTGATATGAAATGGGGGAGGTGGTGTTCCTTTAATGGCCATATGTAAAAGACCATCATCTAAGGCAACGAATATCTAAGCGGAGATTCCAGTTATATAGTATTGTTCTGCTCCATATCCAGTTGGAGGAAGAGAGCTTGACACAATGTCCCAAATGCAATATGTGTGAAGGCGTGTGATTATTCCTCAACCTTAGGGGGAAATAATAAACAAAATTGGATACATAATTGGGTTCATAGACATAAGCCATCTATATAGTGAGCGGGTTGGGCCTATTTTCAGAAATTTCCCAAATAGACCTGACAATTTTCTGTTTATAATTTTCGCTCCCTGCCTTCCAGGAGCCATAACTAGAATTCTTCATAGTACCCTATGTCTGGGACCTTTCTTCAGCCAATCCAAGATTTTTCCAGTACTTCAGTGTTAGGGGTGTTTCCCTGCACAACGTAACACTGGCAGTACTGATTGGAAAATGTCAGACTGTGGAGGGACACACCACCAAATTGCAACATCCATCTGGACCTTCATTGCAGACTGCTGGCAATTAATTTCGAATTTCTAGCAGGAATAATAAAGGAACGGCAGAACGTAGAGTAATAAGAATAGATGCTTCAGAATTGGTATTACACAGGGAATGCAGACATGTCAGGGGAGGTTACAGGCCTTTTGCACTTTAATTGCACTTTAGGATTGGAAGCATAAAATGGTCCCAAGTTATCTTTTTTTTTTATTCTATTTTTACGACTTGACTTTAAATATTAGACTGAACTAGTAATGAAACTTGCATCTCTGAATGATCAGGCTTAAACATGATAATGGTTTACCTACACTATCAGATTACTGAGCTATCTAAGCGATCCATTTGTTAAGTAGTAAATGTGTACCTGAAGTGACATTTTCCTCATGCTCAGATTGATTCATTAGCTGTGCTCTAGCTTTGATATACTGTAAGTGCATTCAAAGGATTATTAATGAAGAGTTATTTAGTGCAACACAGTTTATGCTTATGGTCTTCCTTTTCTTTCCAATTAACATCACAAGGTCATTGCACTGGTATTGTCCTTCTGCAAACTGGCACTTGTCTCTTATTTACACTCTGAATTCTTCTATGCCAGAAGCCTAGCAATGAAAGAGACAAAAGACAGTGAATAATACACGTATAAAGACAAGCTTGCAACAACAAACTAAATTATTTTAAAAAAAAGTTACAATGTTATACAGAAGATAGGCCGGTCTATGACAATTAAATCTGACCCAGAGTTCCATGTAAAAACATTTAGTATTCAGTGATTTTCAGTTGTTTTTGACTTAGGAGTCCAGTGGGCAAAATGTATGAGCATGCACAACTAATAAAGTCAATCATTAAGTAGGACTGCCCCCTGGACTCTCAGAGGTTTAAAACTTTAAATTAATAAAAAACAATTTAAATTAGAAGTTTTCCCCCAAAAAATAAATAGCAATCTGTGCAGCTCCTCGCGGTCTGTAACATGCTGCTGGCAGATCAGACAGTTTTTTTTTTCTTTAATAATTTAAGCGATGGATCATGTTTCACGATCTGGTAGTCTAATGAACATGAACTTATACACAATCATTTGGGATTCACAGTGCACAAGAAAAAAAGCAACTTTAACCATTTAAGTACTTTTTTGCAAATAAACAAAACATTCAGACAGTGATCTGCTACAACATTAACCCTTTAGCATTAATTCACTGGGTCACTGCACAAGGGCCCAAAAGAAGTGTAGGCATGCCTTATGCTCCAGTATTTGAAGAATCCAAGTAAACCCCTTTAAAAATGGATTTGGCAGCTGCCTGGAAAATACTGGCTATCAGAATGCATGTTGCCTATTGTACAATTTAAGTGTAGATGTGTAAATGGTATGAGACTTTTTTTCAGGGTTTAAACTAGGCCCCCTATTTCTAGTGCAGAATAATGTTAAAGAGAACCTGTCACCACTCCTGAAATGTAATAAATACTTGCATTCCACATGTAATAGCGATTCCAAAGTATCTATTCTTATGACTGTATTATGTGTCTTTCCTTTATTATTCCTGCTAGAAGTTATGGATGAATTACTAGTAGTTTATAATGAAGGTACAGATGGGTGTTACCAGTTGGGGGCAGGGATACACCTTCAACTGGTAACACCCATCTGGAACTAAATTACAAGCTGTTAGCAATTCAATACGTTCAACATATCAATCAATTCAATGGCACAACATATCAATATATCTCAATAAATTTGAATATCATCAAAAAGGTAATTTATTTAATTAATTCAATTAGAAAAATAAAGATCATATTTTCTATAGATTCATTACACACAGAGTGATCTATTGCAAGTGTTTATTTATTTTAATGTTGATTATTATGGCTTAGAGCTAATGTCAGTATTTTAGAAAATTTGAATAAGTAAATAAAATAAGTTGAATATTGTAGATTTACGAGGGTAGATTTATCAAAACTGGTGTAAAGTAGAACTGGCTTAGTTGCCCATAACAACCAATCAGATTCAATCTTTCATTTTCCAAAGGAGCTCTGAAAAATGAAAAGTGGAATCTGATTGGTTGCTATGGTCAACTAAGTCAGTTTTAATTTACACCAGTTTTGATAAATCTACCCCAATATGTCACACTGTAATCTGCTAATCAACACAAAACGCCTGCAAAGGTTCCTAAGCCTTTAAATGGTCCTTTACATAACCAAATAGAAAAAAAGTTAAAGCTATTCAAATGCCCAATCTGTGAATTGCAGAGCTTAAATCTGGATGGCCTGAAGTATGGTGGATGCCAGAGGCAATAAACTCTTTCCACACGCAGTAAAGTCTATTGCTATAAATGTGCGTTTGCCCTACTGTCTCAGTCCAAGCAGTGCCTCTACGTGGTTCTCAACCTACTGCATATATTGAGTACTTCCTTCTATCTGGGATAGTCTCTTAGTTCAGTTGCTTCTCTGGCAGGTTTTTTTAGTCTCCGGGATGAAGGATCACTGGACTAGGCCCAGCAATCAGCAGCTCACATGTGCACATCATTGCTCTAGGCCTGCCCAGCAAAAACTCTCTCAAAGGCTGCAGTCAGCATCTTCTCTCACACATGTTGCAGCCAGAATGGTCTATAAATCATTAAACTATCCAGAAGAGGTAGGTCCAGCCTGTATCTCAGCAACCACACTAAGACTGCCAGTGTTAACTATTTGCTACTTATACACAACCATTTGGGATTCACAGTGCACAAGAAAAAGACAACTTTAATCATTTAAGTACTTTGGCAAATAAACAAAACATTCAGACAGTGACCTACTACAACATTAACCCTTTAGCATTAATTGACTGGGTCACTGCACAAGGGCCCAAAGGAAGTGTAGGCATGCCTTATGCTCCAATATTTAAAGAATCCAAGTAAACCCCTTTAAAAATGGATATCAACATTTTCATACGATTTATGATTTTGAAATCAAAAGCTTTGAGACGTCCGAGGACTCTATTTTTTACAACTTGTGGTACAACAACTTCCTTGTCAGTTAGGATTAAGTATTAAGGATGGTTTGTGTTTTCTTCAACTTAGGGTACATTCACACGACAGTATGTGTTATGACATCCCCATTTTGCGGAACCCACATGGCAAGCCCTATGATAGGAATGCCTATTCTTGTCCGCAATAGGACATGCTCTGTCTTTTTTGCAGGGCCGCGGAATGGAAGTACGCATATGTCCTCATTGAAATGAATAGGTTTGCAATTTTTTAAAACGGATGCGGACCCATAAAAATTGTCATTTGAATGTACCCTTTTATATAAAGAATACCACGATAAAAGAAAGCATAATATTTTATAGTAACTGGAGCTTCACCTATTATCCATATAGCAGCATTAGACTTAAAAATAGTATGTGCTTGCTACACTTCCAACACTTTAATAGTCAATGCTCTCTCTATTCTTTTTTCTCTCTGGAACTGAATAGAAGGCAGGCAGAATGATCAGTTAGGACTTAACATCTATTGTTGAAAAGACATCTATTTATACATTAACTTTATCTTAAATGATTTTGATTAATAGCCTTGGTGAACACCCCCTGATTTTTTGAAAAGAGATAATTTTTGCTGCCGCAGCTGTTTAACTTCCTAGGGACAGGAGCGTAGCAGTCTCTGAGCTCTCATATGATCAATGCCTGTCACAGCTGATTCCAGGTGAGAAATGAGGAGGGTGGTTTTTAGTAATCCCCACATTTTGCACGCTTCAGCCGAAGGATGTACTGGAAATAATGATTCGCAAGCAAGGAAATAAACTCCTGCAATTCCTTGTTGTTTACATTTCCATGTCTCCTCTCACTGTCATCTCAGAGTTCCCATCAAATTTAGTTAAAAAATTACAGATGTGCAATGAACCAAAAACTCTTATTGAACTCTATGTCCAAATAAGCATTGTGTTTAAGCTTTGGGTAAAATAAGGATCAAACAACTCGTTCATCACACATTCCAAATGAGATTTTGTCAAGTTTAGCAAATCATAAAAGGGAGATCTTTTGTTGATCTCTTAGCAGAAGTGTGACAGCATCCACAGTAGCATGAAGATGTTTATTCATATAACATACACACAAAAAACTTGGGATGTTTCAACTCACCAAAGGAGTCTTTCTCCTTTGGCAAGTCGAAACATATGCAACTTTTTTGTGTATGAGATGTGAGTAAACATCATCGTGTTACTACCATGGGCACTGTCCTACATTTAGGATTATTTGGCTGAACGAATTTTTGCATCCACTGGCCCTTAACCCACAATTGAGAGTTCTGTTGACGTGTTGCATGAGTCACAGTTTTGTCAGTCAGTGAGTAATTTATTGATATTTACCAGTTATTACTTCATATTCTTCAAGTTAGTTCTGATGTTCTTCAATGCAAGGACATCATGATGAGAACTTCAGATTTTCTGACATCTTTGGGTAGTGGGAGATTGTACTTAAAAGCAGTCAAGCCAAAACTTTCAAGCTATTCTCTGAGACCAAGAAACCCTGTTGAGATACCGTAGCTGGATAGGGTGCAAAAGTTAAAAAAAATTCTCATCTGTCTGAGGTGAAGTCACGCATGACTTCATTAAATAACTTCGGTAGTTGATTTTTAAAGTGGAAAACACTTTAAAACTTGAAACGCACACTGCTTCGGTTCCGACTAGTACCAAAGTTATTCAATGAAGTCACGCGTGGCTTCGTGAATAACTTACTTTAGCTCATCGGAGCCCATACATTCTAATGCTGTACTGAGATGAATCTCTGTACAGTATTATTTCAAAGTTTGGAACAAAGTGACTTCAGATGAACCATCCAAAGCTCGCTTCACTCAACACTATCAGGAATCACCACTGGAGTATTTCTAACCATACATAATGCCTGTAGTAACCAAAACATCTTAATTAAAGCAATCTTGGCTGCCATTGTCAACCCTAATTTAGACCAGATCTTGACCTTTTTATGCTAACTATGGATCAAAGAGAGTAAATAGTTTTTTAATATAGTCTGAAAGCTGGGGTGATACATATACCCAGAAATGTAAACGTTTCCTCTTGTTGTAGTACCTTGAGAGATGGTATAATCTCACTAACTACCTTAGGATTCATATCTAATATATATAATATATATATATATATATATATATATATATATAGAAAGAAAAATGGCGGCACTGGCTCCAGAGGGAGAAGGCGGGTGCGCGTCCCAAAGGGAATGGACTGGTTTCCCTGATGAATATAGTCGGAAAAATGAGCGGCACTCCAAGGATAAAAGCAGTGAACCCTTTATTCACACCGGTGGTGCAACGTTTCGGCTCTAGTCACGAGCCTTCCTCAAGCAAAGATACAACTCAAATGACAGTGATTATATAGGGAGTACAAATCATGTGGTCACAGCCCAGTGGGTGTGTTCAACAATTCATAAAAATACATAACAATAATTAGCAATAAATACACATCGTGCCTGTTAGTACAAAGAAATATGTTGATCATCATTAAAAGCAGTGATAAGTGTTAAATACAGAACAATATATGGATCAGGTACATAAACATGATCAGATGATGTGCCAACATATAGTGTATACATTATACATAAGTGTATGGGGGAGGAGCAACGAAGTAATATCGCAGAACATACCTATCTAGCAAGGAGGCTCATTCAGCGCCGTGAAGTCGGCGTTGTGGATATCTTTCTGCGCAGGCGTGGCAGCACACCAATAGCGTGTGCTCAGCAGGCCAAGAATGCTGCACGTCATCGCAGTGAGCCGGCGCCCCTACGTCACTACAGACGTCCTCCCGGAAGAACACAGTGTGTGATCCAGTGCGCATGCTCAACAGAGAATCGAGCTAAACGCGCCATCTTTGTTACTGGAAAGCTGCCCATAAACCAGCACTATGCATATCGCACCCATCCAAGGACAAAAACGGGCATAGGGGGTTAGAAAAGGGCAAAGGGAATCCCATTTAGCAGGGTACCCATATACCCCATCCTGGCAGAAAATCCATCGCAACCATTGTTAATTATTGTTATGTATTTTTGTTATGTATTTTTATGAATTGTTGAACACACCCACTGGGCTGTGACCACATGATTTGTACTCCCTATATAATCACTGTCATTTGAGTTGTATCTTTGCTTGAGGAAGGCTCGTGACTAGAGCCGAAACGTTGCACCACCGGTGTGAATAAAGGGTTCACTGCTTTTATCCTTGGAGTGCCGCTCATTTTTCTGACTATATTCATCAGGGAAACCAGTCCATTCCCTTTGGGACGCGCACCCGCCTTCTCCCTCTGGAGCCAGTGCCGCCATTTTTCTTTCTACATTTCGGCCTATTGGCTGAGCACGGCCTATTTCTATTCTTCTTTTGCATTTATCATTTTATATTGTTTTCCATGATGTCTACATCTGAACCCGCCTCCACCAGTGGTTGTGTGTACACAACAGAAGATGCTGAACGTATCCTGCGAGGCATAGGGGGAGACACCACCTTCCTCAACACCCCATCTGCTAAAGCGCAAGTATGAAAATCTTTCCAAACGCATCATTTCTCTGCGTCTTCACATGATGACCCTTGGTGAATACCATAGGATACAAAAAATTCCCCGAGGGATGCGGTCTAACATCCGACCAAATCTGTTTTTTGATAACCCTGTGTTTTGCAAAAAGTTTGAATCGTTATCAAATCGCTATTCATTAGACTTTATTTTGCTCAACATTGAGTATCTGCAACATGAATTGTCTACTCTGCAGTGCGAAAAGGGTGATATTGAAGCCAGTCTGCAGTCTCTCTTATCTCCTGAAGATCTCACCAAATATATGGAGGATACGTCCTCCCATATGAAATCTTTCCAAACAGATTTAGAGGAAAACAAAAGGGTGAAATGGTGCAGGGATGCAGACGACTACAGGAAAGGGAATATCTATAATTGGCAGACCGACAGACAACTCAACATGCAACAGCGAGACAACAGGAGACGGAGAAAGACAACTCAGGCATCCCCTAATGTGGAGCAGTCTTCTTTAGAGAAGGGTCCACAGCAACTGGAGAGACGCGGTGACGCATCAGGAGAGGTGGCCGTGGACACAGGAGGGCCAGGCGGAGCACGCAGCAGCAAGACCAGGTCAATGGCAATGAAGTCCGCTCCAGGGAGGAAGAAGTGACTGTCGTCAATTTATCCTCTAAGGAATTGACTGCTACTCAAGTGAGTGTCCTGTCCAAGGGATTTTCGTTTTGTCCCAGTGCACCAGTTGATTGGTTTGAAATAGAATCCAATCTGTTTTCTTTCTTTCGGCGAATTAAGCTGAAAGTATGGTTCCACAAGAAGAGTGCAGTTGCGAGACCCCAGATGAGTGATTTCACTCTGGGTTCTCTCAACCTATTTTCTAAAAGTAATTTTGTACCAGTTATCAATGAGCCAACTGTTGATGCCTACATCAGTGCTGTCAGACAGGGAATTTCTGAGCTCAGGTTATCCTCTTCGGGGAAGCCTGATTTCAGATACCCCAATCTGACTACCACTGAGATAGAAGCCTTGGAGTCCCTCAGATCCGACCCCACCCTCACTCTCAAACCCGCTGACAAGGGGGGTGCGGTCGTGGTGATGGACACCACCAAATATGTACAGGAAATTATGCGACAACTGGATGACCCACAGGTGTATAGGATTTTAGATTCTGACCCCAAATTTATGATAGCGGATATCATCCGCCGATGTCTTAGGGAGGCTCTGACCGCAGGCATTATCGATGGGGGTCTTAGTGATTTTCTTGAGGTAGCACATCCGGTCACTCCGGTGATCTATGTGCTGCCCAAGATTCACAAGACCCTCATCGATCCCCCGGGACGACCCATTGTCTCGGGTTCTGACTCTATCTTCAGCGGCATAGCTATATTCCTAGACAAAGTCCTGCGGGAATTTTCCATAGGGGGGTCATCCTATATACAAGACACATCTGAATTTTTGATTAAATTACAAAGCGTTGATTTAACTCAGGTGTCCTCAGTGTTACTTGCATCTTTTGACGTGACTTCACTATACACGTCAATTGTACATGATAGGGGCCTCAGGGCGGTGGAGAAAATGCTGAGGACATCAGCCTACACTCCTCAAGCCTCTGAATTCATCATTGATTTACTTAAGATTGTGCTTCAATAAAACTACTTTCTCTTCAGGGACGTATTTTATTTGCAAGAACGTGGTGTGGCCATGGGGTCTCACGTGGCCCCCACGTATGCAAATATTTTCATGCGGTGCTATGAGGAAGATGTCGTCTATCTGTCCCACCACTTCAGCCATGTGCTGAGGTGGTGGCGATATATCGACGACATCTTCCTCATATGGACAGGTTCTGAGACTGACCTGGCTGAGTTTCACGACTTCTTGAACAGCCATGATCCCGACCTACAGTTTACCCTCATTCATTCCCGTACTGAGATCCAGTTTTTGGACACACGAGTAGTGTTCAACGAGGGTGTGTTGCACACTGAGTTGTACACAAAACCCACGGATACCAACACGTTTTTGTGCTACAACAGCTCACACCCTCGGAGAATGATCCGGTCGCTACCCTTCTCCCAATTTCTCCGTGTCAAACGTGTTGTCTCTGAGGAGAGCAAACTTGATGCGACTCTGAATTCCATGGCTGTTAAGTTTCATGACAGGGGTTATCCCAAACCACTGTTGAACGAACACATGGACAGAGTGCGCACGCTTGATAGGACTGAATTACTGACAAAACGGGGCACTGTCCAGAAAAAGGCCAGGATTCCGTTTGTTTCAGTATACACTGAACTCAGTCCTTCAATTAACAAGATATTGAACAAACATTGGGGATTGTTGGGTACATGCTTCAAAGATATCCCTGAGTTCTCATGTCCACCATTGTCATCATATCGCCGATCACGGAACCTGCGTGACCAGTTGGTCAAGGCCGATATTGGCTCCAGGGGATCTTTGAAGCAAACCAAATTGACTAAGTCTGGCTTAGGCTGCTTTCCCTGCCTAAACTGCGTTAATTGCAGATACATCCGTAAGGGAAGGTATTTTGTACATCCTAATACCGGTGTGTCCTATGCCATTTTATTTCACCTGACTTGTGATTCTAATCATGTCATCTATGTGTTGTCTTGCCCATGTAATTTGCTTTATGTGGGTGAGACAACAACTGAATTGAAGACCCGCCTCAATAATCACCGCCTCAGTATACGCAAAAGACGGCTGGATTTGCCGGTAGCGAAACATTTTACTGAGGCCATGCACAAAGAAAGCGATCTGAGGTGCTGGATCCTGGATCATATACCCCAGCCTCGGCGAGGGGGGGATAGATCCAGGATACTTAAACGCAGAGAGTTGAGCTGGATCCATAAGTTGGATAGCTTGAAGCCAAAGGGCTTGAACGCTGACTATAATTTTGGGGATGTTCTGTGAGGGTTGGTTTGCCCTCTTTTCATTGCTTGATACTGTTTTGCATTATTGTGTACATACGCTGAGAGGTATACAACTCACGATTCTCCTATTCTAACAATTTTTTCCTTTTTTTAGATCACTTTCACTTTGCACCTTGGGGTACGGAACATATGGTCGGAGTACACGCAGCATACCGTGGAAGGGGTTCATTCTATTATATTTTACATTCTATATTTATGTTTGGTTCAGTTCTGTTGCTGGCAGGCGTGGCAGACACCGCGTTATGACACCCTATTAAAATCCTCCTTTTTACAATTTTTCTTTAGTATTGGGAGCTGAACTGCACACACTTTTGCAGCATCTGTGGACCACACAGAGGAGATCCCTCTCGGGCAGGATGGGAGGTTGGAACTCCTGGCGTTATCCTTGCAGATACTGCGGTTATCGTGGTTGCGATGGATTTTCTGCCAGGATGGGGTATATGGGTACCCTGCTAAATGGGATTCCCTTTGCCCTTTTCTAACCCCCTATGCCCGTTTTTGTCCTTGGTTGGGTGCGATATGCATAGTGCTGGTTTATGGGCAGCTTTCCAGTAACAAAGATGGCGCGTTTAGCTCGATTCTCTGTTGAGCATGCGCACTGGATCACACACTGTGTTCTTCCGGGAGGACGTCTGTAGTGACGTAGGGGCGCCGGCTTACTGCGATGACGTGCAGCATTCTTGGCCTGCTGAGCACACGCTATTGGTGTGCTGCCACGCCTGCGCAGAAAGATATCCACAACGCCGACTTCACGGCGCTGAATGAGCCTCCTTGCTAGATAGGTATGTTCTGCGATATTACTTCGTTGCTCCTCCCCCATACACTTATGTATAATGTATACACTATATGTTGGCACATCATCTGATCATGTTTATGTACCTGATCCATATATTGTTCTGTATTTAACACTTATCACTGCTTTTAATGATGATCAACATATTTCTTTGTACCAACAGGCACGATGTGTATTTATTGCTAATTATTGTTATGTATTTTTATGAATTGTTGAACACACCCACTGGGCTGTGACCACATGATTTGTACTCCCTATATAATCACTGTCATTTGAGTTGTATCTTTGCTTGAGGAAGGCTCGTGACTAGAGCCGAAACGTTGCACCACCGGTGTGAATAAAGGGTTCACTGCTTTTATCCTTGGAGTGCCGCTCATTTTTCCGACTATATATATATATATATATATATATATATATATATAAACCCTATCTGGCAGCCATTTTATATTCAGTCTTTTGCCAGTGTAGGGAGAGGTTGCTGTGTGGAGCAGGGACAGACTGTTAGGGACACTAAACGCTAGCTAATAAAGCCAAAAAAGTCCTTTTAAGGACTGTTATAGGTGTGCTATCGATAGGTGTGACATACTGAGGGGTGTAATATACTTATAATATACTTTCTAACATAGAAAGTATATTATAGTGCATTTGAATTGTGCAGCAGTTGTGTGCGGTTCTGCTGCGATACTGCAGCTACACAGAGTGCCAAACGCGATTGGAACAAATAATTTCTACTGGTGTGATATACTGTACCAGTTGCCCCCCTAAAAAACTGATTGAAGCAGGGGTGTTATATACCAATAATATACTTTCTATATAGTGCATTTAGGTAGTGCAGCATTTGTTTGCGGTTTTTATGCGTTACCGCAGCTACACAGAGTGACAAACGCTATTGGAACAAATCATTTCTACTGGTGTGATATACCAGTTGCCCCCCAAAAAAAACTGATTGAGGCAGGGGTGTGATATGCCTTCTTCCACAAATACTGCTCTTCTATAGGGACTTTTGTCACAGGGTCATTTTGAAAAAGATAGGCAGAGGAAGAGGCAGGCCATTCTGCAGGGGTGGTAGGGGTCATGCAGGTGCACCAAGCCGGAGCCTAAGAGGGAAGTTGCAGAAGGTGCGTGCGATTAAGTCAAAGGAGGCAACAGACTTGGTTAAGTGGCTCACTCAGCCTTCAGCTTCTGCACCCTCCTCATTTTCTCTATCTGCACCCTCTTCACTCTCTGCTGTGTGCACCCCCAAAGACACCACCACCACCACCATATTCCCTCCGCTCGAGTCAGAGGAATTATTTTCCCATCCATTCCAAGACCTTACCGATGTGCAGCCATTCTTGGCATCGGATCAGGAAGAGGAGGTATCAACGGTCGCCACCCAGCAGTCTGACGACAGTACCCAGATCAGCCCAAGGAGGGTGGTCCCCGCTGTTGCTGCCTACTCCGAGATCTCTAATGTCAGTGGTGGTGAAGGTCAAGATGATCACGTGTCGTTGGACATCACGTGGGTGCCCACAAGAAAGGAAGAGGAAGGGAGTTCAGAGTGAGAGACGGAGCAGAAGAGAAGGAGGAGAAGCAGACAGAACTTACAGTGCACAGGAAGCAAAAAGCAGACTACTAATGTATCTGGAACGAGCCATCCACCATGCCCGGTCACATCTGGTGCTCCCAGGATGCCGGCACATGGCTCCGCAGTGTGGGCTTTTTTTAACGTGTCTGCTGCTGACAATCGTGTTGCCATCTGCAGGCACCTGGCCTCCCATCACCAAGCCCAGTGGGAGCAACACCGTCAGAACCCACAAAGCCACACTCCCGGCGCTCCACGTCCTGCCTCTTCTCCTTCTCCTCTCTCCTCCCTTTTGTCCTCCACTCCACCTTCCGGCGTGCCGTCATCGCGTTCATCTGGCAAAAGGCAGGCTTCCGTGGCCCAAATGTTCGAGCGTAAAAAGATTATGACGCCGGATAACCCTCTTGACCAAAGGCTGACCGCTGGCTTGTCGGAACTGCTAGCCCGCCAACTACTGCCATATGAACTGGTGGACTCGGAGGCCTTTAGAAAATTTGTGGCCATTGGCACACTGCAATGGAAGGTCCCCGGAAGGAAATATTTCTCCCAGAAGGGCATCCCAAAGCTATATGGCCACGTTCAGCAGCAAGTGAATGTATCTCTGGCACACAGTGTCGGTGCCAAGATACATCTGACCACAGATACGTGGTCTAGAAAACACAGGCAGGGAAGGTACATAACTTTTACTGCCCACTGGGTGAACCTTCTGACGGCCGTCAAGCATGCAACCCGTCGCACCCATGTGGATTTGGTGTTACCGCCAAGGTTTGCATGCAGGTCTGCCTCTTCTTCTCCTCCTCCTACTCCATCCTCCGTCTCCTCCTCAGCTGACTCCTCCTTTTCCACTGCTACCACCTCTTCCACTGTGCCCCCCAAGCTCCCCAGAACCTATTCGACGTTCCAGGTGAGACGTTGACATGCTGTGCCTGGAAGCCAAGAGCCACACTGGTCCTGCACTCCTTTCAGCTTTGCGGTCACAGGCCAATAAGTGGCTAACCCCGCTCAATTTGACAGTTGGTAAAGTAGTGTGCGACAATGGTGACAATCTGCTGAGCACGCTGAAACAAGGCAAAATGACACATGTGCCGTGCATGGCACATGTCCTGAACTTAGTCGTGCAGCAATTCGTTGTCCAGCAGGCCAGGAAAATCTCTGGCCATTTTAGAAGATCTCACACGTCCATGGCTCGCTTTGCTGACGTTCAGCGGCGACACCACCTGCCCGTCAGACATTTGATTTGTGACTGCCCGACGCGCTGGAACTCCACCTTGTATATGCTTGATAGGCTGCTCCAGCAGAAACGTGCAGTTAACGACTACCTGTACGAACTCTGCGGCAGGACAGGTTCTGGGGAGCTTGTTTTTTTTTCACCACGCCAGTGGCTGCTCATGCGTAATGCATGCAGACTTCTGCGGCCATTTGATGAGATCACCAAACTGGTCAGTCACAGCCAGGGCGCCGTCAGTGACATCGTACCTTACGCCTTCTTTCTGAAGAGTGCATTGTGTCGTGTCATTGATCATGTCATCGAGGAGCAGTTGCAGGAAGATGAGGAAGTCACAATGCTGGATGAATTCCATGTGGGGCTACTGCATCTGAGACAAGTCAACAGGAGTCTGAAGAAAAGTCAGAGGAGAATGGTTCCGGGGCGGAGGAGGAGCAAGAAGATTAGCTTTAAACTATTCTAGGATCACTGGTGTAGTCCGTTTAGTGCAAATTGGGGCCTTCATGCTCCAGTGTTTGAAGAGGGACCCCCGTATAAAAAGCATAAAGGGCAAGGACCAGTACTAGGTGGCAACGTACTTAGACCCCCGGTACAAACACAAAAAGGTGGACATGTTACCAGCATATAACAGGGCTGTCAGAATGCAGCACTTCCAGGCCTTGCTTCGAGAAATGCTGCATTTTGCTTTTGCGGGCGCTGGCAGAGGAATTTCCACTCACAGAGAAACAGTTGCGGGTACCAATCCAACAGCGCATGCAAGAAGAAGGCGGTTTGAAGATGTGTTGGTCACTTCGGATATGAGATCATTCTTGCAGCCAACCCATCGACAGCCGCCCTCCGGATCCAGCCTCAGGGAACGCCTAGACCGACAGTTGTACAACTACATGGGGTAACGGCCGACGTGGACGCTCTGAGAAGCGAGGAACCCCTGGACTACTGGGTGTGCAGGCTTGACCTGTGGCCAGAGCTAGCACAATTTGCCATGGAAATCTTGGCTCGCCCCTCGACCAGTGTCCTGTCCGAAAAGACGTTCAGTGCAGCAGGGGGGATCGGGAGCGATAAGCGCACTCGCCTAGCTCACAACACTGTGGACTATCTCACATTTCTAAAAATGAATGAGGCATGGATCTCAGAGTAATTCAACACATGTGACAAGTCGACCACGTTTAATAGAATTTTTTCTCATGACAGCCCACAAATATCTGCTACCACCCGGAACAAATAATGGTCCCTGTCTTAGGTAAATACAGCAGCATAAAAGGCCTTTTCTGTCCATTGAATGTCTAATGTTTTGGGCCTTGGAGGAATTCAACACCTGTGACGACCACGTGCTTCAACTATTATCATTAGAGGTTTTTTCAAGAGGGGGGATTTCGTTAGCCATGTTTTTAATCCAATTTTATATTTTTAGTTCTTTTAAACATATGTATTTGACCAGTATTTGTACTGGCCTTCAGTAAAATTGATATCCATTGACCGTCTAATAGACCTCCAGCCACATAATCACTTGATCTTTTCTGTACGGTGAATGCATAATTTTTGGGGCCTGTAATACACTGGCCTGCAGTAAAATTGATATCCAATGACCTTGTAATCTACCTCCAGCCACATATTTACTTGTTCTTTTCTGTACGCTGAATGCATAATTTTTGGGGCTTGTAGTCCACTGGCCTGCTGTAAAATTGATATCCAATGACCATGTAATCTACTTCCAGCCACATAGTTACTTGTTCTTTTCTGTACGCTGAATGCATGATTTTTGGAGCCTGTAGTACACTGGTCTGCTGTAAAATTGATATCCAATGACCGTGTAATCTACCTCCAGCCACATACTTACTTGTTCTTTTCTGTACTGTGAATGCATAATTTTTGGGGCCTGTAGTCCACTGGCCTGCTGTAAAATTGATATCCAATGACCGTGTAATCTACCTCCAGCCACATACTTACTTGTTCTTTTCTGTACTGTGAATGAATAATTGTTGCAGCCTCGGAGGAATTCAACACCAGTGACGACCATGTGTATACAGCGATCTAGAAGGCAGGGACACTGTCCCTGCCTTCTTTAGGTGTTGCCCTGCTGTCACTGACAGCAGGCAACCCGATCAGCAGCTGCACGATTAGCGTGCAGCTGCGATCTCTGAATGGACGTTTTAAAACGTCCATTCAGAGATAGAGAACCACCTCCCAGACATTTATATTTAATGGGCGGACATGAGGTGGTTAAACATATGTATTTGACCTGTATTTGTACTGGCCTGCAGTAAAATTGATATCCATTGACCGTGTAATATACTTCCGGCCACATAATCACTTGATCTTTTCTGTCCGACGAATGCCTAATGTTTGGGGCCTGTAGTACAGTGGCCTACAGTAAGATTTTTATCCATTGACTGCATAATGTACCTTGAGCCACATAATCAGAATTTCTTTTATGTTAGGTGAGTGCCCAATTTTTAAGGCCCGTACTCCTGTGGCCTATAATAAAATCTTTCTAGGATCCAACAGGGCACATTTAAGAGAATTTCCCTTTAAGACCCATAAAAATGTCCCCTGATTAAGACACATATATTTTGTAGGAATTTTTGTCATTGATCCCCCTCTAGTATGTCACTGTCCATGTTGTGGGACTATTTCTGCTCTTCTACTAAGTATTTGGTGGCTGCAAATATGAGCTGAAGTTTTTTCAGGTTCGTCTGCCATTAAAGTAAATGGGGCCCGCCGCGAACTTGCGGATCGCGAACATTTGATCGTGAACTGTCCCGGCTGATGTTTGTCCATCACTGACCAGGAAGAACATCAATGGAGAAACAGGACAGCCCTGTCGAGTTCTCCTAGTGAGGTGGAAAGATGAGGATCTCTGCCCCCCTATACAGATTGTCACCTGTGGTTTTCTATATTGTTGCGTGAATCAAAGTTAATGAAGTGGAATTTGATCCGAATTTCAAGAAAAATTGATTTGTCACAAACCTGAATTTCTTGGTGCTTCAAGGTAACAAATACATTTTTCCTGAAATGGTGGTTAAAAAAAACTTCGCTCATCACTAGTTTTCTATATATCAGTTTCAGTCAGCAATATATTTAAAACCAAACCATATGGCCTTCATAGCCCCACACAGAAAAGTTCATTCTTACTTATCAAATGCTTTGGTTGCAACAAGGGATAGAACCGCTCCTCCTCAATCCCCATCCCCCGATTCAACCATATTAGCCCAAAGTCTCCATATGTTATCAGTTGTTGTTCTGGCATAAATCCACATTGATCTGTCAAAACAACTGAACTAATAACAGACTCCAATCTCCCTACCAATACCTTTGCTAATATCTTATCAGCATTGAGCAGGGAGATTGGCCTGTATGAATCAAGCTCCGTCTGACTTTTTCCTATTTTAAATATCAATGCAATATCTGCGTCATATATTGACTTTGGTAACTCACCCAATATATAGGCTTCTTAAAACGTTGAAAGTAATTCAGACTCGTAGAACTGATATATTTTGGAGGGTAACCAATCTGGTCCAAGTGATTTATTTTTTGAGAGACTTATAATTGTTCTAGTAATCTCATCATATGTAACACTGACATATTTTGGCAAAACAGAATACTATAGCTATGAGTGAAAAGAGACTTTCGGATATAAGAGCATGTTAAAATACCAGTTCCCTAGGGAATTAAAAGATAGCAACAAGTTTAAATTAGGGAGCTTACATAGGTGCAACATACTGAAGAACATTCATTCACATACCTATCAGATCAGCCCACCTGATCAATTGGTAAAAGCATAAGCAATAGGCTGTTAGCCAGAATGGTGCAATACTTATACCTATGTGACTGTCACCTTACAGAAGTTTTATTTGTGTGCATTTTAAGAGAATTTTAAACTTTTATTTGACTCTGACAGTGAAAATATTAACTAGCAGGATCAAGTGTTTGTTTCAAGTAGGAGTTAGACATTAATTAAATTGTAGAAAATGGAATGAGTTAGTCTAAGGAGTGAAAATGACTCTTCTGTCTCAGAGGAAAGGTTGAGGAAACCTTTTAAATCCAGGAACCTTAAACCAAGGCTAGGACCAGAGCCCAGGGAGCGGTGAATATAGCATTGCTGGCACTGGTATTACTTACCACTCTCTAACCCTCTTCTCTGGCTGCTGGCACTGTACAGGGTCCTAACGCTGTGAAAAGTGCGCAGTGCCAGAACCACTCACAACACAAATAGGTATGTATTTTTTTTGCCTGGTCTGAGATCCGCACTTTAGGGCCAGATCTGGGGTCTGAATGAATTTGGGGTCTGATTTGGGGTGTGTATAAATTTGGGACTGATTTTCGGTCTGTATAAAGTTAGGGACTGATCTTGGATCTTATGAATTTGGGTTCTATATAATTTTGGGGGCTGGTCTGGGTTCTGTATAAATTTGGGGTCTGATTTGAGGTCTGAATGAAATTGGGCGCTGATTTGGAGTCTAATCTGAGGTCTCTATGAAGTTGGGAGCTGATCTGGAGTCTATATTCATGTTAAGGGTCTAGGCATCTGTGTTACTTTTTGGGTGTTGTCTGGGAATCTTAATTTTGGGGTCTGGGGTTCTGTTAATTTGGGGGGTCTGTATTCATTTATGAGTCTAGTCTGGGAGTCTGTACTCATTTTGTGGACTGGAAGTCTGTATTGATTTTGGGGTCTGTCTGGAGGTGTATATCAATTTTGGAGTCTGGTCTGGAGGTTTGTATTCGTTTAGGAGTCTGGTCTGATGGATAATATAATTTTTTGGGTCAGCATGGAGGTCTCTATTATTTTTGGGTCTTATCTGGATTAATCTCAGCCTTGGTGCTGGAGTGACTAAAGTCTCTCAGTTTAAGGATTCTGTCTTTCTCAGTTTGCAACAAGTAGTTATAACTGGCATGTCAAAGAACAAAAGGCATCACAAAATCATCGCAATTTTTGAGTTTTGTGGCTTTTATGCCCCCCTCCCCCCATATGCCAAAAATTGGAACTAGGTGCTTGAAGATTTGATCATTTGTAGATCTTAGCTACACCTGTTCCTTTTTACATTTTCATAACCTTATATTTTGTCCCTCTTGGTGATGCAATTTCAATGTTGATGAGTGTTTATATAAATCTATGATAATTAGCTATTTATCCTAGACTGAGCAGTTAAGTAGCTATTTGAATTCAGAGAGTAGCTGCTATTTAATTTTTTATATTATTATTATTTTTACCTTTATAGAAATACATCCAATCTGTCCTATTTCAGTTAATTCAAATTTTTCTGTTGAATTGCCACTGCAGTCAAACCTTTTATATAAATCTAGTAAACATTGTTTACTAGATTTCACATATGTTAAAGAGCATATATTTTTTCATTAATATTTTCTTTATCATCAAGATATCAATGTCAAAGACATTTTATGTGATCATACATCAAGATGAGTGAAGGTGGTATTTCAGAGATTGTGTAATCATGACTTGCATGAATGCGCACATCAAGTGATATTCCAGGATATGGTTTAAAATTGCTTAATTGCATTGTAGGGAAAGTTCAACTGTTCCTTTAAATTCAATTACTGCAAGAAAAATAAAGGTAACATCTGCATTAAAAATTAAAATCAAAAGTGTAAACTGTTGCTCTGCATTACTATTACAATATGTAAATTATTACTGGAAGAAATAGTTTTTACTAATTAAAAAAATGCTTATGGTTTCTTTCCATTGGTACCCTGTTAAACAGTCAGTCAAAAATTCCATGAAATAGTGGTTTTTGCAGGGTAAAAATTAGATCTGTAAATACAAAGAATACAACCTGTTGCAGTTTTTGGTTCTGGCTACAAACTTGCATGCCCCCCTTCCTCCCCCTTGATGCCCTGTATCTAGCTATAGGCCAGTTGGCTGGAGCAGAATCCAGGCTATTGTGCTGTCTGCTTTAGAACAAAAAATTTTGCTAGTTCAAGACTGGGTGATTTACTCCCCTTCCTGACTAGACACATTTTCTATTTCTTTTAGTATATGTGCCTTCAAAAGCCATACCTTTTTTCTGTTTGGTTATTTATATGGACACAACTAATTTTACACAACTAATATCACAGTATGTATGATAACAACTTTGCAACACACTTACTTTACCAATTTATGCATTTTCTCCTTGAAAAGCATCTGTAGACTTTCTTCTACTAGGTGTCGACCTTCTACTAAATCAGCTTTCCACCACTTGTTGCCATTCTCCTTCTTTCCCTAGTAAAACTTCAGCAGAGAGATAGACTACAAGAAGTGAGGGCGTGTTTATTTGGTGGTTTTCTTTTATTTGTTGACAGGTAAACTGTCTCTCCTATCAGTCAGATACACAGCAGCTTATGTAAGTAAACTGCACTCTTCTAGCTGCTTAGTTCTGTGTTATATGTCTTTCTGCTATGCAATCCAGACATGACATCGAACTAAACATCCAGAATCAGGCTTGTGTTTGCTATGCAATGCATGTTGAGACATGTTGGAACAGAAGTCTTCTCAGTACAGTACTGAGAGACTGACATCTACAGACACACCCCTTGCTATAGAGACAAGAAAAAATAGCAGTACAGCATAAATGAGGGGAATAGGAGAGGGGAAAAAATTCTAGCAACATAAGATGAGGCTCTTCTGCTACACAGAATTGTTTGGCAATAAGGAACCAGCATAGTTGCAGTTTTTGGTGAAAACTCAGGTTACATAGTTACATCGTTAATACGGTCAAGTTCCACCAAGGGATAGGGGGGTAAGCAAATCCCAGAAGGAAATGAGACTCAGATTTCTACACGTTTTCATAAGCATTAATGTAGTTTACTTTTAAGAATTCATCTAAACCCTTTGACTACTGTTGCTGCTGTGACCACGTCCTGGGGAAGTCTATTCCACAGATTCACAGTTCTTACAATAATGAAGTTTTGATGCTACTGGAGACTGAACTTTTTCTTCTCCAGTCAGAGGCAGTGCCCCCTTCTCTTTTCAAGGGCATTTTACATGGAACAGTTTTTCACCGTATTTTTTGTATGGCCCATTTATATATTTGTATAGGTTAATCATGTCCCCCCTTAGATGTCTCTTCTCAACATTAAATAAATTCAATTATTTTATTCTTTCTTCATAACTAAGAACCTCCATGCCCCTTATCAGTTTAGTCACTCTCCTCTGTACGTTTTCTAGCTGCAGTGCGTCCTTTCTATGGACTGAACTGCATATTCCAGATGAGGCCGCACCAACGCTTTGAAAAGTGGTAATATTACATCCCTGCCCCGCGAGTCCATGCCACGTTTACTGCATGACAATATCCTGGTGGCCTTGGAAACATCTGACTGACATTATATGCTGTTATTCAATCTATGATCCACAAGGACACCCAAATCCTTCTCTATAAGTGACTCCCCCAGTGTTACATCACCTAGGACATATGAAGCACAGAGATTATTACTACCAAGATGCATAACTTTACATTTATCAACATTGAACCTCATTTGCCAAGTTGATAGCTTAGTGTCATCTGCAAAAATAGAAATCATGCTATTAATCCTGTCCTTGATATCATTAATAAATAAATTAAATAATATAGGACCCAGCACAGAACCTTGGGGTACACCACTTATAACCCAGGACCATTCTGAATAGGAATCATAGACCACAACTCTCTGGACAATTTTTGTGTCATTTTATTTTAGAATTTTTAGTTTCAATTTTTATAGCTGGAAAAATGTTGAAAAAGGGAAAAAATAGACAGTTTTTCAAACTTTTGTACTTTGTTTTAATAGCAAAAGTGCAAAAAATAGATATAAAATGGTCGCTGGTGGTATGGATACAAGCTGTAGTGTGGACTAGTAGTAGTGTATTTTTATTTTTTTTACTCACTCACTCACTGTCTGGGTCTGTTGTCTCTTGATCTGCCTATACAGCAATCGGGAAAGCAGGGATAGTAAACAACCATCTATGCCTTCTCTATAGCTAGCCATGCTGTTACTGATAGGTAGCCTCCTCTTCTGCAGCTATTAACTCTGTGAGGACATTCAGAAATATCCTTGCAAAGTTTAATGTGGACTACCCTGATGTTTCCAAAATTCTACATTGAGAGTAGCTACAAGACTCTAGAGGGCTCAGTCTTTCTGTGTATTACTTGAACAATCTAGTGATTTCAATGGGTACTATGTAATACTTCTATTCCTTTGTGTTGTGTAAATGAGCACATACTGGCAGCTGCTTGCAGGGGATCCCGGTGTTTTGCATGTAAATTTCCCACATGCTAGTAAAAATAAAATTAATAAACTGCATTATATAACAATAAAACCATAGAATTTTATATTCTCAATTTAGTCTGTTTCTTTTCCAACATTTCTGCAAATTGTCAAGTCTTGCAGTCAATAACCCGGGTTCACTTAGTTTTGAAACTGTCACCTGAAAGCAATTGACTTCTGATACTGTATTAAGTCAGTTTCAGAGGAAAATTGACCTTGTTGCCTTGTAGCAACCAATTAGAGTTCAGCTCCCATTTCTTGGACTCCTGCCTGAACGACTAGTGATTCCCAAAGTGGGTTCAGCAGAACTCCTAGAGTCTCATGCCATGTCCTCGGGGTTCTGTGGAATCTTTCCTGGTAATGGTAGTAGTCTGTCAAAGTGGTCTCATCATTAATGTCTCTGTCTGATGCTGACAAGGTCTGACTTATGCCCTAGAAGCAGGGGCAGCAGCACTGTTCTTACAGATGCAAGTTCATCAGACCACCTGTGTCATGCCTAACTAAGTGAGTGTGTATGACAACTGCTCATATAATGTACAGTGCCCAGCATGCTTAGGTGCCATCTTATTATTGTTGAAGCTGAGTGTTTTTAACCACTTGATGCCAACTATGTACACTACCAGAAAAAAAGAATACATATAGAAAAAAGTTAAAGGGGTTATCCCATGACTAATGTAAAAAATAAAAATCAGACACCAGACAGTGCATGACAGTCTCTTTCTAAGGCCTATTGCACACGACCGTATGGCTTTTTCAGTGTTTTGCGGTCCATTTTAAACGGATCCGTTGTTCCGTTTTTTGTTTCCGTTGTGTTTCCGTTTCCGTTCCGTTTTTCCGTTCCATTTTTCCGTATGGCAAATACAGTATACAGTAATTTCATAGCAAAAATTGGGCTGGGCATAACATTTTCAATAGATGGATCCGCAAAAAACGGAACGGATACGGAAGACATACGGATGCACTTCCGTATGCATTCCGTTTTTTTGCGGACCCATAGACTTTAATGGAGCCACGGAACGTGATTTGCGGCCAAATATAGGACATGTTCTATGTTAAAACGGAACGGAAAAAACGGAAAAACGGAAACGGAATGCATACGGAACACATTCCGTTTTTTTTGCGGACCCATTGAAATCAATGGTTCCGTATACGGACCGTATACGGACCGCAAAAAACGGCCAGTAAACGGGAAAAAAAAACGGCCGTGTGAAAGAGGCCTAACTAAGCTACAAGCAACCCTGTACCTCACATGGATCCAGAGATCTCCGTATTCATTGTTCTGCTAAATTTATATTAGGCTGACAGCCCAAGGGGAGTGTCTTTGCTGCTGTATCTCAGGATGCATGTCTTTTCTGCTGGAGCTCTCTCCCTATCACAGCTCAGTAAGAAATCTGAAAAAGAACAAACAGCAGATGGCGCTATTCAGATTCATTTTATTGAATAACTCAGTGGCTATACAACATTTTTAATTACACACAATTAAAAAATATTCTGATCCAGGTGCAGGTTTAAAAGCTGTAGAATCTTTTTTGTGAGAGAACCCCTTTAAGGGAAAAAAAAGTCTATTTTACAATATGGCAATGCTCGAGGGTGTTACATGCAATGATCAAATTTCCAAGATCATTACTTTACATACAGATTTTATACAGTTGGAAAATAAGTTTCTGTAGTGCATTGTGATGTTGACAGAGGTCAGAAGAGGGCACTTACACATGTAGAGTGGGTTCTAGATGGTTTAAACAGACAAATGCACACAAGATCTCTATTTAAGAAGAGCTGCTGTATCTCAAAAGGACAGCCACAACATCACTAATTGGTTCTGGAGTAGCTTATGCACTGACTGCCTGGACCATGAGAAACCATCAGCTTGAAGTAGGACTTCATTCATGCACTCCACTAGCTTGAATTGTAAACAACAGTGTTCAGTGATGAAAGCAGGTTCTGCCTTGGTACTAAAGAAGGCCACGTCAGAGTTTGCAGGAGGGTTGGAGAGCACCAATTACCATCATGTATAGTTTAGAGACACACAGGGCCAACACCAGGTGTCATAGCCTTCGGTATGTCTAGGACATTGTGGAACCAGTTCTACTGCCTTTTTTAACACAAGTAGGAGACATGATGTTCCAAAAAGATATCACCTGCCCACACACTGCCCATGCTATACAAAGTCCTCTTAAAGGTATCCAGCAGCTCCCCTGACCAGCTGGATGGCCAGATATCTCCAAAATCAAGAATGTTTTTTAATGGACAGATCTTCCATGCACAGCAGTCAATGACCACCTTTACTGAACTACAGGTCCAAATTAAAAGAACTTGGAATTACATACCACAGGAGGATATCCAGCATCTGTATGAACGTTACCATGCTGGAGTTACAGCCTGTATCGTAGCAAGGGAATATGGCACCCAGTATTAATTTAACCCTGCCTCAACATATACCCTGCTGCCAAACCATAAATAAAGGGTGCATCAACTTGGTTGATGGCGATACAGTTGAATTTAGGGAGGCACCTGCGGCCACTGGCCATATGCATAAGTACCTAATGACCCTACATTAATTAATACTGAAAGCATCAGATCATTAAGTACTTGGCCATTGGCCATGAGGAGGGCTTAGGGCTTTCTGTCCACCGGCCTACCTGTAAATTTCCCTATAGGGTCTATAGCCAGTTTGCTCCTAGAGGGTGACCTGTTACAGATTTTTCCTTTGGGATCAGGAGATTCAAGTTACACCTTTTGACTCATTACTTCTTAAGCCCATGCCCACCCTCTAGAAAGAACCAGTTATCCCCTTAACACTGTTAGCCTGTAGCCTCCACCAATACTGTGCTTGAGGGTTCCCTATTTGCCTGCATTACTGTAGACTTCTACAGACTTTAGGCATCAAACCCCAGACCAGACCCCAAAATAGATTCAAACCCCAGACCAGACCCGAAAATTAACAGGGTTGGTGAAAAATGTATTTTTTTTTAACTGCTTAGTTTATCATAAACTAATAAAAGTATTGATCCATTGCTAATCTCCGCTGCTCACTTTCCAATCACTAGCAGTCACATGACTGGTTTGACAGGGACTTCTAAGTACAGAAACCAGTGAGAACACAGGAAGCAGCTGAATGACAGTGGCAGGGATCACTGTATTTTTTATGACATTATCAGTTTTCAAAAATAAATTTTACATGGGTGGATAATCCCATCTTAATCGGTACTGTTCAATGTTGTGTTGGTGCACAGAGGCAAACCTGCATAGCTGGATTATCTGATTAAAAGAAAGGAGCACAGTGATTAAATCTGTACTAAAAGGGAAATTAAAGGTCACAACCCAGGCCTAAGGTGGCAGTTTCTACACAAACCATCAGAATTGCACATTCGCACAATATTGGACTATGAGCCAGACATTCAGCTTCAGGTGTTATATTGACTTAATACCACTTTTGTTTCACTTCCAACTTTTGTCTCAGACACAATGATAGCAGGAGATTGGTCTGGAAACCAGATGGGCAAAACCATGAAGATGCCTTCACAAGGGAATATCATACCAGTTCTACTCCTGGGATTAATGTACAGTAGCCAGACCTCTCTAGTCTTTATTTCTGGTACACTAACAGTTCAGCATTACATTAATTTAGTCATGAAACCAGTGAGAAAAAAATATCTCCAAAGTGCTACTGTGAGCAGCCTGGGTGGCCTAAATATGCTACAATGGCTTACAGAGTCTCCAGACTTGTTTCCCATCGAGCACATCTAGGACCTCATTTAGTTGGCAATTACAAAGGAAGCTGCCAACAGCGGATCTTGATGATCTGCATGCCTAAATGCATTCAGCATGGCAGAGCATTCCTCAGACAATCATTAGCCACCTCACATCCACCCATAGGATATATATGTCCTATGGGTGGATGTTTAACTCTGAATGGACGTTCTGGAACGTCCATTCAGAGATCACAGCTGCACGCTAATTGTGCAGCTGCAGAGCTGGTTGCCCACTGTCAGTGACAGCAGGGCAACCCAGAGAGAAGGCAGTTCCCAGGTGTCCCTGCCTTCTAGATTGCTGCATACACAGCGCTCAACAAGTGCTGTGTATACAGATCAGAAAGCGCTATGAGCTTCCTGTCCTGGCCCGGTGATCATGTGACCGCCGAGGCCGGGAGAGTGCAAGAGCTGTCGGGTCTTCCACAGACATTGATCAGCCCTGAAAAAATGTGGGTGATTGGGTCAGCACAACCCGTATATAGGTGCACATCACTATGGCGAAATACATATACAAACGGAAAATGCAAATGTGATCGCACACTACATCCAGCACTCTGCCCTGCCTCCATGCTGGATGAGACATTGGTGTACATTTTGGCCAAAGCGTATTAAGCCACTCACCGCGTCAAGGTCGTGTCATTTGAGTGGTCCCTATCACTAGTTCCTACCTGTTCATGGGCCATGACAGCCACACAAAGTCCAGTCTGTGTGCGATCACATTTGCATTTTCCATTGATCAGCCCTGCACTGAGGCTGTGCAGCGCTGTATTGCTCTGTACAGCCTCTCTAAGGGGTGTATTTCTACAGTACTATAACTGGGGCTACTATGTCAGCCCCAGTTACAGGAGACCTAGTATAAGTCAAATGTCCCCCAGAGGTCTTGTATGACCTTAAGGGGGACACAAAGTGTAAAATAAAAAAATAAAGAAATAAAAACAAAATTCCCCAATTAAGTAATTAAAAAAAATATTATAAAAATAGGAAAAAATAAATAAAATATACATATTTGATATTGCCGCTTCCATGACAGCCGGCTCTATAAATATATCACATGATCCACCCCGTCCGATAAACACCATAAAAAATAAAAACTGTAAAAAAAAGCCATTTTTGTCACCTTACATTACAAAAAGTGCAACACCAAGTGATAAAAAAAGCTGTATGTCCCATAAAATAATACCAATAAAAGTGTCACCTCATTCCGCAAAAACTGAGCCATAAAAATAATCGCTCAAAAAATAAAAAACTATAGCTCTCAGAACATGGAGACATTAAAACATCATTTTTTGTTTCAATAATGCTATTATTGTGTTAAAGTGATATAAATAAAAAAATATATACATACCGTATTAGGTATCGCCGCATCCATAACAACCAGCAGTATAAAAATATCACATAACCTAACCCCTCAGGTGAATATCGTAAGAAAAATAAAATAGAAACAGTGCCACAAAAAAGCCATTTTTTGTCACCTTACATCACAAAAAGTGTAAAAGCAAGCAATCAAAAAGTCGTATGCACCCTAAAATAGTGCCAATCAAACCGTCATCTCATCCCACAAAAAAATGAAACCCTACCTAAGACAATCGCCCAAAAAATCTATGACTCTCAGACTATGAAGACACTAAAACATGATTTTTTTGGTTTCAAAAATGATATTATTGTGTAAAACTTAAATAAATAAAAAAAGTATACAAATTAGGTATCGCCACATCCGTAACAACCACTCAGATGAACACCGCAAAAAAATAAAACAAAAACGGTGTCAAAAGCCATTTTCTGTCACCTTACATCACAAAAAGTGTAATAGCAAGCGATCAAAAAGTCATATGCACCCAAAATAGGGCCAATCAAACCGTCATATCATCCCGCAAAATAATATACCCAACCTAAGACAATCGCCCAAAAAATAAAAAAAACTATGACTATCAGACTATGGAGACACTAAAACATGATATTTTTTTTCTTTCAAAAATGATATTATTATGTAAAACAAATAAATAAAAGAAAATATACATACTAGGTATTTCCACGTCCGTAACGACCGGCTCTATAAAAATATCACATGACCTAACCCCTCAGTTGAACACCGTCAAAAAAATTCAATAAAAACTGTGCTAAAAAAAAAACTTTTTTGTCACCTAACTAAAAGTGCAACATCAAGCAATCAAAAAGGTGTATGTCCCCAAAATAGTACCAATATAAAAGTCACCTGATCCTAAAAGAAATGAGACCCTACCTAAGACAATCGGCCAAAAAATAAAAAAAACTATGGCTCTCAGGATATGGAGACACTAAAATATCATTTTTTTTTGTTTCAAAAATGCTATTATTGTGTAAAACTTAAGTAAATAAAAAGAATACATATTAGGTATCGCCGCGTCCGTAAGAAACTGCTCTATAAAAATATCACATGACCTAACCTCTTAGGTGAACACCGTAAAAAAATAAAAAATAAAAACCGTGTCAAAAACGCAATTTTTTTGGTCACCTTACATCACAAAAAGTGTAATAGCAAGCGATCAAAAAGTCATATGGAGCCCAGAATAGTACCAATCAAACAATCAACTTATCCCGCAAAAATTATACCCTACCTAAGACAATCACCCAGAAAAAAAAAATAAACTATGGCTCTCACACTATGGAGACACTAAAATGATTTTTTTTTTGTTTCAAAAATGATATTGTGTAAAACCTAAATAAATAAATAAAAATTATAGATATTAGGTATCGCTGCGTCCGTAAGAACATGCTGTATAAAAATATCACATAATCTAACCTGTCAGATGAACGTTGTGAATAACAAAAAATAAAAACGGTGCCAAAACGGTATCTCACAAAAAGAATAATATAGAGTAACCAAAAATCATATGTTTCTACTCTAGGGGTGCATCAGGGGTCTTCAAATGTGACACGGTGTCAAAAAAACAGTCCAGCAAAATCTGCCTTCCAAAAACCACATGACGCTCCTTTTCTACTGCGCCCCCAGCCATGTGGCCGTACAGCAGTTTACGTCCACATATGGGGTGTTTCTGTAAACCACAGAATCAGGGCAATAAATATTGAGTTTTGTTTGGCTGTTAACCCTTGCTTTGTTACTGGAAAAATGGATTAAAATGGAAAATTTGCCAAAAAATTGAAATTCTGAAATGTCATCTCCATATTCCATTAATTCTTGTGGAACACTTAAAGGGTTAAAAATGTTTGTAAAATCAGTTTTGAATACCTTGAGGGGTGTAGTTTCTAAAATGGGGTCATTTTTGGGTGGTTTCAATTATGTAAGCCTCACAAAGTGACTTCAGACCTGAACTGGTCCTTAAAAGTGGGGTTTTGGAAATTTTCTGGAAAATTTCAAGATTTCCTTCTAAACTTCTAAGCCTTCTAATGTCCCTAAAAAATAAAATGACATTCACAAAATGATCCAAACAAGTAGACATATGGAGAATGTAAAGTAATAACTATTTTTGAAGGTATTACTATCTATTATAAAAATAGAGAAATTTAAATTAGCAAATTTTTTCAAATTTAGTATTTTCTTATAATTAAATATGACATTTTTTTTTACTCAATTTTACTACTGTCATGAAGTACAATATGTGACGAGAAAACAATCTCAGAATGGCCTGGATAAGTAAAAGCGTTTTAAAGTTATTACCACATAAAGTGACACATGTCAGATTTGCAAAAATGGCTCTGTCAGGAAGGGGGCAATGACTCAGATGTGAAGTGGTTAATAACCTCTTTGATAGCGAGCAAACGTGTAGGGGGATAAATTTCTGCGCTTGACTCTCATACTCGATACAGAATAAATCAAGATCTATTGAATATTTTGTTTCCACTTTCTTATCATTTGCAAATTATGATCATGTCTGTTGATCCTGTGATTTCCATAATATCATGATTTTGCCTTGTTAGTGTTGAGGACTGTACATATACTATTATATATATTGATTCTTTATCTCTTGTTTTTAGGGTATTAAAACTTCCTATATACTTTAAGGGGCAAAATTCAAAATTCACAACAATTTATAATATTAGCCTGTTTATTCATATGGGGCTGAAACCTTTTGGGTCTCCAGTAACATAGTAACATAGTAACTGTGGCGAAACCAACCTCGCCACTGGGTTTTGGAGAGGACTGGCTGCTGGCCTCTTGCCCCTGGATTATGGGCCATATACTAACTTTTAAACCCCTGAACCTATTCAAGTGAATTTTGGATAGGTTTGTCCCCAAGTTATACTGTTTAAATTGATGTTAGTTATATGTATGGCCAATGTAAACTCACAAAGTTGTAACAATTTATAATAAGTGTAACTTGTCAGCTTGGGAGGAGAATGCTGTGTGTGTTTCTATTGTGCCATTGTCCCATTGTGTGCTTAAATGGTGATGTCTGTTCTGTTGTCCTCACATGTGTATTGGTGATCTCCCTTTGTCCTCAGAGATAATTGGATTGCTCCTCAGGTTGTCTCCGGGACAGAGAGGAGGAGACCATGATGCATTGTGGGGATATGTTGTATTTGTCCTATGTCACAGTCTTCATTCTGGTCCTCTGGGGGTGTGAACGATTGGTTGCTGTAGTTACATTGTATGTGTTGTAAATTACTGATTGGTTGTATTTCAAATCCCTGTGGGCAGTACTATGTTTGTGGTTTATGAATAAAAGAGGCTGTACGTGAAGTACAGTCAGACCACTGCTTGACCCTCAACACGGAGCCTTGTCTCGTTAATGGGGGGATTCACTGTATTCTGTTAGAAGACCGATTGCCAGAAGTGTAAGCTGATTCCTGTTCGTCTGCTAGCAGCTATTCGTGAGGTTCCAGTTTGGAGTGCTACTTTGTATCCAGTTCGGGAGTTGGTGTTCTGCAGTAGCTGTGCCTGTCTCTCAGAAAGGGGCTTATCGCCTAAACGGATTTTAACCCCTTGTCTGCTGAAACGGTCCGTTACAGTAACATAGTACATAAGGCCGAAAAAAGACATTTGTCCATCCAGTTCGGCCTGTCATCCCGCAAGCCGATCCAGAGGAAGGCAAAAAAAAAAACCTGTGAGGTAGAAGCCAATTTTCCTCACTTTAGGGGAATAAAAAACTCCTTCCCGACTCCAATCAGGCAATCAGAATAACTCCCTGGATCAACGACGCCTCTCTAGTAGCTATAGCCTGTAATATTATTACACTCCAGAAATACATCCAGGCCCCTCTTGAATTCCTTTATTGTACTCACAATTACCACCTCCTCAGGCAGAGAGTTCCATAGTCTCACTGCTCTTACCGTAAAGAATCCTCTTCTATGTTTGTGTACAAACCTTCTTTCCTCCAGACGCAGAGGATGTCCCCTCGTCACAGTCACAGTCCTGGGGATAAATAGATGATGGAATAGATCTCTGTACTGACCCCTGATATATTTATACATAGTAATTAGATCTCCCCTCAGTCGTCTTTTTTCTAAAGTGAATAACCCTAATTTTGATAATCTTTCAGGGTACTGTAGTTGCCCCATTCCAGTTATTACTTTAGTTGCCCTCCTCTGGACCCTCTCCAGCTCTGCTATGTCTGCCTTGTTCACAGGAGCTGAGAACTGTACACAGTACTCCATGTGTGGTCTGACTAATGATTTGTAAAGTGGTAGGACTATGTTCTCAACACGGGCATCTATGCCCCTTTTGATGCAACCCATTATCTTATGGGCCTTGGCAGCAGCTGCCTGACACTGTTTTTTGCAGCTTAGTTTGCTGTTTATTAAAATTCCTACATCCTTTTCCATGTCAGTGTTACCGAGTGTTTTACCATTTAGTATGTACGGGTGACTTGCATTATTCCTTCCCATGTGCATAACTTTACATTTGTCAGTGTTAAACCTCATCTGCCACTTATCTGCCCAAGCCTCCAGTCTATCCAGATCCCTCTGTAGTAGTATACTGTCCTCTTCAGTGTTAATTACTTTACACAGTTTAGTGTCATCTGCGAAAATTTATATTTTACTATGCAAGCCTTCTACAAGATCATTAATAAATATGTGTATTAGGTACTGCGCGACATATACCCCCTATTAATCTCCTTGCCAGTTCGGCATTTTAAAGGTCCGCAGTAAATATTACAGAAACTCACAGATTTTTTGGAATACCTTATCCTGGATGTTCCTCTGCGAGGGCTGTTCTCCTGCGTCTTTCTGGCTTTTTCTTTTTTCTTTTAAGTGCCGTTCAGGATGAGGAAAGGTGTAGGGGGCTGAACCCTAATAGTAATTGATGATTTTTTCTAAAATACAGAGCTTGCCCTGGCCGGTGGCACAGCTCGTGGTTAAAAGAAGCCGCTCGTTCGCTCTCGCACGGAGCGCTGCGTGATGTCACGGCAGTGGCTACGGTGGACCAGGAGGACCAACGTTTACTCCAACGCGTTTCGATTAGTTTGCTAATCTTCGTCAGGGATTTTTAACGGTGGCGATACCGTTGCGGTACCGCTGCGTCAGTCTACTTTAGTGCAAGCGCCGGTGCATCACTAGTGTTTTATCTCATTAATAAATATATTGAAGAGAATAGGCCCCAATACTGACCCCTGAGGTACTCCACTAGTGACAGTGACCCAATCTGAGTGAGTACCACTAATAACCACCCTCTGTTTTCTATCCCTCAGCCAGTTACTTACCCACATACAGACGTTTTCTCCCAGTCCGAGCATTCTCATTTTATATACCAACCTTTTATGTGGTACAGTGTCAAATGCTTTGGAGAAGTCCAGATATACGACATCCATTGATTCGCCGCTGTCAAGTCTAGAACTTATCTCCTCATAAAAACTGATTAAATTAGTTTGGCATGACCGATCCCTCATGAAGCCATGCTGATATGGCGTTATTTGCTTATTTCCGTTGAGATGCTCTAACATAGCATCTCTCAGAAAATTTTCAAACAGTTTACCCACAACAGATGTTAAACTTACCGGCCTATAGTTTCCAGGCTCGGTTTTTGGACCCTTTCTGAATATTGGCACCACATTTGCTATGCGACAATCCTGTGGGACATTCCCTGTCAGTATAGAGTCTGCAAATATTGGAAATAAGGGTCTGGCTATGACATTACTTAATTCCCTTAGGATACGGGGGTGTATGCCATCCGGTCCTGGCGATTTGTCTATTTTAATCTTTTTAAGTCGCTGTTGTACTTCTTCCTGGGTCAGACAGGGCACTTTTAATGGGGAATTTATTTTTTAATTCAGCATTTCATCTGACAGTTTATTTTCCTCAGTAAATACATTGGAGAAAAAAATATTTAACAGCTTTGCTTTCTCCTCGTGGCTCTCTGCGACTCCCCCCTCATTACTCTTTAAAGGGCCGACACCTTCAGATTTATACTTTTTAACATTTATATAATTGAAGAACATTTTAGGGTAAGTTTTACTCTATTTGGCAATTAATCTCTCGGTCTCTAGTTTGGCCGCTTTTATTAGTTTTTTACATGTTCTATTTTTTTCCTTATAGTTTTTCGGTGCTTCCGTGCTACCTTCCTGTTTTAGTGTTTTATATGCTTTCTTTTGGTCATTTATTGCTTTCTTTACAGTTCTGTTTATCCACATTGGTTTCATTTTGTTCCTTAACCTTTTATTCCCATACGGTATGTACCTCTCACAATGAGATTTTAGGATGCTTTTAAAGATATCCCATTTTGTGGCTGTATTTTTATTTTTGAGGACTTTGTTCCAGTTAGTTAGGCCTATGGCCTCTCTTAGTTGGCTAAATTTAGCTTTTTTGAAGTTTGGTATTTTTGTTCTTCCCTGTAGAAACGTTCTTTTGAATGATAATTGGAAGGTTATTACTTTATGGTCACTATTTCCCAGGTGTCCCCCAACCTGCACGTCTGTTGTTCTGTCAGGCCTATTGGTTAATACTAAGTCCAGTATGGCCGTCCCTCTAGTCGGGTCCTGAACCAGTTGGGAGAGGTAATTGTCTTTGGTTATTGCCAAGAACCTGTTTCCTTTATGAGATATACAAGTTTCAGTTTCCCATTCTATATCTGGGTAGTTGAAGTCCCCCATAATAACCACCTCATTATGATTTGCCGCCTTGTCTATCTCAGTAGTAGATTTTCTGTGGACTCTGGTATATTAGGTGGTTTATAGTGAACTCCTATTAGTAATTTATTATTGTTTTTAGCTCCATGTATCTTTACCCACAGTGACTCCACATGTTCATGTCCCTCACTTATATCTTGATGGAGTGTGGGCTTTAAACAGGACTTTACATAAAGGCAGACCCCTCCCCCTCTCCGGTTTTGACGATCCTTTATAAACAGACTGTAACCTTGTACATTAACTGCCCAGTCATAGCTATCATCCAGCCATGTCTCAGTTATTCCCACTATGTCATAGTCCTCCTCACACATAACTAATTCCAGTTCCCCAGTTTTATTTGTCAGGCTTCTGGCATTAGTATACATACAGTTGAGAGGTTTATGTATATTTTTTACCCTACACCTTTCCTTCTGAACTGTTCTAGTCCCTCCTTCCATTCCTCCCCCAGTCCCACTACCTTGCCCCCGGTCTCTATCTGCACTATCTTCCCCTCCTATAATGTAATTTCCCTCCCCCCCCAGTCCCTAGTTTAAACACTCCTCCAACCTTCTAGCCATCTTCTTCCCCAACACAGCTGCCCCTTCCCCATTGAGGTGCAGCCCATCCCTACGATAGAGCCTGTAGCCGATAGAGAAGTCAGCCCAGTTCTCCAGGAACCGAAACCCCTCCTTCCTACACCAGTTCTTGAGCCACTTATTAATCTCCCTAATCTCCCGCTGCCTTTCTTGTGTGGCCCGTGGTACAGGTAGTATTTCGGAAAATACTACCTTTGAGGTCCTTGCCCTAAGCTTTTGACCTAAATCCCTGAAATCATTTTTAAGGACTCTCCACCTACTTCTAACTTTGTCATTGGTTCCGATATGGACAATGACCGCTGGATCTTCTCCAGCCCTTCCCAGTAATCTGTCAACCCGATCCACGATGTGTCGAACTCTAGCGCCAGGAAGACAGCACACTGTTCGGCGATCATGGTCTTTGTGACAGATTTCCCTATTTGTTCCCCTAATAATGGAGTCTCCCACTACCAGCACCTGTCTGGCCTGCCCTGCTCTCCTGGTCCCCTGCTTACTGGAGCTGACATTCCCCTGACTGGCAGAGGAAGTGTCCAGCTGCAGCAGTGCCGTCCCTGGACTGACATCCCCCTCATCTGCCAGTACCTAAATGTGACCTCTGCTCACCTTGTAGTTAAAGAGGTTCTCTGATCATTTTACTTTAAATAGTTCATGATACTAACTTATGTAGAGAAGATGTTTCAACTAATATTTATCATCCCTTGTGCCCCCCAATGCCACTGTCTCCGCTGTGCTCATGCATTCTGTGGGCTCTTCCACCAAGCTAAATAGTAAAAAAAAAAACACCCACTTTCAGTCGGCAGAGCTGCCAACCGTTCAGAAATTTTGGGAAGTCCGTAAAAATATAAAACTTTTTTCTTTTGTCCGTAAAAAAAAGTTAGAAGTGTCCGAGATTTTTTTGAGGCTGGTGGTACTTGCCTAGATTATTTTGGTGGTAATTATCACCGTTTTATAGCTCATTGTAAATGCTGGTAATGAGCTATTATCGGTACATTGAGCTATAGATGGGTATTACTTATAGTCTCTATAAATTATTATGGTTTTCAAATTTTTCCTTAAATTTTTTTGTCTTTCTTTGATTTTGGATAATTTGTCCAGAAAAAAGAAAAACTCTGGTTGGCAACACTGCTGGTCGGGACTTAGGAGTAAGAGCCCGCAGCATGCAGGAGTGCAGCGGAGATGGCGGCAAGGCAGGGTAAGTACTATGTGAAGCATGTTTTCTCCCCAGTTCAGAACCATGGGCTAATTGGAGGAAATGACTGAAGAACCCCTTTTACTTTTATATAGTGCCTGTCCAAAAAAAAAGTCGCCACCTGGATTTAACTAAGCAAATAGTTATGAGCCTCCTATTGGATAATTACTGCATTGGCGATTATATTTCAGCTGGCAACAAGTTATTTAACCCCAACTGGTACAATGAGTTGCTTCTCATTTCTTAAACAACCATGTCGAAAGACACATCTCGTGGTCATGGAAAAGATGTTAGTCTGTTTGAGAAGGGTCAAATCATTGGCATGCATCAAGCAGAGAAAACATCTAAGGAGATTGCAGAAACTACTAAAATTGGGTTAAGAACTGTCCAAATTATTATCAAAAACTGGAAGGATAGTGGGGACCCATCGTATTCGAGGAAGAAATGTGGCGGAAAAAAAATCCTGAATGATCATGATCGGCGATCACTTAAACGTTTGGTGAAATCAAATCGAAAAAAAACAACAGTAGAACTCAGGGCTATTCTTAATAGTGAAAGTAAGAGCATTTCCACACGCACAATGCGAAGGGAACTCAAGGGATTGGGACTGAACAGCTGTGTAGCCATAAGAAAACCACTAATCAGTGAGGCAAACCAGAAAAAAAGGCTTCAATTCGCTAGGGAGCATAAAGATTGGACTCTGGAGCAATGGAAGAAGGTCATGTGGTCTGATGAATCCAGATTTACCCTGTTCCAGAGTGATGGGCGCATCAGGGTAAGAAGAGAGGCAGATGAAGTGATGCACCCATCATGCCTAGTGCCTACTGTACAAGCCTGTGGGGGCAGTGCTATGATCTGGGATTGCTGCAGTTGCTCAGGTCTAGCAGTATGTGCTACAAGAATGAGGTCAGCTGACTACCTGAACATACTGAATGACCAGGTTATTCCATCAATGGATTTTTTCTTCCCTGATGGCATGGGCATATTCCAAGATGACAATGCCAGGATTCATCGGGCTCAAATTGTGAAAGAGTGGTTCAGGGAGCATGAGACATCATTTTCACACATGGATTGGCCACCACAGTGTCCAGACCTTAACCCCATTGAGAATCTTTGGGATGTGCTGGAGAAGGCTTTGTGCAGCAGTCAGACTCTACCATCATCAATGCAAGATCTTGGTTAAAAATGTATGCAACACTGGATGGAAATAAATCTTGAGACATTGCAGAAGCTTATCGAAACAATGCCACAATGAATGTGTGCCGTAATCAAAGCTAAAGGCGGTCCAAGGAAATAATTTTGGTGGTGACTTTTTTTTTGGGGACGGGCAGTGTATTATACGCTAACATGATTTATAAAAGACTGGAAAAAAAACAGGCTATCAATATATTGCAATGATAAAATGTCATTGAACTCAAAGCCTTATTATGGCTTCAAATTATTCTCAATATTCTCATACACTTAATGTCAGCTTTGTAAAGCAAGACATGCATAGCATTTAAGTTTCAGAACAGCACTTTCTTGCTGAAGTCTCTGTCATAACGGACCATTGACTTAGTATTTCATTTTGAGTCAATACAATTGGTAAAAAACTTTTTTTTGTACATTTACTGGTAGATATTTGCAAGAATTACAATTATTATTTGATAAGGACATTTACAACTTGGAATTGTCAAATTGTTGAAGCTCAAGAGCGGTGCTACTGACATCTTGTGGTAGAAATTAAAATAGACCATATTTGACACCAGATTCTGCTCACTGTGTCTGTCTGTATATATACACTGTCTGTATGTGTATACCAAGCAAGAGACATTGTTTGGTTTATATTGGTGTCTCTATTTTGTTTGGACCTTAACAGACAGTATCAATCTTCAAAATGCAAATGTTGATGAGTGTAAAGCTATGTGTATTCTTAGCTTTAAATTAATGGTTTCACACATGGCTTAAAGGGGGGAACAGAATAATTGTAGTTAACTTTTACCAATACATTAATTCATATGAATAACCACTATTTTATTATAGTATTTATTTAGTATAATATATATTATATTATTATAAGTCCATAACCACTATTTTACTATACAAAGTCCTAATAAATCATGTTGTGTGACCTGATTAGTAAATTAGAAGTATGTAAGTTTTCAATAGCTTATGCATAGAATCAATACTTAGTATTGATATATTTGGCAGCAGTACACTACAGTATTAGGTTAATATAAGGAATATTGTTTTTCAATACTGGCTTATATTATTTTTATATATATATATATATATATATATATATATAGATAGATAGATAGATAGTGTATATAAAAAGTCTACACACACCTTTTAAAATGTCAGGTTTCTGGGGTGTAAAAAAAGAGACAAAGATAAATCATTTCAGAACTTTTTCCACCTTTAATGTGACCTATAAACTGTACAACTCAATTAAAAAACAAACTGAAATCTTTAGGGTGGAGGGAAGAAAACAAAAAAAAACTAAATTAATGTGGTTGCATAAGTGTGCACACCCTTTTATAACTGGGGATGTAGCTGTGTTCAGAATTAAGCAATCACATTCAAAATCATGTTAAATAGGAGTCAGAATACACCTGCCATCATTTAAAGTGCTTCTGTTTAACCCCAAATAAATTTTCTTAGTCGCATCCCACAGCAAAAGCCATGGTCCACAGAGAGCTTCCAAAGCATCAGAGGGATCTTATTGTTAAAAAGTATCAGGTATCAGTCAGAAGAAGGGGACAAAAGAGTTTCCAAGGCATTAGATATACCATGGAACACAGTGAAGACAGTCATCATCAAGTAGAGAAAATATAGCAAAACAGTGACATTACCAAGAACTGGATGTCCCTCCAAAATTGATGAAAAGACAAGAAGAAAACTGGTCTGGGAGGCTACCAAGAGGCCTACAGCAACATTAAAGGAGCTGCAGGAATATCTGTCAAGTACAGGCTGTGTGGTACATGTGACAACAATCTCCCGTATTCTTCATATGTCTGGGCTATGGGGTAGAAGGCAAGACGAAATCCTTTTCTTACGATGAAAAACATCCAAGCCAGGCTACATTTTGCAAAAACACACCTGAAGTCTCCCAAAAGCATGTGTGAAACGGTGTTATGGTCTGATAAAACCAAAGTTGAACTTTTTGGCCATAATTCCAAAAGATATGTTTGGCGCAAAAACCACCCTGCACATCACCAAAAGAACACCATACCCACAGAGAAGCATGGTGGTGGCAGCATTATGCTTTGGGGCAGTGTTTCTTCAGCTGGAACTGGGGCCTTAGTTAAGCTAGAGGGAATTATGAACAGTTCCAAATACCAGTCAATATTGGCACAAAACCTTCAGGCTTCTGCTAGAGAGCTGAACATGAAGAGGAGCTTCATCTTTCAGCATGACAACGACCCAAAGCATACATCCAAATCAACATGAGTGGCTTCACCAGAAGAAGATTAAAGTTTTGGAATGGCCCAGCCAGAGCCCAGACCTGAATTCGATTGAAAATCTGTGGGGTGATATGAAGAGTGCTGTGCAAAGGAGATGCCTTTGCAATCTAACAAATTTAAAGTGTTTTTGCTAAGAAGAGTGGGCAAATCTTGCCCAAAATGTCAAAATGTACCATGCTGATAGACTCATACCCAAAAAGACTGAGTGCTGTAATAAAATCAAAAGGTGCTTCAACAAAGTATTAGTTTAAGGGTGTGCACACTTATGCAACCATATTATTTTATTTTTATATTTTTTCTTCTCTCTACCTAAAAGATTTCAGTTTGTTTTTTAATTGAGTTGTACAGTTTATAGGTCACATTAAAGGTGGAAAAAGTTCTGAAATGATTTATCTTTGTCAAATTTTTTTACATCACAGAAACCTAACATTTTAAAAGGGGTGTGTAGACTTTTTATATCCACTGTATATATATACATAAAATCAGAGAGGAAAACTGCAAAATATTAATTAACATATATGTAAATAAGGCTACATTTACACTCGCGTTTGGTGCGGATCCGTCATGGATCTGCACAGACGGATCCGCACCGATAATACAACCGTATGCATCCGTTTAGAATGGATCCGTTTGTATTATCTTTAACATTGCCAAAACTGATCCGTCTTGAACACCATTGAAAGTCAATAGGGGACGGATCAGTTTTCTATTGTGCCATATTGTGTCAGTGAAAACGGATCCGTCCTGACACACAATGTAAGTCAATGGGGACGGATCAGTTTGCCTCTGCATCGTCAGGCGGACACCAAAACGCTGCAAGCAGCGTTTTGGTGTCCGCCTCCAGAGCGGAATGGAGGCGGAACGGAGGCAAACTGATGCATTCTGAACAGATCCTTATCCATTCAGAATGCATTAGGACAAAACTGATCCGTTTTGGACCGCTTGTGAGAGCCCTGAAACGGATCTCACAAACGGAAACCAAAACGCCAGTGTGAAAGTAGCCCTATACTGTATTTGTATAATTGTCACATCATATAAACAGTGTTTTTCGCTTCCTACATAAGCAGTCGGTCACACATCTATCACATTGGTGGGAAGTTGTTTCTCCTATTTCAACTGCTAACTGACTGATATGTAGTGCTTTTTTCTCTTTTAAAAAAAAAAATGTTTTTGAGCAGCTGCAGTGTGCATTTAACAGTTCTTTATTCCAGCTTCTACAGAACATCATTATAGACACCTCAGTTGAAGTACATCTTCCTTATGAAAAGGACGAGGGTGTTTCATATGCTTTTTCATAGTGTACAAAAACTTCCCCTTACTTTCCTCTTTGCCCATGCTACTTATCCACCGAAACCTCATGCAAATATTTCAATTAGAAAGAACCCACATAACATCCATTTGATTCACCTCTCCTTACATTCTTATACTATGATATTTGTATCAACTACAATTTTGATACAATTTTTGTTTGTTCCTTCTTTGTTTTATTGCATTTTATTATTCTTTTCTATTATCACTAAGTAAATTAATAACTTTATATCTGTCCTCTCCAAATACGGGTAGGCCACAGATTTTTTTCTAAAATGTGATGGATTAAAGTTGTTATATATGTTGCACCCACTACTATAAATTATACAAATTTTAGTCAATTGTTTGTTTCTGAAACCTATATAAATCGATCTGTAGCCTCATGCTTTTTTTTTTTGTGGCCATTTAGCCTTCTTCTTTTCATATAATTTAAAGAAGAGGGACATAAATAACATTTTGTGTACACTGATTATTACTGTCACTTAGGTCTACACATTTATAACCACCATAAAAATGTACAACTGCAAAGTGCAATTCTAAAAAATGATTTTTATTTACTCCCTAGACATTTTATACTACTATTTATGTAAATGTAAATTTCATAGTAACAGGGTGAAATTTTCAACAATAGCTACTTCTTGTAATTAACATGTATGGCTTCACAGGTTGATGAAGGGATCCAGACTTTGCTGCAGGGGAGACACCAGACCGCTACCTCTTAAAATAGTCCTGGTGTGGTTGGCTGCTGACCTATGGGACTCAGAGACACCAGTAGATGAACCAAAAGGAACAGTCAGACCCATAGATAATAACAAGCAGAGGATAGAGATGGCAGACTTCATGCAAATCTGTGAAAATGTAAAGGTCAAGGCATATAGCATAGGATCAGAACTGTGAACAGGCAAAGGTCAGGAACCAGGAATCAGATAGGAAAACATCATAGTTCTCTACAAGTTCCAGCAAGCCAGAGAGACAATCTGTAGAGACCAATTGCTCAGGCAAGAACTGAAGGAAACAGCCAATTATATATAGGAGTAGCTGAGACAGAGGTACAATGAATATATACCCTAATTCACACACAGGAAGCCTGCACATATGTGCATATGTCAGTGGCATCCATGGACCGCCATTGTAACAGTTCTATTCTTAAATTATGTTTAGAGTTCACATTTACTAGAAGACAGAAGTTTGCCGTCTTCATATTTCAACATTAAAAACAGCAGGTTTTTCATAAAGGATGAATCAAAAGTAGGAATGTACAGGCTGGACCCCATCAGGGCATTGCCAGATCCTACTGCCTTCCCACCAGACCCCACTGACTATAATGGGATCTGGCAGAGATCTATCCGCTACTCTGCAAATATCCCCGAGAATCGGCATGCAACGTTTTTTGTCCGGCTGATTCCTGCCATTGTCTGCCAGATCTGCAGGCTGGTCGCGGGTGTGAAAGTATCCTAAGGAACATCATGATTATATTCCAAACAACTGTATTGTAACATTGAATGGGTGTTATATTTGTCTGAACAGTTATGCATGCAGTACCTATTTTTTTCAAACACTTCAAGTGATTATAAGGATATCATTATTGCATGTTAATTGCCTTTTGTAAGTCTCTCTCTCCCTCTCTCTCCTTGACTCTCTCTTTTGCAAATCATATGACTTTTTAATGGTATCTTTATTAATCAAATAAGTTAGATTTTTCATTGTTATGATATCCTTTTAATATGCCATACCTTATTTTATCAGTATACCCCTTTAATATATATTAATATTTGAAAAAATATTTTATGATTAAGAGCAAATGTACATTTATGACTGCAGCATTAATATAGCAAAAGTCTGGTCTTGAATACATGCAATAAATAAAATCTTACAGTCTGGATGAAAAAAATATGAAGTGAATCTTGGCTGTATCCAGGCCTCAGACAAGTCCAGAAACAATGAAATATATATAGTTCTCTCTGAGATGTCAGCCTCTTTTACCCAGGTCAGCGTAAAATCACTTATTGTTTCTGAGCACCAAAAGACAGTTTTCTCTGCAGGGCAACTCCTTTCTGCCACCCTTGTCCCAAGATATTTCTTTAGTGATATCTTTTTCATGTAAACTAAGTGCAATATCTTATGTTTCAAGGAAAATGTCACAGTATTAAAGAGTTCTGGTTAAAAGACAAAAAAAAAACCTTTACCTTAAAAGCTTTGAAGGTCCATAAAGGCCACAAAGGCACAAAGATTCTTCTAATGAAGCCACCTTAGAAAAAAAGGTTCTGTTTCAACCTACTATATGTTTAATTTCAAGGAAAAAGAGGTAAAGTAACTTAATTATTGGAAGAGCAATTAAAGAGAAGTGGCGTGGATTACAGTTATCGCACACTATATCATACTGATAATGCACTATAGAGATATGATAAAAAATAATACTTTGTAACTGAACCACACATCAAACCTTTCATAATGCACTACTGGATGGAACACTTATTTCTTCCTGCCACTAAATTATGCATTCTGAATTAAAAGCTTAGGTTAATCTGTTACTTTTCTAGAAAAGGACAAAACTGATTGGAAAATATAGACCCATAGGATGAAAGGGACATTTTAAAAACGGTTATTTCACATTGTTCTTTGAAAGAAGTGAATATCTTCCAAAGGAAACATATTGCTCCATGGAAAGACAATAATATGCTATTGTACTAATGTCTGACTGAAGCAAGTTCTTTTACATTATGAAGACAAAGGGGGCATCTATTTAAATGACTGGTTCAACGCCACTAAGGCCGTTTTTTTTGCGAGTGTACGGGCCGTTTTTTAGTGTTCCGTATACGGTACCATTCATTTCAATGGTTCCGCAAAAAAAACGGAATGTGTTCCGTATGCATTCCGTTTTCCGTATTTCCGTTTTTCCGTTCCGTTGTAAGATAGAACATGTCATATATTTGGCTCCATTAAAATCAATGGGTCCGCAAAAAAAATGGAACACATACGGAAATGCATCCGTATGTCTTCCGTATCCGTTCCGTTTTTGCTGAACCATCTATTGAAAATGTTATGCCCAGCCCAATTTTTTCTATGTAATTACTGTATACTGTATATGCCATACGGAAAAACGGAACGGAAAAACGGACCAGAAACGGAAACACAACGGAAACAAAAAACGGAACAACGGATCCGTGAAAAACGGACTGCAAAACACTGAAAAAGCCATACTTTCGTGTGAACTAGGCCTAAATATGGGAATTGGGAAAGACACTCTGGGGAAAACTTCATTAGTTGCTCATAGCAACCAATCAGATTTCATCTTTCATTTTTCAGAGCTCCTTTGAAAAATGAAAGGATCAATTCAATTCGTTGTTATGGGCATTTTTTATTTGCATCAATTTTGATAAATCTCCCCCATTAAGTGGCAGCAAAATAAGCTTCTCTACATAATATGTCAAATAAATATAAAATACTTTATTAGATAAACACAATCAGTACCCATGGATGGATTAAGAATACCATGGGAAATGGAATGTATGAAGTTTGTGCTTCTCCTCAGTTATGTAACAGAACCAAATGTACATAGACACAGTAACTTAATAAAGCTTGCTACATAGACACAGTACCAGAACCAAGTTACTGTACTGGAAGCAAGCTTACTGGATATTCAGGATATGAAAAGTGGTACTGTGCAAGACCCATATATAAACCTACACAATTAGACGCTGAGTCTGAAATGGCTGTAAAAAAGATAATAATTAGAGATGAGCGAACAAAGTGGAATTTGATCCGAATTTCAGGATAAATTCGATTCGCCTAGAAGCCAAATTTCCTCATGCTTCGTGTCAGCGAATCGAGTTAACCTGAAATAGTATAAAAAACTAAAAAATTCTAACTTACCTCCATGTGCTTGCAACAGGCCACCAGCCTCCATCTTGCTTGAAGATCTCGGCCGATATCCCATACGGCGCTAGATTACATCCAAAATGAAAAGTAAGACAGCACTACCTGTTGAGATGTTCTCAATAAGTCCATTAAGTGGTGGTGCCAGTGGTGTCGGATCCTGACCTTTGGGTCCCCAAAGTACAAAAATAGAAGAAAAAAACTGTAGCACTCCAACTTATAAATGTAGTTTCTGTGTTTATTTCTCACCCAGCATGCGACGTTTCGACTCCAGTGAGTCTTTATCAAGCACAGTGCAATACAACAAATGACCCAAATATGTACACATATCACCTAAAGCTGATTGGGTGGATGGTCAATCCCTAAGGTGACAACTAGTGTTGATCGAGTACCGTAGTGCTCAAACACATCGTGATATTTGGGTGCTCTACCGAGCAACCGAGTATAATGGAAGTCAATAGGAGAACCCGAGCATTAAACCAGGTACCACCTGCTCTGAAGAAGGGAGGGTGCGTGGTTCATAAGAAAATGTCAGAAATTGTTGGCAACACCACCAAAATGGTACTGTAACAGCATGGTGAGGATGTATGGATGCATCTTGGACTCCCTGGTCACTGCTGACAACTATATTGTCCGAATAGTACGGCACTTTTACATAATGACAATAATACACACAAAACCAAGGGGAAAAAAATAAATTTTAGAGGAAAAATTGATTGAAAACATTCTTTCCTGAATATTTACTTGTATATAAGTGCAAGTGCTGCCAAAAATCAATACTCCAATACACCCGTAGTTACACATAAAAGAGGGCATCATACACACCCTTTAAAAATTATGATTGATGGACTGCTAGTGACCCTTAAAAACATTAGGAGCAAGGGCCTGCTGATCTGACCATCTAAAACATTATGGGCGGTGGCCTGCTGCCGCTTTGGTGACTCTAGTTACCTGGGGCCGATAGCACGTCCCCGTGACATCGACGATCCATTCAGATGTCTGGCCTATCAACTTTTGATGTAATTGTCAGCTCAAAACCATTGTAAACTACAGGTAACGGGGAATCAGTGTTTGATTCCGGAGAAGGAGCCTGAGAAACGGCTACCACCTCCAAGGAAGGCAAGCGGGTGGCGCGCAAATCACACACTCCCGACTCGTGGAGGTAGTGACGATAAATAACAATAAAAGACTCCTAAGATGCATTGTTATTGGAATGAGTAATAAAAAATTACAGGGAATGTCACTGCGGTATTTTGGATGAGGAAACATTATACAGGAGAGGCCCTGCTGCCGCTTTGTTGACTTCTGCCTGATCGCACATCCCCGTGAGTGACGTCCACGATGCATTTGGATATCTTCCTTAACAACTTTCGATGTAACAGTCAGCTAAAAACCATTGTAACTACGGGTAACGAGGAATCAGTGTTTGATTCCGGAGAGGGAGCCTGAGAAACGGCTACGTCTACCACATCCAAGCAAGGCAGCATGCGCGCAAATTACCTATTTGGTATAATTAGCTGAGGGCCTGCAGGTGAGCTGACCCTTTAAAAGATTTGAGTTGCAGGCCTGCTGATGAGCTGAGGTGGAACCAACAAACCCAACTTGATTTTGATGTCTGCATTAATCTGCAGGTAACCGTCATACAGCTCTACAGATTTGTTCCAATTGCATCTTTTTCAACAATCTGTGGCCTCAGTCTTTTATCCAGACTCTGTCATTGTGCCACTATGTGGCCTTCTCATGCTGCTATCTCCACACCATGTCACCTTGCCACTAATTTTTATCACCATGCTGCTGCTGTTGCTGCTTAAAAGACCTTAAACTGATCACCAGGCCCACAATTTAATTTAGGTTTTACACACAAAACCAAAGTAAAAAAATCGATTTTATAGAAAAAATTTATTGAAAACATTCTTTCCTGTATATTTACTTGTATATAAAGTGCAAGTGCTGCCAAAAATTACAAGGAAGAGGCACTCCAATACAACCTGTATATCACATAAAGGAGGCCCTCATTCACATTGAGTTGTGGGCCTGCAGGTGAGAAGACCCTGTAAAAGATTTGAGTTGCGGGCCTGCAGGTGAGCTGACCCTTTAAAAAAATTTAGGTTTGGACCTGCATGTGAGCTGACCCTGTAAAATATTTGAGTTGCGGGCCTGCAGGTGAGCTGACCCTGTAAGAGATTTGAGTTGCGGGCCTACAGGTAAGCGGACCATCTAAAAAATTATATGTGAGGGCCTGCTGGTAAGCGGACCCTGTAAAAAATTATGTGAGGGCCTGCTAGGGAGCGGACCCTCTAAAAAAAATTATATGTGAGGGCCTGCTGGTGAGTGGACCCTGTAAAAAATTATATGTGAGGGCCTGCTGGTGAGCGGACCCTCTAAAAAATTATATTCGAAGGCCATATATGCGAGGGCATTATATGTGATGAATAAGCAATGCATGTTGAAATGACGGAAGAGGAGGAGGAGGATGAGAAAAGGAAGATTCAACCATATACCCTTGTTTGTGGTGGAAGAGGTGCATGGGAATACAGTCTATTAACTACATTATAAACAAAACATGTAAAGTGCCTTTATGTTCATCAGCATTCCTCTGGTGGAGTCAAGAAGTCAAAGTCAATCCAGGCCTTGTCCATTTTTATATGAGTCAACCTAACAGCATTTTCAGTTGGCAGCCGGATATGCTTATCTGTTATAATGCCACCAGCAGCACTAAATACCCGCTCAGACAAAACTCTGGCAACAGGGTAGGCAAGCACCTCTAAAGCACCTCTAGCTTGGGCACCCAGTAGTTGTAAGGCACTAAGGGATCATGGAGGACGCTGACACGGTCTGCTATGTACTCCTTCACCATCTTCCCAAATTTTTCTCTCCTTGTGGCAGTAGGCCACACATCAGGGTGAGGGTGCTGGCGGGGTGTCATGAAACTTTCCCACGCTTTGGAGAGTGTTGCCCTGCCTCTGTTGGAACTGCTGTGCGTTCCCCTTGTCTCCCCTCCTCGATTGGCAAAGGAATTACGGACTATGCCGCCAGCGTTGTCAGATGGAAAGTTTTGGAGCAATTTTTCAACAAGAATCTTCTGGTATTGCACCATTTTGCTCGTCCTCTCCACCAGAGGAATGAGAGATGAGAAGTTCTCTTTGTAGCGGGGGTCGAGAAGGGTGAACAACCAGTAATCCGTGTTGTTTAAAATGCGTATAACGAGTAGGTCGTGGGAAAGGCAGCCTAACATGAAGTCAGCCATGTGTGCCAGAGTACCAACAGGCAAGACTTCACTGTCGTCATCAGGAGGATCACTCCCAATCTCCTCATCCTCTTCCTCCTCTTCTGCCCACCCACGCACAAATGATGGAATTACATTTCCATGGGTACTACCCTCTGTAGCTGAGGCAACCGTCTCCTGCTCCTCCTCCTCCTCTTCAGCCTCCAATTCGCGTGAGAAGACAAACTAAGCGTGGTCTGGCTATCATCAACCTGTGTAATGTCTTCCCCTATTTCCACCTTTTCCACATGCAAAGCGTCATCCTTAATTGTGAGCAGCAAGTGTTTGAGAAGACACAGAAGTGGAATGGTGACACTGATAATAGCGTTATAGCCGCTCACCATCTGTGTTGATTCCTCAAAGTTAGGTAAAACCTCACAGAGGTCAGACATCCATGCCCACTCCTCGCTTGTGAATAGCGGAAGCTGACTGGAAAGGCGATGACCATGTTGCAGCTTGTATTCCACAACAGCCCTCTGCTGCTCACAAAGCCTGGCCAACATGTGGAACCTGGAGATCCAGCGCGTGCTCACACCGCACAACAGCCTGTGAGCTGGAAATTTCAAGCGCTGCTGCAGCGTTGACAGACCGTCTGAAGCTGTCGGTGACTTGTGGAAATGTGCACACACACGGCGCACCTTCACCAGTAGCTCAGGCAAATTGGGGTATGTTTTTAGAAACCTCTGAAGCACAAGGTTGAATACGTGGGCAAGGCATGGGATGTGTCTAAGGTTGTCCAGTTCCAAAGCCGCCACAAAGTTACGGCCATTATCAGACACAACCATGCCTAGTTCTAGGTTAAGTAGAAAGAGCCACAGCTCAGTCTGGTCTCTTATCCCCTGCCACAGCTCTGCGGTGATGTGCTGTTTGTTACCTAGGCAGATTAGCTTCAGCACGGCCTGTTGCTGCTTTCCCACTGCAGTGCTACACTGCTTCCAGCTACCCACTAATGACTGACTTGTGCTGCACGCGGATAATTCGGAGATAGAAGTGGAGGAGGAGGCAGAGGAGGAGAAGTGGGGGTTGGAGTCACTAACGTATGTGGTTGCGGAAACCCTGATGGAATTGGGGCCCGCAATCCTTGGCGTCAGTAGCACCTGTACCATCCCAGGGTACGAGTCGCTCCCGGCCTTCGTAAACATTCACCCAGTGTGCCATCAGGGAAATGTAGCGTCAATCACCGAAAGCACTTGTCCATGTGTCCGTGGTTAAGCAGACCTTCCTAGTAACTGCGTTGGTCAGGGCACATGTGATGTTAAGGGACACAGGTTGGTGTAAGGCTGGCACGGCACACCTTGAAAAATAGTGGCGGCTGGGGACTGCATAATGAGGGACGGCCGCCGACATCAGGCTGCGGAAGGCCTCAGTGTCCACAAGCTTAAAGGGCAACATTTCCAGAGCCAGTAATTTGGAAAGCTGCTCATTTAGTGCTACGGCCTGTGGGTGGGTGGGTGGACGGGTATTTGCACTTGCGTTCAAATGCCTGGGGTAATGACATTTGGATGCTGCGCTGGGACAGGGAAGAGGATGTGGTCGCTGATGGTGCTTGCGAAGGTCCAGGTGCAGGGTGGGAGGCATTTGGTCCTGCATCTTGGACAGGGGATTGGCCAGCACGTAAGAAAGGGGAAGAGGAGGCTGTGGTGTGACCCGCAGACACAGATTGTGGACCCAGGCGTTCGGCAAACCTATTAGGGTGCTTTGATGCCATGTGGCGGATCATGCTTGTGGTGGTGAGGTTGCTAGTGTTCACGCCCCTGTTCATTTTGGTAAGGCACAGGTTGAAAATTACAATTCTTTTATCGTCCGCACTTTCCTCAAAAAAGCGCCAGACTGCGGAACACCTACCCCTTGGCAAGGGAGATTCACGCAAGGGGGTGCTCCATGGAACAGTTGCGGGCCTGTTCGGTGGTGCCCGCCTTATACCTTTTGCCACCCGACTGCCCCTTCCAGCCTGTTGCAGTGCTACAGATCCCTCCCCCTCGGTACTGCTCTCCTCGCTCGGCTTGTTGCCACCTTCCCAGGTTGGGTTAGTGTCTCCGTCATCCAGCACCTCCTCTTCCACTTCCTCACTCTGATCATCCTCCTGATTTGTTGACCTAACCACAACCTTAGTGATTGACAACTTTGTGTCATCCTCTTTCTCAACATCTTGAGACAGTAATTGCGTTTGAGTCATTGTCAACTGTGTCTCATCATCATCCACCTCATTAAACACTGATTGCCATTCCCCAGCATCATGTTTTTGTGACACTGGATGCTCAAGAGGTTGGGAATCGGGGCACAAGATCTCAGGTCCCTCTTCAAGTATGCTTGGCGAGAGGGCCAAATCAATTAATAGCGATGAAAAGAGGTCCTCGGAATATCCGAGTGTGGAATCACTTGTTTGGCCAGACTGTAAATGGTGGGAGGAAAGAGGATCAGGGTGAGGATTGTGTGGACCAGACTCCTGGCTACTGAGACTGGACTTGGTGGAAGACAGGGTGGTGCTTAACCGACTGAAAGCACTATCTGCTGCAATCTAACCGACCACCTGCTCGCACTGGGCTGACTTCAAGAGTGGTGTCCTGCGTCGCCCTGCAAACTGGGACATGAAGCTGGTATCGTGAATGATTGTTTTTCTTGTGCTCTGGCAGCAGGCACAGTTTCAACGCGCCCAGGGCCAAGTCCTCTGCGTGCACCATGAGCATCACAGCCACTTCCCCGTCCCTTAATGCTCACATTCTTCATATTAAATGTTATATGCACGCTTGACACACAAAATGTGGCACGGATGTCACAGTTCACAGCAAGCACAGTATATTGAAAAAGTACGTAAATGTATGGAAAAAGGAAAATAGATTTCACTTATGGTATATTTTTACTATCTCTTGTCCTGACACACACACGATATTGCAGCGCAGATGTGACAATTCACTGCAGACACCGTTTATAGGCAAAGCATGGATAAATTATGGAAAAAATTTGTTTGTTGTCACTAATGTTTTTCAGAATGTCTGGGCCTGACACACAGACCCTATTGCAGCACAGATGTGACAATTCACTGCAGGGACCGTTTATAGGAAAAATGTGGATAAATTATGGAAAAAATATATTTGTTGTCACTAATATTTTTCCCAATATCTGGCCCTGACACACAGACGCTATTGCAGCGCAGATGTGACAATTCACTACAGACACCATTTATAGTCAAAGTGTGGATAAATTATGGAAAAAATATGTTTGTTGTCAGTAATATTTTTCCCAATATCTGGGCCTGACACACAGACGCACAGATGTGACAATTCACTGCATGGACTGTTTATAGGAAAATTATGGATAAATTATGGAAAAAATATATTTATTGTCACTAATATTTTTCCCAATATCTGGGACTGACAAACACATGCTAATGTAGCACACATGTGACAATTCACTGCAGGGACCGTTTATAGGAAAATTATGGATAAATTATGCAAAAAATATATTTGCTGTCACTAATATTTTTCCCAATATCTGGGCCTGACACACACATGCTATTGCAGCATAGATGTGACAATTCACTGCAGGGACCGTTTATAGGAAAATTATGGAAAAATTATGAAAAAAATATAATTGTTGTCACTAATATTTTTCACAATATCTGGGCCTAACACACAGACACTATTGCAGCGCAGATATGACATTTCACTGCAGGGACCATTTATAGGAAAATTATGGATAAATTATGGAAAATATATATTTGTTGTCACTAATATTTTTTCCAATATCTGGGCCTGACACACACACACACTATTGCAGCATAGATGTGACAATTCACTGCAGGGACTGTTTATAGGAAAAATGTGGATAATTTATGGAAACACTATAATTGTTTTCACTAATATGTTTCCCAATATCTGGCTCTGACACACAAACGCTATTGCACCACAGATTTGACAATTCGCTGAAGGGACCATTTATAGGAAAATTATGGAAAAAATATATTTGTTGTCACTAATATTATTCCCAATATCTGGCCCTGACACACACATGCCATTGCAGCGCAGATGTGACAATTCACTACAGACACCGTTTATAGTCAAAGTGTGGATAAATTATGGAAAAAATATGTTTGTTGTCACTAATATTTTTCCCAATATCTGGGCCTGACACACACACGCTATTGCAGCACAGATGTGACAATTCACTGCAGGGACCGTTTATAGTAAAATTATGAATAAATTATGGAAAATATATATTTGTTGTCACTGATCTTTTTCCCAATATCTGGCCCTGACACACAGACGCTATTGCAGCGCAGATGAGACAATTCACTGCAGGGACCGTTTATAGGAAAATTATGGATAAATTATAAAAAAAATAGATTTGTTGTCCCTAATATTTTTCCCAATATCTGTGCCTGACACACACATGCTATTGCAGCACAGATGTGACAATTCACTGCAGGGAACGTTTATAGGAAAATTATGGAAAAAATACAGTATATTTGTTGTCACTAATATTTTTCCCAATATCTGGGCCTGACACACACGCTATTGCAGCACAGATTGTCACATCAGGGACCGTTTATAGGAAAATTATGGATAAATTATGGAAAATATATAATTGTTTTCGCTAATATTTTTCCCAATATCTGGCCCTGACACAGACAGTATTGCAGCACAGATGTGACAATTCACTGAAGGGTCCTTTTATAGGAAAATTATGGATAAGGCCTCATGCACACGACCATTGTGTGCATCCGTGGCCGTTGTGCCGTTTTCCGTTTTTTTTCGCGGACCCATTGACTTTCAATAGGTCCGTGGAAAAATCGGAAAATGCACCGTTCTGCAGCCGCATCCATGATCTGTGTTTCCTGTCCGTCAAAAAAATATGATCTGTCCTATTTTTTTGATGGACAACGGTTCACGGACCCATTCAAGTCAATGGGTCAGTGAAAAAACACGGGTGCACACAAGATTGGCATCCGCGTCCGTGGTCCGTGGCCGTAGGCTACTTTCACACAGACGGATCCGCAGATCCGTCTGCATAAAAGCTTTTTAAGAGCTGAGTTTTCACTTCGTGAAAACTCAGATCCGACAGTATATTCTAACACAGAGGCGTTCCCATAGTGATGGGGACGCTTCTAGTGAGAATATACTTTGAACTGTGTACATGACTGCCCCCTGCTGCCTAGCAGCACCCGATCTCTTACAGGGGGCTGTGATCCGCACAATTAACCCCTCAGGTGCTGCACCTGATGGGTTAATTGTGCGTATCATAGCCCCCTGTAAGAGATCATGTGCTGCCATGCAGGAAGGGGCACCCCCCCTCCCTCACCAGTTTTAAATTCATTGGTGGCCAGTGGGCCCCCCTCCCTCCCTATAGTTAACACATTGGTGGCCAGTGCGGCCGGTCCCCCCTCCCTCCCCTGTAGTTAACACATTGGTGGCCAGTGCGGCCGGTCCACCCTCCCTCCCCTGTAGTACTGTAGATTCATTGGTGGCCAGTGGGCCCCCCTCCCTCCCCCTCCTAATTAAAATCTCCCCCCCATCATTGGTGGCAGCGGAGAGTTCCGATCGGAGTCCCAGTTTAATCGCTGGGGCTCCGACCGGTAACCATGGCAACCAGGACGCTACTGCAGTCCTGGTTGCCATGGTTACTTAGCAATTTTTAGAAGCATTATACTTACCTGCGAGCTGCGATGTCTGTGACCGGCCGGGCGCTCCTCCTACTGGTAAGTGACAGGTCTGTGCTATAAGCAATGCGCCGCACAGACCTTTCACTTACCAGTAGGAAGAGCGCCCGGCCGGTCACAGACATCGTTCCGGCCAGCCTATCACTGTAATGCCAGTAGCCAACATGACTTCTGGCATTACAGTGATGGCAGTACTTACCTGCACGTTTATTGGCTGCTTAGCAGCCACGAAACGTTTGGGGAGGAGACATGAGCATTGCACTCGAGCACATGCGGTACTCGGCCGAGTACCGCCATGTGCCGAGCATAGCGATGCTCAAGCCGAACTGTTTTTGATTTTTTTTTATCTGAACACATTTTTGCTGTCTACAGTGTAATGCGTTAATTGTGTGATCTACATTTCAAAGCATTTGCTGGTTGTCAGGGCCTTATCCAGGGCAAAAATAAAGGTTGTCAGGGCCATATCCAGGCCAAAAATGTAAATACAGAAAAAAGTATTTTTTCCCAGAATATGAACACATTTTTGCTGTCTACGGTGTAATGCGTTAATTGTGTGATCTGCATTTCAAAGCATTTGCAGGTTGTTAGGGCCTTATGTAGGCCAAAAAATAAAATACAGAAAACAATCTTAACAAATTTTTGCTGTCTATGGTGTAATCCCTGAATTGAGTCATCTGCAATTCAATACCTTTTGTGGTTGTCAGGTCCAGATTTTGATAAAAAATATAAAATACAGAAAACCAGTTTTTTGCCATAATATATCTACAATTTTTATGTCAACGGTGTCTGCCGTTAATTGTCACATCTGCACTGCAATACCTTTTGTGTTTGTATGGTGCAAATATTTGAAAAAATTCAAAAAAGCTAACAAATGCTTTTGAAAGACCCCAAAGTCCTTTTAAGGACTACTGTGTGTGTGTTTGACAGCAGCAAGATATTTTTATTTAATACCTATTACTGATATATACTGTACATCATCCGCAGACAGTTTTTTTGCGTGAATTCAAATAATCAGCTCCACATTTATTGTCTATAGTGTGTGCGTTTAATACACATCCGTGACATATACAGTACTCCATCCGAAAAGGGTTTCTTTAGGTATAATTTAACAAATATGGGCCTAATCTAGTGTCCATAGTGTGTTGTTTTCTGTGACATATACAGTACACCATCTGAAAAGGGGTTTCTTTAGGTCAAATTTTACAAATCTGGGCTTAATGTTATAGTTCATAGTGTTTGTCTTTCTGTGACCAATACTGTACTACATCAGAAAACAGTGTCTGCAGCGCTAATTTAAATAATTTGTGCCACATCTACTGTGTGTGCGTTTGATCTATATCAATGACATATACTCTACTTTATCCATACACGGTGTCTGCTTGTCTGTGACATTATCAGGGCTACATCTCCAGTGTAATCTCCAGTGTAAAAAATAGCTATTTTTCTTTATTTGCACATACACTTACAAATCCTACGCTACTGCACGTGCGACATACGTTGAAGCTTATATAACATTTGATATTATGAAGGCGGCATGTATGGGCCGTGTAAGTGGCCGTGTTGCCCAGGTCCTGTGCGCAATGAAACTGAGTAAAATAATGTAGCAGATGGCCCACAGGTTCTCTAACACTTAAAAACATTATTTGAAATAGCCTACCGGTCAGCTAACCTTCAAAAATATTCTTTTCTAGTCCCTTCTGGTCAGCTGACCCTCTAAAACATTAGATGTGAGGGCCTGCAGGTGAGCTGACCTTCTAAAACATTATATGTGAGGTCCTGCAGATGAGTTGACCTTCTAAAACATTTTATGTGAGGGCCTGCAGATGAGTTGACCTTCTAAAACATTATATGTGAGGTCCTGCAGGTGAGCTGACCCTACCAATCATATGTGAGGGCCTACAGGTGATCTGACCCTACCAATCATATGTGAGGGCCTGCAGGTGAGCTGACATTTTAAAACATTATATCTGAGGGCCTGCAGGTGAGCTGACCCTACCAATCATATGTAAGGGTCTGCAGGTGAGCTGACATTTTAAAACATTATATGTGAGGGCCTGCAGGTGAGCTAACCCTACCAATCATATGTGAGGGCCTGCAGGTGAGCTGACCCTACAAATCATTATGAGCAAGGGCTGCCTGAAAGCATGTTGATATGATGGATGATGAGAAGAAGGACGAGAAAAGGAAGATTGAACCATATAACCTTTTTTGTGGTGGCAGAGGTGCATGTGAATACAGTGTATTCAATACATTAAAAACACCACATTTATATTGCCTTTATGTTCAGCCATTTTCATCTGGTGGAGTAGAGAAGTCAGGGGAAATCCAGGCCTTGGTCATTTTTATAAGAGTCGACCTGTCGGCATTTCAGCATTATCAGTTATTATGCCTCCAGCAGCAACAAATACCCGCTCTGACAAAACACTGGCGGCAGGGCAGGCCAGCACCTCTGAGGTGTAGAGTGCCAGTTTGTGTCACGTGTCCAGCTTGGACACCCAATAGTTGTAAGGCACAGAGGGATCACTGAGGACGCTGGCACGGTCTGCTATGAACTCCTTCACCATCTTCCAAACATTTTCCACACTTGTGACACTAGGCCACGCATCAGGTTGAGGGTGCTGGCGGGTTTCATAAAACTGTCCAAGGCCTTGGAGAGTGTTTTCTTGCCTCTGTTGGAACTGCTGTGTTTTTCCCATAATCTACCCTGCTTGGTTGGACAAGGAACTACGTACTCTTCTGCCAGCGTTGTCAGGTTAAAATATTTGCGCAATTACATTTTGTTCTATTATTATTATATTTTTTTGTTTGTTTGTATTATTGTTGTTATTTATTGTATTGTTTTTATGGTTTATGGTTGAAAAAATTATTGTTTTTATGGTTTAAAAATATGTTATGGTTATTTGGTTATTTTGAAGTTAATTAACAGGCCATCCCATTGGCTTACCTCCACTCTCGTGTGTTATGTTTTTATTTACATTAATGTATAAGTTTGTGATGTTTGTTGTGCGTGGGACATATAAGCTGTATGATTGCCATGTGTGTGTGCTTTCCGAGCTGAAAAGCTGCCAACAAGTTACGGCCATTATCAGACACAACAAACAACCATGCCTGGTTGTAGGTTGAGTGGCGAGAGCCACAGCTCAGTCTGGTCCCTTATACCCTGTCACAGCTCTGCGGCGGTGTGCTGTTTTTCACCTAAGCAAAATAATTTAAGCACGGCCTATTGCCGCCTCCCCAGTGGCATGCTACACTGCTTACAGCTACTGACTGATGGCTGACTGGGGCTGAAAGATGATAATTCTGAGGTGGAAATGGAGTAGGAGAAGGGGGGTTCGCCTAAACTAATGTAGGTGGTGGTGGTGGTGGTGAAAATCCTGATGGGAAATCGGCCCTCAATCTTTGGCATTGGTAGCACCTGTACCATCCCAGGGTACGACTAGCTCTCGGCCTCCACAAGGCTCACCCAGTGTGCCGCCACGGACATGTAGCGTCCATGGCTAAAAGCACTTGTATATGTGTCAGTTGTTAAGTGGACCTTCATAATAACTGCGTTGGTCAGGGCACGGGTGATGTTACGGGAGACAATTGATGGTGTAATGCTGGGCTGACACACCAAGATAAATAGTGGCGGCTGGGGACTGAGTAACGATGGAAGGTTGCCGCCATGAGGCTGAGGAAAGCCTCAGTGTTCACAGGCTTAATTGGCAACATTTCCTGGGCCACCTATTTTTAAAGGTGTGCATTAAGTGCTATTGCCTGTGGGTGGGTGGCTGGGTATTTGCACTTTGGTTCAAAGGCCTGGGTTAAGGACAACTGTACGCGGGCCTATTTGGTGTTGGCCCGCCTTCTACCTTTTGCCATCCCACAACCTCTTCCAGCCTATTGTGGTGCTGTGGATCCCTCTCCCTCTGTACTGCTGTCCTAGCTTGACTTGCCACCTACCCAGGTTGGGTCAGTGATGTCATCGTCCAGCAACCCCTATTCCACTTCTTCACTTGGGTCATCCTCCTGACCTGTGTTGTTGATTAAACAAGACTCTCACTTATTAACAACTGTGTCGCACCCGCATCATCCACCTCATTAAACACTAATTGCCATTCCCCACCCTCATCTTCTTCTGACTGTGGATGCTGAGGAGTTTGGGAATCAGTGCACAAGATCTCCTCATGTCCCTCTTCAGGGAGGGTCAGCTCACCTGCAGGCCCAAACCTAAAATCTTTCACTGGGTCAGCTCACCTGCAGGCCCGCAACTCCATGTGAATGAGGCCCTCCTTTATGTGAGATACAGGTTGTATAGGAGTGCCTCTTCCTTGTAATTTTTTGCTGCAATTACACTTCATATACAAGTAAATCTAATGTGGGTGTAAAAAATTACTTACATTGTTGGCCTGGTGATCAGTCTAAGGCCTTTTAGGCAGCATCAGCAGCAGCATGGTGATGAAAATGAGTGGCATACTGTGGATATGACAGGATGAGGAGGACACATAGTGGCACAATGACTGAGTCTGGATGAAAGACTAAGACCACAGATTGATTATAAAGATACAGATGGCAAAGGCATCTTTACAGCTGTATGATGGACACATGCAGAATAATGCAGCCATCAAAAGGAAGTTGGGTTTGTCAGTTCCACTGCAGCTCACCAGCAGGACCGAAAATTAAATCTTAAAAAGGGTCAGCTCACCTGCAGGGCCAAATCTAAAATCTTTTACAGGGTCAGCTCACCTGCAGGCCCAAACCTAAAATCTTTGACAGGGTCACCTCACCTGCAGGCCCAAACCTAAAATATTTGACAGGGTCACCTCATGTGCAGGCCCAAACCTAAAATCTTTTACAGGGTCAGCTTAACAGCAGGCCCGCAACTCATGCTGCCTTGCTTTGAAATGGTAGCTGTATTCGTTTCTCAGGCGTCCTCTCCAAAATCGAACAATGATTCACCTTCACCTGTGGTCACCATGTTAGGCGCATAAAATAACATCGAAAGTTGATAGGGAAGATATCAAAATGGATCGTGGACGTGCGATCAGGCAGAAGTTATCTAGAGTCAACAAAGCGGCAGCAGGGCCTCTCCTGTATAACATTTCCTTATCTAAAATACTGCAGTGACATTCCCTGTAATTTTTTATTGCTAATTCCAATAACAGGGCATCTTAAGAGTCCTGTATTGTTATTTATCGTCAATATCTCCCAGAGTCAGGAGAAATTTGCGCACCCCCCGCTTGCCTTCCTTGGATGTGGTAGCCGTTTCTCAGGCTACCTCTCTGGAATCAAACACTGATTCCCTGTTAACCATAGTTTACAATTGTTTTGAGCTGACTATTACATGGACAGTTGATAGGCCAGACATCCGAATGGATCGTCGCCGTCACGGGGACATGCAATCGACCCCAGGTTAACTAGTCACGAAATCGGCAGCAGGCCACCGCCCATAATGTTTTAGATGGTCAGATCAGCAGGCCATTGCACCTAATATTTTTGAGGGTCACCAGCAGGCCATCAATCATAATTTTTCAAGTGTGTGTATGATACCCACCTTTATGTGCAACAAAGGGTGTATTGGAGCGCCGGTTCATTGTAATTTTTGGCAGCCCTTTCAATTAGTGCATAGGCTTTATGAGTGTAGGAGTCCCACTACCTGAACAATTGTACCACAATGTGAATGAGGCCCTCCTTTATGTGATATACAGGCTGTTTCGGAGTGCTTCTTGCTTGTAATTTTTTGCAGCACTTGCACTTTATATACAATTTAATATACAGGAAAGAATTTTTCCTAACATTTTTTACTGTAACATTTATTTTTTTTGGGCGGTTTTGTGCATATTTTGGCCAGTCTGTAAAAGTGGGGTACAACACGGACAAAATGATTCCCCGCAGTGACCTGGGAGTCCAAGATGCATCCAGACATCGTCCCCATGCTGTTCCCGATCCATTTCAGTGGTGTTTCTGTCACTTTCTGACCTTTTCCAATGGACCAGGGACCCTCCCCTCTTCCAAGCAGGGGGTGCCTGGTTGTCTCCCATTGACTTGCATTATACTTGGGTGCTTGGCCAAGCGCACGAATATCGCGATGTTCAGGCCGAACACCCGAATACTTTGGTGCTCGCTCATCACTAGTATTCTGTAAAAAACATTAAAAATAACGTAATTCTATGTAGGCAGGACTGGAGACTGCTGAGGGGTACCAATTAAAAAGTGGGATACCATGGTCTTTGTGACAACCCTACCATTCAAACAGGGGGACCGTGTGTATAAGCCCCATCCCACCATGACTTCAGTCCTGGATGTTGGGGCCATCAGTTCCTATGCCATTCACTCATGGGTAATGTGGATCAGGAAAACATCTATCCCCATCCCTGGAAAGAGGTCCATCCCCATTCAAATCCCTGTTTTTAGTGGATCCGTATCCACAGCCCCGTAGGCATGGGTGTCATGAACATTACCTTAAATAAATCCCACCAGAGGATGTGCAAAGTGACTCCTCAGCTGAATCTAAAATCCCAGACACTTTGGCAAAAAAGGGGGCCCATAATATACTTAATCAAAATACCCAATCATCACTACATGTTGGTAGCTATACTAAGTAGTCTCAAACCTTATGCTGCACTTGTCCAGTCGTCAAAAAGTGATAGTCAATTGTAGGTTTCTACGTTGGTGTGAGTATCCATGTTGGGTAAAAATCAGGTCCATGTACAGTGGGGGAAATAATTATTTGACCCCTCACTGATTTTGTAAGTTTGTCCAATGACAAAGAAATGAAAAGTCTCAGAACAGTATCATTTCAATGGTAGGTTTATTGTAACAGTGGCAGATAGCACATCAAAAGGAAAATCGAAAAAATAACTTTAAATAAAAGATAGCAACTGATTTGCATTTCATTGAGTGAAATAAGTATTTGAACCCTCTAACAAAAAAAGACTTAATACTTGATGGAAAAACCCTTGTTTGCAAGCACAGAGGTCAAACGTTTCTTGTAATTGATGACCAAGTTTGCGCACATTTTAGGAGGAATGTTGGTCCACTCCTCTTTGCAGATCATCTCTAAATCCCTAAGGTTTCGAGGCTGTCTCTGTGCAACTCTGAGCTTGAGCTCCCTCCATAGGTTTTCGATTGGATTAAGGTCCGGAGACTGACTAGGCCACTCCATGACCTTAATGTGCTTCTTCTTGAGCCACTCCTTTGTTGCCTTTGCTGTATGTTTTGGGTCATTGTCGTGCTGGAACACCCATCCACGACCCATTTTCAGTTTCCTGGCAGAGGGAAGGAGGTTGTCGCTCAGGATTTCACGATACATGGCTCCGTCCATTTTCCCGTTTATGCGAATAAGTTGTCCTGTGCCCTTAGCAGAAAAACACCCCCAAAGCAAAATGTTTCCACCCCCATGCTTGACGGTGGGGACGGTGTTTTGGGGGTCATAGGCAGCATTTTTCTTCCTCCAAACACAGCGAGTTGAGTTAATGCCAAAGAGCTCTATTTTGGTCTCATCAGACCACAGCACCTTCTCCCAGTCACTCTCTGAATCATTCAGGTGTTCATTGGCAAACTTCAGACGGGCCTGCACATGTGCCTTCCTGAGCAGGGGGACCTTGCGAGCCCTGCAGGATTTTAATCCATTGTGGTGTAATGTGTTTCCAATGGTTTTCTTGGTGACTGTGGTCCCTGCTAATTTGAGGTCATTAACTAACTCCTCCCGTGTAGTTCTAGGATGCTTTTTCACCTTTCTCAGAACCATTGACACCCCACGAGGTGAGATCTTGCGTGGAGCCCCAGAGCGAGGTCGATTGATGGTCATTTTGTGCTCCTTCCATTTTCGAACAATCGCACCAACAGTTGTCACCTTCTCTCCCAGCTTCTTGCTAATGGTTTTGTAGCCCATTCCAGCCTTGTGCAGGTCTACAATTTTGTCTCTGACATCCTTGGACAGCTCTTTGGTCTTTCCCATGTTGGAGAGTTTGGAGTCTGCTTGATTGATTGATTCGGTGGACAGGTGTCTTTTATACAGGTGACTAGTTAAGACAGGTGTCCTTAATGAGGGTGACTAATTGAGTAGAAGTGTCTAACCACTCTGTGGGAGCCAGAACTCTTAATGGTTGGTAGGGGTTCAAATACTTATTTCACTCAATGAAATGCAAATCAGTTGCTATCTTTTATTTAAAGTTATTTTTTCGATTTTCCTTTTGATGTGCTATCTGCCACTGTTACAATAAACCTACCATTGAAATGATACTGTTCTGAGACTTTTCATTTCTTTGTCATTGGACAAACTTACAAAATCAGTGAGGGGTCAAATAATTATTTCCGCCACTGTATGTATCTCCTTCAGACCCTGTGCTCCCCTTTTGTGTGAACAATACAACAATGGAATTAAGATCATGACAATTGTCGGGTACAATCATCATAGGTTACAGTGTATCCAAGCATATCCTGCATGGGGCAGAAATGTTTTAAAAGAGGGAACCCACTTTAAATTCCCGATTCAGTCCCCTGGGTTCCAAAGTTTCCAACTCAAAGATCCACCTGAGTTCTAACCTCTTTAGAGCTCGTTCCCGGTCTCCACCCCTCTTCAAAGGAGGGACACCATCTATGACCCTAAACCTTAATTGGGCAACAAGGTGTTGGAATTTAAAAAAATGCTCAGGTACTGGTAGTTCATATTCACTTTCACTGTCTGTTTTAATCTGTTTTTTGGTCAAAATCTTACGTATTAAGTATCGATGTTGGTTAACCCTATTTTTACATACGTCACCACCCAGCTGGCGTGATGACGTAATCTCACACTGCACAGGATTTCGACCAAGATCTTCAAGCAAGATGACGGAGGCCGACCCGTCGCGAGCAAATGGAGGCGGTAAGTTAGATTTTTTATTTTTTTAAACAAATATTAGTAAAGTGGCTCCCCTGTTGTCACGGCGGGGAGTGGGGGAAACCCCCCACCGTGCCTCGGTGTTCGCTGCAACGCAGGAAAGCAGGGAATAGAGAGCAGGACACCTCCTAACGCGACCCTGAAGATCTCCCTAAACTCCTAATGCATGAGCCGCCTCAGAAGGTTTAGGGGGCTCATGCTCTCCAACCTAGAACCCTAGGTATCCCTGCTATGCCCTAAGCCTGAAGACAGGGCAGAGACCACACATTCATCCAGCACAACGGATGCATGGTGTCTCCAGAAGCCCAGCAGCTGGCCACCAACTAGACAGGGTTCACAACCGAACGACAGGTAAGTAACAAAAGGCAATAGACAACCTAGGTTACCAGAACTTACCTGCCGCCGACCGGAAACGCACTGTCTAGATGTTTGCTTAAACCCCTTCGGGAAATCAGCCCCCGTTCGGACGTAACACACTACCACACAATAACCTCCAAACAAGGCCCACACCATAACAACATACACCAGGTGGGAGAGGGAAAACAGAAACACGCCGGAGGGGACACACAGACAGAGCAAGGGAAACAATATAATAAATAAGGGTGGCTCACACAGACTAAGACATTCAGCCAGGGAGCAGAGCTCCTACACAGACTGACAAAATCAAACTGACCACAGGCTCCAACACACCAACATATAAGGAGGCCTGAGGTCACACCCACCAAACCTAGCAAACACACCTTAACCCCGTGCACACCAAACGGAGAAAGTGCACACATACAAACACACGTTGCCAGAGGCAACTGCATGCATTGACAGCGAGCCACCCAGCAACAAGCTCAGGCTGCTACACTGCCAACAACACCATGTTGCCAGCGGCAACCGCACGTGAGGCTACCAACTAACAGCCCTCACCTGCGGTAAACAACCAAACATGGCCACTGGCAACTGCATGCGGCTCTAAGAGTCACTACCATGACCAAAGTCGTGACACTCCCACCCCTCAAAGCCCCCCCCCCAACAATAAAAGGGGAAGTTGGTGGGGCACAACAAACAATGGGAGGGGGGGGTGGGGAATGAAAGGACAGTGTCAGCATATCCCTCCAAGACTGTCACCAGCAAGCCAGGACCATCACCTAGGTCCCTGGCCGCCAGCCAGCTAAGCAGTCTGAAGGGCATACTGGACACCGCGTCCGACTCCGTAAACGCTCCCACTCCAGGTTGCTGCCAGCAGCCACTCCCCAACCAGCACACCGCCGGAACATCAAAGGAATGCTGCCAGCAGACGACCAGAGATAGGAATATAGAGAAGGACGAGGGGGCACCAACACAGACAACAGTATAGCCGAATGGCGGGGGAAAAGCCACTCACCGCGCCGTTAATGGTGAACCCCCATAACGCTCTCCCTCCGGAGAACGCGCATGCACACCAAACAGATGGCGACACATGCTGCACCCTCTTTCGAAGGCAAAGCGACTGCGGAGCCGCTATTTATTGTTTCTGTTTTCCCTCTCCTACCTGGTGTATGTTGTTATGGTGTGGGCCTTGTTTGGAGGTTATTGTGTGGTAGTGTGTTACGTCCAAACGGGGGCTGATTTCCTGGAGGGGTTTAAGCAAACATCTAGACAGTGCGTTTCCGGCCCATCTCGTCGGCGGCAGGTAAGTTCTGGTAACCTAGGTTGTCTATTGCCTTTTATTACTTACCTGTCGTTCGGCTGTGAACCCTGTCTAGTTGGTGGCCAGCTGCTGGGCTTCTGGAGACACGATGCATCCGTTGGGCTGGATGAATGGGTGGTCTCTGCCCTGTCTTCAGGCTTAGGGCATAGCAGGGATATCTAGGGTTCTAGGTTGGAGAGCATGAGCCCCCTTACCTTCTGAGGCAGGTCATGCATTAGGAGTTTAGTGAAATCTTCAGGGTCGCATTAGGAGGTGTCCTGCTCCCTATTCCCTGCTTTCCTGTGTTGCAGCGAACGCCGATGCATGGTGGGGGGTTTCCACCACTCCCCACCGTGACATTATAATAAATAAGGGTGGCTCACACAGACTAAGATATTCAGCCAAGGAGCAGAGCTCCTACACAGACTGACAAAATCAAACTGACCACAGGCTCCAACACGCCAACATATAAGGAGGCCTGAGGTCACACCCACCAAACCTAGCAAACACACCTTAACCCCGTGCACACCAAACAGAGAAAGTGCACACATGCAAACACACGTTGCCAGAGGCAACTGCATGCATTGACAGCGAGCCACCCAGCAACAAGCTCAGGCTGCTACACTGCCAACAACACCATGTTGCCAGCGGCAACCGCACGTGAGGCTACCAACTAACAGCCCTCACCTGTGGTAAACAACCAAACCTGGCCACTGGCAACTGCATGCGGCTCTAAGAGTCACGACCATGACCAAAGTCGTGACACCTGTTCACTATGACGGAAATGGTGCACTTATCTGAATGAACCACCCTGTCAAAAATTTTGTGAATATTTACCAAAAAGAGATAGGTACTCTCCATCTGGAATCATTCAGAGAAATGGTTATTCATATACAGTATATAGCAATAAATATTTATTACACAATATATATATCTATATCAATTAATATTTATCTAAATATTCATCTGGGTGCCCCCAGATGAAGGTGTTCGGCGAAACACTCATCGGGGTGTGCGGTCCTCCTGAGGTGACTTCCCCACTTATGGGTATGTAATTATTTGTTTGGTATTTGCAATTTCTTTGTGAGAGGAGTCCAATGTTTTTTGTTTAGATAGACATGTGTCCTGATGTTACATAATATGTTTATTACTATATGGAGGAGTGTTTCAGAGGCTTGAGGACTTTAGCAGAGGTCATGTGGATACATTGTTAGGGTCCTTGAGTGGCTGATCTATGCCTGTAACCTGGTATATAAGTTCAGCTGTGCAGGTATGACTTCAAAGTTGGTGGGCAGTTTGGCCAGCCATGGACTTGGGCCCGGATGGTCACCAAGCTAACCATATTATAACCTGCTATTGACAGCACTGGGGTGAGGGGTACGTGGTGTAGGCAGTCACCTGGGGTGCGTTGAGAGTCATTGCACAAAATATGGATTATTAAAAAAGAAAACATTGCTCTGTCTAAATTTCTACTACTAAATGGACTCTTCGACTGAGCTGTTGATGCTGCTATAGGTGGTGGGGAATGATAAGGTATTGACTTTTGTGGAACAAGAGGCATTTAAATTATTCATTGACCATCTGACAACTAGCATACCAACTTTCAAAGACCAAGGCGAAAGCACATTCTGAAAATCCATACATATGATTAGAATAGATCATACCAACCAACTAAGTGTATTTCTAAGTAAAGTAACTTTTCATTCAGGGTTATCAAACTCTTATTGTTCATTTTCAGGCCCGTTGGCTAAATATTACAGATAAGCAACATGCTGATGGATAATTTGCAAAACCAACAATAAGTAATTCATCTATAGCTTCAAATACTAAAGTGAAGACATATGGCGTATATAAACCCTGAAAAACAAACAAACAAATAAATAAATAAAGCATAACCTGCTCAGGAAAGTTTGACTGTAGTTCTTTTTTCATAGACATCTGCAGGCTTCAAAAAGCAGTTAAATAGATAAAATGATTCCATTCTCCCTGCGTGGTTTCCTCATTACACGCGAACTACGCCATTGTCCTGTGAGCTGAGCATAAAGAGGGACATGGCAAGCGTTTATGTGCTAGGGAAAGTGTTGCTAAGAATGATTAATAAAAGAATACTTTATTTGTTCCTACATTTATTTATTCCTACATCAGGCGTAAACTAAAATATGTAATTCAGTATTAATAAGATCAAAGCCTTTATTATTCCAGTGCCAGCATGCCAACCAATACCATCCAGTCTGCACCCCTTAGGGTCTTAATGATGACCATCTTTATCTTTTGCTGGCTTCATCCTTCAAAGTCTCCATATCCTAGAAAAGTCAGCAAGATGCAGAGAGAGGAGCTGGATGTTCCTGATGACATATTCTCATTGATATTTGATGATGTGGAAAAGGAGGAAAAGCAGATGGCAGAAGGGTTCCCACCTGTAGGGCAGTAGAGCGCTGGGGTTGTAAAAGTGGATATGCCAGAGCTGATAAATATTCTTTGTTTACTGTCAACTTGCAAAGTTGCCGCGCGGCCATTAACAATGAAGATAGACTATACAGTGCGGTCTTCATTATCAGTGATGAGCGGCAGGGGCAATATTCGAATTCGCAATATTTTGCGAATATTTGGCCAAATATTCGTCATATATTCGAGAATTCGTGATCTCCAGTAATTATTTTCTTGATTGCGAAAATCAGCAATCGGAAAATTTGCAATAAAAATTTGCGATCAACACTTCTCCTAAAGTCAAAAATATTGCAGCCTTTTCATTGGCCCACAAGCAAGAAGCAGTGAGGGATCATGGGTACTATTTATATAGCACTATATTGTAGATATGCGCAAATTCTCGAAGTGGCAATATTCCCAATAGAAATTTGCAAATAGAATATTTGCGATCAACACTATTCATTATTAAATGAAAGGCAGCGGAGGGCTAATTGGCCACACGGTTCTTCACCACAGCATGACCACAACCTGTCTGCAGCATGGCCGCTCCAAGTGGCCGTACCCTAAGGCAGAGTGGCCTGGATATACCTGATTTATAGCGATAACAAATTAATTCAGAATAAATCAAATTTCTTGGCGAACTTTGGCAAAGTTGCCAAGTTGAATTTTTTTTTAAAACTTCGCTCATCTCTAGTTGTAACCCAACTTTTCTAGGACCCTGAAAGACAAATATGCCATTATATGGCACTATTTAGGACTGATGAAGACAATTTAGCTTTGTAGATTTAGAATTCTGCACTCTATTACAGCTTTACATGGCTGTAACCATGCTTTGCTAGGACCCTGAAAGGCAAACCTGATTACAGGTCCATATAATTTATTTATTTTACTCATTTATATAGTGCCAACATAATTTTGCAGTACTTTATAGGCATTATAAATAATCATTAATTTGTTACTCAGCTTTCCTGGAACCCCAAATGACAAATCTGTCTAGCTATGCTACAATATGGAGGATTTGTTACTGGGATTTTTACTAGTACTAGGGCAATGTAATCTGTTGTTACCAATATAGCTACATAGGGTTGTCACACATCTTTTTAGGGACCCTGAATGGCAAGCTAGTCTAGTTGTATTAAGGGATTTATCTTTACATAGATCCTATTAGGACAACTGCGAGTATGTACTATATATGAAATTTGATCTTCAACATACCACTACATACTACCAAGTTTTTAAAAGCTGCTTGAAAGGCAAATCTGTACAATTATACAGTTAAAGGAGGAATTATCACTGCATAACTAGGCAGATTAGCTATTCAGCTGTATGTTCTATGGTCTGTACTATTGTTGGTGCAGTTACCAAATCTAGTTGTACTAGGAGATTTTTTTCACAAAATGGCCACACTCGCTGTGGAGACAAAAATTTTCCAGACTAAACCCAGCATCCACCCTCTAAAATTCCTGACTCATGTGCACTAACATCGGAGGGGAGAGTGACATGGCTGCAGTCTGGGATAACAATGTGATATCTGACAAAACAAGCAAGAAACAAAGAGATATAAGGAGATTATGTTATGTTTTGTTGGTTGTTCTTATTTCTTGGTTTGAATTCTGGGTTTAGTGACCCTTTAAAGAGGACCTATCACCTCTCCTGACAAGTAGTCACTAAAACAGACTTGTCAGGAGAAGTGACAGGCCCTTTTTACGGACCAGTAACTTTGTCCCTCTCTTTGTTTCAGCAGTCAGAACTTTGTATTCAATGTAGCTGTATGAGACTTTGAATTTTGCAAGTTGTAATTTTATTTGGAAACATTTTGGGGTTCATATTCTATATTGTATTAAATTACTTGTATTAATTTTATTGGGGGGGGGGGGGATGAATACAAGCCTCCTCCTCTTCTTCTTCTACAATGCCTGCACTATCTCCTCCACCCCCTCTTCTCCTCAACACAGTTTGAAGTTCAGTATATGCAGCTCTCACTTCAACCTGCTCCAATTCAGTCTAGATTGCTACTAGAGCCACATTCTTGGTCTTGTTTTAAAGTCAAGATTCTTTCATTTATGCAGAACGCTGCATAAGAGCCTTCAGAACTGCCCTGCCCCACAACAGAACTAGTTCAAACTGTTCAAACAGTATTGTCCTTTTCTGCTTGAACGAACAGAGATGGAGTTGATCAGTTGTGGGTGAGACTAGAGAATGTGAATATTGGGAATAAATGCAATGAATCTATTTGTCTCCGGTATCACATTCCAGAGAGCAGTTGCAGCATGAGAAAAGTGTTGGGAGACAAAAGAGAGAGGTTCAGATTATAAAGGATGCTAGTCTTAGATCGTTGGCAGAACATTGGGAACTAGTAAAGTGATAGACAGAAATGAGTGAGGAGAAATGTGGATGTGAAGCACTGTAGAGTAGTGTTGATCGAGCATGTTCAGCCAAACTCCAATTCAGCTCGAGTATTGCGATGCTCGGCACACCGCGGTGTTCGGACGAATACCGCTTGTGCTCGAGCGCGATGCTCAAGTCTCCTCCCCACACATTTGTTGGCTGCTACGCAATTGTGGACAAGAATATGACATGTTTTTTTTTTCCGGAGCTGCGTACCAGAAGATCAGGACAGCACTTCGGAAATGCAGATGCGGAGAGCACATAGTGTGCTCTCCGCATCCATTCCTGCCCCATTGAAAATGAATCGGTCCGCACCCGTTCCGGATATTGCGGAATTGATGCGGACCCATTCCATGGACGTGTGAATGGACCCTTAGTCAGGGAGAGCTGTGCTGTAGAAGGGGAAGATAGTGTAGGGAATTTAATTTAATTTTTTTTGCTAGGCAGGGTTGGTGTTAGAGACCCAAAGGTCCTTTTAAGGACTATTGTAGTGTCTGGCAGCAATATGTATTTTTAGTGCAACCTGCGCTAAAATGCGTGCAGTTGTAGAGACCAAAAAGCCCTTTTAAGGACTATTGTTGTATCTGGCAGCAATATATATTATTAGAGCAACCTGCGCTAAATTGTGTGCAATTGTTAGAGACAAAAACACAGAAATATAGTGGCAATTCTGGAGGAGCTGCTCAACCCCTAACACTGTAGCATGTTTTTCATTGGGGGAGCAGCCCCACCGCATGTGGACCGCAGCAATCGACTATCCCCAGCAAAATATGCATACAATGGAGGAGGTCGGCGCGGTCCACATGCACCACAAAGGCATCCTACACAAAATGGAGCATCGTGCGGATGAAAATATAATCATATAAATCACAGAAAGAATGCACCAAACGGATATGCCACTGACTATACTGGCTAGTCATAAATGCAGATATTAAAAGCTGAGAGTTTCGCCAATATATTCCTGTCAGGAAAATATCGGAGCCCATCATGCATTGTATGCATATTTTGCTGGGGATAGTCGATTGCTGCGGTCCACATGCGGTGGGGCTGCTCCCCCAATGAAAAACACGCTACAGTGTTAGGGGTTGAGCAGCTCCTCCAGAATTGCCACTATATTTCTGTGTTTGTGTCTTGTTTTATATGTAGTGTGTGTGCCTTCACCTGGCATTCAAACACTCTTTTGCACCTGGTAACCTCCATCACATGGTCTGATATGGGTGTGGCTTACAGTCTGGCTTTGTTCACATTGCACTAGTTTTCCTGCTGGGCGGTTGTGTGGAAGCTTGGCTGTGAGCTGGATTACGTCACCTTCAGACCTTGTTCACACCATAGTTAAAGCAGTGGTAGGACCCTTTGCCATGCTGAGTGACCGTGACGTGGTGCATGATGGGCTCCGATATTTTTCTGACAGGAATATATTGGCGAAAGTCTCAGCTTTTAATATCTGCATTTATGACTAGCTAGTATAGTCAGTGGCATATCCGTTTGGTGCATTCTTTCTGTGATTTATGCAATTGTTAGAGACCCAAAGATATTTTAAGGACTATTGTTGTATTGGCAGCAATATACAGTCAGGTCAATAAATATTGGGACATCGACACAATTCTAACATTTTTGGCTCTATACACCACCACAATAGATTTGAAATGAAACAAACAAGATGTACTTTAACTGCAGACCGTCAGCTTTAATTTGAGGGTATTTACATTCATATCAGGTGAACGGTGTAGGAATTATAACAGTTTGCATATGCGCCTCCCACTTGTTAAGGAACCAAAAGTAATGGGACAGAATAATAATCATAAATCAAACTTTCACTTTTTAATACTTGGCTGTAAATCCTTTGCAGTCAATTACAGCCTGAAGTCTGGAACGCATAGACATCACTAGACACTGGGTTTCATCCCTGCTGATGCTCTGCCAGGCCTCTACTGCAACTGTCTTCAGTTCCTGCTTGTTCTTAGGGCATTTTCCCTTCAGTTTTGTCTTCAGCAAGTGAAATGCATGCTCAATCTGATTCAGGTCAGGTGATTGACTTGGCCATTGCATAACATTACACTTCTTTCCCTTAAAAAACTCTTTGGTTACTTTTGCAGTATGCTTTGGGTCATTGTCCATCTGCACTGTGAAGCGCCGTCCAATGGGTTCTGAAGCATTTGGCTGAATATGAGCAGAAACACTTCAGAATTCATCCTGCTGCTTTTGTCAGCAGTCACATCATCAATAAATACAAGAGAACCAGTTCCATTGGCAGCCATACATGCCCACGCCATGACACTATCACCACCATGCTTCACTGATGAGGTAGTATGCTTAGGATCATGAGCAGTACCTTTCCTTCTCCATACTCTTCTCTTCCCATCACTCTGGTACAAGTTGATCTTGGTCTCATCTGTCCATAGGATGTTGTTCCAGAACTGTGAAGGCTTTTTTAGATGTCGTTTGGCAAACTCTAATCTGGCCTTCCTGTTCTTGAGGCTCACTAATGGTTTGCATCTTGTGGTGAACCCTGTGTATTCACTCTGGTGAAGTCTTCTCTTGATTGTTGACTTTGACACACATACATCTACCTCCTGGTGAGTGTTCTTGATCTTGCCAACTGTTGTGAAGGGTGTTTTCTTCACCAGGGAAAGAATTCTTCGGTCATCCAACACAGTTGTTTTCCGTTGTCTTCCGTTTTTTTTTGTGTTGCTGAGCTTACCGATGCGTTCCTTCTTTTTAAGAAGGTTCCAAACAGTTGTTTTGGCCACGCCTAATATTTTTGCTATCTCTCTGATGTTTTTTTTTTTTTAGCCTAATGATGGCTTGCTTCACTGATAGTGACCGCTCTTTGGATCTCATCTTGAGAGTTGACAGCAACAGATTCCAAATGCAAATAGCACACTTGAAATGAACTCTGGACCTTTTATCTGCTCATTGTAATTGGGATAATGAGGGAATAACACACACCTGGCCATGGAACAGCTGAGAAGCCAATTGTCCCAATACTTTTGGTTCCTTAACAAGTGGGAGGCACATATGCAAACTGTTTTAATTCCTCCACCGTTCACCTGATTTGGATGTAAATATCCTCAAATTAAAGCTGACAGTCCGCAGTTAAAGCACATCTTGTTCGTTTCATTTCAAATTCATTGTGGTGGTGTATAGAGCCAAAAATGTTAGAATTGTGTCGATGTCCCAATATTTATGGACCTGACTGTACATTTTTAGCGCAACGTGCGCTAAATTGCTTGCAATTGTTTGGCCGCTGCAGACAGCGATATTATCTGCGCTACATCTCCTGTGTAACGTGTGTGCAGCCTAAAAATATCTGTGATATCCAGTGTACTTTTTCCATAGATGCTGTGGAGAGCGAAATTATCTGTGCTACATCTCCTGTTTAACGTGTGCACATACTAAAAATAGCTGTGACATCCAGTATACTTTTTCCGTAAACGCTGCGGATAGCAGCATTATCTGCGCTACATCTCCTGTATAACGTTTGCGCATCCTAAAAATATCTGTAGCATCCAGTGTACTTTTTCCATAGATGCTGTGGACAGCGAAATTATCTGCGCTACATCTCATGTTTAACGTGTGCACATACTAAAAATAGCTGTGACATCCAGTATACTTTTTCCGTAAATGCTGCGGATAGCAACATTATCTTGCCTACATCTCTTGTTTAACGTGTGCGCATCCTAAACATATCTGTGACATCCAGTGTACTTTTCCATAGATGCTGCGGAAAGTGACATTACCTGTGCTACATCTCCTGTATAACATTTCCGCATCCCAAATATCTGTGATATTGACTGTCATTTTTTCTTAGCCGCTGATGACAGCAGCTCCATTACCTGTGGTAACTCTCCTGTATAACGTTTCCGCATCCCAAATATCAGTGACATTGACTGTAATTTTTTCTTAGCCGCTGGTGACAGCAGCGACATTACCTGCGCTACATCTCCTGTATAATGTTAGCCAATTGTGACAGCAGCGACATTACCTGCGCTACATCTCCTGTATAACATTAGCCGCTGGTGACAGCAGAGACATTACCTGCGCTACATCTCATGTATAACGTTAGCCGCTGGTGACAGCAGCGACATTATCTGCACTACATCTCCTGTATAAGGTTAGCCGCTGGTGACAGCAGTGACATTACCTGCGTTACATCTTCTGTATAACGTTAGCCGCTGGTGACAGCAGCGACATGACCTGCGCTACATCTCCTATATAACTTTAGCTGCTGGTGACAGCAACGACATTACCTGCACTACATCTCCTGTATAACGTTAGCCACTGGTGACAGCAGCGACATTACCTGCGCTACATCTCCTGTATAACGTTTGCGCATCCCAAAAAGCTGTAACATTCCCTGCAATTTTTTATTACCCGCTGGTGACAGCAGAGACATTACCCGCGCTACATCTCCTGTAAAACGTTTGCACATCCCAAATAGCTGTTACATTCCCTGTAATGTTTTATTACCCGCTGGTGACAGCAGCGACATTATCTGCGCTACATCTCCTGCATAACGTTTGCGCATACCAAATATCTGTGACATTCCCTGTAATTTTTTATTAGGCGCTGGTGACAGCAACATTTTTCTGCGCTACATCTCCTGTATAATGTTTGCACATCCTAAATATCAGTGACATTCAGTTTAATTTATTTGCGCATACACTTACAAAACCTGCGCTACTGTACGTGTGACATACTTGCAAGCATATATACCATTTAATACACAGAAGGCAAGCAGTAAGGGACGGGGAAGTGGCCGTGCTGCTTATGATGCATGCAGAGGCCATGGCCCTGGGCGCAGTGAAACTGTGCCTGCTGCCAGAGCACAAGAAACACACTCATGCACGATAACTAGCTTCATGTCCCAGTTTGCCGGGTGGCGCAGGACACCACTCTTGTAGTCAGACCAGTGCGACCAGATGGTCGGTTGGATTGCAGCAGATAATGCTTCCAGTCGGTTAAGCACCAACCTATATTCCACAATGTCCAGTCAACAGAATCCTCACCCTGATCCTCCTTCCTCCCACAATGGAGAGTCTTTCAAAACAAGTGATCCCACACTCAGATATTCCAAGGAGTTCTTTTCATTGTCATTCCTTGATTTTGGCCTCTCGCCAAGCCCACTTGAAAAGGGACATAAGGAGATGGTGTGCACTGATGCCCAAACTCTTGAGCATCCACAGTTACAAGAAGATGACGGTGGGGAACGGCAATTAGTGTTTCATGAGGTGGATGATGATGATGAGACACAGTTGCCAATAAGTTAATGGCAATTAGTGTCTCAGGAGGTTGATGATGAGGATGAGACACGGTTGTCGAAAAGTGAGGTTCTTGTTAGGTCAACAAGTCAGGAGGATGACCAGCGAGAGGAAGTGGAGGTGGTGGACGATGAAATCACTGACCCAACCTGGTAAGGTGGCAAGCCGAGTGAGGACAGCAGTACAGAAGAGGAGGGATCCGCAGCACTACAACAGGCTGGAAGAGGCAGTGGGGTGGCAATAGGGAGAAGGTGGGCCACACCAAACAGGCCCGCAACTGTTCCCAGGAGCACCCCCTTGCGACAATCTCCCTCGCCAAGGGGTAGGTGTTCCGCAGTCTGTTGCTTTTTTGAGGAAAGTGCGGACCATAAAAGAATTGTCATTTGCAACCTGTGCCGTACCAACATGAACAGGGGCGTGAACACTAGCAACCTCACCAAAACGAGCATGATCCGCTACATGGCATCAACACACCCTAATAGGTGGTCCGAATGCCTGGGTCCACAATCAGTGTCTGCGGGTCACACCACTGCCTCCTCTTCCCCTGTGTTACATGCTGGCCAATCCCCTGTCCAAGACGCAGGCCTGGATGCCTCCCACCCTGCACCTAGACCTTAGCAAGCACCATCAGCTAGCACATCTACTTCTGTATCCCAGCGCAGCGTACAGATGTCCATACCCCAGGCCTTTGAACGAAAGCGCAAATACCCAGCCACCCACCCACAGCCATAGCACTAAATGCGCACCTTACCAAATTGCTGACCCTGGAAATGTTGCGATTTAGGCTTGTGGACACTGAGGCTTTCCGCAGCCTGATGGCGGTGACCGTCCCTCATTACTCAGTCCCCAGCCGCCACTATTTTTCCTGGTGTGCCATCAGCATGTGTCCCTTAACATCACCCGTGCCCTGACCAACGTAGTTATTGGGAAGGTTCACTTAATGACTGACACAGGGACAAGTGGTTTCAACAAGGGATGCTACATTTCCCTGACGGCACACTAGGTGAACGCTGTGGAGGCCGGGAGCGAGTCGTACCCTGGGATGGCACAGATGCTACCGACGCCAAGGATTGCGGGCCCTCCTTCCATCAGGATTTCCGCCACCACCTACATTAGTGGCTGCAACCCCACCTTCTCCTCCTCCACCTCCTCCTCCACTTCCACCTCTGAATTCTCATCTTGCAGCACCAGTCAGCCATCAGTCAGTAGCTGGAAGCAGTGTAGCACTGCAGTGGGGAAGCGGCAACAGGCCGAGCTAAAATGTATTTTCTTAGGTGACAAACAGCACACCGCCGCAGAGCTGTGGCAGGGTATATGGGACCAGACTGAGCTGTGGCTCTCGCCACTCAACCTACAACCAGGCATGGTTGTGTCTGATAATGGCCGTAACTTGGTGGCGGCTTTGGAGCTCGGCAAGCTCACACACATACCATGCCTAGCCCACGCAAGTAGTTTGGCGGTTTCTCAAAACCTACCCCAATTTTCCTGAGCTACTGGTAAAAGTGCACCACGTGTGTGCCCATCTACAGCTGCTGCCGTCTTGCAACGCTGCAGCAGCGCTTGCAATTGCCAGCTCACCGACTGCTGTGTGACGTGAGCATGCGCTGGAACTCCACGTTCCACATGTTGGCCAGGCTTTGTGAGCAGCAGAGGGCAGTAGTGGAATACCAGCTGCAACGTGGTCGTCACCTTTCCAGTCAGCTTACGCTCTTCACAAGCGATGAGTGGGCATGGATGTCTGACCTCTGTGAGATTTTACGCAACTTTGAGGAATCAACACAGATGGTGAGCAGCGATGCCGCTATTATCAGTGTAACCATCCCACTTCTGGTTCTATTGAAATGCTCACTACTCCAATAGAAGGTGGACGCTTTGCATGTGGAAGAGGTGGAAATGGGGGAAGACAGCACACATGGTGATAGCCAGACCACCCTCAGTTCGTCTTCTAGGCTCTAATTGGATGATGATGAGGAGGAGGAGGAACAGGAGACGGTTGCCTCCGCTACAGAGGGTAGTACCAATAGCAGATTTATTCCATCTGTTCAGCGTGGTTGGGCCAAAGAGGAGGAAGAGGATAAGGCGATTGAGAGTCATCCTCCTGATGAGAACAGCGAAGTCTTGTCTGTTGGGACTGGCACACATGGCTGACTTTATGTTATGCTGCCTTTCCCTTGACCCTTGCGTTCTACGCATTTTGGCCAACACTGATTACTGGTTGTTCACCCTTCTCGACCCCCGCTACAAAGAGAACTTCTCATCTCTCATTCCTGTGGTGGAGAGGACTAGCAAAATGGTGCAATACCAGAAGGTCCTTGTGGAAAAATTGCTCCAAAAATTTCAAGCTGACAATGCTAGCAGAAGAGTACGTCGTTCCTTGGGCAACCGAGGAGGGGAGACGAGGGAAACACACAGCAGTTCCAACAGAGACAAGGCAACACTCTCCAAGGCCTGGGACAGTTTCATGATACCCCACCAGCAACCTCACCCTGATGCGCAGCCTAGTGTCACAAGGAGAAAAAAGTTTTGGAAGATGGTGAAGGAGTACGTAGCAGACCGTGTCAGCATCCTCAATGATCCCTCTGTGCCTTACAACTATTGGGTGTCCAAGCTGGACACGTGGCATGAACTGGCGCTCTACGCTCTTGCCCCTGACTTCTCTACTCCACCAGAGGAAAGCGGCTGAACATAAAGGCACTTTAAATGGGGCTTTTATAGTGTTGATTACACTGTATTCCCATGCACCCCTTCCACCACAATAAAGGGTATATGTTTCAATCTTCCTTTTCTCGTCCTCCTCCTCCATCATATCAACATGCTTATTAGTCTGCCCCCGCTCCTAATGTTTTAGAGTGTCAGCTCAGCAGCAGGCCCTCAACCATAATTTTTTCGATGGTCAGCTCAGCAGCAGGCCTTCGCCCATAATTTTTTCCATGGTCAGATCAGCAGCAGACCCTCGACCCTAATGTTTTAGAGGGTTAGATCACCAGCAGACCCTCAACCATAATTTTTTCGATGGTCAGCTCAGCAGTAGGCCCTCAACCATAATTTTTTCGATGGTCAGCTCAGCAGCAGGCCCTCGCCCCTAATGTTTTAGAGAGTCAGCTCGGCAGCAGACCCTCACCCCTAATGTTTTCGATGGTCAGCTCAGCAGCAGACCCTCACCCCTAATGTTTTAGATTGTAGGATCAGCAGCAGGCCCTCACCCCTGATGTTTTAGAGGGTCACCAGCAAGCCCTTGCTTCTAATGTTTTTGAGGTTCACCAGAAGGCAATCAATCATAATTTTTCAAGGGTGTGCATGATGCCCTCCTTTATGTGTAATAAAGGGTGTATTGGAGTGCCAGTTCCTTGTGATTTTTGGCAGCCCTTTCACTTAGTGCATAGTCTTTATGAGTGTAGGAGTCCCACTGCCTGAACAATTGTACCACAATGTGAATGAGGCCCTCCTTTATGTGATATACAGGTTGTATCGGAGTGCCTCTTCCTTGTAGTTTTTGGCAGCACTTGCACTTTATATACAAGTAAATATACAGGAAAGAATGTTTCCTAACAATTTTTCCTCTAAAATCGATTTTATATTCAGTTTTGTGCGTATTATTGTCAGTCTGTAAAAGTGGCGTACTACTTGGACAACATCGTTCCCAGCTGCGACCTGAGAGTCCAAGATGCATCCAGACATCCTCCCCATGCTGTTCCCGAACCATTTCAGGGGTGTTTCTATCAATTTCTGACCTTTTCCTGTGAACCAGACACCCTCCCTTCTTCAGAGCAGGTGGTGCCTGCTTTAAAGGGATTCTGTCATCAGAAATGAGCCCTATAAGCTAAACATATGGCGATGTCCCTTGTAAAACACTGAATCCTAAAGTGAGTTTATCAAATGCCCCTGTGGCTCTATATTCCTAAAAAAGCGGTTTATATCACCTGTCAATCACTTAAAAATGTGTCCAAGGGGACATCTCATGGTGAAAGGTGCCCGGCCGTTTAGGTGCCCAGCGCCGCCTTCTGAGCTGAAATCGCCGCCCTCCCTTTCATTCAATCCGCCTACCTCAGGTGACTAACCTTCCTTGTGCCCAGCCGTGCCCAGCCACGCCCGCCTGTGAAGGAGCCCAGCACCGCCTATGTCTCCTCCTTTCATCAACGATAGATAGCCGTAATCTCGCGATGCGCGAGCTCGCACATGCGCGATGCCGGTATAGTGTTCCTTCCCTGTGCAGGCATCAGCCTCAGGGAAAGAACTGCCCATGCGCGAGCTCGCGCATCGCGAGATTACGGCTATCTATCGTTGATGAAAGGAGGAGACATAGGCGGTGCTGGGCTCCTTCACAGGCGGGCGTGGCTGGGCACGGCTTGGCACAAGTAAGGTTAGTCGCCTGAGGTAGGCGGATCGAATCAAAGGGAGGGCAGCGATTTCAGCTCAGAAGGCGGCGCTGGGCACCTAAACGGCCGGGCACCTTTCACCATGAGACGTCCCCTTGGACACATTTTTAAGTGATTGACAGGTGATATAAACCGCTTTTTTATGAATATAGAGCCACAGGGGCATTTGATAAACTCACTTTAGGATTCCGTGTTTTACAAGGGACATCGCCATATGTTTAGCTTATAGGGCTCATTTCTGATGACAGAATCCCTTTAATGCTCTGGTTCTCCCATTGACTTCCATTATGCTCGCGTGCTCGGTAGAGCACCCAAGCATCCCGAGGTGTTCTACTCGAGTACCCGAGCACTTTGGTGCTTGATGAACACTACTGTAGAGAGTTTAGTGGGTGACAGTAATGAGTTTAAATTGTATTCTGACTGGTGCATGAGAGAAAGACCGACTGGTAATGAGGCACAGTAATCAAGACAAATATGAATCAGGGCAACAATAAGAGTTTTGACTGTTTCTGCATTAACCACTTCCCGCCACGCTAACGCCGAAAGGCGTCATTTCTGCGGCGCTCCCAGGTCACACTAACGCCAATAGGCGTCATCTCGCGTGAGCCGAGATTTCCTGTGAACGCGCGCACACAGGCGCGCGCGCTCACAGGAACGGAAGGTAAGAGAGTTGATCTCCAGCCTGCCAGCGGCGATCGTTCGCTGGCAGGCTGGAGATGTGTTTTTTTTAACCCCTAACAGGTATATTAGACGCTGTTTTGATAACAGCGTCTAATATACCTGCTACCTGGTCCTCTGGTGGTCCCCTTTGTTTGGATCGACCACCAGAGGACACAGGTAGCTCAGTAAAGTAGCACCAAGCACCACTACACTACACTACACCCCCCCCCCCCCGTCACTTATTAACCCCTTATTAGCCCCTGATCACCCCATATAGACTCCCTGATTACCCCCCTGTCATTGATTACCCCCCTGTCATTGATTACCCCCCTGTAAAGCTCCATTCAGACGTCCGCATGATTTTTACGGATCCACTGATAGATGGATCGGATCCGCAAAACGCATCCGGACGTCTGAATGAAGCCTTACAGGGGCGTGATCAATGACTGTGGTGATCACCCCATATAGACTCCCTGATCACCCCCCTGTCATTGATTACACCCCTGTCATTGATCACCCCCCTGTAAAGCTCCATTCAGACGTCCGCATGATTTTTACGGATGCACTGATAGATGGATCCGATCCGCAAAACGCATCCGGACGTCTGAATGAAGCCTTACAGGGGCATGATCAATGACTGTGGTGATCACCCCATATAGACTCCCTGATCACCCCCCTGTAAAGCTCCATTCAGATGTCCGCATGATTTTTACGGATGCACTGATAGATGGATCCGATCCGCAAAACGCATCCGGACGTCTGAATGAAGCCTTACAGGGGCATGATCAATGACTGTGGTGATCACCCCATATAGACTCCCTGATCACCCCCCTGTAAAGCTCCATTCAGATGTCCGCATGATTTTTACGGATGCACTGATAGATGGATCGGATCCGCAAAACGCATCCGGACGTCTGAATGAAGCCTTACAGGGGCATGATCAATGACTGTGGTGATTACCCCCCTGTAAAGCTCCATTCAGATGTCCGCATGATTTTTACGGATGCACTGATAGATGGATCGGATCCGCAAAACGCATCCGGACGTCTGAATGAAGCCTTACAGGGGCGTGATCAATGACTGTGGTGATCACCCCATATAGACTCCCTGATCACCCCCCCTGTCATTGATTACCCCCCTGTCATTGATTACCCCCCTGTAAAGCTCCATTCAGACGTCCGCATGATTTGTACGGATGCACTGATAGATGGATCGGATCCGCAAAACGCATCCGGACGTCTGAATGAAGCCTTACAGGGGCGTGATCAATGACTGTGGTGATCACCCCATATAGACTCCCTGATCACCCCCCTGTAAAGCTCCATTCAGATGTCCGCATGATTTTTACGGATGCACTGATAGATGGATCCGATCCGCAAAACGCATCCGGACGTCTGAATGAAGCCTTACAGGGGCATGATCAATGACTGTGGTGATCACCCCATATAGACTCCCTGATCACCCCCCTGTAAAGCTCCATTCAGATGTCCGCATGATTTTTACGGATGCACTGATAGATGGATCGGATCCGCAAAACGCATCCGGACGTCTGAATGAAGCCTTACAGGGGCATGATCAATGACTGTGGTGATTACCCCCCTGTAAAGCTCCATTCAGATGTCCGCATGATTTTTACGGATGCACTGATAGATGGATCGGATCCGCAAAACGCATCCGGACGTCTGAATGAAGCCTTACAGGGGCGTGATCAATGACTGTGGTGATCACCCCATATAGACTCCCTGATCACCCCCCCTGTCATTGATTACCCCCCTGTCATTGATTACCCCCCTGTAAAGCTCCATTCAGACGTCCGCATGATTTTTACGGATGCACTGATAGATGGATCGGATCCGCAAAACGCATCCGGACGTCTGAATGAAGCCTTACAGGGGCGTGATCAATGACTGTGGTGATCACCCCATATAGACTCCCTGATCACCCCCCTGTCATTGATCACCCCCCCTGTCATTGATCACCCCCCTGTCATTGATCACCCCCCTGTCATTGATCACCCCCCTGTAAGGCTCCATTCAGACATTTTTTTGGCCCAAGTTAGCGGAATTATTATTATTTTTTTCTTACAAAGTCTCATATTCCACTAACTTGTGTCAAAAAATAAAATCTCACATGAACTCACCATACCCCTCACGGAAACCAAATGCGTAAAATTTTTTAGACATTTATATTCCAGACTTCTTCTCACGCTTTAGGGCCCCTAGAATGCCAGGGCAGTATAAATACCCCACATGTGACCCCATTTCGGAAAGAAGACACCCCCAGGTATTCCGTGAGGGGCATATTGAGTCCATGAAAGATTGAAATTTTTGTCCCAAGTTAGCGGAACGGGAGACTTTGTGAGAAAAAAATTAAAAATATCAATTTCCGCTAACTTGTGCCAAAAAAAAAAAAATTTCTATGAACTCGCCATGCCCCTCATTGAATACCTTGGGGTGTCTTCTTTCCAAAATGGGGTCACATGTGGGGTATTTATACTGCCCTGGCATTCTAGGGGCCCCAAAGCGTGAGAAGAAGTCTGGTATCCAAATGTCTAAAAATGCCCTCCTAAAAGGAATTTGGGCACCTTTGCGCATCTAGGCTGCAAAAAAGTGTCACACATCTGGTATCGCCGTACTCAGGAGAAGTTGGGGAATGTGTTTTGGGGTGTCATTTTACATATACCCATGCTGGGTGAGAGAAATATCTTGGTCAAATGCCAACTTTGTATAAAAAAATGGGAAAAGTTGTCTTTTGCCAAGATATTTCTCTCACCCAGCATGGGTATATGTAAAATGACACCCCAAAACACATTCCCCAACTTCTCCTGAATACGGCGATACCACATGTGTGACACTTTTTTGCAGCCTAGGTGGGCAAAGGGGCCCACATTCCAAAGAGCACCTTTAGGATTTCACAGGTCATTTACCTACTTACCACACATTAGTGCCCCTGGAAAATGCCAGGGCAGTATAACTACCCAACAAGTGACCCCATTTTGGAAAGAAGACACCCCAAGGTATTCCGTGAGGGGCATGGCGAGTTCCTAGAATTTTTTATTTTTTGTCACAAGTTAGTGGAAAATGATGATTTTTTTTTTTTATTTTTTTTTCATACAAAGTCTCATATTCCACTAACTTGTGACAAAAAATAAAAAATTCTAGGAACTTGCCATGCCCCTCACGGAATACCTTGGGGTGTCTTCTTTCCAAAATGGGGTCACTTGTGGGGTAGTTATACTGCCCTGGCATTCTAGGGACCCGAATGTGTGGTAAGGAGTTTGAAATCAAATTCTGTAACAAATGACCTGTGAAATCCGAAAGGTGCTCTTTGGAATATGGGCCCCTTTGCCCACCTAGGCTGCAAAAAAGTGTCACACATCTGGTATTGCCGTACTCAGGAGAAGGTGGGGAATGTGTTTTGGGGTGTCATTTTACATATACCCATGCTGGGTGAGAGAAATATCTTGGCAAAAGACAACTTTTCCCATTTTTTTATACAAAGTTGGCATTTGACCAAGATATTTATCCCACCCAGCATGGGTATATGTAAAAAGACACCCCAAAACACATTCCTCAACTTCTCCTGAATACAGAGATACCAGATGTGTGACACTTTTTTGCAGCCTAGGTGGGCAAAGGGGCCCATATTCCAAAGAGCACCTTTCGGATTTCACAGGTCATTTTTTACAGAATTTGATTTCAAACTCCTTACCACACATTTGGGCCCCTAGAATGCCAGGGCAGTATAACTACCCCACAAGTGACCCCATTTTGGAAAGAAGAGACCCCAAGGTATTTCGTGATGGGCATAGTGAGTTCATAGAAGTTTTTATTTTTTGTCACAAGTTAGTGGAATATGAGACTTTGTAAGAAAAAAAAAAAAAAAAAAAAAATCATCATTTTCCGCTAACTTGTGACAAAAAATAAAAAGTTCTATGAACTCACTATGCCCATCAGCGAATACCTTAGGGTGTGTACTTTCCGAAATGGGGTCATTTGTGGGGTGTTTGTACTGTCTGGCCATTGTAGAACCTCAGGAAACATGACAGGTGCTCAGAAAGTCAGAGCTGCTTCAAAAAGCGGAAATTCACATTTTTGTACCATAGTTTGTAAACGCTATAACTTTTACCCAAACCATTTTTTTTTTACCCAAACATTTTTTTTTTATCAAAGACATGTAGAACTATAAATTTAGAGCAAAATTTCTATATGGATCTCGTTTTTTTTGCAAAATTTTACAACTGAAAGTGAAAAATGTCATTTTTTTGCAAAAAAATCGTTAAATTTCGATTAATAACAAAAAAAGTAAAAATGTCAGCAGCAATGAAATACCACCAAATGAAAGCTCTATTAGTGAGAAGAAAAGGAGGTAAAATTCATTTGGGTGGTAAGTTGCATGACCGAGCAATAAACGGTGAAAGTAGTGTAGTGCCGATTTGTAAAAAAGGGCCTGGTCTTTAGGGGGGTATAAACCTGTGGTCCTTAAGTGGTTAAGTAGTGTCAATTTCTGTGTATGAAGCATTCAGCTTTATGCACAACAAAATGAGATATTTACTTTTCCTTACAATACCTAAAAATGTTGCACTTTCAATTAAATTTTAATTCATCTGTAGAACTGGAAATGTGTCAATTGATTGAAATAGATTATCTTAACCAATTCACTGCAATGACAAAACTATTTCCTAAACCTACTGTCCCCAAATGTCACTTCACAAGTTTTGAAGATTACATTTAAAGTACATGACAATAAAATATGAATTATTTTAGGTAGACAATTTCTTTTTTATAATGTTTTACGCATTTTTAACATTTAATAAATACTGTGACTTTTAATGAGTGCTTTGACATGTATATCCAGATATTTCAAGAACATACAGGGATCAGCAACTGTGGCACTCCAGCTGTTCTGAAAATACAGTTCCCAGAATTCTCCTTTCACTTCTATGGGAGTTGCAAGAACAGCTGAGTGAGTGTGCATGCTGGGAGTTGTAGTTTTATAGCAGCTGATACTGGCATATTCTGTAACTATGGAGACACAACAATAATAATAGTAGCTTTGGATAAAAGGAAGTAGGCAATTTCATATCAAGACCATTTGGAATGTTGCTTCATTTCTATTTTAGATGCATTAGAGCAGTAAATTGGTTCCTATAAGAGACGAGCGAATCAAATCCAATGAAGTGGAATTCGATCCGAATTTCATGATAAATTAGATTCGCCGCAAAATCCGAATTTCCTCGTGCTTCGTAGTAGCGAATCAATTTAACCTGAAATTGTGTAAAAAAGAAAAAAAATCATACTTACCGCCTCCATTTGTTCGCAACGGGCCAGCTGCCGCCATCTCGATTGAAGATCTCGGCCGAAATCCTGTGTGTGGTGATGCATGATGTCACCACACTGGCGGGTAAGACGACGTCATCTCGGGCCGTGCGAGATTTCACACAAGATCTCTAAACGTGATTGTAGCGGCTAGGCCGTCGTGAGCAAATGGAGGCAGTAAGTATGATTTTAAAAAAAATTCTTTTGATTTTCCTCAGTTTTTATGTATGAACGAGGCATAAGGGGTAAAATTATGGGGAGCGGTGCTATTGCAGCTCCCTGTTATTCCACCCACTACTTACAAAAGAATGTGCTTCGTGACTAAGTAAGCAAATTTTTTTCGAATTTTGCACAAGTTCGCTCATCTCTAGTTCCTATCCTTAATTCATTTTTCTCATTATACACTGCTCGTTTCCAGGGGTTACGGCCACCGCTGTAGCACAGATACAGGTACAAGATGGGCGCTGCTGCATACGATTGCCTATGTGCGCTCCGACAATGGCCATCGCTTTTTCCTATAGTGTGCAAAAATGACCACCGCTGCTGGATTGTAGGGTGGTCATAAGCCCTGGAAACAAGCAGCGTATAATGTGATGGAAAAATGAATCCAGACAGCAAAGGAAGCAATATGGACAATCACAATACATTAGTAAGTGCCTTGTATTAATTTTCTCTACATGATAAATATAACTTGCTGAAGTAAGAGAACCCCTTTATTGCTTTGATGGGTTAGAGATTGTTTTGTCAGTAAGAGGGGGACTTAGACAATATTAGACAGGTGGTTTTAAAAGGTATGTCCAAGATAATTAAAAATCTTTGGCAACCCCTACAATGTCCTAATACTTAAAATTATATATTCACCTGTTTCTTCAGCACCGTTCTCTGGTCCGCTACTTCTGCCGCTGTTTGTTTTTAAAGAGCAGCGGTGACATGCACAATGACATGCCTGTATTCGGCACCTCCATGCTGCAACCAATTACTGCCCTCACCTGCAGACTGCTGAAGACAGTGATTGGCTGCAATGGTCATGTGCTGTATCCAGGCACGTCACTGCTTCTATGTGAAAAGAAACAGCAGCAAGAGTGCTGGACCAGCGAGAACGGCATTGGAGAAACTGGTGAGTATAATTTGTTTTCATTTTTAAGACTTAAGCCTCTTTCACACGAGCGTCACAGATTCGGGCCAGATAGAATGCGGGTGCGTCTCAGAAAAATGTGTGATTTCTCAGCGCGAGTGCAAAGCATTTTAATGCGTTTTGCACGCGAGTGAGAAAAATTAACATAGAAACATAGAATGTGTCGGCAGATAAGAACCATTTGGCCCATCTAGTCTGCCCAATATACTGAATACTATGGATAGCCCCCGGCCCTATCTTATATGAAGGATGGCCTTATGCCTATCCCATGCATGCTTAAACCCCTTCACTGTATTTGCAGCTACCACTTCTGCAGGAAGGCTATTCCATGCATCCACTACTCTCTCAGTAAAGTAATACTTCCTTATATTACTTTTAAACCTTTGCCCCTCTAATTTAAAACTGTGTCCTCTTGTGGTAGTTTTTCTTCTTTTAAATATGCTCTCTTCTAGGGTTGTCCCGATACCGATACTAGTATCGGTATCGGGACCGATTCCGAGTTTTCTCGGCGGTACTCAGCCGCCGATACCCCGCCCCGATACATAAATAGAATACTATGGGCGTAACTATGGGAGGGGCCCGGTGCAGTCACTGTACTCTTACACCGGGCCCCGCCGCTCACCGAAGTATTTATAAACGTGAATCCTTATCCTGTTGTTAAGTTGAACTAACGCTGCCCTCTCCCATGTCCCCCCTGTATCCCCACAGCACTTACTTAAGCTTCCATAGCAGGCAGAGCAGACGGCAGCAGTAACGTCACTCACTGACGTAGAGCGCCTGCTCCGCCCACTTTATGAGTGAAGCAGGCGGAGCAGGCGCGCGACGTCAGTGAGTGACGTTACTGGTGCCGTCCGCTCTGCCTGCTATGGAAGCTTAAGTAAGTGCTGTGGAGATACAGGGGGATACAGGGGAACATGGGAGAGGGCAGCGTTAGTTCAACTTAACAACAGGATAAGGATTCACGTTTATAAATACTTCGGTGAGCGGCGGGGCCCGGTGTATTGGGGGACACTGTTATGAGGGGGATCTGTGGATGACATATAGCAGTGTCATCCACAGATCCTCCCCATAACAGTTCCATCCACAGATCCCCTATAACAGCACCATCCACAGATCCCCCACCAAATAACAATGCCATCCTCAGATCCCCCCACCCCATAACAATGCCATCCACAGATATCCCACCCCATAGCAGTACCATCCACAGATCCCCATAACAGTGCCATCCACAGATCCCCCATAACAGTGCCATCCACAGATCCCCCATAACAGTGCCATCCACAGATCCCCATAACAGTGCCATCCACAGATCCCCCATAACAGCACCATCCACAGATCCCCATAACAGTGCCATCCACAGATCCCCCATAACAGTGCCATCCACAGATCCCCCATAACAGTGCCATCCACAGATCCCCATAACAGTGCCATCCACAGATCCCCCATAACAGCACCATCCACAGATCCCCATAACAGCGCCATCCACAGATCCCCCATAACAGTGCCATCCACAGATTCCCCATAACAGTGCCATCCACAGATCCCCCATAACAGTGCCATCCACAGATCCCCCATAACAGTGCCATCCACAGATCCCCCATAACAGTGCCATCCACAGATCCCCATAACAGTGCCATCCACAGATCCCCCATAACAGTGCCATCCACAGATCCCCCATAACAGTGCCATCAACAGGTCCCCCATAACAGTGCCATCCACAGATCCCCCACATGACAGTGCGTCATCCACAGATCCCCCAAAACGGTCACATGACATTTAAAAAAAGTATCGGTATTCGGTATCGGTGACTACTTGAAAAAAAGTATCGGTACTTGTACTCGGTCCTAAAAAAGTGGTATCGGGACAACCCTACTCTCTTCCTTTACCGAGTTGATTCCCTTTATGTATTTAAAAGTTTCTATCATATCCCCTCTGTCTCTTCTTTCTTCCAAGCTATACATATTAAGGTCCTTTAACCTTTCCTGGTAAGTTTTATCCTGCAATCCATGTACTAGTTTAGTAGCTCTTCTCTGAACTCTCTCTAGAGTATCTATATCCTTCTGGAGATATGGCCTCCAGTACTGCGCACAATACTCCAAGTGAGGTCTCACCAGTGTTCTGTACAGCGGCATAAGCACTTCACTCTTTCTACTGCTTATACCTCTCCCTATACATCCAAGCATTCTGCTGGCATTTCGTGCTGCTCTATTACATTGTCTTCCCACCTTTGAGTCTTCTGAAATAATTACTCCTAAATCCCTTTCCTCAGATACTGAGGTCAGGACTGTGTCAAATATTCTATATTCTGCCCTTGGGTTTTTACGCCCCAGGTGCATTATCTTGCACTTATCCACATTAAATTTCAGTTTCCAGAGTTCTGACCATTCTTCTAGTTTTCCTAAATCCTTTTCCATTTGGCGTTTCCCTCCAGCAACATCAACCCTGTTACATATCTATGTGTCATCAGCAAAAAGACAAACCTTACCATCGAGGCCTTTTGCAATATCACTTATGAAGATATTAAACAAAATCGGTCCCAGTACAGATCCCTGTGGAACCCCACTGGTAACATGACCTTGTTACCCATAGAAGTTCAGGTTTGGGTTAGGTGTTGTGTAGATTTTATTATTTTCCCTTATAACATGGTTATAAGGGCAAATAATAGCATTCTTAATACAGTGCTAAGTGAAATAGTGATGGAGGGGTTAAAAAATAAATAAAATTGGAACTGTATGGTGAACGGACGCCACTGTATGGCATCAGTCTGAGGCATCTGTTAACGCATACATTTTTGGTATGCATTAAATGGGTGGCAAAAATAGGATGTGAACCCAGCCCTAGTGTCAGAATAAGCACCAGTACACATCGGAGCAGCGTATCGGAGAGGGAAGGCCGCCATGTACTGACAGAGCGCTACCTGGATCTGGTGGTCAGAGATGAGGACTGTGTTTCCCAAGGATCATTTTCTCCTGGGAAATACAGTGCACAGTATAATACACTAGAATCTATATAATAAATATATTATTATATTAATAAAGATATTAGCCCTACCCCCGAATAATAATACTATTAGGTGGTCATTTATTATATAGAAATACGTCTATGTTAGGCGTATTTCTGACACAGATTGTGGCACAAAGATCCTTAGCACCGCAATCTGCATATTTTTACCGCTCATGCTAAGTCTAAAAAAGGATGGCGTGGGCAGGGAAAGGGATACAGTTATTGCCATCCAGTTATTAGATACCACCGCCATACATTGCCTGGATGACACCTCTGTACAGTGATCGGATAACACCGCCATACCATGACCAGATAAAAGGGTGTAAGAGGGCACAGTACAGGGAATGACTAGGGGCACTGCACAGGGTGTGGTAAGAGGGCACAATGCAGGGTATAAGGGGGCACAGTCACCCTGTGACATTAGAAGGTCCTTATGGTGAATGCGGTTCATACGCCACCATAATGATAGGCAGAGGAGTGAGACAGGCCCCAGAAATTAGGCAATAGGCATTCACCTAACAGCAAAGAACTTTGGATTCTGTGGCTGGAGGCACATTAGGCGGTCACAGGATAATTATGTAACTGTCGGCAAGTACAGGCCCCAAAAATTAGCCAATAGAAATTCACCTGACAGCAAAGAACTTTGTATTCTGTGGCTGGAGGTACATTAGGCGGTCAAAGGATACATATGTAACTGTCGGCCAGTACAGGCCCTAAAACTTAGCCAACAGGCATTCACCTGACAGCACAGAACTTTGGATTCTAAGGCTGGAGGTGCATTAGGCAGTCACAGGATAAATATTTAACTGTCGGCCAGTACAGGCCCCAAAAATTAGGCATTCACCTGACATATGCTACTGTATATACATAAGGCAAGGACCATTCTTTGTTCTGGGTTGTGGCGGATATGTAAAGGCTGGCATGAGGAAATTCAATTACACGTGGTCATCACAGGTGTTGAATTCCTCTGAGATACATGCCTCATTCATTTTTAAAAATGTGAGGTAGTCCACACTGTCGTGAGCTAGGAGAGAGCGCATATCGGTCACGATCCCCCCTGCTGCGTTGAACGTCCTTTCGGACAGCACACTCAACGAGGGGCAAGCCAAAAGTTCCATGGAAAATTGTGCTAGCTCTGGCCACAGGTCAAGCCTGAACACCCATTAGTCAAGGGGTTCCTCGCTTCTCAGAGCGTCCACATCGGCCGTTAACCCGATGTAGACAGACTCCTGTCGGTCTAGGCGTTCGCTGAGGCTGGATCTGGAGGGCGGCTGTCGATGGGTTGGCTGCAAGAATAATCTCATATGCAAAATGACCAACAAATCCTCAAACCGCCCTCTTTTTGCAGGCGCGTTAGGATTGTTCTTCTGCCAGTGCGCGCAACAGTGGAATGCAGTATCACTCGCAGCAAGGCCTGCATTCTGACAGCCCTCTGTGATGCTGGTAACATTGCCACCCAGTACAGGTCCTTGACCTTTATGCTTTTTATATGGGGTTCCCTCTTCAAACACTGGAGCATGAAGGCCCCCATTTGCACTAAATTGGAAGCGGTGGAGCGCCCTGGCTCCTGCTCATCGCCAAGGAGAATGTCGTCCTCGGTCTCCCCCCCCCACCAGCCACGGACAACACCAGGTATCCCCCAAAAATGTTTAAAGCCTGCTCTTCTTGCTCCTCCTCCGCCTCCCCCCAGCCACCACCCTCCTCTGACTCCTCTTCAGACTCCTGCTGACTTGTCTCAGATGGAGTAGCTCCCCCATGGAATTCATTCAGCATTGCGACTTCCTCATCTTCCAGCTCCTGCTCCTCGTGGGCTTGATCAATGTCACAAAGCAATGCACGCTCCAGAAAGAAGGCGTAAGGTACGAAGTCACTGATGGCACCCTGGCTGCGACTGACCAGTTTGGTGATCTCATCAAATGGCTGCAGAAGTCTGCATGCGTCTCGCATGAGCAGCCACTGGCGCGGTGAAAAGAAACCAAGCTGTCCTGCTACAGAGTTTGTACAGGTAGTCGTAAATGGCAGGTTGCTGCTGGAGCAGCCTATCAAGCATATACAAGGTGGAGTTCCAGCGTGTCGGGCTGTCACAAATCAGACATCTGATGGGCAAGTGGTGTCGCCGCTGAACGCAGCCATGGCCGTGTAAGATCTTCTAAAATGGCCAGAGATTTTCCTGGCCTGCCGCAAGACGTCCTGGACCCCGGGTTATTTGGCACGACTAAGTTCAGGATGTGTGCCATGCACGATACGTGTGTCATTTTGCCCTGTTTCAGTGCGCTCAGCAGATTGGCACCGTTGTTGCCCACAACTTTACCAACTGTCAAATTGAGCGTGATTAGCCACTGATCGGCCTGTGACCGCAGAGCTGAAAGGAGTGCAGGACCGGTGTGGCTCGTGGCTTCCAGGCACAACAGCCGCAGCACAGCATGGCAACGTCTCACCTGGCACGTCGAATAGGTTCTGAGGAGCATGGGGGGTGCAGCGGAAGAGATGGTAGCAGTGGAAAAGGAGGGGTCAGCCGAGGAGGAGACGGAGGATGGAGTAGGAGGAGGAGAAGAAGAGGCAGGCCTGCATGCAATCCGTGGCGGTAACACCAAATCCACACGGGTTCCATGGGTTACATGCATGACAGCCGTCAGAAGGTTCACCCAGTGGGCAGTAAAAGTTATGTACCTTCCCTGCCCGTGTTTGCTAAACCACGTGTCTATGGTCAGAAGTATCTTGGCACTGACACTGTGTGCCAGAGATATATTACCTTGCCGCTGAACATGGCCATATACACCTTGTTCCAAATTATTATGCAAATTCTATTTAAGTGTCACAAAGATAAAATATTTAGTTTTTTAGTTTAACTCATGGATGGCATTGTGTCTCAGGGCTCTTTTGATCACTGAAAACAATCTTGGACACCTGTGATAATTAGATTTCCAGTTGAGTCCAATTTAAGGAAAAACTACTAAAGGAGGGTGTTATTAACCACCTCAGCCCCCAGTGCTTAAACACCCTGAAAGACCAGGCCACTTTTTACACTTCTGACCTACACTACTTTCACCGTTTATTGCTCGGTCATGCAACTTACCACCCAAATGAATTTTACCTCCTTTTCTTCTCACTAATAGAGCTTTCATTTGGTGGTATTTCATTGCTGCTGACATTTTTACTTTTTTTGTTATTAATCGAAATTTAACGATTTTTTTGCAAAAAAATGACATTTTTCACTTTCAGTTGTAAAATTTTGCAAAAAAAACGACATCCATATATAAATTTTGCTCTAAATTTATTGTTCTACATGTCTTTGATAAAAAAAAAATGTTTGGGTAAAAAAAAAATGGTTTGGGTAAAAGTTATAGCGTTTACAAACTATGGTACAAAAATGTGAATTTCCGCTTTTTGAAGCAGCTCTGACTTTCTGAGCACCTGTCATGTTTCCTGAGGTTCTACAATGGCCAGACAGTACAAACACCCCACAAATGACCCCATTTCGGAAAGTACACACCCTAAGGTATTCGCTGATGGGCATAGTGAGTTCATAGAACTTTTTATTTTTTTTCACAAGTTAGCGGAAAATGATGATTTTTTTCTTTCTTTTTTTTTTTCTTACAAAGTCTCATATTCCACTAACTTGTGACAAAAAATAAAAACTTCCATGAACTCACTATGCCCATCACGAAATACCTTGGGGTCTCTTCTTTCCAAAATGGGGTCACTTGTGGGGTAGTTATACTGCCCTGGCATTCTAGGGGCCCAAATGTGTGGTAAGGAGTTTGAAATCAAATTCTGTAAAAAATGACGAGTGAAATCCGAAAGGTGCTCTTTGGAATATGGGCCCCTTTGCCCACCTAGGCTGCAAAAAAGTGTCACACATCTGGTATCTCTGTACTCAGGGGAAGGTGGGGAATGTGTTTTGGGGTGTCATTTTACATATACCCATGCTGGGTGAGAGAAATATCTTGGCAAAATACAACTTTTCCCATTTTTTTATACAAAGTTGGCATTTGACCAAGATATTTATCTCACCCAGCATGGGTATATGTAAAAAGACACCCCAAAACACATTCCTCAACTTCTCCTGAATACAGAGATACCAGATGTGTGACACTTTTTTGCAGCCTAGGTGGGCAAAGGGGCCCATATTCCAAACAGCACCTTTCGGATTTCACAGGTCATTTTTTACAGAATTTGATTTCAAACTCCTTACCACACATTTGGGCCCCTAGAATGCCAGGGCAGTATAACTACCCCACAAGTGACCCCATTTTGGAAAGAAGACACCCCAAGGTATTCCGTGAGGGGCATGGCGAGTTCCTAGAATTTTTTATTTTTTGTCGCAAGTTAGTGGAAAATGCTGATTTATTTTTATTTTATTTTTTTTCATACAAAGTCTCATATTCCACTAACTTATGACAAAAAATAAAAACTTCCATGAACTCACTATGCCCATCAGCGAATACCTTGGGGTCTCTTCTTTCCAAAATGGGGTCACTTGTGGGGTAGTTATACTGCCCTGGCATTCTAGGGGCCCAAATGTGTGGTAAGGAGTTTGAAATCAAATTCTGTAAAAAATGACGAGTGAAATCCGAAAGGTGCTCTTTGGAATGTGGGCCCCTTTGCCCACCTAGGCTGCAGAAAAGTGTCACACATCTGGTATCTCCGTATTCAGTAGAAGTTGGGGAATGTGTTTTGGGGTGTCTTTTTACATATACCCATGCTGGGTGAGATAAATATCTTGGTCAAATGCCAACTTTGTATAAAAAAATGGGAAAAGTTGTCTTTTGCCAAGGTATTTCTCTCACCCAGAATGGGTATATGTAAAATGACACCCCAAAACACATTCCCCACCTTCTCCTGAGTACGGAGATACCAGATGTGTGACACTTTTTTGCAGCCTAGGTGGGCAAAGGGGCCCATATTCCAAAGAGCACCTTTCGGATTTCACTCGTCATTTTTTACAGAATTTGATTTCAAACTCCTTACCACACATTTGGGCCCCTAGAATGCCAGGGCAGTATAACTACCCCACAAGTGACCCCATTTTGGAAAGAAGAGACCCCAAGGTATTCGCTGATGGGCATAGTGAGTTCATGGAAGTTTTTATTTTTTGTCACAAGTTAGTGGAATATGAGACTTTGTATGAAAAAAAAAAATAAAAAAAAAAAATCATCATTTTCCACTAACTTGTGACAAAAAATAAAAAATTCTAGGAACTCGCCATGCCCCTCACGGAATACCTTGGGGTGTCTTCTTTCCAAAATGGGGTCACTTGTGCTGTAGTTATACTGCCCTGGCATTTTCCAGGGGCCCTAATGTGTGGTAAGTAGGTAAATGACCAGTGAAATCCGAAAGGTGCTCTTTGGAATGTGGGCCCCTTTGCCCACCTAGGCTGCAAAAAAGTGTCACACATCTGGTATCGCCGTATTCAGGAGACGTTGGGGAATGTGTTTTGGGGTGTCTTTTTACATATACCCATGCTGGGTGAGAGAAATATCTTGGCAAAAGACAACTTTTTCCATTTTTTTATACAAAGTTGGCATTTGACCAAGATATTTATCTCACCCAGCATGGGTATATGTAAAATGACACCCCAAAACACATTGCCCAACTTCTCCTGAGTACGGCGATACCAGATGTGTGACACTTTTTTGCAGCCTAGATGCGCAAAGGGGCCCAAATTCCTTTTAGGAGGGCATTTTTAGACATTTGGATACCAGACTTCTTCTCACGCTTTGGGGCCCCTAGAATGCCAGGGCAGTATAAATACCCCACATGTGACCCCATTTTGGAAAGAAGACACCCCAAGGTATTCAATGAGGGGCATGGCGAGTTCATAGAAATTTTTTTTTTTTGGCACAAGTTAGCGGAAATTGATATTTTTTATTTTTTTCTCACAAAGTCTCCCGTTCCGCTAACTTGGGACAAAAATTTCAATCTTTCATGGACTCAATATGCCCCTCACGGAATACCTGGGGGTGTCTTCTTTCCGAAATGGGGTCACATGTGGGGTATTTATACTGCCCTGGCATTCTAGGGGCCCTAAAGCGTGAGAAGAAGTCTGGAATATAAATGTCTAAAAAATTTTACGCATTTGGATTCCGTGAGGGGTATGGTGAGTTCATGTGAGATTTTATTTTTTGTCACAAGTTAGTGGAATATGTGACTTTGTAAGAAAAAAAAAAAAATTCCGCTAACTTGGGCCAAAAAAAAGACTGAATGCAGCCTTACAGGGGGGGGGGGGGGGGGGGGGATCAATGACAGGGGGGTGATCAATGACAGGGGGGTGATCAGGGAGTCTATATGGGGTGATCACCCAACTGTCATTGATCACCCCCCTGTAAGGCTGCATTCAGACGTCCGTCTGATTTTTACGGATCCGATCAGTCTATCAGTGGATCCGTAAAAATCATGCGGACATCTGAATGGAGCTTTACAGGGGGGTGATCAATAGTGATGAGCGGGAGGTGCCATATTCGATTTCGCGATATTTCGCGAATATTCGCATGAATATTCGTGTTATATTCGTCGAAATCGAATATTCGCAATTATTCCAATTATCGCGAAATTATTTTTTCGCATATTGCGAAAATTTATCTTGATAGTATAAGGCAACGTTCCTATGCTAATGACTATGGCTAGGCTAATATGTGTATTTTACGAAATTTCGTAATATTGCTCTAACTTCGTCTCTTAGAATATTACGAATATTCTAAAAGACGAAGTTAGAGCAATATTAAGAACATTTGCAAAAGTCGAAATTGCGATGCGAGTAATAGAACACGAAATAGTCGCATGAAGATTTAAACTTAGCACTGCTATATTCCATATTCTAGCCTAATATGGAATATAGCTGTGCTAAATTAGCACTGCTATAATCCATATTAGGCTAGAATATGGAATATAGCAGTGCTAAGTTAAAATCTTCATGCGACTATTTCGTGTTATATTACTCGCATCGCAATTTCGACTTTTGCAAATGTTCTTAATATTGCTCTAACTTCGTCTTTTAGAATATTCGTAATATTCTAAAAGACGAAGTTAGAGCAATATTACGAAATTTCGTAAAATACACATAGATTGTATTTAAGCTAATATACTGCTATAGTAATAATTTTTAATAGTGTACATATTTTACAAAACTTAGGTTCAGAAGAGGCAAAAAAAAATTACAGGAAAAAAAAGGGATTATAGCACTATATTAGCTAAATTACAATCTATATGTGTATTTTACGAAATTTCTTAATATTGCTCTAACTTCGTCTTTTAGAATATTCGTAATATTCTAAGAGACGAAGTTAGAGCAATATTACGAAATTTCTAAAAGACGAAGTTAGAGCAATATTAAGAACATTTGAAAAAGTCGAAATTGCGATGCGACTAATATAACACGAAATATTCGCATGAAGATTTCAATTTAGCACTGCTATACTCCATATTCTAGCCTAATATGGAATATAGCAGTGCTAACTTAGCACAGCTATATTCCATATTAGGCTAGAATATGGAGTATAGCAGTGCTAAGTTGAAATCTTCATGCGAATATTTCGTGTTATATTACTCGCATCGCAATTGCGACTATTGCGAAATTTCGTAAAATACACATATAGATTAGATTGTAATTTAGCTAATATGGAATATAGCAGTAAGTTGAAAACGCCACTGACTGGAGCAGCCAGGAAGCCAGGAATCCAAAGGACAGGTAAGAACAATTTTAGGGAAGTGGGAAAGAAAAAAATATAATAAAAAAAAAAAGAAAAAAACGAATATTCGATTTTGCGAATATATAGAACGATATTCTAAATATTCGCGAAATCTCGAAATTGCGATATTCGAGAAAAAAATTCGCAATTCGAATATTCGCGCTCAACACTAGTGATCAATGACAGAGGGGTAATCAATGACAGGGGGGTGATCAGGGAGTCTATATGGGGTGATCACCTCCGTCATTGATCACTCCCCTGTAAGGCTGCATTCAGACGTCCGTATGATTTTTACGGATCCGATCAGTCTATCAGTGGATCCGTAAAAATCATGCGGACATCTGAATGGAGCTTTACAGGGGGGTGATCAATGACAGAGGGGTAATCAATGACAGGGGGGTGATCAGGGAGTCTATATGGGGTGATCACCACAGTCATTGATCACTCCCCTGTAAGGCTGCATTCAGACGTCCGTATGATTTTTACGGATCCGATCAGTCTATCAGTGGATCCGTAAAAATCATGCGGACATCTGAATGGAGCTTTACAGGGGGGTGATCAATGACAGAGGGGTAATCAATGACAGGGGGGTGATCAGGGAGTCTATATGGGGTGATCACCACAGTCATTGATCACTCCCCTGTAAGGCTGCATTCAGACGTCCGTATGATTTTTACGGATCCGATCAGTCTATCAGTGGATCCGTAAAAATCATGCGGACATCTGAATGGAGCTTTACAGGGGGGTGATCAATGACAGAGGGGTAATCAATGACAGGGGGGTGATCAGGGAGTCTATATGGGGTGATCACCACAGTCATTGATCACTCCCCTGTAAGGCTGCATTCAGACGTCCGTATGATTTTTACGGATCCGATCAGTCTATCAGTGGATCCGTAAAAATCATGCGGACATCTGAATGGAGCTTTACAGGGGGGTGATCAATGACAGAGGGGTAATCAATGACAGGGGGGTGATCAGGGAGTCTATATGGGGTGATCTCCACAGTCATTGATCACTCCCCTGTAAGGCTGCATTCAGACGTCCGTATGATTTTTACGGATCCGATCAGTCTATCAGTGGATCCGTAAAAATCATGCAGACATCTGAATGGAGCTTTACAGGGGGGTGATCAATGACAGAGGGGTAATCAATGACAGGGGGGTGATCAGGGAGTCTATATGGGGTGATCACCACAGTCATTGATCACTCCCCTGTAAGGCTGCATTCAGACGTCCGTATGATTTTTACGGATCCGATCAGTCTATCAGTGGATCCGTAAAAATCATGCGGACATCTGAATGGAGCTTTACAGGGGGGTGATCAATGACAGGGGGGTAATCAATGACAGGGGGGTGATCAGGGAGTCTATATGGGGTGATCAGGGGTGACCAAGGGCTAATAAGGGGTTAATAAGTGACGGGGGGGGGGTGTAGTGTAGTGGTGCTTGGTGCAACATATTACTGAGCTGCCTGTGTCCTCTGGTGGTCGATCCAAACAAAGGGGACCACCAGAGGACCAGGTAGCAGGTATATTAGACGCTGTTATCAAAACAGCGTCTAATATACCTGTTAGGGGTTAAAAAAATCACATCTCCAGCCTGCCAGCGAACGATCGCCGCTGGCAGGCTGGAGATCCACTCGCTTACCTTCCGATCCTGTGAACGCGCGCGCCTGTGTGCGCGCGTTCACAGGAAATCTCGCGTCTCGCGAGAGGACGCACCGGCGCGTCCACCCAGAACAACAGGACCGCCGCAAAGACGCAATCCTGCGTACGGCGGTCCTGAGGAGGTTAAGTAGAGCACCATTTTCAAGCAATATGGGGTAAAAAAAGGAAGCCTGCCTTTTGCCAGATGAACGCAAAGACGGAATGGTGGAAGGTGAAATTGAGGACAAATGGGAGAAGAGAGGAGGAAAAGAGGCAAAACGTGGAGTGCTGGGAGTATGGCTTTGTGGGTTCTGACGACGTTGCTCCCACTGGGCTCGGTGATGGGAGGCCAGGTGCCTTCTTAAGGCGGTCGACCCTAGGTGAGTCTTGGGCTTACCGGGACTTATGCGTTGACAGCACAGGCTGCAGATGGCAACACTATTATCAACAGCTGGCACGTTAAAAAAAAGCCCACACTGCGGAGCCATGTGCCAGCATCCTGGGAGCGCAAGATGTGACCGTGCATGGTGGATGGCTCGCGCCAGATACATTTGCAGTCTGCTTTTTGCCTCCTGTGCACTGCGAGTTCTGCCTGCTTCTCCTCCTTCTCTTCCCTATCTTCTGCTCTGTCTCTACCTCTAAACTTCCCTCCTCTTCCTCTCTTGTTGGCACCCACGTGACGTCCATTGACACGTCATCATCGTCACCTTCACCACCACTGACATTAGAGATCTCGAAGTAGGCAGCAACAGCGGAGACCGCCCTCTTTGGGCTGATCTGGGTACTGTCATTAGACAACTGGGTGGCGGCCATTCCTACCTCCTCTTCCTCATCCGATGCCAAGAATGGCTGCGCATCGGTAAGGTCTGGGAATGGATGGGAAAAAAATTCCTCTGACTCGGGTGGAGGGGATATGGTGGTGGTGGTAGTGGTGGTGGTGTATTTGGGGGTGCACACAGCAGAGAGTGAGGAGGGTGCAGATACATAGGATGAGGAGGGTGCAGAAGCGGAAGGCTGAGTGAGCCACTCAACCAACTCTGGTGTGCCCTTTGAAGTTATCGCACGCGCCTTCTCCAACTTCACACTTAGGCTCCGGCCTGGTGCACCTGCTCGACCCCTACCATCCCTGCGAAACGGTCTGCCTCTTCCTCTGCTTGTCATTTTCTAAATGATCCTCTGCCTAAGTCCATAGAGAAGAGCAGTATTTGTGGAAGAAGGTATATCGCAGCCCTCAATCAGTATTTGGTGGAAACAGGTATCTAGCAATAGCACCCCTCAATCAGTAGTTTGTGGAAGAAGGTATATGGCACCCCTCAATTAGTATTTGGTGGAAACAGGTATATAGCACCCCTCAATCAGTATTTTGTGAAAGCAGGTGTATTGCAGCGCTCAATCAGTATTTGGTGGAAGAAGGTATATAGCAATAGCACCCCTCAATCAGTATTTAGTGGAAGAAGGTATATGGCACCCCTCAATCAGTATTTGGCAGAAACAGGTATATAGCACCCCTCAATCAGTATTTGGCGGAAACAAGTATAAGGCACCCCTCAATCAGTATTTTGTGGAAGAAGGTATATGGCACCCCTCAATCAGTATTTGGCGGAAACAGGTATATGGAACCCCTCAATCAGTATTTGGCAGAAACAGGTATATAGCACACCTCAATCAGGATTTTGTGGAAACAGGTATATCGCAGCCCTCAAGCAGTTTTTTTTGGGGCAACAGGTATATCACATCCGTTGCAATTAGTTACTCCAATAGCGTTTGTCCCTCTATCTAGCTGCGGTATTACAGCAGAACCGCACACAACTGCTGCACAATACAAATACACTATAATATAATTACTATGTTAGAAAGTATATTATAAGTATATCACACCCCTCTATATCACACCTATCGATAGCACACATATACCAGTCCTTAAAAGGACTTTTGTGACCCTATTAGCTAGCGTTTGGTGTCACTAACTGTCCCTGCTCCAAAATGCAACCTCTCCCTACACTGGCAAAACACATAAGGTAAAATGGCTGCCAGATCAGGTTCTGTTATAGGGTTGGGGGTGTGTCCATGTGCTGAAACGTCTCAATATCGCCATATGTTCGCATGTTCAGCAAATCAAGAACGAGCAAAGTTCGTCGCGAAACGACCGCCGGGCGAACCGCAAGGCCATCTCTAGTGCTTTGGATAAATAGCATATAAAACTTCCATCAGGTTTCAGTATTTACTATCTATGGAATATTTGAGGATAGGGCAGATTTTCATTAATGTTCTGTCTCTCATACATGTATATTATTGATAAATGTATGATTATCTCCATCCCCTCTTGATATTTTCAAGTAGTAATCTTCTGAAAGGAAAAACTGATCTTATCTAATGACTATCATGTTATTTTTCAAAAGGTTTGATGTGCAAAGACAGGTGCAGGTACCTCACTTCATAGCAAAATAGGACAAGCCACAGACAGTACAGAGCATTCTAGAGTTTACTAACACAGTTTAATTCATGGATTTCAAGTAAGCAGCCTGACTATCGCACTTCAGGTGGTCAGGAGAAGGGTGAATCAGCACATCCCAGTCATTTCTTTACATATACAGTCAATTGGACAGCTTCTCAGTCTTTTTAAAAGTGCATTTTTATTGAGGTTTTAACAATTTTAATACAAAACATAACCCGTTCCCGCCTCCCCACCACATATAATACTCTGGTATATTGAATGTGCAACAGATCTATAAATGTTTTCATAGAGTTTGTCATTCCATTTGTTATAAGTTTGCAACAAAGAGACAAGATGATGCATTGCAAATATGTGACAGGTATAAGGAGATCACATGAGCCCAACCCTGGCACACCCATTAGAAACAGTCCAACCGGCAAACAAAACACACAAATAGGGTTGAGCGAACCCGAACTGTAAAGTTTGGGTTCGTACCGAACTTTAGGATTTTTGGACCCCGGACCCGAACCCGAACATTTCAGCAAAAATTTGGGTTCGGGTTCGGTGTTCAGTGATTTATTGGCGCTTTTTGAAAGGCTGCAGTGCAGCCAATCAACAAGCTTTTAACTCTGTGCCCTTAGAAGCCATCACAGCCATGCCTACTAATGGCATGGCTGTGATTGGCCAGTGCAGCATGTGACCCAGCCTCTATATAAGCTGGAGTCACGTAGCGCTGCACATCACTCTGCTGTGCTTAGTGTAGGGAGAGGATGCCACTGCTGTGAGGGAGAGAATAGGAAAGAAGCTTTAATCTGAAGTGCTTGTTGACTCAGCGATCTATATAGATTTAGTTCTGTGGCTGCAGTGCACAATCTGTTTACCCTGCCCTGAGCCCTGTGACAGAGAAAAATAACTTTTATTCGTCTGTTACTTAGGTGGGCGGCGGCGGACATTTTATGCAAGCTCAGTGCACCAGCACAGCATATGTGCTTTTGTGACATTCAAATCCAAGCTTGAAATACTGCAATAATAATCTGGATTAAAAAAAACACAAATTTTTGGCATTATCCTACATCGGGTGCCTTTGCAGCATTCGTCACTGTGCAATTTAAGCTATAAATACCTTACTGGTTTTAAAAAACACCCTTTTTGGGCAAAATACTCAATTTTACAGCCCTTGCTGCATCTGTGAGTGTGAGATGCACACTTTAGATAGTAAAAAAAAAAACACCCATTTTGGGCAAAGTAATATTGCAGCCTTTGCTGCATCTGTGATTGTTAAAAACAAGCTTGAAATACTTCAATAATTTTCTGGGTTTTTAAAAACACCCATTTTTGGCAATACCCTCCATCTGGTCCCTCTGCTGCATTAGTCAGTGTGCAATTTAAGCTAGAAATACAAATATAATGTTCTGGGTTTTAAAAAACACCCTTTTTGGGCAAAATACTCAATTTTACAGCCCTTGCTGCATCTGTACGTGTGAAATTCAAGCGTTATATACTGCTGTCATATTCAGTTATTAAAAAAAGACCCATTTTGGGCAAAGTACTTAATATTGCAGCCTTTGCTGCATCTGTTATTGTTAAAGCAAGCTTTAAAGACTTCAATAATTTTCTGGGTTTTAAAAAACACAAATTTTTTGCAATACCCTCCCATCTGGGGCCTCTGCCACATTAGTCAGTGTGCAATTTAAGCTAGAAATACAGTTATAAATTTCTGGGTTTTAAAAAACACCCATTTAGGGCAAAATACTTAATTTGCGGCCTTGTCTGCATCTGTACGTGTGAGATACACGCTTTAGATACTGCTGTGCTATTCTAGTATTAAAAAAAACACCCATTTAGAGCAAAAATATTAATTTTGCAGCCTTTGCTGCATATGTCATTGTGAGATACACTCTTTAGATACTGTTGTTCTATTCTGCTATTAAAATAACACCCATTTAGAGCAAAAATCTTAAATTTGCAGCCTATGGTGCATCTGTCATTGTGAGATACACGTGTGCGTTAGATACTGTTGTTCTATTCTGTTATTTAAAAAAAACACCCATTTTGGCCAAGATCCTAAATTTGAGAAATATGAGGAGAGCGTCAAATAAGGGACGTGGCCCCGGTCGTGGTGCTGCTGGTGGAGCTCCTGTTGCAGGGAAAGGACGTGGTCGATCTGTGCCAGCTATATGCACAAGTGAAACACCTTCCTCAGGTGTGAGTAGGCGACAAAACCTTCAGCGGTATTTGGTCGGGCCTAATGCGGCTCTACGAATAGTGAGGCCAGAGCAAGTACAGGCGATAGTAGATTGGGTTGCTGACAGTGCCTTCAGTTCCTTTACATTGTCTCCCACCCAGTCTCCTGCTGAAAGATCAGAGTTGGCACCTGCAGCCGATGTTCATCAGTCTTTCACCTCACCCCCTTGCAAATCAGCCAAGCAGTCTGAGCCCCAAGTCATGCAGCAGTCTCTTCTGCTTTTTAATGACTCTGCTAGCAGGGTTTCCCAGGGCCATCTACCTAGCCCTGCCCCAGAAGTGGAAGAGATTGAGTACACCGATGCCCAACCACTTATCTTTTAAGATGAGTACATGGGAGGACCATCGCAGCACGTCTCGGCCAGGTGCCTTCTTAAGGCGGTCGACCCTAGGTGAGTCTTGGGCTTACCGGGACTTATGCGTTGACAGCACAGGCTGCAGATGGCAACACTATTATCAACAGCTGGCACGTTAAAAAAAAGCCCACACTGCGGAGCCATGTGCCAGCATCCTGGGAGCGCAAGATGTGACCGTGCATGGTGGATGGCTCGCGCCAGATACATTTGCAGTCTGCTTTTTGCCTCCTGTGCACTGCGAGTTCTGCCTGATTCTCCTCCTTCTCTTCCCTATCTTCTGCTCTGTCTCTACCTCTAAACTTCCCTCCTCTTCCTCTCTTGTTGGCACCCACGTGACGTCCATTGACACGTCATCATCGTCACCTTCACCACCACTGACATTAGAGATCTCGAAGTAGGCAGCAACAGCGGAGACCGCCCTCTTTGGGCTGATCTGGGTACTGTCATCAGACAACTGGGTGGCGGCCATTCCTACCTCCTCTTCCTCATCCGATGCCAAGAATGGCTGCGCATCGGTAAGGTCTGGGAATGGATGGGAAAAAAATTCCTCTGACTCGGGTGGAGGGGATATGGTGGTGGTGGTAGTGGTGGTGGTGTATTTGGGGGTGCACACAGCAGAGAGTGAGGAGGGTGCAGATACATAGGATGAGGAGGGTGCAGAAGCGGAAGGCTGAGTGAGCCACTCAACCAACTCTGGTGTGCCCTTTGAAGTTATCGCACGCGCCTTCTCCAACTTCACACTTAGGCTCCGGCCTGGTGCACCTGCTCGACCCCTACCATCCCTGCGAAACGGTCTGCCTCTTCCTCTGCTTGTCATTTTCTAAATGATCCTCTGCCTAAGTCCATAGAGAAGAGCAGTATTTGTGGAAGAAGGTATATCGCAGCCCTCAATCAGTATTTGGTGGAAACAGGTATCTAGCAATAGCACCCCTCAATCAGTAGTTTGTGGAAGAAGGTATATGGCACCCCTCAATCAGTATTTGGTGGAAACAGGTATATAGCACCCCTCAATCAGTATTTTGTGAAAGCAGGTGTATTGCAGCGCTCAATCAGTATTTGGTGGAAGAAGGTATATAGCAATAGCACCCCTCAATCAGTATTTAGTGGAAGAAGGTATATGGCACCCCTCAATCAGTATTTGGCAGAAACAGGTATATAGCACCCCTCAATCAGTATTTGGCGGAAACAAGTATAAGGCACCCCTCAATCAGTATTTTGTGGAAGAAGGTATATGGCACCCCTCAATCAGTATTTGGCGGAAACAGGTATATGGAACCCCTCAATCAGTATTTGGCGGAAACAGGTATATAGCACACCTCAATCAGGATTTTGTGGAAACAGGTATATCGCAGCCCTCAAGCAGTTTTTTTTGGGGCAACAGGTATATCACATCCGTTGCAATTAGTTACTCCAATAGCGTTTGTCCCTCTATCTAGCTGCGGTATTACAGCAGAACCGCACACAACTGCTGCACAATACAAATACACTATAATATAATTACTATGTTAGAAAGTATATTATAAGTATATCACACCCCTCTATATCACACCTATCGATAGCACACATATACCAGTCCTTAAAAGGACTTTTGTGACCCTATTAGCTAGCGTTTGGTGTCACTAACTGTCCCTGCTCCAAAATGCAACCTCTCCCTACACTGGCAAAACACATAAGGTAAAATGGCTGCCAGATCAGGTTCTGTTATAGGGTTGGGGGTGTGTCCATGTGCTGAAACGTCTCAATATCGCCATATGTTCGCATGTTCAGCAAATCAAGAACGAGCAAAGTTCGTCGCGAAACGACCGCCGGGCGAACCGCAAGGCCATCTCTAGTGCTTTGGATAAATAGCATATAAAACTTCCATCAGGTTTCAGTATTTACTATCTATGGAATATTTGAGGATAGGGCAGATTTTCATTAATGTTCTGTCTCTCATACATGTATATTATTGATAAATGTATGATTATCTCCATCCCCTCTTGATATTTTCAAGTAGTAATCTTCTGAAAGGAAAAACTGATCTTATCTAATGACTATCATGTTATTTTTCAAAAGGTTTGATGTGCAAAGACAGGTGCAGGTACCTCACTTCATAGCAAAATAGGACAAGCCACAGACAGTACAGAGCATTCTAGAGTTTACTAACACAGTTTAATTCATGGATTTCAAGTAAGCAGCCTGACTATCGCACTTCAGGTGGTCAGGAGAAGGGTGAATCAGCACATCCCAGTCATTTCTTTACATATACAGTCAATTGGACAGCTTCTCAGTCTTTTTAAAAGTGCATTTTTATTGAGGTTTTAACAATTTTAATACAAAACATAACCCGTTCCCGCCTCCCCACCACATATAATACTCTGGTATATTGAATGTGCAACAGATCTATAAATGTTTTCATAGAGTTTGTCATTCCATTTGTTATAAGTTTGCAACAAAGAGACAAGATGATGCATTGCAAATATGTGACAGGTATAAGGAGATCACATGAGCCCAACCCTGGCACACCCATTAGAAACAGTCCAACCGGCAAACAAAACACACAAATAGGGTTGAGCGAACCCGAACTGTAAAGTTTGGGTTCGTACCGAACTTTAGGATTTTTGGACCCCGGACCCGAACCCGAACATTTCAGCAAAAATTTGGGTTCGGGTTCGGTGTTCAGTGATTTATTGGCGCTTTTTGAAAGGCTGCAGTGCAGCCAATCAACAAGCTTTTAACTCTGTGCCCTTAGAAGCCATCACAGCCATGCCTACTAATGGCATGGCTGTGATTGGCCAGTGCAGCATGTGACCCAGCCTCTATATAAGCTGGAGTCACGTAGCGCTGCACGTCACTCTGCTGTGCTTAGTGTAGGGAGAGGATGCCACTGCTGTGAGGGAGAGAATAGGAAAGAAGCTTTAATCTGAAGTGCTTGTTGACTCAGCGATCTATATAGATTTAGTTCTGTGGCTGCAGTGCACAATCTGTTTACCCTGCCCTGAGCCCTGTGACAGAGAAAAATAACTTTTATTCGTCTGTTACTTAGGTGGGCGGCGGCGGACATTTTATGCAAGCTCAGTGCACCAGCACAGCATATGTGCTTTTGTGACATTCAAATCCAAGCTTGAAATACTGCAATAATAATCTGGATTAAAAAAAACACAAATTTTTGGCATTATCCTACATCGGGTGCCTTTGCAGCATTCGTCACTGTGCAATTTAAGCTATAAATACCTTACTGGTTTTAAAAAACACCCTTTTTGGGCAAAATACTCAATTTTACAGCCCTTGCTGCATCTGTGAGTGTGAGATGCACACTTTAGATAGTAAAAAAAAAAACACCCATTTTGGGCAAAGTAATATTGCAGCCTTTGCTGCATCTGTGATTGTTAAAAACAAGCTTGAAATACTTCAATAATTTTCTGGGTTTTTAAAAACACCCATTTTTGGCAATACCCTCCATCTGGTCCCTCTGCTGCATTAGTCAGTGTGCAATTTAAGCTAGAAATACAAATATAATGTTCTGGGTTTTAAAAAACACCCTTTTTGGGCAAAATACTCAATTTTACAGCCCTTGCTGCATCTGTACGTGTGAAATTCAAGCGTTATATACTGCTGTCATATTCAGTTATTAAAAAAAGACCCATTTTGGGCAAAGTACTTAATATTGCAGCCTTTGCTGCATCTGTTATTGTTAAAGCAAGCTTTAAAGACTTCAATAATTTTCTGGGTTTTAAAAAACACAAATTTTTTGCAATACCCTCCCATCTGGGGCCTCTGCCACATTAGTCAGTGTGCAATTTAAGCTAGAAATACAGTTATAAATTTCTGGGTTTTAAAAAACACCCATTTAGGGCAAAATACTTAATTTGCGGCCTTGTCTGCATCTGTACGTGTGAGATACACGCTTTAGATACTGCTGTGCTATTCTAGTATTAAAAAAAACACCCATTTAGAGCAAAAATATTAATTTTGCAGCCTTTGCTGCATATGTCATTGTGAGATACACTCTTTAGATACTGTTGTTCTATTCTGCTATTAAAATAACACCCATTTAGAGCAAAAATCTTAAATTTGCAGCCTATGGTGCATCTGTCATTGTGAGATACACGTGTGCGTTAGATACTGTTGTTCTATTCTGTTATTTAAAAAAAACACCCATTTTGGCCAAGATCCTAAATTTGAGAAATATGAGGAGAGCGTCAAATAAGGGACGTGGCCCCGGTCGTGGTGCTGCTGGTGGAGCTCCTGTTGCAGGGAAAGGACGTGGTCGATCTGTGCCAGCTATATGCACAAGTGAAACACCTTCCTCAGGTGTGAGTAGGCGACAAAACCTTCAGCGGTATTTGGTCGGGCCTAATGCGGCTCTACGAATAGTGAGGCCAGAGCAAGTACAGGCGATAGTAGATTGGGTTGCTGACAGTGCCTTCAGTTCCTTTACATTGTCTCCCACCCAGTCTCCTGCTGAAAGATCAGAGTTGGCACCTGCAGCCGATGTTCATCAGTCTTTCACCTCACCCCCTTGCAAATCAGCCAAGCAGTCTGAGCCCCAAGTCATGCAGCAGTCTCTTCTGCTTTTTAATGACTCTGCTAGCAGGGTTTCCCAGGGCCATCTACCTAGCCCTGCCCCAGAAGTGGAAGAGATTGAGTACACCGATGCCCAACCACTTATCTTTTAAGATGAGTACATGGGAGGACCATCGCAGCACGTCTCGGATGATGACGAAACACAGGTGCCAACTGCTGTGGCTTTCGAAAGTGTGCAGACCGACAAGGAGGGCAGGGGTAAAGACTGGGTGGAATATGATGTGGAGGACGATGAGGTCCTCGACCCCACATGGAATATAGGTCATGCGAGTGACCTGTGTAGTTTGGAGGAAGAGGCGGTGGTCGCACAGAGCCACCAGCACAGCAGAAGAGTGAGCAGGGTGCAAAAGCGGAGCGGCCGTCCCCTAGACAGTACGCCTGCTACTGCCCACCGCAGCAAGGGAACGAGCACACCAAAGCCAGCTCCAAGGAGTTCCCTGGCGTGGCAGTTCTTCAGACAATGTGCTGAAGACACAAGTGGTTTGCTTGCTGTGCAATCAGAGCCTGATGCGAGGCATAAACGTTCTCAACCTGAGCACAACCTGCATGACCAGGCATCTAAGTGCAAAGCACGAGCTGCAGTGGAGTAGACACCTCAAAAACCAAGAAAGGTCTCTGGCTCTTCCTGCTTCCTCTTCTGCTGCAGTCTCGGCCTCTTCATCCACCTCTGGAGTGACAGTGCCACCTGCCACCCCGCAAACAGAGGATCTACCAGCAACACCACCATCTGGGTCACCAAGCATCTCCACAATGTCCCACGGAAGCGTTCAGCTCTCCATCTCCCAAACACTGGAGCTGAAGAGGAAGTACCCCCCTACCCACCCGCGATCCCTGGCCCTGAATGCCAGCATTTCAAAATTACTGGCCTTTGAAATGCTGTCATTCTGTCTGGTGGAGATGGAGAGTTTTAAAAGCCTTATGGCGCTGGCTGTCCCACAGTACATCGTGCCCAGCCGCCACTACTTTTCCAGGCGTGCCATCCCTTCCCTGCACAACCAAGTGGGGGACAAAATCAGGTGTGCACTGCGCAACGCCATCTGTGGTAAGGTGCACCTGACTATGGATATGTGGACTGGTAAAAACGGTCAGGGACTTTATATCTCCATAACAGCACACTGGGTAAATGCAGTGGTGGCTGGGCCTGAGGCTGATAGCAGTTTGGCACATGTTCTTCCATCACCGAGGATTTCAGGGCGCTTCAGTTTGCCTCCTGTTGCTTCCTCCTCCTACTCCACTTCCTCATCTGCTTCCGGCTCCTCATCCGGTCAGCGTAACACTTTCACCACCAACTTCAGCACAGCCAGGGGTAAACTACAGCAGGCAGTTTTAAAACTTATCTGTTTGGGGGACAAACCCCACACCGCGCAGAAGCTGTGGACGGGCCTTGAACAACAGACCGATGAGTGGTTGGTGCCAGTGAGCCTCAAGCCCGGCCTGCTGGTGTGTGATAATGGGCGAAATCTCGTAGCAGCTCTTGGACTAGCCGGTTTGACGCACATGCCTTGCCTGGTGCATGTGCTGAATTTGGTGGTGCAGAGGTTCCTTAAAAATTACCCCGATATGTCAGAGCTGCTGCATAAAGTACGGGCTGTCTGTGCGCGCTTTCGTCATTCTTACCCTGCTGCTGCTGTCAGCACTGCAGCGTAACTTTGGCCTTCCCGCTCACCGCCTCATATGCCATGTGCCCACAAAGTGAAACTCCACCTTGCACATGCTAGCCAGACTGTGCGAGCAGCAGCAAGCGATAGTGGAGTTTCAGCTGCAGCACGCACGGGTGAGTCGCTCTGCGGAACAGCACCACTTTACCACCAATGACTGGGCCTCCATGCGAGACCTGTGTTCCTTGTTGCGCTGTTTCGAGTCCATGGCCAGTGCCGATAACGTCGTTCTCAGCAATACTATCCAACTTCTATGCCTCCTTGAAAAAACGATGCTGGCAATGATGGTAGAGGATGTGGCACAGGAGGAGGAGGAAGAGGGATCATTTCATAGGGTTTTTGGCCAGTCATTCACAAGTGGCTCCGAGGGTGGGTTCCTGCACCCCCAAATGCCAGGTACACAATTGTCCAGCCAGGGCACAGATCTGGAGGATGATGAGGTGGAGGATAAGGAGGAGGAGATGGAGGAGGAGGAGGAACCGTGTTCACAGCAGGGTGGCACCCAAACCAGCTCTTGGCCATCACTGGTGCGTGGCTGGGGGGATACAGAGGACACAGACGATACACCTCCCACAGAGGACAGCTTTCTTGTTGCCTCTGGGCAGCCTGGCACACATGAGCGATTAAATGCTGCAGTGTCTCCGCAACGACCGCCGAGTTGCCCACATTCTAACTTGTGCTGATTACTGGTAGGCCACTCTGCTGGATCCCCGTTACAATGACAACGTACCGTCCTTAATTTCGTCATTGGAGCGTGATCGTAAGATGCGCGAGTTCAAGCGCACGCTGGTAGACGCGGTGCTGGTGGCATTCCCACCTGACAGCGGGGGCACAGTGGAAGCACAAGGCGAAGGCAGAGGAGGAGAAAGAGGTTGCAAACGCAGCTGGGGCACCACCAGCACCTCAGAAGGCAGGGTTAGCATGGCCGAAATGTGGAAAAGCTTTGTCAGCACGCCACAACAACCAGCACCACCAGCATTTCACCAACATAGTGGAGCAGTATGTGTGCACATGCCTACACGTACTGAATGACAGGTCTGCCCCCTTCAACTTCTGGGTCTCCAAATTGGGCACATGGCCTGAGCTTGCCCTTTATGCCTTGGAGGTGCTGGTTTGCCCTGCAACCAGTGTATTATCTGAAAGTGTGTTTAGCATGGCAGGGGGCGTTATCACAGACAAGCGCAGCCGCCAGTCCACAGCCAATGTGGACAAGCTCACGTTCATTAAAATGAACCAGGCATGGATCCCACAGGACTTGTTCGTACCTTGTGCAGAATAGACATGTATACCGGCCTTAACCAGCCATTGTTATACTACAGCGCAATTGCTCATTGTTGTATTTTGGATATTTCACACTCTTTTGGAGTGTACCCTAATAATAATAAAAATAAAAAATGTAAACAAAAAAACTGTGTTGGCTACCTCGTCCTCCTCCACCGCCGCTTCCACCTACATCGCTACGTCCACCGCCTCCTAAAGCTCCTACTCCATATGGACCTCCACCTCATAAATCAAGTTTATTTTTTTAATTTGTCTGTTACATTTTTGGATGAAATTCACCAATTTTTAGGTGTGATATACCACTGCTATACCTAGTAGACAGGTAAAAAAATGTCACACATTTTTCTGTTACATTTTCAGGTGAAATTCACCAATATTTGGGTGTGATATACCACGGCTAAACCTAGTAGACAGGTAAAAAAATTTCACTAAATTTGTTAAATTTTCGGGTGAAATTCGGTGTTTCACCTCATAACTTCGATTCTTCTGCTTTAATAACTTTTCCCATATTTTCGCTCGATCACAATTACATTTCATCCATTGATCTTCCTTGGATGTGGTCTGTCTTTCTCACGCTCCCTCTCCAGCATGGAACCCTGGTTCGCCGATAACCGGGATCGCATCGCGCCTGCGCACAGTCTCATTCTCAGATGCTGCCTCTGAGAATGAGACTGTGCGCAGGCGCGATGCGATCCCGGCCAGTGAGGGTGCCGGGCGCATGCGCTGAAGATAGCCGGGGACACTAGTAGCCGCCCAGCGCCGCCCAGCGAAATGAATATTGATGAGCTGGGCGGCGCTTCAAACGGCAGTTGTGGCGAGGCTGGCTGGGCGCAAGCTGAGGTGAAACACCGCCCCTTGGGCAGATTGAACCCGATTCCAGCAGGTTATAAAACTTCACATTACTGTAGTTATAAGGTGGACAGGGGGGATACTTACATGATTCTTATACACTTTATAAGACCTGTACGGTCATATATATACCTTAATATGCTTTTTGGCCCTGTCAGTGTCCCTTTAAGAGTCCTGTATTGTTATTTATCGTCACTACCTCCCCAAGTCGGGAGTGGGTTGTTGCCACGGGCCCCCTCCTTTCCTTCGATTCTTCTGCTTTAATAACTTTTCCCATATTTTCGCTCGATCACAATTACATTTCATCCATTGATCTTCCTTGGATGTGGTCTGTCTTTCTCACGCTCCCTCTCCAGCATGGAACCCTGGTTTGCCAATAACCGTGATCAACATGGTAGGCTCAGAAAAGAACATCGAAAGTTAATAGAGAAGATATCCAAATGGATCGTGGACGTCACAGTGACGTGCGACATGGTGGGGCAGTATGTGTGCATACGCCTACACGAACTGACTGATGGGTCTCCAAATTGAGCACATGGCCTGATCTTGCCCTTTACGCCTTGGAGGTGGAGGTGCCCTGCAGCTAGTGCATTGTCTGAACGTGTGTTTAGCACGACTGGAGAGGGTTATCACAGGTTATATTTACCAATGTTTTGGGGTGTACCCTAATTTAAAAACATAAAAATACATTTAAAACCAAAAAGCAGTGTAGGCTACCTCCTCCTCCACCGCCGCTTCCAGCTACACTACCACATCCACCGCCTCCTCAACCTCCTACTCCATATGGACCTCGTCCTCCTAGATCAAGATTATTATTTTTTATTTTGACTTATTTTATGTTATTTAAAGTCATTTCCCTATCCACATTTGTTTGCAGAGCACTTGCCATGCTCTTAACCACATTTTGATGCCATTTGCAGCCCTCTAGCCCTTTCCATTACATTTTTACAGCCATTTTAGTGCTCAAAAGTTCGGGTCCCTATTGACTTCAATAGGGTTTGGGTTCGGGGTCAAGTTCGAGTTCCGAACTCAAACTTTTTTGTGAAGTTCGGCTGAACCCGTCGAACCCGAACATCCAGGTGTCCGCTCAACTCTACACACAAAATTAATATCCAACCTACAAATTATACAAAATAATATCAAACATTTTTATAACAAATCTGTGACATGCACAAAGTCCAATAAACCAGCTTAGGCTATATTCACATCATTGTTTAGTTTTCCGTTCTTCTAATCTATCAGAAGAAAAGAAAAAAAATCGATCTGTTATTTTGAGCATCCATTATGCTCAGTTATGCTCCTTTTGAATCCATTTTAGTCATTTCTGTCTGAGATGCGTTATTTTAGACAGGAAAAAAGCACACTGTGGAGGACTTTTTTTTCATCTAAAATAACGGATCTCAGATGGAAATAGCTAAAACAGATGCATAATTAGCATAACTGAGCATAAAGGATACTCAAAAAATGAATCAATTTTTTTTTCTGTTCTACTGACGAGTCACAAGAAAGGAAAACAAAACAGTGATGTGAACATAGGCTTAGATAACAAAGGATAACCTTGTTAACCCTCATGTTGACTACCATGGATACCTTCACTGATACTAGAACCTGCACTAAGCTTCCCGGTTCAGCCAGATAATAATTTCCTCTTCCATTAACTACGCTGTAATGATGCCCCAATGATCTGGGAAGTCTTTGTCTCTTCTATTGTTCCTCAGTGGCTGCCTCTGATATACTTACTGCTGGCCCCAGAGCACCCCCTTTAGATGCGTAATGGAACCATCCAGCACCTTTGGATTCTAAGTCTCCTCCCAGTTCTTTGGCATCTTCCACTGGAACGGCTATACCTCAATAGCCATCTTCATGGCTGCAGCCCATACACCTTTCGGGCCCTTCACCCTGGTTTACTATACCCTCTCTCCAACCTTCAACTTGTGAAGGTGTTCTGGCCACTTAGTTCTCTTGACAGCCTGCCAGCAAACAAACAGGTCCTCTCCAAAGCTTTCATCATTGATCAATCTGGAGCTCCACTAGTGGTCAAACCACACCACTTTCCTTCAGCTCTGTAAGGACTTCAGATGGTGGTTAGGAGGAGGGTGGATCAGCACAGCCCAACCAGTCCTTTACATGTACAGTGAGCAGGACAGCTCCAACTTCATATTCATTTCTGAAATGGTCCTAGTGCATGGCACTTTACTCTAGCCAAACAGTGCTCCAACTCAGCCACTGATAGGTCCTCTGGGCTTCATGGGCTTCTGACTATGCGCCCACTGCCCCCACTATGCTTACTGTGCCCCACTAACACTTTGATGGGAACAGGGACCCTTAATATGGGACTCCCAGATTCCTCACAGGTGGGCCCCACCATACAATCATTAATGTGCCCACAGTGGCAAGCCTGGGGGACCTACTTCTCGCATATGACTCTAAATGTAAAGTCCCAAATTCCTCCCAAGTTGTGCTCATCCAGACTTTTCCCAATGTTACAATATTACAGCACAAACTTTATTAAAGGTTATGTACACTGTGGGAATTCGCTCTGGTAGGCAGGGTAAGCGGACGCAGAACAGAGGCAAAAGAAACAGTTTGTAAAACAAAACTTCAGTGTTTATTCACACGGGAGGAAAAAACAAAGCAACATTTTTCAGTCTTAGACTAGAATAACAGATAAGCGGCTCAAGGACCCAAGGACCCCCTGTGGATTAGGTGCACTCCTCTGGATTCACCCACCTCCAAAAATGAGAAATTTGTGTAAAGGAGGGGCACTCAATTATTTGAGAACTCAGGACAGCAAATATAATAGTATTTATTGAGCACCAATAAAACGCCTCATATGCATAAATTCGCATCAAATAAAATCACATCAAATAAAATCACATCAAATAAAAACACTACAATTAAATGAATAGTTGAAGGTAGTAGAGGAGGACCATACAATAATGCTCTGGTATGAGCAAAAGGATGGCAGTCCTCGTGACAATAGACCTTATATATCACATGGATAATAGAATCACATCAGATGTTAATGTACCAGATGTAAATAAACCACGTGTCAGTGATGCTGGAATAACGTGATAGGTTGTAGAATGAAGAGGATAATGAACCTCGTTAATGTCCCAGTAGAAACAAACTGTACCGCGAACAACAATCACTCAATATCGGAGTATGTCCGTCTCATATTATTTGGTATGTTCCATAACAAACAGTAAACTGATGGTATAAATATTGATATGGTACGTTACCACCACACTCTTGGATGTCAGCTGCTCTCTTGTCTTACCGCCCGTAATTACTACGGCGTCCCGTGTGGTCTCGCGGTCGTAGCGCGGCGTCCTACGTGACCTGGCGGCGTCTCACGTGACTAGATGGTATCCACATGATCGACGTGATTGTATGGTCCTCCTCTACTACCTTCAACTATTCATTTAATTGCAGTGTTTTTATTTTATGTGATTTTATTTGATGCAAATTTATGCATATGAGGCATTTTATTGGTGTTCAATAAATACTATTATATTTGCTGTCCTGAGTTCTCAAATAATTGAGTGCCCCTCCTTTACACAAATTTTTTAGTCTTAGTGTTCGTTCACACAAAGGAAAGTCCAAAGAAAAAAACAGTCACCTTGTTAGCAGGTTTATTCAGCGGTCCACAACAGGCTTTAGGGGGCCTGTTTCCCAGCATACAGCTCTCAGCCCTCTAGCATGGCACCATGCCTCAGAGCCTCAGATCCCAAAACAGAGACCTCGATTCTGAGCCCAACTGCCTATTTAAAGAACAGCCAAAACCTGGACCGACACTTAAACTCTGGTCCGGTATTTGATCTCACCTGGCTGGAAATCAGCCCAGCCGCCCATGTTGGGAGGAAAATACCTGCCTTACCAAACAAAACCCCTTGCTATGTCACAACACCTTTGGGGAAATTTTTATTGTTATTGCATTGTACTAATTTTGAGCTAAAAAACATTTTTTATAATTGTTCTTGATTAAAAAATTTTAACCCTTCTCTCTGTACAGCCTTAAATTTTTTTAGTAGCAGGCTCTGAACTTTCACTCTGTTTTGCCAGGCAGCTCAGATAACAGCTCCTTATCTCTGATCTCTGACCTCCTAAACACTCATCATAGCTCAATTCTTATCCAAGGCTTCTGAACGTATCCATTTGTAATGTAGCCAAGAAAGATCCGTCTTGAACACCATTGAAAGTCAATGGAGGATGGATTCGTTTTCTATTGTGCCAGATTGTTTCAGTGAAAACGGATCCATCCTGGCACACAATGTAAGTCAATGGGGATGGATCCGTTTTCACTGAAACAATGTGGCACTGTTTGGCTCAGTTTCATCAGACGAACACCAAAATGCTGCAAGCAGTGTTTTGGTGTCCGTCTCCAAAGCGGAATGGAGACGGAACTGATGCAAACTGATGCATTCTGAGCAGATCCTTTTCCATTCAGAATGCATTAGAATGCAAACTGATCCGTTTTGGACCGCTTGTGAGAGCCCTGAACGGATCTCACAAACGGAAAGCCAAAATGCGAGTGTAAAAGTAGACTTACTGGTAAGAAGGTGGCTTAAATGAGTGTTTATGACTGTTTAGTAATTTAGAGATAAGGTTTATTAGATGACTGGCACAAAGTAAAGTACTATTCACACAGCTAGACAAACACTTAACCCTTTGTGACAGAATGGCTCAGTAATTTTAATAAAGACCAATTGAAAAAAAGATTTTTATTCTAAAATGAGTAAAATGCAACATGGTCGTTGTCTTAGGACGTTCCAGATGTTACCATATAAGGTACCTCCAGTTGGTCGTATTTTACGCTACTATTGTCTAAGATAAAAAAAGGTGCCTGTTTATGAGGGATGACAAAGCCATTGTGGCACTCACAGGGAAAATAAATGGATCCTTTTATGTATTCTAAGAAAATCCCTTTAACTGGCAAGCAGAATTTAAATTGTCATTTTTCATTATAGTTTTCCATGTTACAACATTTGTCAGATACATTATAATTCTGAGCACCCCCTTTAATTATACATGCACTTTTTCCCATTTTAGGGTAGAGATAGCCTTCAAACCAAAAGATAAAACATAAAAAAAATTCTGTCCCACATCCCTGCTCATTAAACATAGTCTTAATCCATGAACCTTGCCCATGCAAGTACCTCTGTGCTGAATATCTTTTTTATATAAAAATAATACATTGAAGACTGAGTGGTATTATTTCCTGGAAATTAGCAGTATTATATTGTATAATTGCAGTTTTGATCGAATGAAGGAAAGAAGTTATCTAAAAGCAGTGTAGGTTTAATGCCCAGCTTTTCATTATTCTCTCTTTGAACTCACACCTTAACATGTGCTAGAGAACCTCTGAGACACATTAAAAGCTTCAATACTTTTTATCATGCAGATTTAATTAAGGTAGCGATATTTTTCATTTTTTACCACCCATCCATAGAATAAAGTTATTAGATTGTGCTTCTTATATTAATTGGTCTTTAAAAATAACATTTCAATTTAAATACCTTCAAATTTCAATATGACTATAGAAGTAAGATTTCTAACATACATGGTATTTGCTTCTTCAGCTAAATGCTTTTAAGTACAATGAATTTTAAACTGATAGCTAATTGACTATTGCAGAAAATGCAAGCTCAGTGAATGTTTCACTACTAATATTAGATTCAACGCATCACTTGCGCCAATGTCAAGTAGTTTTAAAAAGACAAGGCCGATCCATAATGTCAAAAAGACTTCAAGAGCCAGTATGGTATGTGATATCACTGCCAGCAGGGCAGTCTTTAATATTGATTGGACCCTGGGCAAAAATTTACTTGGGCCCCCTGGATCCCGCCTTCCCACACCTTAGCAGGCAATCACGCCCTCCACCACAACACACACACACAAAATCCACACATCTTGTAGAGTACAGTGAATGACTGTAAATACTTCCAGTTCTGAAAACTCCAGCGGCTCAGGATCAGTGCTCTGGGCAGCCGGGCTCAGGCTGGAAGTGGGCACCGCTCTGCAGGAAGGATACCAGGGCTCGGCTCACCCTAGTGTTACAGTGCACCCCAGCACCCCACAGTATGCACTATAGCACCCTATAGTATACAGCAACCCACAGTATGCAGTATAGCACCCTATAGTATACAGCACCACACAGTATGCAGTATAGCACCCCACACTATACAGTACCCCACAGTATATAGTAGAGCAGTATAGCAGACCACAGTATACAGCACCCCACAGTATACAACACCTCACAGTATACAGTAGAGCAGTATAGCACCTCACCGTATACAGCACCCCAAACTATACACGATACAGCACCCCACACTATACAGCCCCCCACACTATACAGTACAGCAGTATAGCACTCCACAATATACAGCACCCACAGTATACAGTATACAGCCCCCCACAGTATACAGTACAGCAGTATAGCACTCCACAATATACAGCACCCACAGTATACAACCCCCCACAGTATACAGCCCCCACAGTATACAGTACAGCAGTATAGCACTCCACAATATACAGCACCCACAGTATACAGTATACAGCCCCCACACTATACAGTATAGCACTCCACAATATACAGCACACACAGTATACAGTATACAACCCCCACAGTATACAGCCCCCCACAGTACACAGTACAGCAGTATAGCACTCCACAATATACAGCACCCACAGTATACAGCCCCCCACAGTATACAGTACAGCAGTATAGCACTCCACAATATATAGCACCCACAGTATACAGTATACAGCCCCCCACAGTATACAGTACAGCAGTATAGCACTCCACAATATACAGCACCCACAGTATACAGCCCCCCACACTATACAGTACAGCAGTATAGCACTACACAATATACAGCACCCACAGTATACTATATACAGCCCCCAACAGTATACAGGCCCCCACAGTATACAGTCCCCCACAGTATACAGGCCCCCACACTATACAGTAGTTTACAGTATATTAGCATAACAGCCCCTGTCACCTTTTTCTGATGTAATCTTAACAAAAAAAGCTCCACAGTTAAGGCAAACTTCTACAGCAACACTCCTGGTAATATTGCTAGTTTACTGGTCACATGGTGATGATGTCATCTAAGGTCCTAGATAATCACAGCTCTCACAGTACGCTGCCTGGAGTGCCGGCAGGCATGGCATGGCAGCACCCCCTGTGTAGCTGACAGCCTGACACCCAGGGCAGTGGCTAGCAGGGCAACTGCCTTGGGCCCCCCAGGAGCAACTGGGCCCGGGGCAGCTGCCCCTTTTGCCCCTTGTTAAAGACGGCCCTGACTGCCAGGCAACATAACCCAAGCCACAGAACACTAAAAACATGTTGACTTAGAGCATCAAAACCAACATGCCAAACTAATAAATTTAAAGCAAAAGATTTCACAGAGGGGTATTTCCATCTCAGCCACCCATATTATGTGGTGACCAGGGTGGGCATAGTTATAGAAACAGCCAAGCAGCCTGTGGTACACTATTTCCATAACTCCCATAGAAGTGAAAGAAAGCTACAAAAACTATGTTTGGCTTACTTATAGAGCACTGATATATTCCTTAATGCTTTACATATATTATCATTGCTTGCTGTCTCCAATGGGGCTCACAATCTGAGTTCACTATTAATATGTTGTTTTAGTGTGTGAGGACACCAGAGTAACACCAGACACCAGCACCCAGAGGAAACCTACTCAAACACAGAAAGAACATACAAACTCTATGCAGATGTTGTCCATGGTTGGATTTGAACCTAGGATCCCAGTGTTAACCACTGAGCCACCATGTTGCCTATTCTGATTATACTAAACTCTAAAGCTCTATTGACTGTACATGGTACAAAAGTGATTCACCAAATTAGGCGTATTTTTGTTATAGCACCTCAAGGCCAACAAACTGTACAAATGATCAGCTCCGTTATATCCAGCTGTGTGTAAAACTCTGGACAATCCACCTGATCACTTTTGCAAACAAGCCATTTATTGCTAGAACTTTGTTGCTAGATTTTTTTGTACTATTCTATATGTATTTTTGCAACTCGCATGTATGAAATGCACAAAAAGTTACGTAGCAATTTTCACTATAGCCTTTACACATAGCCAAGGTGGATTCTCAGGTTGCATCCATGGGGCAGCAGGGTTCTGTGTGGTCGAGAATCATGTAGCAGTAGAGCACACGGTTTACCATGAATTGAATTGCACCATGCACAAGTGAAATACATGGATACTGCCCCGCACCAGCAACGTGAGGACCCGGCCTAGGGTCATGTTACATTTAAAGTCCTGTGTGAGATCATGTGTTTAAAGGTTCATTCTGTGTAATCTCAACTTATCCATTATCTACAGGATAGAGGATAATTATGTAATTGGTGGTGTACCAACCACAAGGACCACAATCACGAAAAGTGGGTCCTGTACCACCCATGTGCAATCTTCCACTCCGTTCAGTCCCCGTTCTCATGTTTGGTGATATTCCCAGTGGTAGGACCCAACCATCAGATGCTTAGCCCTATCCTCTGGATAGTGGAAACGTTTAGAGCTTGGCACAACCCCTTTAAGGCCTCTCACATGCAGTATTTTGGTCAGTATTCTGCATCAGTATTTGTAAGCTATATCCATGAGTGGAACAGAGAAAGTACGGTATACACTCCTGGTTTTGGCTTACAGATACTCATGCAGAATACTCACCAGAATATTGCCTTGTGATAAGTAAGGCCTAACCCTAATACATATGAAAGTGGGATTGAAAATAAAACTGGCATATATTAAATGAATTATCATGTCCAGTTTAAAGCATAGGAGTCATTGCCATGACAATTTCATAAAAACCATAGGTGTAAATACATCATTGCCTTTAATCCAAAAACTGGCATAAAAAAATCATAACATTTGTGCAAGACTCATTTAAACAGATTTTGGACATTTTCCACTATTCTTAACGCTTTTCCTAGATTTCGTTTTCTAATGTACAAACAGGCAAAACATGTTCCAGATTTATTAAAAAGCCTGTGCCTCCTAATAAATTTAATGCATTCCAGCGCAGTTTGGACTAAGATCAGTCTTAGTAAATCCCCCCCTTACATTAAGAAACCAATATCAGTGTCAACATATCATGGGACTCTTTTTCCACTATAATATTTTTAGCAAATAGAAGCTAATAGAGAGAGTTTCATTCACTCTGTACTTGTATATTAGTGTTGGGCGAACACCATTTTGACTCAACCGAACAACGCTGATGCTCGAGTCTCCTCCCCGCACGCTTGTTGGCTGCTACGCAGCCAATAAACGTGCAGGGACATACTGGCACTCAATGTAATGCCGAAGCCATGTTAGTTACTGGCATTACAGTGATTGGCTAGCCAGAACGCATCATCGAGTGCTATATAGCACCCGATTACACGTGGTTCGACTCAATCTTAGTCAGGGAGAGCAGCAGCAGAAGGGACAGATAGTGTAGGGACAGAGATTGTTGTTTTTTTCCAGGCACGGTTTACTGTTAAAAGGTGTTAGAGACCCAAAAGTCCTTTTAAGGACTATTTTTTTAATCTGGCTGCAATATATATTATTAGCGCAACCTGCGCTAAATTGCGTGCAATTGTTTGGCAGCTGCTGAAAGTGACAACCTCTGCTACATCTGTTGTGTTACATTTGCGCATCCTAAATATCTGTGACATTCAGCGCAATTGTTTGGCCACTGCTGAGAGCGACATTACCTGCACTACATCTCCTGTATAAAGTTTGCGCATCCTAAATATCTGTGACATTCAGTGTCATTTTTTCGCCGCTAACAGCGACATTACCTGCACTACATCTCCTGTATAACGTTTGCGCATCCTAAATATCTGTGACATTCAGTGTGATTTTTTCTTAGTCGCTGGTGACAGCGAAATTTCCTGCGCTAGATCTCCTGTATAACGTTTGCGCATCCTAAATATCAGTGACATACAGTGTAGTTTTTTTGCGCATACATTTACAAAACCTGAGCTACTGTATGTGTGATATACTTGCAAGCATATGTTGGTAAGGCTGATTAGTCAGCCTGCATTTGTGGTAGGGGCGGAGGCTCTTCATATACGAGCCACACCCTCACTTACAGGCGTGTGTTTTCAGGTGCACAGCTGCCGCTGGGTGTCATTAGCAAACTAGCGTCTCTGGTGGTAGGAGTCTTTCTTTGCAGCATGGAGCTTGTTATTTTGCTCTCTGCTACCGTAGCATGCACGCGCCATACTATGTGAGTAGGTTGCGCCGGGGCCGTCTCCTGGCCAGTCGGAACCGACTTTGCTAGCGAACGGGAGGCTTCGCCTCAGAATCTGCTACCTCAGGTTTGCTCGTTGGGCCTAAATACTTCTATTTCTTTTCAACTTTGTTTGTTGGTATTAGGAGTTAGTTCCTATAAATCTTACAAGTTTCACTTTGCTTCGTTCATCTCGCATGAAAAGTTACTTCAGCCGGTTTGCTGTAAAGAAAGAGTTACCCAGGCTGCACGTGATGTCATGTTTGGAGATCGGACGCAGCTGTTATTGTTTAGGCCCCTTGCTGTAGCTGTTTCTTGCCATGTGTCTCCCACCATCTTTAGACTTCATGTATTTCACTGCTCTATGTACTTAAAAACCCTGCCGCACTTTCATGCTCTGCTGTTATCATGAGCGGCATTTACACTTTCTGCTTTTATTTCATGTCTTATGCTGCATCCGCACGTCCTTACTGTCCTGCACTTTTCTACTCTTGGTTTGTATTCACTCAGATTGGTCTCACATTCAAGCTGCATTCACCTGTTGGCTGTTACATCTCATTCCGTCCCCAGCCGACAGCCGGATCCGTATTACACGCCTGTTATTACATGTTGTATACTCTGCTTACAGCTGTAAGCCGTGTACCGGGGTGGACTCCCCAGGATACAGCAAAGTCACAGACAAGGAAGCGACACTGACACCAGCTTTATATGCAAGAATATAAACTTTACTTTGGAAACAGTATTAATACAAGTACAAACAGTATAAGTAATACCCCAGGCCCACAGTCACCGTCCCTATCCGAGGGACAGGCCTAGCCCGTTGGCGTACACAGCAGAGCCTACAAGTCGTACTGTGCCGCTATAGAGGACACACCTAAACGGTGGAAGACGCAGAAGAGCCTGCAAGTCAATTACTGCGCTGCAGTCCAGTACAGTAAGGCCTAACAAAGCTATAACCCTATCTAACTAGCTAATACAAGGCCTAGGCTAGTCTCTGTTACTTTAGGCGCCAAACAGTAAAGTACAATTGGTAATCAGGTGTACTGACCTGCTTCCGTTCTGGGCTCTAGGATGCCGCTTACCCAGGATGGCCACCAAGCTCTCAGCAACCGTGTGCCCTTGCTCGATGATAAGGTTTTCTGTCCATACACTGGAACTGGTCTTCCTGGGACAACCTCTCTTTCAAAGAGCTGGATCCAGACAGGGGACAGCAGATACTCTCCTTCCTTTGAGTGTCCATTCACTGCCGGACATCCGCAAGCCAGGATGGAATCAGATTCAGTCCCTCACAGCACAATCCTTCCACCATGTCAGATCAACACTTCCTGGTTCACACAGAAGCATGAGTCATCATCTGCTTTGCATATGCAGATCCCAGAGTGTGCTGGCTGTGTTGTAAAACATGGCCTCTAGTGCCCGGAATGCCAAATGACAGCTCCAATACAATTTAAATATAAATATCATACAGGCAGAGCTTATCCACAATCTAACACAGCCATAGCTGCTACTGTTACTCCGTTTTCATGCTCTGGATGCACCACCCTGGTGTTCCCACCTTGCTCCACTCACAACCAGAGCTGCGTTTATACCAAATTTCATGCTCTGCTTATACCCAAAGTTGTGTTCACACTTCTACTGCTACACCAGGTTGTATACCCCACTCACCAAAGCCGCTTTCCATGTCTGCTGTCACATCAAGTTAATATTCTGTTCACATCCAAAGCTACGTCTGCATGTCTACTTTCACATCTTGTCCTATACTCCTTTCACTACTAGAGCTGCGTCCACGTGTCTGCTTTCGCATCACGTCAATACTCTGCTCACTTTCAGGTTGCATTTATACGTCTGCTTTATACCATGCTTTTCATGTGCCACCCATACTCAGAGCTGCACCCATACCATGTTTTTTAGGTACCACTCACATCCAAAGCTGCATTCACCCATTTGTTGTTACATCATGTGTTGTACTCTGCTCCCACTCAAAGCTGCATTCTCCTGTTCATTGCTACGTCATGGTTTTGCTCAATCTCACCGGGGCAGTCTGCACCCACCGCTCTGGTACCTCTCTCCCGACAAACATAACTGCGTTCTTTTCAGGCTTACGTTCCCTTCCTCGGTGGTCTGTTACATTCCATAGGCCTACTTTCTGTTTTAATCCTGGTTTATATTCACTCAGACTGGTCTCCTTTTACTTCTGGTTCGTATTCACTCAGATTGGTCTCCTGCCCCAGTTCACCAAACAGCTCCTCAGCAGAGGTCAGTGGGCCAGTAAGTTTCCTGCTATGTTTTCACAAGCTGTTTATTTGTTTGTCACGATAAGAGACTTCTCTTAGCGAACTTGCAATGCCTCAGGCTCTTGTTTTTTCTCCCATCTCTGTTTCAATTTCATGTTTACATTTATAGTTTGCGGTGGTTAGTGTTTTATGTATGCACGTGCTTCGGATTACTAATGTCTATATTTTTAACGCCTGTTGGCAGTCATCTTCCTTAGGCCACCTTCTAGCCAATCCAATCATTTAAGTCGCTTCATATGCCATCAGGTCCGGCTTACGTTTTAATTACTTATCGTCACTGCAACGTCATCCCTCTGTCTTCGGGGGCCCTATGACTGATCCGGCCTCATGGCTCCGGGGGCCCCATGACCGTTTTTTCATGTTTTGTTTGTTAGGGGTACGACATGGTTGTAGGCTAGTTAGTGTTCCAGGTTTGCTGTTGGAGGGGGTCATGGTTATGCGAGTCCCCAAGGCATTCTGGTGCTGCATAAGTGGTTTATAAAAAAAAATAAAAAATCATAGGAGGCTCGCACGAGTGGCTCTTCACTTATAGGACCTCACGACTGGCATCGTCTTTCGTAGTTCGCACGGTCATCTGATACTTGTTCCGCCATAAGGGGCTCTCACGCATGGCTCCCGCCATAAGAGGCTCTCACGCATGGCTCCCGCCATAAGGGGCTCTCACGCATGGCTCCCGCCATAAGGGGCTCTCAAGCATGGCTCTTGGCTTAGAGGATTTCACAATTGTCATCGACATTAGTAGGTCATATGGCCATCTGATACTATTTTCCATGGCACACCTTTCAGAAGTTTTCTTTTGTTCATTTATATTTTACAGATTAGTACTTGCGGTTCATTTCAGCCTCATTTCATTAAGAAGCTTTACCCCATGTCTTTGTCTTTCCAGGTCATCGAGTCCCGGTTGATTACTAAACCTGTTGGGTTAAGCCCCAATCTTTTCCCCAGCCGTCCTTAATTCTAAGGTTCACATCCCGGCGGCTGCCCGGCCCCATGGACCCCTGGTGGTTGCTTCGGCCTCATGGCTTCAGGGGTCCGACCAATGGTTGTCTGTCCACCTGTGCAGCTATGCTTTTGAATGACTTATATCTTTACCTGCTTGCCAGCTTATGTTATTCAGGTTTAATTTTAGTTTATGTCCGTTATCATCTCCATTTTCTGTCACGTTTCCCTTCGTCCTTTCAGGTCATGCAGTTTAACTCATATTGGGGTCGCCTTCCACGTCGGTCAGGGCTCGTTCCTAACGATATTTCGCTTGCATGTTATTCAGGCCATGTAGTTTATCTTAGGCATCGCCTGCCACATCGGTCAGGCTCATGGTTTAATTTCACCTGCCCCTTAATCAGGTCACTTTTTATAGTTATAATTATAAAAAAAAAAAAAAAATGGCTTCGGGGGCCCGACGACAGCTTCGGCCCATGGCTTCGGGGGCCCGACGACAGCTTCAGCCCCATGGCTTCGGGGGCCCGACGACAGCTTCGGCCCCATGGCTTCGGGGGCCCGACGACAGCTTCGGCCCCATGGCTTCGGGGGCCCGACGACAGCTTCGGCCCCATGGCTTCGGGGGCCCGACGACAGCTTCGGCCCCATGACTTCGGGGGCCCGATGACTGTTTTCAGTCCTGCTGGGCTGATTGCCTGGTTGGTTGTCCATCTGTGCATCTGGGCTGATTTGGCCCCTATGTATCGCATACATAACTGCTTCCCTAATTTCCTAATAATCCATGTTAATTGCTCACTTTATGTTTTGATCGCAAACTGGTCCGGTTCGCCCTACAGCATCATTGTCATGTCTTACGCAGATATTTCGTCTTTCTTTAATTGTTCATGCTTTCGTTCAGGTCCTGGCAGAGGAAGAACAAGTAGGGCAATTCCCTCTAACAATTCAGTCTCTGATCGTAGTCGATCATATCTTGTCAACCAGGTACCCGCGCAAAGTCTTTGCCTTTTTACCACAACCAGGAATTCATTTTCACCGGTAGCTTCATTGCATTGCATTCCCTCACTCATGGGAGGGCATAGACAGAGTCTTGTATATTATGGCTTCGTAGCTTCTTGCCGCACTAACCTCAGACTCCCTACAACCACGTTGAATCTGATTTTGGACAAGGTCCAGCATTTCCTCACGGTAGAAGATTCAGATAGTAGGTTGGTCTTCACGTCTCAAGCTTAAAAACAATTCTCAGGGGCACACAGTAGAACAACGCGTGGACCACGGCTAGCAGATAGCTGTTGTCTGGGGAACTATTCAAGGATTCTCTTCCTATCTACATGGTTCTTTTTGGCCCTCATTCCTGCATAGTCTCGGCAGTTAGGTTGTGGTCCCACGATCTCCTGAGGCTAGGGCATTGCCAGTACTCGCACTAGAACCAAACTTTACAAGTTTCAGTTGGTTTTTATGATCCATTTCACAACGTATTCCCGGTCCTCCATTCCGCTTTGGGGCAGTATCCGCAATATTGAGCATCATATCTCTGGCCTTGTCATCCACAAGATGGGTTGTAGGTCTCCTACTGGTCTTGCCTCATATACCCCGAATTTTCGCTCTAGATCCCTGACGCCTTGCAGTTGGCTTGGGGATTAGTTTGCACATGCCATTGGAATTCCTTTTCTACCCTACTTGGCTTGGTTTTTGCCCACTTATAGGCCTACCCACGATCATGGCTTAGGGCACACAACAAGCCATTTAGTCAGGTCAGCTAAGACACGCCTAGCTGGGTTAGGTTGTTCCTGTTGTTTCTCTCCCTAGGGTTCTTCGGATACCTCTTGGCCGTAGCCATGACCACAAATACCATTTAATATGCTCAATGCGAGCAGTAAGGGATGAGGAAGTGGCCTGCTGCTGATGGTGCACGCAGAGGCCGTGGCCCTGGGTGCAGTGAAACTGTGCCTGCTGCCAAAGCACAAGAGACACACTCATCCACGATACCTAGCTTCATGTCCCAGTTTGCAGGAAGGCACAGGACACCACTCTCGAAGTCACACCAGTGCGACCAGGTGGTCAGTTGGATTGCAGCAGATAATGCTTCCAGTCAGCTAAGCACCACCCTGTCCAGTCTCAGTAGCCAAGAGTCTGGTCAACAGAATCCTCACCCTGATCCTCCTTCCTCCCACCATGGAGAGTCTTGGCAAACAAGTGATCCCACACTCGGATCTTCCGAGGAGCTCTTTTAAGCACCATTCCATGATTTGGGTCTCTCGCCAAGCCCGCTTGAAGAGGGACATGAGGAGATTTCTGCACTGATTTCCAAACTCTTAAGCATCCACAGTCAGAAGAAGATGATGGTGGGGAACGGCAATTAGTATTTCCCAAGGTGGATGATGATGATGAGACACAGTGGCCAATAAGTCAACGGCAATTAGTGTCTCAAGAGGTTGATGATGAGGATGAGACACAGTTGTCAATAAGTGAGGTTCTTGTTAGGTTAGCAAGTCAGAAGGATGACCAGAGGGAGGAAGTGGAAGAGGAGGTGGCGGGCGATGAAATCACTGACCCAACCTGGGAAGGTGGCAAGCTGAGCGAGGACAGCAGTACAGAGGGGGAGGAATTCGCAGCACCACAAAAGGCTGGAAGAGGCAGTGGGGTGGAAAAATGGAGAAGGTGGGGCAAACCAAACAGGCCTGCAACTGTTCCCCGGAGCACCCCCAATATCCTTTGCCAAGGGGTAGTTGTTCCGCAGTCTGGCGCTTTTTTTAAGAAAGTGCGGACGATAAAAGAATTCTCATTTGCAACCTGTGCCGTAGCAAAATGAGCAGGGGCGTGAACAATTGCAACCTCAACACCACCAGCATTATCCGCTACATGGCATCAAAGGAACCTAATAGGTGGTCCAAACGCCTGGGTCCACAATCAGTGTCTGCGGGTCACACCACTGCCTCCTCTTCCCCTGTGTTACGTGCTGGCCAATCCCCTGTCCAAGATGCAGGCCTGGATGCTTCCCGCCCTGCACCTGGACCTTCGCAAGCACCATCAGCTAACACATCCACTTCTGTGTCCCAGCAAAGCATACAGATGTCCATACCCCAGGCTTTTGAACAAAAGCGCAAATACCCAGCCACCCACCCACAGACCATAGCACTAAATGCGCACCTTTCCAAATTGCTGGCCCTGGAAATGTTGCCATTTAGGCTTGTGGACACTGAGGCTTTCTGCAGCCTGATGGCGGCGGCCGTCCCTCGTTACTCAGTCCCCAGCCGCCACTATTTTTCCCGGTGTGCCGTCCGTGCCTTACACCAGCATGTGTCCCATAACACCACCAGTGCCATGACCAACGTCGTTATTGGGAAGGTCCACTTAATGACTGACACATGGACAAGTGCTTTTGGCTAGGCACGCTACATTTACCTGACGGCACACTGGGTGAACGTTGTGGAGGCCGGGAGTGAGTCGTACCCTGGGATGGCACAGGTACTACCGACACCAAGGATTGCGGGCCCTACTTCCATCAGGATTTCCACCACCACCTACATTAGTGGCTGCAACCCCCCCTTCTCCTCCTCCACCTCCTCCTCTACTTCCACCTCTGAATTCTCATCTTGCAGCACCAGTCAGCCATCAGTCAGTAGCTGGAAGCAGTGTAGTGCTGCAGTGGGGAAGCGGCAACAGGCCACGCTGAAACTAATTTGCTTAAATGACAAAAAGCACACCGCCACAGAGCTCTGGCAGGGTATAAGGGACCACTCAACCAGGCATGGTTGTGTCTAATAATGGCTGTAACTTGGTGGCAGCTTTGGAGCTCGGCAAGCTCACACACATACCATGCCTAGCCCAACTAGCCTAGTGTTCAACTTAGTGGTTCAGCGATTTCTCAAAACCTAACCCAATTTGCCTGCTGAAGGTGCGCCGCGTGTGTACCCATTTCCGAAAGTCATCTGCAGCTGCCGCCTGTCTGGCAACGCTGCAGCAGCGCTTGCAATTGCCAGCTCACCAACTGTTGTGCAACATGAGCACACGCTTTGTGAGCAGCAGAGGGCAGTAGTCGTCGCCTTTCCAGTCAGCTTCCGCTCTTCACAAGCGACGAGTGGGCATGGATGTCTGACCTCTGTGAGGTTTTACGCAACTTTGAGGAATCAACACAGATGGTGAGCAGCGATGTCGCTATTATCAGCGCAACCATCCCACCTCTGTGTCTACTGAAACGCTCACTGCTCACAATAAAGGTGGACGCTATGCATGTGGAAGAGGTGAAAATGGGGGAAGACAGTACACAGGGTGAGGAGGAGCAGATGGTTGCCTCCGCTACAGAGTGTAGTACCAATAGCAGGTTTGTTCCATCTGTTCAACGTGGAAGGGCCGAAGAGGAGGAAGAGGATGAGGAGATTGAGAGTCATGCTCCTGATGAGGACAGCGAAGTCTTGTCTTTTGGGACTCTGGCACACATGGCTAACTTTATGTTATGCTGCCTTTCCCGTGACCCTCGCGTTATTCGCATTTTGGCCAACACTGATTACTGGTTGTTCACCCTTCTCGACCCCTGCTACAAAGAAAACTTCTCATCTCTCATTCCTGTGGTGGAGAGGAGTAGCAGAATGTCCTTGTGGAAAAATTGCTCCAAAAATTTCCAGCTGACAACGCTGGCAGAAGAGTACGTAGTTCCTTGGGCAACTGAGGAGGGGAGACAAGGGGAACACACAGCAGTTCCAACAGAGGTAGGGCAACACTCTCCAAGGCCAGGAATAGTTTCATGACACCCTGCCAGCACCCTCACCCTGATGCGCGGCCTAGTGTCACAAGGAGGGAAACAATTTGGAAGATGGTGAAGGAGTACGTAGCAGACCGTATCAGCGTCCTCAGTGATCCCTGCGTGCCTAACAACTATTGGGTGTCCAAGCTGGACACGTGGCACGAACTGGCGCTCTACGCCTTGGAGCTAGCCTGCCATGCCGCCAGCGTTTTGTCAGAGCGGCTATTTAGTGCTGCTGGTGGCAAAATAACTGATAAGCTCATCCGCCTGTCAACTGAAAATGCTGACAGGTTGACTCTTATCAAAATGAACAAGGCCTGGATTGTCCCTGATTTCTCTACTCCACCAGAGGAAAGCGGCTTTTATGGTGTATTGAATACACTGTATTCCCATATACCCCTTCCACCACAAAAAAGGGTATATGGTTCAATCTTCCTTTTCTCGTCCTCCTCCTCCATCATATCAGCATGCTTATTAGGCTGACCTCGCTCCTAATGTTTTAGAGGGTCCACTCAGCAGCAGAACCTCACCCCTAATGTATTAGAGGGCCACCAGCAGGCACTCGCCCCTAATGTTTTAGATGGTCAGATCAGCAGCAGGCCTTCGCCCCTAATGTTTTAGAGGGTCAACTCAGCAGCAAACCCTCATCCCTAATGTTTTAGATGGTCAGATCAGCAGCAGGCCCTCGTCCCTAATGTTTTAGAGGGTCACCAGCAGGCCCTTGCTCCTAATGTTTATGAGGGTTACCAGCAGGCCATCAATCATAATTTTTCAATGGTGTGTATGATGCCCTCCTTTTTGTGTAATAAAGGGTGTATTGGAGTGCGGTTCCTTGTAATTTTTGGCAGCCCTTTCACTTAGTGCATAGGCTTTATGAGTTTAGGAGTCCCACATTGTACCACAATATGAATGAGGCCCACCTTTATGTGATATACAGGTTGTATCGGAGTGCCTCTTCCTTGTAATTTTTGGCAGCACTTGCACTTTATATACAAGTGAACAGGAAAGAATGTTTCCTAACAATTTTTCTTCTAAAATCGATTTTATCTTCAGTTTTGTGCGTATTATTGTCAGTCTGTAAAAGTGGCGTACTACTCAGACAACTTCGTTCCCAGCAGCAACCTGGGAGTCCAAGATGCATCCAGACATCCTCCCCATGCTGTTCCGAAACCATTTCAGTGGTGTTTCCATCAATTTCTGACCTTTTGCTATGAACCAGACACCCTCCCATCTTCAGAGCAGGGGGTGCCTGGTTTAATGCTCGGGTTCTCCCTTTGACTTCCATTGTGCTCTGGTTCTCTGTAGAGCACCCGAGCATCCCAAAGTGTTCTACTTGAGCACCCAAGCACTTTGGTGCTCTATCAACACTATTGTATATCTATCATGTGGGAAAGTGGTCTTAGCTAATATTCAGGCCCACCTCACTTTCCATTTCTTCAGTGACGCACCCTCAAGACATGCAGATTTCTGTAGCTATAAAAACTATATTTTCCTACTTATTAAAACTTGTAATACTTCACTTTTCCAAATCCTAAGAATCTCCCTCCTGGCAAGCTCTAAGGGTTGTAATTTTGACTCACTTTTTTTCCTCCAAAAGTGATGAAAAAATGTCAGTGGGTCTTATAAGGCTACTTTCACACCTGCGTTCGGTGCGGATCCATCTCGTATCTGCACAGACGGATCCGCACCGATAATGCAAACGCTTGTATCCGTTCAGAACGGATCAGTTTGCATTATTCTTAAAAAAGTCTAAGTCAAAACTGATCCGTTTTCAATTGCACCATATTGTGTCAGTGAAAACGGATCCATCCCCATTGACTTACATTGTAAGTCAGGATGAATCCGTTTGGCTCCGCGTCGTCAGGCGGACACCAAAACGCTGCAAGCACGGTTTTGGTGTCCGCCTCCAGAAAGGAATGGAGGCGGAACGGAACCAAACTGATGCATTCTGAACGGATCCTTATCCATTCAGAATGCATTGGGGCTGAACTGATCCGTTTTTTGGGCCGCTTGTGAGCGCATTGAAACGGATCTCACAAGCGGACCCAGAAACGCCAGTGTGAAAATAGCCTAAATCAAATACTGGAGTGTTTCCATTATCCAAGTGCATACTAGTGTGCAGGAGGCACGGGGAGTGTTGCGCTGCTAGCGTTGCCAGTACTCACCACTGATCTTCCTCTGGGCACCATGCTGCCCTTTCCTGACTGCATACAGCATCAGGATGTAGTGCATGCACTATGACCTAACGCTATACTAAGTCAAGTCACAGTGCAGTATTGACATGGAGAAGACCAAAGTGCGTGACTGCAGGAGAGGAATTTGTCCTCCCTAATTACCTTAGCCAGGGATTCAATTGTTAATGCAAACAGAAGGTGAGGAATGAGGACAACCTTATCTTTTGCCCCTATTAAAGGGAACCTGTCATCAACTTTGTGCTGCCCATACTAACAGCAGTAAAAAGTAGAGACAGGTGAGTTGATTTCAGCGGTCTGTCATTTAAAAGTTAAAAGTAAGTGGTTGCCGAGAACCAACATCACAATCATTGCAGACTGGGCCTGGAAAAGAGCCCCGGCCCCCTGAGAAGACTCATGGTCGTTCATGAAGTCCTGCTCTCCTGCCCACCTGCTGATGTCTGACAGTCTTCTGCCTAGTTTTCTCCCTTTCTCTCTAGGAGAGAACTGCCAATCATCAGCAGATGGGTGAGAGCAGGAGATTATGTATAACCATGACTCTTCTCAGGTAGATGTGACTCTTTTCAAGGCCTGTGCTGTAATGATTATGATGCTGGTTCTCAGCATCCACTTACTTTTAGCTGATGAGGGACACACCGCTGAAATCACCATTTCTGTCACTATTTTATGCTGCCCTCAGTGAGTTCAGCATAAAGTTGATGACAGGTTCCCTTTAACTTAAAAGCAGAAGTATTTTTTTTGTTAACTATTATCAGATGGATTCTTATATAATATTTTAGTCTATCTCCTTAATATAAAAACATATCAACTTTCTCCAATATCTTAGGGCCCTAATAGACTGCATGTTTTTTGGGCCAATTATAGGGAACAAATGATCATCGGAACGCTCGTTTTGTTAATTGACCCATATGTACCATTATCAGCAGCACATCTCCCTGATTAATCAGAGATGTGCTACCAATAATCAATAGAACTGAATGAGGGGGGAATGCCTGCTTTAACAATAGTTACTCCTATAGTCAGTTTGCATCGACCTGTATAATCAGGCATGTGCGAACGAGCACTAATGAATGTGTTATTATTCATTGGCGCTCGCAGTGCCCAAACATTGAGCAGTATAAGACAGACACTACTCAAGAAACCCCTCCCAACACAATCAAATGTACACATAACTATTGCTCTATTGAGTGTGCCAGATTGGATCCCCTTAAAATTAAAAAAAACTGTCTATAAATATTATGTCATGTATTTTGATTAGGCATAAAACGTGTCTGATCCCCATCAACAATTTCATGAATATTGTGAGGGGATCATCCTCACAAATACCTTCGCAGACAACAGGTTTTCATGTCCCAACTCGTGCTTTATTGCGACACAAGCACAAACAAATGATACAAAACTAAAAAAAAGCCTACACTACATAAACACAGTATATCCCTGACTCACCTAAGTCACCGTTCACACACACGTGAACCCATGTGGCTTTCCCCAGCCTAATGTCCATCAGCCTCCTGGCTGTTACCACACCGGTGTCTTTTGGGGGATTGTGGTCTAGTCGTCCACCCGACGCTGACCATGCGACCCTTATGCCTAGGCATCGCGGGACCCCCCAAACCTCAGGCTAATCCCAGCCTTGTGGTCTCTCAATGCTCCCAGCTCAGACCACACACAGAACCACTCCAGGCTTCTGTACAACACAAGACACACCCCTCCCACTTTGACAACAGCTTTATGCTCCGTTGATTGTGGCACCTGATGCTGCCTCAGGCCTGACCACTGATGGGAAAGAGATGGATAATCCTGCCATTCCTCTCTCCTAACAGCCATGAGGCCTGTCACTGTTGTAAGGGGTAACTTTCTTTCAGGGGATCATCCTCACAGATACGGCTTCAGGACACCAGGTTTCAGGTCCAAACAGTGCATTTATTGTGGCATACCAGCAAAAACAAAACAATAAACACTTGCCCGTCCAGGCTCTAACTAAACACAATATTCCTGACTCACCTAAGTCACCGTTCACACCCTGTGATCACATGTGGCTTTCTCAGCCAATGTCCCACAGCCTCCTGGCTGTACAGAGCACAGTACGCCCACTGTCTCCAATCCAGTGTCTTTTGAGGGGGATTGGGGCTCAATAGTCCGCCTGACTATGGCCCTGCAACCTTCCCAGGCGTTGCTTTGTCCCCCAACTCCAGGCTATCTCCCAGCCTTGTGGTCCCTCAGCCTTGCCCAGGTGAGACCACACTGACAGAGCCTCCAGGCCTCTGTCCACAGGTAACACCCTCCCCAGAGTGAGACACACCCAAGATCCAGTAGCAGGATTAAATAGGATCCCTGGACATGAGCATGCCTCAAGTCCCGGACTGGAACCTGGGGAACAGGCACCCACCCAGCACATTGCCTGTTCCCAGTAAAAGCCCGCCCTGAACTAGCTGAACCAGCTACACTATCTACATGGTGTCCCCCAACTATTTTAGTGGACACCTGAACTAGGGCTTTTACTCCACCAAGGCCGGGCCCCTTGGTGACACGCTCCCAGTGCACACAACACCCCTTTTATCCTGCTTCCCTGTGACTTTGGGGGAAGCAGGAGACAACGAGCACTCTTTTTCCTTATACTATTATATCTTATTGTTTCAGGATGCCAATGTTTCTCTAATTGGATTACCTCCCCTGATGATACATTAGTTGAAACGTGACACGTCGGAAATATCGTGAAGGGCACATTAGGGATACCGCCGGTCGCTAGAATTAGGTATCCGGACGGGGTCGCCCCTTTCAGGGCGAGTTGCTTTGTATAGATAGGCAGGGTCAGACTAGCTGCCCCTTCCCAACAACTAGGGTTATTTAGGGTTAGTATTTCCCTGTCTCATCTATGCATGAAAATACCCAGCCACACCACCATGATATTTGACAGGCCACTTTGAACTTGAACTTAGCTTGGCTTATCATGCCTGGGGTACGTCTGAACTGGTAAGGACGTTCCGTTTTATTTTGAGTACATTTCTCTCACTAGGGATTTTTTTTGTTTGTTTGTGAATATTGTGGTGCTTCTATCATATTTTACTAATTCGAAGTAAAAGCTATGTTTTAGCTCTCTTTGTCACTCCCTTTTGGGACCTTATGTTTATAGTCTATACTTCAAGAGCAATATTACAATTTCTTTTAAGTTTATTTTCACAATTTTATTTCACACTAACTCCAGATGAATCCATGAGAAAAAACTCAGTAAATCTCTGAATGAAGTTGGAGACACATGTTGGTACTGTATGAGCCTATATGCCTTACCACTGTTCTGTACCTATAATAAGGAAGTGTACAGGTATTGAGATTGCTTTAAGTTACTAGACCTAGCAGGTATTGAATGTACAGGTATATAAATACATTTGGATAATATTTGTTTTATTTCTCAACATGGACTATCACTCCTATTATGCAGTTGTACACATTCTTACATACTTCACTGCTTTAACCATCTAAATCATTAGTATCACCTGAAAGATCTGGTATACTTGAGTATATTTAAAACTTTAAATGTCAGAATCATAGTATAAATTCAAAAATCAAGCAGTGTACTCTTACAGTAGACTTAACCCATCGTCACCTATTAATATAAAGATTATATGTGCCCAAAATAAAAAGTATAGTATTAAAAAGATGACTTCCCCCAAGGTTTTCTTTTACATTGAATTAAATGAATATGCAATCTTCTGTTCCATCTAATCTTTTTATGCTGTGCCTTTAAGCCTTTACCTTTGTCAGATTTCCTAAAAAGTAACTTTCTTCATTATCAGACAGTAGCACTTAGTCTCACTTAATCTTATTTTACTATATAAAGACCAAAATAAGTGATTTCATGTGATGTCTTAAATAACAAACAGATTTATTCTACATGCTCGTTTCTCAATAGATAACAGGAGACATTAATGCTTGCTGGATCTGAGGAGTAGGTTGGGTTACATTGTGCAAGCAAAGCATGCTGTTCTCTTGTGCCAAGAAAAAGTTACCTTGTTATCCTTAAGAGCAGAGTTGAAAAAGACCTTTCATTAGTTTGTACTTTCTAAAATTAATACCTCACATTGTAGGCCAAGATTAAGAGATGTCATTGCGCAATTTTTTTTACTGATATGCTGCTCCATTGTCCCCCCCCCCCCCCCCCCCCCCCACACACACACATACGTTCTGTTTTGGCACCCTGTATGCTAATCAATAGCATCAGTACAGGGAGGATCAGACATACAAATTTCTCAGGGCACAGCCAGGGAGAACATGAGATGTTTATTTTTTCAATGGCTCCTGATCTTGGCCTGCAATGTGAGGTATTGATTTTAAAAAGTGCAAACTGATGAAAGGTCCTCTTTAAAGGAATATTCTGTCACGGCGCAGTGTGGTAAATACACTCCACACTTAAGACAGCAGGGAAAAGGTATTAGGCCTGGAACCTAGGGAAAGGGAAATAGTCACACCTAGTGAGTCCCTATGACGAGCCCTAACCGCTATCAGTATGAACAGACCTTGATAATAGGAATGTTTATACGCAGGAATCTAAGCCCAATCTCATCCTAACAGGGCCCTGCAGATAGTGTCAGGACACGGATGGCCTATTCCTTCCCAGATGAAGGAATAGGAGACCCCCTCAGGCCTAGTAAAAGGAGGTAGGGGAAAACAACAAACAACAAAGAAGATACACTTAACTTCCAGAAGTATGCGGATGAGCAGGAACTCAGAGAGAACAAACACCAGGACTTTCACAAACAAGGCGCTATTAAACGCATAGCATGATGGGTGAGGCCAGACTAAATAGAGGAGAAGGAATGGTCACTTAAGCTACACCTAAGACAAGAGGTGTGGTCATCCCCAGCAACAACACAGAAAGGGAAAACCAAAGAGGCTGTCAATCATGTGCAGCCAGTCTCCTCGATCTTCTAGTCCCTGTCCCCCCCGTGACAGTGGCCTCCGAACACCCAGGACCGTCTTTATCCGGATGAGCCCTGTGAAAAGCTTTTAAAAGACGATTAGCATTAACTTGAGCTGCTGGAACCCACATCCTCTCCTCTGGTCCATAACCCTTCCAGTGGATAAGATACTGGAGGGATCTATGGAGAATTCAGGAGTCCACTATCCTAGCTATTTGAAATTCTAGATTACCGTCCATCATGACAGCCGGGGGAGGCTGTTCAACAGGTTCGACATATCTCTTCAACAATGACTTATGGAACACATTATGAATCTTCAAAGCTGAGGGAGTTCAAGACGAAAGGCAACCGGGTAAACAATGGCAATGATTTTATATGGACCAATAAACCTTGGACCCAACTTCCAAGAGGGTACTTTCAACTTAATGTTTCTTGTGGACAGCCACACAGAATCACCCACTCTCAGGTCCGGACCATTCATATGTCTCTTGTCAGCCATACGTTTATACTTATTGCCCATTTTATTTTATTTTTTTAATATTCCGCCAAATAAATGACAAAGAGGAGGAAAATCGTTCCTCTTCCAGTATACTAGAAGTTTCCGTACTAGAAAATGTGTCAAATTGCAGGTGGAACCCATATGCCCCAAAAAACTTATCAGTGGACTCCTGTCTATGGTTATTTATGGCAAATTCAGCTAAAGAACAAAATGAAGACCACTCCTCCTGGTTCTCCGAGACAAAAAATCTCAAATAAGTCTCCAGATTCTGGTTAGTGCGTTCAGTCTGTCCGTTCGACTGAGGATGAAAAGTCGAAGAGAAGGACAATTGTACCCCGAGATGAGTACAGAACGCCTACCAAAATTTGGAAAAAACGGAGTCCCCCTATCAGACACCACATCAGAAGGAATACCATGTAATTTCACCATGTTATCGACAAACACTTGTGCAGTAGTTTTAGCATTAGGTAGACCTGGCAATGCTATAAAGTGCGGCATCTCACTAAAGCAATCAACAACCACCAAAATCACAGTTTTTCCTGAAGAATTAGTCAAATCTGTGATAAAATCCATGGACAAATGAGTCCAAGGTCTGGACAGGATGCGCAACGGAAGTAAAAATCCGGAAGGCCGAGTATGTGTCACCTTAGCACGTGCACAAGTACTACAAGCAGACACATAGTCCTCAACACTCTTATGCAACCCAGGCCACTAGAATCTACGAGAGATGAGATCGACAGTGGAACTGCTCCCAGGGTGTCCTGCGAGAACCGTACAGTGATGTTCCTTGAACACCTTGTGACGTAAATCAGTAGGAACAAACAACTTCCCCGGAGGACAAGAATCCGGTGCTTCTCCCTGGGACTCCAACACCTCTGCCTCAAGGTCGGAATATAGGACAGATATGACTACCCCTTCAGACAATATCAGACCAGGATCTTCCGAATCACCCCCCCCCCCCCCCCCCCCAAGGGAAGCTATGCGACAAAGCATCAGCCTTGACATTCTTAACCCCAGGGGCGTTAAGTGATGATGAAATTAAATCTGGTGAAAAACAACGACCATCTGGCCTGCCTAGGGTTCAGTCGTTTAGCCGATTCCAGATAAGCCAGATTTTTGTGGTCAGTAAGCACAGTAATAGAATTAATAGCTCCTTCCAACCAATGACATCATTCCTCAAAAGCTAACTTAATGGCCAGCAACTCTCTATTACCCACGTCATAATTCCTTTCTGTAGCCGAGAGTTTCTTAGAGAAGAAAGCACATGGGCACCATTTACTAGGTGAAGGACCCTGCAACAAAACTGCTCCCACCCCCACCTCGGATGCGTCAACTTCCACAATGAATGGTTGTGACACATTAGGTTGCACCAGTATAGGAGCAGAAGAAGAACACCCCTTCACCGCAGAAAAGGCTTGTAATGCCGCATTAGACCAGACTGAGACATCTGAACCATTCTTAGTCATGTCCGTCAAAGGTTTGACCACAGTCGAGTAGTTCAAAATAAATTTATGGTAGTAGTTGGTGAATCCCAAAAACCGCATAAGCGCTTTCAGATTTTTGGGTCGATCCCAGTCCAACACAGCACGGACCTTCTCAGGATCCATACAAAAACCTTAAGATGAGAGTAGGTAACCCAGGAATTGCACTTCCTGAACTGCAAATACATACTTCTCCATCTTAGCATACCATTTATTCTCTCTTAGGATCTGTACCACCTGTCTCATGTGATCCTAAAAAGTCTCCATATCTGGAGAATAAATTTATATGTCATCCGGATACACAACAACAAACCTCCCCACCAGATGATGAAAGATGTCATTAACTAAATGCGGGAGCATTAGTTAATCCAAATGGCATGACCAGACTCAAAATGACCCTCTGGGGTATTAACCGCCATCTTCCATTCATCCCATTCCTTGATCCTGACCAGATTATATGCCCCCCTAAGGTCCAACTTGGAGAACACTTTGGTCCGCACAATCTGATTAAACAAGTCAGGAATCAAAGGAAGGGGGTACGGATCACGGACCGTAATACGATTGAGCTCACAGAAGTCCAGGCATGGCCTAAGGGTTCCATCTTTCTTCTTTACAAAAAAAAAAACGCCGCCACTGGGGACTTGGAAGGTCTAATATGTCCATTAGTCAAACTCTCGGCAATATGCTCTCGCATGGCCGCTCTTTTGGGTTCAGAGAGGTTATATAACCTAGATTTGGGCAACTTCGCTCCGGGAATAAGATTGATAGGACAATCATATTCCCGATGTGGGGGTAACCCCTGCCAACCACTTTCAGAAAATACATAAGAAAAATCAGAAATAAGAGAGGGAACAGTGTTAGTGGTCAAGACAGAAAGAGATGTATTAAGACCATGCAATAATCCCTCCAATCGAGAATCTGTCTCGCTTGCCAGTCAATGGTAGGATTATGTTTGCTCAACCATTGTAAACCCAGAACCAATGGAGCAGGCAGACCCTCCAGCACAAAACACGAAATGGATTCCTGATGAAAATCATCCACTCTTAAACAGATGTCCTGAACCATTTTTCTCTAATGCACTTGTTGTCAACCCATGCATACGGACGAACTGATCATCAACTAAGTTAACCCCTGCTCCACTGTCAATAAACACCTCAATTCCCACAGTTTTAGACAAGAGTTTGGGCATCAGTGCAAACAATCTCCTCATGTACCTCTTCAAGCGGGCTTGGCAAGAGGTCCAAATTTAGGAATGGCGATAAAAAGAGCTCCTCGGAATATAGAGTGCGGGATCACTTGTTTGGCAAGACTCTCCATGGTGGGAGGAAGGAGGATCAGGGTGAGGATTCTGTTGACCAGACTCTTGGCTACTGAGACTGGATTTTGTGGAAGACAGGGTGGTGTTTGTTTAACCGACTGGAAGCATTATCTGCTGCAATCCAACTTACCACCTGGTGTCACGGGAAGTATGGGGAAGGACAGACAACCAAAGGGAACCACAACAAAACAACAACAGACTAGGCCCCAAACCTAGGGAGTAAAGAGGTCACCTCCTAGCATTCCCTGATAATCACCCTAAGCTGCTAACAACATGTGCAAGTCTCAATGGTAGAAATGCACATGCACTGGAACCTGAGACTGCTGAAACACTGCACCAAACCCTCAGCTTAGGGAACAGGGAAAGAAGCAACCAGCTCCTTCCAAACTGAAGGAGCCAGTGTCACCCTGAGGCCTATTCAGGACAGACACACCAAGAAAAGGGAAAGGACTTAGCTTGAGATGACACTTGAACAGGAGAACCACCACACAAGCAGAGCACTCCACAGAAGAGCTATCAGCCGCAAGGAAGCAAGTGAGAGGCAGAACATATAAAGAGCCACCTGACTGATAATGAGCAGCATCGGCGAAGGGGTGGAAACCTGTCAGCAACAATGAAAACAAGAGAGATCTGTCAGATAGACTCCTGAGTCTTCCCTCTATTTGAACTTCTAAGATCTCTCCCAGGGCTGGCGGTGACACACTGGTCTGACTTCGAGAATGGTATCCTGCGACGCCCTGCAAACTGGGACATGAAGCTAGGTATCGTGGATGAATGTGTTTCTTTTGTTTTGGCAGCAGGCAAAATTTCATCGCACCCAGGGCCACGGCCTCTGGATGCACCATCAGCAGCACGGCCACTTCCCAGTCCCTTACTGCTCGCCTTCTGCAAATGAAATGGTATATATGCTTGCAAGTATGTCACACATACAGTAGTGCAGGTTTTGTAAGTGTATACGCAAATAAATTAGACTGAAAGTCACTGAGATTTAGGATGGGCAAATGTTATACAGGAGATGTAGCACAGGTAATGGCGCTTCCACCAGCAGCGAAAGATCTATACTGAAAGTCACTAAGATGTAGGATAGGCAAACGTTATACAGGAGATGAAGCACAACTAAAGGCGCTGCCACCAGCAGCGAAAAAATTAGACTGAAAGTCACTGAGATTTAGGATGGGCAAACGTTATATAGGAGATGTAGCACAGGTAATGGCGCTGCTACCTGCAGCGATAAAAATTTGACTGAAAGTCACTGAGATTTAGGATGGGCAAATGTTATACAGGAGATGTAGCACAGGTAATGGCGCTATTATTAGGATGCGCACACACTGAACAGGAGATCTAGCGCAGATAATAAGATAATGTCGCTGTCCGCAGCGTCTACGGAAAAATTACAGGGAATGTCACAGGTATTTGGTATGTGGAAACATTACACAGGAAATGTACCCCAGGTAATGTCACTGTCCACAGCGGACACCGTCTATGGAAAAAGTACACTGGATGTCACTGATATTTTTTGGATGTGCACACGTTACACAGGAGATGTTGCGCAGCCAATGTCACTGTCCGCAGCGGACACAGTCTATGAAAAAATTACACTGCATGTCACAGATACCGTATTTTTGGGATTCGCACACGTTATACAGGAGAAATACCGCAGATAATGTCGCTGATGTCAGTAGCGGCTAATATAAAATTACAGGGAATGTCACAGGTATTTGGGATGTGGAAATGTTACACAGGAGAAATACCGCAGATAATGTCGCTGATGTCACCAGCGGCTAATAAAAAATTATAGGGAATGTCACAGGTATTTGGAATGTGGAAACGTTACACAGGAGATGTACACCAGGTAATGTCACTGTCCGCAGTGGACACCCTCTACGGAAAAAAATACACTGGATGTCACTGATATTTTTTGAATGTGCACACGTTACACAGGAGATGTAGCGCAGCTAATGTCACTGTCTGTAGCGGACACCGTCTACGGAAAAAGTACACTGTATGTCACAGATATTTTTGGGATGTGCGCTTGTTACACAGGATGTGGAAACGTTACACAGGAGAAATACCACATATAATGTTGCTGATGTCACCAGCGGCTAATAAAAAATTACAGGGAATGTCACAGGTATTTGGGATGTGAAAACTTTACTGTAACAGATCTCCTGGTGCCCCCGACTGGGTACCTCCGTTGATGGATGCTCCTAGTGCTTCCTGAGGGCTCCAAGCTCTCCACTTGACACCGTAAGCACTGCAGACCCCACGAACTTCCGCAGCTTGGTCGGGGTCTCGCCGTCTCCTACCAACTCTGGACCTACGACAAGGCTCCAGGCTCCAGTGGGTGAACCTCATTTCCTTCAGAGAGTGATGCAGGAACAAGCTCTTGAAAGAGCTCAGTGATTATAGCCAGGGGAGTATACAGCATATAGCAATCCCCAGTGTAGATACAGCCTTTCCCCCACACATGAGACGAGGCTCTATGTTGAGGGTAAAACAGGAACTCTTTAATGGGGCTACATGTCAGCCCTTTATGCAGGTCTTTCAGCAAGGAACACTCCCCCTGGGGACCTTGTGGAAGACTGCGACAGTTTATACATTAGCCAATCACATGCATTTACAGTAATGAAACCTTCTCAGCAATTGTTCACAACCCCCCCCCCCTGTCTGTGACGCAATCAACAAAATACAATGGGCTCTTCCTGTGATACAATTACAAAACACAATTAACAAAACACAATTGGCTCTGTCTGTGGTACAATTACCAAACATAATGGGCTAACTTAATCACTCACAGGCAGAAAACACAAATTTTTCCCAAAACACAGAAAACACCTCAAAACCCCACATATCCCCATAATTTATACATCCATGGATAGCTCTGATCTGGGCGAACAACATATCCAAGAATCACCCGAGCAGGGTTTCCCGAATTCCATGGAAGTCAGATTTGGCCGACCGCAAGAATGGCTTTCCTGCCCAAAACAGCTCCACAGATTTAGGCTGTGCGGCCAGTCTATCTTCTCCTTCAAAGTTAGTATATGGGCCATAATCCTGAGGCAAGAGGCTGGCAAACAGGCCCCTCCAAAACCCAGTGGCGAGGTTAGTTTTGTCACAGTTACACAGGAGATGTAGCCCAGGTAATGTCACTGTCCGCAGCGGACACTGTCTATGGAAAAAGTACACTGGATGTCACTGATATTTTTGGGATGTGCACGCGTTACACAGGAGATGTAGCGCCGCTAATGTCACTGTCCGCAGCGGACACCGTCTACGGAAAAAGTATACTGGATGTCACAGATATTTTTGGGATGCGCACACGTTACACAGGAGAAATACCGCAGATAACTATTGCACGTTATTTAGTGCAGGTTGTGCTAAAAATATATATTGTTGCTGCCACATACAACAATAGTCCTTAAAATAACTTTTGGGTCTCTGACAAGTTTTTCAATAGAAAAAAAGAAAATTATACTCCCTACACTATCTTTCCCTTTTTCAGCACAGCTCTCCCTGACTAACACTGAGCCAAACACGTTTCATCGGGTGCTATATAGCACCCGATGACGCGTTTTGGCAAGTCAATCACTGTAATGCCAGTAACCAACATGGCTATGCCATTACAGTGAAGGGCAGTACTTACCTGCACATTTATTGGCTGCGTAGCAGCTAACAAACGTGCGGGGAGGAGACTCGAGCATTGCGCTCGAGCACATGCGGTATTCGGCCAAATACCGCCATGTGTCGAGCATCGAGATGCTCGAGCCGAACTAGTGTTCGGCCTGTAGCAGTCAGATGAGGAAGGGACCGCAAGGCAGGATTCAAACACAGTACAGCAGACGAGCAGGCTGAAACAAATGCCGGTTTTATTGAACAACAAGATATAACGGCCAGCAAATGAGATTAATAGTATTGTGCCGATACACCAGGGGCACAATCGACGAAAAGGCAAAAACAGTATTAACAAGTTTACACAGAATTACAGGCATGATACTTGAAACAGGATATAATAAACTCGTTCCTACCAGCAAACACATAAAAGTCGAGGCTACACTCCGCTAGTATAATCCTGTCTTCCCCCCGCTAGCCGGGGACGTTTCTGCAACGCTCTGACTAAAGCTGCCTGCTCTATGCCCTACCGCAGATAGGCACTGGTGCCAAACTCACAGTTCTGGAGGTATCTGTGGTGTAGTCTTTTCCCACGAGGTGGATGCTTGTCTTGTCTGGTGTGTGAAGGCAGATGTCCTCTGGCTCCTGATGCTGACGCTTGCTGATCCCAACGCGTGGCCTTTACCTCGCTCTCTCAGGGATGCAGCTGCAAAACTTCACTTTAGAGTTCCCTGTAACTCTGTGTCAGGAACAGTCAGTGTTTAGAGCATAATCAGCCAGGCCCTGTGTCTATTCATCATTCTCTACTTGGTCTTCTCACATGGCAGACAGTCTCTCTCTTCTTCTCAGGGCACACACACCTCCTCTCCCAGGAACCAACAAAACGTCAGCTGCTTTACAAAGACACAGTGACATCTGTTGGCTGGAAGTAGTCATTGCAGTCCATGAAACCTTATTATTGCAAATGTCTGTGCAATGACAAGTATTCTAGGGGCTGACTCCTACAGTACGAGCATGCTCGATCAACACTATTTAGCACTTATCCTCACCTGGGACCCCCACTGATCACTAAAATGGAAAGCCTCAGTCCCATTCCTACAAGAATATGGCTAGGAGGAATATGGATAGAGCAGTAGAACATGTTCTCTGCCACTCCAATCAAAACCTATTCCACTTACAGAAACCTGATAAGCATTATGCTTGGCTGTATCCATCAGTGCAAAACTTTCAATGGATTAGCGTGATGCTCAAGCACCACTACATTTAAGTGTGATTCAAACTGCACATATGACATGTCTGTAAAGGGGTTGGGTATGGTCTTGGGCCTCTTAAAAAGAAAATATATCCTTTACAGGTAACCATTGCTATGGGTTTACCCTGTTGCAGTGGCCAGAATAAGGGCTCATGCAAATGGACATAGTTTTAGTCCGCATCTGATCCACATTTTTTGAAGATCAGATGTGAACCCATTCATCTCAATGGGGCATAAAAAAATGCAGACAGCAGAACGGTGTGCTGCCTGCATCAGCACATCTATCTGCATGTCCTATTTTTGTCCATTTTTCAAACAAGGATAGGTCCATGCTTTGTGGATCAGCAATTTGCAGACTGAAAGCCACTGGTGGCAGTGGAAAAGTTAACTGCCTGGAATACATGGCACTGGCTGTGCTGAGTTATAAGGCAAGACTTAGGCCCCTTTCACAAGAGCGAGTTTTCCGCGCGGGTGCAATGCGTGAGGTGAACGCATTGCACCCGCACTGAATCCGGACCCATTAATTTCTATGGGGCTGTGCATATGAGCTGTGATTTTCACGCATCACTTGTGCGTTGCGTGAAAATCGCAGCATGCTCCATATTGTGAGTTTTTCACGCAACGCAGGCCCCATAGAAGTGAATGGGGCTGCGTGAAAATTTCAAGCATCCGCAAGCAAGTGCGGATGCAGTGCGATTTTCACACATGGTTTCTAGGTGACGATCGGGATGGGGACCCGATCATTATTATTTTCCCTTATAACATGGTTATAAGGGAAAATAATAGCATTCTTAATACAGAATTTAAATAGTAAAATAGTGATGAAGGGGTTAAAAAATAAAAATAAAATTATTAAACTCACCTCATCCACTTGTTCACGCTGCCCGTCTCGTCTTCTTTCTTCTTCTTTGATGACCTGGGAGGAAAAGGACCTTTGGTGACATCACTGCGCTCATCAAATGGTCTGTCATATGGTCCATCACATGGTCCATCACCATGGTGATGGACCATGTGATGAGCGCAGTGACGTCACCAAAGGTCCTTTTCTCCCAGGTCATCAAAGAAGAAGAAAGAAGACAAGCCGGGCTGCGCGAACAAGTGGATGAGGTGAGTTTAATTATTTTTTATTTTTTAACCCCTCCATCCCTAATTTACTTAGCATTCTATTTATGCTATTATTTTCCCTTATAACCATGTTATAAGGGAAAATAATAAAATCTACAGAACACATAACCCAAACCCAAACTTCAGTGAAGAAGTCCAGGTTTGGGTCTGGGTACCAGATTCAGTTTTTTCTCACGCGCGTGCAAAATGCATTGCACTCGCGTGGAAAAAACTGAAGAACGCAATACTATCGCATACAAAACTCACCCCACTCGCAGGCAAAATCGCACGATTTTCCCGCGACGCACCCGCATCCTATCCGGCCCACACACGCGACACCTATGTGAAAGAGGCCTTATTTTTAGATGCAGGAGATGGCTGAGACACCCGACACTGCACTGAGGGTTTGAGCTGAGACATTGCCATTCCGGTGTGTGGTTATCTAGAAATAGAGGTGAGCAACACTAGCTATAAAGGTGTGCAAATTCAGGGCCTAAATAGGGCTGCTGTAACTGTGCACTGCAGAGAGCATTTGAGACCAGAGAGATCAATAGAAGCTGCATAGACCCCACATTGTAGAAGACTTGGTCTTTGGTAGAGCCCAAACTTGTATTAAAAACCAACTGGTCGGCGCCATGTTTTATGTTCATGAGGAATATTGTGACCTGAAAGAGACAGTTAAGACTGTGTGCTACCATGATATGTAGACAGAAAGCTGTAGTACAGACTGCAGATTCAGCCATCTTCACTGCTGCCACTCTGAATATGCCAGAGTCAGGGTACCAATGCCCAGGGTGATGGTTGCAACACAAAGCAGAGGGAGGGTGAGTTGTTGCCTGTTTACAGGACTGTGTTGCATTTGCCTGAGACTAAGTCTTCAAGCTTGTTCCACCACGTTAGACCGGTAAGGGTACTTTCACACTAGCGTTTTTGTTTTCTAGTATTGAGTTCTGTCACAGGAGCTCAATACCGGGAAAAAACTGATCCGTTTTATCCTAATGCATTCTGAATAGAGAGCATTCTGTTCAGGATGCTTCAGTACAGTCCCTCTTAAATTTTTTGGATAGAGAAAATACCGCAGCATGCTGCAGTTTTCTCTGCAGCCAAAAATACTGATCACTTGCCGGAATGCCTGATCCGGAATTAATTTACATTGAAGTGTAGTATTGCCGGATCCTGCATTAAGTGTTCCGGCAAAACGGATCCAGCTTTCCGGTCTGCGCATATGCAGACGTTTAAAAAAATGCAAATACGTTTTTCCGGATAACACCGGAGAGACGGATCCGGTATTTCGATGCATTTGTCAGACAGATCCGTATCCGTCTGACAAATGCCATCAGTTTGCGTCCGGATTGCCGGATTGCCAGCGACGGAGCTGCCGGCCGGAATCCTCTGCCGCAAGTGTCCAACTATTTCCCTCCGCCATCCTAGGTAGGGGAGCCACATATCACTCACGGACCAAAACACTCTGTCTGTAAGATCTTAACGTAACTTTGCAGCAATGTTGTCTAGTCCAGGCTATCATCAGCACTAAGTCTGAATGTATTCCCAAAATCATGTTCATTTCTATTTTCTCCTACATAAATAACTGGCACCATAAAACAATAAGTAATCATTTACCAAGTGTGTTTATCACAGCCCAAAGTTCTTCAGCCATTTTTTTTTTAACTGCTACTGTACTTATTCCACCCAATATCAATATGAAGTTTAGCCATTTGACAACCATTTCTCTGTGGACTTGGATTGCATTTGTGGGTAGGGGCATATATTAGCTGAATGTCATGTTAACAAGTACATTAGAAAGTCATTCTTCACATATCCAATAATTGGTAAATCGTGTGAATACGTGTGATTGTTAATAATTACCTATAGGCAAAACACACAACGAAGAAGCCATTTTCTATTAAATATTAAATTCACTTATGAAAGGAAGAGGAATGAGGATCATTTTTAAAGTACATACATGCAACAAATATTCGAATTAAATGTGTATATATATATACTCTATATCTCACAATCTGCACAGAGCTCTGTTGCAGGCTATTGAAGATGCTCCACTAATTCCTGTTTAGATTTAGCTGTAAATAACACTCATTGTGGATAAAGCTCCCCTTTTTACATTCATTACTGTCATATACTTGAAAGGGAAAAACATAGGTCATTCATTCGAGGTTATTTTACATGCAAAATACCCTGTGGTAGCTGTCATTCAGAGCTACTTAGTGTACGCCCTCAGTCATCTATTAACAGGGCTTCGGGTCATAACCTTTTGTGGCATTTTGAATTCCAAAACCCCTTATTAGTGCAATATTTACATATCCTTCAGTAAAAAAATGTTCCTTTATAAAATGCATAATGTGCTGTAAATGTGCTTGGCCTTTTGTCTGGAATGCTTAATTATAAATGTTGCAGCACTGAAACCAGCAGACATGGAAATATATTTGTTTGTCGCTCAGCACCATCTTAAACATGACACTGGTTAACCCATTAGAAGAATTTGTCCAAGCAATTGAATCCTGCAATTTGATATTATAGTGGGAGCAATGAAGTCTCCTGGAAAAACTATAAGACTCTATTTGTCACATATGAAATGTTAATAGTTTTATAGCTTTCAGTAGAACCGCACAGGATTCTAGAGGATTTTTTTTTCTCCCAAACAGTAAAACTTACATGCACTCATCTTGCAATCTTTGCTTTAAAGTTACTCAAAATAACTGGGGACCTAAAATTGTATTCCAGGCGTTTTGTAAGCTCTGAAGAGCAGGTTTTGGTCCAGCATTAACCTAAATCCATGTAGGGCTCTGTTTACATCACATTCAGGACATATGCTCAACAAGTATATCTGAAGTGTACTGACAAATATATGCAACTATTGGCCTACGCCCTCATATCAGTCCGCCAGATCAGACCTCAGATCAGGCCTCCATATCAGACTCCCATATCAGATCTAATATAACACCCCAATATCAGATCAGACACCATATCAGTCCCCTATATCAAACGAAATAGGTAGGAAAATATACGGTAAGTGGTGCTGTTCCGGGGGTAGACCCGGAGGCAGCAAGGGGGCCGGAACAGCACCACTTACCGTATATTTTCCTACCTATTTCATTTGATATAGGGGACTGATATGGTGTCTGATCTGAGGTCTAATATTGGGGTGTGATATTAGATCTGATATGACTGTGTGCTGCCATGATATGTAGACAGAAAGCTGTAGTACAGACTGCAGATTCAGCCATCTTCACTGCTGCCACTCTGAGTATGCCAGAGTCAGGGTGCCAATGCCCAGGGTGATGGTTGCAAAACAAAGCAGAGGGAGGGTGAGTTGTTGCCCGTTTACAGGACTGTGTTGCATTTGCCTGTTACCACCGACTATGGCTGTTCACTCACTAAGAGACTAAGTCTTCAAGCTTGTTCCACCACTTTAGACCAGTAAGGGTACTTTCACACTAGCGTTTTTGTTTTCCGGTATTTAGTTCCGTCACAGTACTGCCGTGTACTGAACTCCTACCGTTTGGGGAGCTGCCTCACGCTTTCCAGCTCTACCAGGCTTTGACGCTTCCACATCCAGGTGAACCTTTGTCGCCTCTCACCCTAACTCCTCCCCCCGTCCACCAAATCCACCCTCCCCCTACCATCCCAATTCTCCTTTTTTTTACTCTTTTTTCGGTTACCTTCACATACCCTATATCAAACCACAGATCAGGCATCCATATCAGACTCTCATATCAAAGCCCCATATCAGACCTCAGATCAGGCCCCCAAATCAGACCCCCATATCAGATCCCAATATCAGTCTCCCATACCAGACCTCAGATCTGACCCCCATATCAGACCTCAAATCAGACACCCATATCAGACCTCAGATCAGACTAAAAATAACGAAATGAACTTACCGCTAATGCTCCAGACAGCACCACCACTCTGCACATCAAGCTGCTCTTCCTGCACTCACCGCTCCCTGTTCTTCTGCATTGTGACCTGACGTCGCACAGCATCAGGTAATAATGCGTGCACAACCTAATGCTGAATGACTACATCCCCCTACTTTTTTTGGTATATGGTGTGGATGGATTGCCTATCTATACAGGAGTTTTATCTCTCTGTGCTGACTTTTTATTTCAATAGTATAATACTGCAGAAATTTTCTATGAAAATTGAGTTTACAAAAATACCAATTTCTTATGGAAATGTCCTTTAAATTATTTGTATGTATTATACTCCTATTCAGTCTTATATTACTATTCTCAGTAGTCATACAAAATGTCTATGTAGCTAATTTGCAATTTAAAGTTACATGGAAATTTTAACAGGAATAATATTCTGATAGAAAGGACACAAGTATTCTATTTAAAGGTGACGTATTAACCACTGCAGTGTGAAATTAGGCATATCTATGTCTTACACCGGCAAAGTCTACCTTGAAACCAGCGGCCGTAATGGATATGTAATTCCATGTATATGTCCTTAAATTACATGTAATTAAACCAGATGTCATTAATTTATATGTAACCCCAAATATATGTTCCTACATGATAATTATCAACTAATGAATATCTGCCAGTAACAACCAAGGCTGAAAGGATATGAATACCAATAGTAGTTGAAGCTAAATGAATACTATTGACATTGATAAGTTAATGGTGATCATTTCAGTGACATTATTCTTGCAATGCTTTTCTCACGCTTGTGTCATTGTTTTCAACTTATTTCATGTCCATGGAAGTGCCAGAGATACATCACAGCTGAGAACATGCAATTAAAATATCTGTGGTATATCAGCGATGTTCCATTGCGGAATTCATAAATCTTTATATGAAGGGTGGGTCCAGTTTAATACAGATGCATTGTGTAATGAAAAGTAATGCAACTTTATCCGCTTTGTTTCAATGGAGACCCTATTTTAAATGACATCCAGAAATTGCTACAGGACAGGTTTAAAAAGCTATGCAATTCAGAAATGGATAATTCTGAAAAGCACTGGAGTTTTACAATTTTTCACAGTGCTGAATGGGTTGAAATAAGCTTTTGAAGTTGTTAATCCATAAAAATTAAAAGTTGCAGTATGTTTCAAATGTCTATCCAAGCTGGTCAGAAAGGGCAGATTCCCAGTATTGACCCTACAGTGGCATTTTAGCATAAGGTTGGTGCACAGGACCTGAAGACAAAGTACCTGAGTAAAGACAAAGCTTTTCAATGGATACTTTATCCACATTCTGCAAGACCTACAGTATGGCTTGTTTTGCTGAACTTTCACAGCCTGAGTTCTCAATACAGGCCCCATTAGAAAACATTGTGGCCACAGGATTGACTCTAGCAAATACATTTCTCATTTGTCATCTACCTAGCATCAGATTACCAGAAAAATTCTATTCCACTAAGGAGAGACAGATAGATAGATAGATAGATAGATAGATAGATAGATAGATAGATAGATAGATAGATAGATAGATAGATAGATAGATGAAAGACAGACAGACAGTTAGATAGATAGATAGATAGATAGATAGATAGATAGATAGATAGATAGATAGATAGATAGACAGTTAGATAGATAGATAGATAGATAGATAGATAGATAGATAGATAGATAGATATGAGATAGATGATAGATAGATAGATAGATAGATAGATAGATGATAGATAGATAGATAGATAGATGATAGATAGATAGATAGATAGATAGATAGATAGATAGATAGATAGATAGATAGACAGATAGATAGACAGATAGATAGATAGATAGATAGATAGATAGATAGATAGATAGATAGATAGATAGATAGATAGACAGATAGATGGATAGATAGATAGATGATAGACAGACAGACAGTTAGATAGATAGATAGATATATGTATAGATAGAAAGATAGATAGATAGATAGATATATGTATAGATAGATAGATAGATAGATAGATAGATAGATAATAGATAGATAGATAGATAATAGATAGATAGATAGATAGATAGATAGATAGATAGATAGATAGATAGACAGAGAGTGTAGGACAATATTGGAGATGGAGAGTGGATGGAGAGTGGAGGAAGAACGTAGGAGACTGCTGAACTACAGACTCTACTACAATGTATTACCATGTACACAGAGGCGTAGCTAGAACTGACTGGGCCCCACAGCAAATTTTTGTACGGGCCCCCCCCACACACACACACACTTACACACTTATTCAAAAACCCCCTCCTTCTGTGCAAACCTCTCTCATATGGGTATTTTGTGACTTTTTATTTACTGTATTTATGTATTTGCCTGTCATTTTTAGCACAACTTTATTGTTTTTTAACATTTACAGTTGCTGACGGAGTTTATATTCAACTCAACCCCTTTAAAACCTGCGCTGCAATTGTAATAGACCCATCTGATTTACCTCTACACATCCACAAGTGTTTTAGCCTCTGTACCTTTCATACTGCAGCCATGGATGCAGTCATACACACACTCTCCACATACATGGATGCAGTCATACATGCACTCTCCACATACATGGACGCACTCATACACATTCTCCACATACATGGACGCAGTCATACTGTACATGCACTCTCCACATACATGGACGCAGTCATACATGCACTCTCCACATACATAGACGCAGTCATACACACACTCTCCACATACATGGATGCAGTCATACATGCACTCTCCACATACATAGATGCACTCATACAGGAACTCTCCACATACATGGACGCAGTCATACACGCACTCTCCACATACATGGACACACTCATACACGCACTCTCCACATACATGGACACACACATACACACACTCTCCACATACATGGATGCAGTCATACATGCACTCTCCACATACATGGATGCAGTCATACATGCACTCTCCACATACATGGACGCAGTCATACACGCACTCTCCACATACATGGACGCAGTCATACACACACTCTCCACATACATGGACGCAGTCATACACACACTCTCCACATACATGGACTCACTCTCCACATACATGGACGCAGTCATACACACACTCTCCACATACATGGATGCAGTCATACATGCACTCTCCACATACATGGATGCAGTCATACATGCACTCTCCACATACATGGACGCAGTCAGACACGCACTCTCCACATAAATGGATGCAGTCATACACGCACTCTCCACATACATGGACTCACTCTCCACATACATGGACGCAGTCATACACGCACTCTCCACATACATGGACGCAGTCATACACACACTCTCCACATACATGGACGCAGTCATACACACACTCTCCACATACATGGACTCACTCTCCACATACATGGATGCAGTCATACATGCACTCTCCACATACATGGACGCAGTCATACACGCACTCTCCACGTACATGGATGCAGTCATACACGCACCATCCACATACATGGACTCACTCTCCACATACATGGACGCAGTCATACACGCATTCTCCACATACATGGACGCAGTCATACATGCACTCTCCACATACATGGATGCAGTCATACATGCACTCTCCACATACATGGACGCAGTCATACACACACTCTCCACATACATGGACTCACTCTCCACATACATGGACGCAGTCATACACACACTGTCCACATACATGGACGCACTCTCCACATACATGGACGCAGTCATACATGCACTCTCCACATACATGGATGCAGTCATACACGCACTCTCCACATGCATGGACGCACTCTCCACATACATGGACGCAGTCATACACGCACTCTTCACATACATGGATGCAGTCATACACGCACTCTCCACATACATGGACGCAGTCATACACGCACTCTCCACATACATGGACGCAGTCATACACGCACTCTCCACATACATGGACGCAGGCATACACACACTCTCCACATACATGGATGCAGTCATACATGCACTCTCCACATACATAGACGCAGTCATACACACACTCTCCACATACATGGATGCAGTCATACATGCACTCTCCACATACATGGATGCAGTCATACACGCACTCTCCACATACATAGACGCAGTCATACACACACTCTCCACATACATGGATGCAGTCATACATGCACTCTCCACATACATGGATGCACTCATACACGCACTCTCCACATACATAGACGCAGTCATACACACACTCTCCACATACATGGATGCAGTCATACATGCACTCTCCACATACATGGATGCAGTCATACATGCACTCTCCACATACATGGACGCAGTCAGACACGCACTCTCCACATAAATGGATGCAGTCATACACGCACTCTCCACATACATGGACTCACTCTCCACATACATGGACGCAGTCATACACGCACTCTCCACATACATGGACGCAGTCATACACACACTCTCCACATACATGGACGCAGTCATACACACACTCTCCACATACATGGACTCACTCTCCACATACATGGATGCAGTCATACATGCACTCTCCACATACATGGACGCAGTCATACACGCACTCTCCACGTACATGGATGCAGTCATACACGCACTCTTCACATACATGGACTCACTCTCCACATACATGGACGCAGTCATACACGCACTCTCCACATACATGGACGCAGTCATACACACACTCTCCACATACATGGACGCAGTCATACACACACTCTCCACATACATGGACTCACTCTCCACATACATGGACGCAGTCATACACACACTGTCCACATACATGGACGCACTCTCCACATACATGAACGCAGTCATACATGCACTCTCCACATACATGGATGCAGTCATACACGCACTCTCCACATGCATGGACGCACTCACCACATACATGGACGCAGTCATACACGCACTCTTCACATACATGGATGCAGTCATACACGCACTCTCCACATACATGGACGCAGTCATACACGCACTCTCCACATACATGGACGCAGTCATACACGCACTCTCCACATACATGGACGCAGGCATACACGCACTCTCCACATACATGGACGCAGTCATACACGCACTCTCCACGTACATGGATGCAGTCATACACGCACTCTCCACATACATGGATGCACTCTCCACATACATGGACGCAGTCATACACACTCTCCACATACATTGATGCAGGCATACACACACTCTCCACATACATGGACGCAGTCATACACACACTCTCCACATACATAGATGCAGTCATATACACACTCTCCAGATACATGGATGCAGTCATACACACACTCTCCACATGCATGGACGCACTCTCCACATACATGGACGCAGTCATACACACTCTCCACATACATGGACGCAGTCATACACGCACTCTCCACATACATGGACGCACTCTCCACATACATGGATGCAGTCATACACGCACTCTCCACATACATGGATGCACTCTCCACGGACATAGACGCAGTCATACACACACTCTCCACATACATGGACGCAGTCATACACACACTGTCCACATACATGGACGCAGTCATACACACACTCTCCACATACATGGACGCACTCTTCACATACATGGATGCAGTCATACATGCACTCTCCACATACATGGATGCAGTCATACATGCACTCTCCACATACATGGACGCAGTCAGACACGCACTCTCCACATAAATGGATGCAGTCATACACGCACTCTCCACATACATGGACTCACTCTCCACATACATGGACGCAGTCATACACGCACTCTCCACATACATGGACGCAGTCATACACACACTCTCCACATACATGGACGCAGTCATACACACACTCTCCACATACATGGACTCACTCTCCACATACATGGATGCAGTCATACATGCACTCTCCACATACATGGACGCAGTCATACACGCACTCTCCACGTACATGGATGCAGTCATACACGCACTCTTCACATACATGGACTCACTCTCCACATACATGGACGCAGTCATACACGCACTCTCCACATACATGGACGCAGTCATACACACACTCTCCACATACATGGACGCAGTCATACACACACTCTCCACATACATGGACTCACTCTCCACATACATGGACGCAGTCATACACACACTGTCCACATACATGGACGCACTCTCCACATACATGTACGCAGTCATACATGCACTCTCCACATACATGGATGCAGTCATACACGCACTCTCCACATGCATGGACGCACTCACCACATACATGGACGCAGTCATACACGCACTCTTAACATACATGGATGCAGTCATACACGCACTCTCCACATACATGGACGCAGTCATACACGCACTCTCCACATACATGGACGCAGTCATACACGCACTCTCCACATACATGGACGCAGGCATACACGCACTCTCCACATACATGGACGCAGTCATACACGCACTCTCCACGTACATGGATGCAGTCATACACGCACTCTCCACATACATGGATGCACTCTCCACATACATGGACGCAGTCATACACACTCTCCACATACATTGATGCAGTCATACACACACTCTCCACATACATGGACGCAGTCATACACACACTCTCCACATACATAGATGCAGTCATATACACACTCTCCAGATACATGGATGCAGTCATACACACACTCTCCACATGCATGGACGCACTCTCCACATACATGGACGCAGTCATACTCACTCTCCACATACATGGACGCAGTCATACACGCACTCTCCACATACATGGACGCACTCTCCACATACATGGATGCAGTCATACACGCACTCTCCACATACATGGATGCACTCTCCACGGACATAGACGCAGTCATACACACACTCTCCACATACATGGATGCAGTCATACACACACTGTCCACATACATGGACGCAGTCATACACACACTCTCCACATACATGGACGCACTCTTCACATACATGGATGCAGTCATACACGCACTCTCCACATACATGGACGCAGTCATACACGCACTCTCCACATACATGGACGCAGGCATACACGCACTCTCCACATACATGGACGCAGTCATACACGCACTCTCCACATACATGGATGCACTCTCCACATACATGGACGCAGTCATACACACTCTCCACATACATTGATGTAGTCATACACGCACTCTCCACATACATGGATGCAGTCATACACACACTCTCCACATACATGGACGCAGTCATACACACACTCTCCACATACATAGATGCAGTCATATACACACTCTCCACATACATGGATGCAGTCATACACACACTCTCCACATGCATGGACGCACTCTCCACATACATGGACGCAGTCATACACACTCTCCACATACATGGACGCAGTCATACACGCACTCTCCACATACATGGACGCACTCTCCACATACATGCATGCAGTCATACACGCACTCTCCACATACATGTATGCACTCTCCACAGACATAGACGCAGTCATACACGCACTCTTCACATACATGGATGCAGTCATACACGCACTCTCCACATACATGGATGCAGTCATACACACACTCTCCACATACATGGATGCACTCTTCACAGACATAGACGCAGTCATACACGCACTCTTCACATACATGGATGCAGTCATACACGCACTCTCCACATACATGGATGCAGTCATACACGCACTCTCCACATGCATGGATGCACTCTCCACATACATGGATGCACTCTTCACATACATGGATGCAGTCATACACGCACTCTCCACATACATGGACGCAGTCATACACGCACTCTCCACATACATGGACGCAGGCATACACGCACTCTCCACATACATGGACGCAGTCATACACGCACTCTCCACATACATGGATGCACTCTCCACATACATGGACGCAGTCATACACACTCTCCACATACATTGATGCAGTCATACACGCACTCTCCACATACATGGATGCAGTCATACACACACTCTCCACATACATGGATGCAGTCATACACACACTCTCCACATGCATGGACGCACTCTCCACATACATGGACGCAGTCATACACACTCTCCACATACATGGATGCAGTCATACACGCACTCTCCACATGCATGGATGCACTCTCCACATACATGGACGCAGTCATACACGCACTCTCCACATACATGGACACAGTCATACACACACTCTCCACATACATGGACTCACTCTCCACATACATGGACGCAGTCATACACGCACTCTCCACATACATGGACACAGTCATACACACACTCTCCACGTACATGGACGCAGTCATACATGCACTCTTCACATACATGGACTCACTCTCCACATACATGGACGCAGTCATACACACACTGTCTACATACATGGATGCAGTCATACACACACTCTCCACATACATGTACGCACTCTCCACATACATGGACACAGTCATACACGCACTCTCCACATACATGGACGCAGTCATACATGCACTCTCCACATACATGGATGCAGGCATACACGCACTCTCCCCATACATGGACGCAGTCATACACGCACTCTTCACATACATGGACTCACTCTCCACATACATGGACGCAGTCATACACACACTCTCCACATACATGGACGCAGTCATACACACACTCTCCACATACATGTACGCACTCTCCACATACATGGACACAGTCATACACGCACTCTCCACATACATGGACGCAGGCATACACGCACTCTCCACATACATGGACGCAGTCATACACGCACTCTCCACATGCATGGACGCACTCTCCACATACATGGACGCAGTCATACACACTCTCCACATACATTGATGCAGTCATACACGCACTCTCCACATACATGGATGCAGTCATACACACACTCTCCACATACATGGACGCAGTCATACACACACTCTCCACATACATAGATGCAGTCATATACACACTCTCCACATACATGGATGCAGTCATACACGCACTCTCCACATGCATGGACGCACTCTCCACATACATGGACGCAGTCATACACGCACTCTCCACATACATGGACGCAGTCATACACACACTCTCCACATACATGGACTCACTCTCCACATACATGGACGCAGTCATACACGCACTCTTCTTATACATGGACGCAGTCATACACACACTCTCCACGTACATGGACGCAGTCATACATGCACTCTCCACATACATGGACTCACTCTCCACATACATGGACGCAGTCATACACACACTGTCCACATACATGGACGCAGTCATACACACACTCTCCACATACATGGACGCAGTCATACACGCACTCTCCACATACATGTACGAACTCTCCACATACATGGACACAGTCATACACGCACTCTCCACATACATGGACGCAGTCATACACGCACTCTCCACATACATGGACGCAGGCATACACGCACTCTCCACGTACATGGATGCAGTCATACACGCACTCTCCACATACATGGACTCACTCTCCACATACATGGACGCAGTCATACACACACACTCTCCACATACATGGACGCAGTCATACACACACTCTCCACATACATGGACGCAGTCACACACACACTCTCCACATACATGGATGCAGTCATACACGCACTCTCCACATGCATGGACGCACTCTCCACATACATGGACGCAGTCATACACGCACTCTCCACATACATGGACGCAGTCATACACGCACTCTCCACATACATGGACGCACTCTCCACATACATGGACGCAGTCATACACGCACTCTCCACATACATGGATTCAGTCATACACGCACTCTCCACATACATGGATGCAGTCATACACGCACTCTTAATATACATACACGCACTCTCCACATACATGGACACAATGATACACGCACTCTCCACATACAGGGACGCACTCTCCACATACATGGAGGCAGTCATACACACACTCTCCACATACATGGACGCACTCTCCACATACATGGAGGCAGTCATACACACACTCTCCACATACATGGATGCAGTCATACACACACACTCTCCACATACATGGATGCAGTCATACACGCATTCTCCACATATATGGACGCACTCTCCACATACATGGATGCACTCTCCACATACATGGACACACTCGTGCATGTGCTCACCATATACATAGATGCACTCATATACACACTCGCCACATACATGGACGCACTCATACACACACACTCAACATATACATAGATGCATTCATATACGCACTCTCCACATACGTGGAGGCAGTCATACACACACTCTCCACATACATGGACGCACTCTCCACATACATGGACGCACTCTCCACATACATGGATGCAGTCATACACACACTCTCCACATACATGGATGCAGTCATACTTGCATTCTCCACATATATGGACGCACTCTCCACATACATGGATGCACTCTCCACATACATGGACACACTCGTGCATGTGCTCACCATATACATAGATGCACTCATATACACACTCGCCACATACATGGACGCACTCATACACACACTCAACATATACACTCACCTAAAGAATTATTAGGAACACCTGTTCTATTTTTCATTAATGCAATTATCTAGTCAACCAATCACATGGCAGTTGCTTCAATGCATTTAGGGGGGTGGTCCTGGTCAAGACAATCTCCTGAACTCCAAACTGAATGTCAGAATGGGAAAGAAACGTGATTTAAGCAATTTTGAGCGTGGCATGGTTGTTGGTGCCAGACGGGGCGGTCTGAGTAGTTCACAATCTGCTCAGTTACTGGGATTTTCACACACAACCATTTCTAGGGTTTACAAAGAATGGTGTGAATAGGGAAAAACATCCAGTATGCGGCAGTCCTGTGGGCAAAAATGCCTTGTGGATGCTAGAGGTCAGAGGAGAATGGGCCGACTGATTCAAGCTGATAGAAGAGCAACGTTGACTGAAATAACCACTCGTTACAACCGAGGTATGCAGCAAAGCATTTGTGAAGCCACAACACGCACAACCTTGAGGCGGATGGGCTACAACAGCAGAAGACCCCACCGGGTACCACTCATCTCCACTACAAATAGGAAAAAGAAGCTACAATTTAGGATAATGCACCATGTCACAAAGCTCGAATCATTTCAAATTGGTTTCTTGAACATGACAATGAGTTCACTGTACTAAAATGGCCCCCACAGTCACCAGATCTCAACCCAATAGAGCATCTTTGGGATGTGGTGGAACGGGAGTTTCGTGCCCTGGATGTGCATCCCTCAAATCTCCATCAACTGCAAGATGCTATCCTATCAATATGGGCCAACATTTCTAAAGAATGCTATCAGCACCTTGTGGATTCAATGCCACGTAGAATTAAGGCAGTTCTGAAGGTAAAAGGGGGTCCAACACCGTATTAGTATGGTGTTCCTAATAATTCTTTAGGTGAGTGTACATAGATGCATTCATATACGCACTCTCCACATACATGAACGCACTCATACATGCACTCACCATATGCATAGATGCACTCATATACACACTCAGCATATACGCAGATGCACTCATATACACTGGACACACTCATACATGTGCTCACCATATACATGGGCGCACTCATACACGCACTCTCCACATACATGGATGCATTCATGCACACAGTCACCACATACATGGATGCACACATATACAATATACATATAAAGACACCCAGCTTTCCTACTGTGCCTCTCCCCCATACTCTAATGCCTCTGCACTTGTGCCATGCAGGATAGCAGGGAAGCTGGATAACATTTCATGATATAATTCACCCAGCTTTCCTACTGCACTGCAGGTCACATCTGCACGGTCTGGGAAAGCTGAATATAACCGCAGTTCCCCTGCCACTCACATCATTGGTGCAGTTGTGGCAATGCAACTGATGTTCAGCATGCTGAGCAGGGAAGGTTTAGGCTGCAGGAATCGCGGGTAGGAAAGGGGGCGGGACTATTCTAGCTCCGCCCACATCGGACCGTCCTGATGCTGGTCACTGTTCATCATCAGAACTGAGGAGAGGGAGAGTCAATGTCACTGATGTCAGGTCAGAGGTGCAAGTGCAGGACTCTGGACCCAGTGCAGGAGAAGTCAGCTGCTCTGACAGGGGCCCGGGGTGACGAAGTACAGTGACTGCTCCCGGGCCCCTTCTGAGCTCGGGCCCTGAAGCAGTTGCTTCCCCTGCTTCCCTGATAGCTACACCACTTCAGTATTACAGGCAGGCCTAATTTATCAATGTGTACATAAGTGTGCAGTGCACCAAGATTCATAGCTAACCCGTTCTGTTAGCTGTAGAGTTACTGTGCTTCTGTATTACAGGCAGGTCTTATTTATCACTGTGTAAATAAGTGTGCAGTGCACCAAGATTCATAGCTAATCCATTCTGTTAGCTGAAGAGTTATTGTGCTTCAGTATTACAGGCAGGTCTAATTTATCACCGTGTACATAAGTGTGCAGTGCATCAAGATTCATAGCTAATCTGTCCTGTTAGTTGTAGAGTTATTGTGCATCAGTATCACTGGTCACTGTTATCGGCAAGTCTAACTTATTGCTGTGTACATAATTGTGCAGTGCACCAATATTCATAGCTAATCCGTTCTGTTAGCGATACAGTTGTTATACACTATTGCCAATAGACAGTTACCTGGGCCCTCCAAAGGAACTGGCAGTAGCAAAATTGATGCTGTAGCTGGCACAAGTAGCAGCAGAAGAAGGGGTGGTGGTAGCAGCTGCAGCAACAGGCCAGAGCTGCCACTGTCATCCAGTGGTCCAATAATCCAGCTGTACTGGAATGGTTGCCTCGCTCTTCACCTCTTCTCGAGTTAAACAGATACATACAGCTAGGAATCGGTGGGTTCCTCTGACACCATGCTTAGTTAGCATGGCCCAAGAACTGCCCCTATGCCCTCACATGTCCTAAACCTCCCGCTTGGTTTTGCTGTTCCGTCTGTTAGCAAAGCTATGGTAGACACTGACTGTGCTCTGCTTTACAGTGACAATGACCTTTTCAGGACAGTCAGCAGTTACAGGCCAGCCCAGACTTAGAGCACTGTGGACTCCTTTAGGGGTGCCACTACCGATGATGATAGTTGGGTGGGAGCACACATTGTGAGAGGTCAGGGACGTGCACAAGAGACAGGTGAGGGTGACACAAGTGACTTGCAAACATATGTAGCCGATCGCACGCGTTAACTGGGTTAAGAGGGGGCTTCGTCATCATGAGGGGGCGAGGGTGGTAGCATGCCCGTGAGACCACAAGGTGAAAGCAGTGGGACATCAGGAGTAGTGTTGAGCGCGAATATTCGAATTGCGAATTTTTTTCTCGAATATCGCAATTTCGAGATTTCGCGAATATTTAGAATATCGTTCTATATATTCGCGAAATCGAATATTCGTTTTTTTTTTTTTTTTTTTTATTATATTTTTTTCTTTCCCACTTCCCTAAAGTTGTTCTTACCTGTCCTTTGGATTCCTGGCTTCCTGGCTGCTCCAGTCAGTGGCGTTTTCAACTTACTGCTATATTCCATATTAGCTAAATTACAATCTAATCTATATGTGTATTTTACGAAATTTCGCAATAGTCGCAATTGCGATGCGAGTAATATAACACGAAATATTCGCATGAAGATTTCAACTTAGCACTGCTATGCTCCATATTCTAGCCTAATATGGAATATAGCTGTGCTAAGTTAGCACTGCTATATTCCATATTAGGCTAGAATTTGGAGTATAGCAGTGCTAAGTTGAAATCTTCATGCGAATATTTCGTGTTATATTAGTCGCATCGCAATTTTGACTTTTTCAAATGTTCAAAATATTGCTCTAACTTCGTCTTTTAGAAATTTCGTAATATTGCTCTAACTTCGTCTCTTAGAATATTACGAATATTCTAAAAGACGAAGTTAGAGCAATATTACGAAATTTCGTAAAATACACATATAGATTGTAATTTAGCTAATATAGTGCTATAATCCCTTTTTTTTCCTGTAATTTTTTTTTGCCTCTTCTGAACTTAAGTTTTGTAAAATATGTACACTATTAAAAATTATTACTATAGCAGTATATTAGCTTAAATACAATCTATGTGTATTTTACGAAATTTCGTAATATTGCTCTAACTTCGTCTTTTAGAATATTACGAATATTCTAAAAGACGAAGTTAGAGCAATATTAAGAACATTTGCAAAAGTCGAAATTGCGATGCGAGTAATATAACACGAAATAGTCGCATGAAGATTTCAACTTAGCACAGCTATATTCCATATTCTAGCCTAATATGGAATATAGCAGTGCTAACTTAGCACAGCTATATTCCATATTAGGCTAGAATATGGAATATAGCAGTGCTAAGTTTAAATCTTCATGCGACTATTTCGTGTTATATTACTCGCATCGCAATTTCGACTTTTGCAAATGTTCTTAATATTGCTCTAACTTCGTCTTTTAGAATATTCGTAATATTCTAAGAGACGAAGTTAGAGCAATATTACGAAATTTCGTAAAATACACATATTAGCCTAGCCATAGTCATTAGCATAGGAACGTTGCCTTATACTATCAAGATAAATTTTCGCAATATGCGAAAAAATAATTTCGCGATAATTGGAATAATTGCGAATATTCGATTTCGACGAATATAACACGAATATTCATGCGAATATTCGCGAAATATCGCGAAATCGAATATGGCACCTCCCGCTCATCACTAATCAGGAGCCAAATGCAGGAGGAGTATACGGTCTGCCACTCGGGAGACTATCTATGTGGAACACACTGGCAGTGCATAGGTTCATAAAAGCTGTAGCAAGCAGACATCACGCAGTGGTGGGGGGGGAAAATGCAATACTCGTCAGTGAGGGAATATTTCACTCAGTCACTGGGCAATGTTAATGTTACGCTATGCAGGATATGTGGGCAGAAGATAAGACGCAGTAATGGTGCTAGTGTTGGCACGACGGCCTTGCGTCGACACATGGAACATCGCCATAAAGTCAAAAGAACCACCCTACGAATGCACATGCAACAATAGCCATGGATTAAAATATGTATAAAGTTTATTAAACACACCAACAAACAAACACATAAAAAAATTGTATACGATATGAACAACGTGTCGGTGTAGAAATGGAATATCACCGACACATACAGAATCCACTGAACGTCCACTGATAAGGACATGCAATATATCCCAGCTAAACAAACTATGCACCTATAAATAACATGAGGATAATGTAAGATAAGGTAAGGCCACTGATGAGTAAAAACAGACGAAAATAAAGTCAAGTAATGAGAGCCAAAACCTGTATGAGCAGCTGGTGCAGTGGATCTGAAGGAATGAGAGATGCCCAACGCGTATAGCCGGCGCAGTCCGGCTTCCTCAAGGGTAATGGGCCCAATGTCAGTGTGTCACATATATACAGGAAATGCGATCAATCAATTAAGCAAAATCTGGTTCACCTGTGAGATGGAGGTATGGGGGCGCAGCAGCAAGTGTAAACTGCGTGCATGAATGATGGAGGCATATGGAGGGCCAGTGCAGGGCAAAGATCGCATACACTAACTGCACAGAAATATCCAAAAATACAAGAAATATATACTCATATACAAGAATCACGGACCGGAAGTACAGGAGAACATGTGACCGGAAGTTTGTTTGTTGGCGAAACTAACCGCCGTGGAACGCAAACTGCGCTCATAATGAACAGAGACGTCTCGGGGGCCAGTACACAGCATAAAACATTACATATAAATACATTGAAGATATATGTGTGTGTATGTACACATCAAGAACAGCGCTTAATCAAAATTACATCAGTGAAGACAATTTATATAGACAATGAATAAGTGAGACCCATATTGAATGTGAAAGTCGCATGCATAAACAAAAACGATAACAAAAGCAACAAAAGCAACAGTGCAGGGAGTGATGGGGAAGGGAGAGATTGAATACATGATTATATGAAATTACAATTACAAATACATGATCTCATATAATCATGTATTTAATCTCTCAAAGGTTTTGCTCACAAGCTTCACTCGGTGCACTCACACTCCCTTTCCCATCACTCCCTGCACTGTTGCTTTTGTTATCGTTTTTGTTTATGCAGTTAGTGTATGCGATCTTTGCCCTGCACTGGCCCTCCATATGCCTCCATCATTCATGCACGCAGTTTACACTCTATGGCGGCCATTGGTGCTGGTGGAATGCATCTTCCGTTCCACCATTGCTTCCTACTTCCGGTCATATGATTTTCACATTTCCGTTTTGCGATCCGCCTGTCTGCGTGTTCAGCTGCTCGTCTTTTGACTTGCTGCTGCGCCCCCATACCTCCATCTCACAGGTGAACCAGATTATGCTTAATTGATTGATCGCATTTCCTGTATATATGTGACACACTGACATTGGGCCCATTACCCTTGAGGAAGCCGGACTGCGCCGGCTATACGCGTTGGGCATCTCTCATTCCTTCAGATCCACTGCACCAGCTGCTCATACAGGTTTTGGCTCTCATTACTTGACTTCATTTTCGTCTGTTTTTACTCATCAGTGGCCTTACCTTATCTTACATTATCCTCATGTTATTTATAGGTGCATATTTTGTTTAGCTGGGATATATTGCATGTCCTTATCAGTGGACGTTCAGTGGATTCTGTATGTGTCGGTGATATTCCATTTCTACACCGACACGTTGTTCATATCGTATACAATTTTTTTATGTGTTTGTTTGTTGGTGTGTTTAATAAACTTTATATATATTTTAATCCATGGCTATTGTTGGATGTGCATTCGTAGGGTGGTTCTTTTGACTCTTTCTTGGGTCTGGCTCATTTTGTACTTTTTTAACCACCCCCTTGCACTCCTTAGATTACGTGTATTTATTGGTGTGCCCCCTTCTTTCACATTTGCATCGCCATAAAGTCCCACCAGTTCGTACCCCTTGTCTAAGCTGTCGTTCCTTCCCATCAACTTCAATGTCTTCAATTGCTTCTGATGCTTCTCCTCATCACTTGTTTTGAAAGCAATTGATCACCGAGGCGATTGAAAAAAGACAACAGTATGCATGCAGTCATCCAGTGGCACAGAAGCTCAACATCCATATGGCCTAGTTGCTGCTGCTACAGTCCTTCCCTTTCCATGTAGCTGACTTTGCATATTTCAGAGAACTGATGGCTTGCACCCACCCAAGGTGGAGAGTCTCAAGTCGACATTACTTTTCCCAAAAAGCTGTACCAGCCCTGCAAACGTACGTACAGCAGAAGGTGGGCTAGTTCTTTGGCCTCTTGGTGTCTGTTAGAGTTCATGTCAGCGCTGTCATATGCAGTTAAAACTATGGTCAAAGACAATATATGTTATTCACAGCCCACTGGGTAAAGGTTGTTCCAGCTCAGGCACACCAGCAACTTGGTCAGGTGATGGCAATGCTGCCTCTGCATTGTAATTGTGGGATTTCTGTGCCAAATGTCTTCCTCTGTCTCCTCATCCTAAACCTTATCCTCACCCTCCCCTCTAGGCACAGTTCACAGTGGTTCTCCAGTATATTGCCTATGCAAAGCTAGGCATTGTCACGCAGTTCTGCACCTTGTCAGCCTTGGCGAATGGAGCCACACCAGTCCGCATCATCAATAAAGAAATCGAATACTGGCTTTCTCCTCATCAAATGGAGATAGGAACCATGGTTTCTGGGAAGAACATTTTGTCTGCGCTGCATCAGGGAGGGCTGATCCGCCCTGCATACCGCACATCTTCAATCTCGTTGTTACCTGGTTCCTCAAGTCTTTCACTGGTCTGCAAGAGCTATTAAAAATGTCCAGGAAACTGTGCATGCACTTCAGCTTACCATGCAAAACACATCCTCCTTGAGCTGCAAAGGCAAAATGCTCTTCCCCAACATCGCCTGATATGTAATGTTTCCACCCATTGGAACTCCACTTTCTATATGTTACAAGCAGAGGAAGGTGGTGAATGATTTATTAATGCAGCAGACAGACAGGTTTACTCCCCAGTGTAATTTCCATCTTAGCCAGTAGCAGCTCATATGTGACATGTGCTGTTTGTTCAGGCTATTTGGGAAGGCCACCTTATTTGTTAGTTGGCAGAGCTATGGGATGAATGATGTCATTCCGCTCCTTCACATCCTAGAGGGGATACTGAGAAGTATGGTTGGTGAGGGGACAGAAGATGTGGTGCCTACATCTCATGGCCACCTGAGCCCTGAGGACGATGAACTCGCAGAAGAGGAGGAGGAGAACATAAACGCCCAGGAATATTATTGTTCCTTGTCAGAAGGGATGACTACTGGCTATCCACATTGTTGACCCTTGCTACAAGTCAAAAATAGGTGCATTTTTTTAGACCATCTAAGAGGGATGCAAAAATTGACTACTAAGGAGACATGCTGTATAGTCGGTTAGTCACTGCCTACAAGTGTCATGTGCCATCTGCCATCATCAGGAAGGTCTGACCAAAGGGACCCTCTGCGCTCACACTCCACTGCCATGACTGGTGGGGGAAAGGCAGGAGCACCACCAGCTCCATAAGCAACAAGTAAAGTTTGGAGTGTCTGACCATTTTTCTTCAGCCACCTTTGGAAGAAACGACTCAGCAGCTGCAGCAGCAGTAGGACATCCAGCAGAATCTCAACCAGCAGGTGGTGGCATACTTGGACTGCACCCTGTTACCCATGATCCAAGATCCCTTGGACTACTGGGCATGCAAACTTGAAGTGTGGCCGCAACTGGCTGAGTTTGCCATGTGCATGCTTTCCTGCCTGGCCTGTAGTGTGGCATCAGAGCGGGTGTTCAGTGCGTTGGGGGGCATAGTTACCCCAAAGAGAACTCACCTTTCCTCTAAAAATGTTGAGAAACTAACCTTCTTAAAGAAGAATCAGACATGGATCAACCAAGATTTCCAGACGCGGGTGCTTGATGCAACAGAATAGATCATTCTGTCACTAATAATCATACTGTATTGTGTTGGCACACTTGAATATTCAGCAAAATGGTCATGTGCTGCTGCAACCATTCTGATGCTGCCACCCGCCTGATGCCACCCTCCGGATGCCTCTACTCCCATTCCTACAATGGGGCTTCTTGGCCTACTGATATGTGCATATTACATTTTTAAAAGGATATGCATGCTACTAGGCCTTGGTTTGGCTTCTACCTCCATCCTGTGCTGTATGCCACTGCTGCTGACTGCCCCCCCCCCACACACACACACACACACTCACACACACTCTGTCATGGGGCTACTATTGTCACTGTTACTGCCACTGCTGCCACCCTACCCACTCTGTCATGGGGCCACTGCTGTTACTGCTACTGTCGCTGCTGCTGCCACTCTCCCCACTGTGACACAGGGCCACTATTGTCACTGTTACTGCCACTGCTGCTGCTGCCACCCACCCCTTTCTGTCATGGGGCCAGTACTGTCACCCCATGCCAAATTTTTAACCTAACCTATTCCCTCCTAACATTACATATAGCAATACAAAACATATAGGGTAAAGCTACTTTCACACCTGTGACACTACGATCCGGCAACCTGATTGGGCAGAGAATGCAAGGAATCGGATGGTCACAAACCTGATCTGGTGAATCACTAACACAGATGTGAAAGTAGCCTAATACAGCACCACATACCTTTTACATCCAATGACGTCTTCTTTGATGTAGATGTTCTCTTTCCTCATTTTTTCCATTCAGACAATACCACCATGAGGATTTCTTTCAGCCATCTCTTGTCTTTGCAGAGTTTGACAAACAGACATCTTATTTTCCTACTTTTCCATCATTCTTCCCACCTTCTCAAAATTCTTTTCAGTCCCCCCACTGGTAGCAGTAATTCTCTTTATAATGTGTTACAGTAGAAAAATGCCCCCTTATAATATGTGCCAGTGCAAAAAATACCCCTTAGGGTCCATTCACACGTCCGTTGTTTCTTTCCTGATCTGTTCCGTTTTTTGCGGAACAGATCTGGACCAGATCTGGACCCATTCATTTTCAATGGGTCCTGAAAAAAAATCAGACATTGAGCTGTCCGTTTTTTTTCAGGACCCATTGAAAATGAATGGGTCCAGATCTGGTCCAGATCTGTTCCGCAAAAAACGGAACAGATCAGGAAAGAAACAACGGACGTGTGAATGGACCCTAATAATGTGCGCCAGCGCAAAAAATGGCCCATTGTGTGGCAGTAAAAAAAAATACCTCTTCTTAGTGCCCCCAGTAGAGATAATGTCCCCATAGTGCTCTCATAATGTGTGCAAATGCCCTCTACTGTGTGCCAGTACAAACAAAAAACTTTCTTAGTGTCGCCGGTTGAGCTAAGGTCCCCATATTCTCACTATAATTTTTGCTAGTATAAAATACTCCTATATAGTGCCCCCAGTAGATGTCCCCATAGTGCTCCTCCCCCAGTCCCCATAGTGCCCTCATAATGTGCCAGTACAAAATGCCTCTATAGAGTGCCCCAAGTAGATACCCCCATAATGCGCCTCTACTCCTTCTCTATAGTGCCCCTAAAATGTGTGCCAGTATGAAATGTCCCTATAGTGCTCAATGCTACCCCCATAGTGCACAGATAGTGTGTGCTGGTATAAAATGCCCCTTTATATAATGCCTCCAAGTAAATGTCCCCATACTGCTCCTTTCCCCTACTTCTCCATAGTGCCCCCCATAATATGTGCCAGTATATAATGCCAACATATAATGCCCCCAGTAGATGCCCCCAAAGTGCTCCTCTCCCCCACTTCTTCATAGTGCCCCCATAATGTGTTTGAGTATATTATGCCAATACATAGGGCCCCCTTTAGATGCCTCCATAGTGCTCCTCTCCACTACTTCTCCATAGTGCCTCCCATAATGTGTGCAAGTATAAAATGCCCTATATAATGGCCCCCAGTAGATGCCCCCAAGGTGCTCCTCTCGCTCACTTCTCCATAGTGCCCCCCATATTGTGTGCCAGTATATAGGGCCCCCAGTAGATGACCCCCATAGTGCTCCTCTACCTTCTTCCCCATACTGGGTAAAAGCATAGTGTAAATGAAAACAAATACACACCGTGAAAGGTTTGGTCTGGGAAAACAGGTATTTTCCTCCCAGCATGTGCTGCTGGGCTGAATTACAGCCAGGTGAGGTCAAATACCGGACCGGATTTTAAATGTAGGTCCGGGTTTGGTAGCACCTGGCTGTCCTTAAATAGGCAGCTGGGCTCAGAAGCCATGTCTCTGAGTTGGGATCTGGGAGCCTTGTGTCTGGATGAAGGCTTGCTACCTGTTTCGTGACAAAACAGGTTGGTGCTGCTATCAGCAAGGACTCTTTGAGGCATAATTGCTGCGTGGTGTGAATTACCACCAACACCACAAGGTGACTTTTTGTTTGAATATGACTGCTTGTTTTTTCACGTGCCTAAAGTGTGAATAAAACACTGAACTGTTTGATCCAAAGAACTTGTTGTTGCCTCTATACTACGTCCACTAATTCTGCCTACCAGAGCGAGTCCCCACAATTGGTGGAGGATGCAGGCCAGAGCAGTGAGGCTGGCGTGAACGCTAATATTTTTGGTTTCTGCATTTTCAGGCACGGTTGTATGTCGTACATTTAACCAGCTGTATTACAACCAGTGCCCCATGACCAGTGGGCTGAGGTCGTGGTTCCATTCCTGGCATCCGATTCCCAGAGGGTATATTTCGACTTGCCGGACGATCAAGCGACCGACTACCAAAAAGTAAAGGGTGAGATTCTGGCAAGACTGGGGGTAAATGTGTTGGTCTGAGCCCAGCGGGTACATCAGTGGGGGTTTAAGCCGGCTGAGCCAGCGAGGACCCAGTATTATGATTACTCCACCTCTTGCAAAAGTGGCTACAGCCTGATGTGCTGAGTCCCCCGGCTATGCTGGATAGACTATTAGCCGATATGTTCTGGAGGGCTTTGCCATACACTCTCCAGCACTGGATAGGTCAGGTGTCTCCTGGCAATGCCCTTGAGATGGTGGACCTGGTGGAACGCTATGAAGCTACCACGAATCTAAAGGAGGGTTCTTTCGGGAGTGGGGTCGGCAAATCCTGGAAATCTCCACCCCAGGCCCGGAGATTTGAGCCGATAAAACCCACCCGAGATGTACCCACGGCGGACCTGGCACAGATAGTCTGCTGGCGGTGTCAGGAGCCTGGCCATGTAAGGGCTGACTGTCCCCATCGGGTTAAGCCCATGGACACGAACTATGGCTACCGTCAGTCACTATATGCCAGGAGGCAGTGTGCAACAGGTACCCCAGAGTCTCTAAGTGGAAGTGGGAGACACTCCAGTGGAGGCTCTTCTGGACCCAGGGAGTCTGGTGACCCTAGTAAGGGCTACCCTGGTGCGGTCCACTGAGTATACTGGCCAGAAAGTCGGGGTGATGTGCATCCACGGAGACTTAAAAGACTACCCCACCCCTCTGGTGTCTCTAACCACGGTGGCTGGTAGATGGACCCACGAGGTTACTGTCGCCACAAATCTGCATTATTAACTCATAATAGGGAGAGACCTCCCGGGCTTCCCAACACTGTGGCCTGCTATGAGAGTGACTGATACCCATGAGACAGGGGTAACCCTAGCAGAGTGGCCTGGCTCATGGGAGAGACCAGACCCCTGGGAACCTGAGACCGAAGGGCCAGCGGTAGGGGTGACCGCCACTTCGGTGGAAGAGGTGGAGACAACCACGCTAAGTGTGATGGTGGGAGACGTGGAGGACTTGCCGCCGGGTCCTGAATTGGCAGACCTCAATGTTTCCGTGGATAATTTTGGTACCGCCCAACGTCGGGACCCAACCCTATCCCGCGCCTGGGAAAATGCATTAATAGTAGATGGTGAACCACAACAACCTGGGGCAGAGTCAGTGTTTCCCTGTTTTGTGGTTCATCAAGATATGTTGTCTTGGGTAAACCAACTACGGGGTGAGCCTATTGAACAGTTGGTGGTCCCCAAGGCTTATCGCAAGCTTGTGTTAGATCTAGCCCACCAACACGTTCTCGGGGGTCACCTGGGGCTGCAGAAAACAGGATAATATTCTACAGCGGTTTTACTGGCCCAGCATATTCAAAGAAGTGGAAGAGTTTTGTAAGTCTTGCCCAACCTGACAGATATCTAGTCCCAAGCCACATTTCTGTAGTCCCCTAGTACCTCTCCTGATTATCGAAGTACCGTTTGACCGAATAGCTATGGACCTCATAGGCCCAGTACCGAAGTCCGCCAGAGGGCATCAACACATCTTAGTCATTCTAGACTACGCCACTCGGTACCCGTAGGCGGTGCCACTGCGACATACCTCAGCCAGACTCATAGCTAAGGAGTTAATGGAGATGTTTTCCCGAGTAGGACTACCTAAAGAGGCTCTGACCGACCAAGGGACCCCTTTTATGTCCAAGGTGATGAGGGAACTCTGTAAGTTGCTGCACATAAAACAACTACGGACGTCCGTTTACCATCCGCAAACGGACGGTCTGGTAGAAAGGTTTAACCAAACATAAAAAAAATGTGGAAAAAAGTAGAGTCTAAAGATGGGAAGGATGGGACCTCCTTCTGCCATATATCTTATGTCCGCAGTGCGATAGGTACCCCAGGCCTCTACTGGGTTCTCGCCCTTCAAACTGCTATATGCTATTTACAATCGGGACATGACCTGGGTAAGGTTTATTGAATAGTTTATTTACAAATGCCTATACAGGCGTTGAACCTATCTTGCCCCAGGAGAGAATTAATACTTCACTTTTATTGTTGCTGATTAAAATCTAAACTTGTGGCTCAGTACCTTTAATTGAACGTAAACTATTGAACCAAAAATCTAAGAAGTTAAAAATACAGTCACCACTCCACTGTAATATCTGAATAATATCTGAATATCTGAAGTCAGTGGATCAAGAGGGAGATCAGTGCACTTTCTCTCACCCCCGTCACTTAATGGCAAAATGCTGCCAGTAGTCAGCTTACAGTGCCACTAAACACCTAATCTAAGTTGTGGGAGCGCGGAGCAGTCAACCCACTAAGACCGCAGCACACTAAGTATTGCATGTGCTGTCATGCCAATATATATATCCTATTGACAGTGGCCACTGCAAACGGACAAGGCTCAGCTTTGATGCCGTGTCTAACTGCTAACACATGCTAGCACTGATAAGTAGGCCGGCTGGACTACTTCTAACTGTCTAACAGTGGAGTGATTTACTGGATTAAAAACATGTTTCACCAGTAAACCTGGCTTCTTCAGGGGAATGGGCAGCAATGAGTAACCTTGACCTGGTGGAAGTATATATAGGTCATGCTTTGATTGACAGACTAGGCATCCAATGAACTATGTGACACAATACCTGTCAGCAGGTAGCGTCATGGATCCCACCCCCTAAAGAGGTGTGTCGCACCCATCGTAACTTACTAGCTGGTTTTCCATCCAGGGCACACCATCATGATGCAGGTCACAGAGGTCGGACGTCATCAGTGACGTCCTGCCCAGCCGGTGGCTGCGCCGGCACTCTGAGCATAGGATCCGATATTGTTGGACTACGCATGCGCACAGACTTAGACTCCAGAAGGGGGAAAGATACTGTGCGTACTGCGGCTGTGCAGGCACTTAGAACAGGAAATCTCATTTTCCTGAACTGCGCATGCGTGCCGACCATGCATACACGATTTTAACCCCAATTTAACTAAGGCTACTTTCACACTAGCGCTCGGGGCTCCGCCCGCGAGCTCCGTTTGAAGGGGCTCACAAGCGGCCCCGAACCCATCCGTACTGCCCTAATGCACTCCGAGCGGATGCGGATCCGCTCAGAATGCATCAGCCTGGCAGCGTTCAGCCTCCACTCCGCACTCTGCACCATATGAGCGGATCCGTCTGGGCAGACCCCAGACGGATCCGCTCTGAACGGTAGTGCAAAAGTAGCCCAAGCTGCGCATGCGCGCAGTCTTTAACTCCAGACGGAAAAGGATTCACTGCGCGATCATCTGCTGCGCAGCCACTTAGACCTCGGCCCAAGCAGTGCATCTGTAGTGTACGGGGACTGTAATACCCGTCACTACCAAAGTGTCACTTGGTGTGCTGTCGTCCCTCCTTAGTTATGGAGAAGTTGGTATATGTCAGTTTTATAAAATGTCATGTAATGCAATGCTGTGTGTTTCCCTGTTACTATGACACTTGCATGTACAGGCCTGCTAGGGGTGTCATTCCAGCTTCTAGTCACTAGAGGGAGCTAGGGAGCCCTAGTCTATATAAGGCCCAGTCAGTAAAGGGAAAGGGAGACGGAGTCTAGTGTCTGTAATCTACAGTTGGAGATTAGACAATGTCAGAGACAAGTCCAGGCCTGAAGCCTGCTGTCCAGGAGAAGATTCCCTCCTGAATTCCCATATGCAGAAACAGGAATATCTTAGCTAAAGAGGCTGAGGAAGCTGAGGGAGAGACAGAGGCATGTCAAGGAAAGCAAGAGGTACTCAAGATAACAGAGGAGGTACTTTATAAAGCTAAAACCAAGGATATACGCCAGAGTTAAGGTATTGGGCCTTGGAGAAGATTTGCTATGTTCCAGGATCAGTCAGAGATAGAGTGCAAGCTCCTGTACTGCAAGTCCTGTGTGTTTAACACTCTGTAGTCACCTTGCTCAATCTGTATTGCCTGCATCAACCGTATTGAAAAATCGACTGTATGCAAAGGAACTGCGCTTCCGTGGAGTTCTGTTTTAACATCATGGTGTTACTCATTTATTCCTGCTATTAGCAAACGGCGTGCCACCGTTGAATTGGCACTGGCGTCACGAACATTTTCCTACCATCACCTGCCTATGCAGAGAGTCAGCCGTCTCAGGTTAGTGTCATTGCACTACTACACCCAGAAACTCTATTACACACAACTTGAGTACGCTGCACCTCTCTTTTGGCGTCACGAACAGGATGCGCACGCTTTCCAGTGCAAGAAGCGTGAACTTTGTGCCTTATACAGTTGCCCTGTGACCAAAGTGACAAATTGCCTGTTTATTTAAAGTGGACTTTGTGAACTGAAAATCATACCAAAAGTGTTCCTACAACCTCTAAAAAGCGCTGTGCAGTGTTGCGCTATCAAGAGGAAGAAAATCGCCGCATTGGAGTGTGGTTTTGTGGACTTTTAACAATCCTGCTTGCTGTCAGTGAATAGACAGCGTTTATACTCAAAGATGGCTGCTGGGCTTGCTGAATTTACTGCTGCGTCACCTTCATCCCGAAAAGGCGGGAAAAATTGGCGCCTTTCCGAGAAAAGAGCGGGAAGGAGTTCAAGGTCAGGCGCCACTGCTTATGTGGACATTTGCATGTCTGCCAGCATGGACACCGCCTTCCATATACTGGAATACCTGGGGGGCGGCCTCCCAGTGCAGTGGGAGGAGCTGGCTGCTGTAATTGACGCGACCCTATCGCTCTCCTCAGAAGGATCGAGCATGTTGGAAAGTGAGCATCATTGTGCTGCAATGTCTACGTCTAAAATGCCGCAAGTGCCTGATGTTGGTGTAGAGCCAGAGGAGGCTCCACCGGCCTACTCTCCGGGACCGGAGACACCCGCCTGCCGCCCAAGGGAGAAAGAACCAGAGCCCTACTATGGCTCGTGGAGAGACTTTTTTCAGCCCTCGTTCAAGTGGTCATCACTTATGGCGGAGATCCGGGAGGCCGCTATAAAGCGGAATACGAAGACCAAAATCGTTTATGAAGAATTGACTAAAACAATCCATGAAAAGCATGCTAACACCCAACCCCGCCTGGAAAGGAGAAAGGGAGTGGTGCTGTCATTCGACAAAACCCGTGGCTACGGGTTCATCCAGGACTATCTAACTGGCAGAGACCTCTATGTGAATCGAAGGTCTGTCAAAAGAGACTACCTCCCTTCTTATCAGCACAGCCTCCGTGAGGGAGAGGAAGTGGAGTACACCCCTGCCGAGAGCCTGCGAGGCCCTTATGCCACTGCCGTGACCCGTCCCAAACGAGCACCTGAGGACTGGGAGGCAGAAGAAGGAGAAGACTACTCTGGCTGCGAGCGGGAACCTGAACGCTCTCCAGAGCCGGCCCATCACGCCTTTCAGGAGCGGAGCTCCTTCATTGGGCCTAACGTCTTCTGGCAGCCAACCGTGTTGGAGAAATGGGTGAGCCCCTATCCTTCCCCCGAGCTGCCTCGTCGGGAGAAGACCATACAAGATATGGAAAACTTGAAAGGACTTCATGCTACCTTGGAGAACATCCGGAGGGGTCGGAGACCAGACGCATCGCCAGAACCTGCAGAGGCCGAGTCCGCGCCATCGGTGACTGTACCTGCGCCGGCGGCGCCAGCAGATGACAGCGACTCCGACGCAGAGAGCATCAGTGAGCAGATTGTCCGGCTGGAGGAGAAGTTGCGGGAGCTGCGCAAGATCGCGACCGCCAGGATCCAGACGCCGCCAAAGAAGGACGAGGTAAGGGTGCCTGTCACCACCCGTAGACCACCTTCTGCTGCCACCGCTCCGTCAGTGCCCCAAAGGAGACCCCCGGTTGCTGTGAATAGCCGCGCCGAGCCCACCGGACCGCTTGAGGCGGCGGTAACCACGCCATTCCATCCCACAATCCTTATGCTGGGACCGGTACGGTCCCCCCAAGGGTTTACCCCTAGGCCCATGGGGCCAATACCTATTAGGGGCCCCTTCACCCTACAGCTGCCCCCCAATACAGTTATGTGGGCCCATCCTCCTGTAGAGGACTACTACAGGCCGTACTTGCCAGCAGAGCCAAGTGGTTATGATATGCCACTGTGAATCAGCCTGCTAGGCCTTTGATTTATTTCGCTGCAGAAGTTTGATGTTAACCCTTCCAGGACAGGAGTCCTATGTTTCTGGTCCTTTGTTGCGGCTGCCAGTTTGTCCACGGCTCAGTGGTAGGTGTTGACCACTGAAATCACAAAGTCAGCAAGGCCACGTTTGTTTCCAGGACCTCCTGCCTGTTTTTGCTACCCCACGCCAAGTTGTGCCTGTTCCTTTAGTTGCACCTTTTACCCTTCACCCCCTTTTCAGGTTGATCAGGGGTCTTACAGCACTTGTCTTTGCTGTCCTTTTATTGTGCAACTTCATACTAAGGAACCGTGCCCGGAGACAGACTCAAAAGAACCTGAGCCTCTGAGATTGTTGCTCTTTTAAAGGAAATGTGCCCAGAGATGGACTCCACCGCATGAGAGCCTCTGTGATTTAATAGAAAAATAACCTGGGTACGGACTCATGTTTGTTCTTTGAGCCTCCAAGAACTTTTATACTGTTTTATCTATTTTGCTGTTCTATCATGGACTTATTCATTGTCATGGACTATCCTGGTTATAATGTTACGCTGTGCCAGGTCAGCGCCCCCGTTCCATTCATTATCCTGAGAGAAGAGAACGACGCCCCTTGTCACTACCCTTCACCTTTGCCAATTGGACCTGATGTAAATGTAAATGCAGATGAATTACATGTATGTATGCCTGCATGTCTCTGTTTTCTATTTCAGGTAGAGATTCCAGTTGGGCGACCCATGATGGAGTACGAGGTCGTACTCAGCTTAAAGCAGTGGGGTATGTAGTGTACAGGGACTGTAATACCCGTCACTACCAAAGTGTCACTTGGTGTGCTGTCGTCCCTCCTTAGTTATGGAGAAGTTGGTATATGTCAGTTTTATAAAATGTCATGTAATGCAATGCTGTGTGTTTCCCTGTTACTATGACACTTGCATGTACAGGCCTGCTAGGGGTGTCATTCCAGCTTCTAGTCACTAGAGGGAGCTAGGGAGCCCTAGTCTATATAAGGCCCAGTCAGGGAAGGGAAAGGGAGACGGAGTCTAGTGTCTGTAATCTACAGTTGGAGATTAGACAATGTCAGAGACAAGTCCAGGCCTGAAGCCTGCTGTCCAGGAGAAGATTCCCTCCTGAATTCCCATATGCAGAAACAGGAATATCTTAGCTAAAGAGGCTGAGGAAGCTGAGGGAGAGACAGAGGCATGTCAAGGAAAGCAAGAGGTACTCAAGATAACAGAGGAGGTACTTTATAAAGCTAAAACCAAGGATATACGCCAGAGTTAAGGTATTGGGCCTTGGAGAAGATTTGCTATGTTCCAGGATCAGTCAGAGATAGAGTGCAAGCTCCTGTACTGCAAGTCCTGTGTGTTTAACACTCTGTAGTCACCTTGCTCAATCTGTATTGCCTGCATCAACCGTATTGAAAAATCGACTGTATGCAAAGGAACTGCGCTTCCGTGAATGTCTCTATATTTAAAACTACTAAAGTTGGAGTTCTGTTTTAACATCACGGTGTTACTCATTTATTCCTGCTATCAGCAAACGGCGTGCCACCGTTGAATTGGCACTGGCGTCACGAACATTTTCCTACCATCACCTGCCTATGCAGAGAGTCAGCCGTCTCAGGTTAGTGTCATTGCACTACTACACCCAGAAACTCTATTACACACAACTTGAGTACGCTGCACATCTAGTTTATGCCCTGTGTTAGTACTACACTGTGTGGGATTTTTGACATGCTAGTAGCTGCATATGCTGCGAAGTATGTGAATGATACTTTGCCCAGGTGACTAACATATTAAACACTACTAGGATTTTATGTGTAAACTAACTGCTTACAAACTGCTATATGGCAGACACCTCGCGGTCTCTTGAACGTGGCCAAAGAGGCATGGTAACAACAACCCACTCCACATAAAAGTGTCATTGAGTACGTTACCCAGATGCAAGATCGGATAGAGACAGGGTTGCCTCTTGTTAGGGAGCATATGGAGGCAGCTCAGCGAGCCCAGAGTCGGGTCTATAATTGGCAGGCTCCGGTCCGGATCTTTAACCCGGGTGATAAGGTTTTGGTTCTGGTGCCGACCGTGGACAGTAAGTTCCTGGCTAGGTGGCAGGGGCCCTACGAGATACTCGAGAAAATTGGAGATGTAAACTACAAGGTACACCAGCCAGGGCGGCGAAAGCCAGAGCAGGTGTACCATGTTAATTTACTCAAACCATGGAAAGATAGGGAAACTTGTACAGAAGACAGCCCGTGGCTGGGTTTTCTAGGAGAAGAGGTAACGGTCCCTCTGTCTGATGCAAGAGAGGCGGATACCACAATACAAATTGCTGACAGCCTCTCCTCTAAACAGAATCAGGAGGCCAGGGAGTTCATTAGTCGGAACTCAGACCTCCCTGGACGCACTTCCATAATCCAGCATGACATTGTCACTGAGCCTCAGGCAAAAGTCTGATTAAAACCATACCGGGTGCCTGAGGCTCGGCGACAAGCCATATCGGAGGAGGTGCAGCTAATGTTGTAGCTAGACGTCATTGAGGAGTCAAAAAGTGAGTGGGCCAGTCCTATAGTATTGATACCCAAGCCGGACGGGACGTTGCGGTTATTTAACGACTTTCGAAAATTTAATGAGATTTCTAAATTCGATGCGTATCCCATGCCCCGAGTGGATGAGCTCATTGAGAGGTTAAGACAAGCCCGGTAATTTTCTGTTTTGGACCTCACAAAAGGGTACTGGCAGGAGGCTGCCAAAGGAAAACTGCCTTCATCACGCCTGAGGGGTTGTATTAATATAAGGTGTTACCCTTTGGTCTGCATGGCGCCCCCGCCACTTTTCACTGACTAATGGACATTGTGCTTCGTCCACATCGTCGGTACGCTTCGGCTTACCTGGACGATATTGTCATTCACAGTACCGACTGGTAAAGCCACCTACCCAAAGTGCAGGCTGTAGTGGACTCCCTTCAGAAAGCTGGCCTAACTGATAACCCAAAAAAATGTGTGATAGGGTTAGAAGAGACTAAGTACCTGGGGTATGTCATTAGGCATGGAGTCGTCAAACCCCAAGTGAACAAAATAGAGACGATACAGAATTGGCCCCAACCTGTCACCACTAGGCAAATAAAGTCATTCCTGGGAATGGTGCGCTATTACATGAGGTTTGTTCCCCACTTTGCTACTCTAGTCGAGCCTTTGACAGGACTCTTGAAGGGAGACATGTCAATGATGGTTCGCTGGGATGATCGGGCGGAAGAAGTTTTCTCCGCTTTGAAGCCAGCCTTGTGCAGGTCCCCAGTTTTGGTGACGCCCAACCTCAAAAGGGAGTTTATAGTACAGACCGATGCCTCAGAAGTAGGCCTCAGTGCTGTACTGTCTCAGGAAGTCAACGGGGAGGAGCATCCCTTTGTCTTCCTCAGTTGTAAGCTCACTCCAGCCGAGATCTGGTATAGTATAGTGAGAGAGAGTGCCTGTCTATCAAGTGGGCACTAGAATCTCTCCGCTATTATTTATTGGGGAGAAAATTCCACCTGGTGACTGACCACTCTCCTCTCAAGTGGATGAGCCAGGCCAAGGACAGAAATGCCCGGGTCACCCGGTGGTTTCTCTCCCTACAAAATTTAACGTTTTCGGTGGAACTCAAGGTAGGCCAGTTACAGGGAAACGCGGATGCCCTGTCCTGGGTACACTGCCTGGCGTGTGTTCACCCCCTCAGGGTTGAACAAAGGGGGGGGGGATGTGATACAGTGAGAGGTTTGGTCTGGGAAAACAGGTATTTTCTTCCTAACATGTGCTGCTGGGCTTATTTACAGCCAGGTGAGGTTAAATACCGGACCGGATTTCAAATGCTGGTCCGGGTTTTGGCAGCACCTGGCTGTCCTTAAATAGGCAGCTGGGCTCAGAAGCTATGTCTCTGTGTTGGGATCTGGGAGCCTTGTGTCTGTATGAAGGCTTGCTACCTGTTTGGCGTGAAAACAGGTTGGTGCTGCTATCAGCAAGGACTCTTTGAGGCAGAATTGCCGCATGGTATGAATTACCACCAACACCACAAGGTGACTTTTTGTTTGAATATGACTGCTTGTTTTGTCACGTGCCTAAAGTGTGAATAAAACACTGAACTGTTTGATCCAAAGAACTTTTTGTTGCCTTTATACTGCAGCCGCTAACCCTGTCTACCAGAGCGAGTCCCCACAACACACATACTGTACTTACATCCAATGTTTGACTGGGGTGCCTAGGGCCCACCAGTAGAATTCATTCTAGGGGCCCACTGTACAGCTACATACAAATACTATCTGCTCATACAGTGGCAGACATCAGCAAGATGCTACAATATTATTGAATTTGGGGGCCCCTGCAGTGACTTGAAGAGAGCAGTTCCCTTGGGAAAGAGGATACTGGCTGGTCTTCCTCTGTACCTAGAAGACATCTCAGACCCCTGTTGCATTTACAATAATAAACTAGATAACTAAGTGAACCATCCAGTTTTTTCTATAAACACAGGCTGATTTAGATGCTGTAATTAACCTGCAGTTCCTGATAGCAATGGACATGTTGTGTTAGACAACTGTTCACATGGTGCAGTACTGCATGGTGGCCTTTGTTTTCATGGCGCTGTGCTGGTGGGGTGGTGGGACCCAGTGCCATGGTTGGCATTGTCAGACAGCAGGGTTGCTACTAGGGCAGTGCTGCTTTGTCACCGCATTGTGCTGCGCCTTTTTGTCAGAGTAGGTCCCACTCAAAGAGGCGACCTTGGCATGGTGAGTGAGCTTATGCCTTTTGATCAAAATGTACACTAATGCCTCTTGTACAGCATGCAGTATAGGGGGCTGTACACTTTAATATTGCGCTGAGAAGCGAGTTTAATTAGAACTAAGCATAGCATTGTGGATGTGCGATCCAGTTCTGTTTTTCTCCCCTTGATATATACAGTGCTGCCCATAATTAATTATACCCCAGGCAAATTTTGACTTAAAGTTACTTTTATTCAACCAGCAAGTAATTTTTTGACGGGAAATGACATAGGTGTCTCCCAAAAGATAATAAGACGATGTACAAGAGGCATTATTGTAGAAAAAAAGATTTTTCAGCTTTTATTTACATTTGAGCAAAAAGTGTCTAGTCCAAAATTATTCATACCCTTCTCAATAATCAATAGAAAAGCCTTTATTGGCTATTACAGCAATCAAACGCTTCGTATAATGGCAGAGCAGCTTTTATGCATGTCTCCACAGGTATTTTTTACCCATTCATCTTTAGCAATGAGCTCCAAATCTTTCAGGTTTGATGGTCTGCTTGCCATCACCCTGATCTTTAGCTCCCTCCACAGATTCTCAATTGGATTCAAGTCTGAACTCTGGCTGGGCAACTCCAAAACGTTAATGTTGTTGTCTGCTAACCATTTCTTCACCACTTTTGCTGTGTGTGTTTTGGGTAATTGTCATGCGGAAATGTCCACTGGTGCCCAATGTCAAGTTTCTCTGCAGACTGCCTGATGTTGTCGTTGAGAATCCTCATGTATTGCTCTTTTTTCATCATTGCCATTTACTGTGATTAGGTTCCCTGGTCCATTAGCTGAAAAACACCCCCAAAGCATTAGGTTCCCACCACCATGTTTGACAGTGGGGATGGTGTTCTTTGGGTTGAAGGCTTCTCCTTTTTTACTCCAAATGAAGTAAACATCATTGTGACTAAACAATAAAATTTTTGTTTCATCTGACCATAACACAGAAGACCAGAAGTCTTCTTCTTTGTCCAGATGAGCTTTTGCAAAGGCCAAGTGAGCTTTTGTGTGCCTTATCTGGGGAAGTGGCGTCCTCCTTGGTCTGCATCCGTGGAACCCAGCAGTGTGCAGTGTCCATTGGATTGTCTGCCTTGAGACATTGCCACCAGCAAAGCCCAGATTCACCAGGATGGCCTTGGTGGTGATCCTTGGATTCTTTTTCACCTCTCTATCTATCCTCCTGGCCAGCACAGGTGTCACTTTTGGCTTCCGACCATGTCCTCTGAGATTTTCCACAGTGCGGAACATCTTGTATTTTTGAATAATACTTTGCACTGTAGCCACTGGAACTTTAAAACATTTAGAAATGACCTTGTAGCCCTTTCCTAACTTGGGAGCAGCCACAATGCGCAGCCGCAGGTCCTCACTGAGCTCCTTTGTCTAAGCCATGACTGTCCACAAACCAACTGCAGAGAGCTGCTGTTTTTCACATATTGAGTTGATTAAAACAGCTGTTCCCAATTAATCAGGGTAATTAGGATGCTTTAGAACAGCTTGGACTATTTGGAATGGTATAGAACTTTTGAGTTTCCCACAGAGTGTGACAGTTTGTGAAGGGTATGAATAATTTTGGACTGGACACTTTTTGCTCAAATGTAAATAAAAGCTGAGAAATGTAAAAAAGAATATGGATGGGCACTCATATACGGAAATATAGGACAGGATTTATTAGAACATATAACAAAACAGCAATAAAACAATAAAATATTGTTGATAAAAATATATATAAAAAGTGCTTTTTGAACAGAGGTCGCAGATCCAAAAAATCCTCACTGAAGTGTGTCCCAATACGGTTTGTAAGGGGAGGAGGGTGTATTGGATAGGCAGCCTTCGCCAAAAAAACTGATCTTATCTTCTATACCATTAAAAATGCATTAAACATTATGATTAAATCCTATATCCAAATGAAACATACACATGAGTGTTAGACGCCGCTAATTGTCCTTAGTGAATGGACTTTGTATCCTAATATGAATACACAAGTAGCGCTATGCGTATCAACTGTGTATCCAATTATGAATACACAAGTAGCGCTATGCGCAGATAACTTCTCCTATCCAGTTGGCAGTCTTTATAAGAAGTATCCAGTCTCTGTGTTATCCACAAAATATGGTTATAATTAAAAAAAAAAAAAAAAGGCTGGAAAATGTTCTTAACAAATAGCCAGATGCAGTTCATCAATTTTTCAATCTTATTAATTTGATCTATCGCCTCTTAGCTTTTTACCCACTGAGTGGGCTTACCTTTGCCTGGTTTTCAAATTCGCTGGGACTAGTAAATCGACCTTTGCTCCATGCTGAAAGCCGGCGTCCCGGCTTTGGAGTCCGTCGCGTCCCACGTGTGTTTCGCAGCTACTTCCAACAGCTGACTTGGTATGAGAGCTGCGTGCTTGTGGCTTCAGGCGCGGGTAAATGACGTATTAGAGGTCTTTCCGAGATAGAGAAAGTTATAGTTCTTCTTCTTTAAAGTGCACTTTTCTTTCATGAAGAGCGGGGTATTCTTCAAATATTCACCAAACGCGTTTCGGGGAGACGCTTTCCCCTTCCTCAGTGGTATACCCCGACTTTGTAGATCCACTTGTTTTATACCCATTCTTGGTCTCTCTCAAGATCTGGCTCGGACCTAGGGTTCGACCAAAAAGCCGGTCTGGCTCTGATTGTTAAGTGTCATTTTATAGTATTGCGGCGTATTTGCGGTTTCTGTGCGTTTTTTTTCATGAAGATGCGTTTTTTTCTTTTATAATTGCAGTTTTGTGTTTCTAGTTTATTCCATTTACTAATTTTCAAAAATATCATTTTATTCTCAGATTATGAGCTTTAATATAGGAATTTCTATATATTTAGCTCTTCAATGCATATTCCTATCACTTCTTATTAAAAAATACATATTACTGGATCAAGATAGTAACATGTATATACAATAAATACATAATATAAGTAAAAAATATACAAAATATTTAAAACTAGATATGGACAGTTTTCTATGTATGGGGGACTCATTCTCTGAATGGATGTATCTACAGTTATGTTGTGATTTTCTATTCCCATCTACATTTTTCTGTTTGTATGGATCTTCTTTGATAGTCTGCACATGAGACAGGATTTTTGCCAAAGGGAATATTCTAGAGTGATGCAGGTAAGGCATTGTGGAAAAACGGGGTGCCCATGTGGGGTAGAGGGAGGGTTGCAGCGCTGGGACAAGACAGCCTGGCATGCAACCCTGAGTCGACACCCACACGGACCACCCTATCCTCATATGAATCCAAATATTTCCAATTCTGCATTTAAACCCCTTGGCAACAAACTGCCAAACTCATAAATCTTCCTAGACTCTGCCCTTGATAGTCTCTCAATCTGATTTCCTCCTCGCCAATGTTTGTCCACCTTTTCCAGCGCCATGAAGGAGAGGCCCCCAGGATCTTGGTTATGTGCCACCTTGAAGTGTCTGGATAGCGAGTGTTTGTCATAACCCTTGATGATATTATTTAGGTGCTCTGCTATCCTGACCTTCAAGGTGCGTTTGGTCCTACCTATGTATTGTCTCCGACATGGACACTGGATCAGGTATACAACATTGGTAGAGTTGCAAGTAAGGAAATGTTTGATAGTCATAGAGTGAGAGTTTTGTGTGGAAGTGATTGATGTTGTTTTTCTTGGGAATTTGGATTTCTTACAGCCCAAGCATCTCCCACATCTGAAAAAACCTTTTGGTTTGAGCCATTTTGTTGTTGGGCCTTTCTTACGTTTTTCTTTTACCGAGGGTGCTATTTGTATTCCCAAATTTGGGGCCTTTGAGTATATTATTTTGGGTATTGGGGCAGAAGCGTCCCTATGATTTTATCCTTATGTAAATAATGCCAATGAGATTTTATAATATATTCAATCTGCTTTGCTTGAGTATTATATGGCAAGATTATCCGAAAGCCCAAATCTTCCTCCTGTTTTGGTTTTTGTGATGGTTCAAAAACCAAAACAGGAGGAAGATTTGGGCTTTCGGATAATCTTGCCATATAATACTCAAGCAAAGCAGATTGAATATATTATAAAATCTCATTGGCATCATTTACATAAGGATAAAATCATAGGGACGCTTCTGCCCCCAATACCCAAAATAATATACTCAAAGGCCCCAAATTTGGGAATACAAATAGCACCCTCGGTAAAAGAAAAACGTAAGAAAGGCCCAACAACAAATTGGCTCCAACCAAAAGGTTTTTTCAGATGTGGGAGATGCTTGGGCTGTAAGAAAACCAAATTCCCAAGAAAAACAACATCAATCATTTCCACACAAAACTCTCACTCTATGACTATCAAACATTTCCTTACTTGCAACTCTACCAATGTTGTATACCTGATCCAGTGTCCATGTCGGAGACAATACATAGGTAGGACCAAACGCACCTTGAAGGTCAGGATAGCAGAGCACCTAAATAATATCATCAAGGGTTATGACAAACACTCACTATCCAGACACTTCAAGGTGGCACATAACCAAGATCCTGGGGGCCTCTCCTTCATGGCGCTGGAAAAGGTGGACAAACATTGGCGAGGAGGAAATCAGATTGAGAGACTATCAAGGGCAGAGTCTAGGAAGATTTATGAGTTTGGCAGTTTGTTGCCAAGGGGTTTAAATGCAGAATTGGAAATATTTGGATTCATATGAGGATAGGGTGGTCCGTGTGGGTGTCGACGCAGGGTTGCATGCCAGGCTGTCTTGTACCAGCGCTGCAATCCTCCCTCTACCCCACATGGGCACCCCGTTTTTCCACAATGCCTTACCTGCATCACTCTAGAATATTCCCTTTGGCAAAAATCCTGTCTCATGTGCAGACTATCAAAGAAGATCCATACAAACAGAAAAATGTAGATGGGAATAGAAAATCACAACATAACCGTAGATACATCCATTCAGAGAATGAGTCCCCCATACATAGAAAACTGTCCATATCTAGTTTAAAATATTTTGTATATTTTTTATTTATATTATGTATTTATTGTATATACATGTTACTATCTTGATCCTGTAATATGTATTTTTTAATAAGAAGTGATAGGAATATGCATTGAAGAGCTAAATATATAGAAATTCCTATATTAAAGCTCATAATCTGAGAATAAAATGATATTTTTGAAAATTAGTAAATGGAATAAACTAGAAACACAAAACTGCAATTATAAAAGAAAAAAACGCATCTTCATGAAAAAAAACGCACAGAAACTGCAAATACGTCGCAATACTATAAAATGACACTTAACAATCAGAGCCAGACCGGCTTTTTGGTCGAACCCTAGGTCCGAGCCAGATCTTGAGAGAGACCAAGAACGGGTATAAAACAAGTGGATCTACAAAGTCAGGGTATACCACTGAGGAAGGGGAAAGCGTCTCCCCGAAACGCGTTTGGTGAATATTTGAAGAATACCCCGCTCTTCATGAAAGAAAAGTGCACTTTAAAGAAGAAGAACTATAACTTTCTCTATCTCGGAAAGACCTCTAATACGTCATTTACCCGCGCCTGAAGCCACAAGCACGCAGCTCTCATACCAAGTCAGCTGTTGGAAGTAGCTGCGAAACACACGTGGGACGCGGCGGACTCCATAGCCGGGACACCGGCTTTCAGCACGGAGCAAAGGTCGATTTACTAGTCCCAGCGAATTTGAAAACCAGGCAAAGGTAAGCCCACTCAGTGGGTAAAAAGCTAAGAGGCGATAGATCAAATTAATAAGATCGAAAAATTTATGAACTGCATCTGGCTATTTGTTAAGAACATTTTCCAGCCTTTTTTTTTTTTTTTTTTTTTTTTAATTATAACCATATTTTGTGGATAACACAGAGACTGGATACTTCTTATAAAGACTGCCAACTGGATAGGAGAAGTTATCTGCGCATAGCGCTACTTGTGTATTCATATTAGGATACACAGTTGATACGCATAGCGCTACTTGTGTATTCATATTAGGATACAAAGTCCATTCACTAAGGACAATTAGCGACGTCTAACACTCATGTGTATGTTTCATTTGGATATAGGATTTAATCATAATGTTTAATGCATTTTTAATGGTATAGAAGATAAGATCAGTTTTTTTGGCGAAGGCTGCCTATCCAATACACCCTCCTCCCCTTACAAACCGTATTGGGACACACTCCAGTGAGGATTTTTTGGATCGGCAACCTCTGTTCAAAAAGCACTTTTTATATATATTTTTATCAACAATATTTTATTGTTTTATTGCTGTTTTGTTATATGTTCTAATAAATCCTGTCCTATATTTCCGTATATGAGTGCCCATCCATATTCTTTTTTACATTTATTCCAATTTTGAGGGGTGTCTCAAATTTTTGGTTGGTGCACCTAACTTGAGAGAGCAGGGGTGAGCGGATCCCTGCAACACTATAAAAGCTGAGAAATGATTTTTTTTTTACACAATAATGCCTCTTGTACATCGTCTTATTATCTTTTGGGAGACACCTATGTCATTTCCCGTCAAAAAATTACTTGCTGGTTGAATAAAAGTAACTTTAAGTCAAAATTTGCCAGGGGTATGAATAATTATGGGCAGCACTGTAGATGCTGTATGCTGCCTGTCAATATGCAGTGTACTGTATCATGTGCCAAATGTGTAGGAGGTGGTCAACTAGGGGTCCGCCGGGGGATTCACCTGTTCCCCTGTGGGCCAGTCTGAGGCTACTTTCACACTAGCGTTCGGGGCTCCGCTTGTGAGCTCCGTTTGAAGGCTCTCACAAGCGGCCCCGAACGGATCCGTCCAGTCCTAATGCATTCTGAGTGGAGGCGGATCCGCTCAGAATGCATCAGTCTGGCATCGTTTGTCCTCCGCTCCGCTCAGCAGGCGGACACCTGAACGCTGCTTGCAGCGTTCGGGTGTCCGCCTGGCCGTGCGGAGGCAAACGGATCCGTCCAGACTTACAATGTAAGTTAATGGGGACGGATCCGTTTGAAGTTGACACAATATGGCTCAATTTGCATTATCATGAACCAAAAAATATATATATATATAATTATTTTTTTTTTTGTTCATGGTAATGCAAACGGATCCGTTCTGAACGGATCTAAGCGTTTGCATTATAGGAGCGGATCCGTCTGTGCAGATACCAGACGGACCCGCTCTGAACGCAAGTGTGAAAGTAGCCTGAGCCTGCTTACATCCATGCCGCTTTCAGCGATGCAATGCTGGCCTATTCCAGACTTGTGTCCCATGCTGTATGCTGCAAGGCTCAGGCGGCGTGATGACATCATTGCACTGCCTGCACCGGCCTCTGATATCTACATGCACTAGGCCTGAAGCCTATCAGAGGAATGGGGAAGGGGGATGCCTCTCCCCTGCCCGCCACAGTAATAATCTGTATCGCTATCCTAAGAATGGCGATATAGTTGAATTAGGGGGAGATGAGCGTTTCCACAATAGAAGCCATCATTTACCTTGGCTCTGCCGCCACAGCTCAGAATGGTTCTCCCTCCCACGCTGGGCCCCTGTGCAGCCGGTTCGGCTGCACAGGTGGTATGTCCACCCCTGGCCACTACTTTACACTACTTTTTATTAGACACTTGGCCAGCACACTAGGATTGGGCCCCCAAGTTGGTTAAAAATATTGCGTTATGCAGCTATAACTTCCAAGTCTTCACAGTGAGATTGGGCCAGCAAGCTGGAAGAATATGCCTTAGGTGGGTTCACACCAGCGTTTCGCTGGTTTTTAGCCTTCCATCCGACGGATCAGCCTGCCTGTTCTTTAAAATGGAAAAAAAAAAAAACTGTTTCATTGAACCTATGCTTCAATGGAGGATGGATGCCATTGTACAGATGTAGCAGGGTTAACACACAAACTCTTAACTCAAATTTCTTAACTCATCGCGTTATCTTGAAACAAAAGCCATTGAAAAGCAATTGAAGGTGTTTGCTTAACACATTTAGTTTAGATAACACGTCTCATAAAGCATGTGTGTTAACTCTACTACATCTGTATTGACATCCGTTTGATCCAATTCCGTCTGAAATGCCGGATTTGAAAATGATGCTTTTAGGCAGTTTTGCCTGGGTATATGAATTAATTTGTAACAAATCTAATTTCTTGTCAAACTATTGCAAACCTGATTGTGACGATCGATTTCTGAGAAAATTCTGGACTTCCTCGATATGACGCCCTTTATATTAAAAAATTTGTCCTTGAACCAATATGGTGGCTTTCAAGATGGCGTTTATGTTCCGGACATAGTCTAAAAGATAGGCCCCCTCACCCATCACTTTCTGGGGTATTCAGATATTTTATTTTCCCTTTCGTTTCTGAAATAAAATGGTGTCCTGAGATTTTTGACTCACATTGTAGATAGATGACAGAGAAATAAATGGATAGATAGATAGATAGATAGATAGATAGATAGATAGATAGATAAAAATGGAAAATAAAGACGCAGCACACTAGCGGTTGGGTGCAGAATCAGGCCAATACGAACCGGCACCAGGGTCCCATTCAATGGAGAATAATCAAAAAGCCAGCAGCACTCCAATGTAATAAAAAAATCAACGTGGTTTATTCACCCAGTGTCAAATAGCAGCGACGTTTTAACCGCTTGTTGCGGTCTTTCTCAAGCTATGTGAACATGTGTTACAACAGTGGTATATAAAGGTGTGTCAATTCATTACATTAAATATCCAATTAAAATAAAAACAATCACAATTCATAAAAGCTTTGTTTAAATAAATGCATATTCATCAGCATCAATGTGAAATTACATACAGTACAGGTAAAGTGACAGTGCCTCGTGCAAAAATACATAATACATAGCAAAAGTGCATGATCGAATATAATTGATAATTAAAAATACACGTGTTCCCAATATGTGGTGTTGATTAAAAACTTACAATACTAGTTAACAAACAGTGTCGACGGAGCATCACGGTCTCGAGAGCGTCCATATCCAGTTAATGCGCATGTGCGGGATCCATAGATCTCACAATATCTCTGGCGCAAAGGAACTCTATAGAAACCTCATCAAAGATGGCCAAATCTGAAGATACCTACATGTGCGCATGTCTAAGCAATAGTTGCCACCCAAAGCAAAGTCATGTGATCATAGTCACATGATCCAGATCGCAACAAGTAAACATAATCAATGATACATAGAGGATCACAGCGACTAGCAGCGAATCTAGACCGTGTCAGAAGTCAACGATTTACTAATGGTAGGTGATGGAAACGCCGCCACGGATCCCCGGGGCCGAGCGTACCCCCAACTTGCATCACGTTGTATAGACCCAAAGATGTGAGGTCATTTTGTGGCTCCACACAGACTGGCTGCTATCCATGTTACCACTGTGTGAATTGTTGCCTCATGCTCAAGGGGGACTCTTTCCTTAATCCAGCGACAAATAAAACAATCAAGATTGTACAATATTTGACGTGTGATTCGTCCCACGTGGTCTACCTACTGTCATGTCCATGTGAGGCGTGGTACATTGGGGAGACCACGTGGGATGTTAAAACACGTTTAAACCAACATAGATATTCTATTAGGAAGGAGAAAATGGATTTCCCAGTCTCCAAACATTTTAAGGAGGCAGGTCATTCTGAAAAAGACCTTAGGTTCCGTGTGTTAGAGCAGGTACAGATGGGCAGACGTGGTAGTGATAGGAAGGCTCTTCTTAAAAAGTGAGAATTATTTTGGATATTCACTTTGAAGACACTTAAACCAAACGGCCTGAACGTTGACTTCAGGGTGAACTGATGGTGCCTCTCTCCGTGTTTCGTGTTGTTCTCCTTACCTGGTGTAGTCCTTTTGGACATGTGTGTAAATAACTATGCTTACATTTTATAAGTATGTTATAAAATGAGTAATAATTTCTCTCTCTTTATAAATCTTTTTAGATTCAGCTACGAGTTACAACTCCAGTGGTCATCCGGTGTGATGATTTGAGCATCGCGGCCTTACATCAGCTATCCACATTCAGTTTTTTCGATATATTGTCAACAATTATAGGATGGCCATATTTATATAGTACTATACATGTGTCATGCTGTAGATTGCAATTTTTTGTCTACCTTTACATATGATTATCTGTGATATTTTTTGGAAACATTGAGATGGTGGCTTCCTCCTGGTTCTGGGGGTTACACTGCGTCCGTTTTCTATATATATCTGTCATACGTATGGATTTGTTTGAGGTCTTTTGGGCGCCGTTGACGGTTTGACACGGTAACCCGTGCCAACATCTTCGCTTCGTTAGTGATGACCTGACTGCTAACCTGGTCGGTTTTGACTGTGAGACACCTTCAATCCTGCGGTTTATATAATTTTAATTTGTTCATCTTTGGGTCTATACAGCGTGATGCAAGTTGGGGGGGGGGGGGGGCGCTCGGCCCCGGGGATCTGTGACGGCGTTTCCATCACCTACCATTAGTGAATCGTTGACTGCTGACACGGTCTAGATTTGCTACTAGTCGCTGTGATCCTCTATGTATCATTGATTATGTTTACTTGTTGCGATCTGGATCATGTGACTATGATCACATGACTTTGCTTTGGGTGGCAACTATTGCTTAGACATGCGCACATGTAGGTATCTTCAGATTTGGCCATCTTTGATGAGGTTTCCATAGAGTTCCTTTGCGCCAGAGATATTGTGAGATCTATGGATCCCGCACATGCGCATTAACTGAATGTGGACACTCTCGAGACCGTGATGCTCCGTCGATACTGTTTGTTAACTGGTTTTGTAAGTTTTTAATCAACACCACATATTGGGAACACGTGTATTTTTAATTATCAATTATATTCGATCATGCACTTTTGCTATGTATTATGTATTTTTGCACGAGGCACTGTCACTTTACCTGTACTGTATATAATTTCACATTGATGCTGATGAATATGCATTTATTTAAACAAAGCTTTTATGAATTGTGATTGTTTTTATTTTAATTGGATATTTAATGTAATGAATTGACACACCTTTATATACCACTGTTGTAACACATGTTCACATAGCTTGAGTAAGACCGCAACAACCGGTTAAAACGTCGCTGCTATTTGACACTGGGTGAATAAACCACGTTGATTTTTTGATTACATTGTAGTGCTGCTAGCTTTTTGATTTTTCTAGATAGATAGATAGATAGATAGATAGATAGATAGATAGATAAGAATAGAATAGATAAAAGATAGATATGAGATCTCTTTCTATGACATATAAACCTACCCCTGTAATGCAGGGATATTCATGTCACTATAACACATTATATAAAAGTGACTCTTCCATTGCTCAGGGAGAGTATAGGGCAATTAAATTTTTTGACATATAAAAACATTGAGAAGCTTTATTGTTGATGATATAAAACTAAATGAGCAAATGACTAAACTGTCTTGCATTGATAAAATGCTCACAGGCGCAGACAGCCCCAACATCACATCATCTGATTTATTAGCTTCAAGAAAACCTAGTTTTAATAATGTGGTGGCTTAAGCATTTGTTTAGCTCAGTGGGCAGACTGGATCCCTAAGTGTCGTCTAATAAATACATCCAGTTGTTCAGAGCAACTGATTTCCGGAGATGTTAAGAATTACTTCTGCAAATGATGCAGCTGCTGATGCAGCTAAATTTATAAATTGGGTTGAAAAGTTTGACATGCTGAATTAGATGCCACTATAGAATGCATCACTAAGTAATTGATACATACATTATGTGCTAGAAGAGAACCAGGTTAACTCAACTGTAACTTTTTTGCATTATTGTCTAACTTTGCCTTTAGTTCATTGCCAATTGAACCAATTCTTGAAAGAGCTTCCCTGGTTTATTAGCTGAATAAAAGCTCTGCTTGTTATAGCTTGGTGATTTTAAGAAACAAGAGGATGTGGAAGTACATTAGAAGTCTGTTTAAATCACTCGGAGGAAAATATTTTTGAAGTTTTACTTTTATTTAAATTTGTTTCATGATGTGCAATTGCTGAAGCTTATCCTCAGCAGAACATTTGTAATTTGGAAGTATGTCGTTTCTTCCAGCTCTTCTAAAAGCACTAATAGAAAGATGATGTATGCGTTAAATGCATCCTAAACTTGTAGCTGACATTTTCAGATACAGCATTTACTTGCCTGAGATTCAGCTATGCCTTGTTTTAAAACTTCTCATTTAAATTCTCAGTAATCAGAATGTGAGTGTATAAAGCACCGCACATTTTACCATTAACTCTATAGTCAGGTATTAACCCCTAAATTACTCCAGACCACTAGAGATATTATCATTAACCATGAAGCCGTCCTATGAGAATGTGTGAAATACTATATGTAGAAAGTCAATAAAATTGAGTAATTGGAAGGCACTTTGCTAACTACAACATTGGCTCCAACAAACTTAGAAATCCCTCTTTAACCCCTTAAGTTTTTTAAATTTATATTCACATAGCCATATGAGGGCATCTTTTTGTAGGAAAAGATTAATTTTTAATGGCACCATTTAATTTACCATGTCTTGTATTGGAAAATTGAAAAAAAAAAAAAAAACAATTCTGACAAGGTTTTTGGGGTTTTGATATTATGTCGTTCACTGTGTGCTAAAATTGACATGACATCCTTATTCATCAGCTCAATACGATTATGGCAATACCAAATTTGTATATTTCTTTTTGTTTTACTCCTTTAAAAAAAAATAAAAAAAAATTGAAAAAAACATTCTTTGCATTGCCATTTTCTAACAGCCATAACATTTTATTATGTCATCCCAAGAGCTGTATTAGGGCTTGCTTTTTGCAGGACAAACTGTAGTTTTTTTTATTGTTTTTGGGGTGCATACAACTTTTTAATCACTGTTATCCAATTTTTGGGGGGATAAGATGACCAAAAAATGGCAAATCATGATCTTATTTTTTGTTTTCGTTACCGTGTACACCTCACAGTTGAGACATAATTTTTTTTTTCTTCCTATTTTAACAATTACTTTTACCCCTCTTATGGGGCTAGAACCTGGGATCTTTCAATTCCTTGACCCATTCATCATAATGGAAATATATTATGCTGAATGGGATTCCACCGCTCTACCTGCGGAGCTGTGCCTCGTGCACAGTTCTTGAGGCAGATTACAATGACAGGCACAGATCCCCCTCCATAACAGTGTGATCCACATATCCCCCATAATAGTGTCATCCACAGATCCCCCATAACAGTGCCATCCACAGATCCCCCATAATAGTTTCATCCACAGATCCCCATAACAGTGTCATCCACAGATCCCCCATAATAGTGTCATCCACAGATCCTCCATAACAGTGCCATCCACAGATCACCCATAACAGTGCCATCCACAGATCCCCCATAACAGTGCCATCCACAGATCCCCCATAACAGTGTCATCCACAGATCCTCCATAACAGTGTCATCCACAGATTCCCCATAACAGTGTCATCCACAGATCCCCCATAACAGTGACTGGAGCAGACCTGCTAATAAACACACCTAGGCAACCACCAGTCAAGGTAAAAACTTATAGTTGTCAATAATGTAATGTAGTGTAGGGGGTCATGTAATGTTTTGAGGCCAAAATGGCACAGATGACCACCAAGAATATGTAGAATATCTAAAATTAGCTGGTCAAGTAAAATGTTGCAAGCAACAATCATTAAATAGGTGGCCGACAAAAAAGGGCGGATCATAGGGTGTGGTAAATGGGCGGAGTCAAGGGGGCAGCAAAATTAGCTTTCGCCTAGGGTGGCAAAAATCCTTGCACCAGTCCTGATCACAGTCACAGTCCTGGGGATAAATAGATGATGGTAGAGATCTCTGTACTGCCCTCTGATATATTTATACATAGTAATTAGATCTCCCATCAGTCGTCTTTTTTCTAAAGTGAATAACCCTAATATTGATAATCTTTCAGGGTACTGTACCTGCGCCATTCCAGTTATTACTTTAGTTGCCCTTCTCTGAGCCCTTTCCAGCTCTGCTATGTCTGCCTTGTTCACTGGAGCCCAGAACTGTACACAGTACTCCATGTGTGGTCTGACTGGTGATTTGTAAAGTGGTAGGACTATGTTCTCATCACGGGCATCTATGCCCCTTTTGATGCAACCCATTATCTTATTGGCCTTCGCAGCAGCTGCCTGACACTGTTTTTTACTGCTTAGTTTGCTGTTTATTAAAATTCCTAGGTCCTTTTCCATGTCAGTGTTACACAGTGTTTTACCATTTAGTATGTACGGGTGATTTGCATTATTCCTTCTCATGTGCATAACCTTACATTTGTCAGTGTTAAACCTCATCTGCCACTTCTCTGCCCAAGCCTCGAATCTATCCAGATCCATCTGTAGCTGTATATTGTCCTCTTCAGTGTTAATTACTTTATACAGTTTAGTATCATTTGCAAAAATTGATATTTTACTTTGCAAGCCTTCTACAAGATCATTAATAAATAAATTGAAGAGAATAGGGCCAAATACTGACCCCTGAGGTACTCCGCTAGTGACAGTGACCCAATCTGAGTGTGTACTATTAATAACCACCCTCTGTTTTCTATTATTGAGCCAGTTGCTTACCCACATACAGACATTTTTTCCCAGTCTGAGCATTCTTATTTTATATACTAACCTTTTATGTGGTACAGTGTCAAATGCTTTGGAGAAGTCCAGATATACGACATCCATTGATTCGCTGCTGTCAAGTCTAGAACTTACCTCTTCATAGAAACTAATTAAATTAGTTTGACATGACCGATCCCTCATGAAGCCATGCTGATATGATGGCATTTGCTTGTTTTCATTGAGATCCTCCAAGATAGCATCTCTTAGAAAACCTTCAAACAGTTTACCCACAACAGATGTTAAACTTACCGGCCTATAGTTTCCAGGGTCTTTTTTTGCACCCTTTTTGAATATTGGCACCACATTTGCTATGCGCCAATCCTGTGGGACATTCCCTGTCAGTATAGAGTCTGTAAATATCAGAAATAGGGATCTGGGTATGACATTACTACATTACAATTCTCTTAGGATACAAGGTTGTATGCCATCTGGCCCTGGCGATTTGTCTATTTTAATCTTTTTAAGTCGCTGTTGTATTTCTTCCTGGGTCAGACAGGGCACTTTTAATGGGGAATTTACTTTTACATTCTGCATTTCATCTGACAGTTTATTTTCCTCAGTGAATACAGTGGAGAAAAATTTTTTTAATAGCTTTGCTTTCTTCTCGTCGCTCTGCAACTCCCCCCTCATTGCTCTGTAGAGGGCCGACACCTTCAGATTTATACTCTTTACCATTTATATAATTGAAGAATATTTTAGGGTTAATGTCACGGCCTATAGTGTACGCTGTGACACTGTTGCCACATTAGCGGTTGCCCGCGGCAACGTGTTGCTGTGAGATAATGCGGTGGCAGTGTCTCGGCCTTCTGGGTGATTGCCGTGACATGGTTGCCACGCATGCTGTTGCCGGTGGTAACGTGTGGTTTGGTATGCTTTTGTGTGCACTTCCCCTTTAAATGGCTTTTTTCCTCTGTCTGGTGTTGGAAGGGTTAACTCCCTTCCTAGTGTTTTGTGAACACTGGGTTTATGTGTGTATGGGTGTGGCTGCTTGGGCTATTTAGCCTCTGCTGGATGCCTGAAAGTCTCTGGGTTCCTCCAGCCTTGGTGTATGCTGGTGGTTCACGGTTCCTGGCTTGTTCCATCTGTCCAGTGAGGGCCACCCTTGTGGTCATAGATGTTCTATGTCATCCCAGTGTCTCCTTACCTTCCTGTCCCTATTTGTATGGAGTGGGTTATGTTCAGGGTGTTTGAATGTCTAGTTTGGTGTTACATGTCTGGTTGTGTTTGGTGTCATGTTTACTAGACATTCCTCTGTCTCAAGTTATTGCAGCTATGGTGTCCTGGGTTCCTGTGTGGTTCGTGGTGTGTGCTGTGTCCTTTAATGTTGGTGTGGACACCAGCACTTGTGCACGGGTTCCAGTCAGTGTGTCTGTGTAAGGTAAGTGTGTTACTGGTTTCACTTACCTGCCGTCTCCTTTAGCTGTATGTGTTTCCCCTCCTTGCAGCCTGGCCTTAGTTAGAGAGTCCTGTTCCTCCGTGTTGTGGATTAACAGGTAGTCTCTCCCCTGCTCCTAAGTGAGGGATTTCCAGGGCGACTCAGGATATTAGGTATCCAGTGTATGAGCCGTCCCACCATCGGGGTCCGCTCATATGGTGAGGAGTCAGGGAGAGGATTAGGGACGTGGTAGAAGGTGACCTGCTCCCTTATCTCTCCTTTCGGCCAGGCTGATCCCCTTTTTACCTCCTCACCGCACGGTGGGGGGTTTTCCTCACTCCCCGGCGTGACAGTTAGTTTTGCTCTCTTTGGCAATTAATCTCTCGGTCTCTAGTTTGGCGGCTTTTATTTGTTTTTTTACATATTCTATTCTTTTCATTATAGTTTTTCAGTGCTTCCTCGCTACCCTCCTGTTTTAGTGATTTAAATGCTTTCTTTTTGTCATTTATTGCTTTCTTTACAGTTCTATTTATCCACATTGGTTTCTTCTTGTTCCTTAACTTTTATTCCCATAAGGTATGTACCTCTCACAATTAGATTTTAGGATGCTTTTAAAAATAAATCTAACTGGCAGCTTAGCAGTTCAAACACGCTCCTTCAGATGAGGTCAATCAAGATGTTAGGGCGCAGTGTTGTCTCTTTTAATGTACGGCCACACAGCCAGGTTTCTGCATGTAGTTTTGGAAGACAAACCCAGGAGTGAATTAAAAATAGAGGGGAAGTTGTATTTCTCCTTTTATGATCCACTTCTGATTTTGGCTTCCAAAAACTGCATCAGGAATCCTGACCATGTGATTGTACTCTAATAGCGACCACAAATATAGTCTTTATTTTAAGTGTGACCTGCAGGCATACTGCTATTATATAACTCATGTATTGGGCATCATATGATTGTAGCCCTCTATTCTTGTTTACTAGCATCAACAGATTGCAGCTATTGGTTGTGTTTTTAAATGCAGGTTTTAGATTGGGTGTGGGTGTGGCTGCTTGGGCTATTTAGCCTCTGCTGGATGCCTGAAGCTCTGGGTTCCTCCAGCCTTGGTGTATGCTAGTGGTTCACGGTTCCTGGCTTGTTCCATCTGTCCAGTGAGGGCCACCCTTGTGGTCATAGATGTTCTATGTCATCCCAGTGTCTCCTTACCTTCCTGTCCCTATTTGTATGGAGTGGGTTATGTTCAGGGTGTTTGAATGTCTAGTTTGGTGTTACATGTCTGGTTGTGTTTGGTGTCATGTTTACTAGACATTCCTCTGTCTCAAGTTATTGCAGCTATGGTGTCCTGGGTTCCTGTGTGGTTCGTGGTGTGTGCTGTGTCCTTTTAATGTTGGTGTGGACACTAGCACTTGTGCACGGGTTCCAGTCAGTGTGTCTGTGGAAGGTAAGTGTGTTACTGGTTTCACTTACCTGCCATCTCCTTTAGCTGTATGTGTTTCCCCTCCTTGCAGCCTGGCCTTAGTTAGAGAGTCCTGTTCCTCCGTGTTGTGGATGAACAGGTAGTCTCTCCCCTGCTCCTAAGTGAGGGATTTCCAGGGCGACTCAGGATATTAGGTATCCAGTGTATGAGCCGTCTCACCATCGGGGTCCGCTCATATGGTGAGGAGTCAGGGAGAGGATTAGGGACGTGGTAGAAGTTGACCTGCTCCCTTATCTCTCCTTTCGGCCAGGCTGATCCCCTTTTTGCCTCCTCACCGCACGGTGGGGGGTTTTCCTCACTCCCCGGCGTGACAGTTAGTTTTGCTCTCTTTGGCAATTAATCTCTCGGTCTCTAGTTTGGCGGCTTTTATTAGTTTTTTTACATATTCTATTTTTTTCATTATAGTTTTTCAGTGCTTCCTCGCTACCCTCCTGTTTTAGTGATTTAAATGCTTTCTTTTTGTCATTTATTGCTTTCTTTACAGTTCTATTTATCCACATTGGTTTCTTCTTGTTCCTTAACTTTTATTCCCATAAGGTATGTACCTCTCACAATTAGATTTTAGGATGCTTTTAAAAATAAATCTAACTGGCAGCTTAGCAGTTCAAACACGCTCCTTCAGATGAGGTCAATCAAGATGTTAGGGCGCAGTGTTGTGTCTCTTTTAATGTACGGCCACACAGCCAGGTTTCTGCATGTAGTTTTGGAAGACAAAACCAGGAGTGAATTAAAAATAGAGGGGAAGTTGTATTTCTCCTTTTATGATCCACTTCTGATTTTGGCTTCCAAAAACTGCATCAGGAATCCTGACCATGTGATTGTACTCTAATAGCGACCACAAATATAGTCTTTATTTTAAGTGTGACCTGCAGGCATACTGCTATTATATAACTCATGTATTGGGCATCATATGATTGTAGCCCTCTATTCTTGTTTACTAGCATCAACAGATTGCAGCTATTGGTTGTGTTTTTAAATGCAGGTTTTAGATTACCAAAAAAATTCAACTTTTCGATAGGTCACATTAGTTTTGTACATATTAGTGATAGGTGGTAAAATTGGGAATTATTAGCCCTAGAGGCTTACTTTGGAGACATAATGTACCTATCTCCACCTATCTAGATCAAACAGATCATTTTTCAGATTAAAATGATGCACCTATCCCTAGTATGTGAGATTTATGGTTGTTAATTACCATATGTTCCGCTCCATAAGATGCACTTTTTCCCTGAAAACCGGAAAAATACTAGTGCCTCTTATGGTGCCAATATACAATATCTCACAAAAGTGAGTACACCCCTCACATTTCTGTACAAATGTAATATATCTTTCCATGGGACAACACTGAAGATATGACACTTTGATACAATGTAAAGTAGTCAGTGTACATCTTTTAAAACAAATTTGGTGTACCCTCAAAATAACTCAACACACAGCCATTAATGTCTAAACCACTGGCAACAAAAGTGAGTACACCCTTAAGTGAAAATGGCCAAATTGTGCCCAATTAGCCATTTTCCCTCCCCGGTGTCATGTGACTTGTTAGCGTTACAAGCTCTCAGGTGTGAATGGGGAGCAGGTGTGTTACATTTGGTGTTATCATTCTGACATTCTCTCAGACTGGTCACTGGAAGTTCAACATGGCACCTCATGGCAAAGAACTCTCTGAGAATCTGAAAAATAGAATTGTTGCTTTACATATAGATGGCCTAGGCTATAAGAAGATTGCCAACATCCTGAAACTGAGCTGCAGCACGGTAGCCAAGACCATACAGCGGTTAAACAAAACAGGTTCCAATCAAAACAGGCCTTACCATGGTCAACCAAAGAAGTTGATTGCACGTGGTCAGCATCTTAAACAGAGGTTATCTTTTCAAAGTGGATGTATGAGTGCTGCCAGCATTGCTGCAGAGGTTAAAGGGATGGAAGGTCAGCATGTCAGTGCTCAGACTATACGCCGCACACTGCATCAAAATGGTCTACATGGCTATCATCATCTTCTAAAGATGATGCACAAGAAAGCCTGCAAACAGTTTGATGAAGACAAGCAGACTAAGGACATGGATAACTGGAACCATGTCCTGTGGTCTGATGAGACCAAGATAAACTTATTTAGTTCAGATGGTGTCAAGCGTGTGTGGCGGCAACCAGGTGAGTAGTACAAAGACAAGTGTGTCTTGCCTACAGTCAAGCATAGTGGCGGGAGTGTCATGGTTTGGGGCTGCATGAGTGCCACCAGCTGTGGGGCGCTACAGTTCATTGATGGAACCATGAATGCCAACATATATTGTGACATACTGAAGCAGAGCATAATCCCCTCCTTTCAGAAACTGGGCCGCAGGGCAGTATTCCAACATGATAACGACCCCAAACACACCTCCAAGATGACCACTTCCTTGCTAAAGAAACAAAGGCCAAGCATCCAGACCTAAACTCTACTGAGCATCTGTGGGACATCTTCAAACAGAAGGTGGTGGAGGGCAAGGTCTCTAACATCCACCAGCTCTATGATGTCGTCATGGAGGAGTGGAAGAGAATTCCAGTGGCAACCTGTGAAGCTCTAGTGAACTCTATGCCCAAGAGAGTTAAGGCAGTGCTGGAAAATAATGGTGGCCACACAAAATATTGACACTTTGAGCACAATTTTACCATTTTCACTTAGGGGTGTACTCACTTTTGTTGCCAGCAGCTTAGACATTAATGGCTGTGTTTGGTTATTTTGAGGGCACACCAAATTTACAATGCTATACACGCTGTCCACTGACGACTTTACATTGTATCAAAGTGTCATATCTTCACTGTTGTCCCATAAAAAGATATAGTAAAATATTTACAAAAATGTGAGGGGTGGACTCACTTTTGTGAGATATTGTAAGTGGGTGCTTCCAGTAGCGAAGTACTCACTAGTACATAGTAGGACAAGGAGCGGTGAATACAGTGCCACTGGTGCTGGCTGTACTCATCGCTCCCTGGTCTTCTTCAGACGCCACACTTCACTGTCCTGACTGCATACAGCATCAGGAGGTTGTGCTCCCACTATGACCTGATGATGTCCAACTTCAGGTCACAGTGCAGCATGAGCCCAGAGAAGACCAGAGAGCAGTAAGTGTAGGAAAAGCCACTGGATCCTCAGAGCAGTGAGTGCAAGAAGAGCCACTGGATCTGCAGAGTGGCAGCATGGTCCGGAGCTAGAGAGGTAAATTAATTTATTTATTTTATGTCTGATGGGAGTCTGATCTGAGGTCTAATGAGGAATGGAGGTCTGATCCGAGGTCTGATGGGGGTCTGAGGTCTAATAATCAATGAGGGTCTGATCTTAGGTCTGTCGGGGGTCTCATAGAGGTCTGATAAATCAATGGGGGTCTCTTCTGAGGTCTGATGGAGCTTTGATATGAGGTCTAATAATAAATAGAAGTCTCATCTGAGGTCTGATCTGAGGTCTAAAAGGGGGTCTGATCTGAAGTCTAATGAGAAATGGGGGTCTGCTCTGAGGTCTGACTTGGGGTCAGATCTGAGGTCTGGTGGTCTGATCTGACATCTGATGAGTAACAGGGGTCTGAGCTGTGGTTTGATGAAGATTGGTGGTCTGATCTGAGGTCTGATGAGGATTGGTGGTCTGATATGAGGTCTGATGAGGATTGGGGGACTGATCTGAGTTCTGATGAGGATTGGGAGTCTGATTTAGGGGTCTGCTAAAAAAAAAAAATTTTTTCTTATTTTCTTCCTCTAAATCTTAGGCAAAATCTCTGTGGACTGATAACATAACTTAGTGTATTAACACTGGTGTATCATACACTAGTCTTACTGAGGAGTACACTGGAGTAAAATGTGCCAAATTTATTAGGATGTGCAGACCTCTTAATAAGTTTTCTGTATCTTGGGCATCTGTGCACCAGAAAAAGTAAATCAAAGTAAACCAAAGTTATGAGCCTGATTTGCAGTATAATTTATGCAAGATGCTAGCATTGATTATAGTAAATCTGTTGGGCTTTAAAAGAGAGGCAAAAGTAGTGTCAAACTGAAAAAAAAAAGTTTGTAAAAATTGCATAAAATGTTATTCATTCAAAAATTTGACACTTTTTTTGTGCTAGAAAACTGGCAAACAGTCTTTGATAGATTATCCCTGAGAAACATTGATCTGTTTTCCATAGTAAATGAATGGTGAATAATCATAATCACAAAAATATGCATTTAAACTGTTCCTTCCTGACAATTGCCTGCTCATCAGTGGAGGTGAAGATCTGCATTTCCAACAACAATTATGTCATTTGTGTGGGGACAAGAGATGGTTACTGCCATCACTCGCCTTCATACAAACTAATTTTTTCTTGTGAGCAGACAGGGGTGCACCTAGCCTTTCTGCTGCCTGAGGCAAAAATTTAAACGGCCCCCCCCCCCCCCCAACCACCACCACCAAACCTCTTGCCAAATTCTCAACCTAATCCCTTCCCTCCACTACATGCATCACTACAAAACATACAAAATAATACAGCCCCACACACCTCTTACATCCAGTGACGTCTCCTTTGATGTAAATGTTCTCTTTCCTTATCTTCTCCATTCAGACCAGACTGCCATGATGACTTTTCAGCCATTTCTCGTTTCTAAAGTTTGAAAAACAGACATCTTAATTTCCTACTTTCTCATCATCCTCTCACCTTCTTAGCACCCTATCCTGCCACCCTCATTACTGTGCTCGCTGTGCTCCACAATGCTATACTGCAGAAACAGTCCCCCTGAAAATATTAGTAACATACAGATAGTGTCCCTTTCAATAATTATTGGTATACAATGTCTTAAAAAGTAACTTCATCCAGCACATAGTGTCCCTGACACTAATAGTGTAAACATAATGCCCCCCAAAAATAATTGTGCTAAGCTGATTCTGTGTCAGGGAGCCCCCACAGTAATAGTGTCCACCAAAATCCCACCAATAGTAATAATTCTCTGCCAGAGAACACTTAGTAGTAATAGTGCCCCCAAAAGTAGTAATGTCCCCACTGTGCCCCAGAAGTAATAATGGCCCTTTAGTGCCCATACTAGTAATCATGTTCTCCATAGTCTCCCAGTAGTCATAAAGCTTACTTTAATGCCCCCCAGTAGTAATAATTTTCTATATAATGTAACCCCCTTAAAATGAGTGCCAGAACAAAAAATGGCTCCTTATAATGTGTGCCAGTGCAAAAAATGCCCCATAATAATGTGAACTAGTACAAAAATGCCCCCGTTCTGTGTGCCAGTACAAAAATACCCTTCTTAGTACCCCCAGTTGAGCTAATGTCCCTAATAGTGCCTCAATAATGTGTGCCAGTATAAAAAAAACTATATAGTGCCCCCAGTAAATGCTCCCATAGTGCTCCTCTCCCCCCTTCCCCATAGTGTCCCCCCATAATGTGCCAGTACAAAATGCCCCTAGATAGTGCCCCCAGTAGGTGCCCTCATAGTGTCCCCCATAATGTGTGCCATTATAAAATGACCCAATATAGTGCCCCCAGTAGATGCCCCATAGCGCTCCACCCCATTCCCATAGTGTCCCCCATAATGTGTGCTATTAGAAAATGCCCCTATATAGTGCCCACAGTAGATTCCCTCATAGTGTCCCCCATATTGCGCCTGTATAAAATACCTCTGCCCCATAGTGCTTCTATCCTCCCATTCTCCATAGTGCCCCCATAATGTGCCAGTAAAAAATGTCCCTATATAGTTTCCCAATAGGGCTCCTCTCTCCCCCCCCATTGTGCGCCCAACAGCACTAATACCTCCATGCTTCTGGCAGCAATGCGATGTAGGCCTCTTCCTGTCTGTGTCCCGCACTGTACGCTGCCCGGCTCAGGTGGTGCAACGATGAATACGTCATCGCGTTGCCTATGCCAGCCTCTGATAGGCTTCAAGCCTAGTATCTGCAGCCTATCAGAGGAACGGAGAAGGCAGATGCCTCTCCTCTGCCCCGCGGCAGTAATCAACTGTATCGTCGTCCTGAGGATGGCGATACAGATGAATGTAGATAGATGAACGCTACCACAATTTCTCTCAGCCCTGCTGCGGCAACCCATTATCTCCAGGGCAATGTGGCCCCGGAAGCAGAGTGCTATTTACACACCATGATCTGATGCCAAGAAACACTTATTGAGGTGTCTGCACCAACAATCATTTCACCTGATAAACAAGCGTTTTGCTTGTTCATCGGGTGATCTGCGTGACGCAGATCACCCGATGAACAAGCAAAACGCTTGTTTATCAGGTGAAATGATTGTTGGTGCAGACACCTCAATAAGTGTTTCTTGGCATCAGATCATGGTGTGTAAATAGCACTCTGCTTCCAGGGCCACATTGCCCGGGGCCACATTGCCCTTGACATTGGCAGATTTTCGTGAATGAATGTTTGCTCCAGATAATCGGCCTGACAACTGGACATTTTAAATCTGCCTTAAATTAGCGATTTTTGTGAATCCACCCCCAATTTATGCTTGAGCACATGAAGTAGAGGCCTCTTTTTCTATCCCTTTAATGCACCATGTTGTACATGCATTCCACAGGTAGGAAGTAGTCCCCGCATAAAGATGTGCTTGAAAAGTGTAGTGACAGCACAGACACAAGAGCTGACTCCAATCCCAACCATTTAGCCTAGACCTTTAGCAAAGAGATGGGACTGTCACCCAATCAGCATCCTGTCACGAGGGTATCAAGAGCCACGTCTGACTCCGTTATACCCGGGGTCAGGAGGTCGCAGCGGGTGGCTGCGCGCTCTATATCTAAAGATCACGTTGTTTCTTAGTGATTGTTTTCTGTGTTTGCCTTGCTATCCTTTTTGTCTCAATCAGGGATCCGTAGCTTCTCCTCCTCAGCTGTTTCTTGTCTGCCACTCCCAACCTCCTTATATTCTCCCCTCACACTTCTCTAGTTGCCAGTTATAGAGCTTCCTGCCTGGACATCTATACTGACCCACTGGAGTTGTGAATCCTGGTTGTCGTTCCAGAGTGCTACCCTCCGGATCCCTGTTGGGCTTCTTGTTGTCTCCTGTTGTCGCCCACCTGGGATTATATGTTGAGTTTGTATTGTCTGTCCTCCCCTTGGTGTTTTCCTTTAGAGCTAGTGGTGCGGACTAGTGTTCCCACCGCCCTGTTCACTATCTAGGGCTCAGCTTAGGGAAAGCCAGGGCTTTAGGCACGTGATCGGCGTACGGGTGAGGAACCCGTCTAGGGACGTCAGGGCAGCCAGGTGCCAGCCGCTAGGTGAGTCAGGGGTCACCACCTTCCCTCTCACTTGGGTAGGGCCTTCCTTGTTCCCTCCCTCTGCGTCACGTATGTGATAGTCACGCCGACCGTGATATTATAACTGGCCATTACTTTTTGAGAAAAATAAATAAAAAATTTTGTTGTTTTTTTTTCTCTACTTAGAATCCAATATGGATCCTATAGCTGCCTTGGCAAAACAGCTTCAAGGCCTGTCTTTGGAGGTGGCAGGATTGAAGTCGTCTGTCCTCCAACAACAGCAGCAAATGCAGCAGACCGCACCCCCAGCGGTTGCTATGGGTAACCAGGTAGTTACAGAACCCAAGGTTGTTCTTCCTGACAGATTTTCTGGGGGAAGGGACAAATTTGCGACGTTCCGTGAGGCCTGCAAATTATACTTTAAGTTGCGCCCTTACTCCTCAGGTAATGAAGAACAGCGGGTAGGGATTGTCATTTCCCTGCTTCAGGGGGACCCACAATCCTGGGCGTTCTCGTTACCCCCTGGTTCCCAGGCTCTCCGGTCAGTGGAGGGATTTTTTGGGGCTTTGGGTCTCATATATGATGACCCTGACCGAGTCGCCCTGGCTGAGTCGAAGTTACGGAGACCCCTACAGGGAGATCGGTCAGCAGAGGAATATTGCTCAGAGTTCCGTAGGTGGGCTACGGATACTCAGTGGAACGACCCGGCTCTCAGGAGTCAGTTCTGCTCTGGGTTATCTGAAAGGGTTAAGGATGCACTGGCGCTGTATGAGACCCCCCTTTCCCATGATGCTGTTATGTCCCTCTCTATCAGAATAGATAGGCATCTTAGGGAGAGATCGAAAATTCCTGAGCAATTGGTTACCTCTCCCAAACAACAATTAGTCTGTACTGACTTAGATGAGCCTATGCAGCTAGGCGGAACTTCTCGTCAGGTCCGTCCTCCTGAGGTTCGCCGTAGGGGGGGGGCTTGTTTTTTCTGTGGGGGGAAGGGTCATTTCATTAATGTCTGTCCCTCTTTTCTCAAAAACAAAAGACCGTCGGAAAACTACTAACCCCAGGCTGTGCGGAGGATGTCAGCCAGGGGGTATACGTTTCCTCCATACGAACATCTCAATTTGTGTTACCAGCGGTTATTGTTTTTGGTGTTAAGACGGAGTCTATTTCTTTTTTTCTAGACAGTGGAGCAGGGGTAAATTTGATAGATGCCCATTTTGCCCGCACTATGGGTTTGTCTCTCTGTACGCTGCAGAGACCTATTCCCGTATTCGATATAGATTCGGCTCCTCTGTCTCAGAGAAACCTCACCCACATTGTTCATAATTTACACCTTCGGGTAGCGGGCCACCATAATGAGTGTCTTTCATGTTACGTTCTGGAGGGCTTTCCCTCTCCTGTGGTATTGGGTCTCCCCTGGTTGGTAGCGCACAATCCAGTGGTGGATTGGCAGGCCAGGGATATATTGGAGTGGAGTGAGCATTGCAGAGAGAATTGCTTAAATAACAATTGCTTAATCGCCTCCATAGCTTCCCTACCTACATTTATTTCGGACTTTGAGGACGTTTTTTCTGAAAAGGGTTGTCAGAAGCTACCACCTCATCGTCCTTATGATTGCCCGGTTAACCTGATTCCCGGTGCAAAATTACCCAAGTCCAGGTTGTATAATCTTTCGGGTCCCGAGAGACAAGCCATGAAAGATTATATCTCCGAGAGTCTGGCTAAGGGACACATCAGACCCTCTTCTTCACCCGTGGCTGCAGGGTTTTTCTTTGTTAAAAAGAAAGATGGGGGCCTGCGTCCTTGCCTAGATTTCCGTGAGCTAAACCAGATAACCATCCGAGACCCATACCCTCTTCCTCTCATTCCTGACCTTTTCAATCAGATTGCGGGTGCTAGGTAGTTCTCCAAACTTGATCTTAGGGGGGCCTACAATCTGATTCGTATCAGGGAAGGGGATGAGTGGAAGACAGCTTTTAACACCCCTGAGGGGCATTATGAAAATCTTGTTATGCCTTTCGGTCTGACCAATGCCCCCGCTGTCTTCCAACATTTCGTTAATGATATTTTTAGTCATCTCATCGGCAGGTTTGTAGTCATATACCTAGATGATATCTTAATTTATTCGGCTGATCTGAAAACACATGAGGTGCATGTCAGGCAAGTACTGCAGGTCCTACGGACGAATAAATTATATGCGAAAATTGAAAAATGTGTCTTCGCCGTTCAGGAAATACAGTTCCTGGGATATCTATTATCTGCTTCAGGTTTCCGTATGGATCCTGGGAAGGTCCAGGCAATTTTAGATTGGGATCTTCCTGAGAACCTTAAAGCCCTACAACGGTTTTTGGGTTTCGCAAATTTCTATAGAAAGTTCATAAAAAATTATTCAGTGATCGTTAAACCCCTTACTGACATGACTAGGAAGGGGACTGATTTTTCCAAATGGTCTGACGCCGCTAAAAATGCATTTTCCTCTCTAAAAGAGAGGTTTACCTCCGCACCTGTTCTAATTCAACCTGATGTCTCCCAGCCTTTTATTGTTGAGGTAGATGCGTCAGAGGTGGGAGTGGGGGCTGTATTGTCTCAGGGTCCGTCTCCTGGCAAATGGCGCCCTTGCGCTTTCTTTTCCAAAAAATTATCTTCTGCAGAGAAGAACTATGATGTTGGAAATAGGGAACTGTTGGCGATTAAACTGGCGCTTGAAGAGTGGCGTCACTTCTTAGAGGGAGCAATCCACCCCGTCACGGTGATTACGGATCACAAAAACCTTCTGTACCTAGAATCGGCTAAGCGTCTCACCCCTAGACAAGCTAGGTGGTTGCTATTCTTTACCAGATTTAACTTTGGAATCACCTATCGTCCTGGGGCAAAAAATACCAAGGCAGACGCGTTATCTCGTAGTTTCCCTGGAGGGGGTAATGTTAGTGATCCGGTACCTATTTTACAAAGAGGAGTGGTTGTCTCTGCTGTACACTCTGTTCTAGAGGGAAAGGTGTTAGAGGCCCAGGGGGACGCCCCGGCCTCTTGCCCCTCAGAGAAATTGTTTGTACCGTTAAACCTGCGTCTTGAATTATTAAAAGAACATCATAATTCGGCACTTGCTGGGCACCCGGGTAGTAAAGCAACCTTGGAGCTATTATCTCGTCGTTTTTGGTGGCCAAGGTTGCGTCAGGATGTAATGGATTTCGTGTCTACTTGCTCTACTTGTGCACGCGCGAAAGTCTCTCATACACGTCCAGCAGGGTCTTTATTGCCACTTTTTATCCCCAATAGGCCATGGACACATCTGTCAATGGATTTCATCACTGACTTACCGTTGTCTGCGGGTAAAACAGTTATTTTGGTAGTAGTAGACAGGTTTAGCAAAATGGTACACTTTATTGCGCTACCCGCACTTCCTAATGCTAAAACTCTTGCTCAGGTGTTTATCAGTGAAATCGTGAAGCTTCACGGGGTCCCTTCCGATGTGGTTTCGGATCGGGGAACCCAGTTTATTTCTAAGTTTTGGAAAGCTTTTTGTTCCCGTTTGGGGGTACACTTGTCCTTTTCCTCAGCTTTCCATCCTCAGTCGAATGGACAGACTGAGCGTACCAACCAAAACCTAGAAACATATTTAAGGTGTTTTGTGTCTGAAAACCAAGAGTTGTGGTCATCATATTTACCGTTAGCTGAGTTTGCCATAAATAATCATTATCAGGAGTCCACTGGCAAGTCACCATTCCTTGGTGCATACGGTTTTCATCCCCAATTTTGTACTTTCAAAGAGGGGGGGTCTTCTGGGGTTCCCGAAGAGGAAAGGTTTTCTTCATCTCTTTCATCGGTATGGCAGAAGGTGCAAGTTAACTTGAAAAAGATGAGTGGTAAATATAAATGCATGGCCGATAAGAAACGGTCGCCAGGTCCGGACCTAGGAGTGAATGACTATGTGTGGTTGTCTACTAGGAATATTAAGTTGAAGGTTCCCTCTTGGAAACTGGGCCCTAGGTTCATTGGTCCTTATAAAATAGTAGCCGTTATTAACCCTGTGGCTTTTCGCCTGGAGCTACCTCAGACTTTTAAGATCCATAACGTTTTCCATAAATCGTTACTCAAGAAGTATGTTCCACCTCTAGAACCATCACCACTGCCACCTCCTCCTGTTATTGTGGATGGTAATCTGGAGTTTCAAATAGCCAGAATTGTTGATTCTCGTCGGGTCCGCCGCTCTCTTCAGTATCTGGTGCATTGGAGGGGTTACGGTCCCGAGGAAAGAATGTGGGTTCCAGCGTCAGAGGTAAACGCCAACAGGTTAATTCAGGCTTTCCATACCTCTCATCCGGAGAGACCTGGTCCTGAGTGTCCGGAGGCCCCTCATGAAAGGGGGGGTACTGTCACGAGGGTATCAAGAGCCACGTCTGACTCCGTTATACCCGGGGTCAGGAGGTCGCAGCGGGTGGCTGCGCGCTCTATATCTAAAGATCACGTTGTTTCTTAGTGATTGTTTTCTGTGTTTGCCTTGCTATCCTTTTTGTCTCAATCAGGGATCCGTAGCTTCTCCTCCTCAGCTGTTTCTTGTCTGCCACTCCCAACCTCCTTATATTCTCCCCTCACACTTCTCTAGTTGCCAGTTATAGAGCTTCCTGCCTGGACATCTATACTGACCCACTGGAGTTGTGAATCCTGGTTGTCGTTCCAGAGTGCTACCCTCCGGATCCCTGTTGGGCTTCTTGTTGTCTCCTGTTGTCGCCCACCTGGGATTATATGTTGAGTTTGTATTGTCTGTCCTTCCCTTGGTGTTTTCCTTTAGAGCTAGTGGTGCGGACTAGTGTTCCCACCGCCCTGTTCACTATCTAGGGCTCAGCTTAGGGAAAGCCAGGGCTTTAGGCACGTGATCGGCGTACGGGTGAGGAACCCGTCTAGGGACGTCAGGGCAGCCAGGTGCCAGCCGCTAGGTGAGTCAGGGGTCACCACCTTCCCTCTCACTTGGGTAGGGCCTTCCTTGTTCCCTCCCTCTGCGTCACGTATGTGATAGTCACGCCGACCGTGATACATCCCCATAACATAAAAGAAAGAGAAAATATATATACTGGTACTAATGGGTCTTATGTAAAGGGCAGGGACTTTAACATTTATTATTAAATGGATAGAGTCTGACTCTGTATTTAAAAAGTAAAACGTATTTGCTATAGTATACTGTATATACATAGTGTGATATGTGGATATATCAACTATGGGAAATACCATATGTTTTGCAGAAGTTTTTGGCTTCAGAATTGCTACGATTCTGTTCTGACTGTAGAGTAGCCTTAATGTGCTCATATCAGTTGCCCTGTCTTTGTGCTTCAATCACTACACTTCATACTACTTGTCATAAATGATGATGATAGTACCACCTACAGACTGTGCCAAATAGTACATACTATTAAAGGAATTACCCGATAACGTTTTACCATTTGTTATAAAGAGACATTACCCTTCAATTTCTATAATACATGTATATCAATGAGGTTGAAACGTTGGAAGTCTGTATTGCCGATTAAGAGATTCTAAAGGCCAAGTACTTTTTTGCTTCTGTACTTTTTATTTCTTTGAGTAGCGCTTATTTGAATAAGATGACATTTGGCTTAACTGCATCTCTAAATTATTTGCAGTATTATTATTTACAGGAATAAGTATGTGATTACTTACAACTGAAATGAAATCTAGCAGTTTCACATATCATTGAGTCTGTGCAGACTTAGGCCAATTTGATTTCTTCCAAAGAATGCACCATGAATAGGATATCAAATGCATGCAATTTATTTCTGAAAATGTTGTAATACAGTATATGAAGATTGCTGCCTCTTTTACAAATGTTATATGCACCATACTTTAAAATGCTATTGTCTTAGGGCAAAGGAAATAATGTGATAATGACTTAAGAAACATGTTACATTGAACTGGTTAGTACATTTCTTTTTTAATTTTTAATATAGTAATTATTTTGAATACATTAAATGTAATAGCTGTCAAACCAGATATGATGTATAGTAAATATAACACAAAATAGTGACTCCCCTGTACCGCTGTATTACAAGGGGTTGTCTCACCACAGATAACCCCTGAAATTAGCCTTCATAAATAATAAATGTTAAATAGGTTGGCAGGACAAAGCCTAATCTTTTTTCATTTTTGTTTTTTATTCCCTGCTATCCAAGAGACATCTTTTTTTTCTTTTCTTTTTTTCTGTTCTGTTTGTTGCAGGATTGGTTGTATCTAGAGATAACCGATTTCATGTTATGAAATTCGTTCATGCTTCATTTGGTAGTAAGAAGCAGAATTTCGTTATGGATTCCATTACAACAGACCGTAACGCAATTCTATGACGGAATGCATAACGGAATGCCTTTAGAGGCATTCCGTTATTCATTCTGTCATAATAGAAGTCTATGGGCTGCATATCCGATCCGTTATGCGCTATGGTCCATGGTAACGAAATCCATAACACAATTCTGCTTATACCACCAAACGAAGCGTGAACGAATTTGAAAATATCAAATTCGCTCATCTCTAGTTGTATCCTTTAATGGCTCTATAAAATTGACCATAGCTTGTATTAGAAAACAGGAAAAAAAATATTTGTGTAGTGACATTGAAAAAGTTTTTTTTCTGTCAAGGTTTTTTGTTTTTGTGGCATTCAATGTGCGCTAAAAATGACATTGCGGCAATACCAAATTTAAATAATTTTTATTATCCTTTACTACTTAAAAAATATAAACCTTTGAAATTATTTTCTCTTTGAATCGTTATATTCTGACTCCCACAACTTGTTTATATTTCTGTCTACAGAGCTGTATGAGGACTTGCATTTTCAGTTGTAGTTTTTGTGGGTACCTTTTTGGGATACATGTGACTTTTTGATCACTTTTTTCCATTTTTATTTGGGGGGGGAAGAGTTGCAGATTGATTGATTTTTCCGTTATGACATTCACCACGCAGAAATATATATTTTATATTTTAATGGCAGTACATCTTATAAAGTGAATACTAGTGACTAGTGAGCACTTCCATTAAGGAAGAGCTCACCAATATGGAGTAGGTGCAGGAGGGAGGGAAGTGAGGCACGCCGGTACTCACTCTTGTTGGTCTTCTTCCCTGGGGCCCCGCTGCACTGTCCTGACCGCAGAGAAGACAAGGGAGCGTGTCTACTGTAGAGACCACTAGACCAGGAAATGAGCAGCAAAGCAGGAGAGGTAAGTGAAGTTATTTATTTTAAGGTCTGATGGGGGTCTTACATGGAGGTCTGATGGGGGTCTGACATAGAGGTCTGATCTGAGGTCTGAACTGAGGTTTGATGGGGTTTGACATGGAGGTCTGATCTGAAGTCTGATGGGGTTCTGACATAGAGGTCTGATCTGAGTTCTGATGGTGGTATGACATGGAGGTCTGATGGGGGTCTGACATGGAGGTCTGATCTGAAGTCTGATGGGGGTCTGACATGGAGGTCTGATCTGAGGTCTGATGGGGGTCTGACATGGAATTCGGATCTGAAGTCTGATGGGGTCTGACATGGAGGAAATGGTGATTTAAATTTTTAATATCTTTGTGTGTTTGTATAAAACTTTTTTACTGTAATTTTTAGCAGCCTAAGTATACTATTGCAGTCTAAGGGATTTTCACATTTAAATATAACTCCTATACTTGCCACAAACAAGAATAACATGGAGTCTTCAAAATTGTAAACAAAAATATTACATAAATTTAAAGTTTTATTAACTAATCATAAATTACAATAGAAATAAAAATAGACTAGAGATAGCAGTATTAGAGATATGATAAAATAACCTAATATACAGGTGCAGCTCAATAAATTTGAATATTATTGAAAAGTTTATTTATTTCAGTAATTCAATTAAAAAAGTTAAACGATTATGGCTTACATCTAGTGTTGGGCGAGCATGATCGGCCGAACACTAGTTCAGCTCGAGCATCGCGATGCCCGGCACATCGCGGTGGTCGGCCGAATACCGCGTGTGCTTGAGCGCAATGCTCGAGTCTCCTCCCCACACGTTTGTTTGCTGCCACGCAGCAAATAAACAGACAGGTAAGTACTGCCATTCACCGTAATGCCATAGCCATGTTGGCTGCTGGCATTACAGTGATTGGCTGGCCGAAACGCATCATCGGGTGATATATAGCACCCGATGACACGTGTTCGGCTCAGTCTTAGTCAAGGAGAGCTGGAGAGCAGAAGGGACAGATAGTGTCGGGATGGAAATAGCAATATTTTAGTTTTTATACTTGTTATAGAATCAGAAGTCCTTTTAAGGACTATTGTGTGTGGCAGCAATATATATTTTTAGTGCGACCTGCGCTAAATTGCTAAAATATGTTAGAAACCCAAAAGTCCTTTTAAGGACTGTAGTATCTGGCAGCAATATATATTTTTAGCACAACCTGCGCTAAATAGCTTGCAATTGTTTGGCCGCTGCAGACAGAGACATTATCTGTGCTACATCTCCTGTCTAACGTGTGAGCAGCCTAACAATATCCGTGACATCCAGTGTACTTTTTCCGTAGACGGTGTCCGCTGCGTACAGTTACATTACCTGCGCTACATCTCCTGTATAACGTGTGCATATCCTAAATATCAGTGACATTCAGTCACATTTTTTTGCTGCTGGTGGCAGCAACATTACCTGCGCTACATCTCCAGTATAACGTTAGCTCATCTGAAATATCAGTGACATTCAGTGTAATTTTTTTCACCACTGGTGACAGCGACATTATCTGCGCTACATCTCCTGTGTAACGTGTGCGCAGCCTAAAAATATCTGTGAGATCCAGTGTACTTTTTCTGTAGACGGTGTCCGCTGCGGACAGTTACATTACCTGCGCTACATCTCCTGTATAACGTTTGCGTATCCAAAATATCGGTGACATTCAGTCAAATTTTTTTGCTGCTGGTACCTGCGCTACATCTCCTGTATAACGTTTGCCCATCTGAAATATCAGTGACATTAATTCAGTGAAATTTTTTATTAGTCGCTGGTGACAGCGACATTACTTGCGCTATACCTCCTGTTTAACGTGTGCGCATCCTAAATATCAGTGACATTTATTTAGTGTAATTTTTTATTAGGCGGTGGTGACAGCGACATTACTTGCGCTATACCTCCTGTTTAACGTGTGCGCATCCTAAATATCAGTGACATTCATTCAGTGTAATGTTTTTATTATGCGGTGGTGACAGCGACATTACTTGCGCTATACCTCCTGTTTAACGCATGCGCATCCTAAATATCAGTGACATTTATTCAGTGTAATTTTTTATCAGGCGGTGGTGACAGCGATATTACTTGCGCTATACCTCCTGTTTAACGTATGTGCATCCTAAATATCAATGACATTCATTCAGTGTAATTTTTTATTAGGCAGTGGTGACAGCGACATTACTTGCGCTATACCTCCTGTTTAACGTGTGCGAAACCTAAAAATATCTGTGAGATTCTGTGTACTTTTTTTGCGCATACACGTGTGACATACTTGCAAGCATATATACCATTTAATATGGGCAAGGCGAGCAGTAAGGGATGGGGAAGTGGCCGTGCTGCTGATGGTGCACGCAGAGGCCGTGGCCCTGGGCGCGGTGAAACTGTGCCTGCTGCCAGAACACAAGAAACACACTCATCCACGATACCTAGCTTCATGTCCCAGTTTGCAGGGCGGCGCAGGACACCACTCTCGGAGTCAGACCAGTGCTACCCGGTGGTCGGTTGGATTGCAGCAGATAATGCCTTTCAGTCGGTTAAGCACCATCCTGTCTTCCACAAAGTCCAGTCTCAGTAGCCAAGAGTCTGGTCAACAGAACCCTTACCCTTATACTCCTTCCACCCACCATGGAGAGTCTTGGAAAACAAGTGATTCCACACTCGGATATTCCGAGAAGCTGTTTTCATCGCTATTCCTTAATTTGGGCCTCTCGCTAAGCCCGCTTGAAGAGGGACATGAGGAGATCTTGTGCCCTGATTCCCAAACTCTGGAGCATCCACATCTCAGAAGAAGTTGACGGTGGGGAATGGCAATTAGTGTTTCACGAGGTGGATGATGATGATGAGACACAGTTGCCAATAAGTCAACGGCAATTAGTGCCTCAAGAGGTTCATGATGAGGATGAGACATAGTTGTCAATAACTGAGGTTGTTGTTAGGTCAACAAGTCAGGAGGATGACCAGAGTGAGGAAGTGGAAGAGGAGGTTCTGGACGATGAAGTCACTGACCCAATCTGGGAAGATGGAAAGCTGAGCGAGGGGGAGGGATCCGCAGCACCGCAACAGGCTGGAAGAGGCAGTGTGGTGGCAAAAAGGGAGAAGGCGGACCACACCAAACAGGCCTGCAACTGTTCCCCGGAGCATGCCCTTGCGGCAATCTCCCTTGCCAAGGGGTAGGTGTTCCGCAGTCTGGCGCTTTTTAGAGAAAAGTGCTGACAATAAAAGAATTGTCATTTGCAACCTGTGCCATACCAAAATGAGCAGGGGCGTGAACACTAGCAACCTCATCGCCACCAGCATGATCCGCCAAATGGCATCAAAGCACCCTAATAGGTGGGCCGAACGCGCGGGTCCACAACCAGTGTCTGCGGGTAACACCACTGCCTCCTCTTCCCCTGTGTTACGTGCTGGCCAATCCCACCATGCACCTGGACCATCGCAAGCACCATCAGCTAGCACATCCACTTCTGTGTCCTAGTGCAGTGTATAGATGTCTATACCCCAGGCCTTTGAATGAAAGCGCAAATACCCAGCTACCCACCCACAGACAATAGGACTACATGCGCACCTATCCAAATTGCTGGCCCTGGAAATGTTGCCATCTAGGCTTGCGGACACTGCGGCTTTCGACAGCCTGATGGCAGCGGCTGTTCCGCGGTACTCTGTCACCCGCTGCCAATATTTTTCACAGTGTGCAGTCCCAGCCTTACACCAGCATGTGTCCCATAACATCACCCGTGCCATCAGTCTGACTCAGTAGGCTACGCAATCATGGGGAAGACTGCTGACTTAACAGTTGTCCAGAATACAGTCATTGACACCATCCACAAGGAGGATAAGCCACAAAAGGTCATAGCTAAAGAATTTGGCTGTTCACAGAGTGCTGTATGCAAGCATTTTAATTGAAAGTTGAGTGCATGGAAAAAGTGTAGTAGAAAAAGGTGCACAAATAACAGGGATAACTGCAGCTTTGACAGGATTGTCGAGAAAAGACAATTCAAGAATTTGCTACACTCACCTAAAGAATTATTAGGAACACCTGTTCTATTTCTCATTAATGCAATTATCTAGTCAACCAATCACATGGCAGTTGCTTCAATGCATTTAGGGGTGTGGCCCTGGTCAAGACAATCTCCTGAACTCCAAACTGAATGTCAGAATGGGAAAGAAAGGTGATTTAAGCAATTTTGAGTGTGGCATGGTTGTTGGTGCCAGACGGGCCGGTGTGAGTATTTCACAATCTGCTCAGTTACTCAGATTTTCACGCACAACCATTTCTACGGTTTACAAAGAATGGTGTGAAAAGGAAAAAACATCCAGTATGCGGCAGTCCTGTGGGCAAAAATGCCTTGTGGATGCTAGAGGTCAGAGGAGAATGGGCCGACTGATTCAAGCTGATAGAAGAGCAACGTTGACTGAAATAACCACTCGTTACAACCGAGGTATGCAGCAAAGCATTTGTGAAGCCACAACACGCACAACCTTGAGGCGGATGGGCTACAACAGCAGAAGACCCTACAGGGTACCACTCATCTCCACTACAAATAGGAAAAAGAGGCTACAATTTGCACGAGCTCACCAAAATTGGACTGTTGAAGACTGGAAAAATGTTGCCTGGTCTGATGAGTCTCGATTTCTGTTGAGACATTCAAATGGTAGAGTCCGAATTTGGCGTAAACAGATTGAGAACATGTATCCATCCTCTGATGGCTACTTCCAGCAGGATAATGCACCATGTCACAAAGCTCGAATCATTTCAAATTGGTTTCTTGAACATGACAATGAGTTCACTGTACTAAAATGGCCCCCACAGTCACCAGATCTCAACCCAATAGAGCATCTTTGGGATGTGGTGGAACGGGAGCTTCGTGCCCTGGATGTGCATCCCTCAAATCTCCATCAACTGCAAGATGCTATCCTATCAATATGGGCCAACATTTCTAAAGAATGCTATCAGCACCTTGTTGAATCAATGCCACGTAGAATTAAGGCAGTTCTGAAGGCAAAAGGGGGTCCAACACCGTATTAGTATGGTGTTCCTAATAATTCTTTAGGTGAGTGTGTATCATAGCTCAATGTGTGACAATATGATCTTGTTAAAGGAACAGTATAACAGTAAACAGAAGATAATCTGTCCCTCATTTGTAGCAATCATCCAGAGAACACTAATCTCCTGCTTTTGTGTACCATTTTGGGCTGAGGGACGGCTGTGGGGCAAGGCTCAACAATCTTTTTGTCCCAGTGTATCACTGGATGTCCTAAAAATGCCAAAACTGCAAAGGAGAGCAGTGGAGCAAGGACTATTAGGGGGGCTGCCTGGGTGAAAATGTGGGTATGTCCAGGTTCAGCTCTGAACCCGGACAACTCCTTTATGCTTCCTTCTAGAGCCATCATGGACTAGATTACTGAACAATGCCATAATATCACTGAAGACAGGTGTAATAACACGGTTAATTCTGCAGTTTATTCTATACATATTATACATTTTCTAAACATATAGTTTATATTTCTATACATATGTAGACACTTTTCTGGCTGCATGAATTCACCATATACACTTTATGACCCATATTCTTTTGAGATTTAGCTCATGGACAGATGTTATGACATTTTCCTTTAGAATTTGCTGGTATATTTAACAAATAATTTCTCTATCAATGATGGGAAGCCAACCTGACCTAGATACAGCAAAAGAGGCCCAAATCATGAAACTATCACCACAGTGTTTCATAGATGGATTGAGATTATATACTGGTATGCAGTCTTTTCCTTTCTCCAAATAAAATGCCTTTCATTTAAACCAAAAAGTTATATTTTGGTCTCACCTGTCCACACAAAGCTGTTCCAAAAAGCCTTCCGGTTTGTCCAGGTGATTGTTAGAAAACTGCACTGTTCCAATCTGCCTACAAATATCATACAGCAGAATTAAATTTTGGTGGATGCACGGAACTGAGCTACATTTCCATAATGACGAGACAATTGGCCGGCAATAGTCCAACTGATGGCGTACAGAAGAAGTAAATTCCAGAGAAGAATAAAATTTTGGTGAAGGCGTGGCACTGCGCCACTACGGACACTTGGTCAAAAGTCTCAGTAATGGGATTTGACAAAAACTGCGGCTGATAACATATAGAAAAAATACATTTTAGAAAAAGATTACATTTTTATGAAGGCACCTTACTGTACCACTACGGATGCCTGACCAAAAGTCTCAGTGGCTAGATTTGGTGAAAACTGCAGCAGATGCTGTAAAAAGAATTCAAATTTACAGAAGAATTACATTTTGGTGAAGGCACAGAACTGCACCACATTTACCACAACTAAGTGGTACAGTAGCAACTGTTGTCCAGATGGAAGTTGACTAATTGTTGGTCGCAAATAGTTTTCTTATGGCCACAAATTCCATTATAGATGTCTCATGATGGAGCAGACGACAAGGAGGAGTCTGCGCAGGAGAAGAAGCAGCTGATGGAGCCTGGCTGCCGCAAAGAAGACTAGGAGAAGAAGAAGAGACTTGTTCTGATTCAGAATGCTAGCCAGTACTATTTTCCCCACAAGATCCGGTCATGCTGCCTCATGTGCTCCAAATAGAGCCCTCGTACATATGTTTGTGTTTTAAAGCCCTCAGTTTATTCTGCTGATCTCGCACACAGCTGTGGTGTTGTGTGCCTGGCTTGTAGAGAAAAAATGCAATATGGGATTTGCTCACGCAGAGCTAGAGGCAGCCAGGCTTGGCATAGGTCTGACACATTTTGAGCCTGCACCCACAGTATTGGTGACATTACCAGTTCCCAAGCTGACCACAATAGAAGCAGATCTATCCCTGCCAGCTCTGTTGGAGGTTTTCAAAGTATATTGCCTCCTCTCTTTAACCTTTTTCTTTCTGATCACTGCCAAAACACTGTAAAATCGCTGCGGCGCTATAAAAAGATCACTTTTGAGGGGCATGGCGAGTTCATAGAAGATTTTTTTTTTTTGGCACAAGTTAGCGGAATTTTTATTCTTCTTTTTCTTACAAAGTCTCATATTCCACTAACTTGTGACAAAAAATAAAATCTCACATGAACTCACCATACCCCTCACGGAATCCAAATGTGTAAAATTTTTTAGACATTTATATTCCAGACTTCTTCTCACACTTTAGGGCCCCTAAAATGCCAGGGCAGTATAAATACCCCACATGTGACCCCATTTTGGAAAGAAGACACCCCAAGATATTTCGTGAGGGGCATGGCGAGTTCATGTAAAATTTTATTTTTGTCACAAGTTAGTGGAATATGAGACTTTGCAAGAAAAAAAATAATAATAATTTTCCGCTAACTTGTGCCAAAAAAAAAAATATTCTAGGAACTCGCCATGCCCCTCACGGAATACCTTGGGGTGTCTTCTTTCCAAAATGGGGTCACTTGTGGGGTATTTATACTGCCCTGGCATTTTAGGGGACCTAAAGCTTGAAAAGTAGTTTGGAATCCAAATGCGTAAAAAATGCCCTGTGAAATCCTAAAAGTACTCTTTGGAATTTGGGCCCCTTTGCGCACCTAGGCTGCAAAAAAGTGTCACACATGTGCTATCGTCGTACTCAGGAGAAGTAGGGCAATGTGTTTTGGGGTGTATTTTTACATATACCCATACTGTGTGTGAGAAATTAATCTGTAAATGACAACTTTTTAAAATTTTCTATACAAAGTTGTCAATTTTACAGAGATATTTCTCTCACCCAGCATGGGTATATGTAAAAATACACCCCAAAACACATTGCCCTACTTCTCCTGAGTACGTAGATACCACATGTGTGACACTTTTTTGCAGCCTAGGTGCGTGAAGGGGCCGAAAGTCCAACGAGTACCTTTAGGCTTTACTGGGTTGCTCACAATTTAGCCCAGCCCAAAATGCCAGAACAGTAAACACACCCCACAAATGACCCCATTTCGGAAAGTAGACACGCCAAGGTATTCACTGAGGGGCATATTGAGTCCATGAAAGATTGAACTTTTTGTCACAAGTTAGCGGAAAGGGAGACTTTGTGAGAAAAACAAAAAACAAAAACAATTTCCACTAACTTGTACTCAGGAGAAGTAGGGCAATGTGTTTTGGGGTGTCTTTTTACATATACCCATGCTGGGTGAGAGAAATATCTCTGTAAAATGACAACTTTGTATAAAAATATGGGAAAAGTTGTCTTTTACAAAAATATTTATCTCACCCAGCATGGGTATATGTAAAAATACACCCCAAAACACATTGCCCTACTTCTCCTGAGTATGGCGATACCACATGTGTGACACTTTTTTGCAGCCTAGGTGCGCAAAGGGGCCCAAATTGCAAAGAGCATCTTTCGGATTTCACAGGGCATTTTTTACGCATTTGGATTCCAGATTTCTTCTCACGCTTTAGGGTCCTTAAAATGACAGGGCAGTATAAATACCCCACAAGTGACCCCATTTTGGAAAGAAGACACCCCAAGGTATTTCGTGAGGGGTATAGTGAGTTCATGTAAAAAAAAAAATTTTGTCACAATATAGTGGAATATGAGACTTTGTAAGAAAAAAAAAAAAAAAAAAATATATATATATATATATATATATATATATCATTTTCCGCTAACTTGTGCCAAAAAACAAAATATTCTAGGAACTCGCCATGCCCCTCACGGAATACCTTGGGGTGTCTTCTTTCCAAAATGGGGTCACTTTTGGGGTATTTATACTGCCCTGGCATTTTAGGGGCCCTAACGTGTGAGAAGTAGTTTGGAATCCAAATGCGTAAAAAATGCCCTGTGAAATCCTAAAAGTACTCTTTGGAATTTGGGCCCCTTTGCGCACCTAGGCTGCAAAAAAGTGTCACACATGTGGTATCGCCGTACTCAGGAGAAGTAGGGCAATGTGTTTTGGGGTGTCTTTTTACATATACCCATGCTGGGTGAGAGAAATATCTCAGTAAAATGACAACTTTGTATAAAAAAATGGGAAAAGTTGTCTTTTACAGAGATATTTATCTCACCCAGCATGGGTATATGTAAAAATACACCCCAAAACACATTGCCCTACTTCTCCTGAGTACGGCGATACCACATGTGTGACACTTTTTTGCAGCCTAGGTGCGCAAAGGGACCCAAATTCCAAAGAGTACTTTTAGGATTTCACAGGGCATTTTTTACGCATTTGGATTCCAAACTACTTCTCACGCATTAGGGCCCCTAAAATGCCAGAGCAGTATAAATACCCCACAAGTGACCCCATTTTGAAAAGAAGAAACCCCAAGGTATTCCGTGAGGGGTATGGTGAGTTCATGTAAAATTTTATTTTTTGTCACAAGTTAGTGGAATATGAGACTTTGTAAGAAAAAAAAAATATTATAAAAAATTAATCATTTTCCGCTAACTTGTGACAAAAAATAAAAACTTCCATGAACTCACTATGCCCATCAGCGAATACCTTAGGGTGTCTACTTTCCGAAATGGGGTCATTTCTGGGGTGTATCTACTGTCTGGGCATTGTAGAACCTCAGGAAACATGACAGGTGCTCAGAAAGTCAGAGCTGCTTCAAAATGCGGAAATTCACATTTTTGTACCATAGTTTGTAAACGCTATAACTTTTGCGCAAACCAATAAATATACACTTATTGCATTTTTTTTATCAAAGACATGTAGAACAATACATTTAGAGAAAAATTTATATAGAAATGTAGTTTTGTTTGAAAAATTTTACAACAGAAAATTTCATTTTTTTGCAAAAATATCGGTCAATTTCGATTAATAAGAAAAAAAGTTAAAATGTCAGCAGCAGTGAAATACCACCAAATGAAAGCTCTATTAGTGAGAAGAAAAGGAGGTAAAATTTGGGTGGTAAGTTGTATGACCGAGCAATAAACCGTGAAAGTAGTGTAGTACAGAATTGTAAAAAGTGGTCTGGTCATTAAGGGAGTTTAAGCTAGGGGAGCTGAGGTGGTTAATGCCACCACAGCCACCACTCTTTTCCTCTGATGTCTCCTCCTCCTTTTCAGCACCCCAATCCAGCTTTCAAGTCCTGTCCAACACACAATCAAAATCATAGTCTTCCCACTCCCCGCCACTTTTATCAGATTATGATATGCCATCATTGGCTTTTTGACAACAGTGAAGACATACTGGGTGCAAATGAAAGGCTTCTCTGGGATTCCAAGGAAGAGGAACAGGAGCAATGCTGTGACCCTTAGCTCCAAGGCACAGTCAGACTCAGAGGTGACCTCAACATTATCCTGCTGCGACTGAGAGGAGGAGTTAGCCATTTCATCCACAATCTCATTCTCTTTGTCTTCAATAATAATATTGGACCTTTTTTGAAGCCAGGGAAAACTGTGGCCTACTACTAGTACTGGCTGGATGGCTGGTGCGGCTACTGCTGCTACTACCCACATTCTGACTCTAAGAGGAAATGGCATGGGTCTTTCCTTAGCATGCTTCTGTTTTCCAGACATTTTATTATGAGGTCTAGAAACGAAAAGTCAGGGGTTTGGTAGACACATACAGTCGTGGGCAAAAGTTTTGAGAATGACAAAAATATTAGTTTTCACAAAGTTTGCTGCTAAACTGCTGTTAGATCTTTGTTTCAGTAGTTTCTGTGATGTAGTGAAATATAATTACACGCACTTCATACGTTTCAAAGGCTTTTATCGACAATTACATGACATTTATGCAAAGAGTCAGTTTTTGTAGTGTTGGCCCTTCTTTTTCAGGACCTCTGCAATTCGACTGGGCATGCTCTCAATCAACTTCTGGGCCAATTCCTGACTGATAGCAACCCATTCTTTCATAATCACTTCTTGGAGTTTGTCAGAATTAGTGGGTTTTTGTTTGTCCACCCGCCTCTTGAGGATTGACCGCAAGTTCTCAATGGGATTAAGATCTGGGGAGTTTCCAGGCCATGGACCCAAAATTTCAACGTTTTGGTCCCCGAGCCACTTAGTTATCACTTTTTCCTTATGGCACGGGGCTCCATCGTGCTGGAAAATGCATTGTTCTTCACCAAACTGTTGTTGGATTGTTGGAAGAAGTTGCTGTTGGAGGGTGTTTTGGTACCATTCTTTATTCATGGCTGTGTTTTTGGGCAAAATTGTGAGTGAGCCCACTCCCTTGGATGAGAAGCAACCCCACACATGAATGGTCTCAAGATGCTTTACTGTTGGCATGACACAGGACTGATGGTAGCGCTCACCTTTTCTTTTCCGGACAAGCCTTTATCCAGATGCCCCAAACAATCGAAAAGAGGCTTCATCGAAGAATATGACTTTGCCCCAGTCCTCAGCAGTCCATTCACCATACTTTCTGCAGAAGATCAATCTGTCCTTGATGTTTTTTTTGGAGAGAAGTGGCTTCTTTGCTGCCCTTCTTTGCTGCCCAGGCCATCTTCCAAAAGTCTTCGCCTCACTGTGCGTCCAGATGCGCTCACACCTGCCTGCTGCCATTCCTGAGCAAACTCTGCACTGGTGGCACTCCGATCCCGCAGCTGAATCCTCTTTAGGAGACGATCCTGGCACTTGCTGGACTTTCTTGGACGCCCTGAAGCGTTCTTAACAAGAATTGAACCTCTTTCCTTGAAGTTCTTGATGATCCTATAAATTGTGGATTGAGGTGCAATCTTAGTAGCCACAATATCCTTGCCTGTGAAGCCATTTTTATGCAACGCAATGATGGCTGCATGCGTTTCTTTGCAGGTCACCATGGTTAACAATGGAAGAACAATGATTTCAAGCATCACCCTCCTTTTAACATGTCAAGTCTGCCATTTTAACCCAATCAGCCTGACATAATGATCTCCAGCCTTGTGCTCGTCAACATTCTCACCTGAGTTAACAAGACGATTACTGAAATTATCTCAGAAGATCCTTTAATGACAGCAATGAAATGCAGTGGAAAGGTTTTTTTGGGATTAAGTTAATTTTCATGGCAAAGAAGGACTATGCAATTCATCTGATCACTCTTCATAACATTCTGGAGTATATGCAAATTGCTATTATAAAAACTTAAGCAGCAACTTTTCCAATTTCCAATATTTATGTAATTCTCAAAACTTTTGGCCACGACTGTACTATTACATGGTACTTGCAAAATTGCAAGTGTGTTTTCTGTAATTTAAAGACAGAGGCACATTTAAATGTACATCACCTTCTAGAATCACACTTTACACTGGTATTGACAATTTATTTTGGGAATAAAGCAGTGTTTACAGTAAAATGTCTTTGAACTATGCATTTACTATCACTGGTTAAACAATGAATTTTTTGTACTAATGTTTCTATGAAACACATGGTCTGATACTGTAATGCATGTTCTAACATGGATACAACAATCCAGTGGTTGCGGTGAAATGTCTTTGAACTATGCGTTTAATATCACTGGTTCAACAATTAAATTTTTTAACTAAAATGTCTATGAAACACATGGTCTGATGCAGCAATGCATCTGCTAACACAGATTTAACATTGCAATGTTTGTGGTAAAATGTCTTTGAACTATCTGTTCAATAACATGGGTATAACAATGACATTATTGCAGTAAAATGGTTTAATAACACAGATGTAATGCACTGAAAAAAGAGCAATTGCTCGGATTTTGCAGCAGAATGCTATTGGGGTACTGTGCTGGCAATAATGAAATTTAGAAACGATGTTTTGAAGAAAAAAAGCTTTCTCTGTACATAGAAAACATGATGAGTTTTCTCTTGCAGGGGATTGGTTTTGTAATGCATAACTGAAAGCAGCTTACGCACAGTGTGACTAGCCCATCACTCCCTCCAAGTTTCCTGGTCAAATTCCCTAAAAGCTACACAATTATATATTTCTATTCTTTTCCTATACTGTCTCTATCACACAACAATAGTTGCTTATAACTCTGCACACTCATTCCCGATCAGAAGCTGAACATACTATGGGGCTTCTGCTTGTTCAGCATAGGCATCTCCCTGCCTACTGCCCCCGTAATTGGCTGATGAGGCTGCCTTTCAGCCTCTGAGCCAAACAAAGCAAGCCCTCTTCTCCACTTCCTCCCAGTGTCATGTGATCGTCCATCTTCTTCCTCCATCATGGTTTTCTCAACCAATATTAACAGTAAATGGCATGGGGAACCGTTTTGTATGTGATTTGCCTGAAGCAAATTTTACATTTTTGAGAAATTTGTAACTAATCTGATTTGTTTAGAATCAATTTATTCATCTCTATTTTGTGACCTCTTCCAGCCTGATAAGCATAAAAACTCTTCTTCTGAGGTCCTCAAAAAGCTCCTAAAAGATCAAAGTATATGAAACAAACTTGCATGATTTAAGGGAAGCCTAAACTTTTGCTGAAACCACAAAGATGCTGCAGTGCTAACTTCAGGTTTAAACTGCTTGATGATTCCAGCATGTAGAGTATCGTTTCATAGAAAATATATAGGATCTGTACGCCGCATGCTGTATTCATAGGGTTCCATTGTGTAAACATATATGTTTCACAGTTTTATGTCTGGATATCCTTGTTTTATAGGGTGCTGGACAGCTTAGCCCAAATAAGTATATGTTAAAGTATACTTTTGGCTGTGGAAATCGCCCATATGTGCGCATTTTTACAGAATACACAAATAAAAGGCAATAATAAGCCATGATTCTGTTATGGGCTCAAGGTATATGATTATTCATAACTTACACAGACAAGCAAAAGGGTAACAATGTTTTGAACTTTTGACTTTCAGGCTTAATGTCTGACCAACCACTACAGCTTTGAACGTGAGACTACCATCATTTTATAGGCAATCACCTTGGCTATCTCATGCATAAATTGGACTTGCAACTATTTACCATATGATTAGTTACGCAGATTCTTGTCATGTAACTGCATTGTTACTGTTTTGCTCCTGTTTTTCTTCTTGCATACTTGTATACAAGTAACAACCAGTTCTCACATTCCCTAATAGCTCAGTGTGTTATTAGGTTGATTCCCAAGTAAAAGGTTACTTGTTCGCATCCAGGAGAAGCCATGAAGAAGATTTCCCAAGAAAAGAGAGGCAGCATCATTCAGCTAATCGATATCAGTATCTCAGCCGAGAAAATTGCCAAACTGCATCATGTGAGTGCCATGAAAGTTGGAAGAATATGAAATGAAGTCCATCCATCCATTCCAAATTAAGAGGTGGACATCCAGGCAAAATATCGGAGTCAACAAGTCGGCTCAACTCAAGGTCTATCAGTTCTGGCACAACAAACAGGGCAGTGGAGGTGGCCCGAAAAAAGGTGAAGAAGCTTCGACTTCAATATTGTCATAAGAAGCGTCGGCTCGAGTTTGCAAAAAAGTACGAACAGTGCACAATAGAAGATAGGAAACTGATGATTTCGAGCGATGAGATGAAAGTCAATAGACTGGGGTTTTATGGGTGCAAATGGGTCTGTAAGGAATAAGGGAAAAGGGAGCTAACAGTGTCCCCCATAGTCCCCTGACCTCAACTCAATCAAACACTTGTGGGTAGAGTTGAAGAAAAAGCTATATTTGTACCCAAGTGAGTCGACCAGTATGCACGAACATTGGGAATGTATAGACGAGACCTGGGAACAGATTTTGGTCGAGACATGCTTGAATCTGATCGAGAGCATGCATCGGAAGGCTTCCTGCCAAAGGTGGATTTACAAAATGCTAACAAAATAATAAAAATTTAAATTTAGAATTTTAGGAGCAAAACAGTTACATAATAAGAATCTGCATAACTAATCATATGCTAAATAGTTGCAAGTCCAATTTATGTATGAGATAGCCAAGACGATTGTCTATAAAATATTGGTAGTCTCACTTTGAAGCTGTAGTGGATGGTGAGAAATGGAGCCTGAAAATGAAAAGTTCAAAACATTGTTACCCTTTTGCTCGTCAGTGTATGTTATCTTCACCAATGATGGCATGCCTGAGAGAAATGCTTAAATGGAGTATCCGTGAATTTATATTCACGACCTATCATATGGATAGGTCATCAATATCAGATTTGTGGGGGTCTGACACCCAGGACTGCCGTTAATCAGCTGTGAGAAGGGGCCATGTGATGTCACCGTACTTCGATTACATGGCCTAGTTGCAGCTCAGCCCCATTCAAGTCAATGGGGCTGAGCTGCAATACCAAGTACAGTCGCTATACAATGTATATGTATGGAAAGCTGCCGGGAGTAAGCTGCGCTCACCAAAGCTTTGGTGAGCGCATCGGCTCCCTGAAACAACTGATTGGTGTGGTTGCACTGACTGGGACCTCCACTGATGTGATAATGATGACCTATCCTGAGGGGGTTGTCCGGGTTCAGAGCTGAACCTGGATATAAGCTCTTGTTTATTCTTTTACTACATATGAGTGGAACATCGTGGTATTTCCTTGCTTCGATCCTCCCTCTTGCCTTGCACAACATCACGCAGTGCAAGGTTTGTTTGTTTACTGCCAGTGACATACAGGGCTTTACATCACTATGTTAGGCGGAGACTTCCGCCTAGCAGTGAGCCTGGAGACGTCACCAGCACAGATGAGCAGTCTATAGCGCTGTCTGGGGCTATTTTGGAGACAGCTTCTATGCATAGTCTCCACCTGGCATAGTGAGGAGAAGCCCGGTACTTCACTGGCAGTAAACAAACAGACCTTGCGCTACACAATTCAGCACAAGGCTAGGTGGAGTATCGGAGCAAGGGAATGCTCTGATGCTCCACTCATATGTACAAACCGGATTCCAAAAAAGTTGGGACACTATACAAATCGTGAATAAAAACTGAATGCAATGATGTGGAGGTGCCAACTTCTAATATTTTATTCAGAATAGAACATAAATCATGGAACAAAAGTTTAAACTGAGAAAATGTACCATTTTAAGGGAAAAATATGTTGAATCAGAATTTCATGGTGTCAACAAATCCCAAAAAAGTTGGGACAAGGCCATTTTTACCACTGTGTGGCATCTCCACTTCTTCTTACAACACTCAACAGACGTCTGGGGACCGAGGAGACCAGTTTCTCAAGTTTAGAAATAGGAATGCTCTCCCATTCTTGTCTAATACAAGCCTCTAACTGTTCAATCGTCTTGGGCCTTCTTTGTTGCACCTTCCTCTTTATGATGCGCCAAATGATCTCTATAGGTGAAAGATCTGGACTGCAGACTGGCCATTTCAGTACCCGGATCCTTCTCCTACGCAGCCATGATGTTGTGATTGATGCAGAATGTGGTCTGGCATTATCTTGTTGAAAAATGCAGGGTCTTCCCTGAAAGAGATGACATCTGGATGGGAGCATATGTTGTTCTAGAACCTGAATATATTTTTCTGCATTGATGGTGCCTTTCCAGACATGCAAGCTGCCCATGCCACACGCACTCATGCAACCCCATACCATCAGAGATGCAGGCTTCTGAACTGAGCGTTGATAACAACTTGGGTTGTCCTTGTCCTCTTTTGTCCGGATGACATGGCGTCCCAGATTTCCAAAAAGAACTTTGAATCGTGACTCGTCTGACCACAGAACAGTCTTCCATTTTGCCACACTCCATTTTAAATGATCCCTGGCCCAGTGTAAATGCCTGAGCTTGTGGATCTTGCTTAGAAATGGCTTCTTCTTTGCACTGTAGAGTTTCAGCTGGCAATGGCGGATGGCACGGTGGATTGTGTTCACTGACAATGGTTTCTGGAAGTATTCCTGAGCCCATTCTGTGATTTCCTTTATAGTAGCATTCCTGTTTGTGGTGCAGTGTCGTTTAAGGGGCATCCAGTATGGTTTTACGGCCTTGACCCTTACGCACAGAGATTGTTCCAGATTCTCTGAATCTTCGGATGATGTTATGCACAGTTGATGATGATAGATGCAAAGTCTTTGCAATTTTTCGCTGGGTAACACCTTTCTGATATTGCTCCACTATATTTCTGCGCAACATTGTGGGAATTGGTGATCCTCTACCCATCTTGGCTTCTGAGAGACACTGCCACTCTGAGAAGCTCTTTTTATACCCAATCATGTTGTCAATTGACCTAAATAGTGTTAATTGGTCTTCCAGCTCTTCGTTATGCTCAAATTTACTTTTTCCAGCCTCTTATTGCTACTTGTCCCAACTTTTTTGGGATTTGTTGACACCGTGAAAATTGTAATCAATGTATTTTTCCTTTAAAATGATACATTTACTCGGATTAAACGTTTGATCTGTCATCTACGTTCTATTACAAATAAAATATTGACATTTGCCATCTCCACATCATTGCATTCAGTTTTTATTCACAATTTGTTTAGTGTCCCAACTTTTTTGGAATCCGGTTTGTAGTAAAAGAATAAACAATAGCTTATATCCGGTGTAACAGGCCAGAGTATACCCACAGTCCAGACTATACCTGGGGTTAAAGTGGCCTAGGCTAATTTATACTCCGGGGTATAAATTAGCCTTGGCCAAAATATACCCCTCAGGCCATATTATACACCCATTAGTAGCATTGAGTGATATACACAAGAATTACTTTATTTTTCAACATTTTATTGGGGATTTAGCTTTGTCTGGTAAGTTAATTGAGAAAGCTAACTGACTTAAATCTACTCATCTCTATTTTGTGACCTCTTCCAGCCTGATAAGCATAAAAACTCTTCTTCTGAGGTCCTCAAAAAGCTTCTAAAAGATCAAAGTATATGAAACAAACTTGCATGATTTAAGGGAAACCTAAACTTTTGCTGAAACCACAAAGATGCTGCAGTGCTAACTTCAGGTTTCGTCGGCTCTGCTTGATGATTCCAGCATGTAGATTATAGTCTCATAAAAAATATATAGGATCTGTATGCCGCATCCTGGAAAACCTGAGCATAACTAATAAAACCAAGCATAGAAGAAGAAATGGAGTGACTGTATCATTAAGGCATGATTAAAAAAAAAAAACTGTTATGCCTATGTCCGATTTATATACTGTATAACGGAAAATGTGTTATAATAAAACTGTAAAAAGAAATATACTGTACAGCAGTATTCCCCACCCGTAACTCAGGAGCCACATGTGGCTTCTGTACAGTATTCATAGGGTTCCATTGTGTAAACATATATGTTTCACAGTTTTATGTCTGGACATCTTTGTTTTATAGGGTGCTGGACAGCTTAGCCCAAATAAGTGTATGTTAAACTATACCTTTGGCTGTGGAATTCCCCCATATATGCATATTTTTACAGAATACACAAATAAAAGGCAAGAATAAGCCATGATTCTTATCTGGAACAGCTGTTGCTTCAGTCCACTTAGAGAAATGATCAGTGGCAGCAACTATATATTTGTTGCCATCTGATGTTTCCTGAAGAGGACCGATCATATCAATCCTAAGTAAGCTCCATACCTTTCCAGGCACTGGTATACTGTCGAGTGATGGAGCTTTCTTGTTTATTTTGGGATTTATGACAAAACATTTTTGACAGGCATTGACATGTTGGTGAACGTTATTCTTCATTCCCTTCCAGTAATAATGGTCAGAGATTTTGGCTAACGTTTTATCTCTGTCAAAATGGCCACCAGAAATTGGGTTGTCATGATAGGCCTTTAGGATATTTGGCAATCGGCTTTTAGTGAGAACCTCCTTTTCTCCATGGTAAAGAATTCCTTCGTCTGCTCGATATGGCTTAGCTGTTTGTCTGAACTGGGATATGGCATTTACATGGTAGATCATAAATCCACTGGGGGTACTTTTGTTGTGTTACAGTGTAGAATCTCAAAAACTGGTCATACAGTTGGTCTTCCATGGTTGTCAAAATTGGAAAAAGTTTGGTGTCATAGAGAGCAGAGAGAAATCTACATAACAAGTTACAATAGATAAAATTAACTATGCACTGATAGGGCAGCACCATCTACTGTCAGTAAAATTAGAGACAGTGTGAGAAACCAAATAAAGTGATAGCATTATGGCATGGAAGGATATAGTCTGGTCTAGGCTATTTTCCACCGTTGGGTATAGAGTTTATCCCCCCAGGTATAGTCTGACCTGTAGGGGTATAGTTTGGCCTAGGCTATTTTACACCCTGGGGTATAGTTTGGCCTAGGACAGTTAATCCCCGGGGTATAGTTTGGCTTAGGACAGTTAATTCCCCGGGGTATACACTGGCCTGGGCCAAACTATACCCAGGTTTAATCTGGGAAGGGATTAATTTGGCCTGCTACACCGGGTTCAGCCCTGAACCTAGACAACCCCTTTAAGTTTCTGCTCATTCTGAGTCAAGGTAATTGATATATTTCCCCCTATGACTGTGCATACAGAGATAGCGGTCAGTCACTGATAGGACCGACTCCTTGACTTCAAAGCCCAGAATGTGCAGGAATTGAAATGAATGAAATACAAGTGTAACTGAACCTTTTCCCACAAAACTATATATCAACCTGCACAGCTCCTCCAGCTCTATCACAAGCTACTTGTAGCTTACATTACATTTTCCTAGTGACAGGTTCCCGTTAAAGTGTACCTAAATGTTCAAAATAACGTTATTAACACCTGTTGTAAATGTGGTGATAATAATGTTTCTTATATCCTATCAAAATAGTAACCTGAAGTAGATTGCGCTTTAATATACGTACACTGCTGAGTATTGAAGGATGGATTCCACTTAAGGCTCCACTGAGCGCTGTACAGTCAGAAGCTCCATCACACATCTCTCTCCTGCCTGTACCAGCGCTGCTCCACTAAAACCTGGAATAGATGTGTAATGCCAGGGTTTAGAGGAGCACAAGGCTCCTGTTCAGATAATAGCCTGTACTGATATGTAGGCTATTAGCAGAGAGGAGCGGTGCAAGTGCAGGAGCTTACATAAGACATCGTTCTCCTGCTCGTGCCCACTCTGCTAAAGCCTGACATAGCGCATATATGCCAGTCTTTACTGGAGCAGTGCTGGTACAGACAGGAGAGCGATTTGCTATGGAGCTCCTGACTGTACAGCACTCAGTGTGGCAGCAGAGGAATCCATACTCCCATATACAGCAGTGTATAGGAGTAGGGATTCTAAAGCGCAATTGGCACCTGAACTTCAGTTGCCTATTTTACTAGGGGGGAAAAAAAGTAATTAATTAAAGTATATTTTAAAAATTATTGTCAACACATTTAGAACAGGTTTTAAAGTTATTTTGGACACTTTACACTTTAAAAAAAGGTATTTCTGTCCTCTAGATGGTTTTTATCCCAGGGTTGCTTTCATGGGCAATTGAAATATTTTAATTAACAGAATGCAGCATCTACACTGGCAAAGAAATTAAAAACTTACCATTATAAATGATGAGGGATCAGTACACGCTTGGAGGTGCATAATATCTAGAGTGGGTGATTTGCTATTGATTTTGATAATACGTACAAAAGATTTCTACTATTGTGAAGATCAATAAGTATTTATGAAAGAAGATGCTGACATTCTCGGAATAGATGTCTGGTCAACATAGAGTTCAGTTCTTAACAACAGTGAATGTGTTCGGGATTACTTGGATTATGAGAATAAAAAAAGGCTACCAAAAAGAATGAAAATTGTAAGAAAAGAAAAGGTTGTACAAAGAATATTGGAAACTTTGATATAAATATTAGCGTTCAAGACTTACAAGTAATATAGCTGAAGCTGAAGAATTAATGAATAATTGACTCTTTTGACTGAAATAAATTAAAGTGTACAGGACCAATACTAACTTCTTGTTCATGACACTTATTTGAGGTTATATACTTGGCTAATATTTTGCCTATATTGAATTGTGTATTTGAACTATGTAGCTTTACATAGGTCCAAAGGGGAGAACAAAACATTTGGCTTAATGTCCATGACATTTATCAAGCATGAAGAGCTATCAATGGGAAAAATAATTCATGATTTTAATAGCTGTCAACTCTCCGTTCTAAAATGCAATCACAATAAACCATTTTCTGAAATCAACGTCTTTGAGTAATTTTCTGTGTTTTTGACCACTGGGAATCGTTAACCAAGATGTATATTGCAATATTGCTCTCAAGAAAAATGTTAAAAAATGGGTTAGATCTGATCTAGAAGGCTCCTTTCAGAAACCTCAGGAACATAAACACCTTCATTAGGTTTCTCGGGAAGAAATCATTACATATAATGGCAAGAGGACTGTGATCCAGATTCCCAAAAGGGCTCAATAAACCAGACAAGGCTTGACCAGAGCAGGAAAGGTTTATAGTATAGATGTCAATTCCCCTCTGGATTTATTTCTTTGGACAATCAAAAACACCATGCAGGCAGAATTGAAGCATTTCTGACCTTAGTGTGCCACTTATTTCATCCTTACTTAGAAGATTTATTTTCTGAGAGACTGCTGTTCTAATCATGCCATTATCCAACATAAAATCTGCTGGAGAACAGCTGAGTTTTGAAAACATGTTTTCCATGTGAGAGCTTTCATTCAAATGTGCAGCAAAGTGACACCAATTATAAAGCAACCATTTCCAACACACTGCGCTACCAAGCTAATTGAAGGGGCTACGCTGTATTATGACATCTCAGTGGCATAATACAGAAGTATCATTCAGAGCTGTCAAAACAAACAAACTCTTTTGGCAACTTCAAATGCACAAACAAGCACAGCAAATTACTGCTTATAGACTTTAATCTAATAGTCATCAGCATTTGAGTGCAATAGACAAACACAATGAGGACAATCAGTTACCTGTGACTATAAGAGACAAATATAAGTGCAATAAATAACAGTGTGCACCAAATATAAAATATATTTATCTCAGTTAGCAAAATGGCATAATACACATACACAATATTTGATAAAAAAAAGACTTGTAATGATGGCAGTTCATGGTTTTCGGCACCTCCTTGATCTTGGCGGGCATGGCCACAGGGAATTCACAAGCCTCCCGCAGCACTGTCTCACTGGCACTCAGTGTCTGCCTCTGTTGTGTGTCTACTTTGGTTCCACACTGAATCCTGTCTGCTAGTTCCTCCTTACTTAGCGAACACGTATCCTCTCTCCAGCTATCAATGGGCTATCTCACGGCCAAATCTGTCCCCAGTCAATTATATTATGTCCTGTGCTATTTAAGATGTATTCCCCTGTGTGCAATAAGTCCTAGCTTGTCTAATCTGGCAAAGGTGAGCTATTATTTTGTTTTGTTTTCCTGTGCTTGACCTCTGTCTGTTTTGACCCTGCCTAACCCGACTATTGCCTGATTCTCATATTTACCGTGTGCTGCCTTCCCTGACTTATTTCCTGAAAACCAGGTTGAAAGTACTCTACCTGTCCACTGACTACACTCTAGCCTGTCACTAGAGTTGACCAAACCGGAACTGGAAAGTTCGGATTCGTAACGAAATTTTGGATTTTTGGACCCCGAACCCGATCATTTCAGTAAAAGTTTGGGGTCGGGTTCGGTGTTCGGCGATTTTATGGCGCTTTTTGAAAGGCTGCAGAGCAGCCAATCAACAAGCGTTTAACCCTGTGCCCTTGGAAGCCATCGCAGCCATGCCTACTAATGGTATGGCTGTGATTGGCCAGTGCAGCATGTGACCCAGCCTCTATATAAGCTGGAGTCACGTAGCGCTGCACGTCACTCTGTTGTTACTAGTGTAGGCAGAGGATGCTGCTGCTGTGAGGGAGAGAATAGGAAAGAATCTTTAATCAGAAGTGCTTGTTAACTCAGCGATCTACCTAGATTTAGTTTTGTGGGTGCAGTGCACAATCTTTTTACCCTGCCCTGAGCCCGGTGACACAGAAAAAGAACTTTTATCCGTCTGTTAGTTAGGAGTGTGGCGGTGGCCATTTTATGCAAGCTCAGTGCACCAGCACAGAAAATTTGCTTTTGTGACATTCAAATCCTAGCTTGAAATACTGCAATAATAATCTGGGTTTACAAAAACAGCCATTTTTGGCAATATCTTACATCTGGTGCCTTTGCAGCATTTGTCAGTGTGCAATCTAAGCTAGAAATACAGCAATAATTTTCTGGGTTTTAAAAAACACCCTTTTTGGACAAAATACTAAATTTTACAGCCCTTGCTGCATCTGTAAGTGTGAAATTCAAGCGTTATATACTGCTGTCATATTCTCTTATTCAAAAAAACACCCTTTTTGGGCAAAATACTTAATTTGTGGCCTTGTCTGCATCTGCCAGTGTGAAATTCAAGCGTTATATACTTCTGTCATATTCTGTTAGTAAAAAAACACCCATTTTGGGCAAAATACATAATATTGCAGCCTTTGCTGCATCTGTGATTGTTAAAAACAAGCTTGAAATAATTCAATAATTTTCTGGGTTTTAAAAAACACCCATTTTTGGCAATACACTCCATCTTGGGCCTCTGCCGCATTAGTCAGTGTGCAATTTAAGCTAGAAATACAGCTATAATTTTCTGGGTTTTAAAAAACACCCTTTTTGGGCAAAATACTAAATTTTACAGCCCTTGCTGCATCTGTACGTGTGAAATTCAAGCGTTATATACGGCTGTCATATTCTGTTATTCAAAAAAACACCCTTTTTGGGCAAAATACTTAATTTGTGGCCTTGTCTGCATCTGCCAGTGTGAAATTCAAGCGTTATATACTGCTGTCATATTCTGTTAGTAAAAAAACCACCCATTTTTGGCAAAATACATAATATTGCAGCCTTTGCTGCATCTGTGATTGTTAAAAACAAGCTTGAAATAATTCAATAATTTTCTGGGTTCTAAAAAACACCCATTTTTGGCAATACACTCCATCTTGGGCCTCTGCCGCATTAGTCAGTGTGCAATTTAAGCTAGAAATACAGCTATAATTTTCTGGGTTTTAAAAAACACCCTTTTTGGGCAAAATACTAAATTTTACAGCCTTTGCTGCATCTGTACGTGTGAAATTCAAGCGTTATATACTGCTGTCATATTCTGATATTCAAAAAAACACCCATTTTGGGCAAAGTACTTAATATTGCAGCCTTTGCTGCATCTGTGATTGTTAAAAACAAGCTTGAAATACTTCAATAATTTTCTGGGTTTTAAAAAACACCCATTTTTAGCAATACCCTCCATCTGGGGCCTGTGCCGCATTAGTCAGTGTGCAATTTAAGCTAGAAATAGAGCTATAATTTTCTGGGTTTTAAAAAACACCCATTTTGGGCAAAATACTTAATTTGCAGCCTTGTCTGCATCTGTCAGTGTGAAATTCAAGCGTTATATACTGCTGTCATATTCTGTTATTCAAAAAACACCCTTTTTGGGCAAAGTACTTAATATTGCAGCCTTTGCTACATCTGTTATTGTTAAAACAAGCTTTAAATACTTCAATAATTTTCTGGGTTTTAAAAAACACCAATTTTGGGCAAAATGCCTAATTTGCGGCCTTGTCTGCATCTGTCAGTGTGAGATACACGCTTTAGATACTGCTGTGCTATTCTGGTATTAAAAAAAACACCTATTTTGGGCAAAATACTTAATTTGCGGCCTTGTCTGCATCTGTACGTGTGAGATACACCCTTTAGATACTGTTGTTCTAGTCTGCTATAAAAAAAAACACCCATTTTGTGCAAAAATCTTAATTTGCGGCTTTGTTTGCATCTGTACGTGTGAGATACACGCTTTAGATACTGCTGTGATATTCTGGCAGTGGCGTAGGGATCGCCATAGCAACCATAGCAGTGGCTATGGGGCCCTACGCTACTGGGGGCCCGTCCGGGCCGCCTTCTGTTGATTTTAATTTAAAAATTTTTTTATTTACACACACTACACACAGGCAGCCAGGCCCGAGCCGCGGACCACCCGCCCACTACACTAGACTAGTGTAGTGGGCGGGGTGCGGGCGGTCCGTGGCTCGGGCCTGGCTGGGGAGAAGGAGTCAGGACTGGAGCAGGGCGCATGCAGGGCCGGGCCGACACAGAGGCTGGGGAGGGGGAGGCTTCAGCCAGGCCACTGAGTAACTCAGAAGATACGATGGTATATTCTAACCCCCAGGGCGTTCCCATGGTGACGGGGACGCTTGCCTGGGGGTTAGAATATACCATCGGATCTGAGTTTTCACGCTCTCAGTGAGATTGTGAAAACTCAAATCCGATGGTATATTCTAACCCCCAGGCGTTCCCATGGTGACAGGGACGCTTGCCTGGGGGTTAGAATATACAGGGCCACGCCGCTCACAGGAGTACATTTATAAACTAATCAGTAACTTTAACTTTAATCATCGACATTGCTGATCTCTTTACTTGGATACCTTACTCTGTCTTAGCTCCGGTAACAGCAGGCAGTGCGGGCGGGCAGCGCTCACTCACTGACGTCACGCGCCTGCTCCTCCCACTAGGCGGCGCATGCGCGTGACGTCAGTGAGTGAGCGCCGCCCGCCCGCACTGCCTGCTTTTACCGTTACCGGAGCTAAGACAGAGTAAGGTATCCAATCCAAGTAAAGAGATCAGCAATGATTAAAGTTAAAGTTACTGATTAGTTTATAAATGTACTCTGTGAGCGTCGGGGAGGGGGATCTGTGGATGTTACTGTTTAGGGAAGGGAGATCTGTGGATGGCACTGTTTAGGGGGGATCTGTGGATGGCACTGTTTAGGGGAGGGGGATCTGTTGATGGCACTATTTAGGGGAGGGGGATCTGTGGATGGCACTTTTTAGGGGAGGGGGATCTGTGGATGGCACTGTTTAGGGGAGGGAGATCTGTGGATGGCACTATTTAGGGGAGGGGGATCTGTGGATGGCACTGTTTAGGGGAGAGGGATCTGTGGATGGCACTATTTAGGGGAGAGGGATCTGTGGATGGCACTGTTTAGGGGAGGGGGATCTGTGGATGGCACTGTTTAGTGGAGAGGGATCTGTGGATGGCAGTGGCACTATTTAGGGGAGGGGGATCTGTGGATGGCACTGTTTAGGGGAGGGGGATCTGTGGATGGCACTGTTTAGGGGAGGGGGATCTGTGGATGGCACTGTTTAGGGGAGAGGGATCTGTGGATGGCAGTGGCACTATTTAGGGGAGGGGGATCTGTGGATGGCACTATTTAGGGGAGGGGGATCTGTGGATGGCACTATTTAGGGGAGGGGGATCTGTGGATGGCACTGTTTAGGGGAGGGGGATCTGTGGATGGCACTGTTTAGGGGAGGGGGATCTGTGGATGGCACTGTTTAGGGGAGGGGAATCTGTGGATGGCACTGTTTAGGGGAGGGGGATCTGTGGATGGCACTGTTTAGGGGAGGGGGATCTGTGGATGGCACTGTTTAGGGGAGGGGGATCTGTGGATGGCACTGTTTAGGGGAGGGGGATCTGTGGATGGCACTGTTTAGGGGAGAGGGATCTGTGGATGGCACTATTTAGGGGAGGGGGATCTGTGGATGGCACTGTTTAGGGGAGAGGGATCTGTGGATGGCAGTGGCACTATTTAGGGGAGGGGGATCTGTGGATGGCACTATTTAGGGGAGGGGGATCTGTGGATGGCACTGTTTAGGGGAGGGGGATCTGTGGATGGCACTGTTTAGGGGAGGGGGATCTGTGGATGGCACTATTTAGGGGAGGGGGATCTGTGGATGGCACTGTTTAGGGGAGGGGGATCTGTGGATGGCACTATTTAGGGGGGGGGATCTGTGGATGGCACTGTTTAGGGGAGGGGGATCTGTGGATGGCACTGTTTAGGGGAGGGGGATCTGTGGAGGGCACTGTTTAGTGGAGGGGGATCTGTGGATGGCACTGTTTAGGGGAGGGGGATCTGTGGATGGCACATAGGAGGGGGTGGGGTTTATAGAGAAATGGGTTTGGCCTTGACAGGAAGGGGTGGGTCAAATTTATATTAGGGGGGTGCCCGAGTTTAGTCTCGCCTAGGGCAGCACAAAACCAAGATACACCACTGCACTGACCACGTCACTGCTGCTGCCGCGCCTGCCTGGCTGCCGGCCGCGCAGGAGGACGGAGCACTTGGCACTGACTTACGTGCTCCCTCCCCACTCCGCCTCCTGGCTCGGCCGCTCCGCTGCTCTGGTCTCTGCTCAATCGCTTGCCTGACTGGGTGGGAGCTCTGGAAGGGGTGGTGGGAGGCCCGATAGATATGTGGGGGGGCCCATTAAATATTTTTGCTATGGGGCCCATGCATTTCTAGCTACGCACCTGTATTCTGCTATAAAAAAAAACCTAATTTTGTGCAAAAATCTTAATTTGCGGCCTTGTCTGCATCTGTACGTGTAAGATACACGCTTTAGATACTGCTGTGCTATTCTGGTATTAAAAAAACACCCATTTTGGGCAAAAATCTTAATTTGCGACCTTGTCTGCATCTGTACGTGGAAGATACACCCTTTAGATGCTGTTGTTCTATTCTGCTATTAAAAAAACACCTATTTAGTGCAAAAAACTTAATTTTGCAGCCTTTGCTGCATCTGTCATTCTTATATACACGCATTAGATACTGTTGTTCTATTCTGTTATTAAAAAAACACCCATTTTGGCCAAGATCTTAAATTTGAGAAATATGAGGAGAGCGTCAAATAAGGGACGTGGCCCCGGTCGTGGTGCTGCTGGTGGAGCTCCTGTTGCAGGGAGAGGACGTGGTCGATCTGTGCCAGCTACACGCACAAGTGAAACACCTTCCTCAGGTGTGAGTAGGCAACAGAACCTTCAGCGGTATTTAGTCAGGCCAACTGCGGCTCTACGAATAGTGAGGCCAGAACAAGTACAGGCGATAGTAAATTGGGTTGCTGACAGTGCCTCCAGTTCCGTCAAATTGTCTCCCACGCAGTCTCCTGCTGAAAGATCAGAGTTGGCACCTGCAGCCGATGCCCATCAGTCTTTCACCTCACCCCCTTGCAAATCAGCCAAGCAGTCTGAGCCCCAAGTCATGCAGCAGTCTCTTCTGCTTTTTGATGACTCTGTTAGCAGGGTTTCCCAGGGCCATCCACTTAGCCCTGCCCCAGAAGTGGAAGAGATTGAGTGCACTGATGCCCAGCCACTTATGCTTCAAGATGAGTACATGGGAGGTCCATCGCAGCACGGATGATGACGAAACACAGGTGCCAACTGTTGTGGCTTTCGAAAGTGTGCAGACCGACAAGGAGGGCAGGGGTGAAGACTGGGTGGAAGATGATGTAGAGGACGATGAGGTCCTCGACCCCACATGGAATCAAGGTCTTGCGAGTGACCTATGTAGTTGGGAGGAAGAGGTGGTGGTCGCACAGAGCCACAAGCATAGCAGAAGAGGGAGCAGGGTGCAAAAGCGGAGCGGCCATCCCCTACACAGTACGCCTGCTACTGCCCACCGCAGCAAGGAACCGAGCACACCAAAGCCAGCTCCAAGGAGTTCCCTGACGTGGCAGTTCTTCAGACAATGTGCTGACGACAAGACACGAGTGGTTTGCACGCTGTGCAATCAGAGCCTGAAGCGAGGCATAAACGTTCTCAACCTAAGCACAACCTGCATGACCAGGCATCTAAGTGCAAAGCACGAGCTGCATTGGAGTAGACACCTCAAAAACCAAGAAAGGTCTCTGGCTCCTCCTGCTTTCTCTTCTGCTGCAGTCTCGGCCTCTTCATCCACCTCTGGAGTGACAGTGCCACCTGCAACACCGGAAACAGAAGATCTGTCAGCAACACCACCATCTGGGTCACCAAGCATCTCCACAATGTCCCACGGAAGCGTTCAGCTCTCCATCTCCCAAACACTGGAGCGGAAGAGGAAGTACCCCCCTACCCACCCGCGATCCCTGGCCCTGAATGGCAGCATTTCAAAATTACTGGCCTTTGAAATGCTGTCATTCCGTCTGGTGGAGATGGAGAGTTTTAAAAGCCTTATGGTGGTGGCTGTCCCACAGTACGTCATGCCCAGCCGCCACTACTTTTCCAGGTGTGCCATCCCTTCCCTGCACAACCAAGTGGGGGACAAAATCAGGTATGCACTGCGCAACGCCATCTGTGGCAAGGTGCACCTCACTACGGATACATGGACCAGTAAGCATGGTCAGGGACATTATATCTTCATAACAGCACATTGGGTAAATGCAGTGGCGGCTGGGCCTGAGGCGGATAGCAGTTTGGCGCATGTCCTTCCACCACCGAGGATTGCAGGGCACTTCAGTTTGCCTCCTGTTGCTTCCTCCTCCTACTCCACTTCCTCATCCTCTACCGGCTCCTCATCCGGTCAGCGTTACACCTTCACCACCAACTTAAGCACAGCCAGGGGTAAACGACAGCAAGCAATTTTAAAACGTATCTGTTTGGGGGACAAACCCCACACCGCGCAGGAGCTGTGGACGGGCCTAGAACAACAGACCGATGAGTGTTTGGTGCCAGTGAGCCTCAAGCCAGGTCTGGTGGTGTGCAATAATGGGCAAAATCTCTCAGCAGCTCTGGGACTAGCCGGTTTGACGCACATCCCTTGCCTGGCGCATGTGCTGATTTTAATGGTGCAGAGATTCCTTAAAAATTACCCCGATATGTCATAGCTGCTGCATAAAACGCGGGCCGTCTGTGCGTGCTTTCGGCGTTCTCACCCTGCTGCTGCTTGCCTGTCAGCGCTGCAGCGTAACTTCGGCTTTCCCGCTCATCGCCTCATATGTCAAGTGCCCACAAGGTGGAACTCCACCTTGCACATGCTGGCCAGACTGTGCGAGCAGCAGCAGGCGATAGTGGAGTTTCAGCTGCAGCACGCACGGGTGAGTCGCTCGGCGGAACAGCACCACTTCACCACCAATGACTGGGCCTCCATGCAAGACCTGTGTGCCTTGTTGCACTGTTTCAAGTACTCCACCAACATGGCCAGTGCCGATAACACCATTCTCAGCGTTACTATCCCACTTCTATGCCTCCTTGAAAAAACGCTGCTGGCGATTAAGGAAGAGGATGTGGCACAGAAGGAGGAGGAAGAGGGATCATTTCATAGGGTTTCCGGCCAGTCATTCACAATTGGCTCCGAGGGTGGGTACCTGCACCCACAAACACCAGGTACACAATTGTCCAGCCAGGACACAGTTCTGGAGGATGACGAGGTGGAGGATGATGAGATGGAGGATGAGGAGGAGATGGAGGAGGAGGAACCATGTTCACAGCAGGGTGGCACCCAGACCAGCTTATGGCCATCACTGGTGCGTGGCTGGGGGGATACAGAGGACACAGACGATACACCTCCCAAAGAGGACTGTCACGGACCAGAGTGGGGAAACCCTCATCCGTGCGATGTTATGGAATTGGGTAGCTGCTAGGCCAGGACCACAGGATCAGGGAGCAGGTCACCTCCTATCGCGTCCCTAATACTGACCCTGACTCCTAACTGTATGAGCCGACCCAGATGGTAGGAGGGCTCATACTCTGGAACCTAGGGTCCCTACTATCCCTCAGGAAAAGCCCTGTACAAGGAGCAGGGTAAGACGACCTGTTCCTCCAAGACACGGACGAACAGGAGTCTCACTGGCCAAGCTGCAAGGAAGGGGGATCATATACAGACATATGGATATGGCAGGTGAACTGCACCAGTTCCAAACCTATCTGCCACAGCCTCGCTGACTGGAACTCATGCACCAGTACTGCTGTCCACACAAACACTAAGGACACAGCACACACACATAAAACACACAGGTAACCAGGACATCCATAGCTGCAATAAACATAAAAAGGATAACAACATCAACTTAACATCATGCATAACTTTTATGACCACAAGGGTGGCCCTCACTGGACAGATGGTAAATGAACAGGGAGGATGACTCCAGCATAAAGCATGGCAGGAGTACCCCTCAGACTTCTGGCTTCCAGCAGGAGCTAAATAGCCCAAGCAGCCACACACACACACACACACACACACACACACCAGGAAAGGAGTTAACCCTTTCATCACCAGACAAGGTAAGTGTCACTTAAAGGAGAAGTGTACACAGAACAAACTCCCTAACACCAAACATAGAAAGTGAACACTTAAAATCACACGTTGCCAGAGGCAACCGCATGCCGTGACAGCGAGCCGCCTAGCCACCAGCTCCAGCTGCTACACTGCCAAACACACTATGTTGCCAACGGCAACCACACGTGAGGCAACAAACCCAGAGCCCTCACCTGTGGTTGACAACGTAGAACAAACCGCTGACAACTGCATGCGACCAAAGAGTCACGACCATAACCATGGTCGTGACAAGGACAGCTTTTCGTTGCCTCTGGGCAGCCTGGCAGACATGAGCGATTACATGCTGCAGTGTCTCCGCAACGACCGCCGCGTTGCCCACATTCTAACTTGGGCTGATTACTGGGTGGCCACGCTGCTGGATCCCCGTTACAAGGACAACGTACCGTCCTTAATTCCCTCACTGGAATGTGATCGTAAGATGTGCGAGTACAAGCGCACGCTGGGAGACGTGATGCTGGTGGCATTCCCACATGACAGCGGGGGCACAGTGGAAGCACAAGGTGAAGGCTGAGGAGGAGGAAGAGGTCGCCAACACAGCTGGGGCACCGCCAGCACCTCAGAAGGCAGGGTTAGCATGGCCGAAATGTGGAAAATCTTTGTCAGCACGCCACAACAACCAGCACCACCAGCTGATATGGAACGTCTTAGCAGGAGGCAGCATTTCAGCAACATGGTGGAGCAGTATGTGTGCACACGCCTACACGTACTGATCGACGGGTCTGCCCCCTTCAACTTCTGGGTCTCCAAATTGGGCACATTGCCTGAGCTTGCACTTTACGCCTTGGAGGGACTGCCCTGCTCTGCAGCCAGTGTATTATCTGAACGTGTGTTTAGCACAGCAGGGGGCGTTATCACAGACAAGCGCAGCCGCCTGTCCACAGCCAATGTAGACAACCTCACGTTCATTAAAATGAACCAGGCATGGATCCCACAGGACTTGTCCGTACCTTGTGCAGAAAAGACATGTATACTGGCCTTAACCAGCCATTGTTATACTACAGCGCAATTGCTCATTCTTGTATTTTGGATATTTCACACTCTTTTGGAGTGTACCCTAATTTAATTTTTTTTTTTAAAATTTAAACCAAAAACCAGTGTTGGCTACCACGGCTGCTTCCACCTACACCTCTACGTCCACCGTTTCCTCAAACTCCTACTCCATATGGACCTCCACCTCATAAATCAAGTTTTTTTTATTTTATTTGTACGTATTTTATTTTATGTCATTTCACTAATTTGTCAGTTAAATTTTCTGGTGAAATTCAGCAATTTTTGGGCGTGATATTGTCACAGATGTAGTAGGGGAGAACACCAAAAGACAATAAGACAGAAGGGAAAAGACACTAGGCCTCACCGCTAGGGAAGGAAAAGGGTCACCACCTATGAAACCCTGCTCCTGGCCCTAACTCCTATCCGTATGGGCACCTCTCGATGGTAGAGATGCCCATACACAGAAACCTAGAAAACCCTGGTGGCCCTCAGATGCCCTAGACGTAATGACAGGGCAGAGACAACCCGCTCCTTCCCTGGTGAAGGAACCAGCGTCTCACTGAGGCCTAGTAAACAACAGAGGGGGGGGGAATACAAAACACATCAAGCGGAACACTTAACTTCTAAGGATGATGGATAATGGTTGATGGATGAATGCTCTCACCAGACGACTAGCATTAACATTGGTCGCTGGAACCCACATCCTCTCCTCTGGTCTGTACCCTCTCCAATGAACGAGATACTGGAGGGATCTCCGGAGAACTCGGGAGTACACAATCCTGCTAATCTAAAATTCCAAATTGCCGTCCACCATGACAGGAGCGGGAGGCAAGGAGGACAACTCAACAGGTTCAACACATTTCTTTAACAACGATTTATGAAATACGTTATGGATTTTTAATGCCTGAGGAAGTTTAAGACGGAAGGCTACAGGGTTAACAATGGAAGTGATCTTTTATGGACCAATAAATCTTGGTCCCAACTTCCAAGAAGGTACCTTAAGTTTAATGTTTCTTGTAGACAGCCACACAGAATCACCCACTCTCAGGTCCGGACCACTCATACGTCTCCTGTAAGCCGCACGCTTATACCTGTTGGCCTTCTTTTACAAGTTATTTTGGATTTTCCGCCAAATAGAAGACAAAGAAGAGGAAAATCGTTCATCCTCAGGAATGCCGGAATTATGAGCACCAGAAAATGTACCAAACTGTGGATGGAACCCATATGCCCCAAAAAACGGCGACTTATCAGTGGATTCCTGTCTACGGTTATTTATAGCAAACTCAGCTAACGACAAAAATGAAGACCACTCTTTCTGATTCTCTGAAACAAAACATCTCAAGTAAGTCTCCAGATTTTGATTAGTGCGCTCCGTCTGTCTGTTCGACTGAGGATGAAAAGCCGAAGAGAAGGACAATTGTACACCCAGACGAGTACAGAACGCTCTCCAGAATGTGGAAACAAACTGAGTCCCTCTATCGGACACCACATCAGAGGGAATGCCATGTAGTTTCACGATGTTGTCGACAAACACCTGTGCAAGAGTTTTAGCATTGGGTAGACTAGGTAATGCAATAAAGTGTGCCATTTTACTAAAACGATCGACAACCACCAGAATCACGGTCTTTCCTGAAGAATTCGGTAAATCCGTGATAAAATCCATGGACAAATGGGTCCAAGGTCTGGAAGGGATGGGCAATGGAAGCAGAGATCCAGAAGGCCGAGTATGTGTCACCTTAGCACGTGCACAGGTACCACAGGCTGACACATAGTCCTCAATACACTTACGCATCCCCGGCCACCAGAATCTGCGAGAGATGAGATCGATAGTCGATCTGCTCCCAGGGTGCCCAGCAAGCAACGTACAGTAATGTTCCTCGAACACCTTGTGACGTAATTCGGGGGGAACAAACAATTTCCCCTGAGGACAAGAGTCCGGAGCATCCTCCTGTGCCTCCAACACCCTGGCCTCGAGATCAGGATAAAGAGCGGAAATAACTACCCCTTCAGATAAAATGGGACTAGGGTCATTAGACTCACCCCCCCCCCCTTCCCCCAGGAAAGCTACGTGACAAAGCATCCGCCTTGACGTTCTTAACCCCAGGGCGGTAAGTGACGATGAAGCTAAATCTGGTGAAAAACAATGACCATCTGGCCTGCCTTGGGTTAAGTCGCTTAGCCGACTCCAAGTAGGCCAGATTCTTGTGATCCGTAATTACCGTAATAGGATGAATTGCTCCTTCCAACCAATGCCGCCATTCCTCGAACGCCAACTTAATGGCCAGCAATTCCCTATTCCCCACATCATAATTCCTTTCATCAGTCGAAAGTTTTTTAGAGAAAAATGCACATGCGCGCCATTTACTGGGTGAAGGACCCTGCGACAATATTGCTCCTACCCCAACCTCTGACGCGTCAACCTCAACAATAAATGGCTGAGACACGTCCGGTTGCACCAGAATAGAGGCTGAAGCAAAACAATCTTTCACAGCAGAAAAGGCCTGTAATGCCGCATGAGACCAGATAGAAATAGTAGCACCCTTCCTAGTCATGTCTGTTAAAGGTTTAACCACCGATGAATAGTTCAAGATAAATTTACGGTAGTAGTTGGTAAAACCCAAAAACCGCATAAGCGCTTTCAGATTTTCGGGTCGATCCCAGTCCAACACGGCACGGACCTTCTCAGGATCCATACAAAAACCTGAGGATGAGAGCAGGTAACCCAGAAATTGCACTTCCTGTACAGCAAATACACACTTTTCCATCTTGGTTAACCCAAAGGGCATGACCAGGTTTTCAAAATGACCCTCAGGGGTATTAAATGCGGTCTTCCACTCATCCCCCTCCTTGATCCTTACCAGATGATATGCCCCCCTCAGATCCAATTTAGAGAACACCTTGGCACCAACAATCTGACTAAACAAATCCGGAATAAAAGGAAGGGGGTAAGGATGACGGACGGTAATACGATTGAGCTCACAGAAGTCCAGACATGGTCACAGAGTACCATCCTTTTTCTTTACAAAGAAAAATCCAGCAGCCACTGGGGACTTGGATGGTCTAATATGTCCCTTTGCCAAACTCTCAGTGATATACTCTCGCACAGCCTTTATTACGGGTTCCAAAAGATTATACAACCAAGATTTGGGCAATTTAGCTCTGGGAATAAGATTGACGGGACAGTCATACTCCCGGTGCGGAGGCAACTCCTGATTACCACTCTCAGAAAACACATCAGAAAATTCAGAAATGAACGAGGGAACAGTTTTAGTGGTAACCATAGAGAACGATGCATTAAGACAGTTGTCCATGCAAAAATCACTCTACTCGAGAATCTGTCTCGCTTGCCAATCGATGTTAGGGTTATGTTTGCTTAACCATGGTAAGCCCAACACCAACGGAGCAGGCAGACCCTCCAACACATAACAGGAGATAGATTCCTGATGCAAATCACCCACTCTTAAATGAATGTCATTCACTACCTGCGACAGGCATTTTTAGGCGAGAGGTGCTGAGTCAATTGCAAAGACAGAAATACTATTCTCTAATGCATTAGTAGTCAACCCGTGAATGCGTACAAACTGTCCATCAATCAAGTTAACTCCTGCCCCACTGTTGATAAAAGCTTTGATTTTCACAGTTTTGGACTCTAGCGCCACCTCGGCTGACAGGAGAAAACGGGTACTACCAGTAAAAGACAAAAGTAGGTTTTCTTGCTGCCCACCCACACTACCAATAGTAATTTGGGGATTAAACTTTTTTTCCTTTGGTTTACACCTTGATGCTGCAAGTACGGACAAATATTCACAAAATGTCCCTCCTTGCCACAACAAAAGCAGACTCCTTTCACATGACCCAAGCTTTTGCCAGTAGTTCCAGGAGTAGCTCCTCCTAACTGCATAGGCTCATCACAAGGCACAACCACCCGAGTCTCTCCACCATAAGTTTCAAAGGAAGCAGTACCCTTATTTAACAGTACCTTCTGAAGGTGAGGACCCCTAGATCTCTCCCTCAGGCATCTATCAAGATGTACAGCAAGGGACATAGTTGCTTCCAATGACTCAGGATTTTCCTGAAAAGCCAATGCGTCCTGCAGTCTCTCAGAGAGACCCTGGCAGAATTGGCTACGGAGAGCAGAATCGTTCCACTCTGTATCCGTAGCCCATCTCCTAAATTCAGAGCAAAAGGTCTCCGCAGAACGTTCTCCCTGCCGCAAACCCCGTAACTTGGTCTCGGCCTGAGAGATCCGATCCAGGTCATCATAGATCAGACCCAAGGCTCTAAAGAATTCATCTACCGACCGGAGGGACGGTGATCCGGTCGGCAGAGAAAAAGCCCAAGATTGGGCGTCCTCTTTAAGTAATGAAATAATCATACCCACACGTTGACACTCATCACCAGAAGAGTATCGACGAAGCCTAAAGTATAATTTACATGACTCCCTGAACCGGATGAAATTGTCACTACCCTCGGAAAACCTGTCCGGGAGAGCTACCTTCGGTTCAGGGCAGGCCTGGAACCCACCACCGGAACCAGCAGCCTGTGGGCTCTGAATCTGCAAAACCATCGCACGGAGCTCTGCTACCTCCAAAGTCAGATTATGCATCTGTTCGACCAGTGCAGTCATAGCATCCATAGCTGCACAGATCAGAACAAAAGATGGCGATATGGGCTCTGGATAATGTCACGGATGTAGTAGGGGAGAACACCAAAAGACAACAAGACTGAAGGGAAAAGACACTACGCCTCACCGTTAGGGAAGGAAAATGGTCACCACCTATGAAACCCTGCTCCTGGCCCTAACACCTATCCGTATGGGCACCTCTCGATGGTAGAGATGCCCATACACAGGAACCTAGAAAACCCTGGTGGCCCTCAGATGCCCTAGACTTAATGACAGGGCAGACACAACCCGCTCCTCTCCTGGTGAAGGAACCAGCATCTCACTGAGGCCTAGTAAACAACAGAGGGGGGGGGGGGAATACAAAACACATCAAGCGGAACACTTAACTTCTAAGGATGATGGATGATGGATGATCAGGACTTCAACTAGAACCACACTCCAGCTCTTCCAACACCAAATGAAGCTGTCAGATCACTAATGAGCAGATAATCTTTCAGACCTTCTCAAACCTGTCACCAGTGTGACAGATATACCACTGCTAATTTGTCTGTTATATTTTCGGGTGAAATTCACCAATTTTTGGGTGTGATATACCACTGCTCTACCTAGTAGACAGGTAAAAAAAAAATCACTAATTTGTCTGTTACATTTTCGGGTTAAATTCCCAAATTTTTGGGTGTGATATACCAATGTTACAACTAGCAGACAGGTTAAAAAAAAATCACTAATTTGTCTGTTACATTTTCGGGTGAAATTCACCAATTTTTGGTTGTGATATACCACTGCTCTACCTAGTAGACAGGTAAAAAAAAAAAACACTAATTTGTCTTTTACATTTTCGGGTGAAATTCACCAATTTTTGGCTGTCATATACCACTGCTCTACCTAGTAGACAGGTAAAAAAAATCACTAATTTGTCTGTTACTTTTTTGGGTGAAATTCACCAATTTTTGGCTGTGATATACCACTGCTATACCTAGTAAACAGGTAAAAAAATCGCTAATTTTCGGGTGCAATTCACCAATTTTTGGGTGTGATATACCACTGCTATACCTAGTAGACAGGTAAAAAAAAAAAAACACTAATTTGTCTTTTACATTTTCGGGTGAAATTCACCAATTTTTGGCTGTCATATACCACTGCTATACCTATTAGACAGGTAAAAAAATATTCAAAAAATTTGTCTGTTACATTTTCGGGTGAAATTCACCAATTTTTGGTTCCCTTACGTCCTACCAGCAGCACAGATGGGGTTAACTGCCCCTGTGGACTGGTAGGACCGGCGGAATTTTAATGAGCCCAAGAACCAATAAACGATCTTCAGCTCCCTGAAAGGGAGGAGATCACCCCCCAGCCCACCGTGTTTTTTTCTGTCCTCTGGACAGGTGGACTGGCGTGTCGCTCCCCCTCAGGGAGCTGAAGAGTGCTTAGGGGCTCTTTTTTTCCTTAAGCTAAAGCATCGCTTTTTCTTGGTCTCAGTGCCTTTATTTTAGGCCTGATCGCGGCGATCTTTGTCTGGGGTACCGTTGGGGAGGGGGGTGTCCCCTCCCCTCTTCTTTCATCTCAGTATGCGGTGTCCCGTCTCCCCACTACCGCATGTGTGCGGCGCTATGGGCGCCGCCATCTTCCGGAAGTGACGCGCACTAGGTGCGCTACGTCACTTCTGGTTTTCCGGAGCGATGCGGTGAGGTTTAAAAACTCACCATTTCTATTAAACTGTCTCCCTATAAAGACATCCTGGGATCCAGGATTAATCTGGGGAGACATTTAGGACAAGCTGAGCCAGTATAGGCTCTGTTATCTCTCTGGGCTAATTACGATTAAGGACCCGCCCAGGGGGCGGGGCTTTCTCCTTTTAAGCGCCCAGAGCCTATCAGATCAGTGCTCTGGTTGCGTCGCTTTCACAAGTTAGCTCCAGAGTTCCCTGTGCCTTGAGATATTCTTGAGTATTGCTTGGCTTGGGTTTTGTTGTTCCTCTTTTCACAGCTCTAATTTCTTCTAGTGCTGGTGGGCCCCCTTAAGGTCTTGTTTCTCCACCTCCAGGTATTGTAGGTGTTATGACATGTTTTTTTCTTTTCAATTACAGACTATGGCTTCCCCTAAGGATCCAGATCAGCGGAAGACTGGGGCCAAGAGGAAGCATTTGGCGTGTTCCGAATGTAACACACCCTTAGATGACAGCTGTCCTTACTCCAGATGTGAGAGTTGTCGCACGGCATCCACGGAACCCACGATGCAGGAAATGTTCCAGTGGACAAAGACATACGTGGATGATGCCATTAAGGGAGTGGTACAGCTGCTTAATGAGAGGTTACCAGGTCCCTCTCAGACTCCCATGGAGGTGGTCGCACCGGTCGAAAGACCTACCCCCTGTTCTGTGGGGTCTTCTTCTTCTGAAGAAGAATTTACTTCTTGCTTTTTCCCTCCAGAAAAGACGCAGAAGTTACTCAAGTCCATCAGGTCGGGGGACCAGGATGTTGACATGGGGGAGTCTTCCGATCCCGCCAGACGGACACAGCGTGTCTTTAGAGCGGATGAGACCCTCCTCTCTGTGATGCGCACAGAGTGGAGAAAGCCTGAGAAAGGTCCAGTGCTCACCAGAAAATTCAAACTCATGTACCCGATGGCTAAACCCTTGGTGGAATCGTGGGGTTCCGTTCCCAAGGTGGACATGGCTATAGCCAAGTTGTCCCGGCGCACTCTAGTCCCTGCAGACGATGGGTCTAGTCTGCAGGACCCTCTAGACCGGAGGGCAGAGTGCACCCTTAGAAGGAGTTACGCGGCGGCTGCTGCCTCCGCATCAACTTCAATTGCGGCCACGGAGGTAGCCGCCTATTTACGCTCCAAGCTCAACCAAATCCAGACGGACGTGGATCAGAGCGTATCAAGAGATGACATCCTGGCAGCCTTCAAGTCAGCCAATCTGGCTATGGACTTTCTGGTCGATTCCACCCAGATGCAGCTGAAGCTGGCCGCCAAAACTATGGCCCTAGTTTCAGCTGCCCGCAGACCACTTTGGCTGAAACCGTGGATCGCGGACAACGCGTCCAAGTTCAACCTTTGTGGGCTCCCCTTCGAACCGGATAGGCTATTCGGGTCCGAATTGGACAAGATAATGGAGGGGCTCTCCGATAAAAAGGGGAAGAGCCTCCCCCAGCAGCCCTTTCGGGGACGCCCCAGACAGGAGAAGAAAGGCGGAGGTCGTCCAGGGCAGCAGTCTAGGCGCAGAGATTGGGGGGGGCCGTCTCGTAAATATTCGAGACGCTCCCGCAAACCCACCAGGGAGGCAAAACCCTCCTGCTTATGGGCCTCCTCGAGGCTCTTGGATAAGCCCTGCTGCCCCTGCAGTGTCTCCTCTAGATTTTCCCGTACCCCTCCCCCAGATTCCCGTGGGGGGCCGTCTTACCCATTTCAAAGACTCTTGGAGCCGGTTGATTGCAGACCCCTGGGTCCAGGACATAGTTTCCGTCGGGTACCGGGTAGATCTTATCTCTCTCCCCCAGAGAGATTCATCGCCACACGAAACTTCGGGTCTGCCAAACAAGTGGTCCTAGAATCTTACATTCAGGACTATATCTCCAAGGGAGCCCTAGAGGAGGTGCCGGCAGGGGAGAGGGGCCTAGGGATTTATTCACCAGTGTTCCTGGTTCCCAAAAAGACGGGAGATCTCCGGATGATCATCGACTTGAGATTTCTCAATCGATTTATAAGAAAAACAAGGTTTCGCATGGAAACCATAAGGTCAGTCAGCCATATCCTGAACCTCGGGGATGCCATGGCTACTCTGGACCTCAAAGATGCGTATCTTCACATTCCGATCCATTCCGCGTCCCGGAAACTCCTCAGGATCGCAGTCCAGATTTCAGGGGTTCGCAGGCACTTTCAGTTCGCCGCGCTTCCCTTTGGAATCTCTTCTGCCCCCCTTATCTTCACCAAGGTTGTGGTGTCGGTGGTGGCAGCTTTGAGACTTCAAGGACTGACTATTATTCCTTATCTGGACGATTGGCTTTTCATAGCCTCTTCAGTTCCGATCCTTACCCACCATCTTCAGATCGCAATTTCCTTTCTCCTCGGCCTGGGCTGGATTATCAACTGGCAGAAGTCGAATGTGAGCCCATCGACTTCAATCCATTATTTAGGATTCATGGTCGACTCTGTGGAGATGTCCCTCCTGTTGACTCTAGAAAGGAAAGCGCGGATTCAGGACCTGGCAAAGGTCCTTTATGTCCCTCGTCGAGTCTCTATCCGGACTCTCATGAAGATGCTGGGGCTCATGTCAGCGGCTGCGGACGCAGTCCCTTGGGCACTATGGCACCTCCGTCCTCTTCAGTCGGAGGTCTTACACTTATGGAACGGCAGCCCTGCGGGGCTAGATTCCCTGTGCTCCCTGTCCGGTCAAACCCGGAATTCCCTCAGATGGTGGTTTCAGCTACCAGCAGGGAAGTCTATGACCCAACCAGCTTGGGTCATATTGACTACAGACGCGTCCCTTGTAGGCTGGGGCGCTCACCTGGACGGATCCCCAGTACAGGGATCTTGGTCCCCCCTGGAGCGGCGTCTTTCTTCCAATCTTCGCGAGATGCGAGCTATCCGGCTAGCCCTCCTTCACTTCGCCCCTCAGATTCGGGGCAAAGCAGTGAAAGTCCAGTCAGACAATATGACTGCGGTTCTCTATATAAACAAGCAGGGAGGCACAAGATCATTGCCCCTTCTGTCAGAGATCGGGGTGATTCTCCGGTGGGCAGAGACGAACCTTTCCCATCTATCTGCCGTTCACATTCGAGGCTCCCTCAATATGATAGCGGACCGCTTAAGTCGAGGATTACCGACCATGGAGTGGTCTCTGCATCTGGAGATCTTCAGGCAGCTAGTTCACAGATGGGGTATGCCAGAGGTGGATCTCATGGCGACCAGGTTCAATGCCAAGGTGCTGAGGTTCTGTTCCCTGTACAGGGAAGACAACCCCCTGGCGATAGATGCCCTGTCGATACCGTGGAGGTTCAGGCTGGCTTACATCTTCCCTCCGTTTTCCATGATACCGAGGGTATTGATGAAAATCCGTCAGGATCAGGCCTCGGTAATAGCCATCATACCGTTCTGGCCCAGGAGATCCTGGTTTACCCAGCTCATTCAGATGAGTCGGGGTCAATACTGGAGACTCCCCCCGGAGCAGACCCTGGTGTCGTGGGACACTCACCTCTGCCCAGATCTGCACAGGTTCAACCTGACAGCCTGGAGGTTGATCAGTCCCTTCCCAACATAGAAGGGCTTTCCGAGTCAGTCCTGAGAACTTTATCGCATTCCCGAGCAGAGTCTACAAAGAAGGCCTACTCCAGGATCATGAGAATCTTCGTGGCATGTTGTGATTCCAGACAGGTGGCGTCCGCAGATCCGCCCCTTCCTGCGATACTACAATTTCTTCAAGATGGATTAGATAGAGGCCTATCTCCAGCTACCTTAAAGGTACAGGTTTGTGCCATCTCGGCCTGTCTCAACAGGCCACATTCTCGGGACCCACTCATTAAACGCTTCCTGAAGGGAGCTGAAAGACTAAAGCCTACTATACTGAAACCTATCCCCCAGTGGGATCTTTCAGTAGTGCTCAGGGGGCTAGCATCTCCCCCCTTCGAGCCCTTGGAGGAGGTAAATTTCTAATTTTTGACTTTAAAGATGGTCTTTCTTCTGGCTATAGCTTCAGCCAAAAGAATTTCTGAATTGCAGGCTTTCTCTGCAGTTCACCCGTACATTATTTTCCTACAGGACAGAGTACTCCTGAAGTTTTTACCATACTTCAGGCCTAAGGTGCCTACTTTCCAGAATATCAATCAGGTAATTTCTTTACCAGTTTTGTTTACAGCCTCCTCCTCTGATACTCCAGCTAGAGACCCGCTGGATATTTCAAGATGCCTCCAGATCTATGTGGATAGATCTAGAGAGTTCAGGATAGATGAGAATCTCCTTATCCTGTTTGCCGGTAAGTCTAAAGGCCGTAAAGCGTCTAAAGCTACCATTAGTCGCTGGATCAAGGAGGCCATTATGGAAGCTTTCGTCTCCCAATCCTTAGATCCTCCTGAGTTTGTGAGAGCCCATTCTACCAGGGCGGTCTCCACCTCGGTTGCGGAGAGAAGACTTCTCCCCTTAGAGTTGATCTGTAAGGCGGCCTCCTGGAGCTCTGAGTCAACCTTCATCTCCCATTATAGGATAGATGCTAGGATGGCAGAGTTTTCGGCTTTTGGGCAGACTGTTCTTAGTTCTGCCAGGCATGAGGACCCTCCCTAGGGGATTCTTCTTGCTATCTCCCCATCTGTGCTGCTGGTAGGACATAAGGGAATCGTTAATTTCTAACGATAATTTGTTTTCCCTTAGTCCTAACAGCAGCACACAAATATCCCACCCTAGATACATTATGCTTGTTAAAAACACGGTGGGCTGGGGGGTGATCTCCTCCCTTTCAGGGAGCTGAAGATCGTTTATTGGTTCTTGGGCTCATTAAAATTCCGCCGGTCCTACCAGTCCACAGGGGCAGTTAACCCCATCTGTGCTGCTGTTAGGACTAAGAAAAAACAAATTATCGTTAGAAATTAACGAGTGTGATTTACCACTGCTCTACCTAGTAGACAGGTTAAAAAAATTCACTAATTTGTCTGCTACATTTTCGGGTGAAATTCACCAATTTTTGGGTGTGATATACCACTGCTCTACCTAGTAGACAGGTAAAAAAAAAAACACTAATTTGTCTGTTACATTTTCGGGTTAAATTCACCAGTTTTTGGGTGTGATATACCAATGTTACAACTAGTAGACAGGTTAAAAAAAATCACTAATTTGTCTGTTACATTTTCGGGTGAAATTCACCAATTTTTGGTTGTGATATACCACTGCTCTACCTAGTAGACAGGTAAAAAAAAAATCACTAATTTGTCTTTTACATTTTCGGGTGAAATTCACCAATTTTTGGCTGTCATATACCACTGCTATACCTATTAGACAGGTAAAAAAATATTCACTAATTTGTCTGTTACATTTTCGGGTGAAATTCACCAATTTTTGGGTGTGATATACCACTGCTCTACCTAGTAGACAGGTAAAAAAAAATCACTAATTTGTCTGTTACTTTTTTGGGTGAAATTCACCAATTTTTGGGTGTGATATACCACTGCTATACCTAGTAGACAGGTTAAAAAAATTCACTAATTTGTCTGCTACATTTTCGGGTATAATTCACAAATTTTTGGGTGTGATATACCACTGTTATACCTAGTAGACAGATTTAAAAAATTCACTAATTTGCCTGTTACATTTTCGGGTAAAATTCACCAATTGTTGGGTGTGATATACCACTGCTATACCTAGTAGACAGGTAAAAAAAAAAATCACTAATTTGTCTTTTACATTTTCGGGTGAAATTCACCAATTTTTGGCTGTCATATACCACTGCTATACCTATTAGACAGGTAAAAAAATATTCACTAATTTGTCTGTTACATTTTCGGGTGAAATTCACCAATTTTTGGGTGTGATATACCACTGCTCTACCTAGTAGACAGGTAAAAAAAAATCACTAATTTGTCTGTTACTTTTTTGGGTGAAATTCACAAATTTTTGGCTGTGATATACCACTGCTATACCTAGTAGACAGGTAAAAAAAATCGCTAATTTTCGGGTGAAATTCACCAATTTTTGGGTGTGATATACCACTGCTATACCTAGTAGACAGGTTAAAAAAATTCACTAATTTGTCTGCTACATTTTCGGGTGAAATTCACAAATTTTTGGGTGTGATATACCACTGTTATACCTAGTAGACAGATTTAAAAAATTCACTAATTTGCCTGTTACATTTTCGGGTAAAATTCACCAATTGTTGGGTGTGATATACCACTGCTATACCTAGTAGACAGGTAAAAAAAAATCACTAATATTTGTTACATTTTCGGGTGAAATTCACAATTTTTTGGCTGTGATATACCCCTGCTCTACCTAGTAGACAGGTTAATAAATTTCACAAATTTTTCTGTTACATTCTTGGGTTGACATTTTAAAATTTTTGCGGTGAATAAACACCTGCTCTGCAAAGGTGACAGGGACCGAAATTTTAAAAAATAATCTGTTCCATTGGTGGCTGTGATATACTCCTGCTCTACCTAGTAGACAGGTTAATAAATTTCACAAATTTTTCTGTTACATTCTTGGGTTGACATTTTAAAATTTTTGCGGTGAATAAACCCCTGCTCTGCATAGGTGACAGGGACTTAAATTTCTAAAATTCATCTTTAATTGGCCCTTTCATTCGATCCTTCTGCTTTAATAACTTGTCCCACATTTCCGCTTCATCCCATTGCAGCCATTGACCTCCCTTGGATGAGGTCTCACTTTCTCACGCTCCCTCTCCGGCGTGGAACCCTGATTCGCCGATAACCGTGATCAACATGTTAGGCTCAGAAAAGAACATCGAAAGTTGATAGAGAAGATATCCAAATGGATAGTGGACATCACAGGGACGTGCCATCAGGCAGAAGTTATCTAGAGTCAACAAAGCGGCAGCAGGGCCTCTCCTGGCTAATGTTTTCAAATCCAAAATACCCCAGTGACATTCCCTATAACTTTTTATTAATAATTCCAATAACAGGGCATCTTAAAAGTCCTGTATTGTTATTTATCGTCAGTACCTCCCCGAGTCGGGAGTGGGTAATTGCCGCACGCCCCCTCTTTACTTGGAAGCTTATGCTTCAATACTTTGTCCCACATTTCCGCTTGATTACATTTAATTTCATCCATTGACCTCCCTTGGATGTGGTATTCCTTTCTCAGGCTCCCTCTCCGGCCTGGAACCCTGATTCCCTGCCACCCGTGATCACCATGGTAGGCGCATAAAAGAACATTGAAAGTTAATAGAGAAGATATCCAATTGGATCGTGGACATCACAGGGATGTGCGACATGGTGGAGCAGTATGTGTGCACACGCCTACACATACTGAATGATGGGTCTGCCCCCTTCAACTTCTGGGTCTCCAAATTAGGCACATGGCCTGAGCTTGCCCTTTACGCCTTGGAGGTGCTGGCCTGCCCTGCAGCCAGTGTATTATCTGAACGTGTGTTTAGCACGACTGGAGGGGGTTATCACAGGTTATATTTCCCAATGTTTTGGGGTGTACCCTAATTTAAAAAAATAAATAAAAATGTAAAACCAAAAAGCAATGTAGGCTACCTCCTCCTCCTCCACCGCTGCTTCCACCTACACCGCCTTCTCAACCTCTTACCTCGTCCTCCTAGATCAAGATTATTATTTTTGATTTTTACGTATTTTATGTTATTTAAAGTCATTTCCCTATCCACATTTGTTTGCAGAGCACTTGTCATGCTCTTAACCACATTTTTATGCCATTTTGAGCCCTCTAGCCCTTTCCATGACATATTTACAGTCATTTTAGTGCTCCAAAGTTCGGGTCCCATTGACTTCAATGGGGTTCGGGGTCAAGTTCGGGTCAAATTCAGGTGCCGAACTCGAACTTTTTTGTGAAGTTCGGCCAAACTTGTTGAACCCGAACATCTAGGTGTCCGCTCAACTCTAGAAGCATATCAAACCCCTTAATCAGTATTTTGTGTAAGCAGGTATATCGAACCACTCAATAAATATTTTGTGGAAGTAGGTATATCAAACCCCTTAATCAGTATTTTGTGGAAACAGGTATATTATAGGCCTCAATCAATATTTGGTAGGAACAGGTATATCGAACCGCTTAATCAGTATTTTGTGAAAGCAGGTATATCAGACCTTTTAATCAATATTTTGTGGAAGCAGGTATATTGTTGGCCACAATCAATATTTGTGGAAGCAGGTATATCAAACCCCTTAATCAGTATTTTGTGGAAGCAGGTATATTGTCGGCCTCAATCAATATTAGGTGGAAATAGGTATATCGAACCCCTTTATCGTTATTTTGTGGAAGCAGGAATATCGTAGGCCTCAATCAATATTTGGTGGAAACAGGTATATCGTACCCCCTAATCAGTATTTTGTGGAAGCAGGTGTATCCTAGACCTTAATCAGTATTTTTAAACGCAGGTATATCAAACCCCTTAATCAGTATTTTGTGGAAGCAGCTATATCGAACCACTTAATCAATATTTTGTGGAAGTAGGTATATCAAACCGTTTATTCAGTATTTTGTGGAAGCAGGTATATTGTAGGCCTCAATCAATCTTTGGTGGAAACAGGTATATCGAACCTCTTAATCAGTATATTGTGGAAGCAGGAATATCGCAGACCTCAATCAGTATTCTGTGGAAGCAGGTATATCAAACCCCTTAATCAGTATTTTGTGGAAGCAGGTATATCACAGTCCTCAATCAACATTTGATGGAAGCAGGTATAACGAACCCCTTAATCAATATTTTGTGTAAGTAGGTATATTGCACCTCTCAATCAATATTTGGTGGAGGCAGGTATATCAAACCCCTTAATCAATATTTGGTGGAAGCAGGCATATATCGCACCCCTCAATCAATATTTGGTAGAAACAGGTATAACGAACCCCTTAAACAGGATTTTGTGGAAGCAGGTATATCGTAAGCCTCAATCAATATTTGGTGAAAGCAGGTATATCAAACCCCTTAATCAGTATTTTGTGGAAGCAGATATATTGTAGGCCTCAATCAATATTTGGTGGAAACAGGTATATTGAACCCCTTAATCAGTATGTTGTTTAAGCAGGTATATCGCTAGCCTCAATCAATATTTGGTGGAAGCAGGTATATCAAACCCCATAATCAGTATTTTGTGAAAGCAGGTATATCACAGTCCTCAATCTACATTTGGTGGAAGCAGGTATAACAAACCCCTTAATCAGTATTTTGTGGATGCAGGAATATCACACTCCTCAATCAATATTTGGAGAATACAGGTATATCGAAACCCTTGATTTGTATTTTGTGGAAGCAGGTATATCAAACCCCTTAAGAAGTATTTTGTGGAAGCAGGTATATAATGTAGCCCTCAATCAATATTTGGTGGAAGCAGGTATATCGAACCCCTTGATCAGTATTTTGTAGAAGCAGGTATATCGCACCTCTCAATCAATATTTGGTGGAAGCAGGTATATCAAACCCCTTAATCAGTATTTTGTGGAAACAGGTATATCGCAGCCCTCAATTAGAATTTTGTGGAAGCAGGTATGTCAAACCCCTTAATCAGTATTTTGTGGAAAAAGGTATATCGCAGCCCTCAATTAGTATTTTGTGGAAGCAGGTATGTCAAACCCCTTAATCAGTATTTTGTGGAAGCAGGTATATCACAGTCCTCATTTAACATTTGGTGGAAGCAGGTATATCAAACCCCTTAATCAGTATTTTGTGGATGCAGGAATATCACACCCCTCAATCATTATTTGGTAAATATAGGCATATCAAACCACTTAATCAGTATTTTGTGGAAGTAGGTATATCGCACCCCTCATTCAATATTTGGTGAAATAAGGTATATCAAACCCCTTAATCAATATTTGGAGAATACAGGTATATCGAAACCCTTGATTTGTATTTTGTGGAAGCAGGTATATCAAACCCCTTAAGAAGTATTTTGTGGAAGCAGGTATATCGTATCCCTCAATCAATATTTGGTGGAAGCAGGTATATCGAACCCCTTAATCAGTATTTTGTAGAAGCAGGTATATCGCACCCCTCAATCAATATTTGGTGGAAGCAGGTATATCAAACCACTTAATCAGAATTTTATGGATGCAGGAATATCACACCCCTCAATCAATATTTGGTAAATATAGGTATATCAAAACACTTAATCATTATTTTGTGGAAGTAGGTATATCGCACCCCTCATTCAATATTTGGTGAAATAAGGTATATCAAACTCCATAATCAATATTTGGAGAATACAGGTATATCGAAACCCTTGATTTGTATTTTGTGGAAGCAGGTATATCACAGTCCTCAATCAACATTTGGTGGAAGCATGTATAACAAACCTCTTAATCAGTATTTTGTGGGTGCAGGAATATCACACCCCTCAATCAATATTCGGTAAATATAGGTATATCAAACCACTTAATCAGTATTTTGTGGAAGTAGGTATATCGCACCCCTCATTCAATATTTGGTGAAATAAGGTATATCAAACCCCTTAATCAATATTTGGTAAATACAGGTATATCGAAACCCTTGATTTGTATTTTGTGGAAGCAGGTATATCAAACCCCTTAAGAAGTATTTTGTGGAAGCAGGTATATTGTAGCCCTCAATCAATATTTGGTGGAAGCAGGTATATCGAACCCCTTAATCAGTATTTTGTAGAAGCAGGTATATCGCACCCCTCAATCAATATTTGGTGGAAGCAGGTATATCAAACCCCTTAATCTGAATTTTATGGACGCAGGAATATCATACCCCTCAATCAATATTTGGTAAATATAGGTATATCAAACCACTTAATCAGTATTTTGTGGTAGTAGGTATTTCGCACCCCTCATTCAATATTTGGTGAAATAAGGTATATCAAACCCCTTAATTATTATTTTGTGGAAGCAGGTATATCGCAGGCCTCAATCAATATTTGGTGAAAACTGGTATATCGAACCCCTTAATCAGTATTTTGTGGAAGCAGGCATATCGCAGGTCTCAATCAATATTTGGTGGAAACAGGTATATCGAACTTTTTAATCTGTATTTTGTGGAAGCAGGTATATCGTAGGCCTCAATCAATATTTGGCAGAAACAGGTATATTGAACCCCTTAATCATTATTTTGTGGAATCAGGTATATGGCAGCCCTAAGTCAGTATTTTATGGAAGCAGGTATATGCAGGCCTCAGTCAATATTTGGTGGAATCAGGTATATCAAAGCCCTTAATCAGTATTTTGTGGAAGCAGGTAGAGATGGCCTTGCGGTTCGCCCGGCGGTCGTTTCGGGGCGAACTTTGCGTGTTCGCGATTCGCCGAACATGCGAACATATGGAGAAATTCGCACCCGCCATATTCTTTTACATTATGAAGAACTTTGACCCATGACACATCCATCAGGTGGTACAGAACAGCCAATGGAGACATTTCAGCACATGTATATACCCCCACCTTATAAATAAACCTTATCTGGCCGCCATTTTACATTCAGTGTTTTGCCAGTGTAGGGAGAGGTGGCTGTGTGGAGCAGGGACAGGCTGTTAGGGACACCAAACGCTAGCTAATAGGGCCACAAAAGTCATTTTAAGGACTAGTATAGGTGTGCTATCTATATGTGTAATACACAGAGGGGTGCGATATACTTATACTTTTATAATGAGTCAAAAACACATAGATCTATATAGTGATCACCTGGAAGTCAGAGGCCTAGGGGCTAGGGTCTTACTAGGGCCATTTTTATATAGGGTAAGGTTCTGGACGGGGTCGCTCTTATCAGGGCGGGTGGTCTGTGGTTAGGCTATCAGGGCCAGAGTAGCACCCCCCCTGTCGGGCAATATCAGGGACAGTTCTTTGCCCACCCTGTCCTTCAATACCACATCATCATCTAGCCCAGGGATAGATGGTTTTTGCTTTCCCTCCTGGATTCATGGATGTGCACTGGAACCCACCCGGATTGTGGTAGGACATATGGTTTCTGATTTGGTGCCGCCGAGCACCTGATTTAGTGCCGCTGAGCACTTGTTATTACCACATCTATGCTTTTTGCTTGAAGGGGTTCTGCACTTTGTTTTAACTGATGATCTATCCTCTGGATAGATCATCAGCATCTGATCGGCGGGGGTCCGACACCCGGGATCCCCGCCGATCAGCTGTTTGAGAAGTGAATAGAGCTTAGCCCCGCCCACGCTAGTTGATACTAGTCGTGACGTCACTGGGCCAGCGGTAAACAGCGAGAAGGCCGCGCTGCTGCTGGAGCACCGCTGCCTTCTCAAACAGCTGATCGGCGGGGGCCCTGGGTGTCGGACCCCCGCCGATCAGATGCTGATCGGATAGATCATCAGATAAAACAGAGGATAGATCATCAGATAAAACAAAGTACAGAACCCCTTTAGCTTTAATAATTTAATTTATTTTCATTTTGAGGGATATCTTTTCCATTCATACGTCCGCAAAATGGGTCCGCATCCGTTCCGCAATTTTGCGGAACAGGTGCAGACCCATTCATGTTCAATGGAGCCGGAATGTGCTGTCCACATCCGCATTTGCGGATCCGCAATTCCGCATCTGTGCTTCCATTTCCGCAAAAAAATAGAACATGTCCTATACTTGTCAGCAATTGCAGACAAGATTAGGCATTTTCTATTATAGTGCCAGCGATGTGCGGTCCGCAAATTGCGGAATGCACATTGCCGGTGTCCGTGTTTTCTGGAAGCAGGTATATCGCAGGCCTCAATCAATATTTGGCAGAAACAGGTATATCGAACCCCATAATCAGTATTTTGTGGAAGCAGGTATATTGCAGCCCTCAACCAATATTTGGTGGAAGCAGGTATATCCAACCCTTAATCAGTATTTTGTGGAAGCAGGTATATCGCAGGCTTCAATCAATATTTGGTGAAAACAGGTATATCGAACCCCTTAATCAGTATTTTGTGGAAGCAGGTATTTCGCAGGCCTCAATCAATATTTGGTGGAAGCAGGAATATCAAACCCCATAGTCAGTATTTTGTGGAAGCAGGCATATCGCAGGCCTCAATCAATATTTGGTGAAAGCAGGTATATCAAACCCCTTAATCAGTATTTTGTGGAAGCAGGTATATCGCAGCCCTCAATCAATATTTGGTGGAAGCAGGTATATCAAACACCTTAATCACTATTTTGTGGAAGCAGGTATATCACACCCCTCAATTATTTTTTTTGCCACAACAGTTATATCAAACCACCCTGTTTATTTGGGGCAACAGGTATATCACAGCCCTCAATCAGTATTTTGTGAAAGAAGGTATATCACTTTCCTCAATCTGTTTTTTTTGGGGCAATAAGTATATCGCACCCATTGCAATTAGTTGTTCCAATAGCTTTTGTCCCTCTATATAGCTGCGGTTTTGCAGCAGAACTGCACATAACTGCTGCACAATACAAATGCACTATAATATACTTTCTATGTTAGAAAGCATATTATAAGTATATCACACCTCTTAGTATATCAAACCTATCGATAGCACTCCTATACCAGTCCTTAAAAGGACTTTTGTGGTCCTATGAGCTAGTGTTTGGTGTCCCTATCAGCCTGTACCTGCTCCATAAAGCAACCTCTCCCTACACTGGCAAAACATAGAATGTAAAATGGCTGCCAGATCACATTCTTTTATAAGGTGGGGGTGTGTCCAGGTGCTGAAACATCTCAATTGGCTGTCCTGTCCCACCTGATGGATGTGTCATGGGTCAAAGTTCGGTGCAATGCAAAAGAATATGGTGCCGGCGGACATCTGCATATGTTCGCATGTTCGGCGAATTGCGAATGCGCAAAGTTTGCCGCGAAACAACCGCCGGGCGAACCGCAAGGCCATCTCTACTCCCAGCTACTATATATTCTCCCATTCTGCTTCCCTTGTTGCCAGATATAGACCTTCCTTTCAGATCTTCTATTCTGCCCTCAGGTGGACAACTGTTGCTGTGGAGCCGTGGGAACTGGAGCTGTTGGATCTCCGGTTCACTCCTGTGGTTGTTGTCTCCCTTTGGGGAATTGTTTGTGGTGTTTGTGTTGTTTTTCCTTTCCCTTTTGTTACCCTAGATGTCAATGTGAGGACTAGTGCTCAGTGTGAGGACTAGGGCTTATTTCAGGGTATGCCAGGGACGAGGCACGTGATCGGCGTACGGGTTAGCAGCCCATCTAGGGACGTCAGGGCAGCCAGGTGCCAGTGCCAGGCAAGCTAGGGGTAACCACTCCTCCCTCTCCCTAGTGGAAGGGTACTCCTCTTCCCTCCCTTCTGCGTCACATGTCTGTAACCTGCCATCTCAGATGTGATATTATATCTGGCCCTTATTTAGTTTTTTCTTTTTTAAAGAAAAAAAATCCACTATGGATCATATTGCTGCTTTGGCAAAGCAGTTGCAAGGTCTGTCTCTGGAAGTAGCAGGATTGAGGGTGTCGGCCCTTCAGCAGCAGCAGCTGGTTGCTATGGGTAACCAGGTCAATCCGGAACCTGAAGTTTCTCACCTGACAGATTTTCTGGAGGGGGAGACAAATCTGTTGTTTTCAGAGAAGTCTGTAAAATATATTTCAGGCTGCGCCCAAATTCCTCTGGTAATGAGAAACAGCAGGTGGGGATTGTTATCTCCCTTCTCCAAGGGGATCCTCAATCCTGGGCTTTTTCGTTACCAGCTGGTACACAGGCCCTCCGGTCGGTAGATGAGTTTTTTGAGGCCCTGGGTCTGATATACGATAACCCTGACAGAGTCTCCCTAGCTAAGTCTAGATTACGGCGGCTTTAGCAGGGAGATCGGTCAGGTTTATTGCTCCGAGTTTTTAAGGTGGGCCACGGATACTCAGTGGAATGACCTCTCAGGAGCCAGTTTTGCCAGGGGTTGTCAGAGAAAGTAAAAGATGCACTTGCCCTGTATGAGACTCCAATGTCTCTTGAGGCCGCTATGTCGCTATCTTTAAGAATTGATAGACGCCTTAGGGATACCCTGAGGAGTTCTTGTCCTTCAGAGACTTTTCTCAGGCAGGAGTCTGTTTGTTCTGACTCAGACGAACCTATGCAACTAGGGGGAGCCACTCATCAGGTTGGTCCTCCTGGGGTTCACTGTAAGACAAGAGTTAGTTTTTTCTGTGGTCGGAGGAGTAATTTTATTACAGCTTGTCCATCCGTGCCCAAAAACAAACAACTGCCAGAACTACTGACCCCAGGTTGTGCGGAGGATGACAACCTAGGTGTATACATCTCCTCCATACGAACGTCTCAGTTTGTTTTGCCAGCTATGGTAGTCTCGGGTAATAATACTGAGACGATGTCAGGTTATTTGGACAGTGGGGCTGGGGTTAATATGGTGGATGCCCGATTCATTCGGACTCTGGGTTTGTCTTTTAGTCCTTTATTTAGATCAATCCCCATATTCGCCATCAACTCTGCTCCTCTTACTCAGGGTAAACTAACACACATTGTACATAACATCATCTTCGGGTGGAGTCCCTCCATAATGAGTATATTTCTTGCTATGTCTTTGAAGGTTTTCCCACTCCTATGGTATTAGGTCTTCCCTGGTTTGTAGCGCATAATCCTGTCATTGATTGGCAGGCCAGGGAGATATTGGAGTGGAGTGAGCAATTGCCTAAGTAGCAGTTGCTCAGCCACCTTCATTACAACTTTACTAGCATTTGTGTCTGACTTTGAGGATGTTTTCTCTGAGAAGGTGTCACGGTTGTATGTGAGCAACAATAGTATACACAGTAAAAGAGCTACTGACCGGACCCAAACTAGGGAGGATAAAGGGTGACCCCTGTCAGACCCTCAAAGCTCTCCCTATTCTGCTAAAGCACATGCCCGGATCCAAATGGCGGAACGAGGCATGCCCACGTGCCTAAGACTGATGACCACTGTAACCCCTACAATAGTGGAAGGGGCACGGCCACCGGTGCCCTACTCAGTATATGGAGGGAACCGTGGCCACCTCAGATACAGTCAGAAAATAATCAGGTACACAACAATGTCTGTACACTTAGCTGAAGGTGTTGCAGCCGCAGAGAAGACGGATCCAAGGACAGCTGGCAATATCCGGAGTGCTTGCTGCAGCAGAACACAGGTCCAGTGAACTGATAGCTACAAGTGAAGATACTAAAGCAAGAGCTACAACTGAAATGAGAACTATAATCCACGCCCTACAATAGGAGGAGGGGTGATATAAAGAGAGGGAAATCAAACGCATGAGGAACAGCTGGGAGGAAGGAAACCAAAAGTAAACAGAGCAGTGAGAACTCCTCCCAGCTCTAGTAGTGACATCATCACAGGGGTGGAGAAACAGAGCTGTGAGAACGTCCCAAAGCTCTGGTAGTGACAGAAGGGGTGTCAGGAGTTACCACCCCATCATCCATATGATTGTCCGGTTAACCTTCTCCCTGGAGCAAAGTTACCTAAGACAAGCCGAAAGACAAGCCATGAAGGACTATATTTCCGAGAGTCTGGCTAAAGGACATATCAGACCCTCTTTTTTACCTGTGAATGCAGGGTTCTTCTTTGTGAAGAAGAAAGATGGTAGCCTGCGTACTTGCCTAGATTTTCATGAACTAAATCGGAAAACTATCCAAGACCCCTATCCTTTTCCTCTCATTCCTGACCTTTTGTAATCAGATTGCGGGTGCGAAATGGTTTTCCAAAATGGATTTAAGGGGAGCCTACAATCTGATCAGTGATGAGCGGCATGTGCAATATTCGAATTCGCAATAAAAGTCATATATTCGAGAATTCGTGATCTCCAGTCATTATTTTCTTGATTGCGAAAACCAGCAATCGAAAAATTTGCAATGCGAAAATTTGCGATCAACACTACTCTTAAAGTCAAAGATATTGCAGCCTTCTCATTGACCCACAAGCAAGAAGCAATGAGGGATCATGGGTACTGCTAAAATTTTTTTTTTTATATTAGCGATTACAAAGATGAAGCACTATATTCTAGATATTCTAGAATTCTTGAAGTGCCAATATTCGCGATAAAAATTTGCGATTAGAATATTCGCAATCAACACTAAATCTGATTTGCATCAAAGAGGGGGATGATTAAAGACAGTGTTTACCACTCCTGAGGGGCATTATAAAAACCTGATCATTAGTGATGATCGAGCATGCTCGGTCGAACACCTGTTCAGCTCGAGCATCTCGATGCTCAGCACATGGCGGTCCTCGGCAGAGGACCGCATGTGCTCGAGCGCCATGCTCGAGTCTCCTTTCTGCATGTTTCTTGGCTGCATACAGGTAAGTACTGCCCTCACTGTAATGCCAGTAGCTATGTTGGCTACTGGCATTACAGTGATTGGGTGGCCGGAACGAGTCATCGGGTGCTATATAGCACCCGATGATGCATGTTCGGCTCATTTGTAGTCAGGGAATGCTGAGCATAGGAAGGGACAGAGAGTGTAAGGAGTGTAATTGAATATTTTTTTGGGTACCAAAACATTTCAGAGATCAAAAGTCCTTGTAAGGACTATTGTGTGTGACAGCAGCAATATATGTTTGTAGCGCAACCTGTGCTAAATTGCTCAGTGTTAGGGAGAACTGTGCATAGGAAGGGACAGACAGTGTAGGGAATGTAATAGGAAGATTTTTATACAAAACATAGAAACATAGAATGTGTCAGCAGATAAGAACCATTTGGCCCATCTAGTCTGCCCAATATACTGAGTACTATGGATAGCCCCTTCACTGTATTTGCAGCTACCACTTCTGCAGGAAGGCTATTCAATGCATCCACTACTCTCTCAGTAAAGTAATACTTCCTGATATTACTTTTAAACCTTTGCCCCTCTAATTTAAAACGATGTCCTCTTGTAGCAGTTTTTCTTCTTTTAAATATTCTCTCCTCTTTTACCTTGTTGATTCCCTTTATGTATTTAAAAGTTTCTATCATATCCCCTCTGTCTCGTCTTTCTTCCAAGCTATACATGTTAAGGTCCTTTAATCTTTTCTGGTAAGTTTTATCCTGCAATCCATGTACTAGTTTAGTAGCTCTTCTCTGAACTCTCTCCAAAGTATCAATATCCTTCTGGAGATATGGTCTCCAGTACTGAGCACAATACTCCAAATGAGGTCTCACTAGTGCTCTGTAGAGCGGCATGAGCACCTCCCTCTTTCTACTAGTAATGCCTCTCCCTATACACCCAAGTATTCTGCTAGCATATCCTGCTGCTCTATGACATTGTCTGCCTACCTTTAAGTCTTCTGAAATAATGACCCCTAAATCCCTTTCCTCAGATACTGAGGTTAGGACTGTATCACTGATTTTATATTCTGCTCTTGGGTTTTTACGCCCCAGGTGCATTATTTTGCACTTATCCACATTAAATTTTAGTTGCCAGATTTTTGACCATTCCTCTAGTTTTCCTAAATCCTTTTCCATTTGGTGTATCCCTCCAGGAACATCAACCCTGTTACAAATCTTTGTGTCATCAGCAAAAAGACACACCTTACCATCGAGGCCTTCTGCAATTTCGCTGATAAAGATATTAAACAATATGGGTCCCAGAACAGATCCCTGAGGTACCCCACTGGTAACAAGACCTTAGTCGGAATATACTCCATTGACTACAACCCTCTGTTGCCTGTCCCTCAGCCACTGCCTAATCCATTCAACAATATGGGAGTCCAAGCCCAAAGACTGCAATTTATTGATAAGCCTTCTGTGTGGGACAGTATCGAAAGCCTTACTGAAGTCTAGATAAGCGATGTCTACTGCACCTCCGCCATCTATTGTTTTAGTCACCCAATCAAAAAAATCAATAAGATTAGTTTGACATGATCTCCCTGAAGTAAACCCATTCTGTTTTTCATCTTTCAATCTATGGGATTTTAGATGTTCCACAATACTCTCCTTAAGTATGGTTTCCATTAATTTCCCCACTGTTGATGTCAGGCTTACTGGCCTATAGTTGCCCGATTCCTCCCTACTACCTTTCTTGTGAATCGGCACAACATTTGCTAATTTCCAATCTTCTGGGACGACTCCTGTTGCCAGTGATTGGTTAAATAAATCTGTTAATGGTTTTGCTAGTTCACCGCTGAGCTCTTTTAATAGCTTTGGGTGTATCCCATCAGGCCCCTGTGACTTTTTTATATTGATTTTAGACAGCTGACTTAGAACCTCTTCCTCTGTAGAGACACATGCATCAAAAGATTCATTAGTCTTCTTTCCTAACTGAGGTCCTTTTCCTTCATAACGACTGAACAGAAGTATTCATTGAGGCAGTCAGCTAGTTCTTTATCTTCTTCCATATACCTTCCTTCTTTTGTTTTTAATTTTGTAATTCCTTGTTTTAGTTTCCTTTTTTCATTTATGTATCTGAAGAATGCCTTATCGCCTTTTTTCCCTGACTGAGCTAATTTCTCTTCTGCCTGTGCTTTAGAAGCTCTTATAACTTGTTTGGCCTCTCTCTGCCTAATCTTGTAAATTAGTCTGTCATCCTCGTTTTTTTTTTTTATATAATTCCTAAATGCTATCTTTTTGTTTTTAATGATTTTGGCCACTTCTGCTGAGTACCACAGTGGTCTTTTCCTTTTTTTGCTTTTACTGACAAGCCTAATGCAATTTTCTGTTGCCTTCAATAGTGCCTCTTTTAAGTAGTCCCATTTCTCCTGGACTCCAATGAAACTGTTCCAATCTGATAGGGACTCGTATACCACTAATCTAATTTTAGAAAAGTCAGTTTTTCTAAAATCTAAAACGTTTGTTTTTGTGTGGTGTGACTCAGTCACTGTACTTATAGTAAACCACACTGACTGGTGATCACTAGATCCCAAGCTTTCCCCTACAGTAATATCATATACCAAATTCCCATTTGTGAATACTAAATCTAAAATGGCCTCCTTCCGGGTTGGCTCCTCAACTACTTGCTGTAGAGATAATCCCAGTAGGGAATTTAGAATATCTGTACTCCTGGCAGAACTAGCTATTTTGGTTTTCCAGTTTACATCAGGAAGATTGAAGTCTCCCATAATGATAACTTCCTCCTTCAATGTCATTTTAGCTATTTCCTCAACTAGTAGATCATCAAATTCTTTGACTTGGCTAGGTGGTCTATATATCACACCTACACGAGTTACCTTATGATTATCAAGCTGCAAGGTAACCCAAACTGACTCTAAATTGTTCTCGCTAACTTGTATCAAATTAGATTTTATGCTGTCTTTCACATACAGGGACACCCCTCCCCCCTTCTTGCCTTCTCTGTCTTTCCTGTATAGAGAGAACCCTCGTATTGATATATCCCAGTCATTACTCCCCTTGAACCACGTCTCAGTAACAGCCACTACATCTATATTCTCAGATGCCATTATAGCCTCAAGTTCATTGATCTTATTCCCTAAACTGTGAGCATTTGTAGATAAGAATCTGAGCATGTCATTTCTTAACCTTTGTGCTACTGGAATCTTCTGGCATTGTTCCGGGGGGCAGTCGGACTGCTGGATTATCACTCTTTTGCCCCCCTTTCCTAGTTTAAATGCTCCTTAGCAAATACTTGGAACTGTTCACCGAGGACATTCGTTCCTTTGAGAGAAAGATGCAAACCATCTTTCTTGTACAGTTCTTTTCCATTCCAACAAGAGCTAACATGAGACACAAAGCCAAACCCTTGGTTCCGACACCATTCACCAAGCCATACATTGAATTCCTTAATGCGCATCTTCCTGTCATTCTGAAGGTTATGCACAGGCAAAACTGCAGAGAATGAAACAGTTGATGCAACCTCCCGTATATCCTTTCCAAGTGTGTGAAAAGCTTCTTTCACCTTTGAAACCTCATTGCAAGCCAGATCGTTTGTCCCCAGATGGACAATAACATCCACTTCCCTTTCCTGTTTTGCTTGCCGAACAATATTAAGGATCTGTCGTCTATCCCTGCTAGCGGTAGCACCAGGGAGACATCTTACAACACCATTCTCCTCAAACTTCACACCTCTTATGATGGAATCGCCCACCAACAGACCTTTTTGTCTTTGGCTGCAGTCTTGCATACTTTAGGCATGGGAGATGATTGTTTCTCACCCACTGTGCTTGAGCCATCCGCCATGTTGCTCTTGCACTCTGAAAGTGCTGCAAATGAATTATGGAGAGCCACAGACTGTGGGACATGTCTTCTATCCACAACTCTCAGTCTACCAGAACCTACATTAACCCATCTTCCATTTCTAGGGGGCCTCTGTGGCAGTGGCATTGCAATGTTCTCAGTCTGAGTTTGCTTAATGGTTAATTTACAAATCTCATATTTCAAAAAGGTTATTTCCTGTTGCATTATGGAGAGCTGTCTACAGATCAGACAGTATCCAAACCTCTGAAGAGTGGAACCTGAAATAAAAGCACAACAATTCCTGCACAGAACCAGGTCTGCCATTGCAAAGAGAAGGGGGGGGGGGGGATTAATTTAACAAATCTTACTTGTTTAGATTGTATCCACCTCCAGATTACCTCCTGAGTATCTCCTGAATATCTCCAATGCACTTGCAGATCAGCACTTGATTAGACCAGCACTAGATTAGCAGCCTTGAAAAAGCAGCAAGCTATACTTTTCAGAGACCCAAAAGTCTTTTTAAGGACTATGTAACAAGAGAGAGAGAGGGGGCGGCACCAATGCTCCGGCTGGATCCACGAGGAGAGGGACGCTGTATATGGCTGAGGAGGACCCACACGGTCGGCGGTGCTCAGCTAAGAGGCAAGATGCAAAGAGCACGGTAATGTAGGAAAGAATGAAATAGCGGCACTCACCCGTGTGGAGTAAAACCAGCGACTTTATTATTCAAAAGCTACATCAGGCAAGGGGCGGACAATTCAGTACACACGCATTGATCAGCGGCGGCCGTTTCGCGCAATATGCGCTTCTTCTGGCTGTGCGCACAGCCAGAAGAAGCGCATATTGCGCGAAACGGCCGCCGCTGATCAATGCGTGTGTACTGAATTGTCCGCCCCCTGCCTGATGTAGCTTTTGAATAATAAAGTCGCTGGTTTTACTCCACACGGGTGAGTGCCGCTATTTCATTCTTTCCTACATTACCGTGCTCTTTTTAAGGACTATTGTGTGTGCCAGAAGCAATATATAATTTTAGCGCATCCTGCGCTAAATACCCTGTAATAGGCTGCTGTGGAAAGTTACATTATCCGCGCCACATCTCCTGTTTAAAGTGTGTGCATCCCTAAAATATCAGTGACATCCAGTGCACTCTTTTAGTAGATGGTGTCCACTGCGGACAGTTAAATTATCCGCGCCACATCTCCTGTTTAAAGTGTGCGCATCCCTAAAATATCAGTGGCATCCAGTGTACTTTCTCCGTAGACTGTGTCCGCTGCGGACAGTTAAATTATCTGCGCCACATCTCCTGTTTAAAGTGGGCGCATCCATAAAATATCAGTGACATCCAGTGCACTTTTTCCGTAGATGGTGTCCGCTGCGGACATTTAAATTATCCGCGCCACATCTCCTGTTTAAAGTGTGCGCATCCCTAAAATATCAGTGACATCCAGTGCACTTTTTCCATAGACGGTGTCCGCTGAGGACAGTTAAATTATCCGCACCACATCGCCTGTTTAAACTGTGCGCATCCCTAAAATATCTGTGACATCCAGTGTACCTTTCTCCGTAGACACTGCGAACAGTGACATTACCTGTGGTACCTGTTCTGTATAACGTTTCGGAAATATAACTTAATTGTGGGGTCACCTTAAAAAGTTACTTTTAGTAGTCATTGTTAAAATAATAGGCCCAATAATTTATTAAACAAGAAACTACATACATCAGTAGTCATGCACCACCAACTGGTAAAATGTGGTAGAGAGTAGAAGCAAATGTGAGATGTACACGCTTGCTAAGAGGGTGAGTTTTAGAAACATAGGGATACAAATAAAGAGGGAGACAGATGCTGGGTCTCTTCCCCTAATTTATCCCTAGGTTCTAACTCGCAAATTAAACCCTCACTGTATGTCCCTTGGTGTCCCTTTAAAGCAGTGACAGTGACTGCCCAGCTTCGTCGGAATACAAAGATAACACTCACCAGGGAACACACAGACCAAATTAAAATGGTAAAAGTCCTGAAGCGTTTCACTGGCAGTCAGCCAGGTCAACAGGGGACTGATAGATACCATAAGATATACAAGTACACATAGTGGACAAACGTCCAATACAAGGCGCTTCCAGGTATGCTGGGGCGAACAAGGAAATAGCAGTATTGCAGATAAGACAAATACTTAGCTCGCCATGTGTACGAGATCCGGGGTCCGCTCCTCTCCTGCGTATATGGCAGTGACGGACATTAGTACTTTGAACGCAAGCGAAAATACCCAGCCACCCACCCACAGGCCATAGCAGTAAATGCGCAGCTTTCCAAATTACTGGCCCTGGAAATGTTGCCATTTGGCTTGTAGACACTGAGGCATTCCGCAGCCTGATGTCGGCGGCCGTACCGCGTTACGAAGTCCACAGCCGCCACTATTTTTCAAGGTGTGCCGTGCCCACCTTACACCAACATGTGTCCCGTAACATCACACAAGCCCTGACTAACGCAGTTACTAGGAAGGTCCACTTAACCACAGACACATGGACAAGTGCATTCGGCCAGGGAAGCTACATTTCCCTGACAACACACTGGATGAATGTTGTGGAGGCTGGGAGCGAGTTGTACCCTGGGATGGCACAGGTGCTACCAACACCAAGGATTGCAGGCCCTACGTCTATCAGGGTTTCCGCCAGCACCCACGTTAGTGGCTCCAAACCCCACTTCTCTGCCTCCTCCTCCACTTCCACCTCCATTTATCCGCGTGCAGCACCAGTCAGTCATCAGTCGGTAGGTAGCTGAAAACAGTGTAGCACCACAGTGGGGAAGCGGCAATAGGCCGTGCTGAAGCTAATATGCTTAGGGGACAAACAGCACACCGCCACAGAGCTGTGGCAGGGGAAAAGAGACCAGACTGAGCTATGGCTCTTTCCACTCAACCTAGAACCAGGCATGGTTGTGTCTCATAATGGCCGTAACTTGGTGGCGGCTTTGGTGCTCGGCAAGCTTACACACATCCCATGCCTAGCACACGTATTAAACTTAGTGGTTCAGCGGTTTCTAAAAACCTACCCCAATTTGCCTGAGCTACTGGTGAAGGTGTGCCGCATGTGTGCACATTTACGTAAGTCATCGACAGTTTCAGCCGGTCTGTCAACACTGCAGCAGCGCGTGAAATTGCCAGCTCACTGGCTGTTATGCGACTTGAGCACGCGCTGGAACTCCACATTCCACATGTTGGCCAGGCTTTGTGAGCTGCAACATGGTCGTCGCCTTTCCAGTCAGCTTCAGCTATTCACAAGCAAGGAGTGGGCATGGATGTCTGACCTCTGTGAGGTTTTAAGAAACTTTGAGGAATCAACACAGATGGTGAGCAGTGATAACGCAATTATCAGCGTAACCATTCCACTTCTGTGTCTACTCAAACGCTCACTGCTCACAATTAAGGACAAAACTTTGCATGTGGAAGAGGTGGAAATGGGGGAAGACATTACACAGGGTGATAGCCAGACCACCCTCAGTTCGTCTTCTCAGCGCGAACTGGACGATGAAGAGGAGGAGGAGCAGGAGATGGTTGCCTCGGCTACACAGGGTAGTACCCATTGAAGTTTAATTCCATCTGTTCAGCATGGTTCGGCAGAAGAGGAGGAAGAGGATGAGGAGATTGAGAGTGATCCTCCTGATGACTACAGCGAAGTCTTGCCTGTTGGTACTCTGACACACATGGCTGACTTCATCTTAGGATGCCATTTCCGTGACCTGCGCTACAAAGAGAACTTCTCATCTCTCATTCCTGTGGTGCAGAGGATGATCAAAACGGTGCAATACCAGAAGATCCTTGTTGAAAAATTGCTCCAAAAATTTCTATCTGACAACGCTGGCCGCAGAGTCCGTACTTCCTTGGCCAACCGAGGAGGGGAGACAAGGGGAACACACAGCAGTTCCAACAGAGGCAGGGCAACACTCTCCAAAGCCTGGGACAGTTTCATGACACCCCGCCAGCACCCTCACCCTGATGCGCGGCCTAGTGTCACAAGGAGGGAAAAATTTTGGAAGATGGTGAAGGAGTACATAGCAGACCTTGTCAGCGTCCTCAATGATCCCTCAGTGTTTTACAACTACTGGGTGTCCAAGCTGGACACATGCACGAACTGGCGCTCTAAGCCTTGGAGGTGCTGGCCTGCCCTGCCGCCAGAGTTTTGTCTGAGCGGGTATTTAGTGCCGCTGGCAGCATTATAACAGATAAGGCTACTTTCACACCTGCGTTAGGTGCGGATCCGTCTGGTATCTGCACAGACGGATCCGCACCTATAATGCAAACGATTGTATCCGTTCAGAACGGATATGTTTGTATTACCATGAACCAAAAATAAATATTAAATATAATTTTTTGTTCATGATAATGCAAACGGATCCGTTTTGACTTACATTGAAAGTCAATGGGAGGCGGATCCGTTTTCAATTGCACCATATTGTGTCAGTGAAAACGGATCCGTCCCCATTGACTTACATTGTAAGTCAGGACGGATCCGTTTGGCTCCGCACCGCCAGGCAGACACCAAAACGCTGCAAGCAGCGTTTTGGTGTCCGCCTCCAGAGCGGAATGGAGGCTGATCGGAGGCAAACTGATGCATTCTGAGCGGATCCTTATCCATTCAGAATGCATTGGGTCTAAACTGATCCGTTTTGGGCCACTTGTGAGAGCCCTGAAACGGATCTCACAAGCGGACCCAGAAACGCCAGTGTGAAAGTAGCCTAAGCGTATCCGCCTGTCAACTGAAAATGCTGACAGGTTGACTCTTATAAAAATGAACAAGGCCTGGGTTGACCTTGACCATGACTTCTCAACTCCACCAGAGAAAAGCTGATGAACATAAAGGCACTTTAAATGTGTAGTTTGTAATGTACTAAATACACTGTAATCCCATGCACCCCTTCCACCACAAACAAGGGTATATGGTTGAATCTTCCTTTTCTCATCCTCCTTCTCCTCTTCTATCGTATTAACACATGCTTATTGTCGCATATAATGCCCTTGCATATATGCCCTTCACATATAATGTTTTACAGGGTCAGCTCAGTTGCAGGCCCTTGCATATAATGTTTTGCAGGGTCAGCTCACCAGCAGGCCCTCGCATATAATTTTCTAGAGGGTCAGCTCACCAGCAGACCCTCGCATATAATGTTTTACAGGGTCAGCTCACCAGCAGGCCTTCGCATATAATTTTTTACAGGGTCAGCTCACCTGAAGGCCCTCGCATATAATGTTTTAGAGGGTCAGCTCAGCTGCAGGCCCTCGCATATAATGTTTTACAGGGTCAGCTCACCAGCAGGCCCTCGCATATAATTTTTTAAAAGGGTCAGCTTACCAGCAGGCCCTGACATATAATGTTTTACAGGGTCAGCTCACCAGCAGGCCCTCACATATAATTTTTAGAGGGTCAGCTCACCAGCAGGCCCTCACATATAATGTTTTACAGGGTCAGCTCATCAGCAGGCCTCCACCTACAATCTTTGACAGGGTTATCTCTCCTGAAGGCCCTCGCATATAATGTTTTACAGGGTCAGTTCACCTGCAGGCCCTCACATACAACCTTTTAGAGGGTCAGCTCACCAGCAGGCCCGCACCGAAAATCTTTTACAGGGTCAGCTCACCAGCAAGCCCGCACCTAAAATATTTTACATGATCAGCTCACCAGCAGGCCCACACCTAAAATCTTTTACAGGATCAGATCACCTTAAGGCCCTCGCATATAATGTTTTGGAGGGTCAGCTCACCTGCAGGCCCTCACCTACAACCTTTTAGAGGGTCATCTCACTAGCAGGCCCGCACCCTAAATCTTTTACAGGGTTAGCTCAACAGTAGGCCCTCGCATATAATTTTTTACGGGGTCTGCTCACCAGCATGCCCTCGCATATAATTTTTCACAGGTTCAGCTCACCAGCAGGCCTTCACCTACAATCTTTTACATCTTTTACAGGGTCAGCTCACCTGCAGGCCTGCACCTAAAATCTTTTACAGGGTCAGATCACCTGCAGGCCCTCACCTAATTATACCTAATAGGTAATTTGCGCGCATGCTGCCTTGCTTGGATGTGGTAGCTGTAGAGGGATGGGTGATATTTGAATATATATATGTAAATATGTCTAATATATATATATATATATATATATATATACACTGCTCAAAAAAATAAAGGGAACACAAAAATAACACATCCTAGATCTGAGTTAATTAAATATTCTTCTGAAATACTTTGTTCTTTACATAGTTGACTGTGCTTACAACAAAATCACACAAAAATAAAAAAATTGAAATCAAATTTTTCAACCCATGGAGGTCTGGATTTGGAGTCACACTCAAAATTAAAGTGGAAAAACACACTACAGGCTGATCCAACTTTGATGTAATGTCCTTAAAACAAGTCAAAATGAGGCTCAGTAGTGTGTGTGGCCTCCACGTGCCTGTATGACCTCCCTACAACGCATGTGCATGCTCCTGATGAGGTGGTGGACGGTCTCCTGAGGGATCTCCTCCCAGACCTGGACTAAAGCATCTGCCAACTCCTGGACAGTCTGTGGTGCAACGTCACGTTGGTGGATAGAGCGAGACATGATGTCCCAGATGTGCTCAATTGGATTCAGGTCTGGGGAACGGGCGGGCCAGTCCATAGCATCAATGCCTTCGTCTTGCAGGAACTGCTGACACACTCCAGCCACATGAGGTCTAGCATTGTCTTGCATTAGGAGGAACCCAGGGCCAACTGCACCAGCATAAGGTCTCACAAGGGGTCTGAGGATCTCATCTCGGTACCTAATGTCAGTCAGGCTACCTCTGGCGAGCACATGGATGGCTGTGCGGCCCTCCAAAGAAATGCCACCCCACACCATTACTGACCCAATGCCACACCGGTCATGCTGGAGGATGTTGCAGGCAGCAGAACGTTCTCCACGGCATCTCAAGACTCTGTCACATGTGCTCAGTGTGAACCTGCTTTCATCTGTGAAGAGCACAGGGCGCCAGTGGCGAATTTGCCAATCTTGGTGTTCTCTGGCAAATGCCAAACGTCCTGCACAGTGTTGGGCTGTAAGCACAACGCCTACCTGTGGACGTCGGGCCCTCATATCACCCTCATGGAGTCTGTTTCTGACCGTTTGAGCAGACACATGCACGTTTGTGGCCTGCTGGAGGTCATTTTGCAGGGCTCTGGCAGTGCTCCTCCTGTTCCTCCTTGCACAAAGGCGGAGGTAGCGGTCCTGCTGCTGGGTTGCTGCCCTCCTACGGCCTCCTCCACGTCTCCTGGTGTACTGGCCTGTCTCCTGGTAGCGCCTCCATGCTCTGGACACTACGCTGACAGACACAGCATACCTTCTTGCCACAGCTCGCATTGATGTGCCATCCTGGATAAGCTGCACTACCTGAGCCACTTGTGTGGGTTGTAGACTCCGTCTCATGCTACCACTAGAGTGAAAGCACCGCCAGCATTCAAAAGTGACCAAATCCTCAGCCAGGAAGCATAGGAACTGAGAAGTGGTCTGTGGTCACCACCTGAAGAACCACTCCTTTATTGGGGGTGTCTTGCTAATTGACTATGATTTCCACCTGTTGTCTATCCCATTTGCACAACAGCATGTGAAATGGATTGTCATTCAGTGTTGCTTCCTAAGTGGACAGTTTGATTTCACAGAAGTGTGATTGACTTGGAGTTACATTGTGTTGTTTAAGTGTTCCCTTTATTTTTTTGAGCAGTGTATATATATATATATATATATATATATATATCAGCCTAGTTCTGTTATGACGTGGGCGTGTGTAATGCCATGGTGTATCTGGGGGGATGCTCTCATTCAGGGCTTGACAAATTTCCTTGGAATCTAGGAGCCAGCTAAAAAAGTTAGGAGCCGTTTTTTTTTTTTACCTTATAAAGCCTTATTTTCAGGAACAAAAATAACAACTCTTAAATAAACATATAAAGAAGTCTAGAACCAAACAACATGGGCATTGTTTATTATCAGTGTACTGTGTGCCGCATCTCTTCAGTGTTTATCAGTGTACTGTGACGTCACTGTGTGTATAATCCCTGCACTGTGACATCACTGTGTGTATAATCCGTGTGCTGTGATGTCACGGTGTATAATCCCTGTGCTGCAGCTGACAGAAGTGAGATCCCTTCCCCAGGATGTTTGGTCCGGGCTCATCATTCATCTCATAGTTCTTCTCTTGTAAATTTATTTTGTGACTAGATAAAAATGAAGCAGCGCTGGGTTTGAAGAGAAATGTCCCTCGTTGCCGTCTGTATCCGCCGTCACTGCGGGATCACTGCCCTTCTGCAGTCCCGGATTTTTTGTCCTGTCCGGGGGATAATGGAGTCGCTGTTGTCGGCGTCTCCGGGGCCGTCCTTGAGCTCCCTCCGGTGTGGATGCGCACTGATTTGGTTCCAGCTCTTGCCAGATCTACATCCCGTGCTGTGATGGGGAGGGGGTCGGGCTGCGGTCCTGTTTGTCGGAGGGATCTCAGAGTCCTGTTAGTGCGTTAAGCCTCATGCACACGTCCGTGGAACACGAACGGTGTGATACCAGCCTGGATTTCTTCTGAGTGCAGGAGCGTACGGCGTCATTGGTTTTCATACAGGAAAACGGAAACCCTGCCGTAGTCACCTGCGCCGCTCCCGCGACATGAGGCGTGCGGTGGAGAGCGCCTAGCGGGAAGGTGAGCGCTGCCACGTACATGTCATGTGTCACTCCGCGGCCAGCTGTCACTGACAGCCAGCGGGGAGAGGGAATGATGTCACTTGGCTTAACCCGTCATGTGCACTGCTTGTAACATTGTTAGCCTCGCGGTCTTAACCCTCCAGTGGCTGCGCCCGGCTGCTGGTGTGCTGGGACTATTTTTAAGCAGGGGAAAATACCCAGGCGCCAGGACAAAATTCATGATTGCCATGGCGACCTGGCACCTGGGATTTGTCGAGCCCTGCTCTCATTTACACCTTGGGCAGGAATTTCTTTGATTCCTTTGTCTGTACAGATCCTGAGCTAGCCTCAGAGGGCCAACTGGCAGTTCAAGCATTCCATCACACGCCCACGATCATGTCATCACCCTCCTGTTGAAGAGGGGGGAGGTGGGCTGCTTTTGGGCTTATATTAGCCCAAGCCAGGACAAAGGCTTTCTCTTGGGATGGCCTCAAACAGACACACATGGGAGAGAAAGAGATGAATGGAGAAGATGGACCGAACAGCTCTGTCACGGGTAAGGAAGGTAGAGAGGTGTAGAGCAGAGCGAACAGAGAAGAAGAGGAACAGACAGCCAAGGCAGAAGGCGGTACACAAGACTAAGGCAAATGGATAGACAGGGAGGTAGATAAGACAACAGTACCCAGTGATGGGAAAGGCAATGGTGGGTCAACTAGCCGAGGTCGGTCCGGGAGGTCACGTCAATACAAGTGATGAGGCAGGAGACGAAATCCGAGAACGAGCCGAGGTCACATCCGAGAGATAGCGTAGGTATCAAGGGAGCGGGCAAAGCGAGGTCAGGAAACAAACCAGGTCAATACCAGAGGTCAAGTAGGAAGCAATAATAATAGTACACACAGCCCTAGAGACGAAAATCACAGGCAACCTGTAGCCAGCAGGCCGCCTGTATTTATAGTGGGAAGTGAGGGTCATGTGACGTGGCCAGCGTCACATGACCGACAGACAGGCGAGTCGAGCACCGAGTGATCAGCTCGGCACTCAAGGCAGACCTAGGAGCAGGGAGCCTCCCAACTAGCAAAGCCGCCCTGGGAACAAGGCCAAACACAGATCCTCGCTCCCGAAGCTAAGCAGCAGATCTGCGGCTGATGGGAGACCGAGTGGACTTTCGGCGCCCCGTTACAGTACCCCCCCTTTTACGAGGGGCCACCGGACCCAAGCATTGTGGACGAGGTTTCTCAGGGTGTTCCCGGTGAAACTTAGCAATTAACCTGGAAGCATGCATCCTGGACACAGGTTCCCAGGACCTATCCTCGGGTCCAAAACCTTTCCAGTGGACCAGGTATTGAAAGGAGTTTCTAACCTTTCTAACATCCATGATTCTAGAGATGACGAATTCTTCCTGACCTTCAACCTCCACAGGTGGGGGAGGTTTTTTAGAAGGAACCACTGGCGACACATATTTCTTGAAGACTTATGAAACACATCATGTATACAAAGGGAGTCGGGTAGTTTTACTCTAAAAGACACCGGGTTAATAACCTCAATAATATTATATGGTCCTATGAAACGCGGAAAGAATTTTCGAGAACAATGTTTCAAAGAAAGATTCTTAGTCGAGTACGAAATTGACTCCCTTGGAACGTTTCTTATTTGCATGTCTACGATGAAACTCCAGGGCCTTTTTCGTGTTCGCTTGAACCTGCGCCCAGACTGTGCACAGTCTAGAGGTGAAAGCATCTGCCTGTGGGTTGAGTGAGAACGCAGAGGAATTACAGCTAAAACAAGGATGAAAACCACTATTACAAAAAAAAGGAGATACTCCAATGGACGAATTAACCCGATTGTTGATGGCAAACTCTGCCAACGGGAGATATCTCACCCATAAAAGCTGATTGTGCGATACATAACACCTCAGGAAAAGTTCCACTGCCTGATTTAACCGTTCCGTCTGCCCATTAGTCTCTGGATGGAAAGCAGACGAAAAGGATAAAGAGATCTTTGACAAAAAGCTCTCCAGAATCCGGAAACAAACTGAACGCCCCTATCAGAGACGATATTTTCAGGGACACCATGCAGGCGTACCACATGTTCAATAAACAAGGATGCTAAGGTTTTCGCATCAGGGAGCTTACTTAAAGGAATAAAATGCACCATCTTGCTAAAACGGTCAACCACTACCCAAATCACTGACTTCCCCTTCGGAGGGGGGCAGGTCAGAAATAAAATCAATGGAAATGTGTGACCATGGTTTGCAGGGAATGGGTAGTGGTTGCAGTTCACCAGCGGGATGTGTTCTCGGGGTCTTAGATCTGGCACATACCTCACAAGCCAAAACATAGGATCGTATGTCCTTAGACAAAGTAGGCCACCAGAAGGACCTCAGCAGCAATTCCTTAGTGCCAGCGATGCCTGGATGACCACACAGAACAGAGTCATGACACTCACCCATAAGACGAAAACGAAAATGCTCGGGAACGAACAACTTATCTGAAGGAGTTTGTGGAGAGGCAAGTTGCTGAGCTCGTTGAATTTCAGAGGAAAGATCCGAGGATATCGCTGCCACAAAGATGCTTGCCGGTAAGATGGGTTCAGGAGGAGCGTCAGGAGGTTGGATGGCATTAAAACTCCGGGACAAGGCATCTGCTTTAATATTTTTACTTCCTGGCCTGAAAGTAACAGCAAAGTTAAAACGAGTAAAAAATAGAGCCCACCTAGCCTGCCTAGGAATAAGGCGTTTAGCCGCCTCAAGAAACACTAAATTCTTATGATCAGTGAGGACCGTAATACAGTGTTTAGCCCCTTCTAAAAAATGCCTCCATTCTTCAAATGCCCATTTTATGGCCAGTAACTTGCGGTTTCCAATGTCGTAATTTCTCTCCGAAGGAGAGAACTTGCGAGAGAAGAAGGCACACGGTCTTAAATTTGTGAAGTTGGAAGACCCCTGGGAAAGAATGGCCCCCACATCATCCTCCGAGGCATCCACCTCCACCACAAAAGGTTCCTCAGGATTAGGCTGAACCAAGACTGGGGCCACTTGAAAACAATTTTTTAAAGTCTCAAAGGCCTGACAGGCCTCCAATGACCAGTTGACAAGATCAGACCCTTTCTTAGTTAAATCAGTAAGGGGCTTATCGATAACAGAAAAATTCTTTATGAATTTACGATAAAAGTTGGCGAATCCTAAAAAGCGTTGAAGTGCCTTTAAGAAGGATGGTCTTCCCCAGTCTTGAATAGCCTGAACCTTACTGGGATCCATTTTAAATGAATGTGGAGTAAGAATGTACCCAAGATAGAAAATCTCTTGAACTCCAAACACACATTTCTCCAATTTAACGGAAAGATGATTCTCCCTGAGGATTCTAAGAAAAGATCTGATGTGAGATACATGGGTATTCTAGTCAGGTGAAAAGACAAGAATATCATCAAGATAAACAATCATAACTTTGCTGATAAGTTCTCTAAAAATGTTGTTCATAAAGTTCTGAAACACAGCTGGGGCATTACATAGACCAAATGGCATAACAAGATACTCAAAGTGTCCCTCTGGGGTATTGAAGGCCGTTTTACATTCATCACCTTCCTTAATACAAATCAAGTTATAAGCCCCCTCAAATCGAGTTTAGAAAACCAAGAAGCACCCAAGATCTGGTTAAATAAATCCGGAATCAACGGGATGGAATATTGATTCCTAATAGTAATTTTATTCAAGTTTCTATAATCAATACAGGGTCTGAGACCACCGTCCTTCTTCTTAACAAAAAAGAACCCAGCTCCCAAGGGCGAGATGGAGGGCCTAATATGTCCCTTCTTAAGACTCTCCTGGAAGTAGTCTTTCATGGCAGTGCGTTCAGGACCAGAGAGATTGTAAATGCGTCCCTTAGGAATCTTGGACTCGGGAACTAACTCAATAACCAGTCATAAGGCTTATGGGGAGGGAGAGTGTCGGTCTCAGCAGTGGAAAAAACACCATGAAAATCAGCAATAAAGTGAGGAATGGCATCAAAAGAAACTCCAGCTTGAACTACAGTTAAGCAAGAACTACAGTTGGAACCCCATCTCTCTAACTCGCCCAAACTCCAGTTTATGACCGGATTATGTTGCTGAAGCCAGGGCATGCCAAGAACTACATGTACTGGAAGATTCTCTAAAATGAAAAAAGAACATTTCTCAGAGTGGCAGACCCCTACAGACAGGGTAATCTCGGGAGTACGGAGTTTTATCGTGCCCCCCAGGAGGGGAGTAGAGTCGATAGCAACCACCTGGACCGGGGTGGACAATTTTAGTATTGGGATCCCTACCCGTTCAACAAATTTGAGATCAACAAAACTAAATGCTGACCCAGAATCCACAAAAGCACTTCCTGACCCCTTTAAGATCCCAAAGGAAATTGAGACAGGCCGCAATTGTTTGCTTCTTACCACCTCTGGGAATACCTTGTCCTTGGATCCCTCTGACTTGGATGATCTTCCGGAAGGAGGAGCTTTGGGACATTGACGAACCCAGTGGTCGGAATCGCCACAATAAAAACAAGAGCCGCGACGGCGGCGTAGTTCTCTTCGCGTCTTTCCGAGCTGCATGGGCTCGTCCAACTGAGCCTCCATCTTGGATTCGGTAGCAGAAGTCTTAGGTTTGAGAAGGGGATAAGGAGAAAACAAATGCTCCCGCTCTCTCTCTCTAATCCGTCTGTCTAATCTGATGGCTAAGGTCATGGTCTCCTCTAAAGAGTCAGGACTAGGGTAGCAGACCAGCATATCCTTCAACCTCTCTGTCAACCCTGCTTTAAATTGGCATTTGAGAGCAGTTTCGTTCCAGCCCGAGGGAACGCACCCCTTGCGGAACTGGATGCAATAATCTTCCACGGGCCGCTCTCCCTGGGTAAGGGCCTTTAGATTAGATTCAGCCACAGATGCCCGGTCAGGCTTATCGTAAAGGACCCCTAGTGCCTGGAAAAAGAGGTCGACAGAATTGAGACAAAGGGCGTCAGACGGCAAAGAAAAGGCCCACTCCTGGGGGTCCCCTTGAAGCAAAGAGATGATTATCCCAACCCTTTGTGGGTCAGGGCCCGAGGAGTGAGGTCGTAGTCGGAAATAAAGTCTGCAGCTCTCCCTGAAAGCTAAAAAATTCTGGCGGTCACCCGAGAACCGGTCAGGTAATTTAATATGCGGTTCTACCTGAATGGCGGCAGGAGCGAGAATGGGGGGTGTCTGGGCGGTCTCCTGTACCTGTAACCTCTCCCCTAATTCTTGCACAATTTGGGCAAGACCCTGCACATGCTCGGTGAGACTCTGTAGAGGGTCCATGTTAATTTGAGGCCTGTAATTCTGTCACGGGTAAGGAAGGTATAGAGGAAGTGCACCCCCTAAACTGCCACCCTCAACCCTGTCCCTGCCTACTTGCACCACCCGCCCTAGGTGATGGGGCACAACTGGGCGACGGTCCCTGACCTACGTAAGTGTAGAGCAGAGCGAACAGAGAAGAAGGGGAACAGACAGCCAAGGCAGAAGGCGGTACACAAGACTAAGGCAAACGGATAGACAGGGAGGTAGATAACACAACAGTACCCAGTGATGGGAAAGGCAATGGCGGGTCAACTAGCCGAGGTCGGTCCGGGAGGTCACGTCAATACAAGGGATGAGGCAGGAGACGAAATCCAAGAACGAGCCGAGGTCAAATCCGAGAGATAGCGTAAGTATCAAGGAAGCGGGCAAAGCGAGGTCAGGAAACAAACAAGGTCAATACCAGAGGTCAAGTAGGAAGCAATAATAATAGTACACACAGAGACGAAAATCACAGGCAACCTGTAGCCAGCAGGCCGCCTGTATTTATAGTGGGGAATGAGGGTCAGACAGACGAGTTGAGCACCGAGTGATCAGCTCGGCGCTCAAGGCAGACCTAGGAGCAGGAAGCCTCCCAGCTAGCAAAGCCGCCCTGGGAACGAAGTCAAACACAGATCCTCGCTCCCGAAGCTAAGCAGCAGGTCTGCGGCTGATGGGAGACCAAGTGCGCCTTCGGCACCACGTTACAAGCTCCCTGAAGGTAGAGAGGCCATGAAGAGTGGCAGAGCCCCACATGCCCCTGGAGATGGCTGAGTAACCCTTTCCCTCCAGCATTGCAGTACCCCTAATACCCCTGCCCTGATTTACCCCTATTCACCCCTAGCCTGCATTGGGTTAACCCCTTTCTGGACTGATCCTGCCTAGCAGGGCCCTGTCCTGCAGAGTCCCTATACCCCAGTCCTGCCCTGCAGAGCATTAGCCCCTGCAATTCCCTGCACCCCAATTCTCCTGCATTTCCTGTGTGCATTCCCTTGCTGGGCTGTATTAACCCTGTATTACAGCAGTAACCCCTTCACTGCTGCTGCCCTGAACCCCTGCTGCAGTACCCAGCAGCAGATTAACCCCTGTATTACACTAACCTGTAACCCACGGCTACATTCCTGTCTATATCCCTGGCCTGCAAGTATTTACCCTTGCAGTGCCACTATTGTGTTAAACCCTTGTACCCCATAGGGACAGTGAGTAGCCAGGCGGGTGAGTTACTGATATACTTATGAATGTGTGTAATGTATAGATAGTGTGTGTGGGGTGGAATAGGAATTGTGTACTGTGTAGTGTGCTTAGGTTTGTATTGTGTTTATTGTAGTACTGTTACTATACTGCGGTGTGTACGTCTACTGTATATGTTTATATCCATTGATCTACAGGGAGTGCAGAATTATTAGGCAAATGAGTATTTTGACCACATCATCCTCTTTATGCATGTTGTCTTACTCCAAGCTGTATAGGCTCGAAAGCCTACTACCAATTAAGCATATTAGGTGATGTGCATCTCTGTAATGAGAAGGGGTGTGGTCTAATGACATCAACACCCTATATTAGGTGTGCATAATTATTAGGCATAATTATTATCCTTTGCCAAAATGGGTCAAAAGAAGGACTTGACAGGCTCAGAAAAGTCAAAAATAGTGAGATATCTTGCAGAGGGATGCAGCACTCTTAAAATTGCAAAACCAAGGCGCAAAATAACTGCCCATGAACTGAGAAAAGTCAAGCGTGCAGCTGCCAAGATGCCACCAGTTTGGCCATATTTCAGAGCTGCAACATCACTGGAGTGCCCAAAAGCACAAGGTGTGCAATACTCAGAGACATGGCCAAGGTAAGAAAGGCTGAAAGACGACCACCACTGAACAAGACACACAAGCTGAAACGTCAAGACTGGGCCAAGAAATATCTCAAGACTGATTTTTCTAAGGTTTTATGGACTGATGAAATGAGAGTGAGTCTTGATGGGCCAGATGGATGGGCCCGTGGCTGGATTGGTAAAGGGCAGAGAGCTCCAGTCCGACTCAGATGCCAGCAAGGTGGAGGTGGAGTACTGGTTTGGGCTGGTATCATCAAAGATGAGCTTGTGGGGCCTTTTCGGGTTGAGGATGGAGTCAAGCTCAACTCCCAGTCCTACTGCCAGTTTCTGGAAGACACCTTCTTCAAGCAGTGGTACAGGAAGAAGTCTGCATCCTTCAAGAAAAACATGATTTTCATGCAGGACAAATCTCCATCACACGCGTCCAAGTACTCCACAGCGTGGCTGGCAAGAAAGGGTATAAAAGAAGAAAATCTAATGACATGGCCTCCTTGTTCACCTGATCTGAACCCCATTGAGAACCTGTGGTCCATCATCAAATGTGAGATTTACAAGGAGGGAAAACAGTACACCTCTCTGAACAGTGTCTGGGAGGCTGTGGTTGCTGCTGCACGCAATGTTGATGGTGAACAGATCAAAACACTGACAGAATCCATGGATGGCAGGCTTTTGAGTGTCCTTGCAAAGAAAGGTGGCTATATTGGTCACTGATTTGTTTTTGTTTTGTTTTTGAATGTCAGAAATGTATATTTGTGAATGTTGAGATGTTATATTGGTTTCACTGGTAAAAATAAATAATTGAAATGGGTATATATTTGTTTTTTGTTAAGTTACCTAATAATTATGCACAGTAATAGTCACCTGGACACACAGATATCCCCCTAAAATAGCTAAAACTAAAAACAAACTAAAAACTACTTCCAAAAATATTCAGCTTTGATATTAATGAGTTTTTTGGGTTCATTGAGAACATGGTTGTTGTTCAATAATAAAATTAATCCTCAAAAATACAACTTGCCTAATAATTCTGCACTCCCTGTATAAATATATATAGATATAGCGTATTATTAGACTTGTATAATTGTGTAATAAATATTCTTTATTGTTTATAATACAGCGTATAGTGTTTTTAGTAGTCGTCGCCGTAGTATAGTAGTAAGTAGAGTTGATCGAACACCTGGATGTTCGGGTTCGAGAAGTTCGGCCGAACTTCCCGGAAATGTTCGGGTTCGGGATCCGAACCCGGCCCGAACTTCGTCCCGAACCCGAACCCCATTGAAGTCAATGGGGACCCGAACTTTTCGGCACTAAATAGGCTGTAAAACAGCCCAGGAAAGAGCTAGAGGGCTGCAAAAGGCAGCAACATGTAGGTAAATCCCCTGCAAACAAATGTGGATAGGGAAATGAATTAAAATAAAAATAAAATAAATAAAAATTAACCAATATCAATTGGAGAGAGGTCCCATAGCAGAGAATCTGGCTTCACGTCAGCAGAGAATCAGTCTTCATGTCATAGCAGAGAATCTGGCTTCACATCACCCACCACTGTAACAGTCAATTGTCATATATTTAGGCCCCGGCACCCAGGCAGAGGAGAGAGGTCCCGTAACAGAGAATCTGGCTTCATGTCAGCAGAGAATCAGTCTTCATGTCATAGCAGAGAATCAGGCTTCACGTCACCCAACACTGGAACAGTCCATTGTCAGATATTTAGGCCCGGGCACCCAGGCAGAGGAGAGAGGTCCCATAACAGAGAATCTGCCTTCATGTCAGCAGAGAATCAGTCTGCATGTCATAGCAGAGAATCATGCTTTACGTCATCCAACACTGGAACAGTCCATTGTCAGATATTTAGGTCCAGGCACCCAGGCAGAGGAGAGAGGTCCCGTAACAGAGAATCTGGCTTCATGTCAGCAGAGAATCAGTCTGCATGTCATAGCAGAGAATCAGGCTTCACGTCACCCAACACTGGAACAGTCCATTGTCAGATATTTAGGCCCAGGCACCCAGGCAGAGGAGAGAGGTCCCATAACAGAGAATCTGGCTTCATGTCAGCAGAGAATCAGTCTGCATGTCATAGCAGAGAATCAGGCTTCACGTCACCCACCACTGGAACGGGCCACTGTCAGATATTTTTAGGCCCCGGCACCCAGACAGAGGAGAGAGGTCCCATAACAGAGATTCAGGCTTCATGTCAGCAGAGAATCAGTCTTCATATCATAGCAGAGAGGGCCCCGGCACCCAGACAGAGGAGAGGTTCATTCAACTTTGGGTTGCCCCGCAATATAATGGTAAAATGAAAATAAAAATAGGATTGAATGAGGAAGTGCCCTGGAGTACAATAATATATTGTTAAGGGGAGGTAGTTAATGTCTAATCTGCACAAGGGATGGACAGGTCCTGTGGGATCCATGCCTGGTTTATTTTTATGAACGTCAGCTTGTCCACATTGGCTGTAGACAGGAGGCTGCGTTTGTCTGTAATGACGCCCCCTGCCGTGCTGAATACACGTTCAGACAAAACGCTGGCCGCCGGGCAGGCCAGCACCTCCAAGGCATAAAAGGCTAGCTCTGGCCACGTGGACAATTTGGAGACCCAGAAGTTGAATGGGGCCGAACCATCAGTCAGTACGTGGAGGGGTGTGCACAGGTACTGTTCCACCATGTTATTGAAATGTTGCATCCTGCTAATACGTTCCGTATCAGGTGGTGGTGCAGTTAGCTGTGGCGTGGTGACAAAACTTTTCCACATCTCTGCCATGCTAACCCTGCCCTCAGAGGAGCTGGCCGTGACACAGCTGCGTTGGCGACCTCTTGCTCCTCCTCTGCCTTCGCCTTGGGCTTCCACTTGTTCCCCTGTGACATTTGGGAATGCTCTCAGTAGCACGTCTACCAACGTGCGCTAGTACTCGCGCATCTTACTATCACGCTCCAGTGCATGAAGTAAGGTGGGCACATTGTCTTTGTACCGTGTATCCAGCAGGGTGGCAACCCAGTAGTCCGCACACGTTAAAATGTGGGCAACTCTGCTGTCGTTGCGCAGGCACTGCAGCATGTAGTCGCTCATGTGTGCCAGGCTGCCCAGAGGTAAGGACAAGCTGTCCTCTGTGGGAGGCATATCGTCATCGTCCTGCGTTTCCCCCCAGCCACGCACTAGTGATGGGCCCGAGCTGCGTTGGGTGCCAGCCCGCTGTGAACCTGCTTCATCCTCATCCTCCTCCTCCTCCTCCTCGTCCTCCAGTAGTGGGCCCTGTCTGGCCACATTTGTACCCTGCCTCTGCTGTTGCAAAAAACCCCCCTCTGAGTCACTTCGAAGAGACTGGCCTGAAAGTGCTAAAAATGACCCCTCTTCCTCCTCCTCCTCCTGGGCCACCTCCTCTTCCATCATCGCCCTAAGTGTTTTCTCAAGGAGACATAGAAGTGGTATTGTAACGCTGATAACGGCGTCATCGCCACCGGCCATGTTGGTGGAGTACTCGAAACAGCGCAACAGGGCACACAGGTCTCGCATGGAGGCCCAGTCATTGGTGGTGAAGTGGTGCTGTTCCGCAGTGCGACTGACCCGTGCGTGGTGCAGCTGAAACTCCACTATGGCCTGCTGCTGCTCGCACAGTCTGTCCAGCATGTGCAAGGTAGAGTTCCACCTGGTGGGCACGTCGCATATGAGGCGGTGAGCGGGAAGGCCGAAGTTACGCTGTAGCGCAGACAGGCGAGCAGCGGCAGGATGTGAACGCCGGAAGCGCGAACAGACGGCCCGCACTTTATGCACCAACTCTGACATGTCGGGGTAGTTGTGAATGAACTTCTGCACCACCAAATTCAGCACATGCGCCAGGCAAGGGATGTGCGTCAAACCGGCTGGTCCCAGAGCTGCAACGAGATTTCGCCCATTATCGCACACCACCAGGCCGGGCTTGAGGCTCACCGGCAGCAACCACTCGTCGGTCTGTTGTTCTATACCCCCCCACAACTCCTGTGCGGTGTGGGGCCTGTCCCCCAAACATATGAGTTTCAGAACGGCCTGCTGACGTTTACCCCGGGGTGTGCTGAAGTTGGTGGTGAAGGTGTGTGGCTGACTGGATGAGCAGCAGGAAGAAGAGGAGGAGGAAGCTGAGTAGGAGGAGGAGGAGACAGGAGGCAAAGAATGTTGCCCTGCGATCCTTGGCGGCGGAAGGACGTGCGCCAAACAGCTCTCCGCCTGGGGCCCAGCCGCCACTACATTTACCCAGTGTGCAGTTAGGGAGATATAGCGTCCCTGGCCGTGCTTACTGGTCCACGTATCTGTGGTTAGGTGGACCTTGCCACAGATGGCGTTGCGCAGTGCACACTTGATTTTATCGGATACTTGGTTGTGCAGGGAAGGCACGGCTCTCTTGGAGAAGTAGTGCCGGCTGTGAACAACATACTGTGGGACAGCAAGCGACATGAGCTGTTTGAAGCTGTCTGTGTCCACCAGCCTAAATGACAGCATTTCATAGGCCAGTAGTTTAGAAATGCTGGCATTCAGGGCCAGGGATCGAGGGTGGCTAGGTGGGAATTTACGCTTTCTCTCAAATGTTTGTGAGATGGAGAGCTGAACGCTGCCGTGGGACATGGTTGAGATGCTTGGTGACGCAGGTGGTGGTGTTGGTGGTACATCCCATGTTTGCTGGGCGGCAGGTGCCAACGTTCCTCCAGAGGCGGAGGAAGAGGCCGAGGCGGCGGCAGCAGCAGAAGAGGCCGAGGCGGCAGCAGCAGAAGAGGTAGCAGGGGGAGCCTGAGTGACTTCCTTGTTTTTAAGGTGTTTACTCCACTGCAGTTCATGCTTTGCATGCAGGTGCCTGGTCATGCAGGTTGTGCTAAGGTTCAGAACGTTAATGCCTCGCTTCAGGCTCTGATGGCACAGCGTGCAAACCACTCGGGTCTTGTCGTCAGCACATTGTTTGAAGAAGTGCCATGCCAGGGAACTCCTTGAAGCTGCCTTTGGGGTGCTCGGTCCCAGATGGCGGCGGTCAGTAACAGGCGCAGTCTCTTGGCGGCGGGTGTTCTGCTTTTGCCCACTGCTCCCTCTTTGTCTTTTGCTACGCTGTTGGCTCGGTCTCACCACTGCCTCTTCCTCCGAACTGTGAAAGTCAGTGGCACGACCTTCATTCCATGTGGGGTCTAGGACCTCATCGTCCCCTGAATCGTCTTCCACCCAGTCTTGATCCCTGACCTCCTGTTCAGTCTGCACACTGCAGAAAGACGCAGCAGTTGGCACCTGTGTTTCGTCATCATCAGAGACGTGCTGAGGTGGTATTCCCATGTCCTCATCATCAGGAAACATAAGTGGTTGTGCGTTAGTGCATTCTATCTCTTCCACCCCTGGGGAAGGGCTAGGTGGATGCCCTTGGGAAACCCTGCCAGCAGAGTCTTCAAACAGCATAAGAGACTGCTGCATAACTTGAGGCTCAGACAGTTTCCCTGATATGCATGGGGGTGATGTGACAGATTGATGGGCTTGGTTTTCATGCGCCATCTGTTCGCTTTCTGCAGAAGACTGGGTGGGAGATAATGTGAACGTGCTGGATGCACTGTCGGCCACCCAATTGACTAATGCCTGTACCTGCTCAGGCCTTACCATCCTTAGAACGGCATTGGGCCCCACCAAATATGGCTGTAAATTCTGGCGGCTACTGGGACCTGAGGTAGTTGGTACACTAGGACGTGTGGCTGTGGCAGAACGGCCACGTCCTCTCCCAGCACCAGAGGGTCCACTAACGCCACCACGACCATGTCCGCGTCCCTTACTAGATGTTTTCCTCATTGTTACCGTTCACCACAATAAGAAAAATATTATTCGGGCCAATGTATTGAATTCAAATTCAGGCCTTTTTTTTACAGACACCTAACACTATCTGGCTATCTATTTAGGTACCGTATTACACTAATACAGGCACACCAGTAATGACAGATTTAGCTGAATATAAATTTGAGGCCTATTATTGAGGCGCTGGGTGACAGGTGTACGTTTACGGACAGAATTAGACTTGGATCTGCACTGTAGCGTGTGTGTGAAGTTCTTAAGAATTACCCTATCAGACCCTTGAATCTAATATACCCTTTTAGGGATAGATTTAAAGTACGCCTGATACAGCAGAAACCACAAATTTTGAGAATTGCAAAATTGGGAATTGTTTTTCAACCCAGAACAAAAACTGTGCTTTGACGGACACTAAATAACTTCACCAGCTAAAACAGTAATGACAGATTTGGATGAATATAAATGTGAGGCCTATTTTTTAGGCGCTGGGTGACAGGTATACGTTTAATCACAGAATTAGACTTGGATCTGCACTGTAGCGTGTGTGTGAAGTTCTTGAGAATTACCCTATCAGCACCTTGAATCTAATATACCCTTTTAGGGATAGATTTAAAGTAGGCCTGATACAGCAGAAACCACTAATTTTGAGAATTTCAAAATTGGGAATTGTTTTTCAACCCAGAACAAAAACTGTGCTTTGACGGACACTAAATAACTTGACCAGCTAAAACAGTAATGACAGATTTGGATGAATATAAATGTGAGGCCTATTTTTTAGGCGCTGGGTGACAGGCTCAACTTGCCCCTGATGTAGTATATGGCCAAAAAATAACCACACTATTGATGGTTAAATGCACTTAATGACAGCTTGACCCTGATGTAGGATATAGCCAAAAAATAACCACACTATTGATGGTTAAATGCACTTGGGTGACAGGCTCAGCTTGCCCCTGATGTAGTATATGGCCAAAAAATAACCACACTATTAATGGTTAAATGCACTTGATGACAGTTTGACCCTGATGTAGGATATAGCAAAAAATGACCACACTATTGATGGAAAATGCACTTGGGTGACAGGCTCAACTTGCCCCTGATGTAGTATATGGCCAAAAAATAACCACACTATTGATGGTTAAATGCACTTGATGACAGCTTGACCCTGATGTAGGATATAGCAAAAAATAACCACACTATTGATGGTTAAATGCACTTGGGTGACAGGCTCAGCTTGCCCCTGATGTAGTATATGGCCAAAAAATAACCACACTATTGATGGTTAAATGCACTTGATGACAGCTTGACCCTGATGTAGGATATAGCAAAAAATAACCACACTATTGATGGTTAAATGCACTTGGGTGACAGGCTCAGCTTGCCCCTGATGTAGTATATGGCCAAAAAATAACCACACTATTGATGGTTAAATGCACTTGATGACAGCTTGACCCTGATGTAGGATATAGCAAAAAATAACCACACTATTGATGGTTAAATGGACTTGGTGGTAGCTTGTGCTGGCACACCACAAGCCACAAAATGGCCGCCGATCACCCCAGAAAAAAGTGACTGAAAAACGCTCTGGGCAGCCTAAAAACAGTGAGCAATTGAATAGCAGCAGTTCAATGATCCACAGCTGTAGATCGATCACTGAATTAAGTCTTTTGGAGGAGTTAATCACTGCCTAATCTCGCCCTAACGTCGCAGCTGCAACCTCTCCCTACACTTGTATCAGCAGAGTGACGTGCAGCGCTACGTGACCCAAGCTTATATAGAGGCTGGGTCACATGCTGCACTGGCCAATCACAGCCATGCCAATAGTAGGCATGGCTGTGATGGCCTCTTGGGGCAAGTAGTATGATGCGCTGACAATAACATTCAAAGTTGATAGGCCAGACATCCCCAGGTTATCTAGAGTCACCAAAGCAGCATCAGGCCCTCACCCATAATGTTTTAGATGGTCAGATCAGCAGGCCCTTGCTCCAAATGTTTTTGAGGGTCACCAGCAGGCCATCAATCATAATTTTTCAAGGCTATGTATGATGCCCTCCTTTATGTGTAACAAAGGGTGTATTGGAGTGCTGGTTCCTTGTAATTTTTGGCAGCCCTTTCACTTAGTGCATAGGCTTTATGAGTGTAGGAGTCCTACTACATGAACAATTGTACCACAATGTGAATGAGGCCCTCCTTTATGTGATATACAGGTTGTATTGGAGTGCCTCTTCCTTGTAATTTTTGGCAGCACTTGCACTTTATATACAAGTAAATATACAGGAAATTATGTTTCCTAACAATTTTTCATCTAAAATCGATTTTATCTTCAGTTTTATGCGGATTATTGTCAGTGTGTCAAAGTGGCATACTACTCGGATAACATTGTTCCCAGCAGCGACCTGGGAGTCCAGGATGCATTCAGACATCCTCCCCATGCTGTTACTGAACCATTTCAGTGGTGTTTCAATCAATTTCTGACCTTTTCCTATGAACCAGGCACCCTCCCCTCTCCAGAGCAGGGGGTGCCTGGTTTAATGCTCGGGTTCTCCCATTGACTTGCATTATACTCGGGTGCTCAACCCGAGCACCGAGCACTATGGTGCTCGATAAACACTACTGGTCATGCTATTTGGCCTGACTAATGCTCCTGCTGTCTTTCAACACTTTGTCAACGATATCTTGTCATCTTGTCGGCAGATTTGTGGTGATATATCTTGATGATATTTTGATCTATTCACCCGATCTAGAGATGCACAAGGCATAGGTCAGGCAGGTGTTGCAGATTTTATGGACGACTAAGTTATATGCTAAATTGGAGAAATGTGTATTCGCCAGTGGCGTACCGCCAATATAGGCAGACCACGCCGTTGCTATGGGGCCCGCAGCGCAGGGGGGCACAGAGCGCACAGAAGGCCCCGCCCCCTCCATTTATTTTAGCCAGGCAGTACTAGTACAAACACACTGTGGGCGGCGCAGGCACAGCGCGGGCCCGCGGCACTTGCCTTTGATCGGAGCCCGGCGCCCTCCCCCCTCCCCTTGTATTAACCTGCTCATGCTGCCTCACTGCTTGAACTTGATTCTCCCGCCCGGCCAGCCTGCAGGTGTGTTCTAATTTTCACAGACACTGGCCAATCAGCGCAAGTCAGCAGCACAAAGAGGCAGCTGCTGATTGGCCAGTGTCATTACACATTCATTCTGTCTGACCTGAGCTGAGCCACGACTCGAGTGAAGTAGGCAGCCTGCACCCTGCACCCTGCATCGATCCCTTCCCAGCCCCAGACTGAAGGACTGCTTGCCCGCTCCTGACCGGACACGGTTGGTGCTGGTGGTTTGTTATATTGGGAAGGGTTCTCAGGGATAGATAGGTTAATGCAGGCTGCAGCATTGCCGGCCCAGGCAGCAAGAGAACTCATAGGGAGGGGGGGCCCATAGAGGACAGTCTGCTTTCCTCCTACTCTGTCCTGTATGAGCTGCCCCCACCCCCCCCCCCTGAATCCTCTGAGCCCCCCTAATGCCCCATTACCCCAAAATGTCCAGGGGGGGAGGAGTAGGAGGAAAGCACGCTGTCCTCTATGAGCCCCCCCCCCCCCCCCCGAGTCCTCTATGAGCCCCTCAACCCCTAATGCCCCCCAAAATGCCAGGGGGGAAAGGAGTAGAAGGAAAGCACACTGTCCTGAGCATTTCGGGGGGCATTAAGGGTTTGGGGGCTCATAGAGGACAGTCTGCTTTCCTCCTACTCTGTCCTGTATGATCCCCCCCCCCCCCCCGAATCCTCTATGAGCCCCCATTACCCCAAAATGCCCAGGGAGGAGAGGAGTAGAAGGAAAGCACACTGTCCTGAGCATTTTGGGGGGCATTAAGGGTTTGGGGGCTCATAGAGGACAGTCTGCTTTCCTCCTACTCTGTCCTGTATGATCCCCCCCCCCCCCCGAATCCTCTATGAGCCCCCATTACCCCAAAATGCTTGAACTTGATTCTCCCGCCCGGCCAGCCTGCAGGTGTGTTCTAATTTTCACAGACACTGGCCAATCAGCGCAAGTCAGCAGCACAAAGAGGCAGCTGCTGATTGGCCAGTGTCATTACACATTCATTCTGTCTGACCTGAGCTGAGCCACGACTCGAGTGAAGTAGGCAGCCTGCACCCTGCACCCTGCATCGATCCCTTCCCAGCCCCAGACTGAAGGACTGCTTGCCCGCTCCTGACCGGACACGGTTGGTGCCGGTGGTTTGTTATATTGGGAAGGGTTCTCAGGGATAGATAGGTTAATGCAGGCTGCAGCATTGCCGGCCCAGGCAGCAAGAGAACTCATAGGGAGGGGGGGCCCATAGAGGACAGTCTGCTTTCCTCCTACTCTGTCCTGTATGAGCTGCCCCCACCCCCCCCCCTGAATCCTCTGAGCCCCCCTAATGCCCCATTACCCCAAAATGTCCAGGGGGGGAGGAGTAGGAGGAAAGCACGCTGTCCTCTATGCCCCCCCCCCCCCCCAAGTCCTCGATGAGCCCCTCAACCCCTAATGCCCCCTAAAATGCCAGGGGGGAAAGGAGTAGAAGGAAAGCACACTGTCCTGAGCTTTTTGGGGGGCATTAAGGGTTTGGGGGCTCATAGAGGACAGTCTGCTTTCCTCCTACTCTGTCCTGTATGAACCCCCCCCCCCCCCCCCCCGAATCCTCTATGAGCCCCCATTACCCCAAAATGCCCAGGGGGGAGAGGAGTAGAAGGAAAGCACACTGTCCTGAGCATTTTGGGGGGCATTAAGGGTTTGGGGGCTCATAGAGGACAGTCTGCTTTCCTCCTACTCTGTCCTGTATGATCCCCCCCCCCCCCGAATCCTCTATGAGCCCCCATTACCCCAAAATGCCAGGGGGGAAAGGAGTAGAAGGAAATCACACTGTCCTGAGCATTTTGGGGGGCATTAAGGGTTTGGGGGCTCATAGAGGACAGTCTGCTTTCCTCCTACTCTGTCCTGTATGATCCCCCCCCCCCCCGAATCCTCTATGAGCCCCCATTACCCCAAAATGCCCAGGGGGGAGAGGTGTAGAAGGAAAGCACACTGTCCTGAGCATTTTGGGGGGCATTAAGGGTTTGGGGGGCTCATAGTGGACAGTGTGCTCTCCTACTCCTTCCCCCCCCCCCCAGGCATTTTGGGGGGCATTAGGGATTCTTTAATGGGGGTGTGGCATGGGAGGAGCCAGGACAGGAGGTGGGACAGGCCAGGGGTGAGTAGTGGGCGGGGTTAGGGGGCCCAATTCAGATGCTTGCTATGGGGCCCAGTGATTTCTATGTACGCCCCTGGTATTCGCCGTACAGGAGGTATCTGCTATCAGCTTTGGGGTTCCGTATGGATCCAGAGAAGGTCTGCGCGATCCTAGAATGGGATCTTTCTGAGAACCTAAAAGCTCTGTAGCGTTTTTGGAGTTTTGCCAATTTCTATAGAATTTCTATAGAATTCAGAATTATTCGGTGCTTGTCAAACCTCTTACTGACATGACTAAGAAGGGAACAGATTTTTCTAAATGGTCTGACGCTGATAAACTTGCTTTTTCCTCTCTGAAGGAGAGCTTCACCTCAGCACCCATACTGGTCCAGCCTGATGTTTCTCAACCTTTTATTGTGGAGGTTGATGCATCGGAGGTGGGGGTGGGGGCGGTACTGTCCCAGGGTCTGTCCCCAAGTAAATGGCATCCTTGTGCTTTTTTTTCTAAGAAATTGTCAGCAGCCGAGAAGAATTATGATATAGGCAACAGGGAACTTTTAGCTATTAAATTAGCATTTGAGGAATGCCATCACTTTTTGGAGGGGGCAGCTCATCCCCTCACGGTGATGAAAGATCATAAAAAGCTGTTATATTTTGAGTTTGCTAAATGTCTTACCCCTAGACAAGATAAGTGGTCTTTGTTTTTACCAGGTTTAATTTTATCACCTATCGTCCGGGAGCAAAAAATGCCAAAGCTGATCCGCTGTCCCAAAGTTTTCCTGGAGGGGGTGATGTTGACGATCTGGTGTCGATTTTATAAAAGTGGGGGGTTAGCTTTGCATTGCACTCAGACCTAGGGGAGTTAGTGTTGGAGGCTGAGGGGGATGCCCCAGTCTCCGGCCCCCAGGAAAGTTGTTTGTTCCTTTGAACTTGCCCCTTAAAATATTAAAAGTACATCATAACTTTGTACTGTACTCGCTGGACACCCAGGTAGTAGGGCCAGGATGTAGTTGATTTTGTGTCCACCTTTACAACCTTTGCATGCGCTAAAGTCACTCATATTTGTCCGGCAGGGTCTCTGTTGCCACTGGTCATTCCCAACAGGCAATGGACACACCTGACGATGGATTTTATTACTGACCTACCTGTAACTGTGGGTAAAACTGTTATCCTGGTTGTGGTAGACAGGTTCCGTAAAATGGTGCATTTTATCGCCTTACCCGCGCTGCCAAATGCTAGAACCCTGGCTCAGATTTTTATCAGTGAAATACCGTAGTGAAGCTTCACGGGGTCCCTTCCGATGTTGTTTTGGATCATGGAACCCAGTTTATTTCTATATTCTGGAGAGCTTTTTGTTCTCATCTTGGGGTACAATTGTCGTTTTCCTCAGCCTTCCATCCACAGTCGAACGGTCAGACTGAATGCACCAACCAAAACCTAGACTTACCTTAGGTGTTTCGTGTCTGAAAATCAGGAGGAATGGTCATCTTACTTACCTTTAGCAGACTTTGCTATAAACAATCGCCATCAAAAATCAACTGGTAAGTCACCATTTTTGGTGCATATGGTTTTCATTCTCAATATTGCACTTTCAGTGACAAGGAGCATTCTGGGATCCCTTAAAAAGAACAGTTTACGTCATCACTCTCTTCTGGATGGTGAAAGGTTCAAAGCAACTTGAAAAATATAGGACACAGATATAAATTTATGGCTGATAAAAAACGTTTGCCAGGTCCGGAGCTAGAGGTGAATGACTATGTGTGGTTGTCGAATAGGAATATTAAGTTAAAGGTTTCCTCTTGGAAATTGGGTCCTAGGTTTATCGGTCCTTACAAAATATTCGCCGTCATTAACCCTGTGAAATTTCGTCTAGAGCTACCTCAAACTTTGGAAATTCATAATGTTTTTCATAAATCATTACTCAAAAAGTATGTTGTACCTCCGGAACCATCACCTTTACCGCCCCCTACAATCATTGCCGATGGCAATTTGGAGTTTAAAGAGGACCTTTCACCGATTATTACACTATGAACTAAGTATACAGACATGGAGAGTGGCGCCCGGGGATCTCACTGCACTTACTATTATCCCCGGGCGCCGCTCCGTTCTCCCGTTATGCCCTCCGGTATCTCCGCTCACTAAGTTATAGTAGGCGGAGATTCCAGTCACTAAGTTATGGTAGGCGGAGTCTGCCCTTGTTCTGCTCTAGCGCTGGCCAATCGCAGCGCAGAGCTCACAGCCTGGGAGGTTCTTTTCTCCCAGGCTGTGAGCTCTGCAATTTGATTGGCCAGCGCTACAGAAGAACAAGGGCAGACTCCGCCTACCATAACTTAGTGAACGGAGATACCGGAGGACATAGCAGGAGAACAGAGCGGCGCCCAGGGATAATAGTAAGTGCAGTGAGATCCCCGAGCGCCGCTCTACATGTCTGTATAGTTAGTTCATAGTGTAATAATCGGTCAAAGGTCCTCTTTAAGGTGGCAAAAATTGTAAATGCTCGTTTTTTCCATCGCTCCCTTCAATATCTGGTGGATTGGAGGGGTTACGGTCCAGAAGAAAGAATGTGAGTGTCAGCTTCGGAAGTATAAACGCCAGAAGGCTAATTCATTTTTTATACATTTCTCATCCAGAGAAACCTGGTCCTGAGTGTCCGGTGGCACCTCGTAGACAGTGGGGTACTGTCACGACCTATTGCTGACCCTGTTGTGCCTGGGGTCAGAGGGTCGCAGCTGGTGGCTAAGCTTTCTCAAGAGATTGCTCCATGACCTAATAGTGAGAATAGATTCCAGTCCAGGTTTTCCTGCTTTGGTTTGCAATCCTTTTTGTCCCATTTAGGAATCTGTAGCTTTTTCTTTCAGCTGTTTTCTGTCAGCCACTCCCAGCTACTATATTCTCCCTTTCTGCTTACCTTGTTGCCAGATATAGATGTCACAGGAAGCCGGCGGCGTGCTCTTCCTTCGCCGTGCCGCCAGCATCCCGCGCATATAGCGGAGCGAGGGCGTCTCCATTGTGACCAGGGGGCGGGGAGGACCCGACCACACACGCCTTAACCCCAACTGGTGCAATGAGTTGCTTCTCATTTCTTAAACAACCATGTCGAAAGACACATCTTGTGGTCGTGGAAAAGATGTTAGTCTGTTTGACAAGGGTCAAATCATTGGCATGCATCAAGCAGAGAAAACATCTAAGGAGATTGCAGAAACGACTAAAATTGGGTTAATAACTGTCCAGCGCATTATTAAAAACTGGAAGGATAGTGGGGACCCATCATATTCGAGGAAGAAACGTGGCCGGAAAAAAATCCTGAATGATCGTGATTGGCGATCACTTAAACGTTTGGTGAAATCAAATCGAAGAAAAACAACAGTAGAACTCAGGGCTATGTTTAATAGTGAAAGTAAGATCATGGCCACGTCACGTGCACTCACCTGTAGGGGTTATTTAAACAGGCAGCCTGCTGGCCACAGGTTGCCTGTGATTGGTCTTGCTACCCTCAGCAGCATATTGTTATATTGTGTACTCTGTGTTTTGACCTAGACCTAGTGACCTCCTTGGATTTGACATAACCTTTTGGCTTCTGACTTTTTTGCTTCCCTGACTCTGTTCACGGTTTTTCCCTGCACGTATATAAGCTAGGGACTGCCACCAAGTTGTATGCAGTCATTTAGGACGTGTCGTGCAAGTAGGTAGGGATAGAGGTGCGGGTGGATTTCAGGGCTGCACTCTTCCCTCCCTTTCATGACAATACACCTTCCTTTCAGATCTTCTATTCTGACCTCAGGTGGACAACTGTTGCTGTAGAGCTGTTGGAACTGGGACTATTGGATCTCCAGTTCACTCCTGTTGTCTTCCTTCTGGGATTTTTTGTGGTGTTTGTCCTTTCCTTGTTGTTACCCTAGGTGTCAGTGGGGAAGACAAGTGCCCCCACCAACCTAATCACTACCTAGGGCATATTTCAGGGTAAGTCAGGGACGAGGCACGTGATCGGCGTACGGGTTAGCAGCCCATCTAGGGATGTCAGGGCAGCCAGGATCAAGTGCAAGTTGAGCTAGGGGGTCATCAGTCTTCCCTATCCCTAGTGGAAGGGTACTCCTCTTCCCTCCCCTCTGTAATTTTTGGTGAAAGCGTATAGGGCAGCATTTTATTAAAAAAAGAGAAATACAGTGCCTTGCTTTGGAATTAACATGTATTGTTTGAGGATTTGCATCAATTAATTTACTGAACATGCCCACAACTTTGAAGATTTTTTTTTCTTTTCATTGTGAAGCAAACATCAAATAGGACAAAATAACTGAAAAAGTCAATGTGCATAACTATTCAACCCCCTAAAGTCAATACTTTGTAGAGCCACCTTTTGCGGCAATCACAGCTCCAAATTGCTTTGGATAAGTCTCTATGAGCTTGCCACATCTTACCACTGGGATTTTTGCCCATTCCTCCTTGCAAAACTGCTCCAGCTCCTTCAAGTTGAATGGATTGCGATTGTGAACAGCAATCTTCAAGTCTGACCACAGATTTTTTTATGGGATTGAGATCTGGGCTTTGACTAGGCCATTCCAACACATTTACATGTTTCTCCTTAAACCACTCAAGTGATGCGTTAGCAGTGTGTTTGGGGTCATTGTCCTGCTGGAAGGTGAACCTTCGCCCTAGCCTCAAATAATGCACAGAGTGGTACAGGCTTTGCTCAAGAATATCCCTCTAATTGGCACCATCCATCTGTCCCTCAACTCTGACCAGTTTCCCAGTCCCGGCTGCTGAAAAACATCCCCACAGCATGATGCTGCCACCACCATGCTTCACTGTGGGGATGGTGTTCTTTGGGTGATGTGATGTGTTGGGTTTGTGCCAGACATAGCGTTTTCTTTGATGGCCAAAAAGTCCAATTTTAGACTCATCAGACCAGATTTTTGGGAGTCTCCCACATGCCTTTTCGCAAACTCACAACTTCCTTTTTTGTTTTTAGCTAAAAGTAATGGCTTTCTTTTGGCCACTTTGCCATAAAGTCCAACTCTATGGAGGGTGCAGCCTTTTGTCGTCCTATGTACAGATACTCCAGTCTCTGCTGTGGAACTCTGCAGCTCCTCCAGGGTTACCTTAGGTCTCTGTGCTGCCTCTCTGATTAATGCCCTCCTTGCCATGTCCATGAGTTTTGGTGGGCGGCCGTCTCTTGCCAGGTTTGCTGTTGTGCCATGTTCTTTCCATTTGGTTATGCTAGATTTGATGCTGCTCCTGGGTATCATCAAAGATTTGGATATTTTTTTTATAACCTAACCCTGACTTGTACTTCTCAACAACATTGTCCCTTACTTGTTTGGAGAGTTCCTTGGTCTTCATGGCAGTGTTTGGTTAGTGATGCCTCTTGCTTAGGTGTTGCAGCCTCTTGGGCCTTTCAAAAAAGGTGTGTATATGTAATGACAGATCATGTGACACTTAGATTGTACACAGGTCGACGTCATTTCACTAATTATGTGACTTCTGAAGGTAATTGGTTGCACCAGAGCTTTTTATTGCTTCCTAACAAAGAGGCTGAATACATACGCACATGCCAATTTTCTGTTTTCTATTTCTAAACAATAGTTTTATTTATATAATTTTTTTCGTTTTACTTCACCAACTTAGACTATTGTGTTCTGATCCATCACATAAAATTCAGATTAACAAAACATTGAACTTAAGGCTGTAATGTACCAAAATAGGAAAAAAGTCAAGGGGGGGGGGGGAATACTTTTGCAAGGCACTGTATATACCCACTGCACTGTTGCAGTTATTTCTGGTGAAAGCGTATAGTGGCCTTATTTCAGTAATACAAGAAAAATATATACCCACTGCACTGTTGCAGTAATTACTGGCGAAAGCGTATAGGACGTATTTCTGTAATACCAAAAAAATATATACCCACTGCACTGTTGCAGTTATTTCTGTCAAAAGCGTATAGGGCAGTCTTTCAGTAAAAAAAGAGAAATATATACCCACTGCATTGTTGCAGTTATTTCTGGTGAAAGAGTATAGTGGCCTTATTTCAGTAATACAAGAAAAATATATACCCACTGCACTGTTGCAGTAATTACTGGCGAAAGCGTATAGGACGTATTTCTGTAATACCAAAAAAATATATACCCACTGCACTGTTGCAGTTATTTCTGTTGAAAGCGTATAGGGCAGTATTTCAGTAATACAAGAAATATATATACCCACTGCACTGTTGCAGTAATTTCTGGTGAAAGCGTATAGTGGCCTTATTTCAGTAATACAAGAAAAATATATACCCACTGCACTGTTGCAGTAATTACTGGCGAAAGCGTATAAGACGTATTTCTGTAATACCAAAAAAATATATGCCCACTGCACTGTTGCAGTTATTTCTGTTAAAAGCGTATAGGGCAGTATTTCAGTAATACAAGAAAAATATATACCCACTGCACTGTTGCAGTAATTTCTGGTGAAAGAGTATAAGGCCGTATTTCAGTAATACAAGAAAAATATATACCCACTGCACTGTTGCAGTAATTTCTGGTGAAAGAGTATAAGGCAGTATTTCAGTAAAAAAAAGAGAAATATATACCTACTGCACTGTTGCAGTTATTTCTGGTGAAAGCGTATAGTGGCCTTATTTCAGTAATACAAGAAAAATATATACCCACTACACTGTTTCAGTAATTTCTGGTGAAAGCGTATAGTGGCCAATTTCAGTTCAACAAGAAATCTATTTACTCAGGTCACTTCTGCAGTTATTTCATACACACAGTTGACATTTGGTGTTATTTGCGAGTTCAGTACAATAAGAGAATATATACGCAGTTCACATTTTGGTGTTATTTGCGCTAAAAGCATTTATTGCCATATGTAAGAAACAAAAGCGAAAAATACACGAAGTTAAAGAGGACCTTTCACCGATTCTTACCCTATGAACTAAGTATACAGACATGTGGAGCGGCACCCGGGGATCTCTCTGCACTTACTATTATCCCCGGGTGCCGCTCCATTCTCCTGCTATGCCCTCCGGTATCTCCGTTCCCTAAGTTATGGTAGGCGGAGTCTGCCCTAGCGCTGGCCAATCGCATTGCAGAGCTCACAGCCTGGGAGAAAATAACCTCCCAGGCTGTGAGCTCTGCACTGCGATTGGCCAGCGCTAGGGCAGACTCCGCCTACCATAACTTAGGGACTGGTATCTCCGCCTACTATAACTTAGTGAGCGGAGATACCGGAGGACATAGCAGGAGAACGGAGCGGCGCCCGGGGATAATAGTAAGTGCAGTGAGATCCCTGGGCGCCGCTCTACATATCTGTATAGTTAGTTCATAGAGTAAGAATCGGTGAAAGGTCCTCTTTAACTTTTCCTGTATTTACGCTAAAATCATTTATTGGCCTTTTTCAGTCGAATATGAGAAATATACCGTATTTTTCGCCCTATAAGACGCACCGGCCCATAAGACGCACCTAGGTTTTTGGGGAGGAAAATAAGAAAATTTTAACCAAAAGGTGTGCTTTTGGTGGGTTTGGAACTAATGGTGGTCTGTGGATGACGGACACTGTTATGGGGGGGATCTGTGGATGACGGACACTGTTATGGGGGGATCTGTGGATGACGGACACTGTTATGGGAGGATCTGTGGATGACGGACACTTATGGGAGGATCTGTGGATGACGGACACTGTTATGGGGGGATCTGTGGATGACGGACACTGTTATGGGGGATCTGTGGATGACGGACACTGTTATGGGGGATCTGTGGATGACGGACACTTATGGGGGGATCTGTGGATGACGGACACTTATGGGGGGATCTGTGGATGACGGACACTTATTGGGGGATCTGTGGATGACGGACACTTATGGGGGGATCTGTGGATGACGGACACTTATGGGGGGATCTGTGGATGACGGACACTTATGGGGGGATCTGTGGATGACGGACACTTATGGGGGGATCTGTGGATGACGGACACTTATGGGGGGGATCTGTGGATGACGGACACTTATGGGGGGATCTGTGGATGACGGACACTTATGGGGGGATCTGTGGATGACGGACACTTATGGGGGGATCTGTGGATGACGGACACTTATGGGGGGATCTGTGGATGACGGACACTTATGGGGGGATCTGTGGATGACGGACACTGTTACAGGGGGGGAATCTGTGGCTGGCACTGTTACGGGGGGGATCTGTGGATGGCACTGTTACAGGGGGGGAACTTGCTTTTGACGGCTGCATTAATCTGCATGTTACCGTTGTACAGCTCTACAGATAAATTTCCATCTGCATCTTTCTCAACATGTGCCCTCAGTCTTTTATCCAGACTCTGTCATTGTGCCACTCTGTGGCCTCCTCATGCTGTTGCCGACTCCAGAATCTGTCATTGAGCCACTCTGTAGCCTCCTGATGCTGTCACCAACTCCAGACTCTTTCATTGTGCCACTCTGTGGCCTCCTCATGCTGTTGCCGACTCCAGAATCTGTCATTAAGCCACTCTGTAGCCTCCTGATGCTGTCACAAACTCCAGACTCTGTCATTGTGCCACTCTGTGGCCTTCTCATACTGCTGCGAACTTCACACTGTGTCATGCTGCCGCCACCTCCAGAATCTCTGTCATTAAGCCACTCTGTAGCCTCCTGATGCTGTCACCAACTCCAGACTCTGTCATTGTGCCACTCTGTGGCCTTCTCATACTGCTGCGAACTTCACACTGTGTCATTTTGCCACTCTGTAGCCTTCTTGACAATAACATGGACCTGTAAGACTGAGTTAATACTTGGGTTATTTGGTCAGTTTTGGCCCCGTGACTGCCCAAATAAGTGAAGTGTGCAGTGATTCTAATAGTGACGCCTGTCATCTGCATGTCATCCTCACTGACAGTATTATTTCACTAACCCAGCACACTCCCTATGTGTGTTACTGCAAGGCACAATGTTCTACATCTATATAAAGGCTCTCTGCAGCCCCGAAATAGCTGTTTTTTAACGCGATTCGCCGTGAATAAATTCGGACCGAAGCTAATTTTTTCGGAAAATTAGGCAAACCAGCCAAATCGATTTTTTTAGAAATTCGCTCATCTCTAGTTACAATGGCAGACCATTCTGTCTCTGCAAGTCCAGAAGGGCGTTCCTTTCCACTTACGAATGGCTGAAATGCAAGGACAGTCTCCTGGACACGGCCAGCACCCTCTGTAAGCCAGTATACTTTTTCAAAAAGCATTGCACAACAAAATTTATCACGTGCACCATGCAGGGAGCAAGTGTTATTTCCCCCAAATGTAACGTGGCCACAATGTTAAAGCCATTGTCGCTGACCATCTTGCCCGGTTGGCAGTGGCGTCGCCAGGGGGGGGCCAGAGGGGGCCACGGCCCCCCCTACATCATGCTGTGCCCCCCCATGTGCCCCCCCAACTAAAATGCCCCCACCTAGTGAGCCGCCGCCGGGCACAGGGAGATGAGCGCTTCCATTGCGCTCATCTCCATTGTAAACTGCCTGTGCCAGCGGAGGTGCGGAGGTGAAGGGGAGGGAGAGGCGTGTCCCTTCCCCTTCCTCTGATAGGCTGCAGGCCCCGAAGTGGAGGAGAGGCCCCGCCCCCTAATTGCTCCTGTTTATCTTTCTAAAGCTAAAGGACCTTTGATGATGTCATCACAGGTCCTGTAAGGGAACTGCACAGTGTAAAGTGTAGTTCCCAGGTTAGAACAGTGCATCTGCCAGGACCTGTGATGACATCATCTTCAACATCACAGGTCCTGCAGAATCTAGCAAAGGAACTGCACCAAAAATGGTGTAGTTCCTAGGTTTCAAAGGTATATCTGCCAGGACCTGTGATGACATCATCACAGGTCCTTCAACCCCCTAATAGCAAGTATTAGAAGTTCGCAAGCAGCTCTGCATTGATCCATACAGACTGGAATGGAGAGGTAAGAGGAGGTCCTCCACTTCTCATCATTTACCCCCCCCCCCCCCTCCATGCCCTGTTTTTACTCATTGCTCACTCATGTATAATACTTCAGACAGTTACAGTGACCACTACCTCATGTACCTCACACACACAGTGACCATAATGTATAACTGACCACATATTTCTATAAACACTGCATCTACAATATTATACCTTCTATGTGTCACATCAATACACTGCTCTGTGTGTAATATATATATATATAGATACACACACATACATGCACACACACTGCATATATTACACAGTATTATACATCAAATATGTACAGATATATAGTATATACCGCAGTGCACTGATATGTGAGGTACAAGGTATAATAGATGCTGTGTGTACAGATATCAGTACACTTCTGTATATACTATATATGTGAGGTACGAGGTATAATAGATGCAGTGTGTACAGATATATAGTATATATAACGGTGTACTGATATCTGAGGTACAAGGTGTCAATACACTGCTGTATTTACTATATACCTGTACACACTGCATCTATTATACCTCGTACCTCACATATTACACTACTGTATATATTGTATACCTGTATACACTGCATATATTATACCCCGTACCTCACATATCAGTACACTGCTGTATATACTATATACCTGTACACACTGCATCTATTATACCCTGTACCTCACATATCAGTACACTACGGAATATACTATATACCTGTACACACTGCATATATTATACCGCGTACCTCACATAACTGTACACTGCTGTATATAATATACATCTGTACACACTGCATCTATTATACCTCTTTTGTGTGCCAGGGCTGTTTTGTAATCCCAATCCGGCCCTGATGGCATAAATTATAAAACGCAGCAGCAAGAATAGTTCATGGAACAAAGGGAGGGGCTATAAAAGGGGAATGGGGACCCAATTTAGATTCCTGCTATGGGGCCCAGTGATTTTTATGGACGCCCCTGGCTGCAGGCACTAGGCCGGCAACATATCAGAGGCCGGCGCAATGACGTCATCATGCCGCCGGAGCCTTATATTACAGCGTGGGACACAGGAAGAGGCTGCATCGCATCGCTGAGACTGAGGTAAGTATAAGTGTTTTTTTTTTTTTTTTTTTTACAATAGTGTTACTGGCACTTTGGGGGGGGGCTTATTACAATACTGGCACATGATGATGGGGGGGACTTTATACTGGCACATGATGATGGGGGGACTTAATACTGGCACATGATGATGGGGGGACTTAATACTGGCACATGATGATGGGGGGACTTAATACTGGCACATGATGATGGGGGGGACTTGATACTGGCACATGATGGGGGGGACTTAATACTGGCACATGATGATGGGGGGGACTTAATACTGGCACATGATGATGGGGGGGACTTAATACTGGCACATGATGATGGGGGGGACTTAATACTGGCACATGATGATGGGGGGGACTTAATACTGGCACATGATGATGGGGGGGACTTAATACTGGCACATGATGATGGGGGGACTTAATACTGGCACATGATGGGGGGGACTTGATACTGGCACATGATGGGGGGGACTTAATACTGGCACATGATGATGGGGGGGACTTAATACTGGCACATGATGATGGGGGGGACTTAATACTGGCACATGATGATGGGGGGGACTTAATACTGGCACATGATGATGGGGGGACTTAATACTGGCACATGATGATGGGGGGGACTTAATACTGGCACATGATGATGGGGGGACTTAATACTGGCACATGATGATGGGGGGGACTTAATACTGGCACATGATGGGGGGGGGACTTAATACTGGCACATGATGGGGGGGACTTAATACTGGCACATGATGGGGGGGACTTAATACTGGCACATGATGGGGGGGACTTAATACTGGCACATGATGGGGGGGACTTAATACTGGCACATGATGGGGGGACTTAATACTGGCACATGATGGGGGGGACTTAATACTGGCACATGATGGGGGGGACTTAATACTGGCACATGATGGGGGACTTAATACTGGCACATGATGATGGGGGGACTTAATACTGGAACATGGGGGGGCTTAATACTGGCACGTGATGGGGGCTTATTACTGGCACGTGATGGGGGGCTTATTACTGGCACGTGATGGGGGGCTTATTACTGGCACATGATGGGGGCTCTTGTTACTGGCATGTGATGGGGGCTTATTACTGGCACATTGGGGGGCTCTTGTTACTGGCACGTTATTGAGGGCACTTATTACTGGCACATTATTGGTGGGCACTATAGGGGCATCTACTGAGGCCACAAAGAAGGGATGTTTTATATGGGGGGCTCTGTACAGTAGCATTTTATACTGGGACACATTATGGTGGGTACTATGGAGAAGGGGAGAGAGGAGTACTATGGAGTCATCTACGGGGGGCACTAAGAAGGGGTATTTTATACTTGCAAATTATGGGGGACACTGAGGGCATCTACTGGGGCATGATATATGGGGCATTTTATACTGGTACATTATGGGGGGCACCAGCAGGAAGGGGGGAGAGGAGCACTATGGAGGCATTTACTGGTGCACTATATAGGAGTATTTTATACTGGCACATTATGGGGGACATTAGCTCAACTGGGGGCATAAGGGGGTATGTTTTGCACATTATAAGGAGAATTATTTCTACTGGGGGGCATTATGGTGGGTGTTATTACTCCCCCATGGTATGACCCCCTAGTAGCAGCACCAGCCTCTCCCTGCTCTGCTATCCCTCTGCCCCTTCTCCAAATCCTTATTATGAAATCTTTCTCATTAGGATAAAACACAACATCAGCGCCGCCGAGCCCCCGGCCAAAGTGTTGAAGTGGCGTCCGAGATCCCCAAGGGCCAAGCCAAGTAATTGTAAGTGTTCATGTGAAATATGTTTATTTTATATATGTACACTCCTGTGAGAGGCGGGGAGGGAGATCTGTGGATGACACTGTTATAGGGAGGGAGATCTGTGGATGACACTGTTATGGAGGGGGAAATGGGGATGACACTGTCATGGGGTGGATCTGTGGATGACACATATAGCATAAGATGCTATATACGGTATGTGGCATCCACAGATCCCCCCCATAGCAGTGTCATCCACAGATCCCCCTCTCTATAAAAGTGTCATCCACAGACAGCTGGACTTTTCTTCCCTGTTGCGGTTTTAGGTATTGGGTAAAGTATCGCAGCATTTCTAAGCGTACTTGTGTAAATGTATCGTTGTTATAGCTGCCCCCCCTACTTTTGTCCTGGCCCCCAGTGTGCCCCCCCAAAATTTGAAAGCTAAAGACGCCACTGCCGGTTGGCATTTGCAGGGAGGCAGCCAGCATGATATTTGATGCTTGATGCACTTTTGCAAGTGATCAGCCCAGGCCGAACAGCTTTAATGCGAAATGGCAACACTTCATTTTACACATATCATAGGAGGGAAGGGAAGTGGGAGCCACACTCTGCTCTGCTTCAGTTAAGGATGTGCCTGATGTACCAGATCGTGACAAGCGTGGAGATGTCAATAAGACCTTGCCTTATACAGCTGCAGGGCTGCCTCGAAAAACATTTACCCAGTGGGCAATTAAAGACACATAATGTCCCTGTCCATAACAGCTGCTCCAGGTGTAGACAGTGGAGTGCATCTTGCTACACATACAGAATTGCAAGGAGAGCCCACATTCTTCTCTATATGACAGTACATGGCAGAGATGGCTTTAATGCTGGCTAGGTATCTTCTAGCAAGGTTAAATGCATGCCATTAGCTCCCTAAAGTCAAAAGAATTAATTAAGTGGTACATCCGCAACTGCACTGTCAGCAACTTGGCTAGATGTAAATTAAGCTTGCGCACCAGCAAGTTGCTGGGTGTAAAGAGTTGTTTCTTGGACACACTTTCCATTGTCAATGGCTGATGATGAAGTACAGTAGGAGGATGACAAGTCTGAGAGAGAGAGAAGCTGTAACTGATGACAAAGACACTTTGATGCGCAAGATGGCAGCCACTTCTGTTTTCCCACAGCAACTGCTTCATGTGGTTCAATAGAGCTGTGGTGTCTATGTTTACATTTGAACGCCCACGTCATATTTTAAAACTGCAAATCTTGCAAACGGCAAAGCTTTTGTCTTCTGGCACTGTGGACAAAAACTGCCAGACAGGAGAATCTCACACAGAGCTAGAGGCAGCCGAGCTTGCCTTAGGGTTCGTTCACATGAATGTGTGAAGGCCGTGACCGTGCTGTGGACAGCAAATTGCAGTCCGCAATGCACAGGCACCGTCCGTGGGGCAGGCGCATGGGGATTGCATACCCATTCACTTGAATTGGTCCGCGATCCTTCCGTTCCGCAAAAAGATAGAGCAAGTTCTATCTTTTTGCGGTGCGGAAGCACGGAATGGAACCCCAGAAAGCACTCCGTTGTTGTTGTTGTTGTAGTGCTTCCATAGTGTTCCGTTACGCCCTTCCGTTCCGCATCTCCGGATTTGCGGACCCATTGAAATGAATGGGTCCGCATCCGTAATGGCCACGGAACGGTGCCCGTGTATTGCAGATCCGTGTGAACAAGCCCTTAGGTGCATGTTTTGAACCTGCACCCACAGTATCAGCAGCATCACTGGTTTCCAAGCTGACCATAATAGAAGCAGTAATAAATATGATGTGGGGTTACATACACTGAACAAAAATATAAACGCAACACTTTCGGTTTTGCTCCCATTTTGCATGAGCTGAACTCAAAGATCTGAAACATTTTCTGCATACACAAAAGACCCATTACTCTCAAATATTGTTCACAAATCTGTCTAAATCTGTGTTAGTGAGCACTTCTCCTTTGCCGAGATAATCCATCCCACCTCACAGGTGTGGCATATCAAGGTGCTGATTAGATAGCATGAATATTGCACAGGTGTGCCTTAGAATGCCCACAATAAAAAGACCACTCTGAAATGTGCACAGTTTTGCCTTACTGGGGGGGGGGGGGGGGGCAGAAAACCAGTCAGTATCTGGTGTGGCCACCATTTGCCTCACGTAGTGCAACACATCTCCGTTGCATTGTGTTGATCAGGTTGTTGATTGTGGCCTGTGGAATGTTGGTCCACTCCTCTTCAATAGCTGTGCGAAGTTGCAGAATATTGTCAGGAACTGGAACACGCTGTCGTATACGCCGATCCAGAGCATCCCAAACATGCTCAATGGGTGGTATGTCCGGTGAGTATGCTGGCCATGCAAGAACTGGGATGTTTTCAGCTTCCAGGAATTGTGTACAGATCCTTGCAATATGGGGCCGTCATTATCATGCTGCAACATAAGGTGATGGTCGTGGATGAATGGCACAACAATGGGCCTCAGGATCTCGTCACAGTATCTCTGTGCCTTCAAAATGCCATCAATAAAATGTACCTGTGTTTGTTATCCATAACATACGCCTGCCCATACCATAACCCCACCTCCACTGTGGGCCACTTGATCCACAATGTTGACGTCAGCAAACCGCTCACCCACACGACGCCACACACGCTGTCTGCCATCTGCCCTGAACAGTAAAAACCGGGACTCACCCGTGAACAGAACGCCTCTCCAACGTGCCAGACGCCATAGAATGTGAGCATTTTTCCCACTCAAGTCGGTTACGACGACGAACTGCAGTCAGGTCCAGACCCCGATAAGGGCGACGAGCATGCAGATGAGCTTACCTGAGACGGTTTCTGACAGTTTTTGCAGAAATTCTTTGCAAACCGATTGTTGCTGCAGCTGTCCGGGTGGCTGGTCTCAGACGATCATGGAGGTGAACATGCTGAATGTGGAGGTCCTGGGTTGGTGTGGTTGCACGTAGTCTGCGGTTGTGAGGCCGGCTGGATGTACTGCCAAATTCTCTGAAACGCCTTTGGGGACAGCTTATGGTAGAGAAATGAACATTCATTGCATGGGCAAAAGCTCTTGTAGACATTCCTGCAGTCAGCATGCCAATTGCACACTCCCTCAAACGTTGCGACATCGGTGGCATTGTGCTGTGTGATCAAACTGCACATTTCAAAGTGACCTTTTACTGAGGGCAGTCTAAAGCACACCTGTGCAATATTCATGATGTCTAATTAGCACCTTGAAATACCACACCTGTGAGGTGGGATGGATTATCTCGGCAAAGGAGAAGTGCTCACTAACACAGATTTAGACAGATTTGTGAACAATATTTGAGAGTAATGGGTCTTTTGTGTATGTAGAAAATGTTTCAGATCTTTGAGTTCAGCTCATGCAAAATGGGATCAAATCCGAAAGTGTTGCGTTTATATTTTTGTTCGGTGTATGTGCAATAAATATAATAGTGCTGTGTATCTGTAGTATAATGTGTGATTTCTGCTGAAGAGAAGGTTTCTTCTTGCTTTGAAGGCTCCATTCTATCACAGCATGATGGAGCCAAACAGACTGGGCCTCTACCAGCTACAGAGGTGCAAATGGACAACCTCCACCTGAGTTAAAAGGATAATTTTCCTCATCTTCCTGTCAACTATAACAGGACTAGCAGCCATGTACAAATTGCTACCCCCTGCTAAACTGGATACTGGAGGAAGGGAATTATTTTTGGCAGGAGATTGGAAAAGTTTCAAAGATATTTCGATATTCATTGTTCTCCATTCCCCTCATTAATTCCACCCAATAGAAGAATTGGGATTTGCGTAGCCAATGACTAGGCTGACAGGAAATTGGAAACCAACCCTGACTCTATAAAAATGTTGCATGGACATAATTTATTTGTTACACAGTGTGGGAGTTACAGCCAAGCTGACGTGTATAAAATATTAACTTTTTCAGCTTGCCTTGTAAGCGCTCATGCATGCGAACGTATTTCCTTTCTGCTTCCGTTACGGATTTTTTTGCGGACCGTATGCGGAACCATTCACTTCAATGTGTCCGCAAAAACAATGGAAGGTACTCCATGTGCATACCGTTTTCGTATTTCCTTTCCGCAAAAAAGTAGTGCATGCCCTATTATTGTCCGCAAATCACGGGCTGAGACCCCATTTAAACCAATGGGTACGCAAAAAATACGGAACGCACACGGAACACAACTGAATGTCATCTGTATTTTGCGGATCCATACTGTAGATATGCTATGCCCAGCCCTTATTGCTCATGTGTTTGGTGATTAATAAGTTACTGTTCCATTTCCGATCCGCAAAAAACAGATCAAATACGGAAACCATACGGATATGTTTTGTGCAATAATGGGACAGAAGAAGACTTAAATCAGAGAAAAAAAAAACTCAGATATGGAACAACAGATCCGTGAAAAACGGACCGCAAAACAACAACGGTCGTGTGAATGAGCCCTTAGGCCTCTTGCACACAAACTTTTTTTCCGTTTCTGTTAAATTTTTTGCGTTCCGTATACGGACCGTATACGGAATCATTCATTGCAATGGATCCGCAAAAAAAATGGAAAACTCCGTATGCTTTCCGTATTTCCGTTCCATTCAAAGATAGAACATATTCTATTATTGTCCGCATAACGGACAAGGATAGCACTGTTCTATCAGAGGCCAGCTGTTCCGTTCCGCAAAAAACGTAATGCACACGGATGTTATCCGTATTTTTGCGGATCCGTTTTTTGTGGACCACAAAATACTGAAAAGCCATACGGTTGTGTGCAAGAGACCTTACTCTAAAGAAACCCTGAATGAGAGATTGCCTGTAAGCAGAACGTATATGTGATTTTTGTAGCGTTTCAGTGGTGGCAGCTGGTGTTTGGTGTGCGAAGTCTGTGTGTGTTTGGATGACCTATGTTTACTTTGCAGCCTGAGAATGTGGTATGCACAGAGTGAGAGCTTGTGGGTACCTTAGCCCCTGGATGACCCATTCCTGGTCATGCGATGCGGCAGTGAAAGAAGCAGATCTGGCCCTGGCAGTTTTTTGGGAGATTCTGGCCATACATTGCCTCTGCCTTTTATTGCTTCCGCTGCCACCACAAATCTCCTATGATGTTATCGTCTCCTATGATGTTACCGTCTCCTCAGCACCCAAATCTGGCTCCTAGATATGTCATTGTGGGCTCCTTGGCCCTCCTCCCGATTGCCTTCTCTGTATTTGCCCTCATGGTCACATTCACTACTACTGCCCCTACCGCTGCCACCGTGACTATAGGTGCCACCTACCAGCACTACCACCACCAACACAGCTATGCATGGGGTCCCCTGCCTCCCCCAGAACTTCCTCATGGCAGTCCAAATGCTAACTGCTCTTACAAAACTCAACAACATGGAGACTCTCTCAGGGCTCCAGATGGCGACCAAAACGGTCGCCAATGCTCCTTAAAATTTGCAGATGGCGACAAGACTTTTTAGTCTTGCCGCCATTTGCAACTGGACCGCCGCGATCCTGTGCAGCCTAAGTTCTCTTCAGTAGCACAGTGGAGAAGGAAGAAGTCTCTCCCTCTCCACTGTGACGCGGCCGCCACTACCACCAATGGGGAGATAGCAGGGGAGGAGGAGCTGTCGCCACTGCGCCACCAATGAATGTAAAACATAAGCATAGGCAGCGGTATCACAGACCCGGCCTCAATAACAGGGCATGCGATACGCAGCAATTAACCCCTCAGGTGCCACAGATCGCATGCCCTGTTATTGAGGCCGGGTGCCGGGTCTGTGATACCGTTGCAGACAATTGTATAAAGGAGTTAAAGAGGACCTTTCGTGGGTCCAAAGAATATGAACTTAGTAGCAGGCTGCATAGAGCGGCGCCCAGGGATCTAAGTGCACTTACTATTATTCCTGGGCGCTGCTCCGTTCCCCGCTGTGGCCCCCGGTATTTTCAACATTCAGAGCAAGGAGGAGGAGACGCCAGTGTCTCTCCGTCTCCCTGACAACAGCACTGTCCAATCACAGCACAGAGCTCAGAGCCAGGGAGAAAAAAAAACTCCCTCGCTCTGAGCTCTGATTGGACAGCGCTGCACTGGCGTCTCCTCCTCCTTGCTCTGAATGTTGAAAATACCAGGGGACACAGCGGGAGAACGGAGCGGTGCCCAGGAATAATAGTAAGTGCACTTAGATCCTTGGGCACCGCTCTATGCAGCCTGCTACTAAGTTCATATTCTTTGGACCCATGAAAGGTCCTCTTTAATTACATTCATTAGTGGTGCAGTGCGCCCCCCCAAAGCCTCTTCCCCCCCCCCCCATTATCACTGGCCACAAGTCGTCGTCCCCCATTATCACTGGCCACAAGTCTTCCCCCCCCCCCCCATTGTTATATGGTGGCCACAGGGTCCCATCCCCAGATTACACTGCTGGGGCTCAGATCGTTACCATGGCAGGACGCTACTGAAGCCCTGGCTGCCATGTTCAGCTCCCTGCTGCTGTGTGCACAGAGCACAGGGCAGCAGGGAGATGTGTGAGATCCTATTCACCCTGATAGATCTCTATCAGGGTGAATAGCACAAGGGATGAAAAGATCCAAGTTCTAGTCCCTAAGGGAAGAAATGGTTATTAAATAAAAAGTTAAAAAAAACAAAAAAAATAAAAAAATACTAAAAGTTTAAATGGCCCCCTTCCCAGTTTTACATATAAAATTTACAAACAATAAAGAATAAACATATTACATATCGCCACGTCCCAAAAAGTGTGAGCTATTAAAATATTAAAAAATATTTCTGCTCGGTGAAGGCCGTAACAGAAAAAAAGAAATCTCTAAACCACGCAATTCGCCATTTTTAGTCACCTTGTCCCCCAGAAGATGTCACTGGACGTGAGAGGTATGTGGTGCTGTTTTCTCCTATATGTAGTGCTGGCTCACTACTGTCACCTGCGTTTCATCTTCTCAAAGTCCTTTTTTTTTTATTATATGCATTTTAAATTTGGCGACTAAAAAATGTAATTTGGCTCCTAAATTTTTTAGTTTAGGAGCCAATGGCTCCTGGTCATTTTTTTTTGTCTGGAGCACTGTCTCTTGACTATGTGACATCACGAGTCATGGGGTTTTGTTGCCTCTTCTTAGGAAAAAAAGAAGGCGCACGACCTAGGAGGGGGGAGGGAAGACAGACTTATCTTGGGTTGCAAGGAGGTTGGATCAGGAGGAATGCTGTGACCCCTGGCTCCAAGGCATGGCGTCAGACTCAGAGTTGATCTCCAGATCATTCTGCTGTGACTGAATGGAGGAGTGGGCCATCCAGTCCACAATCTCATCTTCTTTATCTTCAATAATAATGTTGCACCTTTTAGAAGCCAGGGATATCTGCAGCCTTCTACTACTGGCTGGACGGCTGATGCTGCTAACTCATATTCTGACTCTGGGAGGATGAGGCATGGGTCTTTCGTTTTGCACTGTTCAGTTTTCCAGACATTCTATAATGAGGCCTATAAATGAAAAGTCAGAGGTTTGGTACACATAGATTATTAAACAGTACTAGCAAAATTGCAAGTGCGTTTTCTGGAATTTAAAGAGGCGCTATTAAATGTCCAGTGGCGTTATTGCCATAAAATGCTTGTGCAACACTTTTAATAACATGTATATAATGCACTGAAACAAATCTGTGCAATTGCTCATTTGCTGCAGAATGCTATTGGGGTGCTGTGCTGGTAATAATGAACCGTACAAACTTGAGGTTTTTTTTTTAAAGAAAAGTTGTCTTGTCCTGTTTATAAAAAGAGGTTCTTTTTCTTGTAGGGAGTACATTTTGTGATAGTAGAACTGCTAGACCGAGTTGCTGCAGCAGTAAGCAGCTTAAACACAGTATGACCACCCCCTCACTCCTTCAAAACTTTCCCTGATCAAATTCGCTAAAATCTATACAATTATATCTTTCTATTATTTCTCTATATTGTGCCTATGACACTACACTAGTTACTTCTGGCTCTATATACACTGTAAGCATTTTTTAGCACACACTTTTTAGAAGCTGAACACACTAAGGCACCTCTGCTGGTTCAGCACAGGTTTCTCCCTGCCTACTGCTTCCTTAAATAGCTGATGAGGCTGTCTTCAGCCACTGAGCCAATCAGGACAAGCACCCCACTTCCTCCCAGTGTCATGTGATCCTCTATCTTCTTCCTCTCTTATGGGTTTTCCCTACCAATATTAAGAGTAAAATCACTTAAATGTCCCTCCCAAATCGCAAAAGCTTCAGATTCATTTGGCAGACAAATTTTTGTGTTCGTCACAAATCCAATTAATTTAGAATCAATTCACTCATCCATAATATAAAATGAAATAGTAAACAAAAAAGTGCTACATTAGAATATGTTTTAGATTTTAGATTCTTCAAAGCACCCCCTTTTTGCTTGGATGCACACTGCTGGCAATCTTTTAAAGAGCTTCATGTGGTAGTCGCCTGGAATGGTTTTCCAACAGTCTTGATGGTTTCAAGTAGAGATGAGCAAAGTTTTGAAAAATTCGATTTGGCAACTTCGCCGAATTAAGGCAAGAAATTTGATTTGTTGTGAATTAATTTGTCACAAATCGCTATAAATCAGGTATACACAGGCCAATCTGCCTTACTGTACAGCCACACGGAGCAGCCGTGCTGTGGGCGGCTTGCAGCCATGCTGCCAGGGGAAAAACCGCACGGCCAATAAGCCCGCTGCTGCCTTTCATTTAATAATGAGGACCTCACTGTATAGGCAGTGTTGATCGTTAATGGCCACAATCTTGCCTATAATCTCCTGCAGGTTATTTAATAGTAAACATTGAATATTAATCAGCTCTTGCATACCCCTTTCTCCAACTCCAGTGCTCTCCTGCCCTATAGGTGGGAGCCCTTCTTCTACCATCTGCTTTCCCCATTATCTCAATAACGATGAGAATATGCCATCAGGATAATCCAGCTCCTCCTCTCTCTGCATCTTGCTGACTTTTTTAGAACTTGGAGATTTGAAGGATGATTTGAAAGAAGTAAAGCCAGCAAAAGAGGAGGATGGTCATCATTAAAGAGGTTGTCCGGCCCCAAAATCAAAATTCTTTTTATGTGCTCCTAACACCCCTTACCATGCATGCATAACCAGGGGCGGACACAGGCAGAAAAGGGCCCCTGTGCAAAGGATGCATCTGGGCCCCCCCAAAACCACACATACAAATATAAACATGTACAGTACAGACCAAAAGTTTGGACACACCTTCTCATTCAAAGAGTTTTTATTTATTTTCATGACTATGAAGGCATCAAAACTATGAATTAACACGTGGAATTATATGCATAACAAACAAGTGTGAAACAACTGAAAATATGTCATATTCTAGGTTCTTCAAAGTAGCCACCTTTTGCTTTGATTACTGCTTTGCACACTCTTGGCATTCTCTTGATGAGCTTCAAGAGGTAGTCCCCTGAAATGGTCTTCCAACAGTCTTGAAGGAGTTCCCAGAGATGCTTAGCACTTGTCGGCCCTTTTGCCTTCACTCTGCGGTCCAGCTCACCCCAAACCATCTCGATTGGGTTCTGGTCCGATGACTGTGGAGGCCAGGTCATCTGGCGCAGCACCCCATCACTCTCCTTCATGGTCAAATAGCCCTTACTTTCAAAGTTTTCCCAATTTTTCGGCTGACTGACTGACCTTCATTTCTTAAAGTAATGATGGCCACTCGTTTTTCTTTACTTAGCTGCTTTTTTCTTGCCAGAATACAAATTCTAACAGTCTATTCAGTAGGACTATCAGCTGTGTATCCACCTGACTTCTCCTCAATGCCACTGATGGTCCCAACCCCATCTATAAGGCAAGAAATCCCACTTATTAAACCTGACAGGGCACACCTGTGAAGTGAAAACCATTTCAGGGGACTACCTCTTGAAGCTCATCAAGAGAATGCCAAGAGTGTGCAAAGCAGTAATCAAAGCAAAAGGTGGCTACTTTGAAGAACCTAGAATATGATATATTTTCCGTTTTTTCACACTTGTTTGTTATGTATATAATTCCACATGTGTTAATTCATAGTTTTGATGCCTTCAGTGTGAATCTACAATTTTCATAGTCATGAAAATAAAGAAAACTCTTTGAATGAGAAAGTGTGTCCAAACTTTTGGTCTGTACTGTATGTGCAAATAAAAAACATCTTGTGAATATGTTTACAATATTTATATACACTCACCTAAAGAATTATTAGGAACACCATACTAATACGGTGTTAGACCCCCTTTTGCCTTCAGAACTGCCTCAATTCTACGTGGCATTGATTCAACAAGGTGCTGAGAGCATTCTTTAGAAATGTTGGCCCATATTGATAGGATAGCATCTTGCAGTTGATGGAGATTTGAGGGATGCACATTCAGAGCACGAAGCTCCCGTTCCACCACATCCCAAAGATGCTCTATTGGGTTGAGATCTGGTGACTGTGGGGGCCATTTTAGTACAGTGAACTCGTTGTCATGTTCAAGAAACCAATTTGAAATTATTCGAGCTTTGTGACATGGTGCATTATCCTGCTGGAAGTAGCCATCAGAGGATGGATACATGTTCTCATTCTGTTTACGCCAAATTCGGACTCTACCATTTGAATGTCTCAACAGAAATCGAGACTCATCAGACCAGGCAACATTTTTCCAGTCTTCAAAAGTCCAATTTTGGTGAGCTCGTGCTAATTGTAGCCTCTTTTTCCTATTTGTAGTGGAGATGAGTGGTACCCGGTGGGGTCTTCTGCTGTTGTAGCCCATCCGCCTCAAGGTTGTGCGTGTTGTGGTTTCACAAATGCTTTGCTGCATACCTCGGTTGTAACGAGTGGTTATTTCAGTCAACATTGCTCTTCTATCAGCTTGAATCAGTCGGCCCATTCTCCTCTGACCTCTAGCATCCACAAGGCATTTTTGCCCACAGGACTGCCGCATACTTGATGTTTTTCCCTTTTCACACCATTCTTTGTAAACCCTAGAAATGGTTGTGCGTGAAAATCCCAGTAACTGAGCAAATTGTGAAATACTCAGACCGGCCCGTCTGGCACCAACAACCATGCCACGCTCAAAATTGCTTAAATCACCTTTCTTTCCCATTGGAGTTCAGGAGATTGTCTTGACCAGGACCACACCCCTAAATGCATTGAAGCAACTGCCATGTGATTGGTTGACTAGATAATTGCATTAATGAGAAATAGAACAGGTGTTCCTAATAATTCTTTAGGTGAGTATATATTCTTTTCATACTAGGTCATGCCTCTAACTCTGCCCAAAGCATAACTATACACACCCAGTACACTTAATGCCCCCACATAGTAATTATTCCCCCTTTGTGCCAGTACATAGTAGTTATGTCCAGATATGTGCCCCCTCACAGTAGTAATGGTCAGATATGTGCCCCTTCACAGAAAGTAAAAAAATATATACTCACCTAGTTCCTCATGATCACAGTTCAGCCGCTGGCGCTCCACAGCAGTAGCAGGATGTAGTGTCACACATTGCTCTGCTGATCTGTGTAGGAGGAGGAGCATAGCAGATTCCCGGCCGTACCGCTCCTCCTCATACACAGACCAGCAGTGTGATGTGTGACACTACATCCTGCTACTGCTGTGGAGCCAGGTCCATATTTAGATTTGATGCTACCCTAGGCACTTTAGTGCCAGCTTTCTCCCCCCAATGAAATCCATAGCTGATGGTAAAATGCTTCCTAGGCCTTCAGCTATTCCTCAGCACTCCCTCATACACTTGGACAATTAAAGGACTGACCTGTTATATGTGTGCTTGGCAGCTGAAGGCATCTGTGTTGGTCCCATGTTCTTATGTGCCTGCATTGCTGAGAAAAATGATGTTTTATTATATACAAACAGGGGGGTTACCATTACACCTAGAGGCTCTGCTCTCTTTGTAACTACTACTACAAGAAATTTAGACTAGCACATTCAAATTCATAGTCACAGATGCATATCCATAAAGCAAACATGGTTGATAAAAAAATGGCTGCACAACTTTACACATACAAACAAATAACATGGCCCTGTGGGATGACATTTTCACTGCCAGGCCCTGTCAAAGTAGACAGGGAGCGGCAGTTGCAGAGACAACAGATCCTCTAGGTGTAATGGTAAGGCCCCCGTTGCTCTTAGAGGATCATTTGCATATATTAAAATATTCATTTTTTTCTCAATAATGCAGGCATATATAAACATGTGCCCAACAGAGACCGGCAGTGACAGGTGGCTTTAGCGCTGCCCTAGACATTTTACAGGCTAAGGTAGCGCTAAAGCATGTCCATTAGTGCCAGTGACATCACCGGGCTCACTGCCAGGCGGAAGCCACCCCAAAAATGGTATCCCCAGTGGTAATAAGGCTCCCTACAGTGCCCTCAGTACTAATAAGGCCTCCCTATAGGGCACCTCTTATAATCTATAAGGCACTTCTATAGAGCCCTCAGTAGTAGTAATGCCCTCCACCACTGCCCACAGTATTTATAATGTTCCCTGCAGTGCCCCCTGTAATTTTAATACCACCTGCTGTACCCCCAGGAGTTATAATCATTTCTGTAGTGCCCCATAAATTATAATGCCTGTCCTCTCCCCCCAGTCTTCTATACCATGCAGTCCCATGTAAATAACACCAGTCGTCTCCCACCAGTCTTTTATATGAGACAGTCCCATGTAAATAACCTATCTTCCTTAGTCTTCTATACCATGCAGTCCCATGTAAATAACTTCACTCCTCTCCCTTCAATTTTCTATACCATGCAGTCCCATGTAAATAAGACCAGTCCTTTCCCTACAGTCCCATGTAAATAACTTCTCTTCCTTGCAGTTTTCTATAACATACAGTCCCATGTAAATAACTTAAATCCCCTCCTTCACATAGTCCCATATAAATAACATCACTCCTTACCCTCCAGTCTTCTAAAATATCCAGTCCCATGTAAATAACACCAGTAATCTCCCTCCAATCTTCTATAACATGCAGTCCTATGTAAAAAAACATATCTTTCTTATAGTCTTCTATAACATACAGTCCTATGTAACTGACACCCCTCCTCTCCCTTCAGCCCCTCTAAGGCCTCATGCACACGACCGTTGTGTGCATCCGTGGCCGTTGTGCCGTTTTCCGTTTTTTTTCGCGGACCCATTGACTTTCAATGGGTCCGTGGAAAAATCGGAAAATGCACCGTTTTGCAGCCGAGACCGTGATCCGTGTATCCTGTCCGTCAAAAAAATATGACCTGTCCTATTTTTTTGACGGACAACGGTTCACGGACCCATTCAAGTCAATGGGTCCGTGAAAGAACACGGATGCACACAAGATTGGCATCCGTGTCCGTGATCCGTGGCCGTAGGTTACTTTCATACAGACGGATCCAAAGTTCCGTCTGCATAAAAGCTTTTTCAGATCTAAGTTTTCACTTCGTGAAAACTCAGATCCGACAGTATATTCTAACACAGAAGCGTTCCCATGGTGATGGGGACGCTTCTAGTTAGAATACACTACAAACTGTGTACAAGACTGCCCCCTGCTGCCTGGCAGCACCAGATCTCTTACAGGGGGCCGTGATCAGCACAATTAACCCCTTCAGGTGCGGCACCTGAAAGGGTTAATTGTACTATCATATCCCCCTGTAAGAGATCAGGGCTGCCAGGCAGCAGGGGGCAGACCCCCCCCCTCCCCAGTTTGAATATCATTGGTGGCCAGTGCGGCCCCCCCCCCCCTTTATTGTAATAATAGGTTGGTGGCCAGTGCGGCCCCCCCCCTCCATCTATTGTAATAATTCGTTGGTGGCACAGTGTGCGCCCCCCATCGGCCCCCCCTCCCTCTATAGCATTAACAACATTGGTGGCCAGTGTGCGGCCTCCCATCGACCCCCCCCCCCCGATCATTGGTGGCAGCGGGTTACTAGCAATAGTACAATAGTAAAAGATTCATACTTACCTGGGAGCTGCGATGTCTGTGTCCGGCCGGGAGCTCCTCCTACTGGTAAGTGACAGTTCATTTAGCAATGCGCCGCACAGACCTGTCACTTACCAGTAGGTGGAGCTCCTGGCGGCCTCCCATCTCCCCCCCCCATCATTGGTGGCAGCGGAGTTCCGATCGGAGTCCCAGTTTAATCGCTGGAGCTCCGATCGGTAACCATGGCAACCAGGACGCTACTACAGTCCTGGTTGCCATGGTTACTTAGCAATAGTACAATAGTAGAAGATTCATACTTACCTGCTGCTGGCTGCTGCTGCGATGTTCGTGTCCGGCCAGGAGCTCCACCTACTGGTAAGTGACAGGTCTGTGCGGCGCGATGCTAAATGAACTGTCACTTACCAGTAGGAGGAGCTCCCGGCCGGACACAGACATCGCAGCTCCCAGGTGAGTATGAATCTTTTACTATTGTACTATTGCTAGTAACCCGCTGCCACCAATGATCGGGGGGGGGGGGGGGGGTCGATGGGAGGCCGCACACTGGCCACCAATGTTGTTAATGCTATAGAGGGAGGGGGGGCCGATGGGGGGCGCACACTGTGCCACCAACGATTTATTACAATAGAGGGAGGAAGGGGGGGGGGCGCACACTGTGCCACCAATGATTTATTACAATAGAGGGAGGAAGCGGGGGGGGCGCACACTGTGCCACCAACGATTTATTACAATAGAGGGAGGAAGGGGGGGGGCGCACACTGTGCCACCAACAAATTATTACAATAGAGGGAGGAAGGGGGGGGGGGGCCGCACTGGCCACCAATGATATTCAAACTGGGGAGGGGGGGGTCTGCTCCCTGCTGCCTGGCAGCCCTGATCTCTTACAGGGGGATATGATAGTACAATTAACCCCTTCAGGTGCGGCACCTGAGGGGTTAATTGTGCTGATCACGGCCCCCTGTAAGAGATCGGATGCTGCTAGGCAGCAGGGGGCAGTCATGTACACAGTTTGTAGTATATTCTAACTAGAAGCGTCCCCATCACCATGGGAACACCTCTGTGTTAGAATATACTGTCGGAAATGAGGTTTCACGATCTAACTCATATCCGACAGTATATTCTAACATAGGGGCGTTCCCATGGTGATGGGGACGCTTCAAGTTAAAATATACCATCGGATTGGAGAAAACTCCGATCCGATGGTATAAAAGGGACTCCAGACTTTACATTGAAAGTCAATGGGGACAGATCCGTTTGAAATGGCACCATATTGTGTCAACGTCAAACGGATCCGTCCCCATTGACTTGCATTGTAATTCAGGACGGATCCGTTTGGCTCCGCACGGCCAGGCGGACACCAAAACGACTTTTTTTTTCATGTCCGTGGATCCTCCAAAAATCAAGAAAGACCCACGGACGAAAAAACGGTCACGGATCACGGACCTACGGACCCCGTTTTTGCGGACCGTGAAAAAAAACGTCCGTGTGCATGAGGCCTAACATACAGTACCAGTTAAATAACATATTTCCCTCCCACTAAGCAGGGAGGAGGTATAATGGGGAGAACCACATCTCCCAGCATTTCTCTGGCTCTTACATTCATTCCATGGCATCACAGGTCTCCACTGCTGAGCGCTGCCTCTTTCTGCACTGGTCACATGACGGTGACCTCATCACAGGTCCTACTTCCACTGCTGAAAAGATCACATGACTATGATGTAATCGAAGGTCCTTCAGCTATGGAGTGTAGACACAAACGGGCAGCAGATTCGCAGTAAGTGCTAATCAGAATCCCCCCACCTCCCAAAACTCCACCCCCTCCCGACCTCCACACCAAGTTGCCCAGGTTACCCTGTTGGCAGAGGTAGGGAATGAAAAATATAATAACATAAAAAAATAAACGCCTCTGCTGGCACTGGGATGGGCAGATCTAAAACCCATAGAACTCAATGGGACTGCAAAAAAATTTGAATCGCACACGGACAGTAACCTTATTTAGTGGATCAGCGACTTGCAGACCGCAAAACAGATACAGTTCTGTGCACGAGCCACATCCACAGTGCCCCTATAACAGTGACGTCCACAGTGCTACCATAACAGTGACATCCATAGTGCCCCCATAACAGTGACATCCACAGTGCCCCCATGACAGTGACATCCACAGTGCCCCCATAATAGTGATGTCCACAGTGCCCCCATAACAGTGACGTCCACAGTGCCCCCATAACAGTGACGTCCACAGTGCCCCCATAACAGTGACGTCCACAGTGCCCCCATAACAGTGACGTCCACAGTGCCCCCATAACAGTGACGTCCACAGTGCCCCCATAACAGTGACATCCACAGTGCCCCCATAACAGTGACATCCACAGTGCCCCCATAACAGTGACATCCACAGTGCCCCCATAACAGTGATGTCCACAGTGCCCCCATAACAGTGACCCCATAACAGTGACATCCACAGTGCTCTCATAACAGTGCTCTCATAAGTGACATCCACAGTGTGTCCATAACAGTGACATCCACTGTGCCCCATAACAGTACCATCCAGTGCCCCTAGTGCCATCCAATGCCCCCCTTGTGCCATGCTGTACCCCCTTTTTTGCCATCAATTGCCCCCTTTGTGCCATCCATTGTGCAATCCAGTTCCCCCATTGTGCCATCCATTGCCCCCTTGTGTCATCCATTGACCCCATGTGTCATCCACTGTGCCCCAGTGAAATTCAGTGCCCTATGTGCCAACCTAATTGCCCCAGATTGCCATCCACAATGCTGTTCCAGTCAGTGCCCCCAGTGAGATCCACAGCATAGAGATCAGTCTCTGTGGCTGATCGCTATGCTGTCACTCCTGCACAGCGCTGTGCAGGAGTTAGTACAGGCTTCACATAGTAGCCTGTACGATACAGAGAGCGGCCGGCGGTCCTGCACATGCACACTAGCATTCAGCCTAGTGCGCTGTGAAGACTGCCGGCCGCCGCTTTCTCCAGCAGGAGGCGGTGATATCACTCACGACGATCCGTCTCCTGCTGGAGAAAGGAAGCTAAGAAGAGCCATCTGGAGGGACCACGTGACCGGGAGCAGATGTCATGGATGGCTGCACTGTGGAAGGTAAGTATGTGATCATTAATCTTTCCTCCACAGGTTGGATTTTTAAAGGGAAAAAAAAAGGTTAAGCCCGGAGAACCCCTTTAAGACCTGGCCCCTCTAAGGGGTGCAGACTGGATGGTACTGGTTGGCACGCTGGCACTGGATTAATAAAAGCTTCCATCTTATTGGTATTGAATTACATTTACAGCTGATGTAGGAATAAATAAATAAAACTGATGCAGCATGTCCCCCTACACTCTCTCTCTCCAATATTCTTCTATTAAATGTCTCTCCCTATGCTCAGCTCACAGGACAACGGCAGAGAATGCGTGGGATGAGGGTTTTATAGGGTTGTGACATCACAGGGGATGGCTATCTGTGGATTGGCTGGCTACACGGCATTATGGGTAATCTCACGTTCCCAGTCTTCTTACTTTCACTTTGTAACACGTGCAGCCGCCATTTTAGGAAAAACTGTTTCATTACCACGAAGCACGAGGAAATTCGGATTCATTGCAAATTTAAATTTTCCTAATGTTTGGACCAAATTCCGCTTCGAATGCTTTGCTTCGCTCAACACTAGTTTCAAGTCACACACTACTGAATCCAGGGGATTGGCTCAAGTGGTCACGTGGATAGTCAGGCACATCTCAGTAAACAGTCAGAAGCAATAAAACAGGAATGGCAGAGGATTTAGCAGTAACAGTTCTTTTATTATTTTATGGCACTTCCCTTTTCAGGCCCAATTTTCTTCTGCTTCTTCAAAGTACCGCCCTTTGCTCCTTCCTTTCTGTCCCCTCATCTGTGATGTCATTGTCTTCAGAACACTCTAGCCTGGTCAGCATGCCTTGCCTACCTTGTGCAAGCACAGGACAGGAAACTGCCATTGCTTGGCGCATGTGCTGTAACTCCAGTGAGTATATTACTCATTGCAAGGAAGTCATTGTACAAGAAGTTTTCTGTTCCACAACAGGGGGTCAGAACTGGCTGATTGAGACCAGGTGAGTATGGCTTTCTCCACAGTTTCCCCTGGTTGTGGGTCAGATTTTAAGAAATAGACAACCCTTTCAAGCCCATATTTCTACCCTAGTGTACTGCCAAAGGAGGAGATTGAGTCTTCTTCAGGAAAGTCCTAAGACCATCTACAGCATACAGGTGGCAGCCATTCCAGCCTTTCTAGATAGGAGGATTCTGAAAAATAGGCCTAACGGTATTCCTGTAAGGCTCTTTCAGAATGAGAACCCTCTCTCTTCAAAACTGTGATGTTACTCATCAGTCCAGGATCTGGGTTGCCTTTTCTACCATTCCTGGCTGCACCAGACACCGTTCCAGCTTTAATGCACTGCTGTATTTGGTTGCCAAGTCAGCCAGGCCACCAAAATGATGTCATGAGTAGCAGGTTTACAACCACTTCCTGATCTGCAGAGTTTGCCTCAATATAGGTTTAGTGCTAGCTTCTCTATGCTTTGAGTCCACCTAATTCTTGACAGCCTCATTTTTACTGTTGCTTTCTCTCTGATCTGCTTGGTGCTTTATTCCCAGATTTCTGAAACCTGTTGTTCCACAGTTTTTACTATATAGTGGTTCTACGGCTATGACACTTACTTTTACCTGTATTTGAATACGCTTGCTACTGCTACATTGCCGACACCAATCTGAGACTAATCCAGGGAAGTAAAACCTGGGTATCCACAGTGGGAAAGCCAATACTTCATTGCAGGGACATAGGGTGATTAGATTAGACTTGGCCAATCGGATTACAGCATCAGTCTCAAAGGGACATGTCTTTTCTCATTTGATCCCTATTGGAAGTTGATTATAAGCATGAACATGAAAACATACTTTCTGTTGGAAATGACTTCTGCCATGAGAATTAGTGAACTTCAGGCTCTCATATAAAGACAAGTCCTTATCTTCTTTTCCTTCCAGATGGGATTCTCCATTGTTCTCTATAAAGATAATTTTGTCACTGTACGGTCTGAACTTTGCTTTTCTCCCTGAACCTGTTAAGGTTTGTTTCCAGTAGATTCATTTTACTGCACATATTTGCAGGAAAAAAAGCACTAGAAAGTGTAATAGCGGCTGATGTGCGCCGCTGTTCTCCTGCTTACCGCCGCGGTCCTGGGTGCTGTTTTCAGCGGTGATCTGCTGCCTGTGCTTCCCCATTCACCGCTGCAATCCTGGGCTCTGTCCTTGCAGGTACTGTTTGTTCTCGGATCCGCTCCACAGTTTCCTTTCAGCCCTGGCCAAAGCATGCTTGCTGCTTCTTTCCTGCAGCACTTCCTTAAGGGCCAGCGCGCATCACTTCCTGTGCTTTATGGGGTAGATCATGTAACCTCGCTGACCAATCCTAGCCGTCCTGCATGTATATAAGTGGCTCAACCCCCTTCCCAGATGCCTGAGTGTCAAGGTCCTTGTGTCCTGCAAAGGTTGCTGATTTTTCTGCTTGTGTTTCTGTGTACCTGACCTGTGCTTGTGTTCCTGGACTATGCTAGCTGTTAGATCCCTGCCTGCTTGCCTTGACTCTCCTGTTGCGGATCTGGACTGCCTGACCTGTGCCATCTGCCCTGACCTATTGCTTGTTTGCCTTCGCTTCTTCCTCACCCTTCGGTCCTGCACTGTTGCTCCTGGTTACGACTCGGCCTGCTGACTACGTCTGTACCTCTGGTACCTCCTGGTCAGCCTGGACCAGCTGCCTCGTGTGCCAATCCTCCTCAAGAGGTAGCGACCTGGTGTTCCTCTCAGGAAAACCTATCCCCACCATCAGGGCTACTGTGAAGAATGAGGGGTTCACTTAGACAACGACCTTAGAGGAGGTAGGACGCATGGCACAGTGGGTTCACACCCGCTAGTTCGTGACAGAAAGGAAGAAGGATGGTGCTCACATGACCCTGAGAGAAAGTGGGGGGGATGGCTTGCCCTGATTAACTCACAGGCTGACAGCCTGGATGAGCCAATCAGTGCTGCAGCAGAAGAGAGAGGAAGTACACAACTGCAGCAAACCTCAAAAGCAGCTACCTGCAAGTACATTACTTCCATTTTTTTCCCCATTTTAACAGAAATCCTTTTTTTTGGGGGGGTAGTGCGGGTGGAATAAGCGAAAAAACTGTGTTCTACCATCAATTTAGAATAGCATATAGAAGACCAGTACAAACTCCATGTCAGGGCATCTCACATAGTTAATTTAATGCTTTGTTTTTTTTTAAGTTTGAAAAAACTAAAATCTGTAAATCAGTGATTGATAATGTAATATTAGGGCTAAATCGGTTTATTTATATCTCCACACAGTTCCCAATTCTTTTGGGTGGGAGGGTTATTGAATCTATTTAAATCAGTACCTAGGTGATCAGTACACCAACACACAGGATAGTGCACCACATTATTTGTGAGTGATAATGTGATATTAAGGGTCAGGCCTGGACCTTAATCATCTGTTTCTGTTTATTCTATATCCACATGGTTGTAATTAATTCTTTTGGGGGGGGTTGTTCAATTTAATTATACCAGCATATAGGTGTTCAGTACACCAATACACAGGATATTTCACCAAATTATTTGTGGGTGATAACCTGATATTAAGCTTCAGGCCTCAATCAGCCATTTCCATGTATTTACTTCTCAACACGGTTCAAATTTTTTTTGGGGGGGTTGTTGAATTGAATTAAACCAGCATATAGGTGTTCACTACACTAATATACAAGGTAGTGCACAAAATTAGAGTGATAGAATATTAAGCGTCAGGGCTCAATCTTCCATTTTCATTTCCATTTATTTTCTTCTCCACACGGTTCCAAAGTTTTTAAGGGGTTGTTCAATTGAATGAAACCAGCATTATAAAGGTGATCAGTATACCAATATACAGGGTACCACCAATACACAGGGTAATGTAAATGTAAAATTATCTGTGAGTGATAACGTGATATTAAAGGGGTGTTCTGGGACTTTAATATTGACGACCTATCCTCAGGATAGGTTATCAACAGCAGATAGCCGGGGTTCTGACACACAGTACCCCACGCCTTTCAGTTGGTTGAAGAGAAGATGGCGCTCCGTTTGGCGCAGCCATCCCTTCATTGTTTACCTGCTCGCTGTCAACAGCGCAGCAGTGAGCAGGTGTAATTACAAGCGGTGCCATTCGTTTTAATGGAGCGGCTCATTCCTATGTGCTTGAATAGGAACGTGCAATCTAATTGAAATGAATGGGACAGCTTGTTATTACGTATACCTGCTTACTGCTGCGCTGTCAATGGGGAGCAGGTAAACAATGAACGGAAGGCTGTGCTCACACGTGCAGTGCAGCCTTCTTTTTAACCAGCTTATCGGTTGGGGTGCTGGGTATAGGTCATTAATATTAAAATCCCCCCAAAAAAACTTTAAGCGTCAGACCTCAATCATCCATTTTCATTTATTTCCTTCTCAACATGGTTTCAATTTTTTGTGAAAATTGTTCAATTTAATTACCAGTATTAGGCCCCTTTCACACGGGCGAGTTTTCTGCGTGGGTGCAATGCGTGAGGTGAACGCATTGCACCCGCACTGAATCCGGACCCATTCATTTCTATGGGGCTGTGCACATGATCGGTGATTTTCACGCATCACTTGTGCGTTGCGTGAAAATCACAGCATGCTCTATTTTGTGCGTTTTTCACACAACGCAGGCCCCAAAGAAGTGAATGGGGCTGCGTGAAAATCGCAAGCAAGTGTGGATGCGATTTTCACGCACGGTTGCTAGGAGATGATCGGAATGGGGACCCGATCATTACTATTTTCCCTTATAACATGGTTATAAGGGATAATAATAGCATTCTGAATACAGAATGCTAAGTAAAATAGGGCTGGAGGGGTTAAAAAAGAAAAAATGTAACACCTTAATCACGGTGATGGATCATGTGATGGACCATGTGATGAGCGTAGTGACGTCATCAAAGGTCCTTTTCCTCACAGATGAAGACAGAAGAGATGCCGGCTGCGCGAACAAGTGGATTAAGGTGAATTAAATTATTTTTATTTATTTTTTAACCCCTCCAGCCCTATAATACTTGGCATTCTGTATTCAGAATGCTATTATTTTCCCTTATAACCATGTTATAAGGGAAAATAATACAATCTACACAACCTTGAACCCAAACCTGAACTTCTGTGAAGAAGTTCGGGTCTGGGTACCACAGTCAGTTTTTTATCATGCACGTGCAAAACACATTGCACCCGCGTGATAAAAACTGAACAAAGGAACGCAATCGCAGTCAAAACTGACTGCAATTGGGTACCTACTCGCGCGGGTTTGCCGCAACGCATCCGGACACGCTCGTGTGAAAGAGGCCTTCTAGATGATCACTACACCACTACACAGTATAAAGCACAACATTATCTGTGAGTGATAATGAATTTAGGCCTAAATGTGTTTACCTTTATTTCTGTTTCTACACGGTTCGAATTTATTTTTTGGGGTTGTTGAATTTATTCAAACCAGCATATACATGCTTACTAAACCAATACACAGGGTAGTACACATTATCTCTGAGGTCCAAAAATGTCTGGGCTACCAAAGGGTTCCCAATAAATGACCCAAATCCAGAAAGTGGGTAAAAGAACCAGCTATCTGGCCAGAAGTAAAAGTAGTAATAGGAGTAGTAGAAGGTAGTGTTGGGCGAGCATGCTCAGCTGAACACTAATTTTACTCGATTATCGCGATGCTCGGCACATTGCGGTGTTCAGCCGAATACCGCGTGTGCTCGAGCGCGATGCTCGAGTCTCCTCCCTGCACGTTTGTTGACTGCTAAGCAGCCAATAAACGTGCAGGTAAGTACTGCCATTCACTGTAATGCCGTAGCCATGTTGGCTACTGTCATTACAGTGATTGGCTGGCCGGAACGCGTCAGCACCCGATGACACGTGTTATGCTCAGTATTAGTCAGGGAGAGCTGGAGAGCAGAAGGGAGAGATAGTGTAGAGAGTGAAATAGGAATATTTTAGCTTTTATACATGCATTTAAGGACTATTGTGTGTGGCAGCAATATATATTTTTAGTGCAACCTGCACTAAATTGCTAAAACTTGTTAGAGACCCAAAAGTCCTTTTAAGGACTATAGTTGTATCTGGCAGCAATATATATTTTTAGCGCAACCTGTACTAAATAGCTTGCAATTGTTTGGCCGCTGCAGACAGCAACATTATCTGCGCTACATCTCCTGTCTAACGTGTGCGTATCCGAAATATCAGTGACATTCAGTCAAATTTTTTGCTGCTGGTGGCAGTGACATTACCCGCGCTACATCTTCAGTATAACATTAGCGCATCCGAAATATCAGTGATATTCAGTGTAATTTTTTTTTCCGCTGGTGACAGCGACATTATCTGCGCTACATCTCTTGTGTAACGTGTGCGCAGCCTAAAAATATCTGTGACATCCAGTGAACTTTTTCTATAGACAGTGTCAGCTGCTGACAGTTACATTACCTGCGCTACATCTCCTGTATAACGTTTGCGTATCTGAAATATCAGCGACATTCAGTCATATTTTGGGGAATATCTCAGGAATGCACTCTAACCTTTACAGGTGGCCCAGGGAGCATCTATGCTGGACGGGGGACCAGTGGGCATCAGTACTGTTCACTGATGAAAGTCGATTCATGCTAGAGCAGAAATGATGGCCACCAACGACGTTGGAGACAGCCAGGTGGTGGTGGTGGTTACAGTGTGGGCAGGTGTGTCTAGTCTATACAGAACTGCCCTACGCTTTGTGAAGGTTACAGTGACAAGCCCATACTACTTGAATAACATCATTAATCCAGTCATTGTGCACTGCACAGGCCAAATTTAATGCGCCAGCTCATCGAGGTCGCATCACTAGGGAATGGCTGCAGGAGACTAGGGTACCTGAAATGGAGTGGCCTGCATTTTTTCTAGACCTGAATCCCATTGAAAACCTATGGGATCAACGGAGTTGTCGTGTAGAGGCTCGTAACTCTGTACCCCAAAGCCTCAATGACCTGAGGGCTGCCCTTCAAGAAGAGTGGGATGCCATGCCTCAGCAAACAATGATTCAACTTGTGAACAGCAAGAGACATCGTTGTCAAGCTGTAATTGATGCTCAAGGCCACATGACAAGTTATAGAGAGAGATATCAACCAAAAGGGGCCCAGCATGCATGTGGGACCTACACTTCCTGAATTTCATGGTTGCTGTTATGGCCCCCAACAGGTGAGGTTTAGTGTTAGGACCCGTCTTATAGAGATCGCCTTGGCGTGCGGCAGACGGGCTCAAATAATTTTGTACAAAATGTATTTGCTAAGCATCTCTAATTTATTAGCATAACATTGGCAATACAATATACCTTTGTACTTTATTTGGTTTGTAGAGTGCTGTTGCACTATGTGTTCTATGTGTATTTTCAGCCATAGCATGTGCTGAACCCCCCCCCCCCTTTCTTGTTTTGTAAGTTATAGAGACGGTTACATTTTTTGTGGCGTATACCGACCACTGTTGTTGGCTTTTCTTTCAATAAATTGTTTGAGATGAGGAATCACCATTGCATGCGTTTACTTAAATGCCCTACTTTCATGATATATCACTGTAACGTGAACTTTTTATATTTTCCATCAATTTCACCTGAAAGCCAAATATCCCTAACTTTTTGTGAGTAGCATTATATAAAGTTTTATGGGAAAAGAGTCCATATAACTTATAATTTATATATTTGCTTTTTGTAATTTAAGCCCAATCATGTGAAGAGCTCTCTGTACACAAGGAATGTGTAATCGGTGACTGACAGCTAACTATGTATATGCACTTACACAGGGAAGGCTATTAATCACTGATACCCCCTCCCCCGTGTACTGAGAGCTGTTCATGGGGGTGGTCTTATGTTTGAGAAATCAGATATAAACATATAAATTAAAATTTTTACTGAATCTTTTCCCACAAAACTATACATCAATCTGCTCAGCTCCTCCTGCTCTATAACATGCTGTCTGCGGATTGAATTTCATTTTCGTGGTGACAGGTCCTCTTTTTAAGCCTTCACCATTGGTGAAACCATACGTGCTAGAGAAATTGCAGTCAGAACTCCTCTTACATTAAGCAAACATCATATCAGCTATGGTATGTAAAAAAGATGTTACCCTAAATAAATGCTAGAGCCACTAACAAATCTGATAACATGCCTTCTCACAATTAACTTTTTGGAACAAAAATAAGTCTTTTGGAAATCAAAATAAGTCTCAAGATACATAACATTCCTGTTCGTGTATTATAATACTGTCCTTGGTTTACAAAGACGCTATCATACTATGATACTTACCATTTTTATATGAAGATGAGAGACTTGAACATTTGTTGCAATGGGGGTGTAGAATTGTCTATAGAAAGGCACCCAAAGTAGATAAAAAGATTTCTCCCAGTTGTATTTGTTCAGTTCATTCCAGTAAAACATAGTTAGGCCGGGTTCACATCGGCGTTATTGAATTCCATTATAGATTCTGTTATAACAGAGTTATAACTGAATATAACGGAATTCTAGGATGTAATGCAAGACGGAAGCCTTTAAAGTCTTAGTGACCAGCCTGTTTTGGGCCTTACTGACTAAACGTTTTTCTTCCTTTTTTCATCGTCCCGTTCCAAGAGCTATAACTTTGTTATTTTATCGCCTACATAGCTTTATGAGGGCTTGTTTTTTGCTGGACAAGTTTTAGATGTCGCCATTTTGGGGTACACATAACTTTCTGATTAACTTTTATTAACTCTTTCTGGGAGGGATGTAAAGTGTTAAACAGCCAGGATCGGCATTCCCGCTGGTCTGAGCTTTTAGAGCATGGCCGTGGCTCTCATGTGAGAGCCGAGTCCCCGCTCCCTGCTGCACGGGGAACCTATACAACGCTTAGACATGGCCGCCGTAGAAAAGCAGCGGCGGCCCATCCTAAGGCCCCTTAGTGACCGCCGTAAAAAGGCGTATGGGTGGTCACTAAGAGGTATTCAGTTTTGCTCCGTCCTTATACATGTCTATGGGGGTACATAACGGTTCCATTTGTTTCGGTTGAACATCCCGGAAAAAATAGATCTTTCATCAGACTATTGCATGAAAATATTACAATACAGCCGACTAACAGTCTGTCATCGCTTGAATAAAACGATGATTTGTTCTTAAATTTCAACCGATTAACATTTGTTTTGGTTGAAATTGTCTACTTTGATCAACTTTAGACTAATTGGTATGGGTACCCTTAGCCTTTTGATTTATTTAAGTTTATGGTAAATCAGGGGACTATAGATAGTAATGAGCATGAGATTTTCACATAATGTTTGAATTTAAAACATATATGGGCACATTTATTAAGACCAGCCTTTTAGACGCCGGTGTTAATAAAGTCCTGCACTGGCGGTGGTTCCGCCGGAGTTATGTAGAGGTGCCAGCCTCTACATAATTTTAGCAGATCCACCACCGCTTCTTAATGTAAGAGCTTCCTAGCAGTCTTACATTTAGACCATTTTCTATGCCTAAAACAGGCATAGAAAAATGGTAAACGAGACAGGCCTTCTGGCACCTCCACCTCCCCATCACACCCATTTTTTTTTTTAGACCTGGCGTGAGCAAGGAAAAGTCGCAGATTATGGTGCCAATGACCTTTGCACTGCAATCTGCTCCAGAAATACACTTAATATAGGTGTATTTCTGTTTCATAAATGACCCCCATAGTGACACATTATCATATTTCTTTGGTGTGAATCTTGGAATGTTAACGCCCTGTATATACACTGCTCAAAAAAATAAAGGGAACACAAAAATAACACATCCTAGATCTGAATTAATTAAATATTCTTCTGAAATACTTTGTTCTTTACATAGTTGAATGTGCTGACAACAAAATCACACAAAAATTTAAAAATGGAAATCAAATTTTTCAACCCATGGAGGAGGTCTGGATTTGGAGTCACACTCAAAATTAAAGTGGAAAAACACACTACAGGCTGATCCAACTTTGATGTAATGTCCTTAAAACAAGTCAAAATGAGGCTCAGTAGTGTGTGTGGCCTCCACGTGCCTGTATGACCTCAGTACAACGCCTGTGCATGCTCCTGATGAGGTGGCGGGCGGTCTCCTGAGGGATCTCCTCCCAGACTTGGACTAAAGCATCTGCCAACTCCTGGACAGTCTGTGGTGCAACGTGACGTTGGTGGATAGAGCGAGACATGATGTCCCAGATGTGCTCAATTGGATTCAGGTCTGGGGAACGGGCGGGCCAGTCCATAGCATCATCTCCAGACTGTCACATGTGCTCAGTGTGAACCTGCTTTCATCTGTGAAGAGCACAGGGCGCCAGTGGCGAATTTGCCAATCTTGGTGTTCTCTGGCAAATGCCAAACGTGATGCACGGTGTTGGGCTGTAAGCACAACCCCCACCTGTGGACGTCGAGCCCTCATATCACCCTCATGGAGTCTGTTTCTGACTGTTTGAGCAGACACATGCACATTTGTGGCCTGCTGGAGGTCATTTTGCAGGGCTCTGGCAGTGCTCCTTCTGTTCCTCCTTGCACAAAGGCGGAGGTAGCGGTCCTGCTGCTGGGTTGTTGCCCTCCTACGGCCTCCTCCACGTCTCCTGATGTACTGGCCTGTCTCCTGGTAGCGCCTCCATGCTCTGGACACTACGCTGACAGACACAGCAAACCTTCTTGCCACAGCTCGCATTGATGTGCCATCCTGGATAAGCTGCACTACCTGAGCCACTTGTGTGGGTTGTAGACTCCGTCTCATGCTACCACTAGAGTGAAAACACCGCCAGCATTCAAAAGAGACCAAAAGATCAGCCAGGAAGCATAGGAATTGAGAAATGGTCTGTTGTCACCACCTGCAGAACTACTCCTTTATTGGGGGTGTCTTGCTAATTGCCTATAATTTCCACCTGTTGTCTATCCCATTTGCACAACAGCATGTGAAATTGATTGTCACTCAGTGTTGCTTCCTCAGTGGACAGTTTGATTTCACAGAAGTGTGATTGACTTGGAGTTACATTGTGTTGTTTAAGTGTTCCCTTTATTTTTTTGAGCAGTGTATTTATCTGGGGATAGCAAGCATTGACACTGCATGGGCTTTGTGTTTGTTACGTTTCTAGTGAAATCTGCATGCATGTCAGTTTCTAGTACTTACCGGTATACAAAATTAAATATGTGAGTTGAAATGAGAAGGGTGACAAAAAGTTTGTCAAATGCATTCTGAGCTTCCAGGCTGAGAAACAGTTTTTTGTGCAGCTGAACATGACAGCACTACAATTGTGGTGGATAATGCTAATAATTTTCCTTTGAATCAGTGGCGATGCTGTATAAAGTACAGTTGTGAGGGTGTGAGTTTGGAGGGAAAAACCTGCTGTAAAGAGTTGGATAAGATTTTAGTGAGGATTTAGCAATCCTGGTTAAAGGGTTTGTGCCACAGATTAAAGTTATTCTTATCCACAAGAATTGGGGTCCCATTTCCCTGTCCTGATGGAGAAGGAGGTCAAGCATGTGCCCTGCCACTTCATTTAGTTTCTATGGGTCTACCAGAGACAGCCATTAGAATTGGGGAATAGTGCATGCGTGCCGTCTGTCTCTCTTCTTGCTCGCTGCTGCTAGGTCTATGGCAAGCAGGAGGAGAGACAGGAGATGGTACATGCATCCTCTTCATACAGCTCATCGGCGGGGGAGCTGGGTGTTGGACCCCTGCCAATTTGATATTGATGACTTATACTGAAGATAGGTCATCAATACTAAAAGCCTGGAGAACGGACTTGATAATACAGTCCTGATCAAAAGTTTAAGACCACTTGAAAAATGGCAAAAAAAATTATTTTACATTGTTGGATCTTAACAAGGTTCCAAGTAGAGCTTCAACATGCAACAAGAAGAAAGGAGAGTGAGACAAAACATTTTTTGAGCATTCTATTAAAAATAACGATTAAACTGAATCCAAATTTTAGGACCACATGCCTTTAAAAGGCCAAATCTGTGCAAAGATGTGGATTCATTGTCATTTTCTGTCAGGTAGTCATACGTTGTGATGGCAAAGGCAAAAAAACTCTCCTTTTTGAACGTGGTCGGGTTGTTGAACTGCATAAGCAGGTTCTCTCACAGCGCGCCATCGCTGCTGAGGTGGGACGCAGTAAGACAGTCATTTGGAATTTCTTAAATGATCCTGAGGGTTATGGAACAAAAAAGTCAAGTGGAAGACCCAAAAAAATGTCATCAGCACTGAGCCGGAGGATCCAATTGGCTGTCCGTCAAGACACTGGACGATCCTCGACCCAAATTAAGACCCTTACTGGTGCTGACTGCAGACCCATAACCATCAGACAGCATCTGAGACTGAAGGGCTTCAAAAACAAAAAACGTCTTCAAAGACCTCGTCTCCTTGAACGCCACAGAACTGCTCGTATGGACTTTGCAAGAGCACCAAACATGGGACATTAAAAGGTGGAAGAAAGTTTTATTCTCTGATGAGAATTTTTTTTACCTTGATGGTCCTGATGGTTTCCAACGTTACTGGCATGACAAGCAGATCCGACCTGAAATGTTTTCTACGCGCCACAGTGGAGGGGGCGCCATAATGGTCTGGGGTGCTTTTTCCTTCAGTGGAACAATGGAGCTTCAGGAAGTGCAGGGGCGTCAAACGGCCGCTGGCTATGTCCAGATGTTGCAGAGAGCATTCCTCATGACTGAGGGCCCTAGTCTGTGTGGTAACGACTGGGTTTTTCAACAGGACAACGCTACAGTACACAATGCCCGCAGGTCAAGGGACTTCTTCCAGGAGAATAACATCACTCTTTTGGCCCATCCTGCGTGTTCCCCTAATCTAAATCCAATTGAGAACCTTTAGGGATGGATGGCAAGGGAAGTTTACAAAAATGGACAACAGTTCCAGACAGTAGATGGCCTTCGTGCGGCCGTCTTCACCACTTGGAGAAATGTTCCTACTCACCTCATGGAAACGCTTGCATCAAGCATGCCTTAACAAATTTTGGAAGTGATAAACAATAACGGCGGAGCTACTCATTACTGAGTTCATGTTTGGAAGTTGTATTTCTGTTTTGAGGGGGTTTAGGTTTTTTTGGGAGGTGTGGTCCTAAACTTTTGATCAGCTGAAAAACAGCCTGTTTCAGTTTATTCGTTAATTTCATTAAATTGAATGCTCAAAAAATGTTTTGTCTCACTTCCATTTCTTCTGGTTGCATGTTGAAGCTCTACGTGGAACCTTGTTAAGATCCAGCCATGCTAAATATGATTTTTTTGCCATTTTTCAAGTGGTCTTAAACTTTATAATAATAATAGGAACCACCTCTCTGTCTGTACAGATCACTTTACTGCCGTTACCTGCTTATCTGACCTCTGCACAGACCACAGAGCATGCCTAGAAAACGCTCCTATAGAAGTCAATGAGGTCCCCTCCTGACTATTGTGTCTATGGCCAATGGGGCTGCCGTAAAGCAATGTTCTTAATGCTTTCTAAATGCTGTTAAGAACAGCTCAGGCAAGATGGACACCCCCATAATCATGTTCAGGAAATACAATAAATAAATCTGCAATCAGAAAATAAAAATAGATTAGAAAAAAAGGATATGTGCTGCTATCTGGTTTAAATTGGCAGATAAAAAGTCATGTCATAGGGCTGAGTATTATGTTTTGTCAATGAATTCTTATTGCATGGTGATGGAGTTTATTGTGAGATTGCCATTGTTGCTGATCAGTATCCAATAAGTAAGCAGGTTAGGCTACTTTCACACTGACGTTTTTTGGGTCCGCCTGTGAGATCAGTTTCAAGGCTCTCACAAGCGGCCCAAAACGGATCAGTTCAGCCCCAATGCATTCTGAATAGATAAGGATCCGTTCAGAATGCATCAGTTTGCCACCGTTCAGCCTCCATTCCGCTCTGGAGGCGGACACCAAGACGCTGCTTGCAGCGTTTTGATGTCCGTCTGACGAAACTGAGCCAAACGTATCCGTCCTGACTTACAATGTAAGTCAATGGGGACGGATCCATTTTTACTGACACAATATGGTGCAATTGAAAACGGATCTGCCTCCCATTGACTTTCAATGTATGCATTATTTGCATTATCATGTTCATGGTAATGCAAACGGATCCGTTCTGAACGGATACAAACGTTTGCATTATAGGTGCGGATCCGTCTGTGCAGATACCAGACGGATCCGCACCTAAACACAGGTGTGAAAGTAGCCTTAAGGCTGAGTTCACACTTCAGTTATTTGGTCAGTTATTTCCATCAGTTCAAAAACAATAGGTGCACATCTTTCCATTATACCATATCTCTGAGTAGGCTTCACTACTGGTTTTGGCTCACAATAACTGATGGAAATAACTGATCTAATAACTGAAGTGTTAATGAGATTAGAAAGCAGCTTTTCCATATTATTTTCCCATCTGTAGAAATTGTTTTTGATAGAATCATTGACCTAGTGGGGATGTGTCCAGTAGTTGAGTAGGCTTCAAGATTATGCCTTTTTGTTCCTGGGTGAGTGGCAAAGATTTGTTGGGCATGGGCTTCTCTGAAACTTTATATAAAGTTTCAAAGAGAGTTGCCTGTTGACATTTTGGATGCGAGACGTGTTATTATGTTTACTCCTGATGTTCCTCGGAAGAGACTTGTCCATATGTGCTAGATTGCCATCTATACAGTTTTCCCATTCATGTACTAGAAACTGTTTGGGAAGCGCTAGTTTCTGCTGGTAGTACATGTGGATTTGAGGCCTATTGTGACAGGAACATGATGAGATATCATAATGACATGTTTTGGGATATTCAGGTAAGAATGTGGAAAAGTAAACAAAAATTACAGAAAAAGATTAAAAAAAACATCCTGCACAATGTAATAAATTAATATGTGGATGTGCATGGCTACTTTATATAAGAATAATCACAGAAAGTAATGCACAGTACAATAGATGCAAACATTATATATGGACTAACTCCACGGCATAGATGGGTTTAAAGTAGGTACTGCCTGACTGAGATCACCTTGGCACTGGTAGACGGGCTCAGATGTGTTTTGATCAAAATATATTGGCTGAGAGTCTCAGATTTTATAATATCACTTATTCTATATATAATGTTTGCATCTATTAGGCATTATTTTCTGTGATTTTTTAAAATATGAATGTGGAAGAGATTTTGGAATAGTAAATAGGTATAGTCACGTGCTGTTGGATGGAGTAGCATAAAGGTCACATACAGTATGTCCAGCTGAGCCAACACAAAAGCAATTATTTTAGAAGATATATAATGGTGCTTGAAATTTTGTGTACCCTTCAGAACTACCTAAGGTTCCTCACAGACTATTACACGCCTTGCTCTTGGCATGATCTTTTTTTGGTCGACACCTCTGGGCAGAGTCATAATGATCTTGAATTTCCTCTATTTGTACACAATCTGTCTGACTATAGCTCTTTAGATATAGTTTTTGTAACCTCTTCCAGCCTGGCGTGCATCAACAACTCTTCCTTTGAGGTCCTCAGAAATCTTTGTACTATAATACACTTCCACAAAACATGTTGTAAAGATCAGACTATGAAAGATTCCTGTCGTTTAAATATAACAGGTCACACACTCACGCTGTATTGTCATCTCATCGATTGAAAACAAATGATTAATTTCATCTTAAAATGATCTGCTAATCCTTAGGGTATCAGCACACAATGCAGATAACCCACATTTTTTCAGCGGTAGATTTTCATGCAGAAAAAATAGTGTAATACAGTACCAGCAAAGTGTGAGTGTATGCACCAAAAACTGCACAAAAAACACTAAAAACACAAAAAAATACTGTGGATTTGTGTGTGTTTTTTTTTTTGTGGTTTTGGTGCTGATTTCTTGCAGATTTTCAGCACACAATCATGGAAAAAGAAATCTGAAAAAATAATTTTTGAATTTCATAATTTTAAATGTAGATACTTTTGATTTCCAAAGTGCAACTAAAAGGTATTGGCTACTAAAACAAGAACAAATTGTATAATATATCTATATTTTTACCTTTACTTACTCAAATCCCCAAATTTTAATAAAAAAATTAAAATAAAACTTTGTGATTAAACATAAATGCCTTCTCGTCATACTTCACCGAGCTGTTAATTTTGTTAGTAGAGTAAAATGATTCAAAACATCACAAGTATTTTAATAGGAAACTAAGCACATCTTTATTAAGCGACGACAAGCTTCATCGAGCATTAGAGCATAACCTGTATACGGAGTATAGTTTGACAACTCTACAACTTCATCGAAAATTGTCAACAAATACCTTCATAGTAGAAATGATAAACAGAGTATTCCGACTATATAACATGCTAATACCTATAAGAATATGATTTTATTAAATAAGTACTCCCATCTGGGACAATGATGGAATATCGCTAAGATATGCCATCAATGGATAGGTGTGGGCCATGCTTCTTTCTAGAGAACCGGGCCCCCAAAGTGAAGGAGAGAACCTCGCTCATGTGAGGCATGCTCTACATTCTTTGCTGCGGGAGTTCCAAAAATAGCAGAGCATGTGCACTCGCCTATTTTTGGAAGAACCATAGTGGTGAATAGATACTGCACTGCTCAAGTGTTGCCACATTCACCAATATGAGACTGCTGGAAATAGAAGAGCCTGCACTTGGCTGTTTTTGGAACTCCCATAGCAGTGAACGGAGGGTTGCTGTGCAGGTGCAGCTGCTCTGTATTCACTCTAAGGATGACCTTTCTCCAGAAAAGGGAGCCCGAAGTGAACACAGAGCATCCTAGCGATATGCCCTTTAAAGGGTATCTCTCATTTCAAACAAAAATATAATAAATGGCATGTTCTTATAGCCCAGGCATGCTAAACCTGCGACCCTCCAGCTGTTGCAAAACTACAACTCCCATCATTCCAGGAGTTGTAGTTTTACAACAGCTGGAGGGCCGCAGGTTGAGCATCCCTGTTATAGCCTGTAGCCTCACGTATGTAGGTAAGCATGGTGCAGGTGCCTTTGCTTGCCCTACCTTACTTCTGCCACATTAGAGTGCCCCTTACCCAATCAATAAATTCCAGGTAATTGCCCATCTCAGCAGCATTCTGTGGGTGTGTTCACAGCCTTTTGACGTCTGCCAGCATTACATATGCTAGCACTTTTTTATCTTAACCCTAAGGATACCAGAGTTTTTTTTGTTTTTGCGTTTTCATTTTTCTTCCCTACCTTCCTTGAGCCATAACTTTTTACTTTATGAATAAAAATTTCCTCCACAGTTTTTCCGGGTTTTGTTCCCACGGCGTACTGCTTGCGGCAAAACTGACTCACGCTCTTCATTCTCTGGGTCAGTACCATTACAACAATTCCCCATATGTATAGCTTTTTTATGTCTGTCTAAATAGTGTGCGGGCTCATTTTTTGCAGGACAATCTGTAGTTTTTGTTAATACCATTTTGTGTGTGTGTTTTTGCTCACATTTTATTGGGTAGGAGAAGCAATGAAAAAAAAAAAAAAGGCAAATTGGCCATTTTGACCCTTTTTCAGTTACGCCATTTGCCAGCGTTTTCAGTCACTGTGATACCCATGATGTTTATATTTTTTGTTATTTAGGTATTTATTTTTTATTATACTTTCATATATTTTAAAAAAATATATATTTTTAACAGTTTTTTACTTTTTTCAATAATTTTAAAGCTCATATGAGTGTACAAAATGCATTTTTTATGTTAAACAATCATGGATTTTTAAAATTAATTTATTACTGACTATTGCTTATTTCTTATTTTGGCCTGCCACCTGGTGGCCAAAATAAGAATTGCAGCATGAATTCCTTCAGCCTCTTCAGCGAGGCTGAGTGCATTTAAATCAATTACCTCATTGGCCACAGAAAATGTCAGTAACAAGCCCGGAAGCTTCTAAAAGGCTTTAATTACCGCGATCTGCATTATGTACGGCCCACAGATGTACGGCGCTGGTAGCAAAAAGGTTAAAGGCAATGGACACAGCACCTTTTTTTTTTACGATTGCATTTTATCATTTTGGGCCAAAATAATTTTTTCCGTTTGTCTTCATTAAAAATGTTCTGCTGTTTTTTGAGACACAAGGGTTAAAAATCTGTTTACAGAGTATCACTTCTCAGTCCCATCAGCTAAGGAGCTCATGTGAAGCCTATTCTTTGATCTCCTGAACAAACTAAGAATATGGCTTTAATGAGTGTTTATGAGTTCGAGATCAGGAGCTGTCAGCTGATGGGACCGAAATGTGGTACTTTGTAAACAGACTGACTGCAAATCCTTGTATCTCAAAAACAGCTTAATATTTTTTAAAGACAGACCGAAAAATCATTTTTTGCCCAAAATGATTAAAATGTAATGATAAATTGAACTTAAAGGCTATGGACACTTTCGGGGCAATGTATTCACTTCTTGGATGCTTTCTCACACTTACAGCCCGACACTTTGTCAATCATTATTAAGATGGCATACGCTGGCTAGGAACCACAGTATTTTGGATTATTCTGTCTCAGCTGCTAAAAACAGATTTGTCTTGATAAAAATGTAGTGGTCAGTGATTTAAGGTGTAAGGCAGGAGTCAGAAACCACACCTTCTCACCATCCACACTTGTTTGGTTGTTCTGAACTACCACAGAAGTGAATGGAACATGTTTGGAGTTGTAGAACAGCTCGAGTGCTAGGTGTTGACGCCTGGTGTAGGAAGATACCTAGCGGACAGCAATTGAAAGGTTCTTACTATGAAAAAAATCACAAAAAACATAAACATACAATCACAACAACAATCACAATAAACATAATATAAATGTTCAGATATACCATGCAAGAACATCAATCATCAATAACAAAAAGCCATTCTGTACTGTAAGGGTACTTTCACACTAGCGTTATTGTTTTCCGGCATTGAGTTCCGTCCTAGGGGCTCAATACCGGAAAAGAACTGATCAGTTTTATCCTAATGCATTCTGAATGGAAAGCAATCCGTTCAGGATGCATCAGGATGTCTTCAACTTTTCAGGACAGAGATCATAATGCAGCATGCTGCGGTTTAATCTCCGTCCAAAATTCCGGAACACTTACTGAAATGCATTAAGGCCCCGAGTGTCATGGCAAAACTGATCCGGCATTGCGGTCTGCGCATGCTCAGACGGCAAAAAAAGTGAATATAAAAAAATGCCGGATCTGTTTTTCCGGATGACAGCGGAGACGGCATATCAATGCATTTGTCATACGATCCTGATCCGTCTGACAAATACTATCAGTTTGCATATGTTTTGACGGATCCGGCAGGCGGATCTGGCGACGGAACTGCCTACCGGAATCCTCTGCCGCAAGTGTGAAAGTACCCTAAGTGTACTGCAACATGGTTATAACAAATAACCCTGCATCTAGAACTTTGGTCTGGGTGTGACCATGACACTTGTACTCCCTATAGCCAAGCTCCTGTCTAGAATTCTGTACCATGAAGGCTTCGCTCAGGGAAAATTCAGATGATGGTACGGCCATTCTTTGAGCAACCCATACTATATACCAAAAAAAAAACAGGAGGACTGCTCAGGAAGTCTTGCATCCATTTTAGGACTACTCAACATTATAAAGAGACTATTGAAATGTTGCCCTGCTCAAGATGGGTCAATGGAAAAGATGATCTCTGATCACAGTGAAACTCGGCAAATGTCATACAGTACTGAAAAAAGAAGTACTCACACGTCTTAACCTCATGGCTCAGAGAAAAAGTGGGACAGTTGTCTATATGAAACAGAATGTCCAAGTGAATGTTCCTATTTATACACCATTCTTATTTCATTTAATATATTGAATATTTGTTTTTTCTAGGAAAAGAGTTCTGCTTTTCTGATACAGACCTCCAAAACCCTGCTTCACTTCACACAGCCATAGAGGAAAATGATAAAGTAGCCACTAGAGGGTGTGTTACTGTGTTCCATGGTAGCTTTATTACTTTATTTGCAGCAAGCTGCTGTCACGGTGGGGAGTGGGGGAAACTCCCCACTGTACGATGTAGGGAATTTAGGAAAGCAACTAGGCCTGGATGCCGGGATCAGGTCACCGTCCCTAATCCATGCCCTAACTCCTCACCGTATGAGCGGACCTGGATGGTAGGACGGCTCATACCCAGGAAACCTAGGACCCCGAGTCGCCCTGATAATCCCTCACTTCCAAGACACGGATGAACAGGAGTCTCAACCGGCCTAGTAGCAGAGAAAAGCCAAGTGGAGCGGCAGGTAAGTATCCAGTGGCGGGAATAACCACTGAACCAAGAACCCCGGAATGCATGGTAACTTACTTGCTGCAGCTGCTGGAAGGCACAACAGAAGACACACCAAGGTGAACTGGAACCCATGCAAACGTACTGCAATCCGAACACCATACCGGACTCAGTACGTACTGACACACATAGGAACCAGCACTCCAGCAACAGCTCACTGACTTGACTTTTGGTTCCCCCTCCGGGGAACCTAGAGACCCCCTTCCGGAGGAACAACAGACAGGGAAACGCCTTGCATTCATGCTGGACATAAAACACCAACTGACCAGACATGAAACAACAAGATGTACACCACACCCTGAACATAAACCCACACCAAAAACATCAAGACAGGTAAGGTAGGGAACATGGAAGATACATAAGGAAGACATCGATGTCCAACTAGGTGGCCCTAAAGGACTGGGCAGATGGAACACCCAGGACTGCAGCAGAGCTCCAGCAAACGACAGATGAAGTACAACTGCCCCCAGCAAGGGAGCCACAGGAGATAAAACCCTAGTGGCCACACCCAGCCAAGAAGTTAACCCCTCAAGCATTAGACAGGGGAGGAATCAGGAGAAGGGGTGAAAAGCACATACAAGCCGACATCAAAGCGTTGCCCCTGGCAACCGGTATACACGGCAACGTGTCACGCGCACAACACCGAGGCCATGACAGCTGCCCAGAAGAGGAAAGGTGATTAAAACATAACCACAGGAAAGGGTTCTTTACAGTTAGTCAAAATCTGGACTGCCCTTCTCCAAGAGGGTCAGCATTAAAAACAGGGCTAGGTGCTTATCCAACAGCCATTAGTACAAATGGTTACAATTAATATGAATCTATTCTCAACTAAATCAAATTCAACATAAAATTTTCCCAAGGTCAATTCTGAATCAGAATTTTTGGTAATTCAATTTGGGTGAATTTCTCAAAATTACATCAGTCATTTTTAAGATCAGAAACCAGGAAAGATGGAGGATCACATGACGCAGGCAGTGTGGGTGTGCGACCGCCATTTGCTGCCAAAGAGTGAAACATTTTAGGGCTCATTCAGACGGCCGTATGATGTCCACAAAAATGCAGATGCTTTTTTTGCGGACAGTTCAGCATGTCCGCCAAAAATTTGGATTACATTCCATTTTTTTGCTGATCCATAGACTCCAATAGGGCCATGTCCTAATTTTCACTGACAAGTATAAGACATGTTTAATTTTTTTTGCTGACGGCCGTCTGAATGAGCCCTTAGAGACCATTGTTTACTTTAAAAAAATCTGAGACCGTGCTATTAAAGAAGTTGTTTGTTACTACCAGCAAACATGCATTTACCTATAGACATATACAGTATCTCACAAACTGTCAATATTTTGTGTAGCCAACATTATTTTCCAGCACTGCATTAACTTTTTTGAGCATTGAGTTTACTAGAGCTTCAAAAGGTTGCCATTGGAATCTTCTTCCACTCCTCCATGATGACATCAGGGAGCTGGTGGATGTTAGAGAACTTGCGCTTCTTCACCTTACATTTAAGGAATACTAATAGGATTTAGGTCTGGAGACATGCTAAAGAAACTAAGGGTTAAGACTTGCCAAGCAAGAAAGTGGGCATCTGGGAGGTGTGTTGTGTTTGGGGTCGTTATGTTGGAATACTGCCCTGCGGTCTAGTTTCCGAAATGGGGGGGGGGGGGGGGGGCACTCATACGTCTATTTTGAAAAGACAATCTCTGTATATGACACTGAGCACGTGCACTCAACTTCTTTGGTCAACCATGGCGAGGCCTGTTCTGAGTGGAACCTGTCTTGTTCCACCGCTGTATGGTCTTGGCCACCGTGCTGCAGCTCAGTTTCAGGGTGTTGGCCATCTTTATGTAGAGCAACAATTCTTTTTTTTCAGATCCTTTGCCATGAGGTGCCATGTTGAACTTCCAGTGACCACATATGAGAGAGTGTGAGAGCGATGACACCAAATTTAAAACACCTGCTTACCATTCACACCTAATACCTTGTAACACTAATGAGTCACATGGCACTGGGAAGGGAAAATGGCTAATTGGGGACAATTTAGCCATTTTGACTTAGGGTGTACTCACTTTTGTTGCCAGTGGTTTAAACATTAATGGCTGTGTGGAGTTATTTTGAGGGCACACCAAATTTACACCGTTATACACTGTACACTGACTACTTTACATTGTATCAGTGTCATTTCTTCAGCAATGTCCCATGAAAAGATATAATAAAATACTTACAAAAATGTGAGGGATGTACTCAAGTGTGAGATACTGTAAGTCATTGTCACTTTAAGATTATTAATGTCTTACCATTAAGACAGCTCTCAAAATGAGTTGCATGCAGTCCTAGGAGACCTCAGAATGTCATCCATAACCTTTCAGGGCAAGTGGAGCACTTCCAAATTGGGGTCGAATTTATCCGAAACCAAATCAAAATTGCTTGATCGTTTTGGTCAAACCCAAAACAGATTTCAAATAATTCGCTCTTCACTAATTATAATTAATTTAACAAGCTGAAAATGGGCTCAGAAGTCTATGAGCCTATCTTTAGCTAATGAGGATATCGGAGTTTCAGCACATGGAAAATTTCTGATGTGTCAAAAATTTTACAAAATTGAATTTACTTTTAAACTTTCCCTATGGTGCCACCGCAGAAGAACTAAAAACAGAATGTCCTGCCAGGTTATCATGGATATTACAGTTGATCAAGGAATCTCGCTAAGGCCTCTTTCACACTTGCGTTGTTGGGATCCGGCGTGCACTTCCGTTGCCGGAGGTGCCCGCCGGATCCGGAAAAACGCAAGTGTACTGAAAGCATTTGAAGACGGAACCGTCTTCCAAATGCGTTCAGTGTTACTATGGCAGCCAGGACGCTATTAAAGTCCTGGTTGCCATAGTAGGAGCGGGGGAGCGGTATACTTACAGTCCGTGCGGCTCCCGGGGCGCTCCAGAATGACGTCAGAGCGCCCCATGCGCATGGATGACGTGATCCATGCGCTTGGGGCGCCCTAACGTCACTCTGGAGCGCCCGGGGAGCCGCACGGACGGTAAGTATGCTGCTCCCCCGCTCCCCACTACACTTTACCATGGCTGCCAGGACTTTAGCGTCCCGGCAGCCATGGTAACCATTCAGAAAAAGCTAAATGTCGGCTCCGGCAATGCGCCGAAACGACGTTTAGCTTAAGGCCGGATCCGGATCAATGCCTTCCAATGGGCATTAATTCCGGATCCGGCCTTGCAGCAAGTGTTCCGGATTTTTGGCCGGAGCAAAAAGCGCAGCATGCTGCGGTATTTTCTCCGGCCAAAAAACGTTCCGTTCCGGAACTGAAGACATCCTGATGCATCCTGAATGGATTTCTCTCCATTCAGAATGCATTAGGATAATCCTGATCAGGATTCTTCCGGCATAGAGCCCCGACGACGGAACTCTATGCCGGAAGACAAGAACGCAAGTGTGAAAGAGCCCTAACAAAAAAAAAAAAAAAGTATCGTCCAACATAACTAACCACTTTCAAAAATCAAAATCAAAAATACAACAGACAAAACCGAACAGCAAAAATTCTTTAAATTCACTTATAAGTTCAATTGCGTGTAAGAAATCTGGTCAGTTACAAAAGTCACTATGTATCAGCTTGAATTGAAAAAACAAAGGCCAGTTGGGAATAATTAAGCAGATATCTGAACCCAGTAACATCCTCTGTCACTTGTGTTGGCAGGCACTGACATGTCGTTGTGACCACTGTCTTCTGTTCCCATAATTACTTTATGCAAATACTAGCCTAATCAATAGATAATAGAAATCCACAACATATAAGTAATTTGCCTGAATGAACCATCACTTCAATGCATTCTGTTATTAACCTTCTGCATTACAAAATGTCAGTATCTAGTTTACATTTTGATATCTATTACATTTAATATATTTTTACATTTGCAACATACAGTACTTTTATTCATTTTATGCACTTATATAGCGCTACAATATTCCGCAGCGCTTTACAGACATTAGCATCACCATTAGCAACCAACTGTCCCCAATGGGGCTTACAATCTAAGGACACTATCAGTATGTACTTTCAATGTAAACAAAAAGTTAAAGGGAATGTGGTATCAGAAAAAGGCCTATTGTTTAAAACATGTTTTATGTTAAACATTTTGGTTAAGAATTATTTGGAGATTTCTGTTTTAATTTTCCAAGATACATAGAATCTTGCAGTTTTTACACTCCCTACGAGTCCTAATAATATGATGAGACTTCCGATTCTGTACAGGTAATTTTTCAGTAGGCAATTATCACAGGCAGAACTACAATGACAGAGATCACCTATATAACACAGGCTCCACCAGTCATAATTGGTGATATAAATGCTCATCTACTCCCTCCTGACTTTTGCACAGGTCATGCCAAGAAAATCTCCCATAAAAGTTAATGAGTGAGCTACTGTCCACTGTCTATGTCCCTTGTGACTTGTCTCAAAGAATAGGAAGTCTTGACCTATTTTAGGCCTAGTGGCCAATTTAAAAACTGCTTGATTTTAGGGCTTTTCTTAAAACACATATAGAGACATGGAATATTTAAAACAAAAATTACCAAAATTTCTTAAAAAACAAAACAAAACCATGTATACCATAAAAATTTGTTTTAAACAATAGTTACATTTTCTGATGACACATTCTCTAATTTACAGCGCATTACTGCGTGTACACATAATGGCAACTGCAGGGCTTCTTGGCTCTATATAAATGTATAAATGACTGACAATCTGCAAAATACCACTTCACTAAAAGTGTCATTCATAGTACAAGATTCTTAGTATGTTGCTGTTGGCTAATAGGTGTTTCTACAATTGAAGGTCTTCCCTTCAGTAAACCATGATGTCCTCGATTGTTTTGTACATAGATCAATCATGTGAAGATATAAAAGTTACATGGTGTACTCAAACATAAAACTGCATATTTAATGATATATCAAAAGTAAAAAATTGTCACCAAATCTAAAAGGGTTTTTCCAGAAGTAGAATATTAATGACCTATCATCAGGGTAGGTCATCAATTTCTGATTATGGAGGTCTGACACGACCGCCAATCAGCTGACGAGGCTGCGGCCTCCTCAGTAAATAACAAGCACAGTGCTGTACATTGTATATTGACTCTGCTTAGTATTGTAGCCCAGGCCCATTCACTCGAATAGAATTGAGCTGCACATAGGCCATGTGACTGATTAACTGGACTAGGTGAGCACTAAAGCCTCTTAGAACTGATCAGCAGGGGTGTCAGGAGACTGACCCCCCACCGATCGACTATTGATGACCTATCCTGCTGTAATACTCTTTTTCTTCAACTATCCTGAGGACAGGTCATCAAGATTCGGCTTCCGGAAAACTCGTTCAAGTGATTGTTCATCTATTAACACCATTTTGTTTCAGCCTGAACATTCTGTGCTGATTAACTGGCAAAAGCTTAAATGGCAAAATCTAAAAATGTGGATTGATTCAACCATACCAGCTTGGTCCACTTCTGCTCTCCAAGGACTCTTGGATACGTCTGTGAATCACTGACATGTGCTGTCTCCACGGATAGCACATGCATCTGTTGACTAGACTAGCAGTGTGGAATATGGATGATACACGGACAGCAAAAAATGCACACACCAAACATGGATTCTTCACTGATGATCAAAAAGGAATAAGGGGTTAATACTGACCATAAACAAAGTTAGAGAAACCTACAGCTTATTGGACATGGATGTTTTGGCAGCTTCTGCATGGGTTTTAGCAATTTTTCTGTGCTTAAAGGGTTAGCCCATCTCATAGATTGGGGGTATATCTCTAGGATATGCCCCCAATGTCTGAAACGTATGGGTCCCACTTCTAGGACCGGCATCTATTTCTAGAATGGAGACCGAAAAGTGAAGGAGAGCAGACCGTGTATGCGCGACCAAACTCCATTCATTTCTATTGGAGTGGTAAAATAGCCAAGTGGTGCGTGCGTCTATTTTCGGAAGTGCCATAGAAATTAATGAGAACCACAATGTGCAAGTGTGACCACCACTCCATTCACATATGTGGGGCTAACTGTGACCTATTGGCTGATAAGGGACATGTGACCGTGTGTACAGTCTATTTATGGCTGTGTTGTTATGTAAACCTGGATAAATTAAATATGAACTTATATTGACTGACACACCTCATATGACTGAATATTTAAGGACCTGCAAACTGCTAAAACATGTGATCAGTGGTTATGGAAACCTGGAGTAGGACCTGTGAGCTTCTATTGGCTAATGCAGGTCATTTTTTGGGAATATCTCAGGAACGGTACTGAGACCCGGTCTAAAACCTTCCCAGACACCTGATGTACCTGTGTGCCAAATTTGGTGAAAACCGGTCCAGTTGTTTGGTCGCACAAAGAACGTCTAGACCAGAGGTGGGCAAACTTTTTGACTCGTGGGCCACAATGGGTTCATATATTGGACTCGGGGGGGCCGGACCAAGAGTAGATGGATGGGGCGTTTGTGTGAATATAAATTAAATTTAAAATTTCGGAACATTAAAGGTTTAGTTTAATTCAAGGTAGAAAAGCATAAAGAGTTATTGTACAAAACTTTTATGCAATGTATTTCTTTCATAACATAGTATGTATAACTCCCCTTCAATTTTAGTGGGAACAGTGTTGGTCTCCCTTTTTTGCTAAGGCATCAAAGTTTGGAGTTAGCTTTGTTGTTACTGTGCCAGTATATAGGGCCCCCATAGTGCTTCCCCCTCTTCTCCATAGGGCCCCCATAGTGGTTCCCCTCTTCTCCATAGTGGCCCCCATAGTGCTTCCCCTCTTCTCCATAGTACAAATCCATGTTGTGCCAGTATATAGGGCCCCCACCCCCCTTCTTGCCACAGTATACTATAAATAATAAAAACATATCCTTACCTTATGCGGGTCTCAGTGATGCGATGCAGGCTTCTTCCAGCCTGTGTCCCGCTCTGTACAGCTCAGGCGGCGCGATGACGTCATCGCACCACCTGCACCAGCCTCTGATAGGCTACAGGCACTAGTCCTGTAGCCTATCAGAGGAACGGGCAAGGGAGACTCCTCTCCCCTGCTCCTCCGCACCATTCATCGCTGTCCTGAGGAATGGAAGCACTCATCTCCACTCCTGCTGCCTCCGGAACGGATAAAAAAGGTCCGCCGGGCCGTAGTTTGCCCATCACTAGTCTAGACAGACAGAAACTTTATATTATATATATATAAAAAAAAAGAAGAAAGAAAGAAAGAAAAAGAGAGAGATTGATTATTACCCCATTCATTCCTGTACATAGGAAAATGTACATACACAAAATAAAACAAGGAGAGGGGACCTTGCCCACAAGGGCTTACAATCTAGAAAGCATGGGGGGAAGGAGATTTCTACTTAAAACATACCTATTACTACATAAATAGCAGTAGTAGAAATCCACTTTGCAGTGCATCTTATTATGAAAATGTAGTACTTCCTTATCTTCCAGAAACTGTAGAAGACCACCTCACCAAAAATTAATCTAGCTTGAAACTGTAAATATCAGACTGGGAGGATGGGGAAGCTGCAGTATTAAAAGTCAGAGGCTAACGTTTTGGTATAGTAAGTGATCTATCAGGGGAACAGGAAAAGGTACATGGAGGACAAAAACTGTACTAACTCTACAGCCTACGACTTCTTCATACCTGACCTTACATGTGCTTTGTTTTTAGACTACATGATGCAAAGCAATATTTTCATAGTCTAGCACACTTGCTGCTGCACTCAGAATGGCCAGCACTAGTCACATGAACAGTACTGGCCAATCCAAGGGCACAACTGAACAAGCAGGTGGTTTTGTGGATTTCCAAATGCAGAGCCTGAGAAGCGGTGAGGCCACCTTGGATGCCAGAAGAGGAGCCCAGGAATCAAAAGATGAAAATTATGTCACCAGGTAAGTGCTTGGTTCGTTCCCCAGTTATAGGGAGTGTCATCAGAAAACGACCTAGTGTTTAAATCATGTTTTTATTTCACACATTTTTTAAAAGGTTTTGGGGATATTTTTTACTTTTCAAGTGCATGACTATATATAAAAAACTGAATCCTGCAGTTTTCACACTGGCCACTAATAGACACCACTTCTTGGTCTGTAAAGAATCACTTTTCTGCAGTTATCTGCTTATTATTACAGGCAAGGATTGACAGATAATACCGTTATATACACTCATTGACAAAAATAAATAAATGCACCCAGATAGATATGTCAGACGGCTGCAAAACTCAGCACGCAGTTGTGTCTCAGGCCGCCTCTGCAATCCTCCCGTCCCTTTGCCAGATCCCGCGCCTGCGCACTATGCTCGGCCTGATGCGCCCGTGCGGACTCCTGGCAGCGGCTTCATTGAGCGAAGTGCGCATGCGCCGGCCTGATGCGCACTTCGCTCAACCCTAATATGACCTGCAGATTGGCTGAGCTACGGGAGGATTGTGGAGGCGGTGCTGAGCTGTAGAAGGCGGCGCTGAAGACAGGGAAGGCGGCGATGAAGACGGAAGGCGGCGCTGGGCACCGGGCGGCGAGGGGTGCGGCCGGGCACCCTGTATTAACGGACCTCCCCTTGGGCACCTTAAGTAAGTGATTGGCAGATTATAAAAAACTGTTTTTTGGACAAATAGAGCTACAGTGAGGTTTAATAAAGCCAGCTTAGGATTCTTCTTATTAGTCCGGACATGAGGATATCTTTAGATTATAGGGGTAAAATCTGATGACAGAATCCCTTTAAAGGGATTATCCCATGATTAATGTAAAAAATTATAAATCAGACATCATATAGTACATGAGAATCTCTAACAAAGCTAGAACCAGCCCTGTACCTCACATGGATCCAGAGATGTTCCCCATTCATTGCTCTGCTAGATTTACATCAAGCTGACAGCTCAAGGGGAGTGTCTTTTCTGCTGCAGCTCAGGGGGTGTGTCCATTCTTCTGTGTAAATTATGAGTTTATTAATTTTTTTAAAGCATTAAAATTCTCATTTTTACACAGATAAAAGAAAAAATCATATGCTAATAAGCATATAGACAATATTGGAATTACATCATTCCATTCTTATAACAAATAAATTAACATATCGCAGTATACACAGGTATAAGTAATTTGAAACACAAATTAAATATATCATGGAAAGGATGGGTAAAAGGGAAAAGAGGGAAGGGAAGGAAAGGTGAAACACTAGCAGATCAAAGTGGCTGTCCATATTCTGTGCGATGAGCAATAAAGTCCCATACATTATAGAAGAGGATAAATGGCGTCGTTCTCAGTTGCTTGAATCCATTTCTTCCAGACTTTGTAGAATTTTCCTGGGTTATGAACTGTAAACCATCTTTTCTTTTCGAAGTCGCAAATCTTACAGAATTCAGCATACCATTCCCTTAAAGTAGGTGGATTCTTTTGGAGCCATCTTCTCGGGATCAATAACTTTGCAGCATTCAAAATAAACGAGCATAGGTCAGATTTCACACAATGCTGCTGAGAATTGTATATATTGAAAAAGGACCATGTTAGTGGACAATTTAACCTCAGAGCTAAAAAATTTGTTAATAATCTTGCTAATACCCTCCCAAAATGAGGAAAGCAATGTACAAGAAAACCAGAGATGCTCATAGTTCCCAACGCCTTGTCCACATCTCCAGCACGTATCAGGTATTTCTTGATTGTACCTATGGAGTAATACAGGGGTCTTATACCATCGTGTTGTGATTTTGTATTATAACTCCCGATAATTGTATGCTGGGGAGTTGGAAAAGGCGTTCTGGATAACCAACAGTTTCTGAGACTCTGTTAGTTTATATTGTAATTCTTTGTTCCACTTAGCACTCAGGTGCTGCAGCTCAGGAGGTGTGTCCATTCTTCTGCAGTTCTCTCCCTATCACAGCCCAGGGGGCGTGTCAATGCTCTCCCTATCACAGCTCAGGAGGCAGCTGAAGGATGAAACTGGGAATGTGCGGCCTTCTCAGTGAGCAGGTCAAAGAAATAAGAAAAAGAACAAACAGCAGATGGCGCTATACAGATACATTGTATTTAATAACTCAGTAGCTATACAATTTTTTTTAATTACATGCAATTACAAAAGTATTTAGATCCAGGTACTGGTTTGAGAACTGTAGAATATTTTTCGTGGGTCAACCCCTTTTACAACAGCTCAGGCAAGAAGACAGCTTCTATAATGTTCAAGAAATAGAATTTAAAAAAATCTGAAATCAAAAAACTAAAGAGAATTGTCGATATCTGGTTTTAACTTGCAGAAAAAATGTTGGCAACATTCTCTTTAATGTGAATTTTTTCCCCTAAAGTAGATTTAACATGATTTTTTTCAGCTTTTTTTTCTCATACATGGTTTTTTTTTTTCAACATTTTTATTTTTCAAAGTTTTTTTGTTTGAAATAGTATAAGATATGCATTGTTTACATTTAACAATATATCTGGTAATATAGCATTCCTCTAAGAGTCTTATTTGCATCAATCATTTACTACTGTAAATTTTTATATATTACATGTCCAATTTCAGGTAACTGGGTCTTGGCCAGGGTAAATACAGTGATTAGGGCAGGGAACTTTTTTGTTTTTGTAATTATTTTTATTTTTTACACTGCTATTTTCTTTTTACTCTACTCTGTCACTATAGTGGCCCAGTTGCAGTGACAACTTACCGCTAGGGGTGTGCTGGCAATCATTGGTGACCCCAGGCAGCAGTACGTGCTGTAAACATACCATGCAGTAAATATATGATGTGGGATCTATGGACCTGAACCCCTAAACCATAAATATGCAGTTAAAAGTCTTACTATATTATATCATATGAAACGGTCAACATGACAAATAAACACTGTCATAACCTATATCAGCTGGAGTATTTCCTACATAATTCCCAGATGGTTTACAGCTGCTTGGTTTTTGTGACTAGTACAGGCTTCAACTGTGCCTACAAAACAATGGGGTTTTTTAGAACTACTCAATCCAGGTGACACAGTTTTTAGATTTGTAGAGCTCTATAACTCATCAATGCAGAATTTTCACATAAGGTTAAAAAAATGAATTTAAAAAATGCAATAGTTAAAACAAGATTTGTAAAATACAATTTGAAACAATTTAGCATGACAAACTTCACACATAGAAATATTTGGAACATTTTCACCTCCCTGTATAGCAGTGTTCCTCAGCTCCACTCCTCAGGGCCCACCTGCCAGTCATGTTTTCAGGTCTTCCTTATTACACAGCCTGATGTGGCACAGGATTGTTGGGAGGGAAGCATTACCTCCCAGCAATCCCCTGCTTGCTAGGGGAGGAGACCGCTGCTATTACATGCAGCGATCTCCTCCGCAGCATGTGGAGGAGTGATCGCTATGACATCGCTCGTCCCCATGCTGTATAGCGGTTTGCTGGTGGTAGATTGTTATTAGACACCACAATCTGCAGCCTGCTAACGATTTATTTTATTTTTTTAACATGTCAAAAGATTTGGCAGCAGTATTACATTGCTCATTATTGAATATCAGCCGAAAAATTGGGCACTGTAATACAGCCTTTAGTATTGAGTAGGTCGTATAATTAGTGTCAATGCATCAGGACTTGCCACAGGTATTCATTCTGTGGGACATTCTCAAATCATGGCTGACAAATCATCTGCTGTATAGGATTGAGACACCTATAGTTAAGTCTTCATGCACATTACAGTATCCATATTTCAGTCCACAAAATACAGATACCATCCATGCGCATTCCATATTTTTCTTATTTCCATTAACAGAAATGTCTATTATTGTCCACAATGCACAAATGTGTGCATGGCCCCCTAGAAATGAACGGGTCAGTGTACTATCTGCAAAAAATGTGGGCAGAACATGGATGCAAAATACGGTTGTAATTCAGAGATGGTGCATTGGTTGCCGTTACCAAAATGACACGTGTTGGCTGAGTCTTGATAGAATATGAACACCAGTGGGGAGCATGTGTGAATATAAAGGCACATAAGCTCTGGGCAATAGTGTAGGATATCAAATAATTTCAGGCTCTACTTGGTGCAAAAATATAGTGGCACTGCTTGATACAGCAACTGCATGGGCACAGCAGTCCTGACAATGTAATTCAGCACAGTTTTAGGAGCAGGAGGCAGTAGAAAAACAAAAAATAGCGATATGGACTCCTCTATGTATTACTGTGGATAATAGTCCAGAATTGCGGTGACAGACTCCCTATGAAAACCATAGAAAACCACTAAGGCTGAGACGCAGTATCAGAAACAACTGGAAGGATAACAGCATTGCTGTGTCAGTACTATGGGGGCACATGGTGAGTCCCAAGTTTTGAGCCTCTCCTTTATCATTTTTGTACTTTACCAATACTTGCTGTACGCATATCCCGTAGCATTTTATAGTATACTAAACTAATGGTTTATTATGCATATTTATCGTTACATTCAAAAACCCTGTTTTCAAATGGCGATAGAAAATAAATAAAGGCATTAGGAGGCATAGCAAAATAAAAGTCTATACAAGTCCAGTGTAAACAATCAAACCTTTTATTGTGTAAATTACATTAGAGCGCTGTAAAAAATAACCTGTTAAAAGAGTGAGAAACAGTAGATTGGTAGAGGTAGTAGGAAAATTGATGTAACAGTCCACAGATGGTTAACAGGAGTGTGTCAGGCCAAAAGGAATTAAAAGCTGATCAAAACAGGTCGACTAAATAAATAACAAAAAAAAATCATTTTTAAATACTATAGCCTAGCAGATTTCTACATTAACAAAATCAACACAATACTGATGATAAAATAAGAGCACAAAAAAAAGCTACACCACTAAATAGGGTGATATTACACAAAAAAAAAAAAAAAATGGTTAGGATCCGTGGAGATTTATTTTTAATGCTTGCTCAATTATGTGAATCTCATTTCTGAACTGTACACAGCATGTAATTACCTACAATCATTTCCCCCTACAGTTGTTCTCCATAAAGAAACACTGATGGTGTAAACTTTGCTGATTAATACCAACATAGCATCAGTGACAGTCATGCTTCCTGCCATGTGTCAGATGTTCTTCAAGACTGTGCCAAAATGAAAGAGGACCTCTATTTAATTGTAAGATCACTGAAAGCTAGACTGTTTAATACCATAGTTGTCATGTTTTCAATGTTTTGCTAATAACAGACCATATATTATAGCATTTAATCACTGCGTCTTTCTAAACACTCACATTAGACAAAGGGAAGGGAGCAGTCCACTAAAGGGAATTAAATGTAACCGGATTATACATAGATTTTCATATAAGACATGGAATGCATCCATAAGAAAAAGAAATACTTCAAAATCGAAGCATCTCAAAGCTATCGCCTAGCCAGGCAATACGGAGAAAAATCAATATATCTGGGGGGGGGGGGGATTCTAAGGATGGAGAACAAAAAAATAATAATAATAATAATAATTCTGGTACGCCCATACATGGTCTTACAAATATTGGTATGATCTGCAATAAAACAAACTAGATTAGTTTGAAAAAACACGCACATGGAGAAAAAAAAAAAAAAAGCTTTTCTTTATTATTTTAAAACAATTTTTTTATCTTAAGCCCAGATACTACAAAAAAAACTAAAAAAAAAAAATTCTTTATAGTACAAAGTAAACTGTTGCTCTCACCAGTATTAAAAGGTTAGATTTATATCTGTACATGTAAAATTATTGCTTCTTTTGAAAAATATATTTAGCATGCTAGGCTTTTTTTTATACCCATTTCTGCCTTTATAAAAGGTTACAATAGAAAAAAAAAAAAAAACACTAGTAAAGCTTTTGCAAATTTTTTTTTTTTTTTTTCACAGAACATTTTTCTTTCAAGGCAGCAGTAACTTTTTCTTGATGATGCATAAAATCATATGTGCAAAAAATTCTTAGAGGCATTGCTGCAGCACATGGTGTCACAGCAATAAGAGGAAAAATATTTATATCTATGGAATACATATGTAGTCCCAAGTCAGTGCCAAACAGCGCATTAAAGGCCGCTGGACCAAAGGGTTAAACTGGAGGACACTGCTTCATTCGCTTTCATTTACCATCACCTCACCATAAAAAGGTCACTGCAGAAGAGGTATATAAAGCTTTTTATATCTCACTTTCCCCCCCACAACCTGAATGCCACCAACAGAAAAATTCAGAAGTTACATTTTTAAACATGCTATAAACAGGGAGAAAAAAAAATTAAAATATATATATATATATATATCTTAAGACCTCTCTCAAGGTACCGGCTTGGAGAAGGGTGGTTTTTGCAGTGGGGAGATAGACTTCATGCATGCTATTCCATGCGCATTTTTTTAATTGTTTAATTTTCTACCTACCTAGTACAGTACTAAAATCTGCAGCTGATGTGTGGCAATAAAAGAAAAAACAAAACAAAAAAACCGACTTGCATAATCTTATGCGCACGTTTAAGAAAGTAGCCCTATTATAAAAAGGTCCTGAGAGTAAAATGAATAGACTTGCCCCCTGTATTAGTGTTCCTGGAACATAATGTTAAGTGTTTCGCTGTTCATTCCTGTCTCCATAAGGAACATCCTCGGACGCGAGACCAGAAACATCGGAGCAATGTCTTCAGATCAAGCAACTGCATATTAGTATGCGACATCACTGAGCAGTCTGGCTTTTAGCAAATCAGTGGTAGAGGAATTCAAAGCATTTCTTGTGCCTCGTCCGTTACCCCCTTGTCATACTCACAAGCAGAAGTCGGTAACAGATCAGTGCTTACAGTTACAAATGGTCCAAATTGTGTCATGCTGTACCGGTCCTTCCATCCAGTGTCTGGTGAGAATCTGCTGCATTTGTAAGTGTCTTAGGTCATCTCAGCATCGGCCATTTTTAAAGACAAAGTCGGAAACTTTCAAACTAAAATAGGAATTAAAATGATATGGATGTATTTTCTCCTACATCTTCATTTAGTATAAATTGTTACGTAGCACAGATACACTCCTGCGCTAAGGGTAGGTCAAACACAAGTCATGTTTTCTTCACTTTAATACAACAGCCCCAGGGACTTGATGATTTGAAGGCAAATTTTCCAGCTGTTCCTCCATGTAAGTGTTGGGATTGTCACCTTGGGGTTGAAGAAGTTGCTTGTCTGGGTACTCGCTGTTGTCGAAAGGTACCCGATGCACGCACTGCACATGTGTCTTTAGGTTCCCTTTTTGAGAGGCACTGTATGGACAATATCTGCACTGGAATGGTCTCTCCCCTAGGAAAACACAAGAAACATCACAACATTTTTTTTCCCCACTGCATTACAGGTTACTTAGAAAATCCTGAAAGCAACCAAGTCTAGTTTAAAATGAACTACAACATTCTTCACAAAAAAAAGTGACCTGGAAAATAACAGTATATGATCTGGGATCACAGTGAGGGAAGGAGAAAGAAAGGAAATGACAGAAGTACAAAAGCACAGGGAAGATGCACGAGTGATAGTCAAAGAAAAGGTTCAGTGTGTGTCCACACAAAGGAGAAGTAAAGTATTACTCTCACACGCAGATCTGTCAAAACCTCACCCGCTTTCTACCAATTTCCATAAAGAATCACAATGATGAACAAATAGGAGGTTCTAAGTACAGGGAAAAGCAAGTTAAATGTGAACTAATGTGAGCCTGAAGCCTTCATAGAACTGTTCAACAATGACATTTTGAACATCACAGAACAATGCCATGTGCACGTCACATGTTCCCAACATAACATGGCATGCTTAATGCTTAATTAATACATTAACCTTATGCAGAGTTAATTAGAAAGTGAAAATCATTCTGAATCAAGGGAAACCAGCCAGGCAAATTCTATCTAGGGCTGAGAAATGCTGCCATCCTACTCCCTGAAATATGCCATTGCTATGCCAATTGTACAAACACATGCATCATATGCGAGTGCGTTGTAGACTGCGATTTCTGTACCTATTATATCTAGATTTGTACCTAGACAGAGATCCTCCTTTTCAAATGTGTAGCTTATGAATGACATTACAGTGTTGTGAACCAGGGATGCCCAACCTGCGGCCCTCCAGCTGTTGCAAAACTACAACTCCCAGAATGCTCAGACAGCCTACAGCAGGGCATGGTGGGAATTGTAGTGTTACAACAGCTGGAGAGCCGCAGGTTGAGCATCCCCGTCGTAAACAGTAAAACATATTTGCACACGCTTTGCTTTACATGGTGCTTCTTGGCTCTGAATGAACATAGGTTTCTACAGATTTGGTCACAGTCCATTCTGTTGATTCAGTTTCATGAACACGACCGTATTTTTTATCTCTGCGATATCTGTATTTTTTGCGGATAGCACACATCTGTATTTGTTTTGTGGAAACCTGTGGCCATTCCGCAAATTACAGAACAAGTCGTATTCTCATCCTTACTGTAGACAAGAATAGCCTTTTGTAGTGATGGGAGAGAGAAAAATATGGAACGCTCATGGAAGGAATCCGCATTTTGCGGATCAGATGTTTTTGGACCAAAATACAGACACGGCTGTGTGCATGAAGCCTTAATGGGACACCCATAGTAAAGCAAAACTGATTAAAAACATTAACTAGGGAAAAGATTGCATTATTATTTACAAACCTGAAAACAACCAGTCAATTGTAAAACGTACATGTCTAATGAATCACAACAAATGTCTAAGCAGGTTACCCAGGTCTTACTTAAAGAGGACCTTTCACTTGTAAACTATGTGAACTGAGTATGCTGCCATATAGAGCGGCGCCCGGGGATCTCACTGCACTTACTATTATCCCTGGGAGCCGCTCCGTTCTCCGGTACCTTTGCTCCTTAAGTTATAGTAGGCGGGTCTTCCCTTGTCCTGTGGGCGTCTCCTTCTCCTAGGCTGCAGCGCTGGCCAATCGCAGCGCACAGCCTGGGAGTCTTTTTTCTCCCAGGCTGTGAGCTGTGCGCTGCGATTGGCCAGCGCTGCAGCCTAGGAGAAGGAGACGCCCACAGGACAAGGGAAGACCCGCCTACTATAACTTAAGAAGCAAAAGGTACCGGAGCCTATAACGGGAGAACGGAGCGGTGCCCGGGGATAATAGTAAGTGCAGTGAGATCCCCGGGCGCCGCTCTATATGGCAGCATACTCAGTTCACATAGTTTATACAAGTGAAAGGTCCTCTTTAATGTTTAAATTGAAGTATTTTATGCAAACCATGAAACGTACTATACTACAATATAACAAAATGCACAGTAGGAAAAAATAAATAAAAATGGATAGATGGCGTCCTCAGACTATTAGGTTTCATATAGGAACCACGATCTCCACTCATCTGGGCCGAAATATACCAACATTCCTTTGTCTTGTAACAGATGGCCTGAAAAGCCAGTCTGTTGGCAGCCCCCAGTAGTACTGATAAATCTATATTCCCAGCAATTCAAAATGTTGGAACAGCACAATACTGTATAAGGGATGGACACTAGTTGTGTTGTAACCCTAAAATTGTTGGTCCAGTAAATAAAGCTTAAAGTGCTTGTCCAGGATTTTGATATTGATGGCCTATCCTCAGGATAGGTCATCAACATCGGACCGATAGGTGTCCTACTCCCAGCACCCCTGCTCTGACCAGCTGAAGAGGCTGCAGCACTCAGGTGAGCACTACAGCCTCTTCCTAGGTCAGTGATGTCAAGTTCCTCGGTCACATGGCCTAGTTAAGTGGTGGCGAACTTATGGCACGGGTGGCAGAGACGGCACTCAGAGCCCTCTCTGTGGGCACCTGCATACTGGAAAAAGTCTATGGTGTACCAATCAGTGTAGGACGCAGTATGAACAGCGCAGGCAGCACACTGAATGTAGGCAGGCTATTATAGTTAAATGATAAAGTACATAGAAGATATACTATATTGGACTGCAATATTCAGTATGCCGTGTTGGCACTTTGTGATAAATAAATGGGTTTTGGGTTGCAGTTAGGGCACTCGTTCTCTAAAAGGTTTACCATCACTGGCCTAGGTGCAGCTCAGCCCCATTCACTGTGCTTGGCAATTCTTTAATCAACTGACTGGTGGAGGTGCCAGGAGTCAAACCACCACCACCGAGATACTGATGACCTATTCTCAGGATAGGTTCTCAATATTGAAATTCTGGAAAAACCCTTTAAAGCGGTTATCCCATGGCTAGAGAGCAGGTTGAGCATGAGTTGTCCCTCTCCATAGTCTTGGCAGTGGAAATTTGGCTTTCCAGACATGAACGGAATAATAGAAAGGGTGGGAAGGATGTTATTACAATACCCCTTTAAATAAAGTGGAAAAATAATTTAGGTATAATTTTGTATTTTGATGAATTGCCATTTGACATCCCATGGGCTAAACCACCCCCACAGATCACCTAACAGAGGGACTGCAATGTAGTCATCCTTGTAAGATATGCTCCTCACAAAGGATTGCCTAGGTTCACATAGTACAACACGTTGTATTTGAGTATTTACTCAAGACTGGAAAAAACGTAGCCAGGTCTAAAATTTGGTTCTTTGTTTTCCTGCAGAATTAGTGTGTATGTAGACGTTGTTAGTACTGGACGGGGTCCATTCCAGAATCAACTTCAAACCATCAACCATGGGCTGCTTATTACTGCTGCACTGCTTCTGCGGGGGTCAAATTCTGAAAATTATTGGAAAATAGAAAATATTTTTGTGCTTTATCTGTATTAAGAACAAATTCAGATTATTATTTTTTTTTCTTTTAAGTTTTCTCTTTGGACACTAGAGGTCAATATTATAGGCTGAAGAGGTCCGAAAACACTTGTTTTACGGCCTACAGTGAAACTAAATGTTACCAATTCTTATAAAGAGTGGACTGTGCATTATTGAAAAAAATATTACTGGATCTGGGAGAATTAAAGGTAGCAGGTTTTATGAGGAAAACCCTTTACAAGAATGTACTGTTCCAAAAAAAAAAAAACTAAAAAACCTAATCAGTGTGTCCCGCTGCTGCGATCTCCAGCCATCGTTTGTAACCTATGGAATAAATTGGTAGAAATTGTTCAATAACCCTGCAGGATAAATTAAGCATTACACGGTTCTCAGAATCAACTGGTTGTCCTTTTAATACTGGTCCTCCAGAACGGGGGTCACCATATAGTGGATAATAGATGAGCCCTGAATGGGAGGACCCTCTTATTAACGCAGAAAAAACAAATAAGGTTTAAGACTACGAGTTTCCTATACTGGACAAGCCCTTTAAGAAACCACAATACTACCAGTTCTGGTAATACTATATGTCTTCTAATATGGAACTGAAGGTTTGCATATTGACTACATTATATTAACAAATCAAGCCAAACAAAATACATGTTTTTGTGACAAACAGCTTTTATCTTTCATTTCAGCTTAGTTTATCTGATGTTCACATGAACAAGATCACCCTGCTGCAACAATCCTCGACACCCAACAAGATTTGATTTTCGCAGGACAATGTCTGATAATCTCAAAAAAGAAAAAGGCTTTCAATGTCCAAGAGCATTACCATACAGGCTTCCATCTAGTTTTCAGAGAAGGCTGTCCGCTCTTCCAGATAGATCACATATAGAGATGAGCAAATTTTCGCTTATGAAATTCGTTCACACTTCGTTTGGTGGTAAAAGGTGGATTGCGTTATGGATTCCGTTACCACGGACCAGAACGCAGTTCTATGACGGAATGTATAATGGAATGCCTTTAGAAGCATTCCGTTATTCATCATGTCATAACAGAAGTCTATGGCCTGCACAATGGATCCGTCCGGTTTCTGTTATGCAGGAGAGGACTCCCCTACATAACGGAAACAGGACAAATCCGTTATGCAGCCCATAGACTTCTATTATGATGGAATGAATAACAGAATGCCTCTAAAGGCATTCTGTTCTACATTCCGTCATAGAATTGCGTTATGGTCCGTGGTAACGGAATCCATAAGGCAATTCAGCTTTTACCACCAAACAAAGTGTGAACGAATTTCATAAGCGAAAATTCACTCATCTCTAATCACATATAATAACCCCTAAATATTTTAATGATACTACAGTACGAGTACAGAATGGATGAAAACTGGATCAAAAAACGGTTATCCCGGACTTTCTTCTAAATGTTTTTTCAGACCGATAAGGCTAGTTTCACAGTTGCGGCTCAAGATTCAGCAGAGCCTGCCGGAGTTCTCCGGATCAATAATTGCCAAATGCCCGTCAGCCCCATTAACTATAATGGGGTCAGGTGGAGATCCGGCTGCAACCCAGCAAATATACCAAGAATCAGCTGGACAGAAATTGCTGCACTCACCCTAACCAATCAAGTGTAGAAAGGGTGTGTGGTGGTCATGTCCATCAGTTACATGGCCTTTGAGCAGCTCAGTCCCATTCAATGGGACAGAGCTGATGTACCATTCACATACCCTATATATTGTAAAGTGCAGTGCTTGCCTGAGTGCTGTTGACTATTCAAATAGCTGATCAGCAGGGGTGTAGGGAATAAGGCCCCCTGCTGATCCGATATTGATGACCTACCCTGAGGAGAGGTTAACATTCAATTCACGGAAAACACATTCAATTTTAAGAAATTACTGGGTAAAAAGTAGAGATGAGAGGCGTGCAGATGGCAACAACCACTGGGTTCATTGTGGAAGATATTATGTTTGATAGTAAAAACCAAGATGGAAAAGTGAGGAATGAGACAAGAAGCAGACAGGAACTGGCATCTCTTAGGATCAGTGATGGAAATCTGTAAATTCACAATTTGTTGAAACGAATGAAGCAATGAGGATGGGCCATTACTGTCTAGGTAGAATACTAATAAATCTGATGACTCTTTAAGATCAATGGTCACTCACTACAGTGGAAGAAGGACCATCGACTAAGGATGTCATCAGACCCAGATAATTTGAGAATCTATTTGGTTTCTAAACAGACGTAAATGGAGCTGTTGGCACTTTGTTTTATGTAACACTTTACAGGAAAAAATGCTCTTTATGTTTTCGTTTGTATGGAAAGTTTCTATTTTACTATTCTAGGGGTATTCCAGTTTCAGTGACAAATTTTCTTGTATAGGTTATGTCATTTTCTACAATCTTTATTGTCCAAGCCTGAATTCAGAAGGCCGTTGTGAATAAGCCACACCATTCTGCTGAGCCAAGCTTAATTTCACTAAACCTAGATGTGCCAAATTGCCCCAAGTCATTGCAATTTACTCCAAAAATCTACGTACACAAGCATTACTAAATGTGGGTGACCGTTATCAGAGTCAGGCCCCCTGCCCTCTGTGCGTCTTACCAAATATGACCAATTCCTTCAGAAATAGCATATTTTCTTAAAAGCTTGCATTGCAGCATTTGGTGATTTCTCTTTGCAAGGTATAAATACATTGCTAACTGGACATCACTATTATCCTTGTGTCAGACCCCTCCTATTGACAAGGGGCACGGTAAAACCATGTTGTGCATTTATTCATACATTCCCAGGGTCAAAACAGAAGGATGGTACAAAGATACTCCAGAATTGTACAGACGCATTTACTAGGATGGGGATCCGGTCTATTCATACGATCTGGTTATCAGTGTGATCATATGACCTGAAGAGATCGTCATCATTTGGAAGCAAACATTTAAAGAAAACCTGTCACCACGAGGATACAGTGCAACCTGTAGCCAGCATGTTAGAGAGAAGGAGCGGAGCAGATTATTCTATAGCTATGTATCAGCTTGCAATTTATTGATTTAAATCTCAGCTCATTCTGAACTCAGGAGTCCTGCTGGTGGTCCTACCTGATGACTGACAGCTATCTCCGTATAACTTCATAGCTGTCAATCATTGATAGGGCCACCCACATGACACCTAAGTATAGAAATTCCAAGATTATAAATAGGGATGAGTGAATCGACTTTGGATGCTTCATCTAAAGCCGATTAGCTAAAAACTGCTCCGTACAGTATTAGAATGTATTGGTTCCGATGAGCCTAAGTTATTACTCCGAAGTCACGCAAGACTTTGTGTAATCACTTCAGGAATTATTACTGTAAAAAACCTTGGCACCGAACTCTGGTTCGGTTCCTAGTGGTACCTTGAAACTGCAGCAGAGTTCGGTACCAAGGTTTTTATTGGAGTCGGGAAGGAATTTTTTATTCTCCTGAAGTGGGGAAAATTGGCTTCTACCTCACAGTTTTTTTTTTTTTTGCTTTCCTCTGGATCAACTTGCAGGATGACAGGCCGAACTGGATGGACAAATGTCTTTTTTCGGCCTTATGTACCATGTTACTATGTAATAATTAATTCCCGAAGTTATTACACAAAGTGTCGTGTGATTTCACGTAGCAATAACTTCGGCTCTTCAAAGCCAATACATTGTAATACTGTATGGAGTGGGATCTCCGTACAGTATTAGAACAAAGTTTTTAGCGAATCAACTTCGGTTGTACCATCCAAAGTCGATACGCTCATCCCTAATTATAAACTATGCAGAATATTTTCTTATGAAACTATATGTCAATCGGCTCAGCTCTTCCCACTCTAGAACAAGCAGACTGCACTTTCATGATAACTGGGTCCCTTTAACAACTACAAAACAGGGACCTGGAAAAACTCTAGGAATCGATCTAGAAACATAGAATGTGTCGGCAGATAAGAACCATTTGGCCCATCTAGTCTGCCCAATATACTGAATACTATGGATAGCCCTTGGCCCTATCTTATATGAAGGATAGCCTTATGCCTATCCCATGCATGCTTAAACTCCTCCACTGTATTTGCAGCTACCACTTCTGCAGGAAGGCTATTCCATGCATCCACTACTCTCTCAGTAAAGTAATACTTCCTGATATTACTTTTAAACCTTTGCCCCTCTAATTTAAAACTATGTCCTCTTGTAGCAGTTTTTCCTCTTTTAAATATTCTCTCCTCTTTTACAAATATGCCAAGCGTTAAAATTGTATGAAACCAGAACACCCTCATCTCTGTGATGTCATGTTAAATGTCCATGCTGTTTGTGCTCTTCTATGGCTTCAGGTACATTCAGCAAGGAAGAGTGTTCACATTTTTCTACAGAAGCTGTTAGACTAGAAGAAGAAAGTGGAAAAGGAGGCCGTTTAGATAGCAGACACTGGATATTAGAAACAGGAAAGGCACACCACCACACAGAGTCCACAGAAACTGCAAGGTCAGGAGGAGGTACTCTATAAGCTATGTGTTCAGACTGGAAGGAAAAAAATACTCTTCAGGAAAACACAGACTAGAACTTAGGAGATACAGGATCCGTGTGAAGGTGAGATTCGGATGTTACTGTGATATATAGAAATCTATGTGCATAAAGAGCTGCTATTCCAATATCCATAGAGGTTAAATGTTTGAGGAGCGGGCAAATAGGCAATCGGTCATCTTGGCACAGATGAGGGAAGGTCAGTGCTTTACTGAGGAGTACTACTGTGCAACTTTCCTCCCCGGCAATCATAAGAAAAACCAAACACTCAATTAGTTGATAACATACTTGTTTTGGGGCATCTGCGGAGGTGGTGTGAACTTCAGTACCTCGGAGTCCATTAGACTCAAATACCACTGTGGGAACAAGGGGTCTTGTTAAACAGAGGAGCATTGAAGCTTTCGTTAGTGTGTGTACATCATTGAGACCATTACAATTTAACCACATTAAAAAGGGAAGGGGGGGGGGGATTAAAATAAAAAATAAAGACACCAGTTACTTGCCTGTGGCCAGCACATACCAATTTACTGTAACACTTTCTGTGAGAGTGTGCGCTAATGGCAGCCTAAGGCCACTGCCCTTTTTAATTCAGATTTCAGTGCTGAAGAAAGCAATCACTGACAACATTAATTATCAGTGTGTGTGTAAAGGGACCCTCTACTTGCATTACTTACCATTTGGCCTCTGTCATTTCACATCAGACTGGCTTATGTATGCATCATTCACACTTTTGCACATAAGCCCAATAGTCTGGAGCTGTCACAGACCGCTCAGGGCGCGTTTCAAGCTCTCCCTAACTTGCAATGTTAATAGTCGCAAAGACCAAATTGGTGTAGCTTCAAACAGATATTAAATGGCTGTATTAATTAGGTTTCATTCATCACTGTCCAGCCTACGGAGGGCATTTTGCCACAAAACAGAAATGGCATAAGGTGATGATGATGATGATGATCATGTACAACAGGGGTTAATGATATGCTGAGACGAATAGCTGGATATCGGTGCGCTTGTGGCAAAATGAATCACTTGCATATTTATTCATACTCATTGTGGTCTTTAGTTAACCTTTCCCATCAGAAATAACAGAAAATTACAGCCGATCCGTCTTAAGTCGGAGTATGAACTGCTCAATAGCTGCCGTAAAAGAAACCACTCCAAACCAAGATCAAGGCGACCTCGTATCATTACCAATAAAAGCTTATTTTTCAGGTTGGCACACAGAACAAACAAGTATAGAAGCAATGAATGCAAGTAAATCCATGGAGCCAAAGCAATAGATCTGAACAGGTTAGTATCTTCAACATATTACAACAAAGAAATAAAAAATATAGGTACAATTGTCAAAATACACGTAAGATGTACCTGTATGAGACCTCATATGGGTCCGCAAGTGGCTTGGCTGGGTGAAACATTTCCCACACTCGATGCAAACGTAGTCTCCTTGCCGTGCCTGTGTCCTAAGCATTGCTTTGGTTGATGAGAGGAGGAGGAGGGGGGAGAAAAAGGAGAGAAGTTGAGAAGGAAACATTATTCTGGAAGAAAACATCATTAGTATGTCTAATGTGTCATTATGTGAGGCTACCTTCAGGCCCTAGATGACAACTGTCAGCCTTCATCTGGGCTGGGGATGACAGACCAGGCACACACAGGACTGCGAGAATGCATAAATTACATTGAATTAAAAAACACTCCCCGTGATGTGCCCGCGCCAGGACTGGCATGTCAGGTGTGCGCTTTTCAGAGCAGCTGGATCCACTTTTCAGCCATCACCCAGCTTTGTCAAGCAGTGTATCAAGCAAATCAAAGTGACTCCAGCGTGCCAGAGACTAGTCACATGGATAATAGAAAATGAGTAGAACCAGAGCTGGCCTGTCCCCCCTGGGCTGATGTACCTTGGAGACAAATGCCGAGCGAGTGCAGCCATCACAGACTTCTCAAACCTTTCGCCCTCACCTATCTGCCTGCTGGGGCTGTTTTGACCCTAGACCCGGGAGGCAGACACTAAAGACATCGGAGAATGAGAGTGTCTTTCTGGACGCGTCCAGACACCGGGCCCTCTCTCCTGCCTTTAGTAAACAGCTTTTCTGGGCCATTAGCATTTGTGGAAAACTACTCAGACCTTCCTTTTTCTAAAAGGTCAGTTTACAACATCTGACTTAAAGGGCTAGCTGTTGTCTTTGCTGCTGATCAAGAAAGACATGTCTGACTTTTACATTTGGATGTTTGGTTTGGAATATCATTTGTTTCTATCAAACATTCTCCTGGAGACACATTCTGTGCTTCTTGCTCCTTTCAGAGCCAAAACATTGGAATAAACTTACTGTACAATAAATAAAAATAGATTTCAACCTATTAGTTAAAAAAAAAAGAAAAAAAGTTTGTTTAGAATTAATACAGGCCTTAAAGGGGTTGTGCAATGGCAAAAATGTATCCACTCCCCACAGAATGAGCGGGGCCCGGTTCCCCCACTGAACGCAGTGGCAGGCATGCAGATAACATGAGCTCCTGTACGTGGCTATCTGCCACTTCATTCAACACAGGTCCTCAGTCTCACAATTAACCTCTGAGGCTGGACCCCCGCTGATCAGAAACATCTCCTTTTCCTGTGGATAGGGGATAGTTTTTGATTGGTAGGTCTCCCGTACGAGTGGCGGTGGAGAGTACAGCGCTCAGGCAACTAAGGCAGTGTGCACGCTTGGCCAGGACTCCATTCATATAGGGACACCAAACTTCCAATGTTATACAACGCAAGTCTAAAATCTTAAGACAACCCCTTTAAAAGGGGTGGTGCAGTGCTGGTATACTGGCACCCCCACAATCTGCTGTTTGAAGAGGCCGTGGCACTTATGTGGCTAGCGCTGTGTCCTCTACACCGCTTCACTGCAGGCTAACTTGTAGTGGCGGTGTAGTGTCCGAGCAGCGCCCTCTACCAACAGCTGATTGGTGGGGAGGGCAGGACCTGGACCTTGATGACTTATCCTTACCTATACCTTTAATCTGCACATTACAATAAATTCACACACCACAATATGAGAAAACCTATAAGGAATGATACTTGTGAGTAGAGGACAGACACCGCCATACACTGTGTTGATAAAGAAATCTATACTTGTCTCGTTCACCCTGATCCACCATATAGGAAGCATTTACCAATGGATCTACATGCTCAGGCACCAGTCACACGACCGTATTTTGGGTGCCGACCCATTTGTTTCTATGGGTCCACAAATAATAATAAAAAAATTAAAAATATTATTTTTTGCGAATACGTGTTTTGTGGACCACAAACTCCGTACGGTCGTGTGAATGCATCCTCAAGGTGATGAAAAAATAGAAATAAACATGCAAAACAGTCTTATATTATATATTTTATTTTTATTTGGTGGGACTGTTTTGCATGTTTATTGCTATTCTTTCTTATATATTTAGGACACATTTTAGTGCCATATTGGATAATGTTGATGGAATAAGAATGGCATCTCATGATAAACCAGTAGAAGCATTATGATATTATTCATGTATATATCAAACTGACTAATTGAAAAAAGAAACTGGATGTGAAAAGTCTTTGGTCTTACCTTCGTCCTATATTAGGACACCATATCAGTAACTACTCTATTTCACAACCCTAAGAGAGGAGCAGAGTATCTGTACATGGTGGCTGATGCTGACTTGCATATACACTTGTCTGAACCAGGATTCCAGAGGGTCTATTCTCCCAAAATCTCCTTCCTCACTACATAGAAGCAACAGGTCCTCAAGGGAAAGTGGCTGAGATACCACATATTTAACCCCTTCCCGACCGCAATCTGTATATATACATACCCCGTGCAGCTACCACGTATATAAACGTTCTGGCAGCTCTTTAATCCAAGCGCTGCGAAGCGCTTGGATTAAAGCTTCTGCCCCTGCCCTGCTGCTGTCACGGACAGCATACAGTGCAGTAATGCCGGCAAGGGACCAATCAGAATGGCCCCTTGCCGACAATCCATCCGATTGGTTAGTCTCGGATCGCGGCAGTGAAAAAAATGCTGGTTTCATGCTCTGATCTGCCCTCTGCAGATCAGAGCATGAAATCAGGTAGGGTCCTCATAATACACCCCCCCCCCCCCCCCGATCTGTGCCCCCCCTTGTGTCCGCCTGAAGCTCATCTCCTAGAGGCAGCTGCCCTAATGCGGTCCACCCCCTCCCCGCCCCATGCATTCAGTCTCACCCGCCCCTCCTGCCCCAGCCTCCCTCAATATTGGCGGCCGTACTCCCCGATCCCCCCCCTTTCCAGTCCTGCCCCCGATCCCGGCTGCCACCGATTCCCCTGCTGTGTGTGATGGCGGCGGCTCCATTACTGAGCCGCCGCCAGCAGCAGAGAGTGTCAGCTCTATGCTGACACTCTCCTGTAACCCCATAGATGCCGCGGTCGCGGCATCCATGGGGTTAATAGAGGGAGGGAGCTCCCTCTCTCAACCATCGGGGCTGCAGCGCTGTGATTGCAGCACCCGATGGTTGCCATGGCAACCGGACGCTTTGCAAAAGCGTCCGGTTGCCATGGCAAAAGCGTCCAGTGCTGCCACCTACAGGACATCTGGAAGTATTATACTTTGGAATGCAAGAGCATTGCAAAGTATAGTACAACTATCAGCCCCACTGGATCTTCAAGATCCAAGAGGGAACTGATAAAAAAAAGTGAAAATAATAAAAGTAAAAATAAATAAATATGTAAATTAAAAAAAGAAATTGCCTTTTCCTATAAAAAAAAAAAATGAAAAAATAAAATAAAATACACATATAAGGCTACTTTCACACTAGCGTTCGGAGCGGATCCGTCTGATGTTTCATCAGACGGATCCGCTCCGATAATGCAGACGTTCGCATCCGTTCAGAACGGATGCGTCTGCATTAAAACTTAGAAAATTTTCTAAGTGTGAAAGTTGTCTGAGCGGATCCGTTCAGACTTTACATTGAAAGTCAATGGGGAACGGATCCGCTTGAAGATTGAGCCATATTGTGTCATCTTCAAGCGGATCCGTCCCCATTGACTTCCAATGTAAGTGTGGACGGATCCGCTCGCCTCCGCACGGCCAGGCGGACACCCGAACGCTGCAAGCAGCGTTCAGGTGTCCGCTCACTGAGCGGAGCGGAGGCTGAACGCTGGCAGGCGGATGCATTCTCAGTGGATTCGCATCCATTGAGAATGCATTGGGGCCAGACGGATGCGTTCGGGGCCGCTCGTGAGCCCCTTCAAACGGTGACAACGAGCGGACACCCGAACGCTAGTGTGAAAGTAGCCTTAGGTGTCACCGCGTCCGTAACGACCGTCTCTATAAATATATCACATGATAGACCCCGTCCGATAAACACCATAAAAATCAAATTAAAAAAACTGTGCCAAAAAAGCTATTTTTGTCACCTTACATCACAAAAAGTGCAACAGCAAGCGATCAAAAAGGCTTATGACCCCTAAAATAGTACCAATCAAACCGTCACCTCGTCCCGCAAAAAATGATACCCTATTTAAGACAATCGCCCAAAAAATAAAAAAGCTATGGCTCTCAGACTATAGAGACACTAAAACATCATTTTTTTTGTTTCAGAAATGCTATTATTGTGTAAAACTTAAATAAATAAGAAAAAAGTATACATATTAGGTATTGCCACGTCCGTAACGATCTTCTCTATAAAACTATCACATGACCTCACTCCTCAGATGAACGCTGTAAAAATAAATAAATAAAAACTGTTCCAAAACAGCCAGTTTTTGGGTCACCTTGCCCCATAAAGTGTAATAATGAATGATCAAAAAATCCTATGTACCCAAAAATGGTACCAATAAAAACCTCAACACTTTCTGCAAAAAACGAGCCCCTGCACAAGACGATCGGCAGAAAAATGAAAAACATATGGCGTATAGAAAACCAATCCAGCACAATCTGCCTTCCAAAAACCGTATGGCATTTCTTTCCTTCTGCGCCCTGCCGTGTGCCCGTACAACAGTTTACGACCACATGTGGGGTGTTTATGTAAACCGCGGAATCGGGGTAATAAATATTGAGTTTTGTTTGGCTGTTAACCCTCAATGTGTTAAAGAAAAAAAAATTATAAAATGGAAAATCTGCCAAAAAAGTGAAATTTAGAAATTTCATCTCCATTTTCCTTTAATTCTTGTGGAACGTCTAAAGGGTTAACAAAGTTAGTAAAATCAGTTTGGAGTAACTTGAGGGGTGTAGTTTCTACAATGGGGTCAGTTATGGGGGTCTCCACTATGTAGGCCCCACAAAGTGACTTCAGACCTGAACTGGTCCTTAAAAAGTGGGTTTTGGAAATTTTCTTAAAAATTTTAAGAATTGCTTCTAAACTTCTAAGCCTTCTAACGTCCTAAAAAAATAAAATGACATTTCCAAAATGATGCCAACATAAAGTAGACATATGGGGAATGTTAAGTAATAAATATTTTATTAGGTATGACTTTCTGTTTTAGAAGCAGAGAAATAGAAATTTGGAAAATTGTGAATTTTTCAATTTTTTTTGTAAATTTGGGATTTTTTCATAAATAAAGGTGAAATATATTGACTCAAATATATGACTATCATGAAGTACAATGTGTCATGAGAAAACAATCTCAGAATGGCGTGGATAAGTAAAAGTGTTCCAAAGCTATTACCACATAAAGTGTCGCATGTCAGATTTGTAAATTTTGACCTGGACACTGGGGCATCAATGACCCTTGGTCATGAAAGGGTTAATGATCACGGTCAAATTATTTGAACCCAGGAGTTCTGGAAATATTTAACCAAGATTAAAGGATGCCCCAAAGAGACTGTGGACAGTAGTAGATGCCTCCTGATTACACAGTGGATAATTACAAAAAAAATAATAATAAGAAAAAGCCCACTAAAATATGACAGACAGGTGAACTGAACACAGATCCCTGGATGAAGTAAACAGCTTAAGTAAATCTGTCAGCTTGCAGCACCATCTGGTGTCGGTCAGAGCGCACTGCCAGAGCAGGCTGCACACATCAGCAAAGAAGGGCTTAGGGAAGATAAAGCCTCCACTAAAGACTCATTGTGGAGGAACAGACGGGTCTTCACCGACAATGAACACAGCCCATGCAGGATACAAGTCCAGGCCTGTTGCCTGCGCACACTGACACCAGGAGGCACAACGAGGGCGGCTGGAAACCATCAAAAGGAACAACTGGTGATTGGAAAATCCTGGGTGCAGATCCTAATCGAAATGGTTGTGCCACATAGCTTTACATGTACAAGATACCTAGTGTGATCCTAATAACAGAACAAGCCTACTGAGCTGTCAGAGTGGTCACCTTCCCAGGAAGGGACAGGCCTGGTCAGCACGAGGTGGAGATGGACAGCTATTGACCGATTCTGCCATCCATGTAGATTTCTGTGAAGGATAACCCTGTCTGTTGATGCTCGCTCCAGACAAAAGCAATGTGCACAAGTGTGAAGACATCTACTGTAACACACTCGTGCATCATCTATGGCTGCGCTTCAAATTACTGTAAGCTCCTTCTAAAGAAAGTGTCCCAACCGGTGCTCTTCTGTCTCGCTGTTAGGGCTCATTCAGACGGCCATATCTGTCCGCAAAAACGTGGATCCGTTTTATTGCTGATTAGATGCTGTCCCATTCACTTCTATGGGGCCTTATTTTCCATTGCACAGCTCAGCAAAACAAATGAAAAGTCCTATACTTGTCAGTCAAAATCAGGACATGGCCCCATTGAAGTCTATGGGTCAGCACCAAAAAAGGAATACAATCAGTTTTTTTGCAGACATGCTGAACTGTCCGCAAAAAAACAGATCCGCGTTTTTGCGGACAGCATACGGCCGTCTGAATGAGCCCTTATTGAGTCTATTCAGTCACCTCAGAACTTCCCGTCTGCCCAACGGAAAACTGCCTGGTTATGCACTGACGTGATTGTACCTCCGAATAATAAGGCAAATTTGCTATTTCAGAGGTTTCTAGAAAGCTAGGTACTAGGGCTGCAACGAGTACTCGATTAAATCGAGTAATTTGACACCAAAAAAATTCTTGATGCTAATTTTTTGCATCAAGGATTCGTTTGTGTCACGTGACCACGGAGCGGGAGTGAAGCACTTGCTATTACTTCAGCTCTGTGGTCTCCCGCTGGCCCGCAATGCGCTCTGAATACTCACCTTTCCAGCAGGGGGCCTCCGGACACCCCACAGTACGTCCATGGTCCCGCCCTGCACTGACCTCCTGAAGCGCTGTGTGACGTCAGGCCCAGAGCAGCGTGGAACGATGGTGTGTCGGCGGCGCCCCTGCTGGAAACGCAAGTTGGTGACACAGAGGGGGTCGGGGCGTGACCAAGGCCGAGAGCACAGCGTCATAACAACCAATGACGCTGTGCACTCCAGGTGTCAGGAGGAGGGCAGACTGGGCTTTCACGGACCGTGTGTTTGTGGTTTAACTGAAGTGTGGCCCGGCCTTAGGGGAGAGATGGCACAAGGGGAGAGAGATAGGCACCGGGTGGGGGAGTGGAGCTGATGGCACTGGGGTGAGGGAGAGCTGAAGGCACTGGGGGAACGGAGCTGATGGGACAGGGGGATAGTGGACCTGGTTGCAGTGGTAGGGGGGGACGAAGGGTGTTGGGGACTGATGAGTTTTTATAAAGGAAAACTGTCTATTAATAATTTTTTCTTATTAGAGTACTTGATTAATTGTAAAAATAATCAGTAGAATACTCGATTGCTAAAATAATCGTTAGCTGCAGCCCTACTGGGTACCCATCCTGGGAGAGTGGGAACGGTATCTATATTGCTTATCAACTAGCATATATAAATAGAATTTTTTTTTTTGAAAATGTGTGCTTTTTACCTGCATTATCCAAGCTGCTATTGGCTCCCCAACTTTGGTACAGTGTTGCAAGGTCCTTTGGAATGTAGGTCTTGAAGATATTTAGAATGTCTACTCTCTTTTCCAGGCCCTCAGCCACAGGCTCCTGCTTTATTGGTTGAAAAGGGGAAGGATTTCCACTCAGCTGAGTTTGTAAAACGGGGCTCGTCTTGGGCCCAGCACTACTGTTGGGCATGGTTCCAAGTTCATTAATAATCTTGGCCTGAGATTCCCTTTGAGGCACTGCAGGGCTCTCCTGTTTAATATGTGGCTCTACTTTCTGGAATGGAAACGGCGTCTGCGACAGCGTGAATTTAGTTTTTATTGCATCAGACACGGACAGTTTATTTGGGGATCCAAAACTGGAGACTCCCTGGGACATCATGTATTTTTCGGCTTGTTTACTGCTAGAAGGCTGCAGAACTTGCCGCACCACTGATGCCTGGAGAGGTGGATGATTTCTCATATAATTTCCAGTTTGGGTCAGTTTAGGACTTGAGTCATATTTGACTTTTGATCCTGGTGGCTGGACCGCTGTGCTGTATTGTTCCTGAGCAGATGCTACCTTAGGCTGTCGCTGCGCATCAGAGTTCGATGCTTTAGGCCCATTGATGCCACGGGAGTTAACACGCACCTGAGTGGCGCACGGCTTAGAATTATTTTCTAAATTTGACGAGTTGCTTTTGGATGCTGAAGGCTGATTTGGCATCTGTGTACGTGTAAACCTAGCTATAGGTAATGGTTGACATTCTTTGCCGCCAAGAGCTGGAGGAGGTCCTGTGCGCCCGTTCCTGACTAGAAAAAGAACATTATTTTTCAAATTTTTGAAGCCATTTTGTTGAACCCACTGAGGAGCCATGGAGTTACAGCTGACTTTATGCCAAATTCTTTTGTGCATCCACAAAACTTCAGGGTAATAAGTCTTATGACTACAGTAGGGACACTGATGGACAACCAGTGTAGCTTGCAATGCATCAGTAGCACTTTTACTACAAACCTCGCTCCTGCTTGATTTTTCACTTAAATCCAAAGGAACAAGCTCATGGTTCTCTGCACCAATATTTTGTAATGCTGAGTTTTCTCTCAGCAGGTCAAGTGCTGATCCATTTGAAGGAGTTAGTTCTGAGGACAAATGTTTTTTTGTATTAACCGTTTCCAGGCTATTTTGTATTACAGAATGGGAAGAGCTAATATTCTGACTGGGTCTGTGAGGGTCTTTGTTGTATTTGAATGCTGGTACTATTAAGTCGGAGGGATATTCGTTTTTCACGAGAGAAAGGTCTGGATGCTGATCAGAGACAAAAGTAGGACTTTGCAGCTCCAGGTGTTCACATTTGCTGGTGTCTTCAGATTTGAAGGTCTGATGGTTTGCACTGGGTATTTCCATATCCATAGCAGAAAAATCATGGTGGTATGGCTTCAACCCTGCAAAATAAAACAGAGAATTCATAAAGAACGTACATAAAGAAGAGGTCAACACATTTCTATCAAACATTTTATCTTCATAAAAAATGGGGGCGGAAAAGAGCGAAAATGTGTTGTAAGATTATTCCTTGGTTATGCACTGGTGTCAGCCTATATCCAGTGGCAAGAACATCTCGTATGCACCAGGAACTGATAGGCATAAACCGAATTTAGTAACCAAACTTAGTTCCAATGTGACACCAGAGCAGCCTTTTTGGATGTGTCTTGCCAGTTTCCACAGACCACTGCGACTGCCTCTTGGGACCAAGGATCTGAATGACTAGATAGATGCCCAAAGAAAAGCAATGGGTCTTCTAAAATACAACCTAAAATGTGTCAGTGTGCCTTTTTGGTGATAAAGATAGACAACATAAAATGACCACGTCTCTGGCTGTCAATGTAACTTCTCTCATGTCCCAGCAACAATAGGCAAGAACTTTAAAGGGGTTCTCTGGTCCTCAGGATAGGTCATCAATAGGAGATCAGCAAGGGTCCGACTATTGGGACCCACCCAATCCGCTGTACAAAGAAGGCTCGGCACTTGTTAGGCCATGTGACATCATGCTCATCTGTCACAAGGCCTAGGCAGGCGCTCCAAAGGGTCCTCCTCAAACAGGGGATTGTCAAGGGTGCTGAGAGCTGGACCCCCGATAAATCTCTTAAAGGAAAAAGGCAGCTATATAGAAGGACTCTGCACTAGAACTGTACCCCCCTGTGGTGTCAAGCTTCTCCAGATCAATATTATAACGAACTGCTTTTCCTTAGTGTGCTAGACGGCATCAATACAACCACAACAGAGATGACCCCATATGCCATGTAAAGAGGGAATATGGAGCTAACCTACTTATCTCAGCCATTATTTATTCCCAGAATGCCTATTCACGCTGACAGAAGGTCTCGAGTGCTGCCTTCTAATAACTTTTCATTTTGTACTGCAGGTCATAAATGAACCTAATTTCCAGAAGTTTACAGTTTAGAAGACCATCAGAAAATGGCTTCTAGGAGGCGCTCCAACCATCAGCAAGCAGGTATATAGGACAAAAGCCTGTATCCAATCTTACTAATTGCTATACCGGAAAGATATGTAGGAGTTTGGAGACAGTATTCACCAACTAAGAACTGGCATAGAAAATAGGTGCAGTATAGATACTGCACATCAAGTTTGTAGAAAGCTGGGTCACTTCGTACACAGTGTCACCATACAGTAAGGCTACATTCACACGACCGTATGCGTTTTGCGGTGCAAATTGCAGATCCACAAAACACGGACACCAGCCGTGTGCGTTCTGTGCTTTGAGGACTGCGCATGGCTAGCGCTAGATAGGACATGCTCTATATTTTTACTGAACTAAGTCCGCTATCCGCATCTTTTGCGGCTCCATTGAAATGAATGGGTCCGCACTCGTTCTGCAATATTGAAGAACGGGTGCGGACCCATTCATGCGGTCGTGTGAATGGACTCTAAAGGATCAGGTACGTCATTACCTGATGGCACTCTGGATCCTTTACTGTACAGGGAAAGCACCTCCAGAGTGACAACAACCTCAGACTGTACTGAAGGTAAAGAAGCTGGTCAAGTCGTACACTATGCCCACTTCTCCCTTACTGCTGCACTTCCCAGCTGCGTCAGCTCTATTTCTTACTACCAGGCCCCAGATGAGCGTGGTGCCAATGAGGCACAATTACCAGTACTTATTAATAGAAGAGGCACCATCTTGCATATAGTTGGCAGCCATATTAAAGGAAGGGCTTTGTAAAGCGGTTAGCAGACTATAGGAATACATACTGATCCACTTCCTCTGAAAATAAGAGCTGATGGAGGCCTCTGTAGTGATCAAGAAGTCATCCCACGCAGCCATTACCGGCCAGAACCAAGGATTTTAATACAGGCTTTTTCTACCAAATATTTAAAATGTTTTGAACTTTAGGTAAAATGCTAGACTCTGTCATGCCGTGCTTCATGACAGTAAATTGCCTTTCATCCTTAGTTACTGAAGAAAGCTGTACGCTGCCGTCTGTACCCTATAGGAGTAATACGTAACAACTGTAGAGGCCTGCTGCCACTTACTGGCCGACACTGGAAACAACAACTCTGAAACCAATCATCCTCATCACTAAATCTACTCTATAGAAATGTAATAGAACCTTTAGCGCCACCTGAATGCTATGTGCCAGCGCGTTTGTGGTGTAGTCATCCTGCATACAAAGGTGTGTGTCTGCAGGTCACTGACATATTGTAGGTGTACAAAGCAGCCGGAGATATTCCTAGAAGGGCTCATGCACACAAACGTATTTTTAGTCTACATCTGATCCACATTTTTCACGGGTCGGATGCGGACCTATTCATTTTGGGGCTGCAAAAGATGAGGAAAGCACACTGTGTGCTCTCCGCATTCATAAGTTTGTTCCATGGCCCCGCAAAAAATGAGTATGTCCTATTCTTGTCTGTTTAACGGACAAGGGTAGGGCTGGACGTTCCATTCCGCAAAATGCAGAACATACACAGCCGGTATCCGTGTTTTGCGGATCGGCAATTTGCAGACCGCAAAACAGGCTTCGGTCGTGTGCATGAGCCCTAAGGGGCCATTCACACAAGTGTATTTTTGGTTCGCATCCTTCCAGCATTTTTTGCGGATCAGATGCAGACCCACTAATTTTAATGAAACTGCAAAAGATGCGGACAGCACGCAGGATGCTGTCCGCATCCGTATGTCCATTCCGCAGCTCGGCTAAAATAAAAAATATAAATAAAAAAAATAGAACACGTCCCATTCTTCCATTCTGCGGACAAGAATAAGCAATTGCTACGTAGTGCGGATCTTGCGGAAGGGGAAATTGAGGCCGGTATCGGTGTTTTGGTTAGCTATGAGGAGACTAGAGTGTTGTGCCGGGTTTCAGGCCCCCACTGATCAGATATTGATGACCTATCCTGAGGATAGGTCATCAGTATAGGAGTCCTGGAAAACCCCTTTATGGCCGGCTGACAACGTAACGCATTGGCATGCCTGGTTCGCCTGGTTGAGTTGGTGGGCTCCTTGTCTTCATTAGACGACCCCTCTCAGTACCTACAGATATATTACTGCTATTCAGTTACTCCACATTAGGAAACAGAAAAACGGTAACGCTCAATTAAACAAAAGACTACAGGTAGAACAGAAACCCCAACTATGAAGGCGGCTCATGTGTTGCCTAACCCACAAATTTCAACTGGACTGTGAGAGGCGTCTTGACTCCTCCGAGAGGCAGATGGGCACACAAAGGCGAGGCATATCGCATTTCAACATGCACAATCTTAGCAGTAATCTGGGGGTGGCTCCCTCCCCCTCTCCCTATTGAAAACACATACATGCTGTATATGTTACTATATATAGGTTAATTACTTGTTAAGATTGGGTGGTGCCAGTCTCCTAAAGGGGCTCGCTGTTCCGGCTAGCTTTTCATGCAGGTTCCCACTACGGCTTCACGACAGAAAACATTTGTGCGACTCGCTGTCGCGCAAGGGCTGCGATTTTGCTGTAAAATCACAACTAAATGATAGAAAAGTTGCAGATAAGTCGCAGTGGCCATTGTGCTCATAGCGAAGTCTTGCACAACTTGCAACCAACAAACGGTGTTGGATTTTTTGCAATTGTCACATCGCACATCAACCCCGCTGACGATCATTAGGCTAGGTCTACACAACGACATTTGTCGCGCGACAATTTTTATAATGGCAGTCTATGGTGTCGCACTGCAACATGCGACATGCTGCGACCGCGACGCAACAGTCGCAGAAAATCCATTCGAGATGGATTTTTCGGCGACTGTCGCGTCGCAGCATGTCGCATGTTGCAGTGCGACACCATAGACTGCCATTATAAAAATTGTGCCGCGACATTAGTGCAACAAAATGTCGCGCGACAAATATGGCAGTGTAGTTGTGCCCTATCTATCGCGCGTCAAATGTCGTTGTGTAGACCTAGCTTTAGATGTAAAGACGTGCAACGTGTCACGGTGTAATCCAAGCCTTAAGGCTCATGCACACGACCGTCGTTTTGCGGTCCATTTTTTCACTGATCCATTGTTCCGTATTTTAGTTTTTTTTTTTCTCCGATTTAAGCCCTCTTCCATTCCGTTATTGCACAAAACATATCCGTATGGTTTCCGCATTTGATCCTTTTTTTGCGGACCGTATACAGAAACCGTAACTTATTAATCACCAAACACATGAGCAATATGGGCTGGGCATAGCATTTCTAAAGTATGGATCCACAAAATACGGATGACAAAAACGGATGTGTTCCGTGTTTTTTGCGGACCCACTGACTTGAATGGGGCCTCGGACCGTGATTTGCGGACAATAATAGGACATGCACTACTTTTTTGTGGAACGGCCATGCGGACAAACTGAAACGGAATGCACGCGGAGTAACTTCTGTATTTTCTACAGCCACATTGAAGTGACTGGTTCCGCATACGGTCCGCAAAAAAATAAAATAAAAAAACGGAACGGAAGCGGAAAGAAAATACGTTTGTGTGAATGAGCCCTTAACATGTTCCCAGCTGCTTTCTTAAAGGAAACCTGTCACCTGCAAAACGCATATTAAACCGACCACAGTACCTTACAGTATCCCTCAGTGTGTTGCTAATCATGTTTTTCTCTCCTCTTTGTGTTTCTTCATACTGTTTTAATGTCGGTTGGCGCTGTCTCCGAGTCAGGCTTGATGTGAAGGGGGCAGCGGCCTCCTTGCTTCAAGTAAAGCTAAGCCCGCCCCTTACCCCTCCTCTACAATTAGATGGACATGCTGCCGTGATCACGCTCTTCCAGCGCATGCGCGGTACGCTGCCTGTTACAGCGTGACGGCCGGGCGCGCGATCGAACTGTCCAGCGCATCCGCAGTCAGCTAAATACAGGCGGGTGAGTGAGGATTGCGCTGTAACAGGCAGCGTACCGCGCATGCGCTAGAAGAGCGCAATCCCGGCTTCACGGCAGCATGTCCATCTAATTGTAGAGGAGGGGTAAGGGGCGGGCTTAGCTTTACTTGAAGCAAGGAGGCCGCTGCCCCCTTCACATCAAGCCTGACTCGGAGACAGCGCCAACCGACATTAAAACAGTATGAAGAAACACAAAGAGGAGAGAAAAACATGATTAGCAACACACTGAGGGATACTGTAAGGTACTGTGGTCGGTTTAATATGCGTTTTGCAGGTGACAGGTTCCCTTTAAAGGAGCTTTCTAGTGCAATAAAAATTGGAGGCAGTGGGCTCAAAGGGGCTTAAAAAGGACACTCAACCTCACTGATTCCTCGTCTCTGCCATCCTGATGCTGCTCCTGCCCCGGCTCAACAGGTTGGAAATGCTGGGAAATAGCTGTGCGTTTTTGGGTACGTGCAGATAAAAAAAATGCAACTCCCAGCATGCCAGAACAGCCTACAGCTATCAGCCTACAGCAGGGCATGTTGGGAGTTGTAGTTTTACAACAGCTGGAGGGCCGCAGGTTTCTATATGCCACTCCCTACTGATGTAAGATTGTGCCTTTTTGGGACTTAAAAAAAAAAAAAATCACAGTTAATAAATCTAGTGTACAAAACTGATTAATATAGCTAATTAGGGTTGTTTCGGGTATCGAACTTTCGATACCCAATCAATACTTTTGTCCCGGTATCGATACGATACCGGGATTTGCCTTTTATCGATACTAGGCTGCACTACTGCACAGCCCAGTATCAGAGAACATGAGCGCGCTGCTCTCAGCGCGGCCATGTTCCCTCAGCAACACAGGGATATGGAAGCAGTCTCTCCCTCCCCCTGTGCTGCCTCTGCCACCAATGGGAACGAAGAGGGGGGGAGGGCGTGCTGCGCCACCAATGATTTCAATAATGGGGAGGGGGAAGGGGGAGGCGCACTGCGCCACCAATGATAACTAACGTTTAATACATTACAAATACAGGCGGCAGAAACACATTGCCGGCACCCGACCTCTGACAGGGCGCTGCGTCCCCTCACCTCCTCATTAGTGGTGCAGTGGCAGCTTCTGATCAGAGCCCCAGCAGTGTAATCTTGGGGCTCCGATTGGTTACCATGGCAGCCAGGACACTACCCTGGTAAGCTCCCTGCTGCTGTGTGCACAAAGCACAGGGTAGCAGGGACAGTGTGAAGTCCTATTCACCCTGATAGAGCTCTATTAGGGTGAATAGGACAAGGGATTAAAAGATCCCAGGTTCTAGCCCCCTAAAGGGGGAAATAGTTAATAAAGAAGAAAAAAAAAAAAACACACACACACACACACACACACACACACACACACAACACACAACACACCAAAATATTAAAGGGCTTCTGTCACTCCACTAAACTTTTTTTTTTTTGTCTCCTTAAAATCCTTATGCTGCGATTTCTCAATATATAGGGCTATTACTCAGTTTGGTTTAGTAGGTTGGTTTTAAATCTCGCGCCGGTCTTAAGTTGGCGCATGCGCACTGAGTGGAGGACGCTCACTCGGCCGCTCCATCCTCAGTGCGCCTGCGCCGGGTGTACATGTGACGTCATCGGCGCAGGCGCACTGAGGTTGGAGCGGCCGAGCAAGCGACCTCCCCTCAGTGCGCCTGCGCCAACTGAAGACAGGTACGGCGCCGGCGCCAGATTTTGAATGCATACAGGGCCAGTCAGAGAACGAGCGCGTCCGCTGGCCCTGTCAATCAACATGAGGAGGGGGCGTCATTATGAATGGAGGATGCGGCAGCTAGCAGCGGGTAGCCGCCCTACCTGCTGCTAGAGAGGTAATTTGCATATTATAAAAGTCTGTTTTTTGATATAACTACTAAACCAAACTGAGTAATAGCCCTATATATTGAGAAATCGCAGCATAAGGATTTTAAGGAAACAAAAAATAAATAATGAGTTTAGTGGAGTGACAGAAGCCCTTTAAGTATAAATCACCCCATTTCCTAATTTTACATATAAACAATAATTAAACATATTACATATCGCCACATCCGAAAAGTCCAAACTATTAAAATATTGAAAAAAATCTCCTATGATGTGAATGCCGTAAAAGAAAAAACGCACGATTTGCCATTTTTTAGGTCACCTTGTCCCCCCAAAAAATAGGAGGACTATTCTATTATGGGCCGGATGTTCCATAAAATGCGGAAGGCTCGCAGCTTTTTTTTTCACGTGGTATTGAATGGTATCGAGTATCGCAATACTTTTTTAATGGTATCAAAAGCTAATCTAAATTTTGGTATCGAAACAACCCTATAGCGAATAACACCCACTTCACAAAAGTGAAAAGAGCAATACATAAATGCACAGTTATTTAGGGGGAAAAAAAAAGGTTTCATTTTGTTTTTCCTAACGGATGAGAACAGAAAAACATGTATTATTTGATTGTGCTCATTTTGCATGTGTTGTAGACTTTTCCATCTGAGATCCATTATTTTTGACAGCAGGAAGTCTCCCTTCTAAAAAAACTAAACTGATGTGAACCTACCCTTCACAATATGAGAAGGCCGACAGCAGGAACGGCTTCTGCAGCACATGATGCAATGTACAAGGAGCACGGACAGCGTGCATGACGTTCCCAGCCACACCTGGAGCACTGCTTTATAAACCAATATAGTAATATGTAATAATAATACAACATAACTAGCAGATCACATTACAAATACCTTACTGGGGTGAACCAGGGTTAATTAAATCAAAAGAAATGAACATTGCGGGTGGAGGTAAAATGCTAAGAAATTGGTAATTTCCCTCATTTCCTGCCAAAGCTACACAGGTTGGTGATGAAAGTAAAAGAACCTGTCCTTCCTTGCAGATTAGGAGAGCGAGCTGTGCCTGCCGCACCCTTTCCTTTCATGATTGTGCTGTAACATTCAGAAAACAATGTCTTACTCGTCCAACGTGCCAGAGCAAAATAAAAATCATGACGAATTACCAGCTTTATGAATCAATGCAAATGGCTTTAGACATGTTAGGTTTAAAATTAAATTGCATTAGGACAGGAAAAGCATTCTCCTGATTATGTATGCCCTCAACTAGACCACTAGATGGCGCCTGCTCACATTCTATGAAGAGGGTTTCAGCTTTGTGTGTGGTCCAGCCTTAAAACACCAGGACAAATACTGAAGCACTGAAAAGTAGACGTGCAAAACAAAGTCACAAATAGCTGAAGGAAACGTATCTTATTAAGATGGCAATTGTCGACATGTCATGTAGCCAATTTACATGGGGCTGCAATAAAGCCAACCGTTTACCTTCTCCGACATGTGATTCTCCCTCAAGCAATAACCTATTTAAATGACAATGAGGAGATATGTGAAGCCAACAATTAAACGCCCTCCTCCCCACAGAAACTCACGGAAGTATTTACAGCACTAAAACAGGCCAATCGCTAACCGGCTAATAGGAAATTCAGTGCATTTGTATAAAGAACCGAATGGAAAAAGCAAGAAGGTACAAACTATAAATTGGCGTGGTATTAAAAAGCAGGAAGTGCTCAACCCCATATGCAGTGGCTCATCTATACCGGGGGGGCAGATCCTGCACTTGTGGTCCGCTGCTAATGGCAATCCCCAGCAAAAATGCATACAATGGAGGATGCCCGGAGCGGACCACAAGTACCACAATGGACATCCTACACAGGATAGCAATTGTGTGGATGTGATAAACAATCAAACAAAATAACAATAACATTTACAAAGACAGGTGCACTCTGCGGTCTTACTAGACCCTCATTCTGATGTAAAATTGAGAGTTTAGCCAATATATCCTACTGTAGAGGACATGTCTGAGCCCGAGCACCGCACCAAGGTTTCTCAAGTAGATTGGGACCTAACACTCACCAACCTCTGCCATATGGGCAATACCAGGAGCCAGTGGGCAAATTACAGGAGCTGCATACTGGAGGTAACTGGGAGTTTGCTTTGAGTCGGACCTTGCGCGCCTGTAATTTGCCCACTGGCTCCTGGTATTGCCCATACGGCACAGGTAGGTTTAGCATTAGGTCCAGAGCTACTTTAAAAACCTTGGCGCGGTGCTCGGGCTCAGACATGTCCTCCACAGTAGGATATGTTGGCTAAGGCTACTTTCACACTAGCATATAGCCATTTGTGTTTATTGTATTATTTTTTTACATTGTATTACTCATGAAGAAGGGGGTGTCTGAGACCCCCTAAACGCATTAAGTAGCGTGTTGTCTACCGAATAAAAAGAATATTGATCAGACGCTGGACATCTAGCTGCCATCATTTTCAACATCTTAAAGCGGACCCGGCCGTGGGGGCTCTGTCTGAAGGAGTCTTGAGTTTTAGGCCTCATGCACACGACCGTTGTTTTATTCCATGTCCGTTGTTCCGTGATTTTCTGCGTACCCATTGACTTTCAACGGGTCCGTTGAAAACTCGGCTAATGCACCGTTTGCCAACCGCTTCCGTGATCTGTGGTTCCAGTCAGTCAAAAAAATATAACCTGTCCTATTTTTTTTCACGGAAAACGGTTCGCGGACCCATTCAAGTCAATGGGACCATGAAAAAACACGGAGGCACACAAGATTGTCATCCGCGTCCGCGCCCGTTTTTTTCCTATCATTTGCATGTCTGGTGATCCTCCAAAAATAAAGGAGGACACACGGAAACAAAAACGGAAACGGATCACGGAACAACGGCACCCCATTTTGCGGAACGGAACACAACAATGGTCGTGTGCATGAGGCCTTATCAGACAGACATCCTCCCCAGTGAAGCAAGCTCTACACCTTTCTTTTACCAACTTTTTAATGTTTAATAAGCTTCATCCTTATGTTTTTAGATGTAGCCCGTATTCACCCACTACATTGCATTACGAATATATAGTTTTTACGTTTTCCCTCCCATCAGTGACATAAGTTGTCATACTAATAGTCTGATTTACTGTATACCTTCAGTTTCCTAGGAGTGGCGCTATGAAGAGAGTTATATAAATTTTTTCCACAGGGGTCCTGTTGTGCCCTCTGAGCCCTCAGACTGCAAAGGTGGCAGATCTGACCTTCCTATCACAACGTGTCAGCTGTGCTCCACGTGACCAATTAACTGGCGTCCTAATTCCTACTCATCCAATATTGACTTTGATCTTCCACCCTCTTCGCGCCCGTCATCGTGATATTCCACATATTATGGGCTACCGCCCCTAATATCTATCGGATGCTTTAACTTCTTTACACTTTTTTCTCCTATTATCATGTGTTAACATACACATCTTTTGTATACGTTAAATGGATGGCAAAAACGTGATGTGAACCCCGCCTCAGGCTCTGTTCGCCCTCCGTGTTTTGTGTGCCCTCACCAGGAGGGTGGCCTTTAATTATAAAATAATAAGTATTCTGATTTACAGAGGCCAAATACTAATGCCAAACAAAGTGTACATTCCACGTTGTGTGCTCCAGAAAGGAAAGGGTTAAATAAGATCAATGAACACAAAAACAGTCACAGGCTGGCTTTACACAGTGCCCAGATTTACTAATCCTATAGATGACGTAAACTTAAGGCCTTATGCACACAACCGTGCCGTATTTTGCGGTCCACAAAACACGGATGATTCCCACGTTCCTTCCGCAATTTGCGCAACAGAATTGGCCGCCCATAATAGAAATAAATGCCAGTCTCCGTAGAGTATTATGGGCTCTGATTGCCGAGGTACTAGTCAGAACCGAAACAGAGTTCAGTTTCAAGTGCTTAAGTGGTTTTCCCCTTTAAAAATCAATTACCAATTAAAGGGAGTCTGTCACCAGATTTTGACCCTATAGACCGCTTACATAGCGCTCTAGCATAGCAGTCTATGATTCTAATGGTACCTTTGATGTTTTCTTGTGAAGTTCCCCCAAGGCAAAAACTGACTTTTATTCATATGTAAATTAGGGCTCGCAAGTGCCCAGGGGCGGCGTTCACCTCGTTGGTGCCCAGGCTGTTCTGACTCTTTTCGTCATATATCCCCGCCCCAGCCTCTTCCTCTGCCCGCCCCGCTCTTCCTTTGCGTCGTCCTTCTCTGCAGCGAGATCCCGCGCCTGCACTATCCATAGCTTTGCCGGGGCATGTGCACTGCGATGCCCATTGTGGGCAGGGCATCGCAGTAGCTACTGCGCATGCCCCGGCCAAGCAATGGAGAGCGCAGGTGCGGGATCTCGCTGCAGAGAACTTGAGAAGGAGGACGCAAAGGAAGAGGGGTGCGGGCAGAGGAAGAGGCTGGGGTGGGGATATGACGAAAAGAGGCAGAACAGCCTGGGCACCAACGAGGTGAATGTTGCCCCTGGGCACTTGCGAGCCCTAATTTACATATGAATAAAAGTCCGTTTTTGCCTTGGGGGAACTTCACAAGAAAACATCAAAGGTACCATTAGAATCATAGACTGCTGTGCTAGAGCGCTATGTAAGCGGTCTATAAGGTCAAAATCTGGTGACAGACTCCCTTTAACCACCTCAGCCCCCAGTGCTTAAACACCCTGAAAGACCAGGCCACTTTTTACACTTCTGACCTACACTACTTTCACCGTTTATTGCTCGGTCATGCAACTTACCACCCAAATGAATTTTACCTCCTTTTCTTCTCACTAATAGAGCTTTCATTTGGTGGTATTTCATTGCTGCTGACATTTTTACTTTTTTTGTTATTAATCGAAATTTAACGATTTTTTTGCAAAAAAATGACATTTTTCACTTTCAGTTGTAAAATTTTGCAAAAAAAAACGAGATCCATATAGAAATTTTGCTCTAAATTTATAGTTCTACATGTCTTTGATAAAAAAAAAATGTTTGGGTAAAAAAAAAATGGTTTGGGTAAAAGTTATAGCGTTTACAAACTATGGTACAAAAATGTGAATTTCCGCTTTTTGAAGCCGCTCTGACTTTCTGAGCACCTGTCATGTTTCCTGAGGTTCTACAATGCCCAGACAGTACAAACACCCCACAAATGACCCCATTTCTGAAAGTACACACCCTAAGGTATTCGCTGATGGGCATAGTGAGTTCATAGAACTTTTTATTTTTTGTCACAAGTTAGCGGAAAATGATGATTTTTTTTTTTTTTTTTTTTTTCTTACAAAGTCTCATATTCCACTAACTTGTGACAAAAAATAAAAAGTTCTATGAACTCACTATGCCCATCAGCGAATATCTTGGGGTCTCTTCTTTCCAAAATGGGGTCACTTGTGGGGTAGTTATACTGCCCTGGCATTCTAGGGGCCCAAATGTGTGGTAAGGAGTTTGAAATCAAATTCAGTAAAAAATGACCTGTGAAATCCGAAAGGTGCTCTTTGGAATATGGGCCCCTTTGCCCACCTAGGCTGCAAAAAAGTGTCACACATCTGGTATCTCCGTACTCAGGAGAAGGTGGGGAATGTGTTTTGGGGTGTCATTTTATATATACCCATGCTGGGTGAGAGAAATATCTTGGCAAAAGACAACTTTTCCCATTTTTTTATACAAAGTTGTCATTTGACCAAGATATTTATCTCACCCAGTATGGGTATATGTAAAAAGACACCCCAAAACACATTCCTCAACTTCTCCTGAGTACGGGGATACCAGATGTGTGACGCTTTTTTGCAGCCTAGGTGGGCAAAGGGGCCCATATTCCAAAGAGCACCTTTCGGATTTCACAGGTCATTTTTTCCTGAATTTGATTTCAAACTCCTTACCACACATTTGGGCCCCTAGAATACCAGGGCAGTATAACTACCCCACAAGTGACCCCATTTTGGAAAGAAGACACCCCAAGGTATTCCGTGAGGGGCATGGCGAGTTCCTAGAATTTTTTATTTTTTGTCACAAGTTAGTGGAAAATGATGATTTTTTTTTTTTTTTTTTTTTTCATACAAAGTCTCATATTCCACAAACTTGTGACAAAAAATAAAAACTTCCATGAACTCACTATGCCCATCAGCGAATACCTTGGGGTCTCTTCTTTCCAAAATGGGGTCACTTGTGGGGTAGTTATACTGCCCTGGCATTCTAGGGGCCCAAATGTGTGGTAAGTAGGTAAATGACCTGTGAAATCCGAAAGGTGCTCTTTGGAATGTGGGCCCCTTTGCCCCCCTAGGCTGCAAAAAAGTGTCACACATCTGGTATCTCCGTACTCAGGAGAAGTTGAGGAATGTGTTTTGGGGTGTCTTTTTACATATACCCATGCTGGGTGAGATAAATATCTTGGTCAAATGCCAACTTTGTATAAAAAAAATGGGAAAAGTTGTCTTTTGCCAAGATATTTCTCTCACCCAGCATGGGTATATGTAAAATGACACCCCAAAACACATTCCCCAACTTCTCCCGATTACGGAGATACCAGATGTGTGACACTTTTTTGCAGCCTAGGTGGGCAAAGGGGCCCATATTCAAAAGAGCACCTTTCGGATTTCAAAGGTCATTTTTTACAGAATTTGATTTCAAACTCCTTACCACACATTTGGGCCCCTAGAATGCCAGGGCAGTATAACTACCCCACAAGTGACCCCATTTTGGAAAGAAGAGACCCCAAGGTATTCGCTGATGGGCATAGTGAGTTCATGGAACTTTTTATTTTTTGTCACAAGTTAGTGGAATATGAGACTTTGTATGAAAAAAAAAAAAAAAAAAAAAAATAAGCATTTTCCACTAACTTGTGACAAAAAATAAAAAATTCTAGGAACTCGCCATGCCCCTCACGGAATACCTTGGGGTGTCTTCTTTCCAAAATGGGGTCACTTGTGGGGTAGTTATACTGCCCTGGCATTTTCCAGGGGCCCTAATGTGTGGTAAGTAGGTAAATGACCTGTGAAATCCTAAAGGTGCTCTTTGGAATGTGGGCCCCTTTGCCCACCTAGGCTGCAAAAAAGTGTCACACATGTGGTATCTCCGTATTCAGAAGACGTTGGGGAATGTGTTTTGGGGTGTCATTTTACATATACCCATGCTGGGTGAGAGAAATATCTTGGCAAAAGACAACTTTTCCCATTTTTTTATACAAAGTTGGCATTTGACCAAGATATTTCTCTCACCCAGCATGGGTATATGTAAAATGACACCCCAAAACACATTCCCCAACTTCTCCTGAGTACGGCGATACCAGATGTGTGACACTTTTTTGCAGCCTAGATGCGCAAAGGTGCCCAAATTCCTTTTAGGAGGGCATTTTTAGACATTTGGATACCAGACTTCTTCTCACGCTTTGGGGCCCCTAGAATGCCAGGGCATTATAAATACCCCACATGTGACCCCATTTTGGAAAGAAGACACCCCAAGGTATTCAATGAGGGGCATGGCGAGTTCATAGAAATTTTTTTTTTTTGGCACAAGTTAGCGGAAATTGATATTTTTTATTTTTTTCTCACAAAGTCTCCCGTTCCGCTAACTTGGGACAAAAATTTCAATCTTTCATGGACTCAATATGCCCCTCACGGAATACCTGGGGGTGTCTTCTTTCCGAAATGGGGTCACATGTGGGGTATTTATACTGCCCTGGCATTCTAGGGGCCCTAAAGCGTGAGAAGAAGTCTGGAATATAAATGTCTAAAAAATTTTACGCATTTGGATTCCGTGAGGGGTATGGTGAGTTCATGTGAGATTTTATTTTTTGACACAAGTTAGTGGAATATGAGACTTTGTAAGAAAAAAAAAATAAAATTCCGCTAACTTGGGCCAAAAAAATATCTGAATGGAGCCTTACAGAGGGGTGATCAATGACAGGGGGGTTGATCAATGACAGGGGGGTTGATCAATGACAGGGGGGTTGATCAATGACAGGGGGGTTGATCAATGACAGGGGGGTTGATCAATGACAGGGGGGTTGATCAATGACAGGGGGGTGATCAATGACAGGGGGGTGATCAGGGAGTCTATATGGGGTGATAACCACAGTCATTGATCACGCCCCTGTAAGGCTTCATTCAGACGTCCGGATGCGTTTTGCGGATCCGATCCATCTATCAGTGCATCCGTAAAAATCATGCGGACGTCTGAATGGAGCTTTACAGGGGGGTAATCAATGACAGGGGGGTGATCAGGGAGTCTATATGGGGTGATCACCACAGTCATTGATCACGCCCCTGTAAGGCTTCATTCAGACGTCCGGATGCGTTTTGCGGATCCGATCCATCTATCAGTGCATCCGTAAAAATCATGCGGACGTCTGAATGGAGCTTTACAGGGGGGTAATCAATGACAGGGGGGTAATCAATGACAGGGGGGTGATCAGGGAGTCTATATGGGGTGATCACCACAGTCATTGATCATGCCCCTGTAAGGCTTCATTCAGACGTCCGGATGCGTTTTGCGGATCCGATCCATCTATCAGTGCATCCGTAAAAATCATGCGGACATCTGAATGGAGCTTTACAGGGGGGTAATCAATGACAGGGGGGTGATCACCACAGTCATTGATCATGCCCCTGTAAGGCTTCATTCAGACGACCGGATGCGTTTTGCGGATCCGATCCATGTATCAGTGCATCCGTAAAAATCATGCGGACATCTGAATGGAGCTTTACAGGGGGGTGATCAGGGAGTCTATATGGGGTGATCACCACAGTCATTGATCATGCCCCTGTAAGGCTTCATTCAGACGTCCGGATGCGTTTTGCGGATCCGATCCATCTATCAGTGGATCCGTAAAAATCATGCGGACGTCTGAATGGAGCTTTACAGGGGGGTAATCAATGACAGGGGGGTAATCAATGACAGGGGGGTGATCAGGGAGTCTATATGGGGTGATCACCACAGTCATTGATCACGCCCCTGTAAGGCTTCATTCAGACGTCCGGATGCGTTTTGCGGATCCGATCCATCTATCAGTGGATCCGTAAAAATCATGCGGACGTCTGAATGGAGCTTTACAGGGGGTTGATCAATGACAGGGGGGTAATCAATGACAGGGGGGTGATCAGGGAGTCTATATGGGGTGATCAGGGGTGATTAGGGGTGATCAGGGGCTAATAAGGGGTTAATAAGTGACGGGGGGGGGTGTAGTGTAGTGTAGTGGTGCTTGGTGCTACTTTACTGAGCTACCTGTGTCCTCTGGTGGTCGATCCAAACAAAGGGGACCACCAGAGGACCAGGTAGCAGGTATATTAGACGCTGTTATCAAAACAGCGTCTAATATACCTGTTAGGGGTTAAAAAAAACACATCTCCAGCCTGCCAGCGAACGATCGCCGCTGGCAGGCTGGAGATCAACTCTCTTACCTTCCGTTCCTGTGAGCGCGCGCGCCTGTGTGCGCGCGTTCACAGGAAATCTCGCCCATCGCGAGATGACGCATATATGCGTGACTCTGCGCAGGGCTGCCACCTCCGGAACGCGATCCTGCGTTAGGCGGTCCGGAGGTGGTTAAAGTCACGCACAACTTTACAAATAACTAACTTCGGCTCATGGGAGCCCATACACTCTAAGGCCTCATGCACACGACTGTTGTTGTGTTCCGTGTCCGTTGTTCCGTTTTCCGTGATTTTCTGCGGACCCATTGAAAACTCGGATAATGCACCGTTTTTCATCCGCGTCCGTGTTTCCAGTCAGTCAAAAAAATATGACCGGTCCTATTTTTTTCACGGACAACGGTTCGCGGACCCATTCAAGTCAATGGGTCCGTGAAAAAACACGGAGGCACACAAGATAGGAAAAAAAACGGACGCGGACGCGCATGACTATCATTTGCAAGGCAAACTTGACTTAGATTTTTTTTTTTTTACTTTTCAGGTCTGGTGGTCCTCCAAAAAATCAAGGAAGACACACAGAAACAAAAACGGATCACGGAACAGCTTTTTGCGGACCGCAAAAAAATACTGTCGTGTGCATGAGGCCTAAGGCCTCATGCACACGGCCATGTTCTGTGGCCGAGAGCGGTCCGTGGTAAACCAGCCGGGATTCCTGCTGACAGCAGGAGCGCACGGCGTCATTGGTTGCTATGACGCCGTGCGCTTCATGCCGCCGCTGCTGTACAGTGATACACTGGTATAGATCATAGCAACCAATGACGCCGTGCGCTCCTGCTGTCAGAAGGAATCCTGGCCAGGTTACCACGGACCGCTCTTGGCCGCGGAACACGGGCGTGTGCATGAGGCCTAAAACTGTAAAGATACGGATCTCCGTACAGTAGTATTCCGAAGGTATGAACGAAGCGACTTTGGATGCAACATCTCTAGTGACTACACAGTGGATGAAGCCTTCTGCTTCTGGCTCCATCCAATGTTTTGTTGATCGGTTGGGGTGCCAGGAGGTGGACTCCCATCGATCGGATGTTGATAACCCAGGATACCTGAGAGGATCTACAAACTGGAAAATACTCTTTAGAATTTTAAAGTGTATGAGTGGGCAGCCATAATGTGCTTTCACATGTGCCGTTTCAAAGCAGATTTTTTTACTCAATTTTCTGAAGTCCAAACCAGAGGAGGGACCTTTTCTATATATTTCCCCTCTCGTTATGATTCACTACTAAGTAGTCTTTAAAAACGGCAGATGAGAAAGCACTTACCTGTCTGTAGGGTGGAGACTTTTGCAGAGAACACAGCTTAAGGGGGGGTAACAGCCAAAAGGAAACTCCTGGAATATGTCTGGTCCACACAAGTCTATGGATACCTCTGAAGACATCTGGAGAGTTTCTGTCTCACTGCCGAGGTTCTCAAACAAGTCAATGGATTCCATGGGAATAAAATGATCACAGAACCCACCAATCAAGTTTTCACAGAGTTCTCTTGAAAATGTGTGGAGAGCTGGAAACTGTGCCGGGCAGCAGCTTCATGTGGGGGTCACAGCCAGTTCAAGGTAAGAGGCAGATGTCCTGGACACAGATGTTTCTTCTTTCACAAAGTTCTATAAAGCCCCCTCCCCCATTATGTAGGCTGCTCCAGGCAGCTCCACCACTGCAGTCTGCATTGTGGCCTACTTTATCTGCTTCTTAGTCTAGAATTTGGAACTCCAAGCACATTTAGTGCATCTTCGCATATACCTTGACCCCCACAGTAATTTAACACCGCAGCCCGAACCTTCTTCAAAGTGGCTGAAAGCCATGTGACTTACAATGTCTGCCAGTTAAAACCAGATTGCAACACATCCTTTTTCAGTTTTTATTTTCTGGTTATAGATTTTTTTTTTTTTATTCTATTTCCTGAACTTGATTATGGGGGCGGCCATCTTGCCTGAGCTGTTCTTAACAGCATTTAGAAAGCATTAAAAAAAAACTGCTTTACGCCAGACCAGTCTGATTCATCATTTTCTAGGTCCGTTTTGTTTGCCATAGAAAAATGACATCTACGCCAGCTCCCTAAGCAAGTCGCACAGCTGCCAGTAAAGCTCCCAAGTTATGTAGAGGCTGGCACCTCTACATAACTTGGGCGCATCAAGCGGCAGCGGATATGAACTAAGACCGGCATCTAAATCGCCAGTCTTAGTAAATGTCCCCCTACATGTGCAATTCCAGCCTAAGAATGAAATATTCTGAAAGATGAAATTGGGCAGCGAGGCCTAGAACAACCCGGTCAATGGAAGTTATTGGAAGCATCCAAAACATGGCGGTCACTACAGAGAGGCAATTCCGCAGCGGCCTGGTCATCACACCGGACAGAGGGATAACAGGTATCGGGAGACACAAGAAGAAATCAGACAGAGAGTACAGCCTGGAAGTGGAATGCCCCTTTTAGAGATTGACATTGCACTCGTCTATACCCCATCACGTCAAGGCTGAGGCCGTAGAGAATAGAGCCGGCCAGCTGTGTCTGCTTTCAAGCTGAAAAGATCTCGTTTCAGCTTGAAAGCATTTACGTTCATATAGAGAACATCTGGAACACTTTAACATTGGTAAGATGAGCTAGATTACTTTTACCCTGGAATCCTGACCCTTCCGCTTTAAAGCCTTCACCAGTGAAGACGAACTCCCCTTTCTTCAGCATTATTCAGAAAAATATCGTACACCTATTTATTACCCAAGTGTCCGACTTTCTGTTAAGATAACTATTTCAGCAGTCCAAGTAGGATATTGGGCATGTTTTAATAGCTTTTTACGTGACAGTGATATTATTTTAACCCTTTAACTACCAGGGGCATGTGTGCTACAACTTACCTTTAAATCTAAATAATAAAATATATAAAAATGTAAAGAGAAATCAGGTTACACCCCATACTCATACCCCTCCTGCGATCGTATGACAAGATGAACGAACAAGTGGATTTTAATTTTTTTTTTTTTTCAATTACCCACAAGTCACAAAAGATGCTGAAAGCGGTCCCTGTTCACATCTCTGCATCTTTGGGTAGGTCGGATTACGTTGGCCGATACGGTTTGCAGCTCTTCACCAGTGATGCTGCAGAAGAAACAATGTCCTGCTTTTTCCAACAAGACGGGGCAACATGCCGCACCTCACAGAACTCACCGACACGGGTTCATGAACTGTTTATGGGAGGTGCGAACTGCGAACTGGGGGTTATGGCCACCACGGTCCCCAGACTTGTCCACATGTGATTTGCATCTGTCTACTAACGATCCACAACCCCTGGATGAACTCAAGGAAAACATCACAAAGCATCACAAGCCGGATCAGCCAACATAATCCGATGTGCCCAAAGATGTATAGACGTGAACGGGGACCACTTACAGCATCTTTTGTGACTTCTTGGTAATAGAAGAAGAAAAAACAAAACAAAACAAAAAACACACTTGCTCGTTCATCTTGTCATACTGTCACTGGAGGCGGGCTACTTTCTCGTGGGTCTCCCTGTAGAAAGCAAATGCCACACAGCACTTTACAGTCATGGCACCTTCATGCAATTTTGCATCAAAGCTTAAACTTTTGTGAAATAGTTTTGTGAAATGCATTCCTGCTTGTGGATAAAAGACTGACATAAGTAGAGCCTGAGACACACAACACCTAGAAGGAATACGCTCAAAATGTGCAGTCATTTATGCAGGGGGTTATAGCATGAAGAAAAGCTCCTGTGACCCCACCGCCTCCTAAACTATACCAAAGCTGTAGGTGCAATATTGGATGCAGTGCACTCTGGTAAAGTAATGGTGGGAGGGAGAAGATGGAAGCGACAGCCAGAACAAAGATCTCATCCTGGTACAGCCTTTCATTAACCCCAGGGGGAGATACTTCAACTTCTGCTATAAAACCTCCCCTGCCACAAACGGGAAAGACAATATTTTTGATCTTTTAATTTTTGCTGATTTTTCTCTAGATATGAGCATTTAGATTGCGGATTAAATGCCATGTATGCTGGGTTATGGAGTCAAAGCTGGTACAAAATTTACCGACTCCACCTGTGGCTTAAAAAAATAAAAATAAATAAATATTTATTAAATAATTTATGTATTAAAATAGGAATTTATAAACATTTGGAAAAAGTGTAATAAAAATCTAATCTTATGTTCTATCACCATTCAGAGCTGAGGAAAAGCAGGGCTCTGTCCAGTGAGACGTCAGCTCAGCTCCCATTCACGTAAGGGCTCGTGCACACGAGTGGATCCAGTGCGTGGAATCCGCCGCGTGAAAGAGCCAAGCCCCGCTCCATGATTGATAATGCTCTGTGCCTCTCTGTGACCTTTTTACTACAAAATCAGTGTGAGATAAAGTTGTCACCGTGATTTTGTAGTAAAAAGATCACAGAGAGGCACAGAGCATTATCAATCATGTTAGTGCTCCGTGTCTCTGCTGTCCGGGATGGGGCTTGGCTGTCTTTCAAGCAGCAGATTCCATGCACAGGATCCGCTTGTGTGAAAGAGCCCGAAGTGTTTTGCAGATTGCAAATCGGGGATCCGCAAAACACAGATCCTGGCCGAGGGCATGCTGCCATTCCCCCACCCTAGAAATATCATATCCTTGTCTGCAGAATGGACATGTTCTATCTTTCTAAATGAACGGGTCCGTGTCCGCATCCGATCCGCAAAATCTGCGGATCAGAATAGGACAGAAAGTATGGCCATGTGCATGGGCCCAAAATGAAAGTACTTCACTCGAATGGCGTTGCAGTACACTGGCATGGAGACTGAAAACAGCTGATTGTGGGGGTGTCAGACTCCCACCCATCTATTACCAATGACCAATCCTGAGAATAGGTCATCAATATCTCCGGAAAACCCTTTTACGGATCTGCTTGGGTCAGAGATTCAGGCACAAACATGCTTTTTTTCCCCCCTCTTACACAACATAAAGCTATGTTCCCATGATCTCATATAAATTTAGGAATGGATTCCACAACTATATTAAATCCACTGACATCCTGCACCCAATGCAAGTGAGTGGGGTATGAAGCGAGCAGAATGTGTGGCATGCTCTATATTCTACATAGAAAAGCCACAGATTAGCCTACCTGAATGACATCCGGGCTAATCCTCGAGAAAATCTGCAACTGAAATCCACGGGCAGCCTCTAATTGCAGATACTCTTGTATAATATAAGTCAAATTGAATCTGAGATGCGGGAATATAGCCTTTGATGCAAAATTCAATGAAGGTGTTCATGCCATTTAAAGTGTAACGGTCAAGTTTTCATAAAAATAAATAAATCTATTTTAGCAGATGTTACTGCTGCAGTAGCATTATGCATAAAGCAGTCTTTAGTTTCTTGACATACCAGTTTTCCTTGAGTTTTTCCCTTAGTTACGGCTGTTTAAACATTTACAATAGGAGGAGCTTCTCAAGATGACTCCTCTGCCAGTTCTCTGAGGCCAAAACTGCCTCCCTCACTTCCCATACACACTTGCTGTAGGCAGCAGCTTCCTACCAGCCAATCAAATTGGATTACTGAGAGACACGCCTCCTCACTCTGAAGCCTAATGCAGGCATGAAGTGTGAAGGACTGCCCCTCTGTCTTCTGTTTACATTAAAGGGGTTCTGCACTTTAATTTAACTGATGATCTATCCTCTGCATAGATCATCAGCTTCTGATCTGCGGGGGTCCGACACCCGGGACCCCCGCCGATCAGCTGTTTGAGAAGGCAGCGGCGCTCCAGTAGCGCCGCGGCCTTCTCACTGTTTACCGCCGACCCACTGACGTCACTCCTAGTATCAACTAGCATGGGCGTGGCTAAGCTCCATTCAAGTGAACAGAGCTTAGCCGCGCCCACGCTCGTTGATACTAGTCGTTAGGTCAGTGGGCCGGCGGTAAACAGTGAGAAGGCCGCGGCGCTGCCTTCTCAAACAGCTGATCGCGGGGGTCCCAGGTGTCGGACCCCCGCCGATCAGAAGCTGATGATCTATCCAGAGGATAGATCAGTTAAATGAAAGTGCAGAACCCCTTTAAGTTGTAACGGTCTTTAAAAGGGGTTATTCCATCTTAAACAATGGGGGCATATCGCTGGGATATGCACCCGTTGTCTGATAGGTGCGGGTCCCACCTCTGGGACCCGCACCTACAAGGAGAATGGAGTGGAGAAAGTTGAGGAGGGCACACCGCACATGCGCAGCCGCCCTCCATTCATTGCTATGGAGCCGCCAAAAATTGTCGGCCCCATAGAAATGAATGGGCGCGGTGCGCTCCCACTCACTTCAATGGGAGAAACCTGGGGTCCTCCAGCCACAACTTTCCCCGGCTCCGTTCTCCATGTAGGTGCGGGTCACAGAGGTGGGACCCGCACCTATCAGGCAATGGAGGCATATCTTAGCGATATGCCCCCATTGTCTAAGATGAGATAACCCCTTTAAGGGAGCAGTGGAAAGGGACAGAGGACATTAATGAAAGCTGTTATTATAAGGTAATTACAGATCTTTTGGCAATCATTGACAGACTAACTCAGGTATACATGCCTAGCTCTAAAACTAGCAAATAAAAGAAAATATGACAGTTACCCTTTAAGTGCAAAGTGCTGGGCTGCGCTTGCACAGGTGTCTTTCACAACATAAAGGGGTATGGCGGTATGCTATACATGTCATTCAGGATTTATGTTGACAGTGTGAAGTTTTTCACAATGGTTAATCCTGCACAAAAACTGTATTGAGAAATTTCACAAGGCCGGAAACTATGCTAACCAACTAGGAAATTTCTCTAATTAAAAACCAGCGTTACAACAGAATATTTTAGTTCGATTTCATCACCATCTAACAATCCAGAGAATATGACGGTCTGGCACCTATAGAGGTCCAGAAATTCATTTTTATATAATGAGTGTATGCACTAGGGTTTTCACGATACCAAAATTTAGATTAGATTTCGATACTATAAAAAGGTATTGCGATACTCTATACAATGCAGGTGGAGAAAAAAAAAAAAAAAAAGCCAGCAAAAAGCCGCGTGCATTCCATATTTTATGGAACGTCCGGCCCATAATATTCTATCCTATTTTTTGGGGGTACAAGAAGACTAAAAATGGGGAATCCCGCGGTTTTAATTTTTTTTTAAATATTTTAATAGTTCACACTTTTTCGGGCACAGTGATATGTAATATCGTTATTTTTTATTGTTTGTAAATTTTTATGTAAAATTGGGAAAGGGGGGCGATTTAACATTTTTGTATTTTGGTGTTTTTTTTTACTTTTTATTTATTATTAGCCCCCTTGGGGGCTAGAACCCTTGTCCTGCTGCTTTATGCACACAGCAACAGGGAGCTTACCATTGCATCTAGGGCTTCAGTAGCATCCTGGCTGCCATGGTAACCGATCAGAGCCCCAGGATTACACTGCTGGGGCTCCGATCAGAATTGCCACTGTACCACCAATGAAAAGGCGGGGACCCTGTGGCCACTGCCACCAATAAATATAACAATGGGGGGGGGGGGTGTGCACCTGTGGCCACTGCACCACCAATGATAATAATACTGGGGGGGGGGGGGGGGGCGCACTGCACCTCCAATGGTTATAATTTATAATAAGGAGGGGGGGCGCACTGCGCCACCAATGAATGTAATTAATACATTAATTCAAGTATAGGAGGCAGTGATATCACATACCCGGCCTCAATAACAGAGCATGCAATCTGCCGAACCGTGGCAATTAACCCCTCAGGTGTCCGTTTTGCAAACAAGAATAGGCATTTCTATAATGCGCATAGGTGGCATATGTGTTTTGCGAATCCACAGTTTGCAGAATGCAGCAACAGTCCACAGTCGTGTGAATGTAGCCTTATAACAATGAAATTTCAAAAACATCTCTATAACCATACGGTAAACAATAAAGTGTCGGCTAGCTGCAGCCTCTGCTAGGTGGAGCTTCTTACATACCACTTGATTGAGCAAAAACAAAATCATTAAAATGTAGCAGCAGTTTTTCACCATCTCCATTTGACAGTGTTGGGACTATAAACAACTCCATTACCTGGTGATGATGTGGTTGCTTCCTCAAAGCTATCATTATCAGCTCCGTCATCCCCAATGCCATATGCCAAAGAGTCTTCTGGAGCAGAAGCAGAGTCAGGACTACTGGGTCTACTAGCAGAGTCACCCTCGCTATTTGATCCATCTCTGTCATGCTGAGAAAAGGAACCACTCTCACTCAGACTTGTACGCTCTTTTCGATGAACCCTGGAATGAAGCACCATTTGATGGTACGTCCTGAAAATCTTTCCACACTCAAAGCATTCGGTAGATTTGTTCTGAGAGGCTCTGCGGCTCTGACGTGAAGGAGGTCTAAATTCTAAATCATTAGGTGTCTCCACAACATTTTCTCCAGGCTGCATGCTGCTTTTCTCTGTGCGGCTTCCACTTGAGCAGCTACGTCTCTTTGGATTGCTGGCATTGTTACTTTCGGGCTCCCGTTTACGCTTCTCCTGATTGACAAGGACATATTCACCTTTATCTCTATCATAAGAGACATCTGCATCAGCCAAGGTTTCATCCCATCCCAAGTACTTGACATACTCCGTTGGTTCTGCAACTTTGCCTCTGGTGGCCAGCTGCCAAGCTTGATAGCTATTGACTGGGTCAAATTCAGGTACTCTCTTCCCCTGTTCTTCATCTGTACTTTTAGGTGCATCTCCTAAAGGTTTCAATTTCAGATAGTCTAAGAAACATTGTTTGGAGGGAGGTGCCTCTGAACTTGCATTGTGTAATATCTCACGTTGGAGCACCGTTTTGTCTTCAGCGTGTTCTTCCATTTTGCAGTGGATCAAATTGTGTGCGCTAAGGCTTTCAAGATTTGTAAACAAATTTCCACATTTCACACAAACTTCATAAAGACATAAACCGGTCACTATCGTTTCTTCCTGAACAACATCATTTATAGTGGCTACTTGTTCACTTTCCGATTTGGGTTTGTTTTTGTTCCCAGTCTTGGGGCCGTGAGATTTCATGTGGTTTTTTAGAAACCAAGGCTCTTTAAATCTCCTGCCACATATATGGCAACCATGGTCAAAGGATCCCCGATGCTTTTTCATATGAGCTTTAAGGAACCATGCTTGACCAAAAGCCTGGCCACAGATTTCACAAGGGAACTCACCAGAATTATGTTCACCTTTACCATTTTCAGAGTAAGCATCGCGATTCAAAGGAATTGCTGTCGTGATATGGTCTTTCTCAATGTGGTTTAACAAAGTTTCCTCTCGTAAAGTCATGTAATTGCAAAACCTGCATTTATATGGCTTGTGCACTTGTATGAGATGTTGATCAAGCTCCTTCCTACGGTCGTACTTGCTTTTGCAAAACATACAGTTGTAGTCACCTAGTGTGTCGTCATCGACTATATCGGAGTCCTCCATTTGGAGGGAGCCATTGAGAATTTTGTTACAAGCAGAGGTGCTTTTTGTAGGACTTGCACATACGCCCATACCTTCCGAAGCACCTAACTCTCCAACATGTGAATCGCCCATTTCAGCATCATTAACCTGGCCAAGTGTACCAGTCCTGTGGGTTCGGAGGTGTATCTTCAAGTTTCCTTTCTGTGCAGCCCTATGGTCACAGTAAGGACATTTATATGGCTTTTCCCCTGTATGCTTTCTCATGTGCTGAGAGAGGGAGCTCTGGAAAGGGAAACTTTTCCCACATATAACACAACTAAAACTGGTTGGTTTGTCGTCGTCCATATCATTTTTACTTGACTTAGCAGCTGATTCACGTAGTTCCATGTCAAACTGTTTCCTTTGTTTCATTACCAGCAAAACATCAGGTAGGAAATCCAACGCCTATCCAGGAGTAACTGGCAGGTGACTTCTGTATTTAGTGGTATGCTATTTAACAAGCATAACGGCCACACCAAGCTTCACAGACCTGCACCAATGTGTAACACAGATGGATCCCTGCATAAAAAAGAGAAAAATACATGTCACTATTCTTCATTATTAAAACAGAGGTTAATAAAATGGAAAGCATGAAAAATCAGGGAGAACTGCTTGTGTTTGCAAGTGCACATTGCTTTCCAAAAATCGGACATTTAAATGTTTTAGCAAAGAAAAACCAAGGGAAGAATTCCCATTCAATGGTCCAAGATGATATTTACTATACTTGAATTTCATTTATATACGCCTTAGCTTCAATTTTCTTACAGTTACATCATTAATGCTATGTAAACCGCTGTATACTAAAACTAGTAACTATACTAGTATACTAAAACTGGCCTATATGGGAGTAAAGTGTGCACTCACACTGTGCTAGGTATAGGTTGAGAGGATTTCCTGACATAGAACTCTGATAGATCCCTATGTCGCCCATTAGGGTCAGCTCACACAGCAGGTTTTACAGCGAAATGTTGGTGTGGACAGCTGTGCCGAAATGTCACGGAAACCTGCCGGCAGCCGTGTCCTGTCTGCCCCCTATACATCTCAATAGGAGGCTGCGATGAGGATCATGGAGCTCTGGCTTAAAGCCGCGAGAATGGACATGTCCTTGCACTGCAATCCTCCGTGCCACCTCCCACTGAGATGTATTGGGGGCAGAGAGGAGGCAGCGTTTTCGGTGGAATATTATTGCTGTTGCCTGCACACTGGAGGCTTTCATCTTAACAAACGTAAAAAAAATACTAATAAAAACACTGAGCAAGGATGCCTGTATAATCAGTATATTCAATTATGCCTTTTAAAGGAGGCCTCTTGTCAAGTAAATGAGGACATATGGATATCTTTGGTTCATATGCTGAGAGCTTTCCCGGAACATACAGAGTGTGAATGCAGCCTTACCTTTCATTGGAAGGTTTACTATATGCATACCATAATATCTGCAAAACACATATACAACCTAGATCTAAATGTCAGAAAACTAATTCTTACATCTCAGTTATGGTTTAATTTCAAGTCTTGGGCAATTAAAAATCGTTAAGGGAAGAAAATGTGAATCCTGCCAAGGTCCCCAGTGCCGGAAAGAAGCAGTCATATGTACACAATAAAACCATGGGCAATATGTTCTTTGGTCACATGCCTGCATTGTAATATATATGTGACAGACCCAAATCACATTGGCTTGTCGTCAGTGTCCGTTGATAGTTCTATTTTTGTAAACCCCGGACAAGTAAAAAATTAAGTAAAAATAAAAAATAAAAAATGTATCTGAAAAAAAAAAAAAAAAAAAGCAGACCAAATAATTGAGATATGGTAAAAAAAAAAATATAAAACTTAAAAAATTGAGGCTTTTCTTAACTGGTTTTGGATCATCTGGCATATGTTTACAATTGTCACTTGTACTGGGCAGACCAGTGCAGCCCCAGTTACAGTAGAAAAGTGTAGTATGAAATAGTATTAAAGCCTCCCAATTGTCTTTTGTGAACTTTGATGGACAGACCACAAAAATAAAAATGCCCACAATTAATAACCCACCCAAGAAGAGTTCCCAGTGCAAATAGTTGTCCTACCACTAGTCAAGACTCAATTACCTTGAAATCGACCTGAGATATTAAAAGTCTATTTTAGGCCAGGAAAAAATAGCTAGGGCTGAATTCACATCTGCGCTGACTTTTCAGTTAGTTATTCTGTTCTGTCAGATGAACCGAAAAACGCTGATCCATTAAAAACGGACTGAATGGCGAATTTCAGATGTGTGAGACGGACTGAAGAATAGATTTAAAAAAAAAAAAAACGCAGATGTGAACTCCGCCTTCGCTATATATTCCTAGTAACACTAAACATTTTTTACTATTCTATTATAAATCATAATGCATATGCCCAACACTATGACGCTGTGAATTTGGGTAATTAGACTTGCGGTCGTGCTGCTGATATATACCAACATTATAGCCGTCTGATCAATCAATAGTGTTACTATACTGAGCCAATGACTAATGTACATGCTCTTTCACAGTCTTTATACATAAAAAACAAACAAAAAAAACACTATTCAATCCACATAAAATGAAGACCTCCAACGTTAAAACAGCAAAACAGAAACAATTGGTAGTTCATTATTCAGATCCCAAATTGATGTATGAAACGATGCATTCACTATTGGAAGAGTAAGTACCATTGATGACACGACCTCAGGGCCTCTGCTGCTCTCAGGCCAATCAATAATCCATTATGAGCCAAATACATCTCTACTTTTACACCAAGAAACATATAAAAGGAATCTCTATGTACAGACAAGCAAAACCATCACTGTAACTGGCACGGATTTTAAAGCATGTCTTTTCATTATTGCCTTACTGGTCTTGGCACAGTTGTCCAGGCCAGGCCTCTTTATTGTTCTGTAGAGCCGAATGAAAATGACAAGATCCCGACAGACACAAACATCTGCACTGACCTCCATTAACACTAATATCAGCGTACAAGTGCTAAATTCCCTGCTTGCTTTCCAGTTTCAGATGCATCTCTAGGCTTGTGAAAGTCTAGTTATGACAGAAGCTCAAACAAACTTTTCACCTACAAAAACTTAAAGGGAACCTGTCATCAACTTTATGCTGACCGTACTGAGGGCAGCATAAAATGGTGACAGAAATGGTGATGTCAGCGGTGTGTCCCTCATCAGCTAAAAGTAAGTGGTTGCTGAGAACCAGCATCATAATCATTGCAGCCAAGGCCTGGAAAAGAGTCACATCTACCTGAGAAGAGTCCTGGTTATACATAATCTCCTGCACTCACCCATCTGCTGATGATTGGCAGTTCTCTCCTAGAGAGAAAGGGAGAAAACGAGGTAGAAGACTGTCAGTCATCAGCAGGTGGGCAGGACTTCATGAATTAGGCCTCTTTCACACTTGCGTTGTCCGGATCCGGCGTGTACTCCACTTGCCGGAATTACACGCCGGATCCGGAAAAACGCAAGTGTACTGAAAGCATTTGAAGACGGATCCGTCTTCAAAATGCTTTCAGTGTTACTATGGCACCCAGGACGCTATTAAAGTCCTGGTTGCCATAGTAGGAACGGGGAGCGGTATACTTACAGTCCGTGCGGCTCCCGGGGCGCTCCAGAATGACGTCAGAGCGCCCCATGCGCATGGATGACGTGATCCATGTGATCACGTGATCCATGCGCTTGGGGCGCCCTGACGTCACTCTGGAGCGCCCCAGGAGCCGCACGGACTGTAAGTATACTGCTCCCCCGCTCCACTTTACCATGGCTGCCAGGACTTTAGCGTCCCGGCAGCCATGGTAACCATTCAGAAAAAGCTAAACGTCGGATCCGGCAATGCGCCGAAACGACGTTTAGCTTAAGGCCGGATCCGGATCAATGCCTTTCAATGGGCTTTAATTCCGGATCCGGCCTTGCGGCAAGTGTTTAGGATTTTTGGCCGGAGCAAAAAGCGCAGCATGCTGCGGTATTTTCTCCGGCCAAAAAACGTTCCGTTCCGGAACTGAAGACATCCTGATGCATCCTGAATGGATTTCTCTCCATTCAGAATGCATTAGGATAATCCTGATCAGGATTCTTCCGGCATAGAGCCCCGACGACGGAACTCTATGCCGGAAGAAAAGAACGCAGGTGTGAAAGAGCCCTAACTATGACTCTTCTCAGGTGGCCGTGACTCTTTTCCAGGCCCAGTCTACAATGATTGTGATGTTGGTTCTCAGTAACCACTTACTTATAACTTATAAAGGACAGACCGCTGAAATCAACTCACCTGTCTCTATTTTATGCTGCCGTTAGTATGGGCAGCATAAAGTTGATGACCGGTACCCTTTAAGTAAATGATGTTTCTGCTAAACACCCAGGTCACATGTTGTACTGGAGCGTGGGAAAAAGATTATTTGCACGGCGAATTGAAAAAAATTTATATAAAATCTCGCCAATTATAGCGTTCAGTATGCACTAAAAATGACATCCTAACCTTATTCCACAGGTCAGTACAATTATGGCGATTTCAAATTTGCAAAGATTTTTTTTTTTAATTTGTTTAAAGAGCTGTGTGTGGGCATGTTTTTTGTAGTACGTATGACTTTTTGCTGACATTTTTTGTTGGGGACAAGGTGGCCAATAAATGTTGAATTTTATATTATTTTCCTGTTACAGCATTCTCTGTGCAGGAAAAATAATTTTATACTTTAATAGTTCATTTTATATGTAAAATAGGGGAATAAATTGTGAAATCTAATTGTGGGAGCCAGATTCTCAACACCCCCACCAATCACTGTTTGAAGAGGCCGCGGCACACCAGCGAGCGCTGCAGACTCCATCTAGGAAGGAATGTAATGTTTCTCGATCACATGGCCTAAGTCCAGCTCAGTCTGATTCAAGTGAATGGGCCTGGGCTGCAATACAAAGCACAGTATACAATGGATGGCACTGTATAGTATGCTGTGGGGAGGCTGCAGTGTGCACCGGAACACCGCGGTCTCTATAAACAGCTGATCGGAGGCAGTGCCGGTGTTCTGTCAGAAAACCTTAACTCGTCAGATTCCCTTAGCCGACGTGACTTCCGGGGGTGTGCTACCTCTGAGAGCGCACGCGCAGTGTCCGTGCACGCGTCCATGAGTCAACGCTCACTGTAATTTTAACTTACCCATGCCCTGGTACTGCTCTTGCGCGGTGGCGCACACCCCCGGAAGTCACGTGGGGTAAGGGAATCTGACAGAACACCGGGTACACCCGTTATGATTGATCTAGTGTTTATGACAAAGTCTTTTGAATCTAATGGGTATGTGGGCTCTCTAGACATTCCCCTCATGGCATATTTCAGGAGGGGAAAGAAAGATCAAGCATAAACATGCAGGCTCCGGAGAGTTGAAAAAGAAGACAACTCTAATGTGCCTGGCCAGCTCTAGGGGTAACTTCATGGTCTGAAGAAATGCACTCCATAGGATTGTTGCAACATGGGAGAAGTGCTGGAGGTGGCAACAGGCAAAAAGATGGAATGAGGGAAGACTATAGTTGTTGGTCATTGGAAGAAAAAGACAAGAACTGGCTTGATGTTGGAATAGTGTTTTGTTTGATAATGAAAAGGTATTCGGGAATGCATTTATAATAAAGTAACATTTAAGTATTTTCATTTTCTTAATTCCCAGAGAAACCCTTTAAGATGTAACAGCGCACAGATTCATTATGCATTTAGGAGGTACAACCCAGAGCAATGAGCCATGAAAATGCTGTTAAACATTACCAAACTAAAGAAAGGGACTGCAAAATGACCCCTGTGATGTGGCTGCTGTGGTCCTGAAAGATGTTTTCATACCAATATTTGTGCTGTGAAGACCAATTATAAATGTATATTAAAACACACCCAGCCAGGAACAGCAGTGGTGCATGTGAAGCTAAGCAGCCCTGCTGTATTCCAGCAGCTAACATGACCTAGATATTACTTGTATGTCTCTACCTGTGAAAGCTGCAAGATCACCTACTCGATGATAAATCAGTACAGTAATACAAAAAGCAACCCGAGACCAGGACATTATGCAGTGTTTTTTGGGTCATACCAAAAACAGATAGTAGCTTATGGCCATTTTAAATCAACATAGAGAAGAAAATACATATACAAAGAGGAGCATAAACATCAAGAAAAAAGTGCATAGCACTATTAGAGAATCGAAATTGGGATGGATGAGAATTAGTATGGAGGAGAGGGGATGGAAAGTAAAGAGTCACATAATCAAAATGTGTCAGTGACAATGTACAAATAGTTAATTACCACCGAGATTCAGGAGTCATATATATATTTTTTCATACTAGTCATAAAAAAAAAGGAAAAGAAAAAGAAGAAAAAGTATTCGTTGCCGGAGCTACATATGCGTAAGGGATGGCCTGACGCCAGGGCGACCATGTCTTCAGGTAGGCTCCATGTTTCCAGGTTGCCCAGCTGGACATCTCGATAAATCTGATGTACTTGGGCTGTCCAGCATAAACGAGAGGGGCTGATCTTGTAGCAATTCTAGTGAGATTAAGCACTTGGCAGAAGCCATCATGTGTGTAGTAAAATTACAGCTAGGTGAATATGATGTGCTCGGTTTGGCTAAGGTTATCATGTCAAAGGTGATCGTGAAATTTTACTTAGTTACTGTCTGTCTGGTTGCTTCTACTTGTTTCCAGAGGACACGACCACCAAATATAGGGATATGTGACAGTTCCCTGGGACCATCTCCAGCACAGTTTGGATGGGGACAAGTGAAGTGTAAAAAAAAAAAAATTCTGGAGATTTATAGCACCTAGTTAATAGTTTATATATAATGGTTTTCCATTAACAGGATACATGGAGAGAAGCCATGGGAGTGCTTTAATATGCTTATGGCTTTCGTCTGTCAGGGTAATCCCCAATTCCAGTTGTTTAGATCACAAAAAGGTTGGATGAGAAGACTTACCGGTAATTACTGGGTGGAGAAGATGTGGTAAATGTTGGATATTTTCCTAGACTTTTATTTTTACCAAAATAGTGCCTTCAACGGCCATCATACTTTTCAATACTATTGTACAATGTACAAATGTCAGGAAAGTTATGTAGAATGGTCTTCAAACGAGATCTACGAAGACAGGAATGTTTATAAAGGGGGACATTCATCATACATTGAATCTATGGTGTCCATGTCTCTTCCTAGAATCTCAAGGAGAAGGCAAGTATGTAGTGAGGCCCATAAAATATATAAAAATTTTCCTTTCTTGTTTAAAGGGCACCCCACTTTTTCTCCACTTTGAAAGGGCCAGGCACGATGACATTTTCACTGCCTAGCCCTGTCAAAGTGCAGAGGGCACAGCAGTTGCAGAGAGAGAAGAGCCCCGTTGCTCCTAGAGGTTCGTTTGCATATATTAAAACTTCATTTTTCTCAGCGATGCGGGCACGTATGAACATGGGACCAACACAGATGCCTCCAGCTGCCAAGCACACATGTAACAGGTCAGCCAGTTTCATAGGTACAAATCTGACAGATGCCCTTTAAGGCTGGAATAATACCTATGGACATGCAGAGAGATGGCAGGGAAGATAATTTAGGTGAACAAGCATCCTATACTTTGCAAATACTTTTCACCAGTGGATTGAAGGATTTGTTGCTATATCTTCTTGATGTAGGGAGCCAAAAGGTGTGTAATGTATTCAGTTTGCTTCTATTAATTTGAGTTCTGCATCGTGTGAGCAAGGAGAAACCGGATTTAAGAATCTACTGTAATAAGAAGCACTTTTTTTCACCGCTTTCAATACGATCTGATCTGAGTCTGATGGCGGCGGGGGGGGGGGGGGGGGGGGGGTCTGATCTGAGGTAGATTAGATCTGATTTGAGCCTGAGGGGGCGCTAATGAAGGCTGGGGGGGGGGGGGCTTATCTGAGGCTGATGGAGCTTGGGGCTCCGATTTAGGGTCTTATCTGAGGCCTGATGAAGAACGGGGATGTGATTTGGGGGTCTGCTCTGAGGTCCAATGGAAATTATTATTTTTATTTTTATTATTTTCCTCTTACAAATCCTAGGTGTGTCGTCTAGTCCAAAAAATGGTGGCATTTAATTGTATTGTTTTATAGTATAAGTGAATGTCTGGCAAGCTAGAGCAGCCTTGTACCTTGTTTGATTAATAAACTAGTATTTCTTGCGGGGTCTCTTACCTTTCTACAAAAACTTAGCAAATAGGTGTCTAAGGCGACCTGTAAACATTGCTGAATATGTGTGGGGTTTTTTCTCTGCGGATTTTCATGTGAAGAAAGCACAGCGTAGTACAGTATCGGCGTGTATGAGAATAGACAAATCATGTACAGTTTGCAGATTTTTTTCTCTGCGCTGAAATTGACCTGCCGTGCACATCTCCAAATACGGTATATACATGTGGCATCATTGTGATCGTACTGACCCAGAGACTAAAGGTAACAGGCCAATTTTATCACATAGGGAAGGCTGTAAAAACAAAACCCGTAAAACTGTGGCAGAATTGCAGGTTCTCACCCAGTTCCATCCCATTTGCAAATTTCTACCAGTTTCTCATCATTGTATGTAATATTAAATATTTCTTTTAGAAAGTACAACTCGTCACGCAAAAAAAAAAAAAAACTATTATGGCTATGTGATCGGAAAAAAATAAATTGTTCCGGAAAAGCCGTAAAAAACAAAAAGGGGCTCAAGGATCCCAAGAAGAAAACATTTTTTTTTAACCTGCTGAGGAGGCTCCAGCTGACATCTGTACATTGCTGAGCTGCATATAAAAAGTCCTAATCATGGTTTGCTGCTAATGCACTCTACATTGTCTCCTGGTAAACAAGCAGATCTGCAGTACATTGCTAGGAGACAGATAAGGACTCTACAAGACTTGGGCAGAGTCAATACCATGAACACCTCAGTAAACCACAGCAGACTCAGCCACAGTTTTGCTAGACATCATATTTTAATCAAGACAGATTTGGAGACTAAAAAAAAATATATACATAATACATGCTAAAAATACTGCATTAATAAAGGTTAGCATAAAAATACTCTGAAAACCCCCCAGGAATCTTTAGTAAGACACACACACACGTACATACAAGCATGTAGAGCACAAAGGGCTCGGCCAAAGGGATCAACAGCACCTCAACGGTTCACAAGAATGAAGCAGCATGTATAAGCAATAAAGGGGCTGCAGCATTTGCTGATGTGGATTGGCCCCCAAAAAGCAGCTGAACGGGACTGAGCTGCTGTGGCCCCTACAAGATAGTTCTATATCAGTAGTGGGCAACTGGCAGCCCTTGGATGCTCACCCTGAGGCCCCTGCCTGCCCTCTTCCATTTGTGTTGCCTAAAGAATGGCATCGTTCCTACTCCATCTGGTAGAGGAAGGAAAATTGTATGAGTGCTTCTCTGGGTTTGAGCCGAGCCCCTCATTTCCAGTGAAGGGTAATGTTACCGCTACAGAATACAGAAGCTATTTTATACAGCTGTATGGCTTCAGACATAAGCTGGCCATAGAAATGAGTCTTGTGCTTGCTGAACCCGCCAAAAACTGCGCTGTGTGGGGAGCTCCTGACTCTCCCCAAACACATGATTTTTTTTCCAATCCTTTAGTTTTCCTGGAAGATAATCCACCACGAGAAGTGTCTGTAAGCGGCTTTCTCTTCCCTTCCCATAGAATACACATATATCCAAGTTGAACATCTATGTGTATGGAGAAGCCAGGAGGGAGTTGGGAGAGACGGCTGTCGACCGACTGCTATTGAATGTGTATGGGAAGCTTTAGTGGCAATATTTCCGGGAAGACCCCTTCCATTTCCAGGATGACTGACTGGGCCCCTAGGCACCAAGCAAGGGCTATAATGACATGGTTTGAGGAGTTTGGGGTGGAGGAACTCAAGTGGTCTCCACAGAGCTCTGACCTCAATTCAACTGAACACCTTTGAGATGAAATGGAACACGGTTGGGAGTTAGACCTTTTCAGCCAACTTCACCGTCTGCCTGACCTCCCAAATCTCTCACAGGCGCACTGTAAAGTTTTGTAGAAAGCCTTCTTGGACGAGTGTGGGCTTTCATAGCAGCAAAATGATACCCAACTCCATATTACCTCCCATAGTTCTGCAATGGGATGCTGCGAGTATGAAGTATTTAGTTAGTGTGCAAAGCAAACACACAAAGGAGGAAACATGTTCTGCAAGCAAATGCATATATATTTAAACCCCCATAATCATTAGGAGTCACGTTATGCTGAGGAAAACTGCAGGAACGCACGCTTGTCTCAAGCAGAGTCACCCATTTCCCCTGGTGGGACAGACACCACCACCGATGCTCTGCTTTGCCCGGTCTCAGAATACACAAGCACTTTCAGGTCCACCTCCAGAAAGCAGCCATTACTAAACACAAAATAATGGCCGACTCTCACAGCCTCAGGGGACCGGAACAAGGGACAAAGACAAGCTCATTGCTAAATGCACTTCTTAGCAAGCGCCAGCTATTGAGGCTTAGCTGCCCCGTCATTCTTTATCCGAGAATTTCAACCAATGTACCTTGTTCAGCTGCAGAACTAAAGACAGCCATCAATCACACAAGCACCAGACAATGTAAGGAAAATAAATCTGAGCTTGTAACTCAAGCAACTAAAACAAGAAGCCAAAAAGTTTTTTTTTTTAAAAACTATGCCAAAAAACCAAACTAAAAATTGTACAATAAAATGGTGCACATCAGAACAGTTCATAATGTGAATAAATGCCAGTATTAGAAAAACCGAGCCATTTGTACAGGTCTAAAGACCGCGGACCCGGGTATTACTAAGCCTGCCTAAAGCACCTTTGCCAGGGGAAGTCTGAAAGCTACACCATTAATTTATGGTTTAACAAAGGCTCTTTACTTCAGCAGGAACTGTTTCTACTACACAAGCAAATCCCGTTACACAACGAATAAGCATGGATTACCGAATGACCCTGTGATCAAACGCAGGAGACCAGGAAACTTTTCCAACACACTATAAAAAACAAAACCAAACATTTATATTAATCACTGGAAAAGTAGGACATGTCAAACCACTGCACAGATATATGTATATCGGAAAGGTAGAATATAAAGATCCAAAAATAAAAATTATCCTGAAAAGTTTGTCTGGTATTCCATAATAAAGTCATTAGTCACCACCAATAAGCCAGTCACTAAGGGGTTAACGTGTAAATAAGACAAGTGCATTTAAAATGTAAATACCTGTATCATGCTTATTAGGGTCCATCCACACATCCGTATGTGACGGACACCGGCAATGTGCGTTCCGCATTTTGCAGACTGCACATCAGCACTATAATAAAAAAAATGCCTATTCTTGTCCGCAATTGCAGACAAGAATAGGACATGTTCTATTTTTTTTTTGGAACGGAATCGTGCGGCCCATAGAAATGAATGGGTCCGCAATTCCGTTCCGAAAAATGCAGAACAGAATTGCGGACATGTGAATGGAGCCTAATTAGGGCGAGCGTCCACATACCGGCCACAGCGAGGCTGAAAACTGGTTTCATAGGGACCGCTAGCGGCCACATGCTTTATGGGTTAACCACACGGCCACTATATGGGAGTCATCCTCCTAACAGTAGTCAGTGCTGCCACTACTCCAAAACTGCTGTTCCCCAAACCACAGGATAATGTGCACTGCCCTACCATTGAGGTGAATCAAACATGTGGGGTGCACAATCCCCAAAATTAACCAAAGTTCCAAAACTCTTTAGTTTAGTTAGAGCAAACAAACTTTAAAAAGGGCTATTCCAGTATACACAGCTCCATTTATTGGGTAGCGGACACAGCCGGTTCCATCCACCACACAATGGACTGAGATGGGTGGTTCCAGCACCTATAATGATCACATATACAGCAAATGCATCACAGCCTCTTCAAAAAGATGATCGGCGGGGGTGCTGGGAGTCAGACCCCACAGATAAGACACTGATGCCCTATTCTAAGGATGAATCATTAATACTGGACCCAGAAAGACACATAAGGAGATGTTATTTGATTTTCTTATGTTGTTAACCAGGTAGTTTAACCCCTTCAAGCGACATCCAGTTTGGACAAAATACCAGAGCCCCATGTTTCAAATCGGACATGTGTCAGTTTATGTGGTAATAACTTCGGAACTCTTACTTATCCAAGCCATTCCGAGATTGTTTTCTCGTGGCACATTGTACTTCATGTTAGTGGTGAATTGGAGTCGATACGTTTTACCTTTATGCATGCAAAAAAATAAAATAAAAAAATTGCTGAATATTTTTAAAAATTTGCCATTTTCAAAATTAGAATGTCACTGCTTTTAAGATGGATAGTGATGCTTCATAAAATAGTTATTACTTTACATTCCCCATATGTCTACTTTATGTTGGCATCATTTTGTAAATGTCATTTTATTTTTTCAGGAAGTTAGAAGGCTCAGAATTTTAGAAGCAAATTTTAAAAATTAAGAAAATTTCCAAAACCTACTTTTTTTTAAAGAGGACCAGTCACCACTCCTGACATGCCTGTTTTAATAGCTACATGCATTCCCTGTGTAACAACAATTCTGGAACATCTATTCTTATGGCGCCATTCCTTTATTTTTTCTGCTAGAAATTATGAATGAATTGCTAGCAGTCTGCAGTAAGCGTACAGAGGGGTAGTAACAAGTTGGGGGGGGGGGGGGTGTTGGATAGGTACACCCCCACAACTGGTTATCACCCCTCTGAACCCTTACTGCAGACTGCTAGCAATTCATTCATAACTTCAAGCAGAAATAACACAGGAATGGCACCACATAGAGCCATAAGACTAGATGTTCCAGAATTGTTATTACATGGGGAATACATGAAGCTACTAAAACAGGCATCTCAGGAGCGGTGACAGGTCCTCTTTAAGGACCAGTTCAGTTATGAAGTCACATTGTGGGGCTTCTATTGCAGAAACCACCAATAAATTACCCCATTTTAGAAACTACCCCCCCCCCCCCAAGTTATACAAAACTGATTTTACTAACTTTGTTAACTCTTTAGGTGTTCCACAAGAGGGGAAATTTTAAAATTTAATTTGTTGTGCAGATTTTCCATTTTAATCAAATTATTTCCTGCAACACTGCAAGGGATAACAGCCAAACAAACCTCAATACTTATTACCCCAATTCTGCAGTTTACAGAAACACCCCATATGTGGTCGGAACCTGCAGTATGGGTGCACGGCAGGGCGCAGAAGAAAAGGAGCGCCATATTGTTCACGGAGGGCAGATTTTGCTGGAATGGTTTTCAGGTGCCATATCACATTTGATGAGACCAAGAGGAACCCCTAGAAAGAAAATGACCCCATTTTGGAAACTACACCCCTCAAGGAATAAATCTAGGGGTGAAGTAAATGCTTTGACCCAACAAGCGTTTCATAGAATTTAGAAACGCATGGCTATGAAAATGAAAAATGTACTTTTATTTCCAATATAATGTTTTAGCTCCCAAATATTTTTTTTAAAGAAAGGCTAACAGGAGAAAACGCACCGCACAATTTGTTATGCATTTTTTCCTGAATGTGGCAACACCATATATGTGGTTGTAAACAGCTGTTTGGGGACACGGCAGCATTCAGAAGGTGAAGGAGCGGCATCAGGATTTTCTAACATGTAATTTGCTGAAATAGTTTTTAGGGGCCATAACATTTTTATTTTTCACCAATGTAGCGGTGTGAGAGTTTGTTTTTTTGCAGGACGAGCTGTCATTTTGGTATCATTTTGGGGTACACATGTCTTTGTGATCACTTTTTATATCATTTTTTGTGGAGGTGAAGTGGCTAAATACGGCAATTGTGTCAGTGTTTTGTTGTTTTTTTGGGCTAGGGTTGCAGCCGTGGACAATTTACTAATCGAGTATTCTATCGATTAATCCAACGATGAATCAATTACTCTAACAAAAAACTAATTAAAAGAACGTTTTTCTTTATAAAAACTCATCAGCCCCCCTCCCATGCCACCAGTGTGCCCCCCTCTCCCCCTGGGGGGCACACTGGTGACACTGAGGATTTTTTTGTGTTGAAGTAATCATTTCAGCCCTATTATGGGGTTCCTCTTGCGATAAATATATAGGATATGATAATTATATTCTGTGGGTTGATACAGTTATGGCCATACCAAATTTAATGCGTTCGCATCACGCATTGCACTTGTGCGGAATTCTCGCTCATGTGAAAGGGGCCTAATTATATTTTGCATCGCCATATACTTAAGTCCATAACTTTTAGATTTTTTCACCAATGTAGCTGTGTGGAGGCTTGTTCACAAAACCAGCAATTCAGTCATTGTTTTCTACACTATTTCTTAACGGCGTTCACCGTGCGAGATTAGTAACATGATACTTTTATAGATCAGGTCATTACAGATGCAGCGATACCAATTATGTGTTTCTTTGTTATTTTTTTTTAAAGACCGGAAATGAGAAAATACTTTTTTTTTTTTTTTAAATCAAGACCCATTTGGATCTTAAAGATCCAGTGGGCCTGATGGCTATACAGTGCATTGCAATAGTCATCTATTGCAATGCACTGTATAGTCAGTGCTACATGTACACTAAGGCTGATCAGACCCTCAGGGTCTTATCAGCCTTAGGTACATGGCAGCACGGACGCCTTTGCAAGGCATCTGGTTGCCATGGCAAACATCTGCCCGCTGCCATCGCAGCAGTGGCGGTCCGATGGGAGAGGGAGCTCCCTCCCTTAACCACATGGATGCCGCGGGCAGCTACTAGACAGCATCTATGGGGCTAAACGGCCGAAATAGGTGCCAGCACCGATTTCGGCCGTAGCAACAGAGTGTCAGCTGTAAGTTACAGCTGACACTCTCTGCTGATGGCAGCGGCTTAGTTCCTGAGCCGCAGCCATCAGAGCCGGCACAGACAAGCAGGGAGCATCAGGGGAAGGGACACCAAGTTCACTGGGGGCACAGAAATGATCAGGGGCACGGCGGCACACAGGGGGTCTTACCAGATTTCAGGCTGCAATCTCCAGATGAAGAGCTCCGATTGGTTAGTCTCTGCAGAGACTAACCAATCGGAGTGCTTGCCAGCAAGGGACCACTCTGGTCCCTTGCCGGCTTCCCCGGTGTCTCTGCTGTCCAAAATGCACAAAATTACTTGCAGTTACGTCCAAATGCATGAAGGGTTTAAATAACTATCTTTATTATACAGCTTGTAATGAATGTGGCGATACCATATTTGTTTTTCGCAGTAATGTTTACTAACGTTTAATAATTATTTTAGTCTGACTAGGAGACATTGCAATGGGATGATTTGATTGCTTTCTAATGTATGGGTAAACCTTGTATAGCTCAATCACAACCACAGCATCTGGAGGTTACATAGCAGTGCAGGTCTCTGGTCGCGAACCTGCGGGTACAGCTCATGTGCCTGCATGATCCCCATGACGTAACTGTACATCATTGAGGTTTAAAGGCATTTATCATGTAGAAAGTTAAGACAATACACTTACTAATGTATTGTTGCCGTGCCTGCACTCTATAGGAAAAAGCACCGGACTATGCTCATTTCCATGGTCCTGGCCACCAGGCACGCTTTTTTCTATATTGTGCAGGCAAGGCCACTACTGCTGGATTGTAGGGTGGTCGTAACCCCTGTATAATGTGATGGAAAAATGAATTCAGCCAGCAAAGGAGGCAATATGGATAATCACAATATATTACTAAATGCCTTGTATTAACATTCTTGACATGATAAATGCCATTTGCTGAAGTGAGAAACCCCCTTTTAACTAATTAAGCCACCATGACATAACTGACAGTCATGGATAGGCTTGTATTAAAGTTACCACCAATTCTTAGGGCTCGAGCGCATCATGGCTCAATGCCTCACAGCTGCAAAATATGACAACTTTTTGGGGGCCCTACCAAGCCTCCATCGCTCGGAAGTTTCATATTGCAGTACGCTTTAGCGTGGCTATTGATTATTATTTTCTGCATGTGGACCAGCAGGTGATCTCTTCGGTCAGAACGGGACTGGTAAGATGCGTATCACTTCTATTAATTAATATGATCTGGGACAGCATTGGGGACACTCCAAGTCAAAATCCTTAGAGCTCGTTCATACAAGGGAATTTGCTGTTGGAATTTTGGCAAGGATTCCATGGCATAATTCCACCAGCATCCGTGTGGTGCCGGTCTCCCACTGTTTGCAACGGGAGGCAATACTGCCCTTAGCACAACCAGCGGTTTAAAGCCAAGGCTAGGCCAAAACGTTTTCGAGCAGACACCGCTCAAAGCAGTGACTGGGGTCTGCTCATGGTTTTAGGATGGGGCTGAACTGCAAGCGGGTATGTGGCATTCAAAGTGCAAAACCACAGGAAAAAAAAAAACACACAGTGACTTCTGTCACAGAATATGCCTTTAGACCAGGGGAGCAACAGCCTGAAGCCCCAACCATCTACACATAGAAAAGCTATTGTCTGGGCTTCCATGTCAGAGAGAAGATTAATAGCACACAGCCCAGGGACATGCAGGGGGCACTGTGAGAGGCCGACGATCACTCCAGAAAGGAGTATATGAGGTGGACATCTATACATACAGCTCTCTCCAGCTGTAGTTTATAGTAGTTGTGAAATGTTAAGCAGTTCCCACAACAACCAAAATCTACGATTGAGCGAGCCATATGTATGCCTGGTCTCCTACTCTGTACAGTGCTTACTCCCAATAAGTGGGTGTCCTGGGAATGGGGCCTACACTATAAGACATACTTTTGACAAACATCTCAGCTGGTTATACTTCTTTAAGTTTTAGCCTGGGGCTACAGGGCAACGTGAGACACACAGTATATGAGGTTACACTGCATGGAGCAGCAATGTGGCATAAGACATTTTGCATTTTGGGTCACAAGTAACTTTTCCATCATAGACCATCAGAGACCACATAGCAAGTCGCATGAGACCAGTGATTTGGCTGCTTTTCTTTCTGCAGCAAAACTGCAGTAAGGATCTTCTGCTCGATAGTGATGATCTGCCTTTGTGAAAGTGCCTCTGATTACCCAATAAACACTCATTCATCAGGCAATTGCAGTTTTTAAGCAGGCCAAAAAGAAAAAATCGTTTGCTGGCAACAGATCATGCTGTCTAATCACGCAAATAATAATTCTGTATGGGGATTAGCGATGGCATTAGCAATTGCTCCTCCCCATACTGTGGAGGAGATCGTTGCATGTCATAGCAGCAGTCTCCATAAGGCCTCTTTCACACGGGCGTTGCGGGAAAATGTGCGGGTGCGTTGCGGGAACACCCGCGATTTTTCCGCGTGAGTGCAAAACATTGTAATGCGTTTTGCACTCGCGTGAGAAAAATCACGCATGTTTGGTACCCAAACCCGAACTTCTTCACAGAAGTTCGGGCTTGGGTTAGGTGTTCTGTAGATTGCTATTATTTTCCCTTATAACCATGTTATAAGGGAAAATAATACATTCTGAATACAAAATGCATAGTAGGTGATCAATTGAGGGTTAAAAAAAATAAATAAAATTTAACTCACCTTCTCCTCTTGTTCGCGTAGCTCCCGGTCTCTTCTTTACTTCTCAAAAGATTAACTATCGGCTAGGACCTGTGGTGACGTCAGATCACATGCTCCAATCACATGGTCCATCACTACGGTGATGTACCATGTGATTAGAGCATGTGATCTGACGTCACCAAAGGTCCTTTAGCCGATAGTTCATCTTTTGAGAAGTAAAGAAGAGACCGGGAGCTACGCGAACAAGAGGAGAAGGTGAGTTAAATTTTTTTTTTTTTAACCCTCAATTGATCACCTACTATGCATTCTGTATTCAGAATGCTATTATTTTCCCTTATAACCATGTTATAAGGGAAAATAATACAGTTTATAGACTGTCACCTAGCAACCATGCGTGAAAATCGCACCGCATCCGCACTTGCTTGCGGATGCTTGCGATTTTCACGCAACCCCATTCACTTCTATGGGGCCTGCGTTGCGTGAAAAACGCAGAATATAGAGCATGCTGCGATTTTCACGCAATGCATAAGTGATGCGTGAAAATCACCGCTCATGTGAACAGCCCCATAGAAATGAATGGGTTGGTATTCAGTGCGGGTGCAATGCGTTCACCTCACGCATCCGCGCGGAATACTCGCCCGTGTGAAAGGGGCCTTAACAATCGCCTGCTCAACAGTGAAGAAGGAACACTTCCTTCCTTACAATCGAAATGCTGATCTGCAGGTCTAATACAAGCCTAAGTAAGCAGTTAGCTTTAGAATACTGCATTTCATTAAAAGGGTTGTCCAGTTTTCCAATACTGATGACCTAGCCCCAGCGTGGGTTATCAATGGGTGGGGCCTCGACTCCTGGCACCCCCGCTGATCAGCTCTTTGAAGAGGTGGCAGTGCTCGTGCAAGTGCTGCGTTCTCTTCACCGTTTACCTGCTCGCTGTAGACATTGCAGAGGCGAGCAGTGCAACGACAACTGCACCATCCCATTCAAGTGAATAGGACAAAGCCACTTTCATGACCACAGTGGTGAAGTGTACATATACTGCACACGACCGCTGCAGTCAATCACAGGCCTCAGCTAACTTGTGTAATATACAGCAGTCAAGTTGTTATACATGCCTTTTATCTCTGCATGTTGGGAAGCATTAGAGTGGCAACATAGGCTACTTTCACACCTGCGTTCGGGGCTCCGCTTGTGAGTTCCGTTTGAAGGGTCTCACAAGCGGCCCTGAACGCATCCGTACTGCCTTAATGCATTCTGAGTGGACGCGGATCCGCTCAGAATGCATCAGTCTGGCAGCGTTCAGCCTCCGCTCTGCTCAGCAAGCGGACACCTGAACGCTGCTTGCAGCGTTCAGGTGTCCACCTGGCCGTGCGGAGGCAAGCGGATGCATCCAGACTTACAATGTAAGTCAATGGGGACGGATCCGCTTGAAGATGACACTATATGGCTCAATCTTCAAACGGATCCGTCCCCCATTGACTTTCAATGTAAAGTCTGGACGGATCCGTTCAGGCTACTTTCACACTTAGAATTTTTTTTTAAACTATAATGCAGACGGATTCGTTCTGAATGGATACAAACGTCTGCATTATAGGAGCGGATCCGTCTGAGCAGACATCAGACGGACCCGCTCTGAACGGTAGTGTGAAAGTAGCCATAGGAGCAAAGGTGGTTCAGAGCAATGAGTATAATTTTTTTTATTTTATTTAAATTTTTTTAAATACATTCACTGCTCCCCCCAAAAAAACAGACCAAAGTAACAATATTAGTTTGTCTGATCACTTCAAGTATCTGTCTAAAGACAAACAGCAGTAGAAAAGTACATAACTTGCATACAGATTACAGGGGAATTTCAGATGATGCCGATGTGCAGCCTGTTCAATTTATCAGTGCTCTCTTTGTCATGAGCTGAACACGTCATCGGGTAAATAACAGATTTCCATTCACTGACAGCAAAGAACTTCAAAATGGTGAAGAATATTTCCAAGTGTTTTCATTACATGCTGACTGAACGGTATTCCCATCATAGACATTTGCAGTATAATCACAGAATATGCCATAAATCTTTAGGAGTCATGTAGGCTACTTTCACACTGGCGTTTTGGCTTTCCGTTTGTGAGATCCGTTCAGGGCTCTCACAAGCGGTTCAAAACAAATCAGTTTTGCCCTAATGCAGGGATGCTCAACCTGCGGCCCTCCAGCTGTTGTAAAACTACAATTCCCACCGTGCTCTTCTGTAGGTTGATAGCTGTAGGCTGTCCAGGACTGATGAGAGTTGTAGTTTTGCAACAGCTGGAGGGCCGCAGGTTGAGCATGCCTGCCCTAATGCATTCTGTATGGAAAAGGATCCACTCAGAATAAATCAGTTTGCCTCCGATCAGTCGCCATTCCGCTTTGGAGGCGGATACCAAAATGCTGCCTGCAGCGTTTTTTCTGTCTGCTTGACGAAACTGGGCCAAACGGACCCGTCCTGGCAAACAATGTTAGTCAATTGAGAGGGATCCGTTGGCACAATAGAAAATGGATCCGTCTCGGCTATGTTACAGATAATACAAATCGATCCGTTCATGACAGATGCATGCGGTTGTATTATTGTAACGCATCAGTTTATGCACATCCAAGACAGATGCGCCCAAATCGCGAGTGTGAAAGTAGACTTAGGCCTATTGCACACGGACGTTTTTATTTCCCGTTTACTGGCCGTTTTTTGCGTTCCGTATACGGAACCATTCATTTCAATGGGACCGCAAAAAAAACGGAATGTACTCCGTATGCATTCCGTTTTTCCGTTCCGTTTTAACATAGAACATGTCCTATTATTGCCCGCAAATCACAGTCCGTGGCTCCATTCAAGTCAATGGGTCCGCCAAAAAACGGAACACATACGGAAATGCATCCGTATGTCTTCCGTTTCCGTTCCGTTTTTTGCTGAACCATCTATTGAAAATGTTATGCCCAGCCCAATTTTATCTATGTAATTACTGTATACTGTATATGCCATACGGAAAAACGGAAAGGAAAAACGGAACAGAAACGGAAACACAACGGAAACAAAAAACGGAACAACGGATCAGTGAAAAACGGATCGCAAAACACTGAAAAAGCCATACGGTCGTGTGCAATAGGCCTTACTAAAAGGAAATCAGATATGAAGTTAAATTGAACCAGATCTAGAAAACCTGCAAATAAAAAACTAAATAGATAATTGTGACAGAAAAATACAAAGGCTGCAAAAAACAAAACACAGTCTAGGGGTTAACCCTTAGGATACCAGCGCTGTACATGTACGGTGCAGAAATGCGGGACAGAAATTCCAGCGCAGTACAGCTCCTGCACCCACCTGATCAGAGGCAGGGGACCGGTTGTCACTGATAGCCGGACCCCTGCTGTTTACACTGATGCGGCACATTAACCCTTGCACGGCTGTGGTCAGCGCTCACCGCGGCACGTGCAGTATCCTTACGGGTGTGTCCATGGGGTCCCCACGCTGCTGTGACGGGGAACCTATGGCAGCCCGATGCCTTACTTAGGCATCGTGGCTGCCTTCCTCGACAGTCTGTGAGATCCAGCCCCCTGGATCTGACAGGCAAGCAGGCTGTAAGTGTATTACAGCGGTTTCCAAAATGGGGTAATTTTTTGGGCAGTTTGTGCATCAGGGGGTCTTCAAATGTGACATGGCAACTTAAAATTATCCCAGTGAAATCTGCCTTCCAAAAAACCATATGGCGTTCCTTTCCTTCTGCACAATGCCGTCTGCCCGTACAGCAGTTTATGACCACATATTAGGGTGTTTCTGTAAACTACAGAATCAGGGCAATAAATATTGACCTGTGTTTGGCTGTTAACCCTTGCTTTGTTAGTGGAAAAAATTTGATTAGAATTGAAAATCTGCCAAAAAAGTGAAATTCTGAAATTTCATCTCCATTTTCCATTAATTCTTGTGGAACACCTAAAGGGTTAACAAAGTTTGTAAAAATCAGTTTTGAATATCTTGAGGGGTGTAGTTTCTATAAATGGGGTCATATTGGGTGGTTTCTACTATGTAAGGCCTCATGCACACGACCGTTGTGTGCACCAGTGGCCGTTGTGCCGTTTTCCGTTTTTTTTTTCGCGGACCCATTGACTTTCAATGGGTCCGTGGAAAAAAAAAAAAACGGAAAATGCACCGTTTTGCAGCCGCATCCGTGATTCGTGTTTCCTGGACGTGAAAAAAATATGACCTGTCCTATTTTTTTCACGGCCAACGGTTCACGGACCCATTCAAGTCAATGGGTCCGTGAAAGAACACGGATGCACACAAGATTGGCATCCGTGTCCGTGATCCGTGGCCGTAGGTTCGTTTTTATACAGACGGATCCGAAGATCCGTCTGCATAAAAGCTTTTTCAAAGCTGAGTTTTCACTTCGTGAAAACTCAGAACCGACAGTATATTCTAACACAGAAGCGTTCCCATGGTGATGGGGACGCTTCTAGTTAGAATACACTACAAACTGTGTACAAGACTGCCCCCTGCTGCCTGGCAGCACCCGATCTCTTACAGGGGGCCGTGATCAGCACAATTAACCCCTTCAGGTGCGGCACCTGAAGGGGTTAATTGTGCTGATCACGGCCCCCTGTAAGAGATCAGGGCTGCCAGGCAGCAGGGGGCAGACCCACCCCCCCCCCCCTCCCCAGTTTGAATATCATTGGTGGCCAGTGCGGCCCCCCCCTCCCTCTATTGTAATAATTCGTTGGTGGCACAGTATGCGCCCCCCCCCCTCCCTCCCTCTATTGTAATAATTCGTTGGTGGCACAGGGTGCGCCCCCCATCGGCCCCCCCTCCCTCTATAGCATTAACAACATTGGTGGCCAGTGTGCGGCCTCCCCTCCCCCCCCTCCCCATCATTGGTGGCAGGGGAGTTCCGATCGGAGTCCCAGTTTAATCGCTGGGGCTCCGATTGGTAACCATGGCAACCAGGACGCTACTACAGTCCTGGTTGCCATGGTTACTTAGCAATAGTACAATAGTAGAAGATTCATACTTACCGGTTGCTGCGATGTTCGTGTCCGGCCGTGAGCTCCACCTACTGGTAAGTGAACTGTCACTTACCAGAAGGAGGAGCTCCCGGCCGGAAGCAGACATCGCAGCTCCCAGGTAAGTATGAATCTTTTACTATTGTACTATTGCTAGTAACCCGCTGCCACCAATGATGGGGGGGGGGGGGGGGGATGGGAGGCCGCACACTGTGCCACCAACGATTTATTACAATAGAGGGAGGAAGGGGGCGCACACTGTGCCACCAACGATTTATTACAATAGAGGGAGGAAGGGGGGTGGGGGATGGCGCACAATGTGCCACCAACGAATTATTACAATAGAGGGAGGAAGGGGGGGGCGCACACTGTGCCACCAACTAATTATTACAATAGAGGGAGAAAGGGGGGGGGGGCCGCACTGGCCACCAATGATATTCAAACTGGGGAGGGGGGGTCTGCCCCCTGCTGCCTGGCAGCCCTGATCTCTTACAGGGGGATATGATAGTACAATTAACCCCTTCAGGTGCGGCACCTGAGGGGTTAATTGTGCTGATCACGGCCCCCTATAAGAGATCGGATGCTGCTAGGCAGCAGGGGGCAGTCATGTACACAGTTTGTAGTATATTCTAACTAGAAGCGTCCCCATCACCATGGGAACGCCTCTGTGTTAGAATATACTGTCGGAAATGAGGTTTCACGATCTAACTCATATCCGACAGTATATTCTAACATAGAGGCGTTCCCATGGTGATGGGGACGCTTCAAGTTAAAATATACCATCGGATTGGAGAAAACTCTGATCCGATGGTATAAAAGGGACTCCAGACTTTACATTGAAAGTCAATGGGGACGGATCCGTTTGAAAAGGCACCATATTGTGTCAACGTCAAACGGATCCGTCCACATTGACTTGCATTGTAATTCAGGACGGATCCGTTTGGCTCCGCACGGCCAGGCGGACACCAAAACGACTTTTTTTTCATGTCCGTGGATCCTCCAAAAATCAAGGAAGACCCACGGATGAAAAAACGGTCACGGATCACGGACCTACGGACCCCGTTTTTGCGGACCGTGAAAAAAAACGCCCGTGTGCATGAGGCCTAAGCCTCACAAAGTGACTTCAGACCTGAACTGGTCTTTAAAAAGTGGGTTTTGGAAATTTGCTTCTAAACCTTCCAATGTTAATAAAATGGCATTTACAAACTTATCCAAACATGAAGTAGACATATGGGGAAAGTAAAGTAGTAACTATCTATTATAAAAGTAGAGAAATTGAAATTTTTCATAATTTTTTGTAAATTTGGCATTTTTTAAATAATTTAAAATACATTTTTTGACTCAATTTTACCACTGTCCTGAAGTACAATATGTGACGAGAAAACAATGTCAGAATGGCTTGGATAATTAAAAGTGTTTAAGTTATTACCACATAAAGTGACACGTCAGATTAGCAAAAATCGGCGTGGGATTTAAGGTGAAAAGTGGCTCGGTAGTGAAGGGGTTAAACAGTTATTAATAGCTTCATAAAAATCAATACTCCAAAATATAGATTGCCAGTAGCAAATTTCAGCATTGGTTCCGTTAGAAGAATAGCAGTGAAGCACCGGTTATCGCAGGGAGGCTAGATGCGAGATAAACTGACCTTGGATTGAAGCTCCGATTGTCCCTGTCCATCTCCACACTATTTAGAAACCGGACCTGCTGCCATACTGGGACTGCAAGAACCCTCTACTGAAGCTGAAAGAAAACCAAATGTCAGTAAGTTACAGATGTAAATGTATTATAAAACATTGCATCATTTCACGTTTTAATAATCTCATTTATATTATTTTAAGTAACATTCCAATACCACAGAATAGGTTCTGTACACAGCACACTGCCGGCTAGCTCATTAATAAGCATTTGGGGATTGTCATAAGCGTACTTATTTAGCTAGACTTCTTATGCCCTATCCACAGCATCTGATTGGTGGGAGTCTGGCCGCTGGGCTCCCCACCGATCACGAGAAAGCAGGTTGCACGTCCCTGTGTGAATGGAGCAGCAGGTCGAGCATGTGCGCTGCCAATTCACTTATCCATTCTCAAAGGGTCAGCTGGAGAAAGCTGCGCACAGAGCCATGTCGCAAAGCATCACCCAGCCCGTTACATAAAGGAAATGCCCATCATGCACACCCAAACGCCCAGTACTTCATAAGCATATATTCATATAGGCACCCATATATCCTTACAGACAGCAAACCTCAGAAGAGAATGTACAGTATGGAAAAGGCTCAGGACCTGTGTCCTAGCCATACATAGTGGGCGCTGGCTGTGTTATACCACTCAGATGCCATGGTCAGTTGCGACTACAGCGTCTGGGCGGTTAAGCGGAGGGAGTGTAATAGGATGCCAGTAAAATTACCATACTCTGCAAGACAGAAGTACTGCCAGTGTATTGTACAAAGAATCACACAATCATGTTGTCTCGTAGGCAAACTAGTGCTTAAAAACTAAAAAAAATAAAAAAAATTCCCATTTAGGCTACTTTCACACTAGCGTTCGGAGCGGATCCGTCTGATGTTTCATCAGACGGATCTGCTCCGATAACGCAGACGTTTGCATCCGTTCAGAACGGATCCGTCTGCATTATAAGTCTGAAAGTAGCCTGAGCGGATCCGTTCAGACTTTACATTGAAAGTCAATGGGGAACGGATCCGCTTGAAGATTGAGCCATATGGTGTCATCTTCAAGCGGATCCGTCCCCATTGACTTCCATTATAAGTCTGGACGGATCCGCTCGCCTCCGCACGGCCAGGCGGACACCCGAACGCTGCAAGCAGCGTTCAGGTGTCAGCTCACTGATCGGAGCGGAGGCTGAGCGCTGGCAGGCGGATGCATTCTCAGTGGATCCGCCTCCACTGAGAATGCATTGGGGCCGGACGGCTGCGTTCAGGACCGCTCGTGAGTCCCTTCAAACGGAGCTCACCAGCGGACACCTGAACGCAGGTGTGAAAGTAGCCTTATCATCAGTTAAAAAATTATGATCACCACGTCTGTAAAATCTTGAACTATTTAGATAATTATGTGCTGTGGGTGAATGCAAAAAAAAAATGGTTAATTGCAGATTTTTGGTCCTCTCACCACCCTAAAAAAAATAAAAAATGAAAGGATGAAAGCCATACCCCAAATGGAAAAACTATAGCCTCACCCTGCAGAAAAAACAAGCCCTTAGATAGCTCCATATACAGAAACATAAAAGTTATAGGTGTCAGAATATAGCTATACAATGCATTTTTTTGTTTTGATAGGTGTTAAAAGTAGTAAAATGTAACGAATGTACCGCAATTGTACCCAGAGTTAGTGGAAAAATAAGGAGTTGTGATTAAACACAACCAATGGATACGTAGGCTGCCCGTGAGTCACCGATGTGTGGGAATAAGCCCTAAATGTGGGCAGCAAACCAGCAGGGTAAATTCACAAGTGCCAGATTTGTTGCAGAAATTTCAATGGGACTTGAAGAAATCCACCTGCTCACCCGTAAAACAACTACCGGTATTGTTTATGAACAGTAGAAATTTTAACAGAAATTTCAGCAAAAAAAAAAGTCTGTAAGTGAATATACCCCAAATCTTTTACGGTACGACGACCCCACCATCATAGGGGGTCAGATCACATTGTGCCATATATATATATTTAAAGCATTGAGACATATTTGTATCACGCTGCAGTTGTGGATGGCTCGGTCTGCATGTGCACAGCCACCATGAATGCAAGACTCCTCTTGTTTGTACATAGTTAAAAATAACTAAATGACATCCATAAGTTTTACAATTGATTGGTCTCCACGTAATTATTGCTTTTCAGCAGCAAATCCCCTGGAGGGCGAAATGCAGCTGCCACAGTTCAAGATGCACTAAAGAGCTATGGAGTAAAAAGGCTTCCAGGGAACGTATCCCTGGAAGCTACACACAAATGGGAATATCTGCATTCAAGCCTCCCAAGCAACAGCAGCTAAAACCAGCAAAACTGGGTTACAGACGCATACCAGTATATATATATACACACACACACACACAAATGTTCATCTGCCGAGCGCAGCTCCACCAGCATAGGAAGCACTGTCATAGCACAATCAATTATTTATTTGATCATACAAGCAAATGGACATTTCTAGCAGAGGCAGAGCACGGATTACCTGACTACAGGATTCACCTTATATTACACTTAGCATCTCTCCATTACCAATTAGGACAGCGGTAAGCCAAATCTGCTGAATCGTGTTCTACATGATCAATGCTAAAATAAAAAGCGCATGCATCGCAAAAATGGGCACACATCCAGAGTCCAACACTGTGGAGAAAACATGTCATCAAGTGTAGAGAGGGCAACAAACTGGTAAATGTTGTGGCATGACAAGAGGACTTCTTTTAAATGGCCCTTTGAGACTTCAGACCTTTGCTTTGTTTTCCTACAGGGTAAAGTCCTGTCCAGACCAGTGGTTATCAGATAACTAGGGAAAAAAGCAAACCCAATGCGGGCAAGTCATACAAAGGAGGATTTCTGCTGTTTCATAAACCATGTGCACAACCGGACCCTCACTTTTTGTAACGTGATATACCGCACACAGTCTGCTATAAGACCATGTCAGGAGCGCGCTCTCCAGGAGAAGAGACACAAGATGAAAGGAACCCAATGGCCTTCAGATACCAGGCTGAAAGGCTTCCAAGTGGAATGAAGGCCATCTGCTCTGCTAACTGTGCTGGGAGAATCTGAAATCACATTTCTTGGCATTTAACATCATCTCAGAAATGGACAATTAAAGGGAACTTGCAAATTAATGGGTCGACCCTTAGGACAGGCCATCAACATTTGCTCTGTGGGAATCTGACCTTCAGCACCACCACCAAAGAGCTGTGTGAAAGGAGAACGGTCCTCACTTAGGGCACAATGTAGTTTTACAAGTGGCTGTGCCCGGTATTACAGCGCACTACAGCAAATTAATGCGACTGTGCTGTAATACCAGGCACCACAGTACTGAAAATACAGAGCTCAGCAGAGATCCCCCACTATTCGAACACTAGCTACAACACTGACAGGCCATCGGTTTTTGGCGTTTTTGAAGCTTTAATGATTAAGTCATACAAAGTCCAATTCTAAGATAAGCTACTTCATTTGTAAAACTAACCATTCATATGCAACCCCACTAGAGGGGCAAATAAAAGAAGTTAAATTAATTATAATTAAGTAAACAAAACATTTATAAATTAACACACATACACAGTTGAGTCACATTATTCTGACCACCTGCTAATATGCAGAGTAAACGGCGTCGGCAGCACGGACAGCAGCTAGATAGGCTGGCAGTGACTCCATAAAGGTCCTGGTAGGCCTTCGCAGGTATCTGGAGCCATGCCGACTGCAGTGCATCCCATAGAGCAACATGACACTCGAGGTGGTCCCATAGATGCTCAATTGGGTTCATATCTGGGGAATTAGGGGGTTAGGGTAGTACATGGAAGTTGTGGTCATGCTCTTCCAACCAATGTCAGACATTTCTAGCCGTGTGACATGTCGCATTGTCTTGCGGGAAGATCCAATTCGCCCCAGTAAAGACAATCACCATGTATGAGTGTATGTGATCTACAAAGATGAATTCATACCCAAATCTGTTGAGTGTGCCTTCCACATGGATGAGTGGGCCCAGAAGAACAACAGGAACACATTCCCCTTTGCAAATTAGCAGAGGTCCACTTCTGATACAACTTTGTTAGCAGAGGTGCACTGACCATCTGCGTCGGAGTCCTATAAGCAGTAGGACACACATATGGTAACCCCCATGCACTTCCATAGCTGACATTTACCTCTCACATCAATGGCACGTGGTGCTCCACAGTTTCCACGTCGCTTATTCACACAATGGTGCCATTTGTCGTCTCACTTTCACCACAGCAACATGAGAACAGTTCCCAAACTTTTACCCTTGGTTGAAAGCCAATTCTCTTTTTTTCCAACTCTGATAAATTGCCCCTTTTACCCATGACAGCAACAAGTGATGTGTGTGCAGACAGCCTATCGCACACCTTATATACCCACCAAGCAGCTCACGAAACGTGACCTCCTTCGAGAGCTATGTGTTGCCGACAATAAAAATGCTAATAATGATAATGTAACTCGACTGTGCACAAAGGAAAAAAAAAAATATTAAAAATAAAATCATAAAATACCAGATACCAAATGCCAACAACCCACACAACAAAGATATTATTTAAGGGAAGTTACATAGATGTAACTGCAGCCAACCACTGGCATCAGTGGTGTACTGGAGAGGCCAGCGATTGGCTGCAGTGGTCGCGTTGTCATTAAGACATCATTGCGAGGCAATGGATCCGCTAATTAAGTACAACTCACTTCTTTATTGCAGCCTGCTCCCCAGTGTTGTCCAGCTTCAACACCTCTAAGGGGTTAAAACAGAAGAGCCATCAATATCTGGGAACAATTACCTCTACAAGGAATGTTAAAAACAACCATACGCAATGTCAATTTCATTTTATGGGTGTTGCACTCTTAAATAAACTGCACATATGTGAACGGGAATACATTTAAAAAAAGAAAATAAAAAAAGCCACTGACGACAGATGAGGAGTCTGTATAAAACAAGGTCCTTTAGCTCTGACATTGCAGCTTGGAGAGGGGGAGGGGGCTGAACAGATAAAGCACAGTGTAGATATATGACACACATACAGGTTCCATCTACACTCCATGCAGTGCAATAAACAAAGCCAGGGAAAAGTAGGGAAAATAATTTCATTGTTCTGCCTTCTCCATATGGTATTGAGCACAGGCTAGCAAATTAACAAAGACAGGATAGAAAAACATTATAACTAATCCGCACTGAAACGGATTACAGAACTGCCAGCAGGATCTCCAACCCAAAACTCATCACAAGAGAAATACAAGGAGGGGGGAAAAACAACCTGAGCAGTATTTTTAGTCAGACTATATCAATGATCTGTCGTATGTGAAGAGCCGTGATAAGTGTGGACACTGCTATAGTAATACTGGGTCGTCCTCCTTATCTAAGCTAATTGGGGCTCATTTTATTTTGGTATTATAGCCTACTTAGATTATTGAAGCCTGCAGCGTTGGTGAAACGAAGCGCTGGAGCAAAGTCAGGAAATCCAGTGCCGTTCTATGAGCTAAGTAGCTATTAACATGATATAATCCATGTGCAGCTACTGCTCTTTGTTAGTCTTCAGGAGGGGTGCAGGCGTCTGCAATGTGATATATAGGTTACTGAGAATCGGGACGCCCTCACACAGTCACCCCAGGGCTAGAGAAGAGGTCCGATAAGACTGCATTATAATAGTACAACATGGCCAACCCGGTATGTTTCCTGCAATAGATTACATACAGCATAAAGTACAGCAAAGTGGAAATGCCAGTAACAGATCATGACTAGAGATGAGCGAATTTCATATTTTGAAATTTGCCGACACTTCGTTTGGTGGTAAAAGGTGGATTGCGTTATGGATTCCGTTACCACGGACCAGAACGCAGTTCTATGACGGAATGCATAATGGAATGCCTTTAGAGGCATTTCGTCATAATAGAAGTCTATGGGCTCCAAAACGGATCCGTCCCCCTTCCGTTATGCAGGGGAGTCCTCTCCTCTAAAGGCATTCCGTCACAGAATTGCGTTATGTTCCGTGGTAACGGAATCCATAACGCAATTCACCTTTACCACCAAACGAAGTGTGAACAAATTTCATAAGAGGAAATTCGCTCATCTGTAATCCTGAGAGCAGACCTGCATTACACAGATGGCCACAGGGAACCGAGCGCAGTGCTGGGCAACTTCCTGTAGGTCCTATACCAGGAACAAGGCAGGGGAACACAGAAGAACTTTGCTGCTGACGCTCCATTGATATCCATGCCGGTTCTTACTGATGGACACTACAGAACACTCCAGGAACCAGTTTGATTTCCTTTTGCTAAATTTACATTTTGGATAAATCCACTGACAACTGAGGATTTGAAACATTTGGAATTATTCAAAATCTAACACCCAGTTCACACCTGAGCGTTTTAAAGCGCGTTCCTACGTGCTGTAAAACGCACAACAAGGAGAAACCAATGCTTCCCTATGGGAATGGTTCTCACCTGGGCGTTTTACAGCGCGTACGATCGCGCTGTAAAACGCCCGACGCTCAAACAAGTACTTGAGCGACTTTGGGGCGTTTTGTCGCGCGTTCCCGTACATAGACTTTCGGGAACGCGCGACAATGGGCGTTCGCTCGTCTCTGTATGCACGCTTGTAAACGCCCGTACAATCGCGCATACAGAGCGCTCCTTTCAGAACGCTCAGGTGTGAACCCCGTGTAAATGTGTATGGGGAAGCCTGACAGACTCTACAGCACAGGTTGGGCATCTTGGATTTGTACCTCTGATGGACATGCTGCTGCCAGAGGGAAGTAAATATGTACCGTAGTTGTATTAATTACAGGACAACCGGGTTGATGGTATACACATTCTGAATTCGGGGCAAGGAAAACTATGATCATTTGAAAACAACCAAAATAATAAGAGGATTCACACACAGCAGACTTGTTACAGAAATTCCTGCAGCCGTCTACATTCATCTGAAGGTTTCTTGCAGTAATCAGTCCACTTACTGCAGAAACAGCCCAATCCAGATGAATGGAACGGATTTTCAGCCACAGACATTTCTCCAACAAACCTGCCACATGTAGAAATATCCCAAGGCAGTAGCAGCAACGTTCTGGGCACACTGGATGATGGCTCCAGGATCTTGACCAGCACCATATGTGCACACAGACACGTTATAAGGCAGTTCTGGCAGGTACTCTTTAGGCAATCCTTTTTAAAAGCTTCTTGTGTTCACACAAACCATTTTCAAATCAGTCATTTCGCAGTCTTAACCCAAGTGTGTAAGGCCTCTTTCACACTTGCGTTGTCCGGATCCGTCGTGCACTCCATTTGCCGGAGGTGCCCGCTGGATCCGTAACACCGCAAGTGAACTGAAAGCATTTGAAGACGGATCAGTCTTCAAAATGCGTTTAGTGTTACTATGGCAGCCAGGACGCTATTAAAGTCCTGGTTGCCATAGTAGTAGTGGGGAGCGGGGGAGCAGTATACTTACAGTCCGTGCGGCTCCCGGGGCGCTCCAGAATGACGTCAGAGCGCCCCATGCGCAAGGATGACGTGATCCATGTGATCACGTCACCCATATGCGTGGGGCGCCCTGACGTCACTCTGCAGCGCCCCGGGAGCCGCACGGACGGTAAGTATACTGCTCCCCCGCTCCCCACTACACTTTACCATGGCCACCAGGACTTTGGTTACCATGGCTGCCAGGACGCTATTCATAAAAAGCTAAACGTCGGATCCGGTAATGCGCCGAAACGATGTTTAGCTTAAGGCCGGATCCGGATTAATGCCTTTCAATGGGCTTTAATTCCGGATCCGGCCTTGCGGCAAGTGTTCAGGATTTTTGACCGGAGCAAAAAGCGCAGCATGCTGCGGTATTTTCTCCGGCCAACAAACGTTCCGGTCCGGAACTGAAGACATCCTGATGCATCCTGAACGGATTTCTCTCCATTCAGAATGAATTGGGATAATCCTGATCAGGATTCTTCCGGCATAGAGCCCCGACGACGGAACTCTATGCCGGAACAGAACAACGCAAGTGTGAAAGAGCCCTAACAGACAGTCAAGAGTGCTTGGAGAAATCCAGAAGTATCAACAGGACTTATTCCTTAGTGAGGTAGGGAAGTGCTAAAATGCTAAAACCTTCTGTTTCCAACACTACTGTATAAAAAAAAAAAAAATTATATATATACACATTATAACACAGAAATGATAACATGGGCCCCAGGTCCTGTGTGTGATTGGAGCAGCAGTGTCCATGCATGACCTCTGCTCCATTCACTTCTAAGGCTCCATTCACATGTCCGAAATTCCATTCCGCAGAATTGCTGACCCACTCATTTCTATGGGGCTGAACGATGTGCGGCCAGGATCAGGAAATGCGGACCCGCACTTCCGGGTCCGCAATTTCAATCACAAAAAAAATATAACATGTCCTATATTAAGTGCCAGCGATGTGCGGTCCGCAAAATGTGGAACGCACATTGCCAGTGTCCGTGTTTTGCAGATCCGCAAAACACACACGGATGTGTGAATGGAAACTAAGAACTGTCAAGAGCTGACCTCTAGTGTTGATCGAGCACCAAAGTGCTCGGGTAGAACACCTCGGGGAGTCAATGGGAGAACCCGAGCAATAAACCAGGCACCCCCTACTCTGAAGAGAGGAGGGTGCCTGGGTCATAGGAAAAGGTCAGAAATTGAAGGAAACACCACCGAAATGATTCGGGAACAGTATGGGGAGGATGTCTGGATGTATCTTGGACTCCCAGGTCACTGCTGAGAACGATGTTGTCCGAGTAGTACGCCACTTTTTACAGACTGACAATAATACGCACAAAAAAATTGTTAGGAAACATTCTTTCCTGCATATTTACTTGTATATAAAGTGCAAGTGCTGCCAAAAATTACAAGGAAGAGGCACTCCGATACAACCGGTATATCACATAAAGGAGGGCCTCATTCACGTTGTGGTACAATTGTTCAGGTAGTGGGACTGCTACACTCATAAAGACTATGGACTAAGTGAAAGGGCTGCCAAAAATTACAAGGAACCGACATTACAATACACCCTTTGTTACACATAAAGGAGGGCATCATACACACCCTCAAAAAATTATGATTGATGGCCTGCTGGTGACCCTCTAAAACATTAGGAGTGAGGGCCTGCTGCAGAGTTGACCATCTAAAATATTAGGGGCGAGTGCCTGCTTCTGATCCTAAAAATCTAAAACATTATGGGCGAGGGTCTGCTGCTGAACTGACCAGTGAAAAAATTATGGTTAAGGGTCTACTGCTGAGCTGACCCTCTAAAACATTAGGAGCGAGGGCAGCCTAATAAGCATGTTGATATGATGGAGGAGGAGAAAAGGAAGATTGAACCATATACCCTTTTTTTGTGGTGGAAGGGGTGCATGGGAATACAGTGTATTCAATACACTATAAAAGCCACATGTAAAGTATCTTTATGTTTAGCTGCTATCCTCTGGTGGAGTAGAGAAGTCAGGGGCAATCCAGGCCTTGTTCATTTTGATAAGAGTCAACCTGTCAGCATTTTCAGTTAACAGTTGGATGCGCTTATCAGTTATTATGCCCCCAGCAGCACTAAATACCCGCCTTGGCAAAACGCTGGCGGCAGGGCAGGCCAGCACCTCCAAGGCGTAGAGCGCCAGTTTGTGTCACGTGTCCAGCTTGGACACCCAATAGTTGTAAGGCCAGACGTTCAGCCCACCTATTCGGGTGCTTTGATGCCATGTGGCGGATCATGCTGGTGGTGGTGAGGTTGCTAGTGTTCACGCCCCTGCTCATTTTGGTACGGCACAGGTTGCAAATGACAATTCTTTTATCGTCCGCAGTTTCCTCAAAAAAGCGACAGACTGCGGAACACCTACCACTTGGCAAGGGAGATTGCCGCAAGGGGGTGCTCCGGGGAACAGTTGCGGGCCTGTTTGGTGTGGCCCGCCTTCTTCATTTTGCCACCCCACTGCCTCTTCCAGCCTGTCGCGGTGCTGCGGATAGCTCCCCCTATGTACTGCTGTCTTTGCTCGGCTTGCCACCTTCCCAGGTTGGGTCATCGATTTCATCGTCCACCACCTCCTATTCCACTTCCTCACTCTGGTCATCCTCCTAACTTATTGACCTAACAAGAACCTCACTGATTGGCAACTGTGTCTCATTATCCTCATCCACCTCGTGAAACACTAATTGCCGTTCCCCACCGTCATCTTCTTGTAACTGTGGATGCTCAAGAGTTTGGGCATCAGTGCACACGATCTCCTCATGACCCTCTTCAAGCAGGCTTAGTTAGAGGCCTAAATTTAGGAATGGCGATAAAAAGAGCTCCTCGGAATATCGAGTGTGGGATCACTTGTTTGGCAAGACTCTCCATGGTGGGAGGAAGGAGGATCAGGGTGAGGATTCTGTTGACCAGACTCTTGGCTACTGAGACTGGACTTTGTGGAAGACAGGGTGGGGCTTAACCGACTGGAAGCATTATGTGCTGCAATCCAACCGACCACCTGGTCGCACTGGTCTGACTGACTTCGAGAGAAGACTCCTGCGCCGCCCTGCAAACTGGGACATGAAGCTAGGTATCGTGGATGAATGTGTTTCTTGTGCTCTGCCAGCAGGCATAGTTTCACAGTGCCCAGGGCCACAGCCTCTGCGTGCACCATCAGCAGCACGGCCACTTCCCCGTCCCTTACTGCTCGCTTTCTTCACATTAAATAGTATATACAGTGGGGGAAATAATTATTTGACCCCTCACTGATTTTGTAAGTTTGTCCAATGACAAAGAAATGAAAAGTCTCAGAACAGTATCATTTCAATGGTAGGTTTATTGTAACAGTGGCAGATAGCACATCAAAAGGAAAATCGAAAAAATAACTTTAAATAAAAGATAGCAACTGATTTGCATTTCATTGAGTGAAATAAGTATTTGAACCCCTACCAACCATTAAGAGTTCTGGCTCCCACAGAGTGGTTAGACACTTCTACTCAATTAGTCACCCTCATTAAGGACACCTGTCTTAACTAGTCACCTGTATAAAAGACACCTGTCCACAGAATCAATCAATCAAGCAGACTCCAAACTCTCCAACATGGGAAAGACCAAAGAGCTGTCCAAGGATGTCAGAGACAAAATTGTAGACCTGCACAAGGCTGGAATGGGCTACAAAACCATTAGCAAGAAGCTGGGAGAGAAGGTGACAACTGTTGGTGCGATTGTTCGAAAATGGAAGGAGCACAAAATGACCATCAATCGACCTCGCTCTGGGGCTCCACGCAAGATCTCACCTCGTGGGGTGTCAATGGTTCTGAGAAAGGTGAAAAAGCATCCTAGAACTACACGGGAGGAGTTAGTTAATGACCTCAAATTAGCAGGGACCACAGTCACCAAGAAAACCATTGGAAACACATTACACCGCAATGGATTAAAATCCTGCAGGGCTCGCAAGGTCCCCCTGCTCAGGAAGGCACATGTGCAGGCCCGTCTGAAGTTTGCCAATGAACACCTGAATGATTCAGAGAGTGACTGGGAGAAGGTGCTGTGGTCTGATGAGACCAAAATAGAGCTCTTTGGCATTAACTCAACTCGCTGTGTTTGGAGGAAGAAAAATGCTGCCTATGACCCCCAAAACACCGTCCCCACCGTCAAGCATGGGGGTGGAAACATTTTGCTTTGGGGGTGTTTTTCTGCTAAGGGCACAGGACAACTTATTCGCATAAACGGGAAAATGGACGGAGCCATGTATCGTGAAATCCTGAGCGACAACCTCCTTCCCTCTGCCAGGAAACTGAAAATGGGTCGTGGATGGGTGTTCCAGCACGACAATGACCCAAAACATACAGCAAAGGCAACAAAGGAGTGGCTCAAGAAGAAGCACATTAAGGTCATGGAGTGGCCTAGTCAGTCTCCGGACCTTAATCCAATCGAAAACCTATGGAGGGAGCTCAAGCTCAGAGTTGCACAGAGACAGCCTCGAAACCTTAGGGATTTAGAGATGATCTGCAAAGAGGAGTGGACCAACATTCCTCCTAAAATGTGCGCAAACTTGGTCATCAATTACAAGAAACGTTTGACCTCTGTGCTTGCAAACAAGGGTTTTTCCACCAAGTATTAAGTCTTTTTTTGTTAGAGGGTTCAAATACTTATTTCACTCAATGAAATGCAAATCAGTTGCTATCTTTTATTTAAAGTTATTTTTTCGATTTTCCTTTTGATGTGCTATCTGCCACTGTTACAATAAACCTACCATTGAAATGATACTGTTCTGAGACTTTTCATTTCTTTGTCATTGGACAAACTTACAAAATCAGTGAGGGGTCAAATAATTATTTCCCCCACTGTATGCTTGCAAGTATGTCACACACAGTAGCGCAGGTTTTGTAAGTGTATGGCAAATTAAACTGAACGTCACTGATATTTAGGATGTGCAAACGTTATACAGAAGATGTAGCGCAGGTAATGTCGCTGTCTGCTGTGGCCAAACAATTGCAAGCTATTTAGAGCAGGTTGTGCTAAAAACATTTATTTCTACCAGACACAACAAAAGTCCTTAAAGGATATCTGGGTCTCTAACGCCAACCCTGCCTAGCAAAAAAATAAACAATTCCTTACACTATCTGTCCCTCCTACAGCACAGCTCTCCCTAACTAAGCCCGAGCCGAACCACGTGTCATTGGGTGCTTTATAGCACCCGATGACACGTTCCGGACAATCACTAATGTCAGTAACCAACATGGCTACGGCATTACAGTGAGTGGCAGTACTTACCTGCACGTTTATTGGCCTTATGCACAAGACCATTGTTTTGGTCCGCATCCGAGCCGAAGTATTTGCGGCTTGGAATGCGTACCCATTCACTTCAGTGGGGCCGCAAAAAATGCGGACAGCACTCCGAGTGGTTTCCGCATATATATATTTTTTATCTCCTGTCCTATTCTTGTCCGTTCTGTGGACAAGAAAAGGCAGTTATATTAATGGCTGTCTGCGTCGTTCCGCAAATTGCAGAACGCACATGGACGCCATCCGTGTTTTGCAGATCCGCAATTTGCGAACCACAAAACACACAAAGGTCATGTGCATGAGGCATTAGTGTGGGTCGCAGTGGTTGGACCCACAGCAGCAGTCTATCACATATACTGGTGATAAATGTTGATCATGGGCCAATGTATAACTAAAGGGGGGGGGGGGGGTACAGACCTGCAAAAAGAAGCGTACTCCTTTGTTCCCTGGCCTAGGCTGCTCCTTGGCACTCCCTGGATGAAAACCATCTGTTTGACGCCACTGCAGCCAGTGACGCAAAGGAAGGAGGTCACCGCAGTGGCTAGCGATTGGCTGCAGGACAGGAAGTTTATATCCAGAGAGCGCACCAGAGCAGCCCTAGGCCAAGGAGCCGGGACCTGGTGCTGGAAAGCAGGTAAGTATACTTCACAGATCTACCCAGGAGGTGGGGTTTGGCAAAACAAAAAACAAAAAAAAAAAAAAAAAACTCACCCAAAGTCACACAACCCCCTTAAATCTCCAAATGTCACCTTTCAAAACAGTTCTGTGGTGCTGCTGTGCCTCACATATACATAGAAGCATATTACGTTATTTTGGTTATAAATTGCCCTTTGTAAATTTGGAGACAGAATCTTTGAACCTTTATGTTTAAGCACAGCAAAAACACAGACTTCTACTAGAAGGGAAAAAAATTGCTAACTATAAGTACTGCTTTCACTGCAAAAATTGTAGCTGCAGAAAAACGGTTTGGGAGTAGCAGCGACTTACACAGGAATCCCATTGTATGGAGGGGCAGACACGTGCTGTAATTAACACTGAAGTGCAGAGCATTACACAGAGGTCAAGGAGCTTTTGTACAATGTCATCAGCCAGTTTCCACATTTCCTTTGCAGTTGCTGTCCGTAAAAAAGACTGACTTGCATACATGGAGGTGTCCTACTGTGCTGACACTTTCTCACCATCTCTCAGCATTTACAGCCTCATTCACACCTAGTGTTGTGGTGCACACCATAAGCCGCATTAAAACTGTAGGACAAAAATGGCTTTAAAATAAAAAAAAAAAAAAGTTTCCACTGATTCCAATGAATAAAAAACACATACACCACACACTAAACATCAATGTGTAACTTGCCTTTAAAAACTGTTCTAGGAAATATGCATTTGTGAGTTAAAGGGGTTATCCAGGGTCATCAATTTCATATCCGATCTGATCAGCTGTTAGAAGAGGCTAGGTGCCGTACATTGGTCATGTGGCCTGGTTGCAGCTCAGCCCCACTGAAGTGAATGGGGTGAGGTGCAATACCAGGCACTGCCACAATACAATGTACGGCGCTGTGCTTGGAAAGCTGCTGGGAGCCCGCTGCGCTCACTAGAGCTCAATGTACGAAGCAGGCCTATACCATACCCAGGAATGCAGTAGTTAAAGGGCATCTGTCAGAAGATTTGTATCCATGAACCTGGTTGACCTGTAGCATGTGCACTTAACAGCTGAAGACATCTGTGTTGGTCCCATGTTCATATGTGCCCACATTGCTGAGAAAAATTAAGTTTTAATATATGCAAATGACCCTCAAGGTGCCATGGGGGGTGTTTCTGTTACACCTAGAGCAGGGATCAGCAACCTCCGGCACTCCAGCTGTTCAGAAACTACAACTCCCAGAATGCTTCATTCACTTCTATGGGATTTAGAAGAACAGCTAAGCATGTTTGCATGCTGGGAGTTGTAGTTTCATGGCAGCTGGAGCGCTGAAAACTGCTGATCTCTAGCCTAAAGGCTCTGCTGTGGTCCTGTCAATCAACACTTTTTTCTTTATAATGAGAGCCTTTTGGAGACAAATGCTATGGACATCTGTCAGATGCATATGTCTATCCAAAGCAGAACCTACAGTATCTTGGTCCAGAAACATACATATAAAAACTGCAGCAAAATAAGAGCTATGCACAACTTACGGTACATCCCCAATTCCAAAAAAGTTAGGACACTGTATACAATGTAAGTTAATGTGAATCATAGAAGAACGCAATGATTTACAAATATAGCCCCATATTTTTGCACAATAAGAACACATCAGAATTTGGGACATTTTTATTTTTTTCATGAAATGGTAAAAATTAACTCCCTTAGAACTTAATGGCAGCAACACATCTCAAAAAAGTTTGGACAGGAGCAACAACAAGGCTGGAAAAGTAAGTGGTACTAATACTGGAGGAGCAATTTGCTTCGAAGTCACATGACTGGGCATAAAAAGAGCAGGTTAGAGAAGCAAAATACTGGATGCTTGTCATCTAGAGGTCCTCAAGCGGCAATGCATTAAAAACCAGCATGATTCGGTATTGCCAATCACCGCATGGGCTCAGGAACTCAAAAAATCATGGTTTGTTAACACATGCTGTGCAATTCACAAATGTAAGTTAAAACCTGTATCATTCAAAGAAGCCATATGTCATCATGATCCAGAAACACCACAGTCTTCTCTGGAGCACAAAATGGGAGGGCATTAGTGCCTATGGCGTGGGCAGCTTACACATGTTTGACAGGCACCATAAACTCTGGACAGTATATACAGGTTTTAGAACCCCTGCTCCCATCCAGACAAGGCCTCTTTCAGGGAAGCCCTTGCATATTTCAGCAAAACAATGCTATAAGACCTACTGCATCCAGCCCAACAGCATGGCTTCCAGTAGAAGAGTCCGGGGGCTGAAGCTGCCTGTAGCCCAGACCTTTCACCAATAGAAAACATTTGGCACATCATGTAAAGTCCGGCAAAGAAGAACCAGGACTATTGAGCAGCTAGACTCCTACATCACACAAGACTGGGACAACATTCCTCTCCTCACTTCCCAGACTGGTAAAAGAAGGGGATGCTGCACAGGGTCCTGTCCCAACTTGTTGGAGATACGTTGCTGCCATGAAGTTCATTTTTTCCCCCTGAAATGGTAAAATTTCCCACCTTCCAAATCTGATCTGCATTCTAGGACCTACTGTGAACAAAATATAGGTCTATGAGATTTGCATTCTGGTTTTATTTACATTGTACACAGCGTCCCAGCTTGTTTGGAATTGGGGTTGTACAAGGATTTACAAAACGACAGAGTGTTCTCAAACTCCCTTTTACCATGATGTCAATGGTGTAATTCACGGGAGTGGCAGGCTATTGATGTAGTGTGTTTTATGAAGGGGAGCTTTTATTAGAAGCACCAGCTACACTAAATGATCTACAATTTAGTACTTGTTTTGTAATAAACATGATATTAGAACAAAGTTTGACAAATAAGAAGGCTCTACAGGCAAAAAAAGGCCGACACTAAGAGGACGGTTACACGGTCAAGTTTCTGCATGCAGTTTTGGAAGCCAAAGCTAGGAGCGAAAAGAAAAAAAAAAAAGAAAAGAAAAAGAACTTGCATCTGGCTTTTACACTTTACTGATCCACTCCTGATTTTGGCTTCTAAAACTGCATCCGGAAACCTGCCTGTGTGACTGTGCCCCAACTGTCCATACTGGTTTACTTGTTAAAGTAAAACCTACATGGCCTGACCTGAAGTAGGACAGGAAGATGATGTAGGAGTATTCTTAGCATTTACCCCTTTTTTTTTGCATATACAGATCTTTTCTGTTGGTTAGTAATTAAATACATGGAGATAAAAAAATAAAAACATAATAATAATAATAAATAATAATAATAATAATAAAATTTGAATACAAAAGGAAAATAGATTCCCTAATGCCTACTAATAATATTCCTAAATACCCAATTATTCTTTCCCAAGACAGAAGTTATCTGACACCAGTCACATCTGAGTTACGTGTAGCCAAGTTTTTTGGCCAAAATGTACGACACATTTTCATTTTTTTTTCCTCCTAACATTTCAAGAGCCATAACTTTAATTTGAAACTTATTTTTCGCAGGAAAAGTTATATTTTTTTAATCAGACCATTTAATTTACTATGTCTCATATTGGCAAACAATGTCCTTATTTTACGGCGATACCAAGTTTGTATAGTTTATTTTGTTTTACTGCTAAAAAACAAACTTTTGAAAAATTTTCTTTGCACCGCCCTTTTTGACAGCCCTAACTTTCAAATTTCCGTTTACAGAACAGGTATTGGGGAGCTTTTTGCGGTACGAACTTTAGTTTTTATTGGTACCATTTTTGCAGTATGTACGACTTTGATCATTGTTATTCAATTTGGATATTTTCGGACGTGGAAATTCGGGATGAGCGAATCGACTTCAGATAAAACATCCAAAATTGATTCGCATAAACCTTAGATCCAATACTGTATGGAGCGGGCAATTCCGTACAGTATTAGAATGTATTGGCTTAGATGAGACAAAGTTATTACTTTGCGAAGTCACGTAATAAACTTCATACATTTTTTTTTTTTTTTTAAAGTAAAAATAAACACTTGCCAAACTCTGGTTCAGTGCCAAGGTACCACTTGGAACCGAACTAGAGTTCAGGAATTTTTTTCTTTTTTTTTTTTTTACAATTGTCGCAGCCAGGTTCGCACAGTAGTTGTGATCGCATAGAAATTAATGGGATTGCCGTGCCAGTCGCACGGAAATCCAGCAGTGTGCACCTGTGAGCGCCTCACCCTTCTCTCAGCTTTCCCTAGACCAGTGACGACACGTTCAACAGTCACATGGCCTAGACACCGCTCAGCCACATAGAAGTGAATGGGGCTGAGCTGTGCTTGGTAAGCTGCGAGAAGGCAGCGGTGCTCACAGCGGCAGCCAACAGCTGATCAGCAGGGGTCCCGGGGATCGAACCCCCACAGATGACCTATAGAGAAGATAGGTCATCAGTACTAAAATGGCAGAAAACCCTTTAAACATTAGCAGCGGATTCCAGTACACAAAATACACAGATTACAAATAGGCTTGTGTCTAAAAAATGAGTGGAGGCCATGTCTGAACCAGGTATAACTTTTAAAGATTATGTGGGACTTGGCTGCTTTTTTTTTTTTTTTTCTTTTATGAATTTTACACCAGGTCTTCCATTTAGGCCTCATGCACACGTTGCCCAGCCATGCCCGTATTGCGGGTCAGCAATATACGGGCACCGGCCGTGTGCACACCATATCACGGATGCGGAACGGAGTGCTTCCGTAGGGTTTCTCGCCATGGCTCTTCACCGCCAAAAAATAGAACACGTTCTATTTTTTTGCGGTGCGAACGGATCACAGACCCATTCAAGTTGAATGGGTCTGGACCAGTCTGGGGAAACCGAACAGATGTTGCCCATGTATTGGGGACAAGAATGGCCGGCACACATTCGTGTGCATGAGGCCTAAGAGAGGATTATCATCTTTTATGAGCCTGCACTTTAAAGGTTACCTAACAGCTTATCAGACAACCCCTTAGAGTAAAAATAATAAAAACTGTATTTTTTCTATCTCACGCATTCCTCCCCATTTTCAGTTCCTTCAGTCTGTGTGATCTGTGCCAGCTGATTTGATGACCTGTATATCTGTGTTTGGTGACAAGGTCAACAAGCCTTTTGAACCATGATGTTAAAGCACACATACAATCAGGCCAGGCATTTGTAAGCTGTACAAAAACTACCTACTATACAAAGATAGGCTGTAGATGGGAAAATTGAACCCACTCCAGCCAGCTCGTTGATACTTCTCACTATAGAGACATTCAGGTCTCTCTAACAATAAGATTTTCAATAGTTACAAAATAAACATTCACACTGTTAACTCTATGTCGAGAGCCAATATTGTATAAAGCACTAAAAACCAGCAAGAATAGTCTAAACAAAGACATAGCGGTATTTGTCCGGACAATCTTTGGCATGTTTGTTAATGGGACCAGCAGGCATTCAGGCAGAGTCCGGCAATGCTGTTCTCTGCCAGAATAGCCTGACTGAAATAATAACACTAGTCCAAAAGATTGCTACTGAATACGTGGCTATACCTGCATAGGAAATAAAGTAGCATTATGCCCATACACATTACAGTCATCGGATGTCTCTCCCCCAACAGATAATGATGGGGGGGGAGCTCTGGCCCAGCAGAGCATTCATAGCCAAGGGGGTGAGCTGGTGGGGAGCAAAGGCACGGTGCACTCTTTCACTTGGGGGGAGGGGGGTTCTGGAGATTGGTTTGGGACCCGCACCTATCCGACATCGGTGGCACAAGATGAGACAACCTTTTTAAAGCCATAATAGAAATTAAATGTAAAAATGTATTATTCTTGCTTGGTCAGTCATAAAGGACTGAAAATATGCCAGTATGTAAAAGGGTAAAGAATAAAAAAATAAAAAAACACAATACGAGTTTCCTACTCAGAATCTTCTATAGGACTGACCTCTCAGACACACCATATCAATCACTTCTACACACATTGCATAAAACGATGCAACTACTGCTCAGCGGATGAACGCAATGCTCATGCAGAGTTGTCAGTGGTGTCCATCAGCAGTGCTTCTGGTAAATTAGGGCGCAGAGAAACACCTCCTTGTTACAGGGCTGGACTTTATTTACTCTGCTCCGTAACCCCGGAGCACCAGATCTGACACTTGCTTACATGGCTTTTCTCTACTGCAGGAATACTACATATATTATCATTGTACAAACACGGCTAAAAGGCTCCAGCTGGACGCCAGGATAAGCAAAGGCATATAATGTAATCAACTAATGGGCACATTTAGCATTTCAGAATAAGACTGCAGAAATACTGGTACTCCAGGGGTGGGGGTCCAAGCTTTTCTTCCTTTCCTTCTGTTACTAATAACTCGCTTTCAATGAGAGCAATGACACTTTCTATGACACACATTTGATTTTTGCCAGTAGAAGCAATAATTTTCTTCTCAATCTAATGACCCCGGAACAGACATCACATTATTAGTTGATATCATAAAATTGGTTCTGATTATTAAATAAATAACTTTCTGGTCCTCCAGACCAGACAGGTTCATGACTGCAGTGGCGACGTACTGTATACCCACAGGAACACTGCACCCAATCAGCCAGGCGATTTGGGGCTAGAACTACATTTTAAGCCAGTGCCTTTTTTTTGCAAAAAGTCAGCTGTGTATTCCAGTCCCCTGGTGAAGGACAGACTCTTCCTGCGGGGGTATTTATACTGTCAAGGTACTACTGTAGCGCTATTGTTGCTCATTGGACAATTCTGGGTTAACTGTGATGGAACAATTGTCTGTTTTTTTGTTTTGGAGTGTGTTATACTCTTAAAATTTAAATAAAAATAAATTACAAAAAATAAAAAATATAATAATAATAATAATAATAAATAGCATTAGATTTTAGACTGAAGCTACTTTCACACTAGCGTTTTCAATTCCACTATTAAGATCCGTCATAGTATCTCAATAGCGGAAGAAAACGCTTTCATTTTGTCCCCTTTTAATGTCAATGGAGACAAAACTGAACTAAACAGAATACACCAAAATATATTCCGTTCTGTTTGGTTGCGCTCCAATCATGGACAGAATAATGATGCATGCAGTGTTTTTCTGTCCGCGATGTTGTGAGGAACAAGACGGATCCGTCCTGTCAATGTGAGTCAATAGGGACGGATCAGTTTTCTCTGACAATAGAAAACGGATCCGTCCCCCATTGACTTTCAATGGTGTTCAAGACGGATCCATCATGGCTATAGAAGACATAATACAACCGGATCCGGTCATGACCGATGCACGCGGTTGTATTATTGTAACGGAAGCGTTTTTGCAGATCCATGACGGATCCACAAAAAACGCTAATGTAAAAGTAGCCTCAAAAATCTAATCATCCATTCGGGCAACAAAAATACCAACAACAAACAGAAAAGTGATGGTGAACCTCTTAGAGACCGAGTGCCCAAACTGCAACCCAAAACCAACTTATTTATCGCAAAGTGCCAACACGGCAATTTAACCTGAAGACCAATATCATATCTTCCATGTACTTTATCATTTAGCTATAATAACCTGCCTACATTCAATGTGCTATGAACAGCACAGGCAGCACGTCCTGCACTGATGAATGGCAGGAAAAGTCTAAGGCATATTGGTACACCATAGACTTTCTCCAGGGTGCGGGTGCCCACAGAGAGGGCTCTGAGTGCCACCTCTGGCACCCGTGCCATATGTTCGCAATCACTGCTATAGACCTTCAGCTAACATCTGGCGCTGGTTTTTTTGTTTTTTTTACAGTAAAAAAAAAAAAAAAGCACATGTCCTATTCTGAGGTCATTGGTTGATATTTATCAATGCATTTGTGCTGCAGTGATAGGCACTTTGACTTCATACCAACGGCTTTGTTTGAGATTCATTTTAATGCCAGAATTGTGGTGCAATTTTGGTGCATCTCAGGTAATGCCCCTTGTGGAGCTAGGTGCTGAGTATTTTTCAAGACTAGTTGTGCCAAAAATGAGACCCATTCAGCCAACTTTTGCCACAGTTTACGACAAGGTCTATGCACTCACATTAGTAAGGCCGTATTCACACGTCAGTGAATCACGGATGTGCGCTGTCAGTGTTCTCCATGGACAGGACAAACACCCACTGATTTTAATGTGTGTATTTACACATCTGTGATTTACCATGGTCGGTGGGTCCGTGGTTACGTCATGGAAGCATGCCCTACGTTTCTCAGCGCTGATGGATCCTTCATGCCCATTATAGTCTAGGGGTCCGTAAAATAACACAGACACAACATGGATGGCGCCCTATGTTTCACGGATCATTGCTAGAAAATGCTTTCAAAATTTATGTAAAGCTTAGCAGTGTCTGTGGAATACGGATGAAGGGCGAGGATTTTTAATGTATGGCTTTCCAGCTCACACTAAAATGGAACATGTTCCTTTCGGTGGTGCAGTTACCATGCGGACACCATGTGAGACCACGACAGGAGTCTGCTCACGGTTTAGCTCCACTCAAAGCAAGATCGGAGCATTTCAAATACATGGGATGTGCAGCGTATTGGCATAGTCAAAATCCACTGTGTGAATATACCCTCAGGATGGGGCTACATGCATGCAGGCCGGCCTGACAAAACTGACACAAACTGATGCTCAAAATAAGACAGATCAGATATTTTTATTATTTCTGTTCTTCTGACAGATCAGAAAAATGGAAAGCTAAATGCAGATGTGAAAGAGCCCTTAGGCTACATTCACATCACTGGTAACCTGATGCATGCAATGGTTTTTGTCCGGCCAGAAAGCAGCCGGATCCCTGCAGGATCCCATTATAGTCTGGTGAACTCGGACAGGCTGTTCTCCGCTGGAATAGACTGCAAGATCAGGTTACCGGTGATATGAACGTGGCCTTAGAATAATTTATACTGAATGAATAACCCACAGCATAAGGATATATTCACATCACGGAATTTGCATGACATCCCATGTGAAATCTGCTCTCAAACCGCCTTGCATTGAATTCAACGGAAAAATCAAAGTCGCAGTTCAAATGGCGGCGATAGTTTCCACGTGCATTTTGCTGAAGCAGTTCCACATTGAAAAGCAAGCAGATTAGCTCCAATGAATGGGGCCGGTCTCAGATTTCGGATGTGGATTCTCTTGTAAATCTGCATCGGATTTTGCAGCCTCAATTTTAGTTGCATTCACTCGTCTGAAGAATTGCAAAGCAAGGCTTGAGACCAGATCATTACATAAAAGCTATGACATAGAATAACCATATAAACATATAAAACTATTAAAACCAAGAAAATAGCCAGAACACAACCAGGTCAGCAACACGAATTCCCCTCCAGAGTGCTGCGGTAGCTGTGACTTTAATTCCAGGAATGCTAAAGTAACTGATAGCAGGAAATGCAATAATTGTTGTAGGCATATGCCTGGATCCAAGGACAAAGGGTTACTAGAACAGCAGCAGGAAAATGGGCAATTTATCTCCTATGCATCAAGCTTCTATGTCACTTGAAAACCAAACCCACAAGTTAAAAAAAAAGGAAAGGAACAAACAGGAGCATTAAATAACATTGGCCTAGTTCTGGAAATCAAAGGACTAAAACGCCCAGCACTGTGCATTACACAAAGGCTTCTTATGTTCAAGGAAAAAAGCTCACGGCCCCCAACATCCTAAAACATCAGGGACATACAGGATATATAACAGTAACAACTTCTGGACTAGAACAGTAGTAGCAGCAGCTAAGCTTTAAATGGAAATGTGTCAAAGTAAAGTGGTGGCTGGAAAAAAACCTCTATATGTGAGAGAATGCAGGAAAACGCGGTGTAGCAGACATCTGGAATGTCACCTCCTCCACATGGAAGCTCCAGCATACACAGCGCAAAAAGCAGGACACCGCACACTTGGGGCAACTACCCTTTTATAATTCCACCGTCATCATGGGAGCAGCTACTGTAAGATAGAAAATGAGCACAAAAGCATTTCCCTTACTTCACAATCAGATATTTAAAGAGTTGGGCCACTTATTGGTCTGGCGTCAGTAACTTCATCTGGTTATGTGAGCTGGCAAATGAACGCTAATAACATAAAACGCCTTGAATCTAATGAGACCTGGAAGCCTCAGAAAAGTTTACAAATCTTACACTAGTCATAAGTCTGCAAGCTGGGAGTAGAGAACCCCCTAAAAATCAAGCCCAAAAAGGGTATCAACAGTTAAAGCGTTGTATCAAGTAAAGAAGTTATATCCTATCCACAGTATAGGTGATAACTAATTAATCACTAGGGGGTCCGAGCGCTGGGACCTCCACCAATCCCATTCCCCTGGTCTGATGGAGCGGCAGGTCGGACATGCCCACTGCTGCTCTATTCATTCTCTATGGAACCACTAGAGAATGGATCAGCAGAGCACACGCCCGACCTGCTGCTACATCAAATCAGGGGATCGGTGGGGGTCCCAGGGGTTGGACTCCCAGTGATCACTTTGTTATCCCCTTGGCACAACCCTCTAGCAGTATTCTACCACTGTGTATTATCAGAAGAATCTGACAAATGGATTATTTCTACTAATATTCTGCCTCTAATCTTGGGAGTGTTCAAACTAATGTGTGACACATGGATGGACTACAACTATGACCGCTAAAAGCACAGCAAGTACAGAAAGGATGGAAAAACAACGGAGGACAAGGAAAATGAAGGCTCCATTCTCTATTGCTGTAATGGGAAACAAATCAAACGTGTTAAAGAGGACCTGTCACCAAGAAAACGCAGAGCAATCTGCAGGGTATAGAGCAGGAGAAGCTGAGCACATTGATCTATAGTTTATGGGAAAAGCTTCAGTACAACTTATATTTTACTCATCTGAAGAGTCCAGTGGGTAGTCCCACTCACACTGGGAAGGCCGATTAGGACCACCCACATGACTCCTTGAGATTCAGATGAGTACAAGTTCTACTGAACCTTTTCCCATAAACTACATCTCAATCTGCTCCGCTCCTCCTGTTCTAGAGCATGCTGACTGCAGATTGCACAGCTTTTCACGGCGACAGGTTCCTGATAAACATTTGCTGGAATAATTCTCAGTGTTTTGCTGGCTAAACCTTTAAAGGGAACCTGTCACCTCATAGTAGCCCCCAGTCTATTAATAATCATATATGTTTGATGCTCCATGCGCAAGACTTAAGCGATCCCGGCCGCACTGCAGGCTGTCAATCTAACAAAAAAAAAAGAGACGGTTAGGGGGCGCGCTTACCTTGAAGCAAGAAAGCCACTGCCCCCTTGACTTAAAGCTGACTGGCAAGATATCGCTGAATGCGCTTAAAACATTGTTTTTCTTTTTTTAATCTATGGAGCATTAGACTACCGGATCAAACATATCATTATTAACAGACTGGGGGCTACTATGAGGTAATGCTGGCAGTTTTCTAGATGACAGGTTCCCTTTAACCAGAAGGCTGGTAGTGGTACAGATGTATACATATAGCATGTAATAAACCAAATATTAAGGTTCGAGCAATGACTGTGTACACAGTAAAACATCCACTCTGTGCACTGTGGACAATATCAATGTCACCATGGCTCCAAATAAAACATGGCAGCTCACAGAGGCAGAGCGCAGACCACCGAAAGGTCAAATGTATGTTTGCAGGAAGGTTATAGACAATCCAAGGTACAGGCTCCTGAGGAGTGCGCTGTGGTTTACACATTAAGTATCCTTCTAAATGAAGTGCAGCAAATCCTGTCGTCTTTTAAGACGCAGCTGTTACCATTTAGACATCTGAAAAGCATAACTACCAGCAAGACCAGCACAATCACTGTCCTGCTCTCATCACAATAAAATGCTTAACCCTAATGGCCTAATAAATTATTTTAGAGTCTCAAGCCACATCTCTCATGGCCTTACACTTGCCAGATGAACATCCCAAATCTGAACTCCGCCTCGGTGACAGGCTCTTGTTCTTCAGCCAAAAAACCAAATAACCAGCTTACATGGGCCATCATGTAATGTGATTAGCCAGCAACGCAGGCATAAGGCTTGCGCTTGCATAACCCCACCGAGATATCAGTTACATAATATCACACGGAGTAGATGGTTTGGCTGTGCTAGAGTTTAAAGAGAAAATGACCAAACGCTTTCGACATCTGTAAGTGGAAGACAAGGTTTACACCCAACTATACGCGAGCTTGCTTTGCCTCTGTAGATTTCTATCCAGCAGAAATTGCAGACTACAGGCCCAAGCGTCACACACACACACACACCTTGGATTCACTGTACGATGCAAGTGTATTAATAATTATAATATTACATGGCAACAAGGTGCCCTTCCAAGAAGAGTTTACACATGTTCACGGGCACCGCCTCACCAGGCACCTGGAGCACAACAATGACTGGCATATTGCTAGGTCACACAACATGCCAACACAGCTGACGCTTCCTACATACAGCTCCAACCTAAGGGAAGGAGCTGAAAAAACAATCCCTATTTAGACACCGAGGAGGATCTAGTCCTCGCCAGCTGCACACAGACCGTTTTAGGAGTCTATTTATCAGGTTGTGAGGTCACTGCTCCAAAACTTTTCATAGAACAGTGGATAAATCCAGAAAGATGCCGTGTCCCTAGACACAGCCTCCCTTTCCCAATTCCCAGTCTGGCAACTAGTACTTTGTGTGGAAAATACTAGGCTTCAGCTAATGAAAGGCAACTCCATGGTGTCTTCAACCTGAAAATCTAAAGTGTCAGCCTCAACCAAGGGACATTAACCTCCAGCTGTTGTGAAACTACAACTCTCAGAGTTCCTGGATCACCCATAGAAGTGAATGGAGCATGCTGGCAGTTGTAGTTTTACCGCATCTGGCGTGCCAGAGGTTGCTGACCTATAAAAATAACTAAGGCCTCTTTCACACTTGCGTTGTTGGGATCCGGCATGCACTTCCGTTGCCGGAGGTGCCTGCCGGATCCGGAAAAACGCAAGTGTACTGAAAGCATTTGAAGACGGAACCGTCTTCCAAATGCTTTCAGTGTTACTATGGCACCCAGGACGCTATTAAAGTCCTGGTTGCCATAGTAGGAGCGGGGAGCGGGGGAGCGGTATACTTACAGTCCGTGCGGCTCCCGGGGCGCTCCAGAATGACGTCAGAGCGCCCCATGCGCATGGATGACGTGATCCATGCGATCACGTGATCCATGCGCTTGGGGCGCCCTGACGTCACTCTGGAGCGCCCCGGGAGCCGCACGGACGGTAAGTACACTGCTCCCCCGCTCCCCGCTACACTTTACCATGGCTGTCAGGACTTTAGCGTCCCGGCAGCCATGGTAACCACTCTGAAAAAGCTAAATGTCGGCTCCGGCAATGCGCCGAAACGACGTTTAGCTTAAGGCCGGATCCGGATCAATGCCTTTCAATGGGCATTAATTCCGGATCCGGCCTTGCGGCAAGTGTTCCGGATTTTTGGCCGAAGCAAAAAGCGCAGCATGCTGCGGTATTTTCTCCGGCCAACAAACGTTCCGTACCGGAACTGAAGACATCCTGATGCATCCTGAACGGATTACTCTCCATTCAGAATGCATTAGGATAATCCTGATCAGGATTCTTCCGGCATAGAGCCCCGACGACGGAACTCTATGCCGGAAGACAAGAACGCAGGTGTGAAAGAGCCCTTAGACAACCCCTTTAATGCAGCTAAATGAGGTATTTTATGCCCATCACATGCAGCAGAGAAAGCCCGAGACGAACAATAACCATAAAGTGGATCTATATTCAGTACCACAGTGGATTCTACACAGAAATTCCACTAATTAACCCTCTGAATTACAATGGAGCTAGACCTTGTATGCAGAGTCTTTGAAGAATCCATTCTGGATGTTCCCCATGACAGGTCCAACACGTGTGAACATAGTCCAGACTCCAAGTGTACTTTTAGACCCTACAACCATGACTGGTCTAGAGATTTTGAAGTCCAAGCACATATTAGGCCTCTTTCGCACGTCTGTGAATCATGGAGGTGTGCTGTCCCTGGTCTCAAAGGGTGACACCACAGAAGCATGCCCTATTTTTGGCGGTGAATACGGATCCCTCACGCCATTATAGTTTATGGGTCCATGAAAACCATGGACACAACACAGATGCCGCCCGTGGTTTTCATGGATTGTTGCTAAAAAAAACGCCCTGGAATTAGAGAGTGTCCGAGGAGTACAAATGACACATGGAGGGCAACTGATCATTTATGGACATCTTCAGGTGAACCATGGACCATCTTGTGACGGAAGTCATCATTGACATGTTAAAAAGAGCCCTTAGAATCAAGCCTAAAAATAAATCATGTTCAGATCAGCATTATTTCAAGGGTGGAGAACTTCACCTTAAGGCCTCATGCACACGACCGTTGTGTGCATCCGCGTCCGTGGTTCCGTTTTACCGTTTTTTTTTCGCGGACCCATTGACTTTCAATAGGTCCGTGGAAAAATCGGAAAATGCACCGTCTGGCAGCCGCATCCGTGATCCGTGTTTCCTGGCCGTGAAAAAAATATGACCTTTCCTATTTTTTTAACGGTCAACGGTTTGCGGACCCATTCAAGTCAATGGGTCCGTGAAAAATCACGGATGCACACAAGATTGTCATCCACGTCTGTGATCCGTGTCCGTTTTTTCCTATCATTTCAATGGCAAACTTGACTTAGATTTTTTCTTCATTTTTCATGTCCGTGGATCCTCCAAAAATCAAGGAAGACCCACGGAAGAAAAAACGGTCACAGAACAACGGAAATCCGTTTTGCGGACCGCACAAAAAAACGGTTGTGTGCATAAGGCCTAAAGGAGGAGGTGACCAGGAAAACCTACTGTGAGGCCACAATGCACTAAACATCACACATTGGGCACATTGATCTTTATGTAGAGCTCTGACCAAGTACTGCAAGACTGTGTCACATCCAAAGCTGCTGCTCACAGAACGGTCATGAGTAACCTCAAGCAGAAACTTGGCAAGATACCCTCTACTCATATACATAGAAGAAATACTAACACGAGGGAGTCAGAAGTAGCTACCGACTACTATCTAAGGCCATCTGCACACAGGTGCTGATCTTCGTGTGGATGTCTCCGCGTTTCCACATCTAATATGCGCCATTGTGGATTTTGATGCGGTTTTGCCCCAAACTCAACCTTTTCAATGCACCAGAAATCCAAGTCAATTTCCACACAGTAAATATACACAAAAAGTGTACATGAGATTTGTCAAATCTCATTCACTTTGCTGCTACTGTATACGTTTTTTTGTTTTAGTATTTTTGGTCCGATCCGGGGAAAAAAATGCGGACCGAAAATACCATGGTGTACATGAGGCCTAACACACTACCAGCAAAGTGAATGAGATTTGACAAATCCCACGCACACAGAGTATATCTTCTTATTGACCTGTCCCCGCAGCATGTCAACTGTTTCCGTGGATTTTTAGTGCAGACTTCACCCTTCACTTTAATGGGGACCTAAAAAAATGTAGACAGCATACCGCGTGCTGTCCGCATCCGTAATTCCCTTCCGCAAATAAATAAAATATATAAACACATGTCGTATTCTTAGACCCGTCCCCAAGTGTGACGTCACACAGAACTCTCACTCCCAAGGACTTCCAGCATGGTTTCCCTCGCGCGCACGTGTCACCGGCCCGGACCGCGCGCGCTTGCAGAGGAAACTGAAGATTTTACAACTTGAATCCAGCTACCGGGACTATTTGCAGGGAATCCTGTACATCATCGCAATCCAGGCAAGTAGCCATCCTGCGTTTAGTGGGATAGCAATGTATTAATTATAGAAATGAACAGGGACATAAGAACGGAGACGACTCGGCATTGTCGGTAAACAACCTAGTAGTGCCGTGGAAAAGATACAAACACACGAGTTACGTGATTCACTACTATTCTTACACTAAGTAGTCAGCGCGGGTCAAGGTCTTTACCTTTGTATATCTTCATTGAGGGTTTGGGCAATTAACCCTCTCTAGACCGGCAGTGACGGACTTATAGTATAGCTACAGTGCAGAACATCTCTCCCTTCTCCTTTATAGTATCTTTATCTGTTATACATGTCCTATTCTTGTCCATTTTACAGACAACAGGCATTTTAAACATACAGCAAGATGTGTAGGACGGGAAACTGCAGAACGCACGCGTTTTGTAGATGTCAAAATGGATATGTTCGAGTGCACGAGGCGTTACGCTGCGTTTCTTCTGCACGTGATCCACAATGTGCGCAGGTAGTCTCAAGTTATTATTCAAGCCAGGCCACTAGAATACCAGACTGGCACTGGGTGCTCAGGTCGAGGAGATTTTGCCCAATATTACACCGGTGAGAGGTTCCTGGGTAGCCAGAAGGTGCCGTTATTCTCGCTTTCTGCCACAATGCTTACAATAGTAAAAACTAGCAAACTCACTAGATTACTCAATTTGTACTTTGCTGCCAAAAAAAAGTCAGAGGCTGGGCGCTGAAGCACACCCAGAGCACCACCTGTGGCACCAACAAGACACAGGGGCCGGGGGAATGTCCTGCTATTGTCTGCCACTCCATTCCAGAAAATGGCAATTGTGCTGCACACAAACACAAGAGCTCTGCCGAGAACTACAGCGCGGGCGCACACCCATCTCACTGCTCAAAGGGAAATCGAGGGGTGAAATAGACATGTTTTGGGCGGCTGGCTTCAGATAATTGGCATTCCTGGTAATAAAAAGGTCATTTCACAACAAAAGGATCATTAAGTCATGACGTAAAATGATCTGCCTCCTTCTGTACAGTCGGAGCCTTGATGGAGAACACATCACCCTGTTATCACCAAGTGATTTAACAAAAGGTCGCCCCCCCTCCAAGAGTCTCGGGGGAGAGAGAGAGAGTCACATTCACCAACTTACTTACAGTGTGACAGGCAGACATGGGAACTTCTGGGAATACAAAGTGTAGGACACAGCAAGCTGCCAGGAGAGGATCATACAAGATGGCCCACTAATGAGCCCACAGGTGGCACAGGCCACTAGTAGTAATATCCTGGGTGCACACCTATTATGCAACAGATCTTCTCAACTTCCTGGCCGCATGAATGTAAAGGTAGAGCCGAGGCGGTGGATTATTCATGAGGCCGGGGCTCGATCGGGTGTCAGCCTTCAGGTGCTGGCCGCAATGGGGAAAGTTGGCACCATGACCGGCGGCAGAGAAGCCTCCCTTCCCCTTTGTTGTTTAAAGTTGGGTCCCTGGCACTGGGGGGGGGGCTTTCCCTCGCCCCCTGCACTTGGCCGGGCTGGTCCTCCCCTCCCTCCTCGGGAAGACAATACATTGTAGTGCCCCCTCCTGAGAGGCAGCACAGCCCAATGGCTGCCACGCCTTACCCTGCGCTCCGCCACAAAACTTACTCCTCTCCATTTACCTTGCCAGTCAATGGGCTCCAATCTCCCCTTGTAGAGGGCACGGAAACTCCGGCGCTGTCATCTGTCACTGCGCTCAAAATCCAGGGCGAGTTACGGGGACAGAAAGAAAAGGAAAAAAAAACAACAACTTCTCCTCAGAGTGAATAATGTGGCGAGCCCGGGGCCTGCGGTGCGGGCGGAGGCGAGCAGCCCGGGGTGACGGCGCTTTGTTGGGGGCTAGAAGTTGGGCTTTGCCTGTTTGCTGAGCTTCTCTCTCTCCCTCCCAGTACACAGAGTGACGTGCACACTGGAGGGGGAGCCGCTCCATGCTGACGCCCAGCCATGCAGGAGCTCCTCCCCCGGACACTGCACGGCAACAGCTCCCAGGCCAGGTACGGGAGGGAAGCACGAGCGAGCGGTGGACGGGAGGAATGCCTCCAGTGCCCGACACAACTTTACAAGCCTGAGGTGAATCTGCTGCAGGTCACCTCACAGACTTGAGAGGAGGGGGAAAAAAAAAAAAAAAGTAATCCTGGCCAATCAGCTCGCGTCTTACATTTTCTAACCTACACTGGAAATCTGACAGCTGAAATCTCATTGGCCCGCGCCAGTTTTCGGAGCTGTGGTGAGGGGAGGAGCGGGCACATATTGCTGCTGGCTTGTCTCTTCCCAGCACAATAAGCCTCTCGTGCAGGGACAGGCCATTAGGGGGAGGCACGCATAATCCTCACACAAGGAACTGGCTGCTAGTAGTGCCTTTTGTAGAGGACGAGATGGGACTTTTCCCAGAACAGGGGAGTAGTATGTGGGACATCCTGGGGGTTTTAAGCTGCTTTCATGAAAGCCAAACTATTTCTAAAGGATTATATTTTTGGGGTGGGGGGATTAGCCGTGCCTATACCGTGCTATGGGCTCCTGACAGACATTCCTTCACTCAATGTGCCTTTTGTGCTTGGCAGCAATGGTCATTATTCATGGCATTGAGGGAGCTGCTAGCAAGCTGCACTTCTCCTGCTCTCATATGGCAGCATCATTCCTAGATTGTCCACCATTAATATGGGGCCATACAGCAGACGGCTGCATTCCTAGATCACAATGCTGACAGCTACTTGCACTGGGCTGGATGTTAAATCTAGGTTTTTAGGTTTTTATAACGCACACGTCACTCTTCTGACTGACTTCCCTCGGTTAGAACCATTTTACTGACTCAGAACAAACTTTTTCCAGTCAAATTCTTCAAGGGATTTTCCAAGAATAATAAAAAAATAAATTAAAAAAGTACCTGTTGACAATCCTGTGTGGACACAGTCACAAAAGTGCGGCCTCTGCGTCAACCATACTGACGCCAACGTCACATCACCACACACAGGAAAACAAAGGAGCGGGTGAAGAATTTTATAGCCAAGTATACGGCGGGTTTCTTTTTTTAAAAATTTATGCTGCTTTCATTATGACACATATGGCTTCTTCATGAAACGTGCCTCTAACAATCAAATCCTATATAAGGTCTCACAATAAAAGCTGTATACTCACATGGTACGCCCGGCAGAACAGAGGGGTCTAAAATGCCAGGAAATCTTCCTTTACCACACTTAAAGGGGGTTGTCCAGTTTAGAAAACCCATTTTCATACACCCTATTAAAATAGGACTCTTACCCTTTCCTGACATGTCTGTATTAGCAACTACCTGCATTCTCCATGGACTTAGAGTTCTGGAGCATCTACTCTGACTATGACTATTTTGTGCCATTCCTTTATTATTCCTGCTGGAAGTTATGGACGAATTACTACACGTTTGCAATGAAGGTCCAGTAATTTTTAATGGTCCGTTTTACTTCACTGCCAAGTGTCCCCTCAGTCACTTATTACTTCATTCATTATATTCTGAGCTTTGTAGTCCAGGAGGCGGAGCCATCAGTGACTGACAGCCTTCCCTCTATGACTATGTACACCGATAGCTGTCAATCACTGATAGCTCCGCCTCCTTTACCTCAAAGCCCAGAATAGAAATGAGCAAAACACAAAAGTTTTACTGAATATTCTACCATACAACTGTATATCACACGGCTCAGCTCCTCCTGCTCTATAACATGCAGATTATTTCACATTTTCATGGCGACAGGTTCCCTTTAAGAAGAGACTTTCCAAAGCGGAGAGCCCCTTGAAGGCCACCCCCCTGCCTTTACCAACCACAATGAATGAGATGCCAAGTGTCTGTGCCACTTTGTATACCCAATCCACTATTTCTACTCTAACAGTATCAGGCTACATGCACACAAACGTATTTTGTTTCCGTGTCCGTTCCGTTTTTTTGCGGGCCCATTCATTTCAATGGGTCCGCATCAGTATGTCCGTTCCGTAGCCCCGCAAAAAGGATAGAACACGTCCTATTGTCCGTTTTAGGCATCGTTACAATGGATCCGCAAAAAATAAAAATGGATGACATACGGACATCATCCGTTTTTTTGGCGGACCACAAACCACACACGGTGGTGTGCATGTAGCCTTAGACAGGGGACATGAGTTTATGACATGGTGGCCATGCACCCAGCTGAGGCACTGCAGGGGGGTAACTCCTTCCTTCATACCTCACCTGTCACCACCTGGGTGACAGTGACAGGATAAGCCATGGGGGGGCTCCCTCTGCTCGCCCGTTCCCGCCCCTCACTACTACTACCCCCGACATCATCACATCTTCTCTATATCCTTTTGTTTCTCCCCTGCGAGCAGGAAATCGCGAACTGCAGCATCGAGAAGTGGGGGATGGGACAGGGAATGGAGTTGGGCGCCTCTGCCCAAAAACGGACTTTGACCTTCTATCGATCTCCAAAGATGTCGGAATTTGGAAGGCGGCACGGCCACGTCCCCCCCACCCCAGTGGCCGGCCACCATTTCCTTAAGAAAGGACTGACCTATTTTTGGCCGATCATGTTAGCAGATGTTAATCTTGTAATCTGGTTTCCCTGCGAGCACGTCACATCCCCGCTTTTCAGACCTGCTGTGGACTACTACTCCCACCGGCTTGGCCAATGCCACAGGTCCCCGTACTAGCCCATTATCAGCCATGACACCCTACACCAACCTCCAGCCATTGCCATACCCCACCCGGAAAACTTTCCCAAACTTGTCCAATGGAGAAGTGGAGCCTCCATTCTGCCCAGTGTGTGTCCTCCACCCCCAACTCCCTCGAATGGAGGAGGATAGTAGTCGTAGTAGTGCCCGGCAGACACAAGCATCATTCGGTGCCCCCTTAGTCATGGAGTAAGGCGGCTGTGGCCTCAATGCAGTAAAAAGGCAAAGTTACAATAGAAGTCAAGCAAATGCGAAATAAGGCGCCCGCTCATGGCAGCACGAGAAACTTGTGCCCGGCCACCCCCGTCACTTACCTCCGGCTAGCAGGGGCACAGGATGGGCTATTTTATTGAGGGCACAGACAAACAGGAATCTGAAGGTGAAACCATGCACTGAATGCAATAAAGAAAGAAGTGCACATGATTGACTGAGACCGCACCACTGTGTGACGGAGGGGGGGCGCGGCGGCCGGCGGGGGCTCCCCCCCGCACAATGCGAGCGTCTGTGCACCCCGACTCCCCGCACCCGCTGTCCCCTGCACTTTACCTCACGGACTAGAGCGGTGGGAGAGAGGAGCCGCGGTCTGTCAGCCGTTCAGGCAGTGTGTGTAGGTCGGCGTGTCCCCCGCAGGCAGGCCAGTGGTATGTCCTAAATTAAATGCACACACACTATCTACTATTGTCTCATCAGCTCACACAAAGTTCTGCTTCAACGCGGGGAAAGTGTGCGGGCATCAGATGACTGCCGCGTCACCCGGGCTCCCCCCACACATATACCTATAGGGGTCGTGCTGCTGGTAGTGAGCAGAGCCCACTTGTTACACGGGGGCAATATGGCCTCACTGTCACCGGATGTGCTGGGAGATTATCTTACTATAGGGACTGGGCACTGGCAATCTTCTAGCAGGGATAATAGAGGAATATTCCAGAATTGTCATTTTATGTGGGAAATTTATTAAAGAGGTGACAGGTCATCCATGGAAGCGATGGCACCCTGTTCTCCAGATAGGTGTGGCACCCAGAAGTGAGAACCACAACTACCAGACATGGCGAGGTGTATATAGTGGCACATGGCCACGTGAGGAGCACCCCGGCCCTTTCATGCATCATGTTCTTTAATCTGATTACAAGATGCATTGGAATACTTCCCACAACTTCAAGAAAATGGTCACTTTTACAGCCACACGGCACCAACGCATCTAAAATGAAGCAACTTTAGACAGAAAACTCCTATTGTTGTGTCCAGCTCCCATGCAGACCCATACGGTTCCATACACTTTGTGTAATCCGATCCTGCAGCCATATTGGCACACAACTGTCCTCCTGCCTCTAACCTACCGAATCTGTTACTAAAAGGGAACAGGTGCAAAGTCTGTAGTGGAAACGGATTGGTCTGCATAAGGGATCATGCACGCTGACATATTTTTGTCCGTGTCCGTTCCCCTTTCTTGCGGCTCATATACGGAACCATTCATTTCAACGGGGCCGCAAAAAAAACCCGGAAATTACTCCATGTGCATTCTGTGCCCGTATGTCTGTTCCGCAAAAAAAATAAAACCATTCAATTGTGGGCCGGCCGTTCCTTTCCGCAAAATGTGGGATGCACACAGGCAGTATCCGTGTTTTGCGGATCGCAAAACAACAACGGACGTGTGCATGAGCCCTAAATCATGCAGCGCAGACATGATGTGCGCCAGCACCTTTGAAGGGGATGTTCCATCAAGACATTTGGGCCTCTTTCACATGAGTGATATGGAATGTGTCTGGACTGATTCACATGATTGCGCTCGGTCCGGGAAACACGGAGCGTGCGTAGGCCGCATCTCTCCCCTGACCTGCACTGACTGCATCATAGTAAGTTACAATCTGATCACATGGGACGACAGAGCGGCAGATTGTCGGGAAGGAAGCGTCATAAATTAGGCGCATCTGTTGCTGTCCTTGCGCCTGGTGTAAAAACGATGCCAGTTTTGCTAACATTTACGCCTGTTTCCAGGCATAAATGTTAGTAAATTTGCTGGGGCTAGAGTCCCGGCACGGCCCCCAACACACCCCCACCCTCGTCACGCTCGTCTGCTGGTTCAAAAAGGGGACTTGCGACTATTTTACAATTAAAATAGTCGCAAGTCCCTTAGTAAATGTGCCCTTATGAGTGCAAAGAAACTTCCTTTCCCACTGCATAGAAGCAGAGCTGATGGTAATGGGACGTATTCTGTTGCAGAAAAGCCACGGCAAAATCCACGATGAGTCTGTATTAACATTCAAGTTAGGGCTTGTTCACACAGACGTGTGAAGCCTGTGCCCGTGCGGTCCGCAATGCACGGGCACCGTCCGTGGAGAAGCCACATGGGGATGGTGGACCCATTCACTTGAACGGGTCCGCGATCCCTCCGTACCGCAAAAAGATAGAGCATATTTCATCTTTTTGCAGTGCGGATGAACGGAACCCAAGGAAGCACTCCGTAGTGTTCCGTTCCGTGCTTCTGTTCCGCATCTCCGGATTTGCGGACCCATTGAAGTGAATGGGTCCGCATCCGTGATGCGGAATGCACACGTAACTGTGTTTCGTGTATTGCGGATCCGCAATACGGCAACGGGCAACACACGTTCGTGTGAACGACTTACTTGCAGATTTTAATGCAGATTTCCCATGGATTTCACTCTGCATTGCAAAGGCTGGAGTCCTTATACTATGTGCTGCATACTGTAAATGCTGCAGATTGTCCTCAGCATATATGCCCTTAGAGATGGGTCCACCAACAGAATAGCGGATCCAGCGCTGAGTCATGCAATGTATCTGCAACGTTCCACAAAGCTGCATAGAAATGATGCCACCAGTAACTGGCTGTTCAGAGGACTCGTCCGTTTTAGTAAATATTTGCATTTCTGGTGCATCTTTTCTCTCATCTCTCTGTTTTGCCTTCCTCTGTTACTTCTCTGAAAAACAAAATCTGACTAAGGCTACTTTCACACTTGCGGCAGAGAGATCCGGCAAGCAGTTCCGTCGCCGGAACTGCCTGCCGGATCAGGCAAAATGTATGCTAACTGATGGCATTAGTAAGACTGACCAGGATCCTGATCAGTCTTAAAAATGCCTGATCAGTCGAAAAAATGCATTGAAATGCCGGATCCGTCTTTCCGGTGTCATCCGGCAAAAACGGATCCGGCATTTATTTTTTCACCTTTTTTTCAGTCTGCGCATGCGCATACCGGAAGGACGGATCCGGCATTCCGGTATTCTGAATGCCGGATCCGGCACTAATACATTCCTATGGGAAAAAATGCCTGATCCGGCATTCAGGCAAGTCTTCAGTTTTTTTAGCCGGAGATAAAACCGTAGCATGCTACGGTTTTCTCTTTTGCCTGATCAGTCAAAACGACTGAACTGAAGACATACTGATGCAAACTGAACGGATTACTCTCCATTCAGAATGCATGGGGACATACCTGATCAGTTCTTTTCCGGTATAGAGCCCCTGTGACGGAACTCTATGCCGGAAAAGAACAACGCAAGTGTAAAGTAGCCTAAGGCCTCATGCACACGACCGTTGTTTTTTGCGGACCCATTTATTTTCAATGGGTCAGTTGAAAACTCGGCTAATGCATCGTTTGCCATCCGCGTCCGTGGTTCCAGCCCGTCAAAAAAATATAACCTGTCCTATTATTTTCACGGAAAACGGTTTGCGGCTCCATTCAAGTCAATGGGACCGCAAAAAAAACGCAGAGGCACACAAGATTGTCGTCCGCGTCCGTTTTTTTCCTATCATTTGCATGGCAAACCTGTCTTAGACCTTTATTTACATTCCGTTATGTCTGGTTATCCTCCAAAAATAAAGGGATACACACGGAAACAAAAACGGATCACGGAACCCCATTTTTCGGAACGGAACACAACAGCGGTCATGTGCATGATGCCTAAGGCCTCATTTACATCACGTTTTTTCCTTTCCGTTCTCCGGCTCCGTTGAGGAGCAGGAGAACGGAAAGGACGGATTCTGCAGATAACTGAGACCTAACTGAGCGTAACGGAGTCTAAAGACCCCATAGACTATAATGGGGTCCGTTCGGTGTCCGCTCAGAATAGGATTTTTGAGCGGACCCTATTATAGTCTATGGGTTATTTAGGCTCCGTTACGCTCAGTTAGGTCTCAGTTATCTGCAGAATCCGTCCTTTCCGTTCTCCGGCTCCTCAACGGAGCCGGAGAACGGAAAGGAGAAAGGGTGATGTGAACGAGGCCTTAATTGACAACTGGGTGTTTACTGGTTGAGGATTTGCTCACATTGTCTGACACTGTATAATCAGCACTGATAGTATGAGAGTGTGTAGGAGCGCAGACATTTTGGATGGTATTACCCAGGTGTCATATATACATCAATTTCTAGGAGGGATAACAGAGGAACAGCACAGTGCAGAGCTCTAAGAAAAGATGCTCCAGAATTGATATTTCATGGGTGATGTCAATAGGGCTCCCAGGTCCTCTTTATTAATGTCAGATTCACTACTTTTTCCTTCTTGAGCAGGCGTATCCAGACACAAAATGAGTACCACATAGAGACCCATTCATTTCTATGTGTCCGGGGGGAAAAAAAATAATGAAGGCAGCACATGAATGTCATCCATATGCTGTCCACATCCATAAGCATTATAGAACATGTCCAATTCTTGTCAGTTTTGCAGCCAACAATACGCTTTTTTACAGTGGTTCCCGCGAAAATTGCAGGATGTGCACAGACCACGTCTGGATTTTGCGGATCCGCAAGTGCAGACCTCATCATACAGCTTCAGCAGTCAATGCATCAGACTGAAATTTACCGTACACCTGCTCGTAGGTGGCTTAGATTTCAGTCATCATTTAGGGGCTCATGCACACGACCGTTGGGTGTTTTGTGGTCTGCCAAAACACGGATACCGGCCGTGTGCATTTTGAGGAACAGAAGGGCCGGCCCCTAATAAAACTTTGTTCTGTAGTGCGATAATAATAGGACAGGTTCTATTTTTCTGCGGAGCGACCATGCAGACCTACAGACACGGAATGCACACAGGGTCATTTACGTTTTTTGCGGCCTGATTGAAGCGAATGGCTCCGCATACGGGTCGGGAAAAAAATGAAATGGACACGGATAAAAATGATGTTTGTGTGCATGAGCCCTTATGCCAGTTTCTGGCGTACATGATGATAAGGCTCCATTCACACGTCCGCAAAATGGGTCCGCATCCTTTCCGCAATTTTGCGGAAAGGGTGCGGACCCATTCATTCTCTATGGGGACGGAATGTGCTGTCCGCATCCACATTTGCGGATCCGCACTTCCGCATCCGTGCTTCCGTTTCCGCAAAAAAATAGAACATGTCCTATTCTTGTCCGCAATTGCGGACAAGAACAGGCAAATTCTATTATGTCGGCAATGTGCGGTCCGCAAAATGCGGAACGCACATTGCCGCTTTCCGTGTTTTGCGGATCCGTGTATCCGCAAAACACATTGTGGACGTGTGAATGGAGCCTAAGTGTGTAGAGGGCTATGGACCCGCCCTCACCTCACCAGCTGCTACTAGATTTAGTCACAATGGTGTTTTAAAAGTCACAAAACTGGGTTTTACAACTTTTTAATGCCAAAACCACAGTAAGTGCTCGTTCACACGACCGTCCGCAATGCACGGGTACCTTCCGTGGGGCAGGCGCATGGGGATCGCAGACCCATTCACTTGAATGGGTCCGCGATCCCTCCGTTCCGCAAAAAGATAGAGCATCTTTTTGCGGTGCGGAGGCAAGGAACCCCAGGAAGCACTCCGTAGTGTTCCGTTCCGTGCTTCCGTTCCGCAACTCCAGATTTTTCGGACCCACTGAAATGAATGGGTCCGCATCCGTGATGCGAAATGACAACGGAACAGTACCCGTGTATTGCGGATCCGCAAATGCAGGAACGGGACACCAACAGTCGTGTGAATGAGCCCTAAGGGGAATGATACATTTCTCCCATAGTGTTTTTGTTGGTGGCATTTTCTTTTAGATAAGTAAATTTTTCTCTGCCACCTTTAAAAACATGTGGAAAAATGCTTGTGCAAAGTGACAGATTAAAAATGGCAAAATATGCATGTAAAAAAACTGCAAGAAGAGGACAACTAGCGCCGCGTTCACATTGGCGTTCTTACTTCCATTGTTGTCTTCTGTTATAGGAGCAGAACAATGGAAATAATGGTGGATATGAACCGTGCCCGACCCCATTGACTATAGTGGGGTCTGTTTTCTGTTTCTGTCATGCGAGCCAGCATGTTACTGGACAAAACGGCGACGCATGTTACACTATTTTGTCCTACAATTTTAGTGGAATCTGTGACAGAGACACAGTGTGAACGTGTTCTAAAGAACCTGTATTTACTGGCATTGTTTTTATTTTAGAATAAAGCAGAGTAACAACGTATTAGCATCTAAAAGAAAAATGTGTGATGGACAAACCAAAACTGTAAGACTACTTTCACACTTGCGTTAAACTTTTCCGGCACTGAGTTCCGTCCTAGGGGCTCAATACGGGAAAAGAACTGATCAGTTTTATCCTAATGCATTCTGAATGGAGAGCAATCCGTTCAGGATGCATCAGTTCAGTCACTGTACGGTTTTTGGACGGAGAAAATACCGCAGCATGTTGCCGTATTTTCTCCGTCCAAAGTTCCGGAACACTTGCCGGAATGCCGGATCCGGCCCCAAGTGTTCTGGAAAAACGGATCCAGTTTTCTAGTCTGCGCATGCGCAGACCTTTAAAAATGCAAAAAATATAAATACCGGATCCGTTTTTCCGGATGATAACCGGGGAGACGGATCCGAATCCGTCTACAAATGGTATCTGTTTGCATTCAGATTGCCGGATCCGGCACGCAGTTCAAGCGACGGAACTGCCTGCCGGAATCAGACAACGCAAGTGTGAAAGTACCCTAAGCCACCACTACCCTTAAATTCTGGCCAAGTCATGCAATTAATCTTCCTCTTTTTTAGGGCTTTCTAAAGAGGCGGTAAACAAAAGGCCAATTTAGAGGGAAAGGAATGGCTGTGTAAACAAAAGGAGGGTTTTCTTTCTACAGTGTATGCGGAATGATTGTTTTCTAGACTGGTGGCGGATGATGCAGAGATGTACAGTCACTGAGTTATAAAGCCACATTCTTCCACAACAGCTACAACTGTTTCCACAAGTTGAAAAAAAGGCCAATCTCACAAGCAATTATCTTCAAACCCACTACAAGGGATCTTGTACTCCTTCTACAGTTTAGCAAAGCACGTAATGACTGAAGGCAAGCAGGAACGTTTCTAGGACTACATTGTAGCAAACAAGATGTAATACAACAGAGTATGTGTCATTTAAGTGTAGATGTGTTTCCAGCCATGTAAACCTGATAAATGCTATAGATTTGCAAATAAAGGTCACATAATATAACAAAAATGCTACATAATACCATGATATCATCAAAATGAGCCTGAAAATGAAATAGCATAAAGTAATAACATTCCGTTTTTATTAGTGTTTAGAGGGGTTTTATTTTATTAGAGCTTAGGGATGTTTCCCCTGCTCGGGACATCCTCTATAAGCCAGAGGGGAATGCTAATAACCTTAAATATGGCAGCTTTTTCCATATCAGATCTGTAACTCGATGTGACTACAAAGGGCTGTATAATAATCGCTAACAAGCGTTTGCAGGAACGGTCATTAGCGTTGATCTTCCAGTGTAAACGTGCCGCAAATTACCCAATGAACGAGGAAACGCTCATTCATCGGGTAATCACATCTCTCATGCAGTCACCTAAATATTTGTTTGCCAGCAGCAGATCGTGCCGTCTAAACCCGCTCTGCCACCGGTAAATAATGATTCTGTACAGGGATGAGCAATGGCATTAGTGGGTTTCCTCCCACACTCCAAAGTCAAAGATAGGAACCTTAGATTGTGAGCCCCATTGGGGACAGAGTGATGCTAAAGTCTGTAAAGCGCTGCGGTATATGTCAGCGCTACATAAGTGAGTATAATAATAAATAATAAGCAATCGCTCCTCCCCATACTGCTGTAAGTCATCAGTATTAAAATCTCCAAAAACCCTTTTAAAAAAAAGAAAAAGTATATTTTTTGTTGTAAATGTTTTGTTCTTTAAATTTCCAAGTGAAAACTAAAATAAATTGCCTGAGTTGTGTGTGTTTCCCGTTTTGTGTCAGCGACTTTGACATGTAACATGTATAGTCTCCGGTTTCTGTCGGCTTGGGCATTGTGTAAAAGTGTTTTTAGTTGAATTTTGTATATGTTTTATAAACTGAGTTTAAAAATTCACATCATGATAATTCTGTACCAGAGATTTCTGCCTGCACTCTTTGTGCTTTTACACCCTTCTCACCACTTTTGAAACATGGGTGGGAAATTGGGCTTCATTCGCTATATTAATTGGGTGAATGCCAGACTTATCAACAATGAATTTTAAAAAGTTGCTAAAAAAGGTGCATTCATACTCCAGTATAAAAAAGTACTACTAATTCTAGACAAAAGTGTTATGTTAAAGCTTCACCAAACGCAACATTTTATGTTTGGTGTAAAATATTTTTTTTAAATCAAATGATTTTTATTAATGGTTTTATAAGAAACTTTTACAAAGGTATAACCCTTTCCCCTCCCTCCCTAATACTCCCTCCCTCCTCCCCATAAGGGCTTGTTCACACAACCGTATGGCTTTTTCAGTGTTTTGCGGACCGTTTTTCACGGATCCGTTGTTCCATTTTTTGTTTCCGTTGTGTTTCCGTTTCTGTTCTGTTTTTCCGTATGGCATGTACAGTATACAGTAATTACATAGAAAAAATTGGGCTGGGCATAACATTTTCAATAGTTGGTTCCGCAACAGACGAACCTTGCATCCTCCTTTCTTGCCCATGAAATCTCGCGCAGCCGCAGTATCGCCGACTGCCTGCGCCTGTCCGATCCTACGGCTCCTGAGGGCAGCAGCCTCAAAAGTGTCACTGGGCATGCGCCGAGCCCAGTGACGTAATCAGAGCGCTGTTGCCCTCAGGAGCCGTAGGATCGGACAGGCGCAGGCAGTCGGCGATACTGCGGCTGCGCGAGATTTCATGGGCAAGAAAGGTTCGTCTGTTGAATAAATTATATGACGTAGCGGAGGGGGCGGCACCGTTCGGCTCGGCTGTGGGAGGAAATTTATATATGAGGAGGCGGGCTGGGCACTGCAGGGGGGCATTACTGGGCACTAGAGGAGAGGAATAACTCCTCTCTGGGCACCTTGAAAGTTCATTAGCATAACCGAAAAATCGTTTTTGTATCTAAATGACAACATGAATAAAAGAAAGAAGACCCTTGCTGGAATGAAGGTAGTTTAGTGAACATTGCAATGTTAACAGTTTAATATGCCCAAACTAGGTGACAGATTCCCGTTTAATACCGAATACCTTGTTTATAATCTCAACAACTTCCAGCCAGTATCGTCTTAATCGTGGACAATTCCACATGAGATGGATTAGACCCGCGTTAGACATCCCACATCTTGGACATTGATCATCTGTCCTATACCCCATTCTTTTCAACACTTTAGGGGTCCTGCACACTCTATGGAGTAAGTATAGCTGAGATATTCTATGGGTCTCACTTACTGCTGTTTCCGGGAAATTTTCTAAGACTGTCTCCCATTGTTCTGTGATATCTTGACGTCATTTGTCATATAGTGTCAATGGGCATCTCTTCCATTTTATGTTTGGTGTAAATTATGTCAATGCTGACTCAAGAAAAACTGACTTCAGAATTTCCCCTCATAGTGAACCTCCCCATTGTTTATAACCAAGGGATAAAAATCTGTCAATGTTAATTTGATCAACCACTGAGGAAGGGGTGCAGACGCCCCGAAACGCGTCTGGTGTTAAGGAGAGAAGCGTCCACCTAATCTCTTGGATCTCCATTGCATGGCCATGCGATAAGAAGTTATAAAGGAGAAACATCTTCATAAAGACCGCTCTACTATACAAACTACGGATAGTATTAAGGTACCACCACTGCCTGTTGAATCCCGCGATAGTGTGACGTCATCAGTTCGGGACGGCTGACGCTAGACGCCGAAGCAGCCGGCGCAGCTCGCCTCTCGTGGAGGACTCTGAGACGCGGTAGCGGGAGCGGACATCAGGAACCAGGTAGGAACCTTTATCTCCTAGTGAAGTAGTTATAACATACTACCCCGAGCGGCTGCATTTCCATTTATGAACCGGGAAGGAGTGCAATATTATTTAACAACAATTACGGAGCACTATATGGGACATTGAATCCATTATATTGGCACAGACTGTCTGAAACTGCCCGTAACAACTACTTTTCTGAGAAGCGGTCTGCTGTAATACAAGGTCTGCAGGTGGCCTTTGCTCTGGACACTCTTTGACACAGTTCGTGGTACCACCAGTACCAGGAGTGTATTTTAGCAACCTTAATGTCATAATTGTTTGCTGAATTGTGTTATTTATCCCCTGTCAGTAGATACATTGGTACCAATTATTTTTACTTTCTGGTCAATTTTAGTGATTTTATTTATATGTATGTGATTGGATCTGATAGGTCCTAATAAATACCTTATTGATCCCAATATCCTGTGGTCCGGGTGTTGAGAGTGCTCACTCCCCTTTTTTCTGTATCTATTTGTTTTTGGGCTGGGCACCCAAGTTGAGTTAGCAGCACCCGTCATAGCCACCAATTGTGAGCCAACCACCTATCTACATTCATGCATGCAGTGCATAGGGCCAAACGGCTCCCAATGTGGGACCAAACCGCCTCTGTGTGCTGCCATACAGGCTTCTTCTGGATACTGTATTTATGGAGATATTCTCCCCCAGAAGCTAGGCATTAAGAGAGAACATCTCCAGATACATTGAGTTCAGTGGAGAATGGCACTATATCATTTCAAATTCATACAGAGTCACACAAAACAAAAACTTTGCTCACCTGTGTATGAAATGGGGGCTTATGGAAGAACAGTAGAGTCCCCCTATACCTCTACAGAAGCCTTTAGTTCAGCTCCATACTAAACTGAGCTGTAATATGGTCACGTGCTCGTGCATGATTCATTACTGTATCTAGTCCTGTACCTCCATCATATGACAAGGACAAATGTTTATCCGTTGCAAATAAAAAATCAAGGCTCCTATTTAAGATCTTGATAACTGTGGACAACTGATACAGAAAGTATGTTGATAAATACATAACTTAATAAAATGTATTTGCAGAAATCAGAATACCCCATTAAGGCCAGACATGCAAAGGGGTGGTCTGACTTCAGCAAATAGCCTTTATCTTGTAGGCAAAGTTAATCTCCAGAATTCCCATAGAAATGAATGGAGTGGATGCATGCATGCCCGATCGACTGCTCCGTTCATTTCAGGGGGCTGCAGAGGGTACTGCGCCCCTGTTCTTGTGATCAGTGGGGGTCCCAGCGGTAGGACCCACACCAATCTAATAGTTATCCCCTATCCTGCGGATAGGGTATAACTTAATATAACCAAAATACCTCTTTAACCCTGTCTACATAACAACCCCTTTAACATAAAACTAGTAAAATATTATTTCATCCTCACCTCAGAGTAACTGTTTAAAGGGGTTATCCAATTTCTCAAACAGCCCCCCCATGTGCTGGGCCCTTACAGGTAATATACTTACCCCGCTCCCAGCGATGCTCCTGGTCCCCGCCACCGCCGCTGCTGCTTCTCCCTGTACACGGATGAAAACTTCCGATGTTGGGGGGAGCAGGCAATGGCAGGCGGGGACGGGAACGAGTCTCAGTAGCATCGTGGGTGACGCTAGGGAGGCTTGTCCCCGTTCCCGCCCCCGCCTGCCATTGCCTGCTCCCCCCAACATCGGAAGTTTTCATCCGTGTACAGGGAGAAGCAGCAGCGGCGGTGCCGGGAGCGGGGTAAGTATATTACCTGTGAGGGGCCTTGCACATGGGGGGGCTGTTTGAGAAATTGGATAATCCCTTTAGTTGATTCCCATTTTTATTTCTGTCTTGATTTATGAGCAAATGCATGAATGGGGACAATCACCAAGGCTAAATTCACACCATGTCTTTGATGCACCTCTGGGAAAATCTCCAGATGTGCCGGCAGACATTATGGCCAAAAGGGGGCCGTTTTCACATACATTAGCTGGTATAAATCAGGATTTCGCAGCCGCAACTCTATTGAAAAGTGTAATCTCACTACTTTTTGATCCAACTGTATACAAATACGCAACTATATAGACATATGCAACTATATAGACCTGTCTGATTGCACCGTCCTCCTTACCATCTTTTAGTTTTAAATATTTTTTTACTGTAGCTGTTTAACCTAATTAAAGTTAGTTCAAACATGCAAAACCCATAATACATAATTCCAATTCCACTAGATACATATCAAGTAGATCAATAAATCGGCTGCTATTGTGTACTTGGATTTTATAGCATCCGTTCTGCGTTGCATTTGAAAATAAGGAAAGTTGTTTATTAGGGGGGTTTTACCATCACATACAATGGGGGCATATCACTAGGATATGCCCCCTCATGGCTATTTTCGTCTGCCCCATAGAAATAAATAGGAGCAGAGGACGCGCGTGCGCTCCCATTCACTTGTATGGGAGCAGCGCTTGGTGGTAGACCGACCCCACGGACTGCCACGGCTCTCCCCGCTCCGTTCTCCTTGTAGGTGCGTGTCCCAGAGGTAGGACACGCACCTATCAGACAATGGGGGCATATCCTAAGCGATATGCCCCCATTGTATGTGATGGGAATACCCCTTTAAGACCGGCGATTTAGATTCCTGTTTTAATCCCCCTGTCTTGGTGCCAGATGCACCAAAGTTATGTAGAGGCGCAGGCACTTGGTGCATCCAGCCGTGCCACATGATTTAAACTATGCCAGCTCCTATGCTAGCGTAGTTTAAGACCATTTTCCACACTAGTTTGATGAATGAGATGGACCGGCCAGCCCTCTTTCCTGCCCATGCCATGCCCCTTTTTCTGACACTTTGGAACAGCGGCGTGAGTGGGGAAAAGTCGCAGATTCGCCCTCAAAACTCCTTTGCAACTCAAAATCTTCAACAAAATTATTCCAAAAAGTGGCATACTGCAAAAAATAAATGCTCCCCAAACTGTCTATACCCCTGGCTTTTCATTTTGAAAGAAGCATAAGGGCTTCTTTTAAAGGGATTGTCCGGGTTCAGAGCTGAACCCTGAAATCCCTCCATTTTCACCCCAGCAGCCCCCCTGACATCCGCATCGGAGCAGTTCATGCTCCGATGCTCTCCTTTGCTCTGCGCTAAATCGCGCAGGACAAAGGCATTTTTTGGAGATCTGGTGACCTACCGGGGCTCTCCATGGGACTGCCAGGAACCCCGGTGATGTCACCGGCACTGATGGGCGGGATTTAGCGCTGCTAGGCTGTCTGGGTGAAAATAAGGGTATGTCCGGGTTCAGCTCTGAACCCGGACAACCCCTTTAACTGGAACCCAACATGCTTCTGTACCGTTTCATCCAGTAGACATGGTCTTGGGTAGCTTCAGCTATTAAGCCTCATTCACACGTCCGTGTCCGTGCTCAAATCCGTGAGCAGGTGGTCAGTGATGCATCCGTGAAGCTGTCCTTGAAGGATCCGTGTTTGGTCCGTGGGTCAGTTTTTTGCTGTCCGTGTGCCATCCGTGTTTCACTGACACTGAACAGCTGAAAAATAATTTTCTAAGCATCTCTTCTTAATGATCTGTGAAACACGGATGCAACACGGATTGCATCCATGGTTTTCACGGACCCGTAGACTATAATGGACGTGATGGATCCGTGAACACGGACAAAATAGAGCATGCATCCGTGCTAAAAACACAGACCCACGGACCGTGCTAAAATACTGATGTCTGAATACACACATTAACATAAATGGTGACGTGTGCTGTCCGTGGAGAACACGCACAGCACACGTCCATGAAACACTGACGTGTGAATGAGGCTTTATAGGGGTCTAACTGATTCTGAAAACACAAATCAAGCCCAGCTAATGTCTGCAGTATGTCAAAAGCATCTAGATTTTCCCAGTAACATATGTAAATTGAGCTTGTAATCTTTCAAGGCTGGCTCACTGGCTTCACAAGCTGTGTTAGCCCTTAGGGCAAAGTTGGAAAAATGCCTTCCTTATCGCATCAAATGACCTCTCTAACCTAAAACATTAAACAATACTTTTTACTTTACTTTTTACTATATTTTATAGATTAACATGAACAAAATTACACAAATTCAGTAAAAAATAAAAATGTCACCTCAAAAAAAGCCATCAAAATGATGTGTAATGATATGATATGCTGTCTGAGCACTGAGTTCCCAGTCACTGGATATTGAGTCAGTCACCTAGTTCCCAGTAGCCAAGTGGTATTTTCCTGCCCAGTCACTGATTATCCATGACTGGTAACTGCACAGAGCATCTGTAACTCGGTAATACATACAGATAATGATATATATTTTTGCCCAGTGGTATATAGTATCTTGTCCCAAGTTACACAGTGTTGCAGATCCCCCCACCTTAGTGTAACATCCTATTAATGGGGCTGTCTAGGACTATGAACACCTTTGGTGGGCCAATTTTTTATCGTTGCATTTTACATGTTGGGCTAAAACTATTTTTTTTAAATTGGGCTTTATTAAACATTTTCATCAGTTTTTGTTCTATAGCCATCACATTCAGTATATCCGCAGACTGGCTTGCTTTCTGTTTTACACTGAATCCATAAGACAGCAGCTTTGGCGGTTCCATGTGTAGCCCTTACTTCTGAACTCCTGACATCTCATAACCACTCATTTAAATGGGTTCTGCACTTTGTAAAAACTGATGATCTATCCTCTGGATAGATCATCAGCATCTGATCGGCGGGGGTCCGACACCCGGGACCCCCGGCGATCAGCTGTTTGAGAAGGCAGCGGCGCTCCAGCAGCGGCGCGGCCTTCTCACTGTTTACCGCTGGCTCAGTGACGTCACGACTAGTATCAACTGGCCTAGGCGCGTCTAAGCTCTGTTCACTTGAAAGGAGCTTAGCCCCGCCCAGGCAAGTTGATACTAGTCGTTATGTCACTGAGCCGGCGGTAAACAGTGAAAAGGCCGCGGCGCTGCTGGAGCGCCACTGCCTTCTCAAACAGCTGATCAGCGGGGGTCCTGGGTGTTGGACCGCCGCCGATCAGATGCTGATGATCTATCCAGAGGATAGATCATTAGTTTAAACAAAGTGCAGAACCCCTTTAAGACATATTCTTATCATGAGCCGTCAGAAGTTCAGAGATAAGGGCTACTGTCTGAGCTGTCACATCAAATCTCTTATTGGATTCATTGGAAAGTAGAGCTTGCTAGCCTGCAAATACACAGAAACAGCTGTTCAAGAAAAGCTGTTGAAAACTTTTATAAAAGACCAATTGAAAAAATCAGCACAGAACATATTCATAGCCTTTAAAACGGTTCGGTCATCGGATACATAACAATAAGGCCTCATGCACATGACCGTGCCGTTTTTTGTGGTCCGCAAACCGCGGATCCACAAAAAACGGAAGCCGCCTGTGTGCCTTCCCCAATTTGCGGAACGGAAAAAGCGGGCCATTGTAGACATGCCTATTCTTGTGCGCAAAACGGACAAGAATAGGACATGCTATATTTTTTTTTGCGGCCCCATTAAAGTGAATAGGTCTCCATCCGAGCCACAAAAACAGCGGTTCGGATGCGGACCATAACTACCGTCGTGTGCATGAGGCCTAAGGCTACATGCACACGACCGTATGTGTTTTGCGGTCTGCAAATTGCGGATCCACAAAAAAAAAACTGATGACGTTCCATATGGCATCCGTTTTTTCTTTTGCGGATCCATTGTAATAATGCCTATCCTTGTCCGCAAACTAGAAAAAAATAGGACATGCACTATTTTTTTTTTGCGGGGCAACGGAACGGACATACTGATGCGGACAGCACACGGAGTGCTGTCTGCGTTTTTTGTGGACCCATTGAAATGAATGGGTCCGCATCCTATCTGTAAAAAAAACGGAACGGACACGGAACACAACAACGGTCGTGTGCATGAAGCCTAAAACAGAGACATGTGCGCTTGACAATTGAATATCATGGTCTTGGTCCGATCTTCCTAGGTGCCTGCATTCTTGAGAAAATTCATGTTTTATAATATGCAAATTAGCCCATAGGAGTAAGGCTACTTTCACACTGGCGTTTTGGCTTTCCGTTTGTGACATCCGTTCAGGGCTCTCACAAGCGGTCCAAAATGGATCAGTTTTGCCCTAATGCATTCTGAATGGAAAAGGATCCTCTCAGAATGCATCAGTTTGCCTCCGTTCCGCTTTGGAGGCGGACACCAAAACGCTGCCTGACGAGTTTTGGTGTCCGTCTGACGAAACTGAGCCAAACGTTTTCACTGACACAATATGGCACAATAGAAAACGGATCCGTCCTCCATTGACTTTCAATGGTGTTCAAAACGGATCCGTCTTGGCTATGTTACAGATAATACAAATTGATCTGTTCGGAACGGATGCAGACGGTTGTATTATCTGAACGGATCCTTCTGTGCAGATCCATTACGGATCCGCACCAAACGCGAGTGTGAAAGTAGCCTAACAGTGGTGGTGATGTTGCTCCCAGAGGCTCCGTTCACTGCCTGTCATGTCACGCCCTCACCACTGACTGGCAGGGCATGGGAAAAAAACTGTAAATGAAACCCATTGTTTGAGATGTGTGGGGCTTGACAACTGTCTATTAAGGAATGGGAGATTATTCTATGTAAATATATTCCACCTTAATATTCTGAAACTGCAAATTTGAGTGCAGTGGTTTCTCTTCATGATTAAACCAGCGATTGACTAGTGAATTTATTCATATTTGGTGTACTTGGCTATTATTCGAGGAAGCAGATAAAGAAAGTGTCAAAGACAGCAGTTGGCTCTTGGTTTCTTACATTTTGGGGGTTGCATTTTCTGTTTTGGTAAGTAGCTCTTTACTGTGTCTACTAAACAAGTGAAATGGATGTAAGTCTTAATACAAGTGTTGCTGTCAACATTGTGTTTTAATTAATCTTGAAATGTGTAAATCTATGTCAGCGTTTCTTAGCATTTCTGAACCACTAGCTTGTTCATTAGGTTGGCTGACCACAGAGCACTAACATCCCTGTGCCTATAGAAACAATATATTATACCTCACATGTATCAAAACTAGCCGATAAAAAGTGGAGCAAAACAGACAAGTGGACAATCATTTCTTTTTTTATTTATTTATTCTTATTAGTAAATGACAAAAAAGAAAAAATAGCAATACATTTTACACTTACATAATAAAAACATCAAGCATTAGCCAGAGAGGGTTGAGAGTAATTAAAACAAGTACATAAATAGGGGTGGTAGGGCATCCATTCCCCTCCCACTTAAATACCCTCTACATGGGAATACTTAACCTATCCAATACATTACAATAAGTATCACATTGCTTATCTTACCTTTAACCCTTTATTCCTTCTTCACCCCCACCAACCCACCCACGACCCTTATCCCCCTACCCACAACCACCACCCCATCCACTTCGGGTAGGTGTGGGGGGGGAACAGGACAGAGAGAAGGAGAGAGACGAGAGAAAAAAATAAAATAAAAATTATATATATATATATATATATATTTATTTATTTATATATTTTAACCACTGAGTCCAAATTTTCTCATATCTGTAACCTCTATTACTCTTAATATATCCTATTCTTTCTATTATACAGTTGGAGTTCATTACATTTTCCCATTCTTTTATTGTTGGTAACTCGGGGCGCATCCATCTTCTTGCTATCAGTAGACAAGCTATAAAACATGATTTATATAACATAATTTCATTCTCCTTTGATAACTCATAAGGAATTTCACCCAAGATACATATAGAAGCTGTCCACTGGATTTTAAGACTAAAATTATCCCCGATTAATTCGATCAGACTGCACCAAAATGGTTGTATCTTTGGACACCTCCACCACATATGAATACACAATAATTTCTTTAATTTTTTATCCTACTATGAGAGGGGCAATCTGAAAGGCTACTGTCCATCTATTATACATCTCACCCACATTTGTCTATTCTTCTTATACATAGGGATCTGAGTATTTTAATAAATTAGCTTTTATAATCTAGGGGTATGGCCACACTGATACAGTGTGTAAAAGGAGAAAATGGATCACGGACAGATACAGCTTCTCCTTACCCTAAAACATACAACCAGTTAATTTCTTGTGACAGATTGCTCTATCCTTTCTTATCCATCATTGAAACAACTCAAAACCTAATCACCTCTCAGATATATGTTGTTACAATGGCGTTTCACTTGGTGCCATTGTTCCAAGCACTCCAGCGCCAACTTCTTTTGGGTTCAGTGGCCTTTTGTGTTCAGTAGTGGTTCATGTTGGCCACTGTTCCATGCGTTAAGAGTTAAAGAGTGAAAACCAGGGGACCTCTGGGATAATGCCCTCAGGACTAGCCCTAAATCAATCCGGAGGATTACATAGAACCTCCAGTTTTGGAATGAATGTTCATGGTTTCCATCAGTAATCCTTTCACTTTGAGGTTTATTATTTATTAATAATCATAGTAATAATAATAATCTTTATAATGTGCCAACATATTCCACAATCAGAGTGTGACAGTGCGGTTCAGCGTAACACTCTGTTTCCGTGTAGGCTGGCTGCCTGTGCTCTTGCGTACTGGCTGCAGGTCATTACCTGTGAATGCTGGTTGCTTGGGTGGTGCGTGCAGGCAGTGGCCTCTTATAGTGTGTGAACTGTGTTCTCTCTGTGTTTTGTAGGGTTAATTCTTCCCTTAGCCTGTGTTTGATTACTAGGTGGTCAGGTGCTCTTATCACCCTGCTATTTAGACCCTTGTGCTGTTTGCCTGGAAGTTCAGTCTGTCTATAGGAATGCTGTGCACAGGGTGCATGCCCCTCACCAGTGTGTTTGTGACTTTACCCTGACTTGTGTGGTCAGCCTGGTTATTGATAAATGTCTTCATGTCCTAGTCTGTCTGGGAACACCATGCTCCCCATTCCACATGTGATCCAGGCTATGTCCCACGTTTCTGTGTTGCAATGTCATGTGTTTCTGTTCATCAGTTCCGATATATTGCCTGGTTGTAGGCAATATATATATGTCGTTTGTATGTCCTGATCTGTCTGTGTGCACCATGCATAAATTCCGCACGGGTTCCAGGCAATTTATCAATGTCGTTTGATTATATTCTTATCTGTCTATGTTTGCCATGTTTTGTGTATCCTGATTTGCATGGGTTCCTGGCTATGTGGCTCTGTCCGTTATCCTGTATCCTAGTCTTGTGTCTGAACAGTGTTCAATATTGTGTGCACGGATTGCTGGTGCCTTGCACTAACATCTCTGTTACAACTCTGTTGTCTCAAGTGTACCATCCCAGGAGGTAGCAGTCCGGTTGACCACCTGCAGCAAAGACCAGATCCCTGTATAGGGGTTAAAGGGTGAAAACCACCAAAGTCAAACTAGTCACTTTGCACAGTGGTTACACTTCTGCCACTGATCCGTACAGCTTGTTCTGCTATTTTATCCGCAGTCCATCTTAGTTGCAGTTCCTTCCAACCCTGGTTTATTCTGATTGTGTTTGGTACTGTTGTTAAAAGAACATTTCTTTTTGACTTACTTTGTCTGTTCTGCCAGCACTGGAGATATTCAGAGGTTATCCTGATCATGACTCGGCTGTGATATGTTCAGGGGTTCCAGTAACACCTGAACATGACACAGAGGGTACATGAACAAATTAAGGCCATTTTTACATCAACATTTCTTATTCAGGTTTTGATATCCGGCATACTATATTAAAAACTGAATAAAGCGCTTCTGTTTCTTTTAATACATCTGAATGAATCCTTTTCGTCCGGATCCAGTTGTATTAAATATAAACGGAACAAACCGGACCACATGAAAATCATCGTAAATAATTCGGTGCCGGATGCATTTTTTTAGTTACTGAAAAAACGGATCCAGCACCATTGACTTACATTGATTTTCATGCCGGATCTGGTTTGTTCAGTTTTGCAGACCAGACACAAAACCGCAGTTTGCAGCAGTTTTGTCCCCATTGACAACAAATGGAAGTGTCTTGCCCTGTCTTGCCCTGGTTTTGAGATCCTCTGCCGGATTTCAAAACCGGAATGCAAAACGCTTAGGCTACTTTCACATTTGCGTTTTTGCCTGATCCGGCAGGGATCAGCAAAAAACGCATCCGTTTTGATAATACAACCGTCTGCATCCTTTATGGACGGATCCAGTTGTATTATCTTTAAAACAGCCATAACGTCGCGAGCACCATTGTAAGTCAATGGGGGACGGATCCGTTTTCTATTGTGTCAGAGAAAACGGATCCGTCCCCATTGACTTGCATTGTGGGTCATGCCGGATTTGTTTTGCTCCGCATCCTAGGATGGAAAGAAAATCGCAGCATGCTGCAGTTTGCTCTCCGGTATGGGAACGCAACCAGACAGAATGGAATGCATTTTGGAGCATTCCGTTTTGCTCAGTTCCATTTTGTCCCCATTGACAATGAATGGGGACAAAACGTAAGTGCTTTTCTCAGGTATTGAGATCCTATGACGGTAGTGTGAAAGAAACCTTTATCAGACATTACAGTGTCAGAAACTAATCAACAGTTTAGACAATAAAAGTAAGGACCCTACACACGAAGTTCACCGACAGAGTCCATTTACATTTGCTGTTTAATGAACAAAAATAAATCAAATAATTTTTGGTATATGTTTACAAGGTATTGAATCAGTATTCGATTGGTCCCAAAGTGATGTTTGTCTGTCTGTCTGTCCCAGCACTAATGGTTACGGCATTCTCTTCTTCATGAAACCTACAAGTTGATAGGTCAGGACAGCATGGTACAGTAGGCTAGTTAGGCCTCCTACACACAACCGTTTTTTCCCCCCGTTTACTGGCCGCTTTTTGCGTTCCGTATACGGTCCGTTTACGGAACTCTTCATTTCAATGGTTCCGCAAAAAAAACGGAATGTACTCCGTATGCATTCCGTTTCCGTTCCGTTTAAAGATAGAACATGTCCTATTATTGCCCGCAAATCACGTTCCGTGGCTCCATTCAAGTCAATGGGTCCGCAAATAAACTGAACACATACGGAAATGCATCCGTATGTTTTCCGTTCCGTTTTTTGCGGAACCATCTATTGAAAATGTTATGCCCAGACCAATTTTATCTATGTAATTACTGTATATGCCATACGGAAAAACGGAACGGAAAAACGGAACAGAAACGGAAACACAACGGAAACAAAAAACGGAACAACGGATCCATGAAAAACGGACCGCAAAACACTGAAAAAGCCATACGGTCTTAGTTTGCCTTTGAGGCTAGTTCAGGGAGACTTGCCGGGGACAGCTGTAAAAGCTCATGTGGTCTTTCGGCAGGCTTCATGGTATGTACACAGTTTCCAGCAGTACAAGCTTGAATTCAGCTGTGAGGCAGATGCAATATATAAGCTGGAGGAACTATAGCAACTTGGCCTGGTCTTCTGCTACATACAGATGACATTTTGAAAGCCAAGAAGCACTGCAGTCTTTAAATAACTTTCTGGGTTTGTTGATGTAATAATACTACACATAAAATAACATATGCCGTACGATTGCAGGAAAGGTCAAGTCTATACTAAATGGCGTGGTCTGAAACTTTAATAAAGCTTATTTAAAAAGACACACAGACTTAACGTTTATTAGCCTTTTCTACAGCACTATAATAAAGGGAAGGAGTAGATACGTATAAAGTAACATAATGAAAAACAAACACTATACTATACAATAAAATATATTAAAAAAACACTATGCGGTAAAATGTATAGATTTTGTCAATGGCCTAGCTATTAGTAAGAACAAAATGGGAAATGAACGTGGCACGAATCAGCCAGCCAGTATCTGGGCTTACAGAAAGTGCCAAGGTCTGAAGATGAGTTAAGAGGTATGGGTTAATAGGTCAGTGATGCCCAACTGGAGGCCCTCATATGTCTGATATGCAGGAGATGTTCAAATTATGCCGCTACCCTTCCTTTTTGTAGTGATCAGAAATCAGAGCTACTGTGCATGTTTCTATATCTATGTATAGGCTTCTTTTTCTATGTTTGTAGTCTCTGTTCCCTCTATATGTAATGTATGTAAAGCAAGGATAATCCTCTACAAACCTTGCCTGGCATGGAGGAGTCATGGTGCTGTCCACTGATAGTCTGCAGTTAATATAGCACCTACTTCAATTAGCTAATTATAATGAAATACTGCATACAGAGATTAGTGTTAAGACATCTGCCAGACCATGTGGTGCTGTCTTAAAGCCCCAGCAAATAATAGTGATTGTGTCCATACAGAGTTGAGACAATGAATAAAAGATTCCCAAATTTGTTGTTAAATCATGTAAGTGAAAATGATAACATAAAGCGTAGAGTGTACTCATCCACTGTCAAAAAAAGAAAAAAGCACTATAATAAGTATACTGTAATGGTAAAGTCAATTTAATTTAGAAATAATCCCATAAAATTAAGGATTAGGTCCATACAGAGTTTGAGCTCTATAGGGCGCTCTGTATGCCTCTGATCAATATTTTACCGTGTATTTTACATTTCAAAATCTGGATTTCTTGACAGTGTTGAGATGGGCAGACTGCCATGCTACTCAATGCCACAAAAAAGTTTACCTAAATGTATACTATCTAATTAGAAAGAAAAAGATTAACTTTCTATTCAAAACTGGTGTGAATAAAGCCTCAAAGATCTGATATTATTGTCACTGTTTTAAATTGTGTTCCCAATGATTTGACAAAAAAAACTAAAACATTTTGCATAAAGAATTAGGCCACTTTCACACTCGTGTTTTGGGTGGATCCATCATGGATCTGCAAAAACTGATCCATTACAATAATACAACCGCATGCATTTGTCATGAACGGATCCGGTTGTATTATCTGTAACATAGCCAAGACGGATCCGTCAGGAACTCCATTGAAAGTCAAAGTGAGACGGATCATTTCTCTATTGTGCCAGATTGTGTTAGAGAAAACGGATCCGTCCCCACTGACTTACATTGTGTGCCAGGACGTTTGGCTCAGTTTCATCAAGCGGACAGCAAAACGCTGCAGGCAGTGTTCTGGTGTCTGCCTCCAGAGCGGAATGGAGACTGATCGGAGGCAAACTGATGCATTCTGAGCGGATCCTTTTCCATTCACAATGCATTAGGGCAAAACTGATCCGTCTTCGACCGCTTATGAGAGCCCATGACGGATCTCACAAAAGGAAAGCCAAAACGCTAGTGTGAAAGTATACGTGCTGCCGCTAGTGAACGCGTGCCCCTGGACTACTGCTCCGGCCCTATTGACTATAATGGGGGTGAGCTGGAGTTCCGGCGGGAGCACGGCAAACATGCCGAGAGGCAGCCGGAATAAAACTACGACTGCTCTCTGCATGTTTGCCGTGCTGCCGCCGAAACTCCGGCCCGCCCCCATAATAGTCAATACGGCCGGAGCAGTAGTCCAGGGGCACGCGTTCACTAGCGGCAGCACGTATACTTTCACACTAGCGGGGGGCACACGTGCACTAACGGCAGCACAGATCCGACAGGCTGTTCACCCGCCGGTACAGCCTGCTGGAGTTCCTTGCCGCTAGTGTGAAACTATCCTAAGTCATACAATACAACTGATCTTTGTCTTTTTTATCCCTTGTTGCCCTGAACTGCATATAAAGTTGTGTTTACATGTAACAATTTTGGAAACCATAGATCAATCCCCAATGCCTATATAATTATAACTCTTAGGCCTCTTTTACACGGGCGTCGCGGGTGAGGGCCGGATGCGTTCAGGGTGCATTTCGGGAAACCCGCGCGAGTAGGCACGCAATTTCAGTCAGTTTTGTCTTCGATTGCGTTCCGATGTTCCGTTTTTCTGTGTGATTGCAATGCGTTTTGCACGCGCGTGAGAAAAAACTGAATGTGGTACCCAGACCTGAACCCGGACTTCTTCACTGAAGTTCGAGTTTGGGTTAGGTGTTCTATTCATTTTATTATTTTCCATTATAACATGGTTATAATGGAAACTAATAGCATTCTTTAATACAGAATGCAAAGTGAAATGTCACTTGAGGGTTAAAAAATAATAAAAACATTACTCACCTTCTATCTTCATTCAGCAGGACCTGCGCTGACGTCACCGCACTCACCACATGGTGAGCGCGATGATGTCAGCGAAGGTCATTTTGCAGGTCCTTCAAGAAGAACAAAGAAGAGGATCCCGGCTGCGCAGTCAAGTGGATGAGGTGAGTAATGTTTTTATTATTTTTTAAACCTCAAGTGACATTTCACTTTGCATTCTGTATTAAGGAATGCAATTATTTTACATTATAACCATGTTATAATGGAAAATAATAAAGAAAACGGGGAACCGGGTCGCTCATCCCTCGTCTCCTTAGCAACCATGCGTGAAAATCGCATTGCATCCGCACTTGCTTGCGGATGCTATGCGATTTTCACGCAGCCCCATTCATTTCTATGGGGCCTGCGTTGCATGAAAAAACGCAGAATATATGAAAAACATTGCTCATGTACACAGCCCCATTGAAATGAATGGGTCAGGATTCAGTGCGGGTGCAATGCGTTCACCTCACGCATTGCATCCGTGCGGAAAACTCCTAACAGATGTAAAGATGAACATTTAAAGCACTACAGCTATTTCACACATGCCACAATTTTTATACAAATTCGATTTTTATTCTTTTTTGCCTTTATACAGGATAATTTGCTTTCTTAGGATACTTTCACCAGGGCCGGCGCCACCAGTAAGGCGACTTAGGCAGTCGCCTAGGGCGCCATTTAGCAGGGGGCGCCCGTTGCGGTGTAAAAATAAATAAATAATTGGTTATATAAGTTCGGCCGGCGGCGCCCCTCATGCGGCGCCTCCTGAATCTCCGGCCGCCGGCTCATTGCTGCGCAGCCTGCGCCTGCTGTGTGTCTGCTCTGTGCTTTTGTTAATGTAGCGTGGCCGAGCTCTGTTCGGTCCGCGGTACAGGAGCTTTTGTTTCCTGTACCCGGCCGGACTGACAGGAAGTGCTCACTTAGTGTGCACTTCCTGTCAGTCCGGCCGGGTACAGGAAACAAATGCTCCTGTACCGCGGACCGAACAGAGCTCGGCCACGCTACATTAGAGGTGTGTGTGTGGGGGGGACGACTAATGAGATTGACAAGGGAGGGGGGGGGAAATAATGAGATTGACAAGGGAGGGGGGGGGAAATAATGACATGGACAAGGGAGGGGGGGGAATAATGACATTGACAAAGGAGGGGGGGGAAATAATGACATTGACAAGGGAGGGGGGGGGAAATAATGACATTGACAAGGGGGGGGGAATAATGACATTGACAAGGGGGGGATAATGACATTGACAAGGGAGGGGGGGAATAATGACATTGACAAGGGAGGGGGGAATAATGACATTGACAAGGGAGGGGGGGAATAATGACATTGACAAGGGGGGGGGAATAATGACATTGACAAGGAAGGGGGGGGTGGAATAATGAGAGTGACAAGGGAGAGGGGGGGTGGAATAATGACAGTGACAAGGGAGGGGGGTGCCGGGGTGGAATAATGCGAGTGACAAGGGAGGGGGATGCCGGGGTGGAATAATGAGAGTGACAAGGGAGGGGGGGGGTATAATGAGAGTGCCAAGGGAGGGGGGAGGGGGGGAATAATGAGAGTGACAAGGGAGGGGGGGTGGAATAATGAGAGTGACAAGGGAGAGGGGGGGTGGAATAATGACAGTGACAAGGGAGGGGGGTGCCGGGGTGGAATAATGAGAGTGACAAGGGAGGGGGATGCCGGGGTGGAATAATGAGAGTGACAAGGGAGGGGGGGTATAATGAGAGTGACAAGGGAGGGGGGTATAATGAGATTGACAAGGGAGGGGGGGAATAGTGACATTGACAAGGGGGGGGAATAATGAGAGTGACAAGGGAGGGGGGAGGGAGGGAATAATGAGAGTGACAAGGGAGGGGGGGTGGAATAATGAGAGTGACAAGGGAGGGGGGGTGGAATAATGAGAGTGACAAGGGAGGGGGGTGGAATAATGAGAGTGACAAGGGAGGGGGGGTGGAATAATGAGAGTGACAAGGGAGGGGGGTGGAATAATGAGAGTGACAAGGGAGGGGGGGGTGGAATAATGAGAGTGACAAGGGAGGGGGGGTGGAATAATGAGAGTGACAAGGGAGGGGGGGTGGAATAATGAGAGTGACAAGGGAGGGGGGTGCCGGGGTGGAATAATGAGAGTGACAAGGGAGGGAGTGGGGGAGAAGAGAGTGACAAGGGAGTCCCCAGAGCCAGACCAAGAGCCAGACTGCAGCCAGATTCCAGATCATCTTATTGTCCTGGTGGTAAGTAGACAATGCAATATGTTTATTATGTAATTGTTTAGTTATTAATACTACATTGGAAACTAATTTACCTCACATTTAGGGTCCATTCACACATCCATGTGTGTTTTGCGGATCCACGGATGCGCAAAACACGGACAGCAGCAACGTGCGTTCCGCATTTTGCGGACCGCACATTGCCGGCACTAACAGAATATGCCTATTCTTGTCCGCTATTGCAGACAAGAATAAGACATGTTCTATTTTTTTCCGGATCGGAATTGCGGATCCGCAATTCCGGATCGGGGCCGCACGTCATGCGGCCCCATAGAAATGTATGGGTCCGCAATTCCGTTCCGCAGAAAAAGACAGCTACAAGAAGCTGGATTAACCCTAAGGGAAACCTAGCAGTTCTTTTTATTTAAAAGCTGAGAAAGGGGTGGAACATATGTGATGTCATGATATGGGCAGATCATCTGATAAGGGGGGGCGGCAATTTTTATCTTGCCTAGGGCGGCAAAAATCCTTGCACCGGCCCTGACTTTCACACTTGCGTTGTTGAAAAAAAGACATTTCTGTTTTGTCCTCATGCATTCTGAATGGTAAGAGATCCGATCAGGATGTCTTCTGTTCCGGCATCATAGCGTTTTGTGACCGGACACAAAACCGCTGCAAGCTGTGGTTTTACTTCCTGTCATAAAAACTAAAAGAAATTGGATCCGTCACTGAAAACAATGTAAGTCAATGGTGACAGATCAGTTTTTTTAGGAGCTTAAAAAACGGATCCGTCACCCATAGACTTTCAATTTATTTTACCCGTTTTTTTCCGTTTTGATTTCATACAACGGAACGGATGCATCCTGATGTGCAAAATCAAAACGGATCTATTTAATTCTGGTGTTGAGATCCTCTGCCGGATCTCAATACCGGAATTACAATGCAAGTGTGAAAGTAGCTTTATCTGCTATCGAGCAAACCGAAATATCTAAAGTGGACTTTGATCCGAATTTCTGGAAAAATTTGATTTGCCGCAAAGCCAAATTTCCTAGTGCTTCATGGTAAGAAATCATTTTTGCCTGAAATGGCGGTAAAAAAAAATCATACTCACGTCATCCATTTGAAGATCCCACGCAAAATCTCGTGCGCGGTGACGTATGCCGGCCAGCGTGATGACTTCATCATGCACCACGCAAGATTTTGCGTGGAATCTTCAATCAATATGTCCACGGTGGCCTCTTTGCGCTGAAATGGATAAGGTGAGTATTATTGTTATATTTTTTTTAACCGATTAAAACCAGAAAGCCTTAATTTTTTATCTCAGATGCTGCGATCAGCGATAAACGCAGCATCTGAGGAGGTTCAATGATGGGGGGCAGTGCAATCGCCAGTCCCCATCATTGCACCATCTACTTACAAAGAAATGCTCTTTTGTACACTTCGCTCATCTCTATTCTTATCACTTAGAAACGTAGGCCATCAATTTTGCAGTCGTATCATCCCAGATCCTTTCCAAAGGCTTAAAACTGTGCAAATCAATGCTATTTCAAAAGCAGCATTACATTTGTTATTAGGTTTTGTTTTTCTAGTTATAAATGATTTATTTTAGATTTCTGTTTAGTGTTTGATGTTTCCAGAGCTAAAACGTTCAGATCTTTATCCTAACCTTTGACCACAGTTCAGTGTAGTTCCCTCTGTTGAGGTTTGTCAGGGTTGAGTACCGAGACCCCTTTTGTTTTCTCTTTACATGCTAATCATGACATCCATGGGTTTGGTAGTATCTTTATGCTGATGAAATGTCAACTGTACACTTCCTCAATTGAAATTTCTTCTTTCTCTACTGAAAACAACCAATATCTGTCAGCTACTTCCACTATTGAGATCCTCTCTACACCTCAAAATCAGCTTTTCTGGAGCTCCTATTTCTTTCATTTATAGGTTGTCCAAACCTGATGCTTATATTTCTGTGTGCAATGCTATTATTCTCTATAGACCCTAGGTTCACTGTTTTAAAGTTAAAATTGGCTCAGTGGCTGAGCTGCAGGGACTGGAGCAACATCGTAACAGTAGTGCGGGGAATTAGTGGGGGTGAGTAAGGTATTTTGGGTCACTGTGACCACATATAAAAAACTAATACCTCTTAAATGCATCAGCAGAACATGACATTCAGGCAAGGCCTGGTCATTGGATAGACACACATACTCACATATACACTGCCTGTCCAAAAAAAAAAGTCGCCACCTGGATTTAACTAAGCAAATAGTTATGAGCCTCCTATTGGATAATTACTGCATGGGCGATTATCTTTCAGCTGGCAACAAGTTATTTAACTGCAACTGGTGCAATGAGTTGCTTCTCATTTCTTAAACAACCATGTCGAAAGACACATCTCGTGGTTGTGGAAAAGATGTTAGTCTGTTTGAGAAGGGTCAAATCATTGGCATGCATCAAGCAGAGAAAACATCTAAGGAGATTGCAGAAACGACTGAAATTGGGTTAAGAACTGTCCAACGCATTATTAAAAACTGGAAGGATAGTGGGGACCAATCGTATTCGAGGAAGAAATGTGGCGGGAAAAAAATCCTAAATAATTGTGATTGGCAATCACTTAAATGTTTGGTGAAATCAAATCGAAGAAAAACAACAGTAGAACTCAGGGCTATGTTTAATAGTGAAAGTAAGAGCATTTCCACACGCACAATGCGAAGGAAACTCAAGGGATTTGGACTGAACAGCTGTGTAGCCGTAAGAAAACCACTAATCAGTGAGGCAAACCAGAAAAAAAGGCTTCAATATGCTAGGGAGCATAAAGATTGGACTCTGGAGCAATGGAAGAAGGTCATGTGGTCTGATGAGTCCAGATTTACCCTGTTCCAGAGTGATGGGCGCATCAGGGTAAGAAGAGAGGCAGATGAAGTGATGCACCCATCATGCCTAGTGCCTACTGTACAAGCCTGTGGGGGCAGTGCTATGATCTGGGGTTGCTGCAGTTGGTCAGGTCTAGGTTCAGCAACAGTATGTGCTCCAAGAATGAGGTCAGCCGACTACCTGAACATACTGAATGACCAGGTCATTCCATCAATTAATTTTTATTTCCCTAATGGCACGGGCATATTCCAAGATAACAATGCCAGGATTCTTTGGGCTCAAATTGTGAAAGAGTGGTTCAGGGAGCATGAGACATCATTTTCACACATGGATTGGCCACCACAGTGTCCAGATCTTAACCCCACTGAGAATCTTTGGGATGTGCTGGAGAAGGCTTTGCGCAGCAGTCAGACTCTACCATCATCAATGCAAGATCTTGGTGAACAATTAATGCAACACTGGATGGAAATAAATCTTGTGACATTGCAGAAGCTTATCGAAACAATGCTACATCGAATGCGTGACGTAATCAAAGCTAAAGGCGGTACAACAAAATATTTTTGGTGGCGACTTTTTTTTTGGGCGGGCAGTGTATATATACATTTATGCAGCTATATTTATAGCTAGCATTTTTGACATATTTTATTTAGCTAAAAATTGTTTGGGGTTTCTAAAACTGATCAGAAATCTGCTGTTTTTGGCTAAAAACACTACCAGAAGATAAAAAAAGAACACCTGGAAAGCTTAATGCAATTGAGCGGAGATGAACGTATGAACTGTTAGTGGTGCTTGGTAAATCATCACATAACCAAGGTGGTGCGCCCTTTATTTTGGGTTCTGTAGCAGGGTATATGTTCTGACAGGGTATTGCTCCCCTCGCTGCGATACAGGCTTCCACTCTGGTATAGTAATGGTCATACAGATGCTGCATACCCTGTGGTATGTCATTCCAAGCTCTTTCAACTTGGACCCATAGTTCAGCCAAATTGGTTGTTGGCTGCTGTGCATGGGATATCTGTCGCCCTGTACAGTCCCAGACATTCTGGATGGGGTAGAGATCTGGCAATTGAGCTGGCCAGGAGCTGCTGGATACGCCAAAGAGCATGTTGTGTAGTGTAGGCATCATGTGGGTGGGCATTAGCTTGTTGGCACACCACATATCATAAAGGCAGAAGGACTGGTTCCAATATGTCCTGAACATACTGAAGGCTGGTCAGTGTTCCCCCCCACAAATACCAGACAGGAATGTACACGATAGCTAATGGTGCCACACACCATGACACTTGTAGAGGGAACAAAGCTCGTTACTGCAATGCTTCTCCCACTAAAGTGAATGGGGCAGCACTGCAGTAACCAGCTCCATCTACTAAACCTGTACATATGCCTTTGTAGGTTTAGCCCTTCAGAAGTGTCCTGTGGCGGGTGAGTGGATGTTTAGTGACCAAACATCTAATAGCCAGGACTGGGATCCCGGATGTTTGACCCCTGAAATGTCTCGGTCAATCAGAGAATCTAAATGGTTTCAGAGGTAGGGTCTCCCTCTATTACCCATCGTTGCCCTGCGAATGCCATCATGGAGTGCAATGTCTTTACATACCAGTTTGGAGGGGGGGGGTCTAATGATGGTCCTCAGGTCTAATTCTGTGTATGACTATTAGGCATAATAGATCATCTTTTATTTTCCTACTGACAGCATAATATAGTACACTACATAAGTAGTACTGTTTATTATATAAGTGAACAAACGAGTGCATGGATTTAAGGCAACTTTCACATCTGCGCTTTCCCTGTCCGCCATTGAGATCCATTCATTGTCAATGGGGACAAAACTGAACGAAACGGAATGTACCCGAATGCATTCCGTTTAGTTTGGTTGCGTCCCCATCGCGGACAGAATAACGCTGCTAGCAGAGTTTTTTTGTCCGCGATGTGGTGTGGAGCAAGACGGATCCGTGATGACTCACAATGTAAGTCAATCGTGGCGGATCCGTTTTCTCGGACACAAAAATTGATCCGTCTCCCATTGACTTACAATGGTTTTAGAGATGGATCCGTCATGGCTATTTGAGAGATAATACAACCGGATCCATTCAGAACGGATGCAGGCGGTTGTATTATTATGACAGAAGCGTTTTTGCTGATCCATGACGGATCCAGCAAAAACGCTGGTGTGAAAGTTGCCTAATAAAGTTTTATTTAAAAAAATCTTCAAAAGCATATACCTTTTTCTATGAAAAAAGTTTTAGATGGAAAAAATTAAAATAATAAAATCCCCTCCACATATTTGGTATCACTGCATCCATAATGACCTGAACTATACAATTGTTGTTTTTTGCTTATATGCCATTTAAGTAACATAATAAAAAGTGATCAAAATGTCTTATATACCTCAAAATGGAAAAAACTGTAAAATGGTGAAAAAAAAAACTACAAGTTATCCCACAAAAGTAAAGCCCTCATATAGCTCTGTTGAAAGAAAAATAAAAAAAATTGCGGTCAAACAAAAACCTTTTTTTGTGCAAAAGAATTTAAAGGGGTTGTGCAGCGATTTATATTGATGACCTATCCTCAGGATAGGTCATCAATATCAGATTTGCTGGCACGCCCGCCGCTCATCTGTTTGAGAAGAAGGCGGTGCTCCATGCGAGTGCCGCAACCTTTTCATTAGGTTGTATTTCGCCTCGGAAGTGCAGTGTAATGACAAGTACTTGTAATTGCACTATGCCGCCGCTCATAGTGTAACGACCAGGAAGAGGTCCTCGCATGGAGTGCCTTCTCCTCTTCAAACAGCTCATCAGCAGGGGTGCTGGCACAATCGAAGCCATTTCTGCCCAGCCTCCTCTAGGGTTGGGCGATATCAAAAGTATTCCCACGATAACGATATTAAGAAATTTATCACGATAATGATATATATTGCGATAAATTCGCATTTAGAATAAAAAACACTCAAAACGTGTACTGATGTTTCCTTGTTGCGCTCATATAGTATAATGTCTCCTTGATGTCCCCATACAGTAATATGTGTTAGTTGCCCACCAGGAACAGGGTCAATCTGACGGAGCGGCCGGCTGGGCATGCGCCCTGCAGCTCCATTAATTCTGTATGGGAGTGCTGGAGATAACTGTCTCTGACACTTCCATAGACAATGGGACATGCTAGCGGAAAACCCTGATAAGTGGGTTGTTCAGAGTGCACCCATCATAGGTGCACATTGTCAGAAAGGGCACACTGGCATCATAAACGTGTCTTTCAGCCAAATAAAACATTGGGCGTCATTTACTAAAGACCAGTGCTTTCCATATGGGTCTTAGTCCCTACACACTACAGCCATATTACCGCAACCCCAGAACGCAGTGCCTGTTATCTCAGCCCCTGCCCCGGCCTCTCCACGCAGCAGCCCCAGAGCGCAGCGGCTGTTATCCAGTGCCGGTCTCCTGGCTCCGGGGGTTTATAGTCGCTAGATGCCATTTCTTTGTCACCTAATGGATTTGAGATGATGTTATGCCCCCGTGACTAGGGTTTTCACAATATAAAAATTTTGATTCAATTTGGGTCCCATAAAAAAGTATTGCAATACTCAATACCATGCGAAAGAAAAATAAAACGCCAAAAAAGCTGTGTGCATTCCGCATTTAATGAAACGTCCGGCCCATAATAGAACAGTCCTGTCCTATTTTTGAGGGGACAAAGTGACAAAAGAAATGGCGAACTGTGTGTTTAAAAAAAAAAATATTCTGTTATGGCGTTCCCCGCATAGGAGATATTTTTCAATACTTTAATAGTTTGTACTTTTTCGGACGTGGCGATAAGTAATATGTTTTTTTTATTTTTATAAATAATGGGGGGCCGCTGCACCACCAATGATTGTAATTTATAATAGAAGGGGGGGTGCGCACTGCGCCACCAATGAATTTAATTAGCCTCAATAAAAATATAGACTGCGGGTGCTGGCCTTATCACACAGCCAGCACCCGGCCTCAATGACAGGGATCCTACCGAACCATGCGGGGGTTACTTTTCACGGTTCGCGGGATGGCTGCTTCCTGTTAGTGAAACCAGGTGCCGAGTATGTGATATGGCCGGCAACCGCATGATGGGCATAGGTTCCAGAAATTACTACCAAGACCAGTTAAAGGGAACCTGTCATCAACTTTATGCTGACCTCACTGACGGCAGAATAAATTAGAGACAAAAATGCTGATTTCAGCGGTGTGTCACTCATGAGCTAATAGTAAGTGGTTGCCGAGAACCAACATCATAATCTTTGCAGCCAAGGCCTGGAAAAGAGTCAAATCTACTTGAGGAGAGTCATGGTTATTCATAATCTCCTGCTCTCTCACCCATCTGCTGATGATTGGCAGTTCTCTCCTATAGAGAAAGGGAGAAAACTAGGTAGAAGACTGTCAGTCATCGGCAGGGAGAGCAGGAATTCCTGAATAACCATGACTCTTCTCAGGTAGATTTGACTCTTTTCCAGGCCCAGTCTGCAATGATTGTGATGTTGGTTCTCTGTAACCACCTACTTTTAATTTATAAATGAAAGACCACTGAAATCAACTCACCTGTCTCTACTTTATTCTGCCTTTAGTATGGGCAGCATAAAGGTGATTGTAACGGTCGCGTACACACACACACACGCACAGGGGTGAGGGAAGTGACCACTGCGCTCCACCCTTACCCCTGGCCCTGCCTACTTGCCTCGCGAGTCCTAATGACAGGGGACAACTGGACGGCAATCCCTAACTTGGAATAAGTGCAGGGATGACAGACAGACAAACAACAGGACGTGAACGGACCGAGTCAATGCCAGGAAAGCTACAAAGTACAAATGGAGCAAGCAGAGAATTGTCAGGAGAAGCCGGGGTCATAAATACCAGGAGAGACGTGAAGTACCAAAGGAGCAGGCAGAGGATCGTCAGGAATTCAGCAGGAGGTAAGTACGCCAGGAAAGACCAAATCACAGGTGTAACCTAAATTAACAGGCAACCTGTGGCCAGCAGGCTGCCTGTATTTATAGTGGGGAGTGAGGGTCATGTGACGTGGCCAGAGTCACATGGCCGACAGACCAACCAGTCGAGCACCGAGTGATCAGCTCGGCGCTCAAGGCAGACTAGAAGCAGGGAGCCACCCAGCTAGTAAAGCCGCCCTGGGAATGAGGTCAAACACAGATCCTCATTCCCAAAGCTAAGCAACAGTTCTGCGGGTAATGGGGGACCGAGTGCACCTTCGGAACCCCGTTACAGTTCCCCCCCTTTTACGAGGGGCCACCGGACCCAAGACTTCAGGTGATGGCTTTTCAGGGTGTTCTAAATGAAATTTTCGAACAAGTCTAGGAGCATGAACCTCCCTGGCAGGTACCTAAGATCTCTCTTCAGGTCCATACCCCTTCCAGTGAATCAGGTACTGCAAGGAATTACGCACCTTCCTGACATCCACTATTTTAGACACCACATACTCGACAGCATCATTAACAAGAACCGGCGGAGGCGAGGCTTTTGATGGTACTACCGGTTCAAAATATTTTTTAAGTAGAGACTTATGGAACACATTATGAATGTGGAATGACTCGGGCAGCTCCAACCTAAAAGATACCGGGTTAATCACCTCCGTGATCTTATCTGGTCCAATAAAACGAGGAGCAAACTTTTTAGAATCTACCTTAAGAGAGAGATTCTTGGAGGACAACCATACCTTATCCCCAACCTGAAAATTCACCCCCCTTGAACGTCTCCTATCGGCCTTGAGTTTCTGAGAACTTTGAGCCCTAAGTTCGATTGAACCCGGGCCCAAACTGTGCACAGTTCAGAGGAGAGCCTATCCGCCTCAGGGTTAGAGGAGGAGACGGACTACCCAGAATGAAAACGGGGATGGAAACCATGGTTAAAAAAGAAAGGTGAAACCCCAGCAGAAGAATTGACACGGTTATTCAAAGCAAATTCAGCCAATGGAAGAAATTTCACCCATAATTGCTGGTCATCAGCAACATACGACCTCAAGAATTGTTCAACAGACTGATTAAGGCGTTCAGTCTGCCTATTAGTCTCAGGGTGGTAGGCAGAGGAAAAAGACAATGAAATTTTACATTTTTGACAGAAGGCCCTCCAGAATTTGGACACAAACTGCACACCCCTGTCAGAAACAATATTTTCTGGGATACCATGCAATCGAACAATTTCTTTCACAAAAATAGACGCCAGGGTTTTGGCATTCGGGAGTTTAGACAGGGGAATGAAATGGACCATCTTGCTAAACCTATCAACCACTACCCAAACTACAGTCTTACCCTCCGCCGGCGGTAGGTCAGTTATAAAGTCCATCGAGATATGGGACCAGGGTCTACTGGGAATGGGTAGGGGTCGTAGGTTACCAGCAGGGCGAGTCCTAGGGGTCTTGGACCTGGCACAAACCTCACAGGCTGACACGTAGGACTTGACATCCCTAGTTAGAGTGGGCCACCAATAAGATCTAGAAACCAGATCCTTAGTGCCCTCAACACCCGGATGTCCACAAAAGGCAGAATCGTGACACTCACCCAACAGCTGGAGACGAAATTGTACGGGAACAAAAAACTTATCTGTTGGGGTGGATACCGGTGCCAGATGTTGTTCAGACCTAATGCGAGCCGAGATATCCTGGGTAAGAGCTGCTAAGAAGATTTTTGCTGGTAGGATGGATTCAGGTGGTACCTCAGTAGGTTGAAAAGCCTGGAAGCTCCGAGATAATACGTCCGCCTTCACATTTTTACTTCCCGGCCTGAACGTGATGGAAAAATCAAAACGAGTAAAAAACAGAGCCCATCTGGCTTGACGGGGATTCAACCTCTTAGCAGACTCGAGAAACATAAGGTTTTTATGGTCAGTGACAACAGTTACACAATGCCTTGCCCCCTCCAGAAAATGCCTCCACTCCTCAAATGCCCATTTAATGGCCAGCAGCTCCCTATTCCCTATGTCATAGTTTCTCTCTGTGGGAGAGAATTTCCTGGAGAAGAAGGCACATGGTCTCAGATTAGTGAGGCTAGCAGGACCTTGTGAAAGGACTGCTCCTGCGCCGTCCTCGGACGCATCCACCTCCACAATAAAAGGTTTCTCCTGATCAGGCTGGATCAGAATGGGAGCGCTACTGAATGCCTTTTTTAATTTTTCAAATGAAGAAATGGCCTCAGTAGACCAATTCTCCAAATCCGCCCCTTTCTTAGTAAGGTCGGTCAACCGTTTAGCAATTACTGAAAAATTCATAATAAATTTACGATAGTAATTGGCGAAACCTAAGAACCGTTGTAAGGCCTTTAAGGATGAAGGTCTTACCCATTCCTTAATTGCTAGTACCTTACCAGGATCAATCTTGAAGGCATGAGGAGTCAGAACATGCCCTAGAAACAGAATCTCCTGTACACCAGACACATTTCTCTTGTTTAGCGGATAGCTGATTCTCCCTCAACACCTCTAATACTTGTTTAACATGAGACACATGGGATTCGAAGTCAGGAGAGAATATCAAAATGTCGTCAAGATAGACAATAACAAATTTACCTAAGAACTCCCTAAGAATGTCATTCATGAAGTTTTGGAACACAGCTGGGGCATTGCTGAGTCCAAAAGGCATCACCTGATATTCAAAGTGTCCTACCGGAGTATTGAACGCCGTCTTCCATTCGTCTCCCTCCTTGATTCGGATTAGATTGTATGCCCCTTTCAGGTCAATTTTGGAAAACCAGGTTGCCCCCAGAACCTGGTTAAATAAATCCGGAATCAATGGGAGGGAGTATCTATTCTGGACAGTGATTTTATTTAATCTCCGGTAATCGATACATGGCCTAAGACCACCATCTTTTTTCTTAACGAAGAAAAACCCCGCCCCCATAGGAGAGACAGAAGGTCTAATATGCCCTTTACCAAGGCTCTCCTTAATATAATCTTCCATGGCCTTGCGTTCGGGCATAGAAAGATTATAAATTCGTCCTTTAGGAAACTTGGCCCCCTCTACTAGCTCTATGGTACAATCATAAGGTCTATGGGGGGGTAGAACCTCCGGGGTTGGTGATGAGAATACATCAGAATATTCTCTAACAACAGAGGGTAAAGTATCAGACTTTACTGAGACCCCAGCCTGTACCACGGACAAGCATGAGTCACACTTAGGCCCCCATCTCACCAACTCCCCATTGGACCAATCTATAGTGGGGTTATGTAGTCGGAGCCAAGGCAACCCTAGTACCACCTCAGCAGGTAGGTTCTCCAGGACTAGAAGCGAACATCTCTCTGAGTGGCACACACCCACGGTTAGAGAAATCTCCGAGGTACATGAGCTCACTGTACCACCAATAAGAGGAGTAGCATCAATAGCCATGACATGGATAGGAGTTGGTAAGGCAAACATAGGAATACCCAATCTTACAGCATACTCAGAGTCAATAAAGCTAGCCGCTGAGCCAGAATCAATAAAGGCATTACCCGGCCATTTATCTACTCCCAGAGAAATCGTAATGGGTACCGAAAGCTCACATTTAGAAAATTCAGGGTGTACCTGGTCTTTAGGTTGCCTTGCCTTAGGAGACTTGACAGAGAGGACCTTCTTAGGACACTGGTTGATCCAATGGTCAGGATCTCCACAGTAAAAGCATTCTCCACGTCTGCGGCGAAGATTCCCTCGGGTCATGCCAACCTGCATGGGTTCCTCGGTGGAGACCTCAGCATTGTCTCTGGAATAGGCCTCTGGCTGGACCACCATCTGGGAAGAGAACTGTTGTTCCTGTCGTCTCTCTCTAACCCGTCGGTCAAGTTAGACAACAAGTGTCATCATCTCCTCTAAGGTCTCTGGAAGTTGATAACTGATCAGAAGATCCTTTAATTTATCAGACAGGCCTGACCTGAACTGACTCTTCAGGGCTGGTTCGTTCCATCCTGAGGGGACACACCACCTTCTGAATTGGGTGCAATAATCCTCTGCTGGTAAATTGCCCTGAACCAGTGCCTTTAGAGCCGTCTCGGCTACTAGAGCCCTGTCTGGTTCATCATAGAGGGTACCCAGGGCCTGAAAGAACCCCTCCACAGAATATAAACAACTGGCGCCAGCAGGTAAAGAGAACGCCCAGTCCTGGGGATCACCCTGTAATCGGGAAATGATAATGCCCACGCGTTGACTCTCGGGGCAAGAGGACACGGGGCGCAAACGGAAGTAAAGTTTGCAACTCTCCTTAAAAGAGAGAAACTTCTTCCGGTCTCCAGAAAAGGGTTCTGGGAGCTTAATCTGGGGCTCAAAATGCGGACTGGAGGCCTGAGGAGTGGAAGAACCTTGCCCTAACTCAAAAGAACTGAGTTTTTCCCCTAACTCCTGCACCCTCTGCGTCAGATTAGAGACATGGTCAGTCAGGGTCACCAGAGGATTCATAATACAGTGGTTATTGGGCCTGTTAATCTGTAACGGTCGCGTACACACACACAGGGGGGAGGGAAGTGACCACTGCGCTCCACCCTTACCCCTGGCCCTGCCTACTTGCCTCGCGAGTCCTAATGACAGGGGACAACTGGACGGCAATCCCTAATCTGGAATAAGTGCAGGGATGACAGACAGACAAACAACAGGACGTGAACGGACCGAGTCAATACCAGGAAAGCTACAAAGTACAAATGGAGCAAGCAGAGAATTGTCAGGAGAAGCCGGGGTCATAAATACCAGGAGAGACGTGAAGTACCAAAGGAGCAGGCAGAGGATCGTCAGGAATTCAGCAGGAGGTAAGTACGCCAGGAAAGACCAAATCACAGGTGGAACCTAAATTAACAGGCAACCTGTGGCCAGCAGGCTGCCTGTATTTATAGTGGGGAGTGAGGGTCATGTGACGTGGCCAGCGTCACATGACCGACAGACCAACCAGTCGAGCACCGAGTGATCAGCTCGGTGCTCAAGGCAGACTAGGAGCAGGGAGCCACCCAGCTAGTAAAGCCGCCCTGGGAATGAGGTCAAACACAGATCCTCATTGCCAAAGCTAAGCAACAGTTCTGCGGGCAATGGGGGACCGAGTGCACCTTCGGAACCCCGTTACAGTGATGACAGGTTCCTTTAACTTCTGAATAACATTTAGTAAGGAAATTCTATAAGTATATTTATGGTCAGGGCTAGGACAACGTCGGTGTACGCAGAGAAACCTGCCCTCAACATAGTGGCTGAATTGTGCCGGAAGCCACGGGCGCGGGTACACCAGTGAGGAAAAGGGGGGATACCTGATGGAAACCTGAGAAAAAGGGCGGGAGGGAGGGGCGTGAGGCTCGGGCGCCTGGCTGAACGGAGGGAAGGTGACTAAATAGCTAGACGCCCCTTCCACAAATGCAGGCTGGTAACAGCCTTACAATTTATGGTCAGGGCTAGGACAACGTCGGCGTACGCAGAGAAACCTGCCCTGAACATAGTGGCTGAATTGTGCCGGAAGCCACGGGCGTGGGTACACCAGTGAGGAAAAGGGGGCAAAAAACAACAGGTAAGTACAACACTTTTATTTACAAATTACAAAGGCATGAGATATCTCGGTTTGAGGATTGGGTAAAAACCTGGTAAAGCAGGAGGATCGCCACCGCCCCATGGACCGGATGACGTGAGCCGGCACCTGATGACGGGAAGCAGCGGAGGCTGCCCCTATACGAAATGAGTGCCCTGAAATTACCTTGGGGTCATAGCCTAAACCCTGGGCGAGGGCACGGATATAAGCGATGAATTGCGAGGTGCTGAGAGGCTTGCCTGCATGCGGCAAGAGTGGACTGTCAGGCAATGAACCTTGGATGAGTGCTGTCAGTTGATGCAGCACTTGAACTGGGCACCAATTGTTCAAGGTCGGGTAGAACTTGATTTCAGAGGGAGGACCCGTCTGATTGGTTTTGGTGGAGGGTAGAAGCAGAGTGTAATGGCCCTGGCCCCATGACAGATGTTGCTTCAGAGGATGGTTTTTTCGATTTGGACCAGCCAGAACCTCTCCGGGCCGGAGGAACCCATAAAAAGCGAGATACATAGCCGCTTTCAGAATCAGGCTAGTGGAGGGCCCAAAAGGATTACCATCCAATGACGAGGAGAGATCCCTGAACAACTGGCCGGATACTGGCTGCCTATGGCTCACGGATCCCTTCCCTTCCTTTTGAATGCCCCGAAGAGTGGCTTTAATAGCTTGGATGGAAAAATAGGACCTGTGACAAGGATTGGCCAGCATAGCGTGATGTTGAAGTCCGGCCAAATAAAGTCTGATGGTACCATACGACAGAGAGAGATGCGAGTGACAATAGGCCAGGAAGGCCATGATGTAGGAGATCTCGGAGTGTTGACCCCTCGGATGATTCCTAGAGAATTTATCAAACGCCCTTAGGCCAGCCTGATAATTCCTCGCCGTATTACGTGACAACAATTTGGCGACCAGGCCCTTGGCCTCCTCTAAGAGCGAATCTAAACCAGAATGAGGGTGCTGAATTGGGGCACCGGGGTGCCTGACCGATCCGCGTCGGGCAATTCCTGAAAGAAAATTGGAAAGTTAGCACGGGAAAGCGCGTCCGCAGCCCTATTCTGCTCGCCTGAGATGTGTACGCAGCGCATGTGAAAATTATGGTGGAGGGATAACCACACTAACTTGCGTAATAACGCCATGATCCTGAGGGACTGGGCTCTGCCCTTGTTGACGATGTCCACCAAGGTCTGGCTATCCGTAACGAACGTCACGGAAGAGTTAGACCAGAGGTGACCCCAGGCCTGAGCAGCTGCCACTATGGGATATAGTTCCAAAAGGGGGGAAGATTTTAGAGCTGCAGAGTCTGAGGCTAATTCTGGCGGCCATTAGGCAGCCAGCCAATGAGATCTGAAAATGGCAGCGAACCCGGAGGAACCGGCGTCGTCGGAGAAAACCATGGGGGAAGAGGAATCCCACTGCGGAACGAACAAGGAAATGCCGTTCCAGTTAGCGAGAAAACTGCTCCACATGTCGAGATCTGCAATGGCCTGGCTGTCCAAATGGACGACAGAATCTTGTTCCGGGGCCGAGGGCAGGAGACATAGCAACCTGGAAAGGAAGGCCCTGCCTTGAGGCTTAATTCTGGTGGCGAAATTAAGCATCCCCAGCAAGGATTGGAGCTCCGCCCTGGTCAGCGAGTGAGACTGGACTGCCTGGGAGATGGCTGAGCGAATCCTGAGCAACTTCTCGCTGGGGAGGCTAGCTTCCATTCTAACGGTATCTAGAATAATGCCCAGGAAGGTGACTGTAGTGGCCGGACCCTCAGTCTTGGCCGTGGCCACGGGGACCTGGAGTCGGGAAAAAATATCCAGAAGTGAATGGGGAATGGAAGGGACCTGACTGGGCCTTTCAATGAGGAGAAAATCGTCCAAGTAGTGAACGACCATGGATAAGCCACCGTGATGGTTGAGAATCCAGTGCAGGGCTTTAGCAAGCTGTTCAAAAAGCCAAGGGCTGCTCTTGGAGCCAAAAGTAAGCCGGTTGGCAAAATAAAATTTATCTGCCCACTGGATGCCGTAGTACTTCCAAAGCTGCGGGTGTATTGGAAGCAGCTTAAAAGCGTCGGCAATATCTACCTTGGCCAACCAAGCCCCGACACCTGCTTGAAGAATGTACTGGATGGCCTCGTCAACTGAGGAATATTGCATGTACTGGATGGCCTCGTGACCCAGAATACCGGAAGTGAAGACCCTGGTCGGAGGAAGGAGCGCGATACGCTGATGATGCGTGAGGCTCGGGCGCCTGGCTGAACGGAGGGAAGGTGACTAAATAGCCAGACGCCCCTCCCACAAATGCAGGCTGGTAACAGCCTTACAATATGTGTAGGTAAAGGCCGCGATGTTAATTCTTTAACTAACCAATAAACTGTTAAATAAATATAATAATAAACAACACGTCCATTCAAATAATGAGCAACTTCACCCAATGAATCTAACATCTCGACAATATAGGGGAGGGGGGCAGGTTTGTTGTCCAGTGTCATGAATGCGCACTGACCATTATCTCCTTCTATTACAGGTACCTGGAACGTCCGTTGAAGAGAAGGACCAATCACCATTCTCCAAGGGCACCTGCAACTTTTCCCAGACGTCATTCGCCGATGACTTCACTAATCAAGTCCTGTTGCCAGGTAAGAAATCAATAACTTTATTATACACCACATACACCTATACAATGAACAGAACCATGCCATCATGTGTTCCCTTTGGAAACCCACATTAAGAATATCATTGCCTATATCAGACAAACGCCAATAGTCAGAAGTGTAAGGAGCTGTAAATCCTTCAAGTTCCATGTGTCTGTATGAGAAACCATTCAACTGAGGTAAAAAAAAAAAAATCATCTGACGATTGACTTTTTTCCTGATTTTATCCATGAATCGTAGATCACTGTGAGACCAGTTGAGCTTCGTAATAATTTCCGAGAAGATAATGACAGAATTAGGTAATAAATAATGAATATTCCTAAATGTGTATTTATATTTATTAATCAATTACAGAAAATTGATAAGTCATTTTCACCAAAATGTAGAATAATGAGATCTGGTAAAGGTAAGTAGAAGGCTAAGGACTTACACCAAACATCTCTCAATTTCAAATCGGATTGTGCAGACCAATGAGTGTACAGGGAGTGCAGAATTATTAGGCAAGTTGTATTTTTGAGGATTAATTTTATTATTGAACAACAACCATGTTCTCAATGAACCCAAAAAACTCATTAATATCAAAGCTGAATATTTTTGGAAGTAGTTTTTAGTTTGTTTTTAGTTTTAGCTATTTTAGGGGGATATCTGTGTGTGCAGGTGACTATTACTGTGCATAATTATTAGGCAACTTAACAAAAAACAAATATATACCCATTTCAATTATTTATTTTTACCAGTGAAACCAATATAACATCTCAACATTCACAAATATACATTTCTGACATTCAAAAACAAAACAAAAACAAATCAGTGACCAATATAGCCACCTTTCTTTGCAAGGACACTCAAAAGCCTGCCATCCATGGATTCTGTCAGTGTTTTGATCTGTTCACCATCAACATTGCGTGCAGCAGCAACCACAGCCTCCCAGACACTGTTCAGAGAGGTGTACTGTTTTCCCTCCTTGTAAATCTTACATTTGATGATGGACCTCAGGTTCTCAATGGGGTTCAGATCAGGTGAACAAGGAGGTCATGTCATTAGATTTTCTTCTTTTATACCCTTTCTTGCCAGCCACGCTGTGGAGTACTTGGACGCGTGTGATGGAGCATTGTCCTGCATGAAAATCATGTTTTTCTTGAAGGATGCAGACTTCTTCCTGTACCACTGCTTGAAGAAGGTGTCTTCCAGAAACTGGCAGTAGGACTGGGAGTTGAGCTTGACTCCATCCTCAACCCGAAAAGGCCCCACAAGCTCATCTTTGATCATACCAGCCCAAACCAGTACTCCACCTCCACCTTGCTGGCGTCTGAGTCGGACTGGAGGTCTCTGCCCTTTACCAATCCAGCCACGGGCCCATCCATCTGGCCCATCAAGACTCACTCTCATTTCATCAGTCCATAAAACCTTAGAAAAATCAGTCTTGAGATATTTATTGGCCCAGTCTTGACGTTTCAGCTTGTGTGTCTTGTTCAGTGGTGGTCGTCTTTCAGCCTTTCTTACCTTGGCCATGTCTCTGAGTATTGCACACCTTGTGCTTTTGGGCACTCCAGTGATGTTGCAGCTCTGAAATATGGCTAAACTGGTGGCAAGTGGCATCTTGGCAGCTGCACGCTTGACTTTTCTCAGTTCATGGGTAGTTATTTTGCGCCTTGGTTTTTCCACACGCTTCTTGCGACCCTTTTGACTATTTTGAATGAAACGCTTGATTGTTCGATGATCACGCTTCAGAAGCTTTGCAATTTTAAGAGTGCTGCATCCCTCTGCAAGATATCTCACTATTTTTGACTTTTCTGAGCCTGTCAAGTCCTTCTTTTGACCCATTTTGCCAAAGGAAAGGAAGTTGCCTAATAATTATGCACACCTTATATAGGGTGTTGATGTCATTAGACCACACCCCTTCTCATTACAGAGATGCACATCACCTAATATGCTTAATTGGTAGTAGGCTTTCGAGCCTATACAGCTTGCAGTAAGACAACATGCATAAAGAGGATGATGTGGTCAAAATACTCATTTGCCTAATAATTCTGCACGCAGTGTATATATTAAATTTTAAACCAAGGTTGTGTAAATATTTTTTTTGAGAAGCTCTCTTTAATGCTCCATTAACGATGTGGTTTCCTACAATCCAAATCTTGCGATTACCTGTAAGACAAATGAAGCTATTCTAATAACAATTCTGGTCTGCTACAGATCTTGAATCTATCAGATTTCCATCTACCTAGATTTTTTATTAAGGATGAAGACAATCCTTGTTGCGCAGCCAAGGTCGCTGCTCTTATTCTGAATGAATGGACAGAAATATTATAGTCTTGATAGCCTAACATATGTAGACTTTTCTTTAAAATTGCGTTAAATTTAAATCTAGTAAGGGGAGAATGGTCCTGGTGTATGAATAAAGGACCATTCACCTTTGGCCTACTGTTTAACCAATTTTGCATAGCCATAATAGGGCATAATCGGGTGTTATGAAGGGGGTGTAAAGTTATCCAATTACCTTTTTGTAGTTTAACTGTTTTTGACTTTTGTATATAAAGTTTTAAAACTATATTATCGCAAACCAAATCGGAAATATTAATTGGAAATGCTCTGTGTTTATTCACAGCTGTGAAGAAGGCCAAAAGAAAAACAGATCGGAAAAGCAGAGTTTCTAGATCCGAAGAACATATTGAGGGTAAAATGTCATATAATTGTAATAAAATTTTCTTGGCTATGGGTCTGTTTTTTTTCTTTCTTAACAGTACATCTATTCAGACCTTTTAAGGCCTGATTCAAAATGAAATTATTTTTTACTGGTTGTAGACCTAAAATTTTGAAAAAGAATGAGATACCGATAAAAATTTTGTTTATAGTATGAAAAGAGTTTTTATTTACCAATAAATTATTGAAAAATTCGATTAAAGGTAAAGAATCATTGGAAAACGTATCTAGATTTTTGAAGTCACAAAATGACGTCCATATTTTCCAAGCAGATGCGTAAGAAGACCATGTATTTGGGGAAAGGGATTTCCATATTAAGTCCCGCAGAACTCCTAAATTATTTTCCAAAGATAAGTCGGGCAGGGAGAGTTGCAGGTTGCCGCTTCTGGCACTAGTTCTTTGAAGAGTGTGAGATTCTGACGAGATAAAGCATCTGCCATTAACTTAGACTTTCCAGGAACAAATTTAGCTTTTAGCCAAATATTATTACTCAGACAGAACAAAACTAGCTCGCAAAGTAATAGATTTTGACGCAAGACAATTAATAGCGAAAACTACTGATAATAACAGAATTCTTTTGTTAGCAAAATTCGACCTCCAAATATGCAATCCCACTAAGACAGGAAACAGTTCAATAAAGACCATAATTTTTTACTATACCTGTATCCTTCCATTTTTGAGGCCATATTTCCGCAGACCAAAAAGGATTAAAAAACGCACCATAACCTATGGATCCTGCTGCGTCCGTGTACAATTGTAATGCGTCAGAATTTATGAATTCCTGCTGCCAGATTGTCTTGCCATTGAAATTAAATAGAAATAATAGCCAAATATGTAAATCTTCTCTTAACTCTTTTGTTAATCTAATATGTGAGAAAGGTGAGGGAATGCCTTTTGTAGAATTATATAATCTTTTAGAGAAAATTCTACCCATGGGTATGACCCGAGAAATGAAGTTTAAAGAACCAAATAATGATTGTAGTTCTTTTAAAGTGCATTTTCTTCTAGCCAATAACAAGTTGATAGAAATTTTGATGTTGTCTATTTTTTATTCAGGAATACTGAATTCCATTTTGGAAGTATCAATAGTTATACCTAGAAACGTTAATTTGTTAGTTGGAAATACTGCTTTCTCTTCTGCTAATGGGATATTGAAAACATTAGTTATTTGTAAAAAAAATGTCCAGTTATAATTGACAGTTGTTGGAATCTCCTCTTTCCATGAATAGGAAGTCGTCTAAGTAATGTAATATATGTCTGTCTATGTGAAATTGTTCAATAACCCATTGTAGAAAAGATGAGAAGGCTTTAAAGTAAAAACATGAGAGGGTAAAACCCATTGGTAGAGTCTTGTCAAAGAAATATTGGCCCTCGAATTGAAATCCAAGTGAAATAAATCCTTTAGGGTTAATAGGAAGAAGTCTGAATGCAGATTTAATATCTGCTTTGGCTAGGAGTGCATTCTTGCCCAATTCCCTTAATTTGACAATGGCCATATCAAACGATAAATAAGAAACAGAAGAGGTGAGTTTTATCTGTTTTTGTTTTCATGAATATTCTTTCTTTAATTTGAGAAAAGAAAATGCTATCCAGCTTTTCCAAGTTCCTACAAGGTAAATCTGGCTAGCAACAGCATAGTTTGGCATTGAGGAGGGAGATTTATCTAGTTTGTTATTCATCAGATCTCTACACCCCATTGTTTTCTACCCAGCTTTGCTGGGACCCTAAAAGGCAAATCTAGCTAGCTATGGCACAATTTGGTAGTGATAGGGGGATTTATCTACTGTAGGTATATATAGTATTCAGCAGATCCATACAGCTCAACATTGTTTGACTTTTAGGATCCAAGGAAAGCTGAGTAGCAAACAAAATGGCATTCTTATGGATATTGTAACTACCTAGATAAATCTCTCTCATAGATAAATTGGGCATTAGCTTGTCAGATATGTCTTTCATACGTTGCTACCCAGCTATCCCAGGACAATGAAAAACAAATCTGCCTAGGGGAGATTTATTTAGGTATGTTTAGTATTCGTCAGTCCCTATTACTGCTCCACATTCTTTACTACTTAGCTTTCCCAAGACCCTGAATGGCAAATCTGTCTCGCTATGCTACAGCATAGTGAATTTGTCACTGTATAGCTTTTCAGAGTTGCCCGTCACAAGGTTTCTTAGCCAGCTTTTCCAGATTCCTGGATTGCAAAACTATGTATTTTGCAATATGAAAGTTGGGAATGTATCAACATATAATTAGGCACATTTGGCATTCTGCAGTCTGGGAAAGCTGGGTAACATCCTCTTCAAGACGGCGATGGGGCATATTGGTTATATAAACTACACACCACACTGCTCTGATACATTGTGTGTTTGTCAGAAAGTGTTGGGAGAACAGTGAATATATACTGCCTACCCAGTTTAGTCTGTAGCATACCTCCTCATTGGTGGTTACCCACCTTTCCAACACTCCTAAAGGGAAATCTGCCTAATTATGTATTTACATGAAAGGAGGAATTATCACTGCATAGCTGGGCAGATCTGCCGTTCAGTTGTCTAAGAAAGTTGGGTGACTTTCTCTGTGAAGTTGTAATGGATGTGTCTATAGCACTTTTGTCCTGATGCTATGTATACTGTTTATGTCTTTGTTTGTATAAGGCCTCATCCACACAACCATATTTTTGTTCCATGTCCGCATTTTTTGCGGACTGGATGTGGACCCATTATTTTCATTGGGGCTGCAAAAAATGCATCCATATGTCTGTGCCGCAGCCTCAGGAAAAAAAAAAAATATCCTATACTTTTCCATTTTGCAGAGAAGAATAGGACATTTCTGCATAAGTGAGAAGGCTTAACAGTACCATTGCTTCTGCTATTAAAATGTCTTATACTGTACTAGTTGGCGCCACTATATTTGCTACTGCTCATACTGTTACTGTAATTATTTCATACTACTGGTAATTTAGGAGATTCCTTCCAACAAAATGGCCATGTTCCTTGAGTAAAGAAAAGGTATTTCACCTAAACCCAGCCCCCGCCTCCTAAACTTCCTGTCTCACGTGTATTAGCATATTTTTCAAGTTTTGCAATTATGATTTAGGAAAGAAAAAGATGAAGAATAATTTAGATACTATATTAGGCTTTTGTTATTTTTTCTTTCATTTAAAATTCAGATTGTGGTAATATTTTTTTTTTAGTTTTTCATCTGCACATTCCAAAAGCATATATACATTTTTTTGTATTTTTCTGTCAACATATGAAGGCTTGTTTTTTGCAAAACAAGTTGTATTTTTCAATGCCACTATTTTAGGGTACATGCTGTATAATTTATTGTATACATTTTATTACGTTTTTTGGAGGTGATACCATAACAAACAGCAATTTCTCTACGGTTTTCTGGGTTTTGTTTTTATGGCATTCAACTTGCAGCATAAATGGCATGATAACTTTATTCAGCAGTTCAGCACAATTATGCCAGTACTGAATTTATAAAGTTTTTATTATTATGCTTTTCTACTTTTGCACAATAAAAAATAATTTCTTTAAGTAATTACACCACGGAACAAAAAAAACTTTTCGTCTGCTACTGGGCAAAAAACATTTTGTCCTACACTAAATCGAGTGTGCGGATTACAAATCTAAAGTCAGAATTGTTGTAAGTTACGATGATCGGCATAGGCAATATTCGAATTTGCGATATTTTGCAAATTTTTGGCCGAATATTCGCCATAAATTCGCAAATTCGAGAATTCGTGATCTCCAGCCATTGTTTACTTGATTGAGAAAAATCTGCAATGTAAATTATTCACGATTAAATTCACAATGAGTTTTACTCAAAGGGAGTCTTTCACTCCGATTCACTGTATTAACCTAATAACAGACTTATGTCCATGGCATCCCCCCTATTAAAACTGTGCTTACCCCCTCCCTATTAAAGCTACTAGATTCTTTCACTAAAGCCTCAGGCCTAGCTATTAACCACTCCAAGTCTGAACTACTTTTATGTAATACGCCTGCCTCCACTAGGTTAGCACTACTGCAGAGTTTTCCTTTTCAATACAGACCTCAGCACCTCTCTTATTTGGGGATTCAGATGCCAAACAGCCTGGACTCGGTCTACAAATTGAATTACTTACCTATCTACCGCAAAATACGGCAAGATTTATTGACATGGCAGTCCTTGCAGACATCTTGGATAGGTAGAATAAACATAGTGAAAATGGTGATTCTGCCGAGGCTGCTGTATCTTTTTAGAACCTTACCAATACCAGTTCCTATAGGGGATCTTGGGTCCATACAGAGAGACGTGATGAGGTTTGTTTGGGCGAATAAAAGGCAGCGTATTGCTAGAACTACAATATGTAGACATAGATCCCAGGGGGGCCTATCTGTGCCTGACTTCGTGAAATATTATAGAGCAGCAAGATTAGCCCAGATGTTCCTATCCCTCCTAAACCCACGAGAGCATCCTATCTGGATTGGGCTAGAACTTAATAATTTTAAACCCTACACTTGGAAAGCTTTGATTTGGTCAACCTCCCCCATCCCTCAAGTTTTGCGTATTAACTCATTACTGTCATACTATTCTATAATGCTTTGGAGGTCAGTCAGATTTAAGTACACACTGCAGGCCAAACCTTCACCATTGGAAAACCTGGTGGGAAACCCCGCTTTCTTGCCAGGTACTCAATCTTACATCTTAGACTGGTGGGTGAACAATAACTTAAGTTCACTGCTCAAATTTTTGACTAAAGGCAAACTGATCTCAATTTCGGATTTTAAAGAAAAGTTCTCGCCCCCCATTAGAGAATATCTTACCATGAACCAAATATTCTCCTTTTTTAGATCGATCCTGCCAGCCGACCGCCCTGTAGAACTAACACCATTTGAACGCTCAATTAATTTTTCACTATATAGACAGGGATTATTATCCAGAATATACGAGGCACTCAATTCAGTCCCAGTAGATCACAAGATGCCATACATAAAGGCTTGGGAAAAAGACTTGAATAGAGAATTTACATCCTCCAAATGGTCGGACCGTTCAATAACCCTTACGAAGGGTTCTTGGCAGGTCACTTTGGCCGAAACCTCCATAAAAGTACTCCATAGGATTTATATGGTCCCTGCCCGCCTACATAGTATTTACCCGGAAGTTTCTCCACTGTGTTTCAGAGGTTGCGGTGAGGTGGGGTCCATGTTACACACGTGGTGGTCATGCAATGTAGCTGGGAGATTCTGGAGCAAAGTGACTAATCTAATTTCATCAATATTAGATTGTTCCTTCCCCAAGACAGTGACCTTCTGTCTGCTAGGAGATAAACCCCATAGACTTCCCTATGCCAGATTCAAACTCGCTCAATTCATACTCCTGGCAGCCAGAATCCATATCGCCTTTAAATGGCGCTCAAACTCACTATCCTTCCAAGCTGTTTTAGACAGGGTCAATAAAATATTATTATTTGAAAAGCTTTCAGCTATTCGTACTGACACATTTGCCGCCTTTGAGAAAGTTTGGGAGCCCTGGATTGCTTCCCCCCACTCTCCAGATATACGATACAGTATTTCTCTCTGATTTCATGTATTATCAGATTGATGTATGAAATGATCCACGTTTCTCTCCACATTTAATTGTCTATATCTCATCTAAAGGTACATTACTTATTATGATACATACCATGTATAACTCCAAGAGACATTTTTGTTTTGTGTTATTTGCTTTATCTTTTATTCATATAATTGTTTTTTTGTTCAATGTACAAAAACCCAATAAATGCTTTTTTGAAACTAAAACTGTGCTTACCGTATGTTGCTTGCTATCATCGTTCTGCCGAAAAACACTTTTAATCCATATGCAAATTAGGCTGTGAAGGTGCCCAGGGGCGGCGTTACAACGGCCGGTGCCCAGGCCTCTGGGCCATTTTCATACGAATCCACTCCCCCTCAGCCGCGTCTGCCCGCCCTTGGTCTCTGCTCTAACCCCCCTCCTCCCGTCCGTAATCCCGCGCATGCGCCGATGACCGCGATATCGGCGCGTGCGCATTGAATGACCACAGTCTGGCCGGGGCATCACAGTTTACAGTGCGCATGCGCCGGCCCGGGCCTAACTTACGTTCTTGCCGTGATGCTGGACATGTCCATTGGAATATCTCCAGTATAATACATTAATATTATAACTGAATAGGCTTTGCATGTATAACTTAACCCTTTAAGGACCTCCGGTCCCCAAACATGGCGCCCGTTCGCACGTGCAGCTGGTGCCATAGCCGCGGGTTTTCTGCTATTTTAAATAGCAGAGACCCGCGGCACATGTATGCGATCAGCCATAAGGCTGATTGCATACATTTTCCCTTTCAGATGCCGTGGTCAAATGTGACCATGGCATCTGCTCAGTCCAGAAGCGGAAGTCGCGCACTTCCACTCCGGTAACAGCGTTCCCTGGCTGAGATCAGGGAACCTGTTACATTGATCTAATAGGCTGAAACCTCAAGCAGGCTTTGGTGCCTATTAGATGACTATACCAAAATGGCCACTAGGTGGCAACATTGTATTGATATAGTGCAAATGAAGTGTGCAATGGTGTCTATATAGACATCAATGAACACAATAGGCAATCTAATGATTGCGAGTTATTGTCACCCAAGGTGACTTAAAAAAAGTTTAAAAAAAAGTTAAAAAAAAGTAAAATAATAAAAACTAAAAGTTCAAATCACCCACATTTCCTTAAAATAAAAATACTTAAACAATAAAAAAATAAACATCATGGGCATCGCCGTGTGCAAAAATGCCAATACTATTAAAATATAACAATATTAATGGCATACGTCAAATGGCATAACGGGAAAAAAAACAAAAAACTGCCAATTTGCCATTTTTTATCCCTTCAACTACCCAATAATTTTTTTATAAAAAGGGATCAAAAAGTCGCACACACTTCAAATTGGTATCACTGAAAAGAACAGATGGTCCCGCAGAAAATGAGCCCTCAAACAGCCCCGTACACATAACTACAAAAAAGATATAGGGGTCAGAATATGGTTAGATTTTTTTTTTCATTATTAAAACGCTAAAAAAATTATACAAGTGTGGTATTGTTGTAACCGTACTGACCTGGAGAATGAAGATAACAGGTCAGTTTTACTGCATAGTGTACAGTGTAAATGTAAGGGGGTTCCGAAGGTGCACTCGGTCCCCCATTGCCCGCAGAACTGGTTCTTGTTAATGATGCTGTCGAGTATGTGGTGTCTAAAATAGTGGATGTCAGGAAGGTGCGTAATTCCTTGCAGTACCTGATTCACTGGAAGGGGTATGGACCTGAAGAGAGATCTTGGGTACCTGCCAGGGAGGTTCATGCTCCTAGACTTGTTCGTAAATTTCATTTAGAACACCCTGAAAAGCCATCGCCTGAAGACTTGGGTCCGGTGGCCCCTCGTAAAAGGGGGGGGTACTGTCACGGGGTTCCGAAGGTGCACTCGGTCCCCCATTGCCCGCAGACCTGTTGCTTAGCTTTGGGAATGAGGATCTGTGTTTGACCTCATTCCCAGGGCGGCTTTACTAGCTGGGTGGCTCCCTGCTCCTAGTCTGCCTTGAGTGCCGAGCTGATCACTCGGTGCTCGACTGGTTGGTCTGTCGGTCATGTGACGCTGGCCACGTCACATGACCCTCACTCCCCACTATAAATACAGGCAGCCTGCTGGCTACAGGTTGCCTGTTAATTTCTAGGTTCCTGGCTATTTGTTGGACTGCTGAATACTTACCTGATCCTGTTCCCTGACCATCCTTTTGCCTGCTCCTCCTGTACTGCGCATCCGTCCTGGTATTGTGACCTCGGCTCCCACCTGACTACTCTCTTAGGACTCCTCTTGTACTTCTCTGCTCTCCTGGTATTTGACCCCGGCTTCTCCTGACCATTCTTTGCTTAATCCTTTGTACTGCGTAGCTCTCTTGGTTCTGACCCGGTCCGTTCATGTTCCGTATTTTGTCTTGTCTGTCTTCCCTGCACATATCCTAAGTTAGGGACTGTCGTCCAGTTGTCCCCTGTCATCAGGACTCGTGAGGCAAGTAGGCAGGGCCAGGGGTGAGGGTGGAGCGCAGTGGTCACTATCCTTCCCCCTGTGTGTGTGTGTGGACGTGACCGTTACAGTAAAAAAATAAAAAATAAAAACCTTTATCAGAATTGCATTGTAACGGATCTCCTGGCACCCCGACTGGGTACCTGTCATGGTCTTACCTGCTTGCTGCTCTCCTTCGTTTGACATGTGCTGGCGGCCATCTTGGTTTCTGGGTTTCTTGTAGCCTTCCACCCTGCGGCTCCTCCTTCCCCTGGGAGGAGCTGGATGCCTAGCTCATATATATAGGAGGTCTGTGGCTTCAGTTCCTTGCTTGGTCCTCTTGTGTTCACATGCTTCTAAGACTGCTGCTGCTTCTGGTTCCTGATCCTGGCTTCGTCTGACTACCCTGCTGGTTCCTGATCCTGGCTTCGTCTGACTACCCTGCTGGTTCCTGATCCTGGCTTCGTCTGACTACCCTGCTGGTTCCTGATCCTGGCTTCGTCTGACTACCCTTCTGGTTCCTGACCTCTGGCTTCGCAAAGACTCTGCTCGGTTTCACCATCCGTTTGGACTTTTGCTTTACAGCTTTATTTTCAATAAAGCCTTCTTATTTTCACTTATCTCTTGTTGTACGTCTGGTTCATGGTTCCGTGACATTAGGACCAAGCCATGAATTCTGACGGTACAGGGCCATCCTCGCTACCCACGCTGGTTGCCAGACTTGATCAGCAGGATCACCTGTTGGGTCGGTTCGCTGTGGCGTTGCAAACCCTGCTTGAACGCACGGCTCATTTCGCTCCCGTTGCCGATGGGTCGGTTGTCGCTCCTGGGCTCGCTCCTACTGCCGCTCCGGTTGTTGCGCCAGAGTCTACCCCGACACCTGTTGTTGCGCCTGCGGTGTTTCGGGGTATGACCGGTTCTGCCCCTCTTCCACAGCGCTTTGGGGGAGAGCCAACTCAGTGCCGAGGTTTCCTTAACCAGGTGGGCATTTATTTCGAGTTGCTGCCACATGCCTTTCCTACTGAGAGATCAAAGGTGGGCTTCTTGATCTCGCTGCTCTCGGACAAGGCCTTGGCCTGGGCCAGCCCTTTATGGGAGAACAACAATCCGGTGGTTGCCGAGTTTTCCGGTTTTGTTGCTTCTCTTCGGAAGGTATTCGATGTGCCGGCTCGTGCTGCCTCTGCTGCGAAGCTCCTTATGTCCATCAGACAGGGTTCACGATCCGTAGCTGAATACGCCATTGAGTTTCGTACCCTGGCAGCAGAGGTGGGCTGGAATAATGAGGCTCTGGTCGCTGCTTTCTCTCATGGTCTCTCGGATGCCTTGAAGGATGAAGTTGCAGCTAAGGACCTACCAGTTGAGCTCGAGTCTCTTATTTCTTTCCTGATTTTGATTGACACCAGACTCAGGGAGAGACCTTCCTTTAAGGAGAACCTGCGGAGGTCTTCTAACAGATTGGTGCCTACGTTTGCTGTCCCACCCGTGCCTCCCTCTCCTCCCACGCCTCCTGGGGATGACTTGTCTGGGGGTGAACCCATGCAGCTGGGGTTTGCTCGCCTGTCCGAGGGGGAGAGGGCACTCCGGAGACGCGAGGGCCGATGCATGTACTGTGGTCTCGGTGGGCATTTTCGGTTGGCATGTCCGAACCGTCCGGGAAACGCTCGTACCCTGAGATCCTGTCGGGGGCAGATCTTGGGTGGAGTCTCCTCGTCCCCGGTTTCCCGTGTTGACTAACCACTGATCACTGTTGTCCTCTCCTGGGTCGGGGGCTCGGTGACGACCCAGGCGTTGGTGGACTCTGGTGCTGGTGGTTTGTTCATTGATAGTGTGTTCGCTGCCGCCAATTCCATTCCTCTGCAGGCTCGAGGTTCCCCACTGGCTCTTGAGGCGATAGACGGCAGACCCCTTCTGCCGCCACACGTGACTCATGAGACCCTTCCAGTGGGGATAGCCATTGGTGCCGTTCACAGAGAGTCGGTCTGCCTCCAGGTTATTTCGTCTCCACACTACTCGGTGGTCTTGGGGTACCCCTGGCTCCAGAAGCATAATCCGACTTTCGATTGGAGATCGGTCGAGATCCTCTCGTGGTCACTGCAGTGTGGGGCTAGTTGCATCCATGGGTCTGTCAAGTTGCTGTGTACTTCCTCGGACTCTCTGTTGCCTCCTGAATACGAGGAGTACCGGGATGTATTCGATAAGGTGCGCGCGGTTGCCCTACCTCCGCACCGCCCATACGATTGTGCCATAGAGTTACAATCTGGTGCCGTTCCTCCTCGTGGCAAAGTCTATCCACTGTCGGTAGCGGAGAATGAGGCCATGGAGGAGTACGTGAGGGAGGCGCTTTCACGCGGACACATTCGCAAATCTTCGTCCCCGGCAGGGGCTGGATTTTTCTTTGTGAAAAAGAAGGGCGGTGAGTTGAGGCCTTGCATCGATTACAGGGGTCTCAATCGCATCACGATCAAGAACGCTTACCCGATACCCTTGATTTCCGAGCTGTTCGATCGCCTTAAAGGGGCCACGGTCTTTACCAAACTCGACCTGAGGGCGGCATATAACCTGGTAAGGATCAAGGCGGGCGATGAGTGGAAGACCGCGTTCAACACCAGGACCGGTCATTACGAATCCTTGGTTATGCCCTTTGGGTTGTGCAATGCGCCCGCAGTCTTTCAGGAATTCATCAACGATGTTTTCCGTGACCTGTTGCAGCAGTGTGTGGTAGTCTATTTGGATGACATCTTGGTATATTCTGAATCCATGGAGGCCCACATTCTGGATGTCAGACGAGTGTTGCAACGGTTACGAGAGAACAAGCTGTTCGGTAAGCTTGAGAAATGCGAATTTCACCGATCCCAGTTAACCTTCTTAGGTTACATCATTTCCGCTGAGGGGTTCTCCATGGATCCTGAGAAGGTTTCGGCTGTCTTACAGTGGCCCCAGCCCAGTGGTCTTCGTTCCCTGCAGCGCTTTTTGGGCTTCGCCAATTATTATCGGAAGTTCATCAGGGACTTTTCCATGCTGGCCAAGCCTCTCACGGATCTGACCAGGAAGGGCAGTAATTCCCAGGTCTGGCCGCTCGAGGCCATCCGAGCTTTTGAGGCCCTAAAGTCCGCCTTTGTGTCGGCTCCGATTCTGTCGCATCCCAACCCTGGGTTGCCCTTTGTCCTCGAGGTGGACGCGTCTGAGACGGGAGTAGGCGCCCTTCTGTCTCAGCGTAGAACACCAGAGGGTCCTCTGCTTCCTTGTGGGTTTTACTCCCGGAAACTGTCTTCCGCGGAGTGCAACTATCAGATTGGTGACAGGGAGTTATTGGCCATCGTGCAGGCCCTTAAAGAATGGAGGCACTTGCTCGAGGGTTCGGTGGTTCCGGTTCTCATCCTGACGGACCACAAGAATCTGACCTACCTTTCTGAGGCCAAGAGATTGACACCACGTCAGGCCAGATGGGCTCTGTTCTTGTCACGTTTTAATTACGTGGTCTCCTACCTACCCGGTTCCAAGAACATCAGGGCGGATGCCTTATCACGGCAGTACTCCGAGCTGTCCAGGGAGGAGTCGATTCCGACTTCGGTCATACCTCCGAATCAGATCCTGGCCGCCATTCGCACCAGCCTGACCTCTCCCCTGGGTGAGCAGATTTTGGCGGCTCAATCTGGTGCTCCCTCTGGGAGACCCAACGGCAGATGTTTTGTGCCTGAGGAGTTGCGCACTCGGTTGTTGCGAACCTACCATAACTCCAAGACCGCGGGGCATCCTGGAAAGAATCAGCTGTCCTGGGCTGTTTCACGTCTGTTCTGGTGGCCTTCCCTACGTTCCGACATCGCCGCATATGTAGCGGCATGCTCCGTTTGTGCCCAGAGTAAGTCCCCTCGGCACCTTCCGTTGGGCCTTCTGCAACCCATAGCCACCGGGGAGTGCCCATGGTCACACCTGGGAATGGATTTCATTGTGGACCTCCCTGCATCCCGAGGCCATACGGTCATTCTCATGATTGTGGATCGGTTTTCCAAAATGTGCCACTGTGTTCCTCTCAAGAAGTTACCCTCTGCACAAGAGTTGGCCACGATTTTTGCCAGGGAGGTCTTCCGGTTGCACGGTTTGCCTAAGGAGATTGTGTCGGATCGGGGGAGTCAGTTTGTGTCCAGGTTCTGGCGCGCCTTTTGCTCCCAGTTGGGGATTCATCTCTCCTTCTCCTCGGCCTACCACCCTCAGTCCAATGGGGCCGCAGAACGATCCAATCAGGCCTTGGAGCAATTCCTTCGTTGCTATGTCTCCGATCACCAAGACAATTGGGTTGACCTCCTGCCTTGGGCTGAGTTTGCCAGGAACACGGCGGTGAACTCTTCCTCTGGGACGTCTCCCTTCATGGCCAATTATGGGTTCCAACCTGCCGTGTTACCGGAGGTATTCTCTCCCCAGGATATTCCGGCTGTGGAGGATCACCTTTCCGTCCTACGTGCTTCTTGGGTACAGATCCAGAAGTCCCTTGAGGTCTCTGCGCAGCGCCAGAGACTCCAGGCTGATCGCAGACGAGCGCCTGCTCCTTCCTACCAGGTCGGAGACCGTGTATGGTTGTCCACCCGCAACCTCAACCTTCGAGTGCCCACTCCCAAGCTGGCGTCTCGCTTTGTTGGTCCCTTCCGAGTGCTTCGCAGGGTAAACCCGGTAGCCTATGCCCTTGCGCTTCCTCCTGGCATGCGGATCTCCAACGTGTTTCATGTCTCCCTGTTGAAGCCACTGGTGTGTAATCGTTTCACTTCCTCGGTTCCTCGGCCTCGTCCGGTCCAAGTGGGCAATCGTGAGGAATATGAGGTGAGCAATATCCTGGACTCACGCCTGGTCCGCGGTCGGTTGCAGTTTTTGGTCCATTGGCGTGGTTATGGTCCAGAGGAGCGTTCCTGGGTTCCCTCCGCAGATGTCCATGCTCCTGCCTTGCTCCGAGCCTTCCACGCACGCTTCCCTCAGAAACCGTTTTGTGCTCCGCGGAGGAGGGGCCCTTGAGGGGGAGGTACTGTCATGGTCTTACCTGCTTGCTGCTCTCCTTCATTTGACATGTGCTGGCGGCCATCTTGGTTTCTGGGTTTCTTGTAGCCTTCCACCCTGCGGCTCCTCCTTCCCCTGGGAGGAGCTGGATGCCTAGCTCATATATATAGGAGGTCTGTGGCTTCAGTTCCTTGCTTGGTCCTCTTGTGTTCACATGCTTCTAAGACTGCTGCTGCTTCTGGTTCCTGATCCTGGCTTCGTCTGACTACCCTGCTGGTTCCTGATCCTGGCTTCGTCTGACTACCCTGCTGGTTCCTGATCCTGGCTTCGTCTGACTACCCTGCTGGTTCCTGATCCTGGCTTCGTCTGACTACCCTTCTGGTTCCTGACCTCTGGCTTCGCAAAGACTCTGCTCGGTTTCACCATCCGTTTGGACTTTTGCTTTACAGCTTTATTTTCAATAAAGCCTTCTTATTTTCACTTATCTCTTGTTGTACGTCTGGTTCATGGTTCCGTGACAGTACCATCGTTGATGGATGCTCCTAGTGATTCCTGAGGGCTCCAAGCACTCCACTTGACACCGTAATCACTGCCGACCCCACGAACCGCCGCAGCTTGGTTGAGGTCTTGCCATTTTCCACCCACCCTGGGCCCAAGACCAGGATCCAACTTCCAGGGGGTAGAACCGTGTTGTAATCCCAGGGGAGTATAATACCGATAGCAATCCCCAGAGTAAATATAGCTGTTCCCCCCACACATGAGACGAGGCTCTATGATGAGGGTAAAACAGGAACTCCCTTTATTGAAGATCAACTCAGTATATATACAGTTTAAGAAGTCTAGCAACATAAATCAATCAACCATGAACAACATGCAAACAGACATCTTCACCCCCTCCATAATGAAAGAATAGGGAGAGAGGAGACACATGTGATGGGATTATCTCCTGAGTGTATCATAGGGTGATCTACTCATCTAAGAGTCGGCTGATCCTAAAGTCAGCTATCTTAATCCCATCACTAACACAATCAGTGGGAGTCTCAGTGCAGAGTTACCCCCAAAAGGTCTGAGCGGGTCTCCATAGTTCTGGGTCCATAGTCCGTAGGAAGGATGCTAGCCCTCAGGCTTCTCCAGCAGCCCCAGTGATGGTTCAGTCCGTCACATGCATTTTTTCCCAATTCTACGCATTTGGAATTTTGTTCCCGCTTCCTACTACATGGTATGCAACTGTAAATGGTGCCATTAGAAAGTACAACTTGTCCCGCAAAAAAATGAGCCCTCATAAGGCTATGTAGAGGGAAAAATAAAAAAGTTAGGACTATGGGAAGGCGGGGAGTGAAAACCGAAAATGCAAAATCCCAGGGTCCTTAAGGGGTTAAAATCTAGACGTGTCAGGCAAATTATGAGTTCATATTTGGAATCAGCGCGCTGATTTTAGTATAAATCACATGTTTTTGTCTTAGTAGCAAAATCATTGTTGCGTGGTGTTATAATTAAAAAAAAATTTTTTTATTGACAACGCTGTGAGAACTTCATTTTTGCAGTTTTCATTGGTGCTATTATTAGGTATATACAGCTTTTTGATTGTGTTTGTTTTTGAAAATGTTGGCATTTTTTTTTAATGATGTTTACCAAATGGAATAACTAATGTGTTCATGTTTATTGTATGGCTGGTTACCAAATGGTGATACTAATTATGTATATTAGGCTTGAGCGAATTTAGCTTCGAATCAGAGATTCGAAGTCGATTAGTTTAAACACTTGTCTCCGTACATAATTAAAAGGTATTGCCTTTTCGTTTCACCTGAAGTCGAGTGAGACTTCAGTGAATTAATTGGTATTAATTTCCACAGCTTTAGGGCTCGTTCACACGAACATGTGATGCCCGTTGCCGTATTGTGGACCGCATTTGCGGATCCCCAATACACGGGCACCATTCATTTTAATGGGTCCGCAAATCCGGAGATGCGGAACGGTGTGGAACAGAAGAATGTAACGGAACACTACGGAAGCACTACGGAGTGCTTTCTGGGGTTCCGTTCCGTGCTTCCGCACTGCAAAAAGATAGAACTTACTCTATCTTTTTGCGGAACGGAAGGATCGCGGACCCTTTCAAGTGAATGGGTCTGCGATCCCCATGCGCCTGCCGCACGGATGGTGCCCGTGCATTGCGGACCGCAGTTTGTGTTCCACAGCATAGGCTTCACGCGTTCGTGTGAACGAGCCCTTAAAAACATTCAAATTTAGGAAACTGAAGTCGGGTTTGGAACTGAGGTACCAGTTGGTACCAAACCCGACTTCAGATTCCTAATTTTAAATGTTTTCAAAGATGCAGAAATGAAAAACAAACTAATTCACCAAAGTCTTGTGTGACTTCGGGTGAAACGAACTTTGGCTCCACGGAGCCAATACATTTTAATGCTGTACGGAGACAGCATTAAAACCAAATTGTTTGACCGAATCAACTTCGGATCGATGATCTGAAGCTGGATTCGCTCACCACTAATGTATATGTATAGTTTTTATTTTGGGATTTATTTTAAAGAAAATAAAGGTATTTGTAAGTGAATATTTTCTTTTTACTTAATTTTGTTTTATTATTGTTTTATATATTTTTTTACATTTTTTCAAATGCCCAGTAGGGGAGTTGAACCTGCACTCCTCTGATCGTCCATATTTCTGTATTGCAGTGTATTGTGTCAATTAACTAAATATGACATCATACTTATTAGACATATGTACTTGGCAGGTATAGAGACCATTGTTAGGTTCCAGGCTACCATGGCAGCCTCCCAACACTCAGCATTCAGCACAGCATCCATCCAAGAGATTAACCCCTTCAGGACACAGCCTTATTTCACCTTAAGGACCAGGCCATTTTTTGCAAATCTGACCAGTGTCACTTTATGTGGTGATAACTTTAAAACGCTTTTACTTAGCCAGGCCATTCTGAGATTGTTTTTTCGTCACATATTGTACTTCATGACACTGGTAAAATGGAGTCAAAATTATTATTTTTTATTTATAAAAAAATACCAAATTTACCAAAATTTGGGAAAAATATTCAAATGTCTAACTTTAAATTTCTCTACTTCTACAATACATAGTAATAACTCCAAAAATAGTTATTAATTTACATACCCCATATGTCTACTTCATGTTTGGATCATTTTGGGAATGATATTTAATTTTTTGGGGATGTTACAAGGCTTAGAAGTTTAGAAGCAAATCTTGAAATTTCAGAAATTTTCAAAAACCCAATTTTTAGGGACCAGTTCAGGTCTGAAGTCACTTTGCGAGGCTTACATAATAGAAACCACCCAAAAATTACCCCATTCTATAAACTACACCCCTCAAGGTATTCAAAACTGATTTTACAAACTTTGTTAACCCTTTAGGTGTTCCACAAGAATTAATGGAATATAGAGATACAATTTCAAAATTTCACTTTTTTGGCAGATTTTCCATTTTATAAATTTTTTTCCAGTTACAAAGCAAGGGTTAACAGCCAGACCAAACTCAATATTTATGGCCCTGATTCTGTAGTTTACAGAAACACCCCATATGTGGTCGTAAACCGCTGTACGGGCACACGGCAGGGCACAGAAGGAAAGGAATGCCATACGGTTTTTGGAAGGCAGATTTTGCTGGACTGTTTTTTTTGACACCATGTCCCATTTGAAGCCCCCCTGATGCACCCCTAGAGTAGAAACTCCAAAAAAGTGAACCCATTTTAGAAACTACGGGATAGGGTGGCAGTATTGTTGGTACTAGTTTAGGGTACATATGATTTTTGGTTGCTCTATATTACACTTTTTGTGAGGCAAGGTAACAAGAAATAGCTTTAGTTTTGGCACAGTTTTTATTTTTTGTTATTTACAACATTCATCTGACAGGTTAGATCATGTGATATTTTTATAGACCAGGTTGTCACAGATGCAGTGATACCTAATATGTATACTTTTTTTTTATTTATGTAAGTTTTACACAATGATTTTATTTTTGAAGCAAAACAAATCATGTTTTAGTGTTTCCATAGTCTGAGAGCCATAATTTTTTCAGTTTTTTGGCCATTACCTTGGGTAGGGTATGATTTTTGCAGGATGAGATGACGGTTTTATTGCCACTATTTTGGGGTGCGTGTGACTTTTTGATTGCTTGCTATTACACTTTTTGTGATGTAAGGTGACAAAAAATTGTTTATTTAGCACAGTTTTTATTTTACATTTTTTACGGTGTTTATCTGAGGGGTTAGGTCATGTGATATTTTTATAGAGCCAGTCGATACAGACGCGGCGATACCTAATATGTATACTTTTTTTTATTTGTGTAAGTTTTACACAATACCAGCTTTTTTAAAACAAAGAAAATGATGTTTTAGTGTCTCCATATTCTGAGCCATATTCTGAGCCAGAGGGGTCTGAAAAAGAAGACCCCTCAGGGTTTATCCAACAATGGTTACTAGATGTGTTTGGCAAAGACAGGCTGACTAGGGTTTCTGGTGGAGAGGGCCCACCGGATACCAACTAAGCAGCCACCTGTAGGGAGCCCTCCAAGAGCAATTCTGGCTAAAATAATAAATGTTCGGGATAGGGATAACATTATGAAAAATAAAAGATCCCTATCTCCTTTGGAGTATAATGGGATGGAAATAAAAATATATCTGAACTACTCAAGGGCTACACAGGCAAAACGCCGCGAGTTTAGAGAGGTTAAGAAGAGAATGGCGGTAGCTAAGATTATATACTCCCTCTTCTATCCGACTAAGATGAGAGTGATATATCAGGATCAAGCCCATTTTTTTAATCAACCAGACGAAGTACGGGAATGGCTTGATAGCAGCGGGATAGGTGTCTGACTCACAGGCACTTTAACAGTTAATAGAGACAGATGGGGGGTTGGATCGGTGGGGGGGAGGGGCAAAGTGTAAGAGGTTAGTAAACCGAATGGTTTGTCTGACCAAGTGGAGGTGAGGGGTGGGGTAGGGGTGGCGGTGGGTAAATGGAAGGTGGGATGGTTTGGGTGGGTTCATGGGGTATTGGCCGCGGTGGGCAGTAGCCTCTCGTAAGAAAGTACATGAATAGAGTACTGACTTGGAATATACATGGAATGGCCGAGGGGACCAAGCGAGTAGTCATATTTGATATAGTCGCTAGACATCTTCCCGCAATAGTATGTCTCTTAGAAACACATCTTATAGCGGAGAATATTAACTATGCGAAAAGAAAATGGGCAAAATATGACTACCACGCTTGTTGTTCGGCACATTCCCGGGGTGTTAGTGTTTACATTCATAGAGCTATGGATTAGCTCATAGAACTGATAGAGAAGGTAGATTTGTCTTTCTGTATTGTTACTTAAATGACATCGAATGTATATTGGCATTTGTGTACGTCCCTCCCCCTTTCTCCCTATGTCTGTCATGTCATCTTTGATGGATTTTATTAGCTCTAGACCACGTTGCCCGCTTCTGGTAACTGGTGACTTTAATGATGTGATGGACGTGGAGGAAGATAGATACTCTAAGGATCATCCCCATAGAGTAAATAAGGATAAACCAACACCATTAAGAAGGATCTCGTGGGAAATGGCACTGACAGATATCTGGCAACATTTATATGGGAAGAAAAATTTATTTTCTTGTTTTAGCCGGGCGAATACTGTTATGTCGAGAATAGATTTGGCTTTAGCTAATCTTGATCTTTTAGATTGTGTAACCGATATGAAGTATGAATTACATACGATATCTGATCATTCCCCAATTGTTATTACGATAAAAATGGGAAATGTTAAAATGAAAACTAGGAACTTCAGATTAAACCTTCACTGGATTAAGCTAGTCAAAGATCAGGAAAAAATAACAGGGGAGATCCGGGAATTTTGGCTATTGAATGCTCCGTCTGCACCCATGCATATTGTATGGGATTCTTTTAAAGCATTTTTGCGTGGAGTATACATAGTCATAATTAACGAGGGGAAAAAAGAATACGCTTCAAAAGAATTAGCTCTTGAAAAAAAGGTCCAGTACCTACAGGGAAAGCTACTCAATAATAACATTGATTTACATTGAGGAAGCCAGACTGGAGTATAAAAATTACCTATTTGAAAAAGCACAACATAGACTCTTTTTTACTGGAGCTAAATATTTCTCTCAAGCAGGGAAACCAGGAAACCTCCTTTCATCCCTGATTCAAAATCAAAAAAATATTAACACAATAATAAACATTAAAGGCGGAAATGGGGAGATAACTGGGTGCCCGGAGAAGACCGAGCGAGAATTTGTTAAGTATTACAATAGCTTATATACAAGTGTTGAGGGAAGTGTGAGATTTATATACGGTATATACAGTCAGGTCCATAAATATTGGGACATGGACACAATTCTAACATATTTGGCTCTATACACCACCACAATGGATTTGAAATGAAACTAACAAGATGTGCTTTACCTGCAGACTGTCAGCTTTAATTTAAGGGTATTTACATCCAAATCAGGTGAACGGTGCAGGAATTACAATAGTTTGCATATGTGGAGGATTCAATCAGCACAACCCTATATGTAGGTGCACATTGCTATGGCGAAATACATATACAAAGAAAAAGACACAAATGCAATGGCACTCTGCAACCAGCATTCTGCCCTGCCTCTATGCTGGATGAGGCATTGGTGTACATTTTGGCCAAAGCGTAATAAGCCACTCACCACGTCAAGGTCGCCTCTATGGAGTGGTCCCTAACACTAGTTCCTACCTGTTTGTGCGCCATGACAGCCACACAAAGTCCAGGGAATGCAGCTGCAGCATGCAAGCCAAGCACACTCTGCTTTTAACCCCGTCCGGTGCCATTACAGCTTTCATTGGATCCAGGGATGCAAGTACCAACATGCATGCTGAGCCCACTATATACTTCTCCTGGAGCCAAATGGCTACTGGTAGGTGCTATATATGCAGACTCAGTTTTATACTGACTTTAAAACCAGCCTCCAGGACAGATTGACTGGTCAGGTGTGCATGACTGCATGGAGATCACCACGCCTCCAATATATACTACAAAGAAAAAATGTGGAGGATTCAATCAGCACAACCCTATATGTAGGTGCACATTGCTATGGCGAAATACATATGCAAAGAAAAAGACACAAATGCAATGGCACTCTGCAACCAGCATTCTGCCCTGCCTCTATGCTGGATGAGGCATTGGTGTACATTTTGGCCAAAGCGTAATAAGCCACTCACCACGTCAAGGTCGCCTCTATGGAGTGGTCCCTAACACTAACAGCACAAACAGGTAGGAACTAGTGTTAGGCACTGGGCATACGGGAGTGAGCGCCGCCGAGCTTAAATAGTCCGGCGGCGCTACGCTCAATGGACGGACTTACCACCAGCAAACCGGAGAGGATCATCCCCCAGACGAACGAGCACCCCCTGGGCAACGAGCGCTGATTATCATTAACCCCTGCAACCCCTATACCACCAATGGCATTAACCCTTACCTTCCCCCTATACCACCAATGAACCCTTATTCCCCTGCATTAACCCTTACCTTCCCCTTATACCACCAACGAACCATTATTCCCCTGCATTAACCCTTACCTTCCCCCTATATCACCAACGACAATTACAACCCTTATCTATTCCCCTGCATTAACTCTTACTCCCCCTTATATCACCTACGAACCCTTATTCCCCTGCATTATACCACCAATCCGTCATTCCCCTATATCCCCTGCTCCCTTGGTTTACACCCCTGTTATTCAACCCTTATACCTCCCCTGGTATATATCACCCCATCATCAACCCTTGGTACCCCTTGATACCCCTACACGGCTGTCCTGCATACCCCAGCAACAGCTGAGTCTGTATTAACCCCTTGTTACTCCCTTAGGGATAGTTTTAGAGCCAGATGGGGTGGGCTGCTATTGTGTGTGTGTGTGTATTAGTTAGTTTGTGGGAGGAACTTGGGATTGAATAGTGTATTTAGTGTTGTATTTATGGTACTGTATTGTGTGTATTGTGTACTGTAGGTTGATAATAAATATCTTGTATTATTTGTATTATACCTACTGTGTAACGTGTGGTTATTAGCGGTAGCTAGCTCAGTTAGGCGCTTGCAGCTAGTTTAGTTATTAGCGTAAGGCAAAGAGAAAGTGTTATCTTTATCTAAAGTATAAATAGGCGGAGTCATCACTAGACGACTCCTTCTATTTATAAATATTAATTATTGATATTTGCATAAATATTGGTAATTTATATTCCCCCTTTACAACAAGCAATTAAAATCAGCAGGATGGAGATATTGAGAAGTTCTTGGAGAATATTAAGCTCCCTAAATTAACAGACCAGGAGTGCAAAATATTAAATCGACCTATAGAATTAAGGGAGTTATTTGAGGTTGTTGGAACCATTCAAGGAAACTCTTCTCCAGGGACGGACGGGCTTCCGTTTGAAATCTATCGTCAATATGGGGACATAATCTTGCCAATGCTATTGCAAGTCTTAAACAATACCTATCAGACAGGTCAGTTACCGCCATCCCTATCTGAAGCAGTAATCACACTTATCCTAAAAAAGGGTAAGGATGAGAGAGAGATCGGTGCGTATCGCCTGATCTCTCTCTTAAATACAGACTATAAAATGTGTGCAAAAATATTTTCTAATAGACTTAAGGGAGTTAATGATAGGTTAATTCACCCAGACTAGACCGGATTTATACCCAAGAGATTGATGCAATCTAGTATACGACGGACTTTTTTTAATATACAGGTCGATCGGTGGGGGGGTGTTTCCGCTCCATCCTGTCTTTAGACGCTGTGAAGGCGTTTGACAGGGTGGAGTGGGAATATCTTTGGAAAGTAATGCATAGGTTGAATATGGGCAAATATTTTATCAAATGGGTCTAAATTCTATATAATCATCCCAAAGCCAAAATTAACATCAACAGAGTATGGTCGGAGCAAATGGAGTTATATAGAGGAACAAGACAGGGATGCCCCCTCTCTCCTTTATTGTTTGCACTATTTATAGAACCATTGGCAGCTAAAAAAATTTGGTATGAAGGGGACCTTTGATAAGATAAGTATGTACGCAGATGATATTTAGATTTTCCTGGAGGATCCAAGATTGCAGTTGTCTCATCTTATGGAACTAATAAATAAATTCAGTGATATCTCCGGATATAAAGTTAACTGGGAAAAATCAGTATTGCTACCGCTTGATCAAGAAAATTTACCAAATCCTTTGGGAATTTGGGTCCTGAAAAATACGGAATCTATTGAATATCTAGGTATAAAGTTAAGTGCAAACTTATTCGATTACGTGAGATTGAATGTCACCCCCCTATTGACCAGATGTAAAAGCAAAATTGGTGTTTGGCAGAAATTATCCATGGGACAGGCAGATAGAATTGCATTAGTTAAAATGGTTTTGCTTCCCCAGATTTTGTATATTTTGGCGGCCTGTCCTGTTTGGATTGAGGATCATTTCTTTAACCATCTGGAACGACTGCTGAATGACTTAATCTGGGGAAGAAAAAGGGTAAAACTCAACCAAAAATATCTCTGGTTAGCGGAAGAGGATGGAGGTTTGTCGGTCCCGTTTTTCCAAGGATATTATTTGGCTTCTCAAGTCCAGTGGATAAAGTCAGGGGGAATAAATATTAAATAATTTTTGGAATGGGGTTTTAATGGCCCAAAATATGGAATATTTAGCATATTGGAGACAGGATTCATTAAAAATAAAGGTAAAAAATGCCCAATATGTCGTATGGTGGATCTGTCTTGGGGGAAGATAAAAAAAAAATCTTGGGAATTTTGAACACTTCAAATTTCACACCTTTGTGGTGTAATAGTAATATTGTAGAATTTAAATTAATCACGTATTATAAATATTGAGTAAAACACGGTATTATATATGTATCACAATTAGTGAAGAATGGGAAAATAAAAGCACTAAAATAACTATGCCCTGGAATTAATATAGACTCAATGTGCCAATAAGGGTATCACTAATTAAAACATTCATTCTTAGCTACACAAAATAGGGAGTATCTCACTACAACAAAACACGAATTTATAGATTTCTGTCACAAACACAAGGGTGACTATTTCTCAGGTGTATAGGATAATAAGGAAGGGAATGGGGAAAATATTAAAGTTTAATAGTGAAAAAAAAAATGGGTAAAGGACATAGGATCTAATACAATTGAATGGGGCAACATATATAAAAATATTTAAAAAAAACAACGATATCTAGTAATTTTAGGATTATTTATTTTAATATCATTCACAAAATATACTTGACTCCAATATTGTTGACTAAGATCTATAAAGAACGGGACCCAAAATGTTGGAAATGCAGAGAAGAGCCCGCTGACTATATCCATATGATATGGACCTGTTCAAGTATGCAATCTTATTGGCGAGAGGTCTTTGGTTTTTTAAGTGCAGAATCCCTAATATCCCTCCTATTTAAACCAGAAGTGGCCGTTCTAGGGTGTTTTCCATCATTGATTAGGGAAAAAGGGAAAAAAAGGATATGGATAAGAGGCCTTATGGCGGCAAAAGTGATCATTGCAAGAGAGTGGTGAGCAAAGAAAGCACCTAGTATTAGGGAATGGAAAAACCTTCTGGTGAAGATGGAGAGATACGAGGAATACGCGACAGGTGTCGGATGAGTGTTGCCGCCGTTCGGGGGGGCGGCTGGGACGGGTGGGGGAGAGAGAGGGATTCGAGCGGCCAGTGGCGACGTTTACCGAGATGACCACCATGGGCGGGGGGGGGGGGGGGGGGGAAGGGTGATAATGCTTGGATTGACAGTGGGGGTTCTGAGTTCAATGTAATGCGGAACTGAACAGGAAGCTTGTTAGTCTTTTTGAAACAGGACGGACTATGTATCAGATCTGCATTCTATTTTTTGCTTAATGCGACATATAATGTATCATATCTGCTATGTTGGTAGAACCTGTTTTGATGTACTCAGACCCGGCATTGTCAAAATTTCTGGCTCTTTTTAAATGTATGTTATAAAGCAAAAAATGGAATAAAAAAAAAAAAAAAAGAATGCTATTATTTTCCCTTATAACCATGTTATAAGGTAAAATAATAATGATTGGGTCCCCATCCCGATCGACTCCTAGCAACCGTGTGTGAAAATCGCACCGCATCCACACTTGCTTGCGGATGCTTGCGATTTTCACGCAGCCCCATTCACTTCTATGGGGCCTGCGTTGCGTGAAAAACTCACAAAATAGAGCATGCTGCGATTTTCACGCAACGCACAAGTGATGCGTGAAAATCACCGCTCATGTGCACAGCACCATAGAAATGAATGGGTCCGGATTCAGTGCGGGTGCAATGCGTTCACCTCACGCATTGCACCCACGTGGGAAAACTCGCCCGTGTGAAAGGGGCCTAAGGCAGAGTGGCCTAGGTATACCTGATTCATAGCGATTCATGACAAATTATTTCAAAACAAATTAAATTTCTTGGCAAACTTTAGCGAAGTTGCTGAATCATAAATAATAAACAAAAATAATAATACTAGGAAGATATAATCACCTGATGGGCAAATTAGAACATTCTTACCAGATGAGACGTGTGAAGAATGGCATATATCTACAGAATCATTTGCATTTTCATCCTTCCAGGTAACATCATTAAAAGCAGTGGAGCAGGAACTCCTTTGAATATACAGATCTTTGTGAGACAAAAACTAGATCGCCCTCAAAAAAATTTGCCCTAGGTGAATAGGGGTTGAGGGCTAATAATCCCTGCCTGTCGTATACGGAGCACCCGCCCCGATAGTCCCTACACCTATCCCAACATGACATGTTTCGTCTTAGAGAAGACTCATCAGGGGATTTGTGAGTGAAGAGAAACAAAATTTGCAAAGTAATAAGGACAAAAAATGATAATGAATAAATAAATAAATGGTCTATCAAGGGATCTCCCTTATTTTTAAATCTGGAGAGCCACTAATAAAATGCTGCTAGAGTGGAGCACTGGGTATTTGTTCTATAAGTCCCAGTCTCCTATCTCAGAAAAGGGGGGCACATGGGAGACAGTGGTCTGTACCCTCAATGGGGAAGTGTCGCCACCTGGTCCTATCTCACCACAGGTATAGGAGATGGCACCACTGTCCTGCTAAGTCGCTGCTGACCACGGTATATAAGGGGTTAAACGGCCGCGATCAGGGCCAGCACCAATCTCATCCATTGCAGAAGGGTGTTAATTGTATGCAGCAGACACCCGCTGCTGATGGTGGCGGCTCAGTTTCTAAACCAATACCATCTCTATGCTGTAAATATACTATGTGGTAATGTAATGGTTGCTATGCTGTTTATTTACAGCATGGAGTGGGATGGGGTTGTTTTGGAGGCAGACACATGGATTTCTGCAAGCCTCAGTAAGATAAATTAAACTGATTTTCAGTCACAGACTGATTTTTGCAACAAAATATGCTTCATGTGAAAACACCTATACATTTCTATGGACAACACATATAAACACATGTATACAAAATATATCCTTATGGGATTCATGCACACAATTATTTCCGTATTTCTGTCCGCAAACCACGGATCTGTAAAATATGGATATCTTCCATATTCACACCATATTTTTCTCACTCCCATAAATAGAAATGGCTATTCTCGTCCACAATATTGACCAGAACAGGACATGTTCTATAATTTGCTGAACAGCCATACGGATCCTCAAAAAATACGAATGTGTGCATGGTGCTATAAAAATGGATTGGTCAGTGTGCTATCTGCAATAAATGTGGATAGCACAATGTGCATTAGGTCTAAGTGAGACATCACTGTTCTTGTGACCATCACTGTTCCTGTTATTTTAGACGCATGCAGGACTTTTTTTTCCATCTAAAATAACAGATCTCAGATGGAAGATGGAAAAACTGATGCAAAATGTGTATAACTGAGCATAATGAATGCTTAAAATACAGGATCCGGTTTATTTTTGTTTATTTTTCTGTTTTTCTGACGGATCATGTTCTGACTCAATATCCTGACAATAAGGGTTGTGCTCAAATGCTCCATGTAACAATGGCAGTCTATATTGAACCGTGTACTTACCTCAGACTCTCATCAGACAGCGATCAACTCAACTGCTCAGGAAGAATCCAGATGAATTTATTCCAAGCTGAAATCTTGTAGTTATGCACCAAAACAGTAGGTGAAAAGATGATAATTTGGAGTTGAGCAGCACTCGAAAAACACCATTGCAGATTTAACGTAAAATGGCTACTACTGGCCCAAAGGAGGGATGGGGCTGCAAAAACAGGGAAACATACAGGGAGACATGAAAGAGGGACAACTTATGCAGCAATTCAATGCAATGCAAAGATGACACTAATGATAATGAACCATGAAGACATAGTGCATGACACTCCCCATCTGAAATCTTTAGATTTCACAGTAATATATGTGAACTAAATGTTCTATATAAGTCTCTGTACCTAGAACAAAAGAAAGCATACAACAATAACAACAGTATAGGCTAATTCACATTTTGGAACAGCAGATTCTAAAGAAGGTAATCTAATAGGTTCCAAGTTAAACCCATCTTCAGATTGGGGAAGCCGCAACATGCCAACACTTTCACCAACCCACATTGCAATCCAATAGAAAATGTTGAAGTAAGATGTGGCTGGGAGTTCCTTATGGTAGGCTTCCTTCTTCAGGTGTCATTCTCCTTAGGAAGGAGAAGAACCAGCTCAGTGACTGGATGTAGGAAAACACAGGTTGAACCTTCTTTGCCCAACTTCACCTCCACTTTTCGGGTCTTCCCATCATTGCTGGGCAGAACTTTAGTGATGAGACCCATAGGCCACTCGTTGCGATGAGCCTCTTTATCCTTTAGGAGGACAGGGTCACTGACCTGGAGGTTAGGTTTTAGTGTCTGCCACTTGTCACAGCTTTGAAGCATGTGGAGATGTTCCGACTTCCAGCAGTTACTGAAAAAACTGGATAGGTGTTGAACTTGTTTCCACTGGCGTCTGTAAATGTTGCTACAGTCAAATGTTCCCGGGGGAACTGGAGCAGTTCTGTGTAAGAAGTGTGACTGGTGTTAAAATTATTTGACAATCAAGGTCCGAAGATACTGGAGTTAGGGGTATTGCATTAATTATGGTGAACACCTCTGCAAGAGAAGTGACCAAAGTCTCATGGGTTAGAGAAACCTATAATCCCAATCATGTGTTCCCAAGATCCTCCCATGTGAGATGAATGTACGGGGTTGAACACCCAAGTACACCCATTGTTGGACAAGAAATCGCCTAGCTGCAGTTTTTTACAGTCCTTAATGAAGTTTGTGCCGCAGTCAGATTTTAGTTGTTTTTACTGGCACTTGTATGGAGAAGAATCTTCAGAGAGCATTTATGGAGCAAGATGAATCCATCAATTCAATCCCTTCGATGTGTACTGCCCTAGTGCTAAGGGAAGTAAATAACAGCCCACCGTTTGCTGTTTTCGGTTCCGCCATGGGCCAAACATAGGTAAAGGGTGGGTCTGTGCTCAAACGTTCTGCTGGGAGATTCGCCATTTGTTGTTTATGTCTCCCTCTTAAAAGATTTTTGCAGTTTTTTTAAACTGATGATCTATCCTCTGGATAGATCATCAGCATATGATCGGCGGGGGTCTGACACCCGGGACCCCTGCCGATCAGCTGTTTGAGAAGGCTGCAGCGCTACTCTGTTCACTTGAATGGAGCTTAGCTCCGCCCAGGCCATTGATACTAGTCATGACGTCACTGGGCCTGCGGTAAACAGCGAAAAGGCCACGGCACTACTGCCAGCGCCGCTGCCTTCTCAAACAGCTGATCGGCAGGGGACCCGGGTGTCTGACCTCCGCCGATCAGATGCTGATAATCTATCCAGAGGATTGGCACTTAAAGGGGTTGTGTCACTTCACCAAGTGGCATTCATCATGTAGAGGAAGTTAATACAAGCCACTTACTAATGTATTGTTATTTTCAATATTACCTCCTTTTCCGGCTACATAAATTTTTCCATCACATTATACACTGCTCATTTCCATGGTTACGACCACCCTACAATCTACTAGCGGTGGCCGTGCTTGCACACTACAGGAAAAAAACGCCAGTCTTTCTGGTTGCCGGGACTGTGGGAGCTCATTAAGGCTGGTTCTTTTTCCTACAGTGTTCAAGCACAACCACCACTGCTGGATTGCAAAGTGATCATAAACATGAACATGAGCAATGTATAATGTAATGCAAAAATGAATCCAGCCAGCAAAGGAGGCAATTTGGCCAAGCACAATACATTAGTAAGTGCTTTGTAGTAACTTCCTCTATATAATAAATGCTCTTTATGCTCTGCATCAGCAGGTAATGATCAAGGGTCCTGAAACAAGAAACTTTGGGGTGACAGCCACATGTGATCATTGAGACCCTTTTCCACGCTCAGCTGGATTGAGGTCAGTGGAGATGTAATGCCACTGTCCAGGAGTGGGGAAGTTTCTGATGCATTCAACTCTATTGCTAATGTATACGTAAAATTGTCTCGCCTGGTTGTATATGTATCCGAATACAACCTTACTATCAGTGTAGTACATAAATGAATCAGTAGTATTAGTATTAATGGCTTCCATGGATGCATCCAAGAAGATGTGGACTTCCTTTCTGACAACACCTGTAAGGGAACTGAAAACATAGCAACGTGGTACTTGAAGTTGCTCCAACACTTCTTCCATGCCTCCCACTTGTGTTGTTTTTCACTAGGTAGCTATGTTTCCTAGTCTATGTTCTCTGCAGTTAACTGTCTCAGCAACATCTTGCCATAAATGGTGATTGGAGCTATGAATCCAAGAGGATCGTACATACTATTCACAACAGACAAGATTCCCCACTTAGTGAAAGGTTTGTCATAAGCTGACACTTGGAATGTGAATGTGTCTTGATTGATGTCCCACAGCAAACCTAGGCTGCGGAGGGGACCAAGATCAAGATCAAGGTCCTTCAAGTTGGTACCATGGTCAATAGAGAGAAATGCATTCATTACCTCTGGACTGTTGGAGATTATCTTGTTAAGTCCGAGATTTGCTACAGACAACATTTCCTTCGTTCTAGTGAGGAGATCAATTAATTATTCACTGGTAGGTAAAGATTTTAGTCCATCATCCATATAAAAGTTCCTATCAACGAACTGACCAGCATCAGATCCAAACTCCTCCTCGCCTCCTTGGGCCGTCCTTCTCAATCCAAAGATTGCTACGGCAGGAGAGGGGCTGTTGCCAAAGACATGTACCTTCATCCAGATATCTCTGTGACTTCACTATTGACATTGTTGTCCTTGTGCCATACGAACCTGAGGTTGTTACTGTTGTCTTCCATGACAATAAAACAGTAGGACAATTGCTGGATGTCAACCATTACTGCAACAGGTTCTTGTCAGAAGTGGATTAGCTCTCCCATGAGATTGTTGTTGAGATTTGGTCCAGTAAGGAGGTGGTTGTTGAGGGAGACACCTTTATACTGAGCGCTGGAATCAAATACCACTCTAAATTGTTTAGGTTTTTGAGGGTGATACATGCTAAAGAATGGGAGGTACCAGCATGTCATGGATGAAGTTAGCAGATAGCTGGAACATATAAATAAACGAGCGACTGGCTTGATCCCAAACTAAGGAGCTTATAGGGGAGCCCTATAAAACCCTAAGAGCTCTCCCTGACTGCTATGCACATGCAAGGGTCTGTATGGTAGACGATTGCATGCCCACGTACCTAATACTGTGTGACACCTGAAAACCCTATAATAGTGAGGGGACACGACCACCGGCTCCCTGCACTTAATACGGACGGAGTCAGGGTCACCTAGAATCAAGCCAGCAAGGAAACACAATAAAGTAAATGGACTTATCTGAACAAACAGGAGAAGCAGCCTCCAGCAGTGAACACCTCATCCAGGAAGTAGTATAAACCGCAAAGTGAGGCAATATGGGAGGGATTATAAAGGAAGACGATTAGTCAAAATAAGTGACACCTGGCAGAAGGAAAAGAGATGAGAAAGTTAAACCAAAACAAAGAACATCATACAAGAGGTAGAGAAGAACGTGTGCCAGATCTTCTCACAGAACTGGCGGTGACAGTACCCCTCCCTCTACGGGTGGACTCCGGACACTTAGAGCCCACCTTCTCAGGATGAGACCTATGGAAAGCCCTGATGAGACGAGTGGCCTTAATGTCCGCCACTGGGACCCAACCCACATCCTTTCCTCAGGACCATAACCCTCCCAATGAAAGAGGTACTGAAGAGAACTGTGGATAATGGGAGAATCCACAATCCTAGAGACCTGAAATTCAAGATTACCATCAGCAATAATCGGAGGAGGAGGCAAAGAGGAGGGTACAGTGGGTTGGACATAAGGTTTTAATAGGGACTTGTGAAAAACATTATGGATCTTCCAAGTCTGAGGAAGATCAAGACGGAAGGCAACGGGATTGATGACGGACAAGATCTTGTAAGGCCCAATAAACTTAGGACCCAACTTCCAGGAGGGAACCTTCAGTTTGATATTCTTTGTAGACAACCACACCAGATCACCAACATTCAGGTCCGGACCAGGCACACGTCTCTTATCCGCCACACGCTTATATCTCTCACTCATCCTCTTCAGATTACCCTGAATCTTTTGCCAAATAAATGACAAAGACGAGGAAAATCTCTCCTCATCAGGTAAATCACAAGACCCCTCTCCAGAGAATGTCCCAAACTGCGGATGAAACCAATATGCACCAAAAAATGGTGACTTATCAGAGGACTCCTGGCGACGGTTATTTAAAGCAAACTCAGCAAGGGACAAAAAAAGAATACCAATCCTCCTGATTCTCCGCCACAAAACAGCGCAGATATGTCTCCAGATTCTGATTGACGCGTTCGGTCTGATCATTCGACTGCCGGTGAAAAGCAGAAGAGAACGACAACCGAACCCCCAAGCGAGAACAGAAGGCCTTCCAGAATCTGGAAACAAGTTGCGTGCCCCTATCAGAAACGATGTCTGAAGGAATGCCATGAAATTTAACAATATGATCAACAAATGCTTCCGCCAGCGTCTTAGCATTGGTTAACCCTGGAAAGGGAATGAAATGTGCCATTTTGCTAAAACAGTCCACTACCACCAGAATCACAGTCTTCCCCGAGGAACGAGGCAGTTCCGTAATGAAGTCCATTGACAGATGCGTCCAAGGACGGGAAGGAATGGGTAACGGGAGGAGAGAACCCGACGGCCGTAAATGAGGGACCTTGGCACGAGCGCAGGTCTCGCAGGCTGTCACAAAACCCTCAACCGTCTTACGAAGAGCCGGCCACCAGAATCTCCGAGCAATGAGATCCACTGTGGCTCTACTCCCCGGGTGCCCAGCAAGGACAATATCGTGGTGCTCCTTAAAAACCTTGTGTCGTAAAGCGAGAGGCACAAGCAACCTCCCAGGAGGACAAAGATCAGGAGCCTCTGCCTGGGCTGCCTGAACCTCTGCCTCCAAATCAGGATAAAGAGCAGAGACGACCACCCCTTCAGCCAAAATGGGACCCGGGTCTTCAAAGTTCCCCCCTCCCGGAAAACAACGTGACAGGGCATCCGCCTTCACATTTTTAACCCCAGGGCGGAACGTAACAACAAAATTAAACCTAGAAAAGAACAAAGACCATCTGGCCTGTCTCGGGTTCAGACGCGTGGCCAGTAGGCCAGATTCTTATGGTCAATAAACATGGTAATAGGGTGTCTGGCTCCCTCTAACCAATGGCGCCATTCCTCAAAAGCTAATTTGATGGCCAACAACTCCTTATCTCCCACATCGTAATTTCTCTCTGCAGAGGAGAGTTTCCTTGAGAAAAAGGCACACGGTCGCCATTTGGCAGGAAAGGGACCCTGAGATAAGACCGCACCCACACCCACCTCAGAAGCATCCATCTCAACAATAAAAGGTAGAGAAACATCAGGTTATACCAAAATGGGAGCGGAAGCAAAACTCTCTTTAATACTAGAAAAGGCTTTAAGCGCATCTACCGACCACGAGGAAAAATCCACCCCCTTTTTAGTCATATCAGTGAGTGGCTTAACAACAGAGGAATAATTCAAAATGAACTTTCTGTAATAATTGGCAAAACCCAAAAACCGCATCAGCGCCTTCTGATTCTCAGGAAGCTCCCAATCAAGCACAGCGCGGACCTTCTCAGGGTCCATCCGAAAACCAGAAGCGGAGAGAAGAAAACCAAGAAATTGAATCTCCGGAACCGCAAACACATATTTTTCCAGTTTAGCGTATAATTTATTCTCCCGCAGAATCAGCAAGACCTGACATAGGTGGTCCCGATGAGTCTTGAAATCAGGAGAAAAAATCAAAATGTCATCTAAATACACCAGTACAAATTTCCCCATTAAATGATAAAAAATGCTGTTCACAAAATGTTGGAAGACGGCCGGAGAATTCATCAAACCAAAGGGCATAACCAAATTCTCAAAATGACCCTCAGGGGTATTGAAGGCCGTCTTCCATTCGTCCCCTTTCCTTAGCCTGACTAGGTTGTATGCCCCTCTTAAATCCAACTTAGAAAAAACTTTAGCCCCAACAATCTGGTTAAACAGGTCCGGGATCAGAGGAAGCGGATATGGGTCACGAATCGTGATACGGTTCAGCTCCCTGAAATCCAGACGGAAGCATCTTTTTTCTTAACAAAAAAAAAAACAGCGGCAACAGGTGACTTCGAGGGTCGGATGTGTCCCTTTCTCAGGCTCTTAGAGATATAAGTACGCATAGCAAATCTTTCAGGTTGGGAGAGATTGTATAGTCGTGATTTTGGCGGCTTGGCGCCTGGGATGAGATTAATAGGGCAGTCATACTCCCGGTGAGGGGGCAACTCCTGGACACCACTCTTGGAAAACACATCCGAAAATTCAGAGAGAAAAGATGGCACAGTCTTGGTAGAAACCTCTGAAAGATACGCCGTGAGGCAATTCTCTCTGCAAAACTCACTCCAACCATTTATTTGCCTTGCTTGCCAATTAATGGTGGGGTTATGTTTAGTGAGCCAGGGTAGCCCCAACACTAGAGGAGTAGGTAATCCGCTTAAGACGAAACATGACATATCCTCAACATGAGCGTCACCCACAGTCAAATGGATATTGTGAACTATGCCCTTTAACGATCTTTGAGAAAGTGGAGCGGAATCGATAGCAAAAACAGGTATATCCTTTTCCAAAGTGCATACCTGGAAACCATGCGTTGTTGCAAATTGATTATCAATGAGATTGACAGCTGCTCCACTATCTACAAAAATCTCACAAAACAATGTTCTTGCTGTCTAGTGCCAACCTGGCAGGCAGGAAAACTACCCCCGGAGAACGTATCCGGGAGCGAGATCTTAGGCTCAGAACAAACTCTATGAACGCCAGCAGAACCGGTCACCTGAAACTGAGACACAGCTGGACATCCCGTTTTATTTCTATACAGTTTTACGGAGATCTGCTACCTCCAGCGAAAGACCTTGCATGCGGTCAATCAAGGCTGAAACCGGATCCATGCTTAAGACGGTAATGGCGGTTTATAATGTCACGGACGAAGTTAGCAGATAGCTGGAACATATAAAGTAAATGACTTATCTGAACAAACAGCAGAAGCAGTTTCCAGCAGTGAACACCTCATCCAGGAAGTAGTATAAACCGCAAAGTGAGGCAGTATGGGAGGGATTATAAAGGAAGACGATTAGTCGAAATAAGTGACACCTGGCAGAAGGAAAGGAGATGAGAAAGTGAAACCAAAACAAAGAACATCATACAAGAGGTAGAGAAGAACGTGTGCCAGATCTTCTCACAGAACTGGCGGTGACACAGCATTCCTCTACTTCTTCTAGTGGTGGTGCAGGTTCTGCATGATTTCTGTCAAATATGTTCTGCATAAAGTCTATAAAATGCTTCTGCATTTCTGGTTTTCTTTTTAAGGTGCATTTTAAAGGGAACCTGTCACCGGGATTTTGGGTATAGAGCGGAGGACATGGGTTGCTAGATGGCAGCTAGCACATCCGCAATACCCAGTCCCCATAGCTCTGTGTGCTTTTATTGTGCAAATAAAACTATTTGATACATATGCTAATTAACCTGAGACGAGTCCTGTATGTGAGACGAGTCAGGGGCAGGACTCATCTCAGGTTAATTTGCATATGTATCAAATCGTTTTTTTGCACAATAAAAGCACACAGAGCTATGGGGACTTGGTATTGCGGATGTGCTAGCAGCCATCTAGCAACCCATGTCCTCATCTCTATACACAAAATCCCGGTGACAGGTTCCCTTTAATGAGGATAATCTAGCAACTGCTTATTATAGATTGTTTGGTAGTTTTTTTCTTGGAGAGCAGAGGGGTAATGGTGCTACCCAACCATTGGAATTGTGTTGGGAAAATTCCTTTTCCATAACCTTAAGAAATTCCTCATCCTCTCTTTCAGGTGCTCGGTTTGTTGTCTTTACTTGTTAGATTTAAGATTGTTGATCCAAAGCTCTCATCCTAGCACGAGGAAGAATGAAAGTCATCTTAAAGGTCGTGTGGCCACTTACTGTTAGTCAACTTCTCTTTTACCTAGTAATGTTGCGGACATGGTTGAAAATAAGTGCTGCGACTAGAGATGAGCGAATCGAAGTTGACAAAGTGGAATTTGATCAGAATTTCAGGTTTTATTCGATTCGCACCGAATACGAATTTCCTCGCGATTCATGATAACTAGTGTTGATCGAGCAACTTAGTGCTCGGGGGCTCGGGCCAAACAAATCAGGATGCTTGGGTGCTATACCGAGCACCTGAGTATAATGGAAGTCAATGGGAGAACCCAAGCATTAAACCAGGCACCCCCTGCTCTGAAGAGGGGAGGGTGCCTGGTTCATAGGAAAAGGTCAGAAATTGATGGAAACACCACCAAAATGGTCCAGGAACAGCATGGGGAAGATGTCTGGATGTATCTTGGACTCCCAGGTTGCTGCTGGGAACGATGTTGTCCGAGTAGTACGCCACTTTTACAGACTGACAATAATACGCACAAAACCAAAGCTAAAATCGATTTTAGAGGAAAAATTGTTAGGAAACATACTTTCCTGTATACTTACTTGTATATAAAGTGCAAGTGCTGCCAAAAATTACATGGAAGAGGAACTCTGATACAACCTGTATATCACATAAAGGAGGGCCTCATTCACATTGTGGTACAAGGTAGTGGGACTCCTACACTCATAAAGCCCATGCACTAAGGGAAAGGGCTGCTAAAAATTACAAGGAACCAGCACTACAATACACCCTTTGTTACACATAAGGAGGGCATCATACATATCCTTGAAAATGTATGATTGATGGCCTGCTGGTGACCCTCAAAAACATTTGTAGCAAGGGCCTGCTGATCTGACCATCTAAAACATTATGGGCAAGGGCCAGCTGCCGCTTTGGTGATTCTAGATAACCTGGGCCCGATCGCATGTCCCCGTGTGTCACGCCTTGCCTTGTGAATGTGCAGAGATCTGTCAGACTGGCTGCACATGTCTGACTCCTCTCTTTGTTTTGGTTTGGGTTTGAGCTGGATCCACCTTCTCTCAGGTGTACTGGGTTGATTGCTAGTGAGGCTATTTATTCCTCCTTCTCCCAGTGGTTTATGCGGGTTATAGTTGTCACGCCCATGGTTATGGTCGTGACTCCTTGGGAGCCGCATGCAGTTGCCCGTGGTCTGTGTGTTTTGTCAACCGCAGCGGGGGGCTGTTGGTAGTTTGCCTCAAGTGCGGTTGACGCGGACAACAGGTATGCGTGCGGTTGCCTCTGGCTATGTGTGTGTGTTTGTGTGCACTTTCCATGTCTGGTGTGCACTGTGACATTTTGCCTTCACTGGTGGCTGCCCGTGGCAACGTGTGGTGTTGTACATGTGGTGGCAGTGTCTCGGCCTTCTGGCTGTTTCCCAGGACATGGTTGCCACGCATGTCGTTGCCTGCGGTAACAGCTGCAGTGTAATGTTTCTTTGGACACTTTCCCTTTAAGTAGCTTCTATCCCTTGCCTGGTATTGGAAGGGCTAATTCCCTTCCTAGTGTGTGAACACTGGGTGTGTCTGCGTGTGGGTGTGGCTACTTGGGGCTATTTAGCTCCTGCTGGATGCCAGTAGCTGAGGGGTACTCCAGCCATGGTGTTAACTGGAGTCATCCTCCTGGTATTATACCATCTTCCAGTGAGGGCCACCCTTGTGGTCAAGTTTATGTATGATGTGATGAAGGTGTTTCTTTGGACTGTGTGGCTGTGTGTCTGTGGCAGGTAGGTGTTGTACTAATTGCATTTACCTGCCATTGCCATATGCTGTATTTGTTCCCCTCACCTTTGCAGCCTGGCCAGTGAGACTCCTGTTGATCCGTGTCTAGGAGGAACAGGTCGTCTTACCCTGCTCCTAGTCCAGGGCCACCCTGAGGGCTAGTAGGAATCTTAGGTTCCAGAGTATGAGCCCTCCTACCATCAGGGTCGGCTCATACGGCTAGGAGACAGGGTCAGATTTAGGGATGTGATAGGAGGTGACCTGCCCCCTGATTCCTGTCCTGGCCTAGTAGCGACCATCATCTTCTGTCATCACATGGCTGAGGGTTTTCCCCATCCTCAGCCGTGACAATAATTCATTCCTGTGGGCTTTGGATGTGTTGTGGATCGTCTTCTCCAGCTCAGCTCAAGATAAGTCCTCTCTGTTTCTTCCCTTGGTGTCTTTAATCTAGGCCTCTAGGGAGTCGCTTGCTTCCTCCTGTTTGAAGAAGCAGGTCGCCTCTTCCCTTTTCGCTACTGCTCAGGGTTTGCCCAGGGTTTATAGCTTTAGGCACGAGAGCATGTGCATATCCACCATTAGGGTATGAACATGTGCACAGCAGTTTAGGGAAAGCTTTTAGGGATCGCTAGAAGGTGACCCTTTTCTCCCTAGCTTTTGGGCCTAGTCAATTGTTCTGTTTGTTTTCCCTGTGTTTGGTTATTTCCCTGCTTACCTACCTACTGTGACATTATAACCCGCCATAAAACTGTCATTTCCCTGCTGTTCATGAAATGGAGGCTTTAGATGCTTTGGTTGATCGCATGCAGGGATTATCGCTGGAGGTTGCTGACCTCCTCAGTTCTGTTGCACAGTGTCAGAATGCTCTGGCCTCTGGCGCCGTTGGAGGAAATCAGGTCTGCTTTGAGCCTAAAATCTCTCTCCCTGATAGGTTCTCAGGGGGTGGTGATGACTTTATTCGGTTCAGGGAGTCCTGCAGGTTGTATTTTCATCTGCGGCCAATTTAATCTAGTGACGAGAATCAAAGAGTGGGGATCATTATATCTCTGCTCAAAGAGGACGCGCAGACCTGGGCTTTTTCTCTGTTGACCGATTCACCATCCCTCTGGTCGGTGGATGAATTTTTCAGAGCCTTGGGCTTGATTTATGATGACCCAGACCGGGTCTCCATGGCTGAATCTAAGTTGCACAGTTTGTTACAGGGAGAACGTACTGTGGAGTCGTATTGTGCAGAATTTAGAAGATGGGCAACTGACTCGGGGTGGAATGATCCTGCACTCCGGAGTCAGTTTTGTCAGGGGCTATCTGAGAGGTTGAAAGATGCCCTTGCTTTTCATGAATATGCCAATTCATTGGAGGCGGCCATGTCTTTGGCAGTGTGGCTTGATGGACGTCTTAGAGAGAGGTATAAGATTCCTTTCGAGCGGGGGTCCCGTCTGAAAGTGGATCCGTCCCACCTATTCCCCGGGGAAATATGACATTTGAATCTGGGGCAGGAGAGGAACCTATGCAGTTGGGCCAGGTTTCCTTTCGCTCAGGTGATAGGGATTTTAGGAAGCTGAATAAGCTATATTACTTCTGTGGAAAAGAAGGTCATTTTGTTTATGCGTGTCCTTTTGTTAAACCTCAAAACGGTAATGAAAAACTACGGAGGTATTCACAAAAAGAGAAAGAAAAAACTTCCCTGACTCTTGGTAGTGTGAATGGGGAGTCTGAGCAAGCTAATATGCATTCTCCCTGCAATACCAGTTTCCTCCTGCCTGCCATGGTGGCGCTAGACTCAGGAAATTTTGATTTTGAGGTATTTGTTGACAGTGGTGCGGGGGTAAACCTTATTGACTTTCATTTTCTCCAAAATCTTGGTTTTAAAACTAGCACATTAGAAAAGGTAATACCAGTGTTTGCTATTGATTCCTCCCCTCTCTCACAAAAGAGTCTTACTCATATCGTTCATGACATTCAGTTAAGGGTGGGTGATTCACATGTTGAGTCCATTTCTTGTTTTGTTATGAGGGGCTTGCCCGCTCCGATGGTTCTAGGTTTACCATGTTTGATAAAGCATAACGCTACTATTGACTGACAAACAAGACAAATCAGTAGCTGGAGTGAATTTTGTACGGACAACTGTCTCTGTGCTTCTATCACAGGGGTGTCAACTACGGTCCTACCTCAGTTTCTCTCTGATTTTGCGGATGTATTCTCGGAGGGTGGAGCTGCCCCCCCATCGAGAATATGATTGTCCGGTCAATCTCATCCCTGGAGCTAAACTGCCAAAATCTCAGCTATACAACCTTTCCCAACCCGAAAGAGAGGTTATGCGGAAGTATATTGCCGAGAGTTTGGCAAAGAACATATTAGGCCATTTAAGTCCCCTGTGGCCGCCGTTTACCTTGATGACATACTAATTTACTCACCCTGGAGACCCATCAGGATCACATGAGACAGGTGTTGCCGATCCTTCGGGAGAATAAATTGTATGAAAAATTGGAAAAATGTGTATTTTCTGTCCAGGAGCTACAGTTTTTGGGATACCTGCTTTCTGACTCTGGTTTTCGTATGGACCCCTGAGAATCAGAAAGCCCTGATGCGGTTTTTGGGTTTTAACAATTACTACAGAAAATTCATCTTGAGTTATTCCACTATTGTAAAACCTTTGACAGATATCAAAAAAGGCGCCGACTTCTCTGTCTGGCATTACAGGCCTTTTCCGCTATTATGAAATGTTTTGCGTCTGCTCCCATTCTGATGCAACCTGATGTGTCTCAACCGTTCGTCGTGGAGGTTGATACATCAAAAGTGGGGGGTCGGAGCAGTTATGTCTCAGGGTCCATCCCCTAGCAAATGGCATCCGTGTGCTTTTTTCTCCCAAAAACTCTCCACCACTGAAAGAAATTATGATGTAGGAGATAGAGAATTACTGGTCATTAAATTGGCCCTTGAAGAATGGCGTTACTGGTTGGAAGGGGCTACTCATCCTATTACGGTATATACTAACCACAAGAATTTGGCTTACCTGCAGTCTGCTAAGCGCCAGAATCCTAGACAGGCTAGGTGGTCACTGTTTTCTACTAGGTTCAATTTTGTGGTCACCTTTCGCCCTGGGGTTAAAAACGTCAAGGCAGATGCGTTGTCACAAAGTTTTCCTGGGGGGAGTGATTCAGAATATCCCGCTCCGATTTTGGCTGATGGAGTGGTGGTTTCCGCTCTGTACCCCGAGTTGGAGATGGAGGTGTTGGGGGCCCAGGAGGAGGCTCCTGATTCCTGTCCTCCAGACGAGTTGTTTGTTCCTGCTGAACTGCGATACAAGGTGTTCAAGGAAAATCATGATACGGTCCTTGCGGGACATCCTGGAAGCAAATCCACCATAGATCTTATTTCCCGGAGATTCTGGTGGCCAGGGTTGCGCAAGGGTGTGGAGGGTTATGTGGCAGCTTGTGAGACCTGTGCACGTGCAAAGGTGGCTCACACTCGTTCTTCCTTTGTCCATCCTGTCTCGTCCTTGGATGTATTTGTCCATGGACTTTATTACCGATTTACCGAGTTCCTCTGGGAAAACTGTGATTTTGGTGGTAGTGGACCGCTTCAGTAAGATGGCCCACCTTGTACCGTTACCCAGCTTGCCCAATGCCAAAACTCTTGCTCAGGTTTTTATCAATAACATTGTAAAACTACATGGCATTCCATCTGATGTGGTGTCTGATAGGGGGACGCAATTTGTTTCCAGGTTTTGGATGGCGTTTTGCTCTCGTCTGGGAATTCAACTGTCTTTCTCTTCGGCTTTTCATCCCCAGTCGAATGGTCAGACAGAGCACACTAACCAAAACCTGGAGAACTATTTAAGGGGTTTTGTTGCCGAGAACCAGGGTGACGGGTACTCATTTTTGTCTCTAGCCGAATTTGCCTTGAATAATCATAGACAGGAGTCCACTGATAAGTTGCCATTTTTTGGCACATATGGTTTTCACCCACAGTTTGGTGCTTTTTCTGGGACTGGATCTTCTGGAATGCCAGAAGAGGAGAGATTTTCTTCCGCCTTGTCATCTATCTGGCGGAAGATCCAAGTTAATTTGGAAAAGATGGGTGAAAGATATAAACGGATGGCTGACAGGAGACGTATGACTGGTCCGGACCTGTGTGTGGGTGATTCGGTGTGGTTGTCCACTAAAAACATTAAGCTCAAGGTACCATCTTGGAAACTGGGTCCAAGATTTATTGGCTCTTACAAAATCTCTGCTGTGGTCAACCCGGTGGCGTTTCGTCTGGATCTTCCGCAGACCTGGAAGATCCATAATGTGTTTCACAGGTCTTTACTGAAGAAATATGTGGAACCATCTCCATTGTCACCACCCCTGTCCTGGTGGATGGCAATTTAGAGTTTGAGATCTCTAGGATTCTCGACTCACGTGTTCTTCGGGGTTCTCTCCAGTACCTAGTGCACTGGAAGGGATACGGTCCCGAGGAAAGAATGTGGATTCCAGCTTCTGATGTTAGTGTTAGCCGCCTGGAGAGGGCCTTTCACAGGGCACATCGGGATAAAGTTGGTCCAGGGTGTCCGGAGGTCACCCGTAGAAGGGGGGGTACTGTCACGCCTTGCCCTGTGAATGTGCGGAGATCTGTCAGACTGGCTGCACATGTCTGACTCCTCTCTTTATTTTGGTTTGGGTTTGAGCTGGATCCACCTTCCCTCAGGTGTACTGGGTTGATTGTTAGTGAGGCTATTTATTCCTCCTTCTCCCAGTGGCCTGTGTGAGTTATAGTTCGATCCTGTGGGCTTTGGATGTGTTGTGGATCGTCTGCTCCAGCTCAGCTCAAGATAAGTCCTCTCTGTTTCTTCCCTTGGTGTCTTTTATCTAGGCCTCTAGGGAGACGCTTGCTTCCTCCTGTTTGAAGAAGCAGGTCGCCTCTTCCCTTTTCCCTACTGCTCAGGGTTTGCCCAGGGTTTATAGCTTTAGGCAAGAGGGCATGTGCATATCCACCATTAGGGTATGCACATGTGCACAGCCATTTAGGGAAAGCTTTTAGGGATCGCTAGGAGGTGACCCTTTTCTGCCTAGCTTTTGGACCTAGTCAATTGTTCTGTTTGTTTTCCCTGTGTTTGGTTATTTTCCTGCTTACCTACCTACCGTGACACCGTTACAGCGATGATCCATTTGGATGTCTGCCCTATCAACTTTCGATGTTATTTTCAGCGCCAACCACAGTGACCATGGGTTACGGGGAATCAGGGTTTGATTCCGGAGAGGGAGACTGAGAAACAGCTACGGCTACCAAGCAAGGCAGCATGCGTGCAAATTACCTATTAGGTATAATTAGGTGAGGGCCTGCAGGTGAGCTGACCCTCTAAAACATTATATGCGAGGGCCTGCAGGTGAGCTGACCTTATAAAAGATTGTAGGTGAGGGCCTGCTGGTGAGCTGACCCTCTAAAAATTATATGCGAGGGCCTGCAGCTGAGCCGACCCTGTGAAACATTATATGCAAACGGCATATATGCGAGGGCATTATATGCAACAAATAAGGGTATTTTCACACTTGCGTCACTTCCGTCGCCGGAACTACCTTCCGAATCTGGACGCAAACGGATGGCATTTGTCAGACGGATCCGGATCCGTCTTACAAATGCATTGAAATATCGGCTACGTCTCTCCAGTGTCATCTGTAAAAACGGATCCAGTATTTTTTTCCCCACAGATTTAAAGGTCTGTGCATACGTGGACCGGAAGTACGGATCGCTCAATGCAGCAATTTACATTTCAATGGAAATTAATGCCGGCAAGTGTATTTTCTCTGGCCAAAAAACGTAAGAAGGACTGAACTAATGCATACTTAATGGGATGCTCTCCATTCAGAATGCATTAGGATAAAAATTATACGTTTTTTTCTGGTATTGAGCCGCTAAGAAAAACACTAGTGTGAAAGTACCCGAAGCATGTTGATATGATGGTGGAAGGGGTGCATGGGAATACAGTGTATTCAGTACATTATAAACAACATATTTAAAGTGCCTTTATGTTCATCAGCTTTTCTCTGGTGGAGTTGAGAAGTCATGGTCAATCCAGGCCTTGCCCATTTTTATAAGAGTCAACCTGTCAGCATTTTCAGTTGACAGGCGGATACGCTTATCTGTTATAATGCCACCAGCAGCACTAAATACCCACTCCGAAAAAAACGCTGGCAGCAGGGCAGGCCAGCACCTTCAAGGCGTGGAGCTCCAGTTCGTGCCACATGTCCAGCTTGGACACCCATTAGTTGTTAGACACTGAAGGGATCATTGAGGACGCTGACACGGTCTGCTATGTACTCCTTCACCATCTTCCAAAATGTTTCCCTCCTTGTGACACTAGGCCGCGCATCAGGGTGAGGGTGCTGGCGGGGTGTCATGAAACGGTCCCAGGCTTTGGAGAGTGTTGCCCTGCGACTGAGAAGTTTTCTTTGTAGTGGGGGTCGAGAAGGGTGAACAACCAGTAATCCGTGTTGTCTAAAATGCGAATAACGTGCGGGTCACTGGAAAGGCAGCCTAACATGAAGTCAGCCATGTGTGCCAGAGTACCAACAGGCAAGACTTCGCTGTCGTCATCAGGAGGATTACTCTCAATCTCCTCATCCTCTTCCTCCTTCTCTTCCCACCCACGCTGAACAGATGGAATTAAACTTGAATGGGTACTTCCCTCTGTAGCGGAGGCAACCATCTCCTGCTCCTCCTCCTCTTTATTGTCCAATTTGTGCTGAGAAGACGAACTGAGGGTGGTCTGGCTATCACCCTGTGTAATGTCTTCCCCCATTTCTACCTCTTCCACATGCAAAGCGTCGTCCTTAATTGTGAGCAGCGAGCGTTTGAGTAGACACAGAAGTGGGATGGTTATGTTGTGACATCTGTGTTGATTCCTCAAAGTTTCTTAAAACCTCACAGAGGTCAGACATCCATGCCCACTCCTCGCTTGTGAATATCGGAAGCTGACTGGAAAGGCGACGACCATGTTGCAGCTGGTATTCCACTACTGCCCACTGCTGCTCGCAAAGCCTGGCCAACATGTGGAACGTCGAGTTCCAGCGCGTTCTCACGTTGCACAACAGCCGGTGAGCTGGCAATTTCAAGCGCTGCTGCAGCGTTGACAGAATGGCTGAAGCTGTCGATGACTTGCGGAAATGTGCACACACGCGGCGCACCTTCACCAGTAGCCCAGGTAAATTGGGGCAGGTTTTGAGAAACTGCTGAACCGAGTTTAAGACGTGGGTTAGGCATGGGATGTGTGTAAGCTTGCCGAGCTCCAAAGCCGCCACCAAGTTACGGCCATTATCAGACACAACCATGCCTGGTTCTAGTTTGAGTGGCGAGAGCCACAGCTCAGTCTGGTCTCTAATCCCCTGCCACAGCTCCACGGCGGTGTGCTGTTTGTACCCTAAGCATATCAGCTTCAGCACAGCCTGTTGCCGCTTCCCCACTGCAGTGCTACACTGCTTCCAGCTACCGACTGATGACTGACTGGTGCTGCACGTGGATAATTTGGAGGTGGAAGTGGAGAAGGAGGCGGAGTAGGAGAAGTGGGGGTTGGAGCCACTAACGTAGGTGCTGGTGGAAACCCTGATTGACATAGGGCCTGCAATCCTTGGCGTCGGTAGCACCTGTGCCATCCCAGGGTACGACTCGCTCCCGACCTCCACAACATTCACCCAGTGTGCCGTCAGGGAAATGTAGCATCCCTGGCTGAATGCACTTGTCCATGTGTCTGTAGTTATGTGGACCTTCCCAGTAACTGCGTTGGTCAGGGCACGTGTGATGTTACGGGACACATGTTGGTGTAAGACGGGCACGGCCCACCTTGAAAAATAGTGGCAGCTGGGGACTGCATAACGTGGAACAGCCGCTGACATCAGGCTGCAGAAGGCCTCAGTGTCCACAGGCCAAAATGGCAACATTTCCAGGGCCAGTAATTTGGAAAGCTGCGCATTTAGTGCTATGGCCTGTGGGTGGGTGGCTGGGTATTTACGCTTGCGTTCAAATGCCTGGGGTAAGGACATTTGTACGCTGCGCTAGGACACAGAAGTGGATGTGGTCGCTGATGGTTCTTGTGAAAGTCCAGGTGCAGGGCAGGAGGCATCGGGGCCTGCGTCTTCAACAGGGGATTGGCCAGCACGTAACACAGGGAAAGAGGAGGCAGTGGTGTGACCCGCAGACACAGATTGTGGACCCAGGCGTTCGGCTCACCTATTACAGTGCTTTGATGCGATGTGGCGGATCATGCTGGTGGTGGTGAGGTTGCTAGTGTTCACGTCCCTGCTCATTTTTGTATGGCAGAGGTTGCAAATGACTATTCTTTTGTCGTCTGCACTTTCCTCAAAAAAGCGCCATACTGCGGCAAATTTCCGCAAGGGGGTGCTTCGTGGAACAGTTGCAGGTCTGTTTGGTGTGGCCCGCCTTCTCCCTTTTGCCACCCCACTGCCTCTTTCAGCCTGTTGCTGTGCTGCAGATCCCTCCCCCTCTGTACTGCTGTCCTCGCTCGGCTTTCCACCTTCCCAGGTTGGGTCAATGACTTCATCGTCCACCACCTCCTCTTCCACTTCCTCACTCTGGTCATCCTCCTGACTTGTTGACCTAACAACAACCTTAGTGATTGTGTCTCATCCGCTTCCTCAACCTCCTTGAGACAGTAATTGCTGTTGAGTTATTGGCAACTGTGTCTCATCATCATCCACCTCATTAAACAGTTATTGCCGTTCCCCACTGTCATCTTCTTGTGAATGTGGATGCTCAAGAGTTTGGGAATCAGGGCAGACTCTCCATGGTGGGAGGAAGGAGTATTAAGACTGGACTTGGTGGAAGACAGGGTGGTGCTTAACCGACTGGAAGCATTATCTGCTGCAATCCAACCGACCACCTGGTCGCACTGGTCTGACTTCAAGAGTGGTGTCTTGCGCCACCCTGCAAACAGGGACATGAAGCTAGGTATTGTGGATGGCTGTTTTTCTTGTGCTCTAGCAGCAGGCACAGTTTCAACGTTCCAAGGGCCATAGCCTCTGCGTGCACCATCAGCATCACGGTCACTTCCCCGTCCCTTACTGCTTGCCTTCTTCATTTTAAATATGATATATGCTTGAAAGTATGTCACACACACAGTAGCGTAGGATTTGGAAGTGTATGCACAAAAAAATGTAAAAAGGTATTTGGGATGTGGAAACATTACACAGGAGATATCCCGCAGATAATGTCAATGCTGTCACCAGTGGCTAATAAAAAATTACAGGGAATGTCACAGGTATTTGGGATGAGGAAACGTTATACAGGAGAGGTACCACCAGTAATGTCACTGTCCAAAGCGTCTACGTAAAAAGTACACTGTATGTCACAGATAAAAATTTTAGGTGCACACGTTTCACTGGAGATGTGGCACTGGTAACGTCACTGCCCGCAGTGGACACAGTCTATGGAAAAAGTACACTGGATGTCACAGATATTTTTTGGATGCGCACACTTTATACTGGGGATGTGGCACTGGTAATGTCACTGTCCGCAGCGGACACCGTCTACGGAAAAAGTACACTGGATGTCACAGATATTTTAGGGATGCGCACACTTCACACAGGAGTTGTGGCGCGGATAATTTAACTGTCCACAGCGGACACCGTCTACAGAAAAAGTACACTGGATGTCACTGATATTTTAGGGATGCGCACACTTTACACAGGAGATGTGGCGCGGATAATTTGACTGTCCGCAGCGGATGCAGTCTTCGGAAAAAGTACACTGGATGTCACTGATATTTTAGGGATGCGCACACTTTACACAGAAGTTGTGGCGCGGATAATTTCACTGTCCACAGTGGCCTATTAGACGCTATTTAGCGCAGGATGTGCTAAAAATATATATTGCTGCTGTCACACACAATAGTCCTTAAAAGGACTTTTGGGTCTCTGAAAAGTTTTTCTAATAAAAATCTTCCAATAACACTCCCTACACTGTCTTTCCATTCCTATGCTCAGCTCTCCCTGACTAACACTGAGCCGAACACATGTCATTGGGTGCTTTATAGCACCCGATGACGCGTTTCGGCCAGCCAATCACTGTAATGCCAGTAGCCAACATGGCTACGGCATTACAGTGAAGGGCAGTACCTGCCTGCATGTTTATTGGCTGTGTAGCAGCCAAGAAACGTGCGGGGGGCGACTCAAGCATTGCCATGTGCCGAGCATCGAGATGCTCGAGCCAAACAGGTGTTCGGCCGAGCATACTTGATCGTAACTAGAGGTAAAATGGCTGCTGAACGTGTTTATCCTTCATATAAGATAGGGCCGGGGGCTATCCATAGTATTCAGTATATTGGGCAGACTAGATGGGCCAAATGGTTCTTATCTGCCGACACATTCTATGTTTCTATGTTTCTATGAGGACATGGAGCAAGGAACTCTGGGAAGACGGGCTCACCCATAATGCCATGCATGCAGCCAATCAGCAGCCAGCCCTGTGATATCACAGCCTTATAAATAGCTTCAGCAATAGACTCTTAGACCTATCTTAGCCATTTTCCAGTGTACTTAGTGCAGGGAGAGACGTCAGCAGGTGCTAGGGACAGTGCTAGAAAAAACTTAATTGTGCTAAAAAAAAACTATTTACAAGTGCAGGGAAAGATTATTCAAGGCGTAGGGAAAGGATAGGGAGGAATTTTTCCACAGCATTTATGTTAAACAGGGTTCAGTAGAGGAGAAACAATCCTATTACACCTTGCTGCACTGACTGGGGATACAAATATATTATATTATACAGCTCTGTAATTCCAGCAAACCGTTCTTATTAGGGTGCAAGTGCAGTTTCATACAGGCATTAACAGGGTTTATTACAAGGAAATATTTCTACATCTTATTTGCCCTTGTGCGGTGCAGTTATATGTTCTAAAGCATTTTTTGGCTTGTATTAGTGGGGAAAAAAGAGCTTATTAGCCGTTGTGTGGTGAAGTGCTAAAATTACAGCTATTACAGTTATGTTCTTAAGCCCTTTTTGTCGTGTAATAGTGGCAAAATATAAATATATTTGCCGTTCAGCTGTACAGTTATATGTTCTAAAGCCCTTTTTGTCATGTAATAGTGGCAAAATAAAAATATATTTGCCGTTCAGTGGTGCAGTTATGTTCTAAAGCCCTTTTTGGCGTATATTAGTCGGGGAAAAGAAAAAGGGCTTATTAGCCGTTGTATTGTGAAGTGAGAAAATTACAGCCCTTTTTGGTGTGTATTAGAAGCAGTTCAGCGGTGAAGTTCCATTGTACTACAGCCATTTACAGGGTGTATTAATAGGATAGATAAGTACGTCCTATTAGCCGTTCTGTGATGAATTTTGATTGTTATATATATATTTTTTTGGTGTGTATTAATAGGAAAAGAATATGTCTTATTACCCGGTCTGCAGTGAACCGACATTGGTTATACTGCTATTGTTGCGGTGTATTAATGGGAAAAATAAGTTAGTGTTATTAGCCAATCTGCGGTGAATTTCCATTGTCATACAAACATTTTTGCGCTGTATTAATAGCAAAAATAAGTATGTGTTATTAGCTGTTCTGCGGTCAATTTACATTGTCATTCAATGGTGAAATTTGTTTGTGACACAGCCTTTTTTGGCAAAATTGCTGGGTGATTGTAGACTTCCTTTTGCTGTATGGACCGGATTATGTAGATTAGCCATTCAGTGGTGAAATTTTTTTGTGAAATAGCTTTTTGGGGGAAAATTGGTCGGTAGCTGAAACTACGGTCAAGGACAATATATGTCCTTTACGGCCCACTGTGGTTCCTTCCCAGCCACACCAGCAACTTGGCCAGGTGATGCTGCTTCCATCTCCACGTTCTCACACCGTTGGTCCTGCGACAATGTCCGCCTCTGCCTCCTCTTCCTCCACCGTGTCCTCAGCCTCCACTGCAGTGACAATTCACTGTTCTCCAGCATACCACATGTGCAGGGCTTGGCGGTGTCAGACTGTTCTACACCTTGTTTACCTGGGCGAACTGAGTCACACAGGGGAGGAACTGCTCCGTGTCCTTCATCAAGAAATCGAATCCTGGCTTTCTCCACGACAACTCCAAATCGGAACCATGGTGACCGACAATGGGAAGAACATGGTGTCGGCGCTGAGTCAAGGAGGGCTGAGCCATGCGCCCTGCATGGCAGACGTGTTCAATCTGGTTGTCAAGCGGTTCCTGAATTCTTCCACCCATCTGCAAGACATCCTAAAAATGTACATGTTATTAGCCGTTCTGCGGTGAATTTACATTGTCATACAGACACTGTTGCGCTGTATTAATAGCAAAAATAAGTATATGTTATTAGCCGTTCTGCGGTGTATTTACATTGTCATTCAGTGGTGAAATTTGTTTGTGAAACAGCCTTTTTTGGGAAAATTGATGGGTGATTGTATACTTCCTTTTGCTGTATGGACCGAATTACGTTGATTAGCCATCATTGGTGAATTTTTTTTGTGAAACAGCCTTTTTTGGGAAAATTGATGGGTGATTGTAGATTAACTTTTGCTGTATGGACCGAATTACGTCGATTAGCCATTCGTTGAGGAATTTGTTTTGTGAAACAGCCTGTTTTAGGAAAATTGATAGGTGATTGTAGACTTCCTTTTGCTGTATGGACTGAATGACGTTGATTAGCCATTCAGAGGTGAAATTGTTTTGTGAAACAGCCTGTTTTGGGAAAATTGTTCGGTAGCTATAACTACGGTCAAGGACAATATATGTCCTTTACGGCCCACTGTGGTTCCTTCCCAGCCACACCAGCAACTTGGCCAGGTGACGCTGCTTCCGCCTCCACGTTCTCACGCCGTTGTCCTGCAACAATGTCCGCCTCTGCCTCCTCATCCTCCACCGTGTCCTCAGCCTCCACTGCAGGGACAATTCACAGTGCTCCTCCAGCATACCACATGTGCAGGGCACGGCGGTGTCAGACTGTTCTACACCTTGTTTGCCTGGTCAAACTGAGTCACACAGGGAGGAACTGCTCTGTGTCCTTCATCAAGAAATCGAATCCTAGCTTTCTCCGTGACAACTCAAAATTGGAACCATGGTGACCGACAATGGGAAGAAGATGGTGTCGGCGCTGAGTCAAGCATGGCTGAGCCATGCGCCCTGCATGGCATATGTGTTCAATCTGGTTGTCAAGCGGTTCCTGAAGTCTTCCACCCATCTGCAAGACATCCTAAAAATGGGCAAGAAACTTTGCATGCACCTCAGACACTCGTACACCGCAAAGCACACCCTCCTTGAGCTGCAGCGGCAGAACAGCATCCCCCCAACATAGGCTGATATGCGGAATTTCCACCCATTGGAATTCCACCCTCCATATGTTGGACCTACTATACGAACAGAGAAAGGCCAAATGATTTCTTGATGATCCAAGCGGACAGGAGTACTCCCCTGTGTAACTTCGATGTCAGCCAGTGGCAGTTCATGCGTGACACCTGCCGTTTGCTCAGGCCCTTTGAGGAGACCACGTTATTTGTCAGTCGCCAGGACTACGGGAGGAACGATGTCATTCCACTGCTTCCTGTCCTGGAACAGATGCTGGTAAATCTGGCTGGTCAGGGGACTGGAGACGTGGCGCCTAGATCTCACGCCCACATGAGCCCTGTGGGGGCTGAACTGAATGAGGAGGAGGCCATTGGAGCACAAGCAATGTGTAGCAAAATGGATGGTTTTCTACACAGGTAACAGGAGAGGAGGAGCAGGAGCAGCCAGAGGAGCTACAGGGCGATGAGGAAGAGAAGGCAGAGGACCCAGACACACAGTGGCAGTATGCAGTGGAGATGGAGGCAGGGAGTAACTCTGAGTCACTTGCACAAATAGCTCTTTGCATGCTCACTTGCTTGCGTAGTGACCGCCGAATTGTCACCATTCGGCAGAGGGATGACTTCTGGCTCTCAACCTTGTTGGACACTCGCTACCGTTCCAAAATGGAGGCCTTTTTTACACCCACTGAGAGGAAGGACAAACTAAACTACTATAGAGACATCCTATATAGTCAGTTGGCCGCTGCTTATCTGCGCCATCGTCCATCCTCTCGCAGGTCTGACCGGGGGGGGCCCTCTGTGCCCCACTGCCAGGGCTGCTGGGGATGGGTGGGGTGGCAGAAGCAGTACCAGCTCCATCAGCAGCAGCCTGAGTCTAGAGTCGCTGATGAGCAGCTTCCTTCACCCGCATAGTGAAGAAACTACTCACCAGCAGCTAGACATAGAGCAGGACCTGAACCAGCAGGTGGTGGCATACTTGGACAGCACCCTGCCACCCCACATTGAAGATCTGCTGGACTACTGGGCAGCCAAACTGGATTTGTGGCCACAACTGGCAGAGTTTGCCCTGGAAAAGCTGTCCTGCCCGGCCAGTAGTGTGGCACCAGAGCGGGTGTTTAGTGAGGCGGGGGCCATAGTTACCTCAAGAAGAACTCGCCTGTCCACCGAAAATGTGGAGAGACTGACCTTTGTCAAGATGAATCAGGCATGGATCCTCCAGTATTTCCACCTACCAATGCCTGATGCATCAGACTAGATCATCCATGGTGCCACACCCACACTTTGACAAAAGAGACCGTTCTGGCTACCTGCCTCAGCTACTATTCTGATGCTGACACCCATCTGATGCCAATTTATCCTTCTTTCACCACCATCTTCAGCTTGTACTGGTATTGCCATCCACCTCCAAACTATGTCACCTTGCCTCTCTGTGGCCTCCTCATGCTGCTGCCACCTCCACACTATGTCACCTTGCCACTCTGTGGTCTCCTCATGCTGCTGCCACCTCCACACTAGTGATGAGCGGCAGAGGTCATATTCGAATTTGCGAATATTTCATAGAATATTCATTGAATATTCGCGAATTCGAATATTCGTTAGCAGTAGTGTTGATTGCAAATTTTCGTAATGCGAATCTTTGTAATGTGAATTTTCGGAATGCAAATTTTCATAATGAGAATAAATGAGATCATGAAAACTCAGATCCGATGATATATTCTAACCCCCAGGCGTTCCCATGGTGACGGGGACGCTTGTCGGGGAGGAGTATGCCAAAGTGGAACAACTGTACAGATTTTTTTTAAAAAAGACGAATATTCTAAAAACAAATATATTTGTTTTTTAGCATATTCGTAATATTCTAAAACAAGAATATATAGCAATATAGCAAATATTCGGAAAAAAAAAGAATGTTGAACAATTTAGTTAATATAGTGCTATAATCTTCTTTGCCTAATAGTTGTAATTTTTTTCTCATCTGAAGTCCAGATTGGAAAAAAATTACAACTATTTAAAAAAAAGATTATAGCACTATATTAGCTAAATTGTTCTACATTCGTTTTTTTTCCAATATTTGCTATATTGCTATATATTCTTGTTTTAGAATATTCAGAATATTCTAAAAAAGAATATATTAGTTTTTTCGAATATTCGTATTATTATTTTTTATCTGTACAGTTGTTCCACTTTGACCTACTCCTCCCCGACAAGCGTCCCCGTCACAATGAGAATGCCTGGGGGTTAGAATATACAATTGGATCTGCGAAAATTCGCAATCAACACTACTCCTAAAGTCAAAGATATTGCAGCCTTCTCATTGGCCCACAAGCTAGAAGCAGGGAGGGATTATGTGTACTGATTTTTAAAAAATCTCGAATATTCGAAATTACGAATATATATCACTATATTCTAAATATTCACAAATTCTCGAAGTGCTGATATTCGCAATAAAAATTTGCAATTCGAATATTTGTGATCAACACTACTCCACATTATGTCACCTTGCCACTCTGTGGTCTCCTCATGCTGCTGCCACCTCCACACTATATCACCTTGCCACTCTGTGGCCTCCTGATGCTGCCGCCACCTCCATTGTGCCACTCTTCGGCCTCCTCCTGATGCTGCTGCTGCCGACACCTCCATTGTGCCACTCTTTGGCCTCCTCCTGATGCTGCTGCCTCCACCTCCACACTCTGTCATTGTGCCACTCTGTGGCCTCCTGATGCTGTTGCTGCCACCTCCACACTGTCATTGTGCCACTCTGTGGCCTCATCATGCTGCTTCCACCTTACCACTATGTCATAGGGCCACTCTGTGGACTTCTCATGTGCTGTTCCCACCCTCCCCACTTCATGACTGGGCCACTATTTTGCCTTTCGGCCTGGCTGACATCATAATTTGAGACGCACAACAGATCCTGTCTGTATAGCAGCTGTAAGGCCTTTATTGTCCTATCAGAATTGGCTTGTGATTTGGTAGCCAAAAGCAGGAGTGGGTACAAAACACAGAAGACATGCAAATATTCCATTCACGTGTCATCTGTTTTGGATCCACTCCTGTTTTTTTGGGGCATTAACAATACTGATGGATTATTGACCAAATGCTGACCGAGTGAAGGCGGATGCTCCACAGACAGGATCCGTTTTTTGGGGGTTATTGTTTTGACGGATCTGAAAAAGGGCAAAATTATCAGTGACGTCAACACAAACTTACTGCTGACACCCTCCCCACTCTGTTGGGGGGCTCTACTTGTATAAACTTTTAATAGAACAGGTTTTGTAGGCATCTATGTGGAATCAGCTGACGAGTGTGCTTCTTTTTGCCACTAAAATCGACCTATAAGGCTGAGTTCATACTTAAGTTATTTGGTCAGTTTTGGCCCTGTGACTGCCCAAATAAGTGAAGTGTGCAGTGATTTTAAGAGCGACGCCTGTCATCTGCATGTCATACTGGCTCACAGTATTATTTCACTACCAGAGCAGACTTCCTATGCCTTTTACTGCAAGGCACAGTGTTCTACACCACTATAAAGGCTCTCTGCAGCCAGGAAATAGCCATTTTTTTTACGCGATTCACCGCAAATAAATTCGCTCATCTCTAGCTGCGACCATTTGGTAAGACATGGGTTTTAAATGAAGAAATGTTAGTAGGCTTCTTAGTCTGATCTATGAAAACATTACCTATGTTCACCCAGCCTAGATCAAGGCGTTGGGCAAATGGAGTATCATGAAGTCCATTGATTTGTTGGCAGACCTTGTGTACACGGAGAATGTCTCTGCCAAGCAGGAGTAGGATGTTTCTGTACTTGTCAAGAGTTGGTATTTCCTTGGCTATAGACTTTAGATGAGTATGATGGCATAGTAATCTCCTCTCTATTAGACGGTATCTGGTTACATTCAACAAGTGTTGGCAAGGGTATCCTGACATTGTTGTCAAGTGAAGCTATCATAAGTCCACTGGCTCTCTTTTCAGAGACCTCTGTGACGCAACTACAAGTACCCACTGTGTAAGGGTAAGCGTCTCCTTTATGGTTTAACAAACTGGATTTTGCCACTGATTGGTTGCTTTGGTCATCCAGGATGGTATACACCGTTAGGACTCTCTCTCTGGTTGATCGTTAGGGTATACATTGACTAAACATATCTTTGCACAAGACTTGTCACAGAGACCTTCACCACAAACTTCTGTACATGAGGAAGATACAGTACTGGAATTGAATCTAATTTCTCCCTGCCATGCTTTGCCCCTGGCGGTGACTGAGTGGGTGGCTCAGTGCTGTGTGAGATGGGTGAAGTGCTTACACGTGGTCAACACTGTCACATTCTATGCACTTAATGACAACTTTACAGTCTTTAGCTTCAGTGGAAGCACAACATTTGAAACATACCCTAACTTTCTTCAGAAGCTCCTTTCTGAAGCAGTTTCTTTCTGAAGCCGATGCACTTCTTGAGAGGATTTGGCTTCTTATGAATAGGACATTGACAATTTGGGTTTTCAATTTTCTCACCTTGATTGCTCTTGTCCAGAGATGGTGTGAGTGTAGGAAGAACATCAGTCTTTTTCACTGACGCTGTAGCTCAATAACGAATCCGAGTTCGGACTTTGAAACATTAATGTATGTGCATAAACTAACTATAACGGGCCAAGCACGAGACTAAACAAGTTACTGGTGGTGATAAGAAGATTGCCTCAGTGGAGCCAATACATTTTAAGTCTGTATGGAGCGCATATTATTTACAAAGTTTTGGAACAAATTTGTCCAAACCCACTTTTCTCAACCCTAATTATAACAATAAAAACTTTTACTAACATGCTAAATTATAACGAGCCATAGCAACCAACCAGTAAATTGGTCTCCTTGTTATCATATTCTATGCAGACACAAGCTAATTATTATATTGCTTGCTGCTAATTGCTCCTAAATGCTATGTTAAATGAGACTGCAGACCACATAGAACAACCAGCCTGTAACATTTGTAATAAGATCAGGTCTGGAGAGATATACTAGAAGCAGCTTAGATTTAGTGCTCACTCTCAGTACATTGGTAACACATTTAACACTTATGTACACAGTTTTATTGCAAGTCCCAGTTTGTGTCTCTTTATTGTGTGTCAACATTTTTAATGAATACCAGCAGAACAGCATAGGCAAGACTGAAGTCCTTTCTAAGGGTACGGCCACATGATCAGGTTTCTGCATGCAGTTTTGGAAGCCAAAATCAGGAGTGGATCAGAAAAGGGGGATAAAGTATACAAGACAGATACAACGTCTCCTCTTTTTTTTATTCCCTCCTGGTTTTGGCTTCAGGACACCTGACTGTGTGGTGGTACCTTCAGGCCTCATTCAAACGTCAGTGAATCACAGCACATGTACCCATTGACTTTAATGTGTGCATTCACACATTAGTGGTTTTCCACAAACTATGGGTTCGTTGTGACACCACAGCTCATGAAAACTATGGACCCGACACAGATGCCATCTGTATTTGGTTCATGGTTTTCACTGACCATTAATAGGAGATGCACTGGAAATTACACAAACTTCATGAATGAACCACTGATCATCTTGTCGTGGATGTCATCATGGTCACGGATGTGTGAATGAGAACTAAAAGAAAAGGTTTTCCTTCTTCCTCCTGCTGCTAGGTCATTATTGTTTTGGGCAACAATAATAATAGTCACCTTTTCAGAAGAGAGATGTTGTTTTCCAGCAGTTGTCCAAGTTTAAAATGGGCAGCACCTGTAATGAAAACGGATCGATGGGTATATTCATGTCAGGTTTTTTTTCACCTACCATCTGTCCATAACAGCTTATTCACATATCAGTGAATTACAGATGAATGCTATTTGTGTTCTCCAGGGACATATATCCATTGATTTTTATGTGGGAAAACAACAGAATCATGCACTACATTAGTCGGTGGTGCAGACTAAATACTGCCATTGAAGTCTAATAGTCTATGAAACCCAGAACAAGAATTCTGTAGTTTTCACTAAGAATCCGTAAGAGTTGCTTTGGAAATCCCTTTTCAGCCTAGCAGTATACGTGGATTATAAATGACACATGGAGGACAAAAACCAGAAACATGGACCAAAAATGGACCCTTCAGGAACATTGTCATGGATGAAATACTAACCATTTTCCCACTTACGTCAAAAGGATACAGATGTGTGAATAATGACTTAAAGGAAATGTGTCATCAGAAAATGACATTGTTTAAAGGGAACCTGTCACCTAGAAAATGCATATTAAACTGCCAGCAGTACCTTATAGCAACCTGTAGCATGATTATAAAGGTGTCTGTGTCTTTTCTGTACAATGCGCCAAAAGTCTGAAAAAAGACTTTTATTCAACTGGCCACGCTATGTAAACGATAGTCTTGAAGTCAAGGGGGCAGCGGCTTTCTCGCCTAAAGTCAAGCGTGCCCCGCCCCCTTTCCGCCCCTTAGCGTTTGATTGATAGGAATTCCAATTCCTTCACCACTAGACGCTCAAACGTAGTCTTGCGCATGCGCTGTGTCCCTGCAATGCCTGCGTACTGTTCTACTCCACTGTGAGGTAGGCTCAATGATAAGGCACTCACACATGAGAGCCTGCACATGCGCGAGACTACGCTCAAGCGCCCAGCAGTGAAGGAATTGGACATCCTATCAATCAAATACTAAGGGACAGGCAAGGGGGTGGGGCACGCTTGACTTCAGGCGCATTATACAGAAAAGACACAGACACCTTTATAATCATGCTACAGGCTGCAATAAGGTACTGCTGGCGGTTTAATATGCATTTTCTAGGTGACAGATTCCCTTTAAATTACATTTTTATGTTTAACATATTTTTTAATAATGTATGATAATGTTATTTTCCATTTTCCATTTTAATATCTATATTTAAACAAATAACCATAAAACCCAGCAGTTTTCGCACTGGCCACTAAGGGGTCATGTACACGAACGTATCTTTTGTTTGTGTCCGATCCGCATTTTTTGCAGGTCGAATGTGGACCCATTCACTTCAATGGGGCAGCAAAAGATGCGGACAGCACACCATGTGCTGTCCACATCCGAATGTCCGTTCCGTGCCATCTGCAAAAATATAGAACATGTCTCATTACACCACGCAACAACAAAAAAACTTTTCGTCTGCTACTGGGCAAAAACCATTTGTCCTATACTAAATCGAGTGTGCGGATTACAAATCCAAAGTCAGAATTGTTGTAATACGTCACGAAATTTTGCTATGCATAAGTTTGCCTAAGAAATAAGCACTTGGAAAGCATTGAATAATTTTGAACAGAACGAGTTTTACTCCAACAATTACCTGATCTACATCAAAGTTTGCGTAGTAAACAGTGTATGAAAATGTAACGTAACAACAAAATTTAAAAAAGTCTTGTTTTTCAATTTAAAAGTCTTACTTTGAGCAAGGCCCAGCATGTTTCAGGCATCTGCTTTTGCGTTTGTGAACGGTCATATTTTCCTGTTGCAAAAACCAGCAGTAGTCCCCCATCATGTTGGGATTCCAGTGGCCTTGATAACTCTTCTCCATTGTAGAAATATCTTTATGGAACCGCTCTCCATGTTCGTCACTTACGTGTCCCAAATTGGGTGGGAAAAAGTCAAGATGGGAATGTAATAAAATGCACTTTCAAAGACATTCGGCAGCCAAGTTGTTCATATGCTGTAAGCATGTTGTCTACTAATTCAGCATAGTTTGCAGCTCGTCTGTTCCCAAGGAAGTTCTGCACTTCTAGCACAAATGCATCCCAAGCTGCAAGACGCACTCACTTTGTCAGATTCCTGCGCTGATCATAAGTAGTGTATTTGCCACATGTGTAGCAGAAATTGTCTGGATCGTTAACACATTTGCGTTTATCCATCTTCAGTTTTAAAACTGATAGCACTATAACAGATCCCTTTATCGAAATCTGTCCAGCTTGCCTGATATACTTATCGCTGACATCAGCCTGAGTGCGTCCGGACAGGTCTGGACATGTCCATTGGAATATCTCCAATATAATGCATTAATATTATAACTGAATAGGCTTTGCATGTATAACTTAACCCATTTAATCCTTATTCCTTAAGGACCTACATATACGGCAGAAGTCCGGTCCCCAAACATGGCGCCCGCTTACACGTGCAAAGGGCGCCACAGCCGCTGGGTCTCTGCTATTTTAAATAGCCATAAGGCTGATCGCATACATTTTCCCTTTCAGATGCCGTGGTCAAATGTGACCACGGCATCTGCGCAGTCCGGAAGTGGAAGTCGCGCGTTTCCGCTCTGGTAACAGCGTTCCCCGGTTGAGATAGAGGAACCTGTTACATTGATCTAATAGGCTGAAGCCTCAAGCAGGCTTCGGTGCCTATTCGATGACTATACCAATACAGGCCACTAGGTGTCAGCATTGTATTGGTATAGTGCAAATGAAGTGTTTAATGGTGTCTATATAGACATCAATGAACACAATTGGCAATCTAATAATTGCCAGTTATTGTCACCCAAGGTGACTTAAAAAAAGTAAAAAAAAAAGTTTTTGCAAAAAATAAATAAAGTTCAAATCACTCCCCTTTCCTTAAAATTTTAATAAAAATACTTAAACAATAAAAAAAAAATAAACATCATGGGCATCGCCGCGTCCAAAAATGCCCATACTATTAAAATATAACAATATTAATAGCATACGGCAAATGGCATAACAGGGGAAAAAATTAAAACAGCCAATTTGCCCTTTTTTGTCACTTCAACTACCCAATATTTTTTTTCAAAAAAGTGATCAAAAAGTCGCACACACTTCAAATTCTTATCACTGAAAAGAACAGATTATCCTGCAAAAAATGAGCCCTGACACAGCCCCGTACACATAACTAACATTTTTTTTTCCTCAAAGGTTTTCATTTTTTTTTCAGTATTCAAACACAAGAAAAATTATACAAGTGTGGTATCATTGTAACTGTACTGACCTGGAGAATGAAGATAACAGGTCAATTGTACCACATAGTGTACAGTGTAAAAAAATAAAAACCTTTAGAAGAATAGCTTTTTTTCCCAATTCTACACCATTTGGAATTTTTTCCCCGCTTCCTACTACATGATATGCAACCGTAAATGGTGAGATTAGAAAGTGCAACTTGTCCAGCAAAAAATAAGCCCTCATAAGGCTATATGAATGGAAAAATAAAAAAGTTAGGACTATGGGAAGGCAGTGAGTGAAACACGAAAACGCAAAAATGGAAAATCCCAGGGTCCTTAACCCCTTAAGGACCTAGGACGTACCGGTACGCCCTATTTCCCGAGTCCTTAAGGACCTAGGACGTACCGGTACGCCCTATTTCCCGAGTCCTTAAGGACCGAGGACGTACCGGTACGTCCTGACTTAAAATCGGAACTCCGGCGCCGCAGGGGTTAATCGGAACGGGATTTCGGCTGAAATCATTCAGCCGGCATCCCGTAACAATGCAGGGGGGGGTCATTTGACCCCCCCGTATCGGCGATCGCAGAAAACCGCAGGTCAATTCAGACCTGCGGTTTTCTGCGTTTCCGGTCCATTCGGGTGTCCTGTGACCCGATGAACCGGAAAAAGACTGCGATCGGTGGCGTAATTATACACCACCTATCGCAGTCCGAGGATTTGGAGAGGCGGTGCTGGCCCTGGTGCTGAATGCCGCTGTCCAGGGTGCTGATTGGTGCAGGGGAGAGAGGCGCGAGATTCAAACTTCCTGCGCTCCTCTCTCCCCTCCTCTTCCTGTCCAGCACCCTGACCGTGCAGCATCGTCCAGCACCAGCTCCTGTGTCCCCCTAATCGGAATCCATCACCCTCCTGCACCCATCGCCACCCAGGTAGGTTAGGGTCAGTGAGGGAGAGGCACCGTTAGGCAGGGAAAGAAGGGAAAAGTAAGTTAGAAAAAAAAAAAAAAAGTACTTTTATTCCAAACTTCCAAACTTCCATCTAACCCTAACCCAGACCCCTCCTGCCACTTGCCCCCCCACCCACCCCCCACCAGCCACTCCCCCCCCCCCCCACCTGCCTCCCCCCCCCCCCCCCCCCCCACCACCCCCCCCCACCCCCCACTCACCACCACTTTTTTTTTTTCTGCGTGCGCTGACTGGCCGGCACTTTTTAGCGTCCGTCCACTGTTAGCGCATCGCCCGCCCCACCACCCCACCGACCGCTGATCAGCGTTGTACCGCTGATCAGCAAGTTTTAACTTTTTTTTTTTCTAACACTTGCCCATTTTTTTGCCTGGACTTTTTAGTACGCGAACACCCGTTGCCCCCACACACACGCACATATAATAAAGTTTGCCACACATGCACACCTACACGCACACACACCCATGGCCCACCGGATGTTCTCGGCCGAGGAGGCATACGCCCAGATTGCCTCCGACTCTGAGAGCCCCAGTGAGGATGAGGATGACCCCACATTCCTTTTGTCATCCGCATCCTCCTCATCATCATCTGATGACGATGAGCCACCAAGGCGGCGGAGCCAGGGGCCCCACATGCTAGGGATCCTGTGGCCCACCCTAGTACGAGCCGCCCTGGGGTTCGTACTGGTTTCCCGGCCCACCAAATAAGTCCACCGGAGCCCCCTGCCGATGAACTTAGCTGGTGTCCCCCAGTGGACTTTGAGCCTGAGATTCCGGATTTTGCTGGCAATCCTGGAATCCAGATTCCCACAGTGGGGTTTACTGAAATAGACTATTTTAGTTTTTTTTTCAGTAACTCACTGGTGAATTTGATGGTGGAGCAGACGAATCTGTACGCCCAACAGTTCGTCGCTCAAAACCCAGGCTCAGTTTTGGCTAGACCCGGTGGCTGGACGCCGGTCAGTGCAGCCGAAATGAGGACATTTTGGGGCCTCGTGCTGCATATGGGTCTAGTCCAAAAACCCAGTGTCAGGCAATACTGGAGTGGGGACGTCCTATACCAGACCCCACTGTACAGTATGGTCATGATACGTCACCGGTTTGAGGCCATCCGGAAATGTCTGCATTATTCCGATAATGCAGCATGTCCCCCCCGAAGTGATCCTGCCTATGACCGGCTGTATAAGATACGGCCGGTCATCGATCACTTTGGGGCCACATTTCAGCAGGCCTACGTACCTGGAAGGGAGGTCGCGGTTGATGAGTCTCTCGTTGCGTTCAAGGGGAGACTCAGTTTCCGCCAATACATTCCCACAAAGCGGGCGAGGTATGGCGTGAAGCTATACAAAATTTGTGAGAGTGCCTCAGGGTACACTTACAAATTTCGTGTGTACGAGGGGCGAGATTCCCGTATTGAACCCCCAGAATGTCCCCCCACTCTGGGTGTTAGCGGGAAACTCGTGTGGGACCTTATGTACCCACTGCTGGATAATGGTTACCACTTGTACGTGGATAACTTTTATACCAGCATTCCCTTGTTCAGGTCCCTTGCCGCCAGATCCACGTTCGCTTGTGGGACCGTGCGGAAAAATCAACGCGGCCTCCCTGCCTACCCCCTCCAGGTACCTATCCCCAGGGGTGAGACCCGTGCCCTTACCAGTGGAAACCTGTTGCTGGTCAGGTATAAGGACAAGAGGGATGTCCTTATGCTGTCCACAATCCACGGTAACGGCACCACCCCTGTCCCTGTGCGAGGTACCGCGGCAACGGTCCTCAAGCCCGATTGTATCGTCGACTACAATCGGTATATGGGAGGAGTTGATCTCTCTGATCAAGTCCTCACGCCATATAACGCCATGCGCAAAACCCGGGCATGGTACAAAAAAGTTGCGGTCTACTTGGTACAGGTTGCCATGTACAACTCTTTTGTACTATCCCGAAGCGCTGGCAGCACAGGGACATTCCTCCAGTTCTATGAGGCAGTCCTCAAAGACCTGATCTTTTCGGACCGGGAAAGAGCAGGCCGGAGTACCTCGGGAATTGGAGGCGCCCGGATCGTCCCTGGCCAACACTTTCCAGGTGTGGTCCCCCATACTGGAAAGAAGGGACGAACCCCAAAAAAGTGCAGAGTGTGTCACAAGAGGGGGATACGGAAGGACACCACTACTCAATGTGACACTTGCCCCGATCATCCGGGCCTCTGCATTATCAATTGCTTCAGGGAGTATCACACTTCCATGGAGTACTAAATTTTTATAATCCTCAACAGTCCACTAGAGAACATAAAACACTATGGCTCTCAGACTTTGGAGACACGGAAACAATTTTTCTTTCCCCAAAAAATATTAGTTTTAGAGCAGGCATCCTCAAACTGCGGCCCTCCAGATGTTGTAAAACTATAACTCCCAGCATGCCCAGACAACCTACAGCCATCAGCAGGGCATGGTGGGAATTGTAGTTTTACAATATCTGGAGGGCCGCAGTTTTAGGATGCCTGCTTAGTGTCTCCAAAGTCTGAGAGCCATACATATTGGGCATCGTCGCGTGCGTAAAAGTCGTCGCTATAAAAATAACTTTTGACCAAACGCCTCGGATGAACGGTGTTAAAAATATAAAATAAAAACTGTGCCAAAACACCAATTTTTGGGCAAAATTTCAATTTGAATCCATTTTGCCGGTAATAAAGCAAGGGTTAACAGCCAAACAAAACTAAATATTTATTGCCCCGATTCTGTAGTTTGCAGAAACACCCCATATGTGGTCGTAAATGGTTATATAGCCGCACGGCAGGGCATAGAATGAAGGGAACTCCATATGGTTTCTGGAAGGCAGATTTTGATGGACAGTTTTTTTTTTGACACCATGTCCCATTAGAAGCCCCCCCTGATGTAGCCTAGACTAGAAACTCCAAAAAAGTGACCCCATCTAAGAAACTACACCCCTCAAGGTATTCAAAAGTTACTTTACAAACTATGTTAACCCTTTAGGTGTTCCACAAAACCAAATAGTGAATGTAGAAACAATTTTAGAATTACATTTTTTTGTTACATTGCCTCAAAAAAGACTAATATAGAGCAACCAAAAATCAAATTTACCCCAAAAATAGTCCCAAAACAACAACCACCTTATCCCGTAGTTTCCTAGATGGGGTCACTTTTATGGAGTTTCTACTCTAGGGGTGCATCAGGGGGCTTGAAAGGGTACATGGTGTCAATAAACCAGTCCAGCAAAATCTGCCTTCCAAAAATGACGTTCCCCTTCTTCTATGTCCTGCCGTTTAGCCAAATAGTAGTTTACGACCACATATGGGGTGTTTTTGCAAACTACAGAATCAGGGCAACCCATTTTGAGTGTTGTTTGGCAGTTAACCCTTGTTTTACTCCTGGAAAAAATTGATTATATTGGAAAATTTTCCAAAAAATAGAAATTTCAAAATTGTTTCTCCATCTGCCATTAACTCTTGTGGAACACCTAAAGGGTTAACAAAGTTTGTAAACCCAGTTTTGAATACCTTGAGGGGTGTACTTTCTTAGATGGAGTCACTTTTTTGAAATTTCTATTCTAGGGGTGCAACAGGGGGCTTCAAATGGGACATGGTATAAACAAAACCAGTCCTGCCAAATCTGCCTTCCAAAACCCATATGGTGTTCCCCTCCTTCTATGTGCTACCGTTCGGCCAAACAGTAGTTTACAACCACATATGGGGTGTTTATGAAAACTACAGAATCAGGGCAACCCATTTTGAGTGTTGTTTGGCAGTTAACCCTTGTTTTACTCCTGGAAAAAATTGATTATATTGGAAAATTTTCCAAAAAATATAAATTTCAAAATTGTTTCTCCATCTGCCATTAACTCTTGTGGAACACCTAAAGGGTTAACAAAGTTTGTAAACCCAGTTTTGAATACCTTGAGGGGTGTACTTTCTTAGATGGAGTCACTTTTTTGAAATTTCTATTCTAGGGGTGCAACAGGGGGCTTCAAATGGGACATGGTATAAACAAAACCAGTCCTGCCAAATCTGCCTTCCAAAACCCATATGGTGTTCCCCTCCTTCTATGTGCTACCGTTCGGCCAAACAGTAGTTTACGACCACATATGGGGTGTTTTTGCAAACTACAGAATCAGGGCAACCCATTTTGAGTGTTGTTTGGCAGTTAACCCTTGTTTTACTCCTGGAAAAAATTGATTATATTGGAAAATTTTCCAAAAAATATAAATTTCAAAATTGTTTCTCCATCTGCCATTAACTCTTGTGGAACACCTAAAGGGTTAACAAAGTTTGTAAACCCAGTTTTGAATACCTTGAGGGGTGTACTTTCTTAGATGGAGTCACTTTTTTGAAATTTCTATTCTAGGGGTGCAACAGGGGGCTTCAAATGGGACATGGTATAAACAAAACCAGTCCTACCAAATCTGCCTTCCAAAACCCATATGGTGTTCCCCTCCTTCTATGTGCTACCGTTCGGCCAAACAGTAGTTTACGACCACATATGGGGTGTTTTTGCAAACTACAGAATCAGGGCAACCCATTTTGAGTGTTGTTTGGCAGTTAACCCTTGTTTTACTCCTGGAAAAAATTGATTATATTGGAAAATTTTCCAAAAAATATAAATTTCAAAATTGTTTCTCCATCTGCCATTAACTCTTGTGGAACACCTAAAGGGTTAACAAAGTTTGTAAACCCAGTTTTGAATACCTTGAGGGGTGTACTTTCTTAGATGGAGTCACTTTTTTGAAATTTCTATTCTAGGGGTGCAACAGGGGGCTTCAAATGGGACATGGTATAAACAAAACCAGTCCTACCAAATCTGCCTTCCAAAACCCATATGGTGTTCCCCTCCTTCTATGTGCTACCGTTCGGCCAAACAGTAGTTTACGACCACATATGGGGTGTTTTTGCAAACTACAGAATCAGGGCAACCCATTTTGAGTGTTGTTTGGCAGTTAACCCTTGTTTTACTCCTGGAAAAAATTGATTATATTGGAAAATTTTCCAAAAAATAGAAATTTCAAAATTGTTTCTCCATCTGCCATTAACTCTTGTGGAACACCTAAAGGGTTAACAAAGTTTGTAAACCCAGTTTTGAATACCTTGAGGGGTGTACTTTCTTAGATGGAGTCACTTTTTTGAAATTTCTATTCTAGGGGTGCAACAGGGGGCTTCAAATGGGACATGGTATAAACAAAACCAGTCCTACCAAATCTGCCTTCCAAAACCCATATGGTGTTCCCCTCCTTCTATGTGCTACCGTTCGGCCAAACAGTAGTTTACGACCACATATGGGGTGTTTTTGCAAACTACAGAATCAGGGCAACCCATTTTGAGTGTTGTTTGGCAGTTAACCCTTGTTTTACTCCTGGAAAAAATTGATTATATTGGAAAATTTTCCAAAAAATAGAAATTTCAAAATTGTTTCTCCATCTGCCATTAACTCTTGTGGAACACCTAAAGGGTTAACAAAGTTTGTAAACCCAGTTTTGAATACCTTGAGGGGTGTACTTTCTTAGATGGAGTCACTTTTTTGAAATTTCTATTCTAGGGGTGCAACAGGGGGCTTCAAATGGGACATGGTATAAACAAAACCAGTCCTACCAAATCTGCCTTCCAAAACCCATATGGTGTTCCCCTCCTTCTATGTGCTACCGTTCGGCCAAACAGTAGTTTACGACCACATATGGGGTGTTTTTGCAAACTACAGAATCAGGGCAACCCATTTTGAGTGTTGTTTGGCAGTTAACCCTTGTTTTACTCCTGGAAAAAATTGATTATATTGGAAAATTTTCCAAAAAATAGAAATTTCAAAATTGTTTCTCCATCTGCCATTAACTCTTGTGGAACACCTAAAGGGTTAACAAAGTTTGTAAACCCAGTTTTGAATACCTTGAGGGGTGTACTTTCTTAGATGGAGTCACTTTTTTGAAATTTCTATTCTAGGGGTGCAACAGGGGGCTTCAAATGGGACATGGTATAAACAAAACCAGTCCTGCCAAATCTGCCTTCCAAAACCCATATGGTGTTCCCCTCCTTCTATGTGCTACCGTTCGGCCAAACAGTAGTTTACGACCACATATGGGGTGTTTTTGCAAACTACAGAATCAGGGCAACCCATTTTGAGTGTTGTTTGGCAGTTAACCCTTGTTTTACTCCTGGAAAAAATTGATTATATTGGAAAATTTTCCAAAAAATATAAATTTCAAAATTGTTTCTCCATCTGCCATTAACTCTTGTGGAACACCTAAAGGGTTAACAAAGTTTGAAAAAACAGTTTTGAATACCTTGAGGGGTGTAGTTTCTAGAATGGGGTCATTTTTGGGAGGTTTCTATTATCTAAGCCTCACAATATGACTTCAAACCTGAACTGGTCCATAAAAAGTGGGATTTTGAAGATTTCTGAAAATTTCAAAATTTGCTTCTAAACTTCTAAGCCTTGTAACATCCCCAAAAAATAAAATATCATTCCCAAAACAATTCAAGCATGAAGTAGACATATGGGGAATGTAAAGTCATCACAATTTTTGGGGGTATTACTATGTATTACAGAGGTAGAGAAACTGAAAATTTGAAATTTGCTAATTTTTCAAAATTTACGGTAAAAATTGTATTTTTTTATGCAAAAAAATTAACTTTTTTGACCCAATTTTAGCAGTGTCATGAAGTACAATATGTGACGAAAAAACAATCTCAGAACGGCCTGGGTAAGTCAAAGCGTTTTAAAGTTATGAGCACTTAAAGTGACACTGGTCAGATTTGCAAAAAATGGCCTGGTCCTTAAGGTGAAAATGAGCCTGGTCCTTAAGGTGAAAATGAGCCCGGTCCTTAAGGGGTTAAGGGGTTAAAATCTAGACTTGTCAGGCAAATTCCGAGTTCATATTTGCAATCAACGTGCTCATTTTAGTATAAATCACGTATTTTTCTCTCAGTAGCAAAATCATTGTTAACTGTTTATCTATAGACAGAGATTATATCATTACAGGCAGGATTAGAATGACTGATAAGACAGGATCCACCATTAATAATAGGTGATTGTCAAATATCTATTCTTTCCTTGTGCAATGACCTCTGCACAGGTCACAGAGCATGCCGAGAAAACTCTCCCATAGAAGTCAATGAGGTCCCTTTCAGTCCCTTTCAGGCCATGGGGCTGCCATAAAGCAGTTTTTTTATGCGTCCTAAATGCTGTTAAGAAGAGCTCAGGCAAGATGGACACCCCTATAATCATGTTCAGCAAATATAATATAAAACTATAATAAGAAAAAAAGAGATTAGAAAAAAGGCTGTGTGTTACTATCTGGTTTTTTACAGTCCAAAAAAAAATTCTGGTGGCACATTTCCTTTAAAAGATAATTGCAGCATGTTCAGTCTTGTCTTTTTTTTTTCAAATAGACTGGCACATTCTAATCACTAGGTCAGTGAAACAAAAACTGCCTTCCATATGCACTCTGTTTTAACTGATGGTTGGTTGGGTGTGTATTCTTTAGGTTTTTTCCACTGACATGAAAAATGATTACATACTGATGCCATACGGATGAAAAAAAAAATTGAAGAATGGAATGCATTCCCTGAAAAGTACACCGTTTTTCATGGACAGAGTTTCATATCGCTCATCTGAAAGAAGCCTTGCAAAGAACCTAATACTAGTGGTTTAGTAAAAAAAAAATTATATAAAAAAAATAATAATACAATTTATAAATAAAATTATACGAAAAAGCTGTGTAATTAGTGTGATTGGCATGAGCATTCTATGCAAATTACCCAACTCCTAATGAATGTCACCAGCAAGTGAATACATACCTCCCAAGGAGGAACATTATCGACAACATGCGTAGAGTATCACAGCAATTATTTTTTTACATTGTGCCTCTAACTCCACTTAATGCTTATCTAACACGCCCAGTGCCCTTTGTGCTCTCACACAGTAGTTATGCTCCCACACTACAGAATACCCCGTTTGTGCCCCCACACAGTAGAATGTCCCCCTAGTGCTCCTCTTGCAGTAAGAATGCCCTGTTAGTGCCCCCTCACAGTAGTCATGCCCCTTAGTACCCCAACACAGTAGTTATGCCCCTTTAGTGCCCCCTTCACAGTAGAATGCCCCCTTAGTGCCCCACACAGTTATGCCCCCTAGTGCTCCTACACAGTAGAATCCCCCCTTAGTGCCCCACACAGTAGAATGCCCCCTAGTGCTCCTACACAGTAGAATGCCCCCTTAGTGCCTCCACACAGTATTTATGTCCCCATAGAGCCCCACATAGTAGTTATTCCCTCCTACAGTAGTGCTGCCCCCTCACAATAAGGTGTCCCCCTATTTCCCCCACTTACAGTAGTGAAGTCCCTTAGTGTTAATAAAATAAAAAAGTAATACTCACCTAGCCTCATTCCTCTGATGAACAGAGCACATCCTGCTCTCCCCAGCAGCAGGTGAGATTCAGTGATGTCATCACGCCTGCTTAGCTGGGCAGAAAAGCACACAGGCCAATTCCCCTGCGGGGTAATGATGTCTGGGCTATGCGCTCCTCCTCCACAATGCAATGACCTCACCACTTTGCGCCTGCTGCTGAGGAGAGCGCAGGCCAGTGAATGATGAAGCAGGGACACTAGAACATGTTGGGACATACTTTAGTATGGTACATTCTAACCCCCAGAATATGACGAATATACTAAAAAACGAATATATAGCACTATATCGAATATAGTGCTATATAATCCTTTTTGACCCACACCTGTATCGATTGTGTAATATTGGCATATTACATGATCATAATATTGCCGATTTCTCAAGTACATTTTTTTTAAAATATAACGAATATTCTAATTTGCGAATATTCTATAAAATATTTGCGAAAAATCGCAAATTAGAATATGACCCCTGCCGCTCATCACTATTCAGCAATGAATCTTCAGCTAAATCCACATGTGCATATTTTGTCATGCATTTGCCCCAGATTTTACCTTTTTACATTGCAAAGGATTAAATCTGCAATGAAACCCTGCACAAAAAAATTACGTGCTATGGATTTCAAAATCAGCATTGCTTGTCCATTTGCAAGTGGAAAATTTCCGCACCATGTAGATGAGATTTTTACATCTAGTACAGATGTAGTTTCCTATCTTGGCCCAACCGTACAATGCGAATAAGCCCTTACAGATGTTATGTGAAGCACCACAGAAAAATAAGACCTGTGCTGAGAAAGACACACTTATTTGAATGCTGCATTTTTTACATCTTTAACATGAGTCACTCATCTAAAAATATAGGAACTGCAAAATTGGAGGCACAATAAACAGCATTTACATGTGCAATTTGATGCACCCCCATAAGCTAACATGATATTACATAGTGCCATAATAGTAGCATGTAAAGTCGCCATGGAGCACTGGTCTAACAGCTAAATTTAGAAGGTTTCAGCTACTTAGAAATACAACTATATGTACATGTCTAATGTATGCAAATTGAGAAAAATAAAAATGAAAGTTTCATTTCAGTTTATTGTCTGTAATTTGTATGGTGCATTTTATGGTACTTCTTATTTCATTGCTTGTCTTTTTCAAGTGTACTTGAGGTGAAGAGCCCCATTATTGATGCCAGGAGACCTTTTCTACTTTCCTTGGAATGTATGAAGTGATAGAAATTGGCCAATGATGAGTTCTGCAGCGCAGAAGGATGCTGGTAATGTTCATGTTTTAATGGCCTAATGAATGTTTGTGAAAAATATTCTATTCTATAGTGAGTAGTCTGTTTATGATTTTTAATAATCTAAGCCGGTCATTACACTGAACAGTCATAACACTAAAATCACCGACAAGTGAAGTGAATAACACTGATTATTTTGTGAGAACGCAGGCTATCAAATGGTGGCATACATTAGGCAGCGAGTGAACAGTCAGTTCTTCAAGTTGACGCGTTGGAAGAAGGAAAATGGGCAAGTTGTAAGGATCTGCGAAACTTTGACAAGGGTCGAAATTAAAATGGATAGAAGACTAGGTTAGAGCTTCTCCACACAACTTGTGGGTTGTTCTCGATATGATAATACCTACCAAAGTGGTCGAAGGAAGATCAACAAGTGAACCGGTGAACATGTGGGGAGCAAAAGCTCCTACAATGGGCTTGTATGGATCAGCATTGGACCACAGAACAGTGAAAGAAGGTTGCCAGGTATTATAAATCACTTATTATTTTACATCATGTGGATGGCCAGGTGTGTGTTCGTCTTATCTGGAGAAGAGGTGGCACTAGGATGTACTATGGAAAAAAAGCAAGTCAACTGAGGCATTGTGATGGTTTGGGTAATGTTCTGCTTGGAAACCTTGAGTCCTGGAATTCATGTGAATGTTACTTTATGCCATAAATGTCTAGGAGATGTGTGTCCCACCTCTGGGACCCATAGTTATCTTTGGAACAGGGGCTGCCACTGTGAATATAGAGGTGACTGCGTATGTGGCCACCTCCATTCAGTATGAGCACACTTGCTCCGCAGTGGTACAAGGAAGGACGGGGTGTGGTGGGGGGGATGTGTGTCAAATCTAGGGACCCCTGGTTCTGGAGGTATGTGCAGGTCACAAGGGTGATTAAGATGAGAATACCTCTGTCACCGCCAGTTCTGTGAGAAGGTCTGTTAGACATTCTTCTCTACCTCTTGCATGAGGTTCTTTGTTTTGGTTTCACTTTGTCATCTCCTTTCCTTCTCCCAGCTGTCACCTATTTACACTAATTGTCTCCCTTTTATATTCCCATATTGCCTCACTTTGCGGTTTATACTTCTTCCTGGATGAGTTGTTCGCTGCTGGAGGCTCCTACTGCTGATTCCTCAGATAGTCCTTTTCCTTTATTTGTGTTTCCTTACTGGCTTGATTCTAGGTGACCCTGACTCCGTCCGTATCAAGTGCAGGGAGCCGGTGGTCGTGTCCCCTCACTATTATAGGGTTTTCAGGTGTCACACAGTATAAGGTATGTGGGCATGCAATCGTCTACCATAAAGACCTTTGCATGGGCATAGCAGTCAGGGAGAGCTCTAGGGGTTTTATAGGGCTCACCCATATGCTCCTTAGTTTGTGATCAAGCCAGTCAGATGTTTATTTATAAGTTCCAGCTTTCTGCATCACCATCCGTGGCATTATTTTTGTGACAATTTTCTTGATGATTTTTCTTGCATTTCTTTTAAAAACAAAGCTGTGATAGCTACAAGCCAATAGCAAAATATAAAACAAAATCGAAACAGGGGCCCGGATTTATGATTCCTTCACTACAGAATTTTCTCTCCGGTTCTGTAATGTGGGTGGAACCGGATGTGGAAGTGTGTGTGGTTAGCTATGTTAATAAGTTTCATTCCAGATTTATCATTGAGACTTTTTCCAATATGCCATATTTTTCGCCTTATAAGACACACCGGCCCATAAGACGCAGATTTTAGAAGAGGACAATAAGAAAAAAATATTTTTCATTACACCTCAGGTCAGACCACCAGTCAGACCCGCAATGTTAAAGGGGTTCTGCACTTTCATTTAACTGATGATCTATCCTCTGGATAGATCATCAGCTTCTGATCGGCGGGGGTCCGACACCCGGGACCCCCGCCGATAAGCTGTTTGAGAAGGCAGCGGCGCTCCAGTAGCGCCGTGGCCTTCTCACTGTTTACTGCCGGCCCACTGACGCCACGACTAGTATCAACTAGCGTGGGCGGGGCTAAGCTCTGTTCACTTGAATGGAGCTTAGCCCCGCCCACGCTAGTTGATACTAGTCGTGACGTCAGTGGGCCGGCAGTAAACAGTGAGAAGGCCACGGCGCTGCTGGAGTGCCGCTGCCTTCTCAAACAGCTGATCGGAGGGAGTCCCGGGTGTCGGATCCCCGCCGATCAGAAGCTGATGATCATCAGTTAAATGAAAGTGCAAAACCCCTTTAATCAGACCTCAGCTGACAGCCCCAATCAAACCCCCAATGTTAATAAGACCCCAATAAGACCTCAGATCATACCCCCAATGTAAATGACCCCCAATCAGACCTCAGATAAGAGCCCCATGCCTCTCATCAGCCCCCATATGCCTCTCATCAGCCCCCATTGCCTCTCATCAGCCCCCATATGTCTCTCATCAGTCCACATATCAGGCAGGACCTCATTCTCCCTGGCTATGAGCGGTGTGCTCTGATTGGATGCGCTTACAGCCGACACCAAGTCGGCTAATTAGAATATAAGGCGCTGAAATCAACGGGGGACAACAGCGGACGAACAGCGAACGGTCTTTGAAAAAAAAAAAAAAGTGCAATGACATCAGTGGGGGCCGCCCTATAAGGTAAGACCTTAATTAGACTAGAGTTAAACAGATGAAAGGTCCTCTTTAAGGATAAGACAAATTTATCAAACAACATGCAATATAAATGTGGCGTAAAGTGTGCCAGCACAGACTCAAGTAAAACTGGCTTCAAATACTCCACTAATGATAAATTATCCCCAGCGAGTTTTTGTGAAGTTTTCTTTCACTTTTGGGGTGTTTTTGGGTCAGTGGTATTTTTTGTTTTCTTTCCGAAAAACAGCCTGCTTTAGGGTGCATTCACATCATCATAAAAATGAAATCTGTTTTTGAAGCATCAGTTATTATCAGTTTGCATTTATTTTTGTTAGTTCCGTTAGAGATCTGTTATTTTAGTTGGTAGAAAAGGTCCTTCTCACAGGACTTTTTCTCCTGTCTAAGATAATGGATTGCTGATGGAACTGACACAAACTGATCATAACTGATGCCAAAAATAACCAATTTTTTTTTTCTTCTGACAGATCAGATAAACGGAAAACAAGACGGTAATGTGAATGCACCCTTAGGGTACTTTCACACTGGCGTTATTTGATTCCGGCAGGCAGTTCCGTTGCCTGAACTGCCTGCCTGTGTCACTACCAGAGCTTGGAGGAGTTCTCACTGCTCTGTTTCTCCGCCCCTGTGATGAGCTCTTTACTTTCTGTTTCCTTCCTCCCAGCTGTTCCTCCTGCGTTTGATTTCCCTGCCTTTAAATCACCCCTCCTCCTTTTGTAGTGTGTGGATTATATTCCTCATTTGAGTTGTAGCTCTTGCTTGAGTATCTTCCCTTGTATGCTATCCTTTCACTGGACCTGTGTTCTGCTGCAGCAAGTACTCCGGATATTGCCAGCCTGTCTTTGGATCGGTCTTCACTGCGGCTGCAGCTCCTTCAGCTAAGTGTGCAGACATTGTAGTGTATCTGTGTGTTTTCTGACTGGATCCGAGGTGACCACGGTTCCCTCCATATACTGAGCAGGGCACCGGTGGCCGTGCCCCTTCCACTATTGTAGGGGTTACAGTGGTCATCATTCTTAGGTACGCGGGCATGCCTCGTTCCACCATTTGGATCCGGGCATGGGCTTAGCAGCAAAGGGAGAGCTTTGAGGGTCTGACAGGGGTCACCCTTTATCCTCCCTAGTTTGGGTCCGGTCAGTAGCTCTATTTTCTGTGCATGCTCTTGTTGCTCACATACAGCCGTGACATTATAATCCACCAAAACCGTCTTTTTTGACATGGATCCGCTTTCTGGCCTGGTTGACCGCATGCAGGGTCTTTCTTTGGAGGTAGCGGATCTCCGTCAATCTATGACTCAGCTTCAAGCATTGGGCTCTGCTCCGGCCCATGGAGTCTGTTGCGAGCCAAAGGTCTCACTTCCGGAAACGTTCTCCGGGGGCAGTGAGAGTTTTGTTCGCTTCAGAGAGGCATGCAAACTCCATTTTTGCTTGTGTCCCCATTCCTCTGGTAATCAGGAGCAGAGGGTGAGGATTGTCATCTCCCTGCTCAGGGGTAATGCTCAGACTTGGGCTTTTTCGCTGCCATCAGGGGATCCCTCCCTTCGATCCGTGGAAGGATTTTTTGTGGCCCTGGGGCAGATATATGATGACCCGGATCGTGTTGCTCTGGCCGAATCTAACTTACGTTTTTTATGCCAAAGCAAACTGTCTGCGGAGCTTTATTGTTCTGAATTTCGGAGATGGGCAGCTGATTCAGGTTGGAATGATGCTGCACTCCGGAGTCAGTTCTGTCATGGTCTCTCAGAGAGATTGAAAGATGCGTTTGCTTTCCATGAGAGACCAACGTCCTTAGAGTCTGCCATGTCATTGGCGGTACGTTTTGACAGGCGTCTAAGAGAAAGAAACGAGACCTCTCTGTCCAGCCATTGTCAGTCTAGGGGAAGTGGTGCGGACTCATTCAGTGTGCAGGGGCCTCATCCTGTCTCAGTCCCCTCTGAGGAGGAGCCCATGCAGCTAGGTCGACTTGCCCCTGATAAAAGAGGATTTAGTCCTCAGAGTATGGTGTGTTTTTGTTGTGGGGGCATAGGTCATTTGGCAAATGTTTGTCCGTCTAGGAGATTCTTGAACTGTACTAAGAGCGATAATAAGAGAAAAACCTCAAAAGGTAAATCATCAAACTCTGCTTCATCTGCTACTTTGGGCAAAGTTGATGTAGGAATTGATGCTTTTCCTCTGACCTGCAGTTCCCGTTTTCTCCTGTCTGCCAGGGTGTCATGGTCTTACCTGCTTGCTGCTCTCCTTCGTTTGACATGTGCTGGCGGCCATCTTGGGTCCTGGGTTTCTTGTAGCCTTCCACCCTGCGGCTCCTCCTTCCCCTGGGAGGAGCTGGATGCCTAGCTCATATATATAGGAGGTCTGTGGCTTCAGTTCCTTGCTTGGTCCTCTTGTGTTCACATGCTTCTAAGACTGCTGCTGCTTCTGGTTCCTGATCCTGGCTTCGTCTGACTACCCTGCTGGTTCCTGATCCTGGCTTCATCTGACTACCCTGCTGGTTCCTGATCCTGGCTTCGTCTGACTACCCTGCTGGTTCCTGATCCTGGCTTCGTCTGACTACCGTTCTGGTTCCTGACCTCTGGCTTCGCAAAGACTCTGCTCGGTTTCACCATCCGTTTGGACTTTTGCTTTACAGCTTTATTTTCAATAAAGCCTTCTTATTTTCACTTATCTCTTGTTGTACGTCTGGTTCATGGTTCCGTGACATTAGGACCAAGCCATGAATTCTGACGGTACAGGGCCATCCTCGCTACCCACGCTGGTTGCCAGACTTGATCAGCAGGATCATCTGTTGGGTCGGTTCGCTGTGGCGTTGCAAACCCTGCTTGAACGCACGGCTCATTTCGCTCCCGTTGCCGATGGGTCGGTTGTCGCTCCTGGGCTCGCTCCTACTGCCGCTCCGGTTGTTGCGCCAGGGTCTACCCCGACACCTGTTGTTGCGCCTGCGGTGTTTCGGGGTATGACCGGTTCTGCCCCTCTTCCACAGCGCTTTGGGGGAGAGCCAACTCAGTGCCGAGGTTTCCTTAACCAGGTGGGCATTTATTTCGAGTTGCTGCCACATGCCTTTCCTACTGAGAGATCAAAGGTGGGCTTCTTGATCTCGCTGCTCTCGGACAAGGCCTTGGCCAGCCCTTTATGGGAGAACAACAATCCGGTGGTTGCCGAGTTTTCCGGTTTTGTTGCTTCTCTTCGGAAGGTATTCGATGTGCCGGCTCGTGCTGCCTCTGCTGCGAAGCTCCTTATGTCCATCAGACAGGGTTCACGATCCGTAGCTGAATACGCCATTGAGTTTCGTACCCTGGCAGCAGAGGTGGGCTGGAATAATGAGGCTCTGGTCGCTGCTTTCTCTCATGGTCTCTCGGATGCCTTGAAGGATGAGGTTGCAGCTAAGGACCTACCAGTTGAGCTCGAGTCTCTTATTTCTTTCCTGATTTTGATTGACACCAGACTCAGGGAGAGACCTTCCTTTAAGGAGAACCTGCGGAGGTCTTCTAACAGATTGGTGCCTACGTTTGCTGTCCCACCCGTGCCTCCCTCTCCTCCCACGCCTCCTGGGGATGACTTGTCTGGGGGTGAACCCATGCAGCTGGGGTTTGCTCGCCTGTCCGAGGGGGAGAGGGCACTCCGGAGACGCGAGGGCCGATGCATGTACTGTGGTCTCGGTGGGCATTTTCGGTTGGCATGTCCGAACCGTCCGGGAAACGCTCGTACCCTGAGATCCTGTCGGGGGCAGATCTTGGGTGGAGTCTCCTCGTCCCCGGTTTCCCGTGTTGACTAACCACTGATCACTGTTGTCCTCTCCTGGGTCGGGGGCTCGGTGACGACCCAGGCGTTGGTGGACTCTGGTGCTGGTGGTTTGTTCATTGATAGTGTGTTCGCTGCCGCCAATTCCATTCCTCTGCAGGCTCGAGGTTCCCCACTGGCTCTTGAGGCGATAGACGGCAGACCCCTTCTGCCGCCACACGTGACTCATGAGACCCTTCCAGTGGGGATAGCCATTGGTGCCGTTCACAGAGAGTCGGTCTGCCTCCAGGTTATTTCGTCTCCACACTACTCGGTGGTCTTGGGGTACCCCTGGCTCCAGAAGCATAATCCGACTTTCGATTGGAGATCGGTCGAGATCCTCTCGTGGTCACCGCAGTGTGGGGCTAGTTGCATCCATGGGTCTGTCAAGTTGCTGTGTACTTCCTCGGACTCTCTGTTGCCTCCTGAATACGAGGAGTACCGGGATGTATTCGATAAGGTGCGCGCGGTTGCCCTACCTCCGCACCGCCCATACGATTGTGCCATAGAGTTACAATCTGGTGCCGTTCCTCCTCGTGGCAAAGTCTATCCACTGTCGGTAGCGGAGAATGAGGCCATGGAGGAGTACGTGAGGGAGGCGCTTTCACGCGGACACATTCGCAAATCTTCGTCCCCGGCAGGGGCTGGATTTTTCTTTGTGAAAAAGAAGGGCGGTGAGTTGAGGCCTTGCATCGATTACAGGGGTCTCAATCGCATCACGATCAAGAACGCTTACCCGATACCCTTGATTTCCGAGCTGTTCGATCGCCTTAAAGGGGCCACGGTCTTTACCAAACTCGACCTGAGGGCGGCATATAACCTGGTAAGGATCAAGGCGGGCGATGAGTGGAAGACCGCGTTTAACACCAGGACCGGTCATTACGAATCCTTGGTGATGCCCTTTGGGTTGTGCAATGCGCCCGCAGTCTTTCAGGAATTCATCAACGATGTTTTCCGTGACCTGTTGCAGCAGTGTGTGGTAGTCTATTTGGATGACATCTTGGTATATTCTGAATCCATGGAGGCCCACATTCTGGATGTCAGACGAGTGTTGCAACGGTTACGAGAGAACAAGCTGTTCGGTAAGCTTGAGAAACGCGAATTTCACCGATCCCAGGTAACCTTCTTAGGTTACATCATTTCCGCTGAGGGGTTCTCCATGGATCCTGAGAAGGTTTCGGCTGTCTTACAGTGGCCCCAGCCCAGTGGTCTTCGTTCCCTGCAGCGCTTTTTGGGCTTCGCCAATTATTATCGGAAGTTCATCAGGGACTTTTCCATGCTGGCCAAGCCTCTCACGGATCTGACCAGGAAGGGCAGTAATTCCCAGGTCTGGCCGCTCGAGGCCATCCGAGCTTTTGAGGCCCTAAAGTCCGCCTTTGTGTCGGCTCCGATTCTGTCGCATCCCAACCCTGGGTTGCCCTTTGTCCTCGAGGTGGACGCGTCTGAGACGGGAGTAGGCGCCCTTCTGTCCCAGCGTAGAACACCAGAGGGTCCTCTGCTTCCTTGTGGGTTTTACTCCCGGAAACTGTCTTCCGCGGAGTGCAACTATCAGATTGGTGACAGGGAGTTATTGGCCATCGTGCAGGCCCTTAAAGAATGGAGGCACTTGCTCGAGGGTTCGGTGGTTCCGGTTCTCATCCTAACGGACCACAAGAATCTGACCTACCTTTCTGAGGCCAAGAGATTGACACCACGTCAGGCCAGATGGGCTCTGTTCTTGTCACGTTTTAATTACATGGTCTCCTACCTACCCGGTTCCAAGAACATCAGGGCGGATGCCTTATCACGGCAGTACTCCGAGCTGTCCAGGGAGGAGTCGATTCCGACTTCGGTCATACCTCCGAATCAGATCCTGGCCGCCATTCGCACCAGCCTGACCTCTCCCCTGGGTGAGCAGATTTTGGCGGCTCAATCTGGTGCTCCCTCTGGGAGACCCAACGGCAGATGTTTTGTGCCTGAGGAGTTGCGCACTCGGTTGTTGCGAACCTACCATAACTCCAAGACCGCGGGGCATCCTGGAAAGAATCAGCTGTCCTGGGCTGTTTCACGTCTGTTCTGGTGGCCTTCCCTACGTTCCGACATCGCCGCATATGTAGCGGCATGCTCCGTTTGTGCCCAGAGTAAGTCCCCTCGGCACCTTCCGTTGGGCCTTCTGCAACCCATAGCCACCGGGGAGCGCCCATGGTCACACCTGGGGATGGATTTCATTGTGGACCTCCCTGCATCCCGAGGCCATACGGTCATTCTCATGATTGTGGATCGGTTTTCCAAAATGTGCCACTGTGTTCCTCTCAAGAAGTTACCCTCTGCACAAGAGTTGGCCACGATTTTTGCCAGGGAGGTCTTCCGGTTGCACGGTTTGCCTAAGGAGATTGTGTCGGATCGGGGGAGTCAGTTTGTGTCCAGGTTCTGGCGCGCCTTTTGCTCCCAGTTGGGGATTCATCTCTCCTTCTCCTCGGCCTACCACCCTCAGTCCAATGGGGCCGCAGAACGATCCAATCAGGCCTTGGACCAATTCCTTCGTTGCTATGTCTCCGATCACCAAGACAATTGGGTTGACCTCCTGCCTTGGGCTGAGTTTGCCAGGAACACGGCGGTGAACTCTTCCTCTGGGACGTCTCCCTTCATGGCCAATTATGGGTTCCAACCTGCCGTGTTACCGGAGGTATTCTCTCCCCAGGATATTCCGGCTGTGGAGGATCACCTTTCCGTCCTACATGCTTCTTGGGTACAGATCCAGAAGTCCCTTGAGGTCTCTGCGCAGCGCCAGAGATTCCAGGCTGATCGCAGACGAGCGCCTGCTCCTTCCTACCAGGTCGGAGACCGTGTATGGTTGTCCTCCCGCAACCTCAACCTTCGAGTGCCCACTCCCAAGCTGGCGCCTCGCTTTGTTGGTCCCTTCCGAGTGCTTCGCAGGGTAAACCCGGTAGCCTATGCCCTTGCGCTTCCTCCTGGCATGCGGATCTCCAACGTGTTTCATGTCTCCCTGTTGAAGCCACTGGTGTGTAATCGTTTCACTTCCTCGGTTCCTCGGCCTCGTCCGGTCCAAGTGGGCAATCGTGAGGAATATGAGGTGAGCAATATCCTGGACTCACACCTGGTCCGCGGTCGGTTGCAGTTTTTGGTCCATTGGCGTGGTTATGGTCCAGAGGAGCGTTCCTGGGTTCCCTCCGCAGATGTCCATGCTCCTGCCTTGCTCCGAGCCTTCCACGCACGCTTCCCTCAGAAACCGTTTTGTGCTCCGCGGAGGAGGGGCCCTTGAGGGGGAGGTACTGTCATGGTCTTACCTGCTTGCTGCTCTCCTTCGTTTGACATGTGCTGGCGGCCATCTTGGGTCCTGGGTTTCTTGTAGCCTTCCACCCTGCGGCTCCTCCTTCCCCTGGGAGGAGCTGGATGCCTAGCTCATATATATAGGAGGTCTGTGGCTTCAGTTCCTTGCTTGGTCCTCTTGTGTTCACATGCTTCTAAGACTGCTGCTGCTTCTGGTTCCTGATCCTGGCTTCGTCTGACTACCCTGCTGGTTCCTGATCCTGGCTTCGTCTGACTACCCTGCTGGTTCCTGATCCTGGCTTCGTCTGACTACCCTGCTGGTTCCTGATCCTGGCTTCGTCTGACTACCGTTCTGGTTCCTGACCTCTGGCTTCGCAAAGACTCTGCTCGGTTTCACCATCCGTTTGGACTTTTGCTTTACAGCTTTATTTTCAATAAAGCCTTCTTATTTTCACTTATCTCTTGTTGTACGTCTGGTTCATGGTTCCGTGACACAGGGTGGCGCTAGAGAGCAAAGTCATTTCTTGTGAGATTTTTGTTGATAGTGGAGCGTCGTCAATCTTATTGACACTCAATTTGTAGCCATGCATGGTTTTCAGGTTTGCACATTAGAAAAGGATATACCTGTTTTTGCTATTGACTCTGCTCCACTCTCACAGAGATCTCTGAAGGGCATTGTTCACAATATCCGGTTAGCTGTAGGTGACACTCATGTGGAGGATATATCTTGTTTTGTCCTTAACGGATTGCCTTCTTCTCTAGTTTTGGGGTTACCCTGGCTCACTAGACATAACCCCACTATTGATTGGCAAGGAAGGCAAATAAATGAGTGGAGTGACTTTTGTAGAGAGAATTGTCTTACAGCGACTTTTGCAGAGGTGTCTACTAAAACTGTGCCATCATTTCTCTCTGATTTGTCGGACGTGTTTTCCGAGAGCGGTGTTCAGGAGCTACCTCCTCACCGGGAGTTTGACTGTCCCATTAACCTCATTCCCGGCGCCAAGCTGCCAAAAGCTCGCCTCTACAATCTCTCACAACCGGAAAGAATCGCAATGCAAACCTATATCTCCGAGAGTCTCGATAAGGAGCATATTCGTCCCTCAAAATCACCTGTTGCCGCTGGTTTTTTTTTTGTTAAAAAAAAAGATGGCTCTCTGAGACCTTGCCTAGATTTTACGGAGCTGAACCGTATAACGATTCGCGATCCCTATCCCCTTCCTCTGATCCCGGACCTCTTCAACCAAATTGTTGGGGCCAAGGTTTTTTCCAAATTGGATTTGAGAGGCGCGTACAACCTGGTCAAGGTCAGAGAGGGGGATGAATGGAAAACGGCCTTTAATACCCCTAACGGGCATTTCGAGAATCTCGTTATGCCTTTCGGCCTGATGAATGCTCCGGCAGTCTTTCAGCATTTTGTTAACAGTATTTTCTACCATTTAATGGGGAAATTTGCATTGGTGTATCTTGATGATATTTTGATTTTTTCCCCTGATGTTCAGACCCATCAGGATCATCTTTTTCAGGTTCTGCAGATTCTGCGGGAAAATAAATTGTACGCCAAGCTGGAGAAATGTCTTTTTATGGTATCGGAGATTCAATTTCTGGGTTTTCTCCTCTCTGCTTCTGGTTTTCGCATGGATCCGGAGAAGGTCCGTGCTGTACTTGAGTGGGAGCTTCCTGAGAATCAGAAGGCATTGATGCGCTTTTTGGGTTTTGCGAACTATTACAGAAAGTTCATTTTGAATTATTCCTCTGTTGTCAAACCCCTCACTGACATGACAAAAAAGGGGGCGGATTTTTCCTCTTGGTCGGAGGAGGCGCTTGCAGCTTTTTCTAAGATTAAAGAGAGTTTTGCGTCTGCTCCCGTCTTGGTGCATCCCGATGTTTCCTTACCTTTTATTGTTGAGGTGGATGCTTCCGAGGTGGGTGTGGGTGCGGTTTTGTCCCAGGGCCCTTCTCCTGCCAAATGGCGACCCTGTGCCTTTTTCTCTAAAAAACTCTCCCCGGCAGAGAAAAACTATGATGTGGGAGATAGGGAGTTGTTGGCCATCAAGTTGGCTTTCGAGGAATGGCGCCATTGGTTGGAGGGGGCCAGGCACCCTATCACCGTTTTTACCAACCATAAGAATCTGGCATACTTGGAGTCGGCCAGGCGTATGAATCCGAGACAGGCCAGATGGTCTCTGTTCTTCTCCAGATTCAATTTTGTCGTTACATTCCGCCCTGGGATCAAAAATGTGAAGGCTGATGCTCTCTCTCGCTGTTTTCCGGGAGGAGGAAACTCCGAGGACCCGGGTCCCATTTTGGCGGAGGGGGTAGTTGTTTCTGCTCTATATTCTGATTTGGAGGCCGAGGTCCAGGCTGCCCAGACTGAGGCACCTGCCCGTTGTCCTTCTGGGAAGTTGTTTGTGCCTCCTGAGCTACGTCACAAACTCTTCAAGGAGCATCATGATACTGTTCTTGCTGGTCACCCCGGGAGTAGAGCCACGGTAGATCTCATTGCTCGGAGATTTTGGTGACCGGCTCTTCGTAAGTCGGTGGAGGGTTTTGTGGCTGCTTGTGAGACGTGCGCTCGCGCTAAGGTCCCTCGTCCACGGCCTTCAGGTTCCCTTCTCCCGTTACCCATACCTTCCCGTCCTTGGACACAGCTGTCCATGGACTTTATCACGGATCTTCCTCGTTCCTCAGGGAAGTCGGTGATCCTGGTGGTGGTGGACCGTTTTAGCAAGATGGCTCATTTCGTACCTTTCCCTGGTTTACCCAATGCTAAAACGTTGGCGCAAGCTTTTGTCGACTATATTGTTAAATTGCATGGCATTCCCTCTGATATTGTTTCCGATAGAGGCACGCAGTTTGTGTCCAGATTCTGGAAGGCTTTCTGTTCTCGCCTGGGGGTTCGGCTGTCCTTCTCTTCTGCTTTTCACCCGCAGTCGAATGGTCAGACTGAGCGCCTCAATCAGAATCTGGAGACATATTTGCACTGTTTTGTGGCAGAGAACCAGGAGGATTGGTGTTCATTTCTCCCTCTTGCTGAGTTTGCTCTGAACAACCGTCGTCAGGAATCTTCTGATAAGTCACCATTCTTTGGTGCATATGGGTTCCATCCGCAGTTTGGGATATTCTCGGTAGGGGCTCTTTCTGGTTTACCTGAGGAGGAGAGATTTTCCTCGTCTTTGTCTACCATTTGGCAAAAGATTCAGAGTAATCTTAGAAAGATGAGTGAGAAGTATAAGCGTGTGGCTGATAAGAGATGTGTGCCTGGTCCGGACCTGAATGTGGGTGATCTGGTGTGGTTGTCTACAAGAAATATTAAACTGAAGGTTCCCTCCTGGAAATTGGGTCCCAAGTTTATTGGGCCTTATAAAATCTTGTCAGTCATCAATCCTGTTGCCTTTCGTCTTGATCTTCCACGGGTTTGGAAGATACATAATGTATTTCACAGATCTCTCTTAAAACCATATGTCCAGCCCACGGTACCCTCCTCTTTGCCTCCTCCTCCGATTTTGGTTGATGGCAATCTGGAGTTTGAGGTTTCCAGAATTGTGGACTCTCGCATTGTCCGCGGTTCTCTTCAGTACCTCGTTCATTGGAAGGGTTATGGTCCTGAGGAGAGGATGTGGGTTCCGGTGTCGGACATTAAAGCCACTCGCCTCATCAGGGCATTTCATAGGGCTCATCCTGAGAAGGTGGGTCCTGGGTGTCCGGAGTCCACCCGTAGAGGGGGGGGTACTGTCACTACCAGAGCTTGGAGGAGTTCTCACTGCTCTGTTTCTCCGCCCCTGTGATGAGCTCTTTACTTTCTGTTTCCTTCCTCCCAGCTGTTCCTCCTGCGTTTGATTTCCCTGCCTTTAAATCACCCCTCCTCCTTTTGTAGTGTGTGGATTATATTCCTCATTTGAGTTGTAGCTCTTGCTTGAGTATCTTCCCTTGTATGCTATCCTTTCACTGGACCTGTGTTCTGCTGCAGCAAGTACTCCGGATATTGCCAGCCTGTCTTTGGATCGGTCTTCACTGCGGCTGCAGCTCCTTCAGCTAAGTGTGCAGACATTGTAGTGTATCTGTGTGTTTTCTGACTGGATCCGAGGCGACCACGGTTCCCTCCATATACTGAGCAGGGCACCGGTGGCCGTGCCCCTTCCACTATTGTAGGGGTTACAGTGGTCATCAGTCTTAGGTACGCGGGCATGCCTCGTTCCACCATTTGGATCCGGGCATGGGCTTAGCAGCATAGGGAGAGCTTTGAGGGTCTGACAGGGGTCACCCTTTATCCTCCCTAGTTTGGGTCCGGTCAGTAGCTCTATTTTCTGTGCATGCTCTTGTTGCTCACATACAGCCGTGACAGCCTGATCAGGCAAACTGTATGCAAATGCATGTCATTTTTTCTGACTGATCAGGCATTTTTAGACTGATCAGGATCCTGATCAGTCCGAAAAATGCCTGTTCAGTCAGAAAAATGCATTGCAATACCGGATTCGTTTTTCCGGTGTCATCAGGCAAAACGGATCCGGTATTTATTTTTTTCACATTTTTAAAGGTCTGCACATGCGCAGACCGGAATACCGGATCAGTCAATGCGGCACTAATACATTGCTATGGAAAAAAATGCCGGATCCGGCATTCAGGCAAGTGTTCAGTTTTTTTGGCAGGAGATAAAACCGCAGCATGCTGCGGTATTATCTCCATCCTGAAGAGTCAAGAAGACTGAACTGAAGACATCCTGAACGGATTACTTTCCATTCAGAATGCATTAGGATAAAACTGATCAGATCTTTTACGGTATAGAGCCCCTATGCCGGAAAAGAAAAACGCTAGTGTGAAAGTACCCTTAGGCCTCATGCACACGACCGTTGTGTGTTTTGCTGTCTGCAAATTGCGGATCCGCAAAACATGGATGGCGCCCGTGTGCGTTCCGCAATTTGCAGAACGGCACGGACAGCCATTGATATAACTGCCTATTCTTGTCCGCAAAATGCGGACAAGAATAGGACAGGTTATATTTTTTTTGCGGACCACGGAACAGAGCAACAGATGCGGACAGCACACGGAGTGCTATCCTCATCTTTTGCGGCCCCATTGAAGTGAATAGGTCTGCCTCCGAGCCGCCGAAACTGCGGCTCGGATGCGGACCAAAACAATGGGCGTGTGCATGAGACCTTAGATGTTTTTTTTTCTCACTTGCTTTCCCATGGGCTTTTCTATAGGACTGGACAAACATGAAAAAACACATGTAAAAATGTATAAAAAAAAATGCATGACATTAATTGACAAATAAGCCACAAAAACTGTATGATAAAACTGAGGCAATATACTGCAATAAAAAGCTGGGTTGATCTATACTTCTCAAAAAGCCAAAATGATGCTTTTAGTTTCTACTTTTCAACCAATCAGCTTCTAATTTAAGGGAAGGCTCATTACACTTCCATCCATATCATCTACTATCAGATATTTAAAATTACTTTCAAATTAAAATCTTTTATGTATGTGGAAATGTTACAGACTTCTCTTTGATATAAAAGAAATGCTATTTTGGCTATAATCTCCCATTACAATAAACCCTCCATTCACACAGAAGCAATAGGCATCCATATAAGTCTCATCGAAAGACCAAATGTGAATTTATTAGATGCATGCGAATTTCACAGCAGGTAGAAAATTTATAAACCTGTTTCTAATTTGCACGAGCTTGAAAGAATTTCTGCAGCAGATGGCAAGGAAAATAGCTACTACAGCAATCTGCAGATGTGGCCTATGGCTGCTTTGCTAGTCGGGAGAGAAGAAAGGGTGCTACAGATTTACATGATGTACTTAGTAAGGATGAACCCCTTAAAAGTTTACCAACACATAAAGCATGTCCATATATAAAGTGATGGACTATGGGATTGCAATGCATGTTGGGAGGCGTATGTTATAAACTGCTGGGGCCTAATTACCCAGTTGCAGCTTTCTCACACCGTTTATTTCATTACTGCGGTTATATGAATATTACAATGTCGGTTTCCAAACCAAACACTTATAATCAGTATTTACTTAGGCAGGTTCAATAGCAAAATGTGCTCTCCAAGCTGAACACATTGCATTAGTATAAGACATTTTAATACAATTTCATAAAAAGCTCTTTCCTACTAGAAAAAAAAAAATCTCCATTGTCTGCATATTTTCGGCACACATGACTGTTTCCCTCAGGCATGTGGAAAAAAAAATGAACATCAAAAGAAGAACATTTTAGTGTGGGAAGTTTTCAGATAGATCTGCAAGCATCACAGAGACCCTTCCTTAACAAAACCAACAGAGCAGCACTGATGTGCAGAACAGTAAGCTGCGAAAGGGGAATGCTGATAAATGAAGCAGCTGCTCAGGGGCTCTGTATGCCTTTCCGGAGTTGGCTTTACCTGTAACGGCTTGTTTTTCCAAATGTCACCGCACCTGTATGTCATAATAGCCTAGTTCTATGAATTGTCTAGCAAGTGGGCAGGGGCAGTGCAGTAAGGCAAATGAGGAAAATACAATAAGGCCGGGATCACGTGTCGCATGTTCAACCCCTTCAGGACCCTGCCATTTTTCACCTTAAGGACCAGGCGATTTTTTGCAAATCTGATGTGTCACTTTATGTGGTGATAACTTTAAAACTCTTTTATTTATCTAGGCCATTCTGAGATAGTTTTCTCGTCACGTATTGTACTTCATGACAGTGGTAAAATTTAGTCCAAAAAATGTATTTTTATTTATAAAAAAAAATCAAAATTTACCAAACATTTTGAAAAATTTGTAAATTTCCAAATTTCAATTTCTCTACTTTTATAATAGATAGTAATACCTCCAAAAATAGTTATTGCTTTACATTCCCCATATGTCTACTTCATGTTTGTAGCATTTTGGGAATGATATTTTATTTTTTGGGGACGTTAGAAGGCTTAGAAGTTTAAAAGCAAATCTTGAAATATTTCTAAAACCCACTTTTTCAGGACCAGTTCAGCTCTGAAGTCACTTTGCGAGGCTTAGGCCTCATGCACACGACCGTTTTTTTTTTTGCGGTCCACAAAAACTGTTTCCGTTGTTCCGTGATCCGTGTCTGTTTTTTCTTCCGTCGGTCTTCCTTGATTTTTGGAGGATCCATGGACATGAAAAATGAAAAAAAAATCTAAGTCAAGTTTGCCATTGAAATGATAGGAAAAAACGGACACGGATCACGGACACAGCTTCATGCCTGTGAGATCCAAGGGGCTGGATCTCACAGGCTCTCCACCGGAAGGCAGCCCCGATGCCTAAGGAAGGCATCGGGCTGCCTTTCATGCCATCGGGTCCCCGTCACAGCAGCACGAGGACCCAATGGCAGCGCCGATCCCTGCCCGACATCGCACGTGCCGCGGATGACTGCGGAACATGAAGGGTTAATGCGCCGGCATCAGTGATTTCACCAATGCTGGCGCATGCAGCAGGGGTCCGGCTATCAGTGACTGCAGGACCCCTGCTGCGGATCGGGCGGGCGCAGCTCCTGCACCCGCCCGATCCCTATGAAGTACATGTACGTCACGGGTCTTTAAGTCCCGCAAAGACATGACATACATGTACGTCATGGGTCCTTAAGGGGTTAACCCAATACCAACTCTCTAGAAGGGAAACGCGTAAGCCCAATTTCACATAAGTGTGCGCTTTCATATGTAAAATATGGCCACGTAAGGTATTGATCTTTACAGATCATATAGCAGCCATATTGATCTTGTATTTGCATTAGGCGTCATTAAGATAATTGTAACCATTCATATTAGGGTCCCCAGTACACAAGCTTGGCTCTGGCTTTCTTTTACCTGTTAAAAAAAACACCAGAGCAAGCAAATTTTTTTCTGCCAACTAAAGTTTTTGCCACATATTTGTATTTCTTTTTTTTTGCTTTTTTTTCAAACAGTGGGGGTCATTTACCATGACCCTCTACACCAGAAACAGGCATAAAAAAGTACAAACTGGTGGTTTTCAACATTTTTAAAGGCACTGGGGAATATTAATCAAACTGGTGTAAAGTAGAACTGGCTTAGTTGGAACCAAACCCTAGTTCAGGAAATGTTTTTTTACAGTATAAATCAATTTCTGAAGTTATTATGTGAAATCTCGCGAGACTTTGCGAAGTAATAACTTCGGCTCATCGGAGCCAATACATTATAATACTGTACAGAGAGCTCGCTCCGTACAGTATTGAAACAAAGTTTTATGCAAAACGACTTCGGATGTTTAATCCGAAGTCGATTCGCTCATCCCTAATAGCAACCAATCAGATTCCACCTTTCACCAGCTTGATAAATCTCCCTCATTTTGTCTAAATTTAGGTGCAAGCAGTGTTTCTACGCCACCTTCACCACTTTCTAAAAAGGGGAAGTGGTGGAGACTGGGCAGGGGTGGGATGTGGCAGGGCCATCACTTTCATTTATGCCTGTTTGCTGGTGTAAGTGACAAATGAAATCTACCAAATTATCAAAAACTGGTGTAAAATGCTCATCTTTGATAAATGACCCCAGCATGTCTTACCACACTTCTTGGTATTTTTCCCCCGTAGAGCAGGTGTTGGCAAAACATCTGAAAAAACACCAAGTGCTACAGCAAAAAAGACCGCTAATTAACAAAAATTTCAGGAGCAAAAAGACACATGTATCCTGCATTTCATATTTCCCATAGACCTTCAGCTAGCATATGAAGCTAGCATTTCTGCAGCAAAAGGCGCTGCAAAGAAGGCAAGTGTAAAGAATGCAACTAAAAACACAAAAGTTCAGAAAACACCACCAAAAATTATGTGTGCAAGTACGCTAACAGCAGCAAATCCTAGCATGACTTCAGGACTTTGATGCAAACTAAGGGCCCATTCACATGGTCGTATACTTCTGTCTGCATCTGTTCTGCAATTTTGCAGAACGAATGCGGACCCATTCATTTCAATGGGGCCGCAAAAAATGCAGACAGCACACCGTGAGCTGTCCACATCCGTACTTCCGTTCTGTGGCCAGGCATTCCTATCAGGAGAAGTATGTTCTGATCAGCAAAATGCGGAACGAACATGGCCAGTATCCGTGTTTTGCGGATCCGCAATTTGCGGTCCGCAAAACTGGTTACAGTCGTGTGAATGAGCCACAACAGCAATACAGAAAATCAGTATCTTTATTAATTCATAACTAACAATTTGGCCATCAAGACTGAAAACATAAAATAGATTAAAAAAAAACAAAACACCAAGATGGCGATGAATAAACAAAATTTCATGACTAGGTATTGCAAAAGCAATACTTATATTGACGTCCACTCGAAAAATGATTTGATATAAAAAATGTTAAAAATGAATCAGTGCCACAACTGCAGAAGAAAATGCATAGAAACTTACAAAAAGCACAATCCAAAACAAAAAAAAAATACAAAATGTAAAAGCCTTAAATCTGTAGCGCAACTCAAATGGAAGAAGCAGCACTCCAAATTCTTCAGTGAAATGTGAGTATATTAAACTCAGCACTATATAAGTGAAATAATAAGGCACATGCAATGTTTCATCTCTCCATGAAACCATTTTCAACCCTTGAAAATGGTTCTATGGAGCATATAAAATATTGCCTGTGCGTTGGGAGAAAAAATTCACATTTCACTGAAGAATTTGGAGTGCTGCTTCCTCCATTTGTCATTGTTCTATTCTGCAGTAAATTTGGTACAAAGTGTTGAAACTTAAGTGTTATCCAGGATAATTTTTTTAAATGTCCCTCATCGGTGGGAACTATGAAGAAAACTATACTAAGGGCTCTTTCACACTTGCGTTGTCCGGATCCGGTGTGTGCTCCATTTGCCGGAATTACACGCCGGATTCGGAAAAACGCAAGTGAACTGAAAGCATTTGAAGACGGATCCGTCTTCAAAATGCGTTCAGTGTTACTATGGCAGCCAGGACGCTATTAAAGTCCTGGTTGCCATAGTAGTAGTGGGGAGCGGGGGAGCAGTATACTTACAGTCCGTGCGGCTCCCGGGGCGCTCCAGAATGACGTCAGAGCGCCCCATGCGCATGGATGACGTGTCCATGCGATCACGTCATCCATGCGCGTGGGGCGCCCTGACGTCACTCTGGAGCGCCCGGGGAGCCGCATGGACAGTAAGTATACTTCTCCCCACTACACTTTACCATGGCTGCCAGGACTTTAGCGTCTTGGCAGCCATGGTAACCTTTCAGAAAAAGCTAAACGTCGGATCTGTCAATGCGCCGAAACGACGTTTAGCTTAAGGCCGGATGCGGATTAATGTCTTTCAATGGGCATTAATTCCGGATCCGGCCTTGCGGCAAATGTTCAGGATTTTTGGCCGGAGCAAAAAGCGCAGCATGCTGCGGTATTTTCTCCGGCCAAAAAACTTTCCAGTCCGGAACTGAAGACATCCTGATGCATCCTGAACGGATTTCTCTCCATTCAGAATGCATTAGGATAAAACTGATCAGGATTCTTCCGGCATAGAGCCCCGACGACGGAACTCTATGCCGGAAGAAAAGAACGCAAGTGTGAAAGAGCCCTTACCTGCTTCCTGTCACTGTGTTCGGGTTCAGTAGCTCCAAGAATGTCTTCTTCAGGCTACCAGACCCCGCTAATAAACTTCTTGCATGTGTAAACATGCGGCTGCAGGCAATGACGGACCTCAGCAGTGACATACCCACTTGCAAAGCAAGATGCATAAAAATTACACTTAGGTCTCTTGCACCCGACCGTATGTATTTTGCGGTCCGCAAAAAACATATCCGTAAAAAATATGGATGACATCCGCGTGCATTCCGTATTTTGCGGAACGGAACAGCTAGCCCCTAATAGAACAGTACTATCCTTGTCCGTGATGTGGACAATAATAGGACATGTTCTATTTTTTTGCGGAACGGAAATACGGACATACGTAAATGAAATGTACACGGTGTAACTTCCGTTTTTTTTTTTAAGACCCATTGAAATGAATGGTTCCACAAACGGAACGGACACGGAAAGAAAATACATTCATGTGCCAGAATCCTGGAGCATTTTTTTTTTTGTAAATCAGCCCCATTGAGTTATCTGCTTATATTTTTTAGCGTTTGCTCTTAATAGCTGTGCTTAATGTTGTATACAGTTTTCATTACACTTTTTAGAACAGTGCTAGTTAGGGACAGTAGACCAATATTATTCTGCACTGAAACCAACCAAGCTTACTAATGCAAAAAAAGAATGCATATATGTGTGAAATTTGTGATTCTGAATAAGGGTCCATGCCATGAATCATTATATCTTCCTTGCAAACGGAATGCTGCGAGGGAAGAATAGATGTGTAATATGGGATTCAATGTATTCTGTATAAAAGAACTTCCATCTGCTTTAGAAAGTTGCAGAATAAATAAGTTAGCTCTGAGTGAATGATAAACTATGAATTTCCATCCATCACAATGTGATTATAGAGTATACTGGCAAAATTGTAGCAAGATTATTTTTTTAAAGAGATTTAAATGGTGTCTCACTTCAGCAAATGGCACTTATCATGTAGAGAAAGTTAATACAAGGCACTTACTAATGTATTGTGATTGTTCATATTGCCTCTTTTCCTAGCTTCATTGATTTTCACATCACATTATAAACTGCTTGTGTCCAGGTTACAACCATCCTGAATCCAGCAACTGTGGCTGTGATTGCACACTATAGGAAAAAGCACACAGAGCCTGTACTATCACTCAGGAGGACAAGTTACTTCCCAACACTGAGCTAAAGAGCTGCCTCATCCTCCTCTCTGCTCTACTTGTCAGGGATTATGATCCTGAATACAGTTTAATATGATCTTCAGCTGAATCTCTGTGGGAATGGAGTTCATGAGAAGACATGAAGTACAGAGAAGGATGGGGATGTGGCTAATGAGCAGCAGCACTCATATGCTCGTAATCTCAATTACCACAGCCCCACATTACCATAGCCTGTCCTGTTCATCCTCTCTGTATTTCATGTCTCCTCATGAACTCCATTTGCACAGAGATTCAGCTGAAGATGTATCATCTGTATTCAGGATCATAATCCCTGACAAGTAGAGCAAAGAGGAGGTTAGGCAGCTCTTCAGCTCAGTGTTGTGAAGTAACTTGTCCTCCTGTGTGATTAGGACAGGTTTTGTGTAGATAGGATGGCAGAAATTTAATTTCTCCTAATGATTGCTCCCTAGACAAAACAAGCCACTATAACTAATGAAAGGTATTTGGGAATATATTTATAACAAAGTAATATTTAAATATTTTCAGTTTCTTAATTCCTGGAGAACTTTTTTAAAGTAAGCTCTAGTTGTGCCACAAAAACACATCAAAATTCTGCTTGTGAAACCAGTCTAAGTATTAAAAGTCAGATATTGATCTTCTATACTGTAAATAGGGGATACATTTATTTTGGAAAAACCTCTTTATGCTAACATCTGGCTACAACAAAAAACGCAGGGTTTTTCCTAAAAATGCTACGTGTGAAACCTTCCTAATGGAGGAAAATGGCAATGCATTATATTATTAGTGTTACGCAATGCGTGTGGAACTACTATGTCAACTGAACAGATTTGACTTGGGGCTACTCATAAAGCCACTTTCACACAGCCAATGTTTTTTCTGTGTATGATCAGTGATTTCCATCAATGACTGTGATCCAAAACTAGAGACTTCACAGAGTTACAGTAGAGACTACACAGAGGTAGGTATAATGGAAAAATCTGCACCTAATATGTGTTTTTGACTTGTACTTGGTTTTGGCTTAACGTTCCTAGCGGTATTCCCGAGCGTGACTCGGGGTTAATTTTCGCTGCCAGGAGCAGTAACCCCGAGTCACACTCGGGGTAACATTGAAAAGTTGTCAGCGGAGTCCCCTTACATTCTCCGCTGTGATCGCAGGCGAGAGCGCCGGCCAGCATCTGACTTCCTGGTTCCGTTCCCTGCAAGCACCTGCGGCGCATGGGAGCGGAACTGGGCGGGAAATTCAAAATTATAAAGGGACACACACATAAAAGAGGTAATACATTGTAATCTGACACTTGGTGCCCTATTGACTGCGATACGGACCAGGTAGCGCCCCCCAAGATTCCCGTTCACTGGATCAGGGCTGTGGAGTCGGTAGATAAATGGTCCGACTCCTCAGTTTTTGGTACTTCCGACTCCCCGACTCCGACTCCTCTGTATTTAATATGCAAATGTATTTTATACATTCCTTGAAGGAAAGAAAGGCAACATACATGTCATTACCACAGAACTACTGGCTAGGAAGCTGCTGCCTTCTCCTTTGTGTGCTGATCTTCCGCTGAAGATAGGGCAGAGGGAGGATCCAGGAAGGGGAAGGGGCATTTATTTTAAAACACGATTTCCCTAGTAGAATCCCATAGTCTTGTTTAAAGTTTAAGCTAACAATCTGAGTTTACAAGTTTTTATAGCCTTAGCTGAATGACAGCAGTTTTTCAAATGGTTTACAGCTTCAGTCTTGAGCTATTGTGACTATCCATTCCCTTCACTTATACAAGTGTCTCTAGTCCTGCAAAAAACATATTTACTTAATCAGTTATCATTGAGAGGCTAGGTTAACCATGGGCGTTGCGTTCCCTGTAACAGCCTTTATTCTTACAGTAGAGAAGTACCGTATTTTTCGCAAAAGTGGGGGGAAAATAGCAGTGCGTCTTATGGGGGCGAATGCTGCGACCGTCCGGTGAATAGGCTAAGAGGGAGGAGGGGCTGGGGGCCGGCATCTGTTTCTGTAATGGCAGCGGGGCCTGGTGCAGTCACTGTATTCTACTACAACGGGCCCCGCTCACTGTAGTATATGGTAATCATATCTAACTTGTGGGTATTGTTAAAGTATTCCAATCATCTTAAATCTAGCGCTGTACTACTTACTACTAACTTCTTGGCAGTCAGGAGGCCGGGTGGGCGCTCGTAGAGTAGCTCACTATGTCACGCGCCTGCTCCGCCCACTTAATGAATGAAGCAGGCACCGGGCCCCGCTGCCATTACAGAAACAGATGCTGGCCCCCATTCACTACACAGGGACACTGTTATGGGGGGGATCTGTGGATGACACATAAGATAAGATGCTATATATGTGTCATCCACAGATGCCCCCACAATGATCCCCCATAACAGTGCCATCCACATATGCCCCCTAACAGTGCCATCCACATATGCCCCCATAACAGTGCCACCCACAGATGCCCCCATAACAGTGCCCCCATAAAATACGGTAATTAATTATAACTTTTTGTGAATTGGGACATTTAAAACTTGCTTTTTTTTATTCCAATTTAAATCTAGTAGGAGTCGGAGTCGGTTCATTTTTTGCCGACTCCGACTCCAGGTACCCAAAATTGCCTCCGACTCCGACTCCTCGACTCCGACTCCACAGCCCTGCACTGGATCACCTGGGATGAAGGCAGATGTTGAGAGTGACAACCCTCTGGCATACCTGCAATTATTCCTCACTGAGGAGGTAATTGAAAAAATTGTCACAGAGACAAATCGCTTCCAACAGCAGCAATCCGCTACGCAGCATGCCACGTTTTTCAGAAGCAGAAAGTGGGAACCGGTGACCAAAGAGGACATGTGGCAGTTTCTGGGACTCATCATTCTTCAGGGGGTGATTGGGAAACCTCTCCAGAAATGGTACTGGACCACCAATAAGTTACTGGCCACTCCATTTTTTGGCACCGTGATGTCAGAATACCGGTTTTCCCTCATCATGAAGTATTTCCACTTCACGAAAAACGAAGAATTTGATAAGGGCACGCATCCTGCGCCCAAACTAAAAAAAATCTGGGAGGTATGGCAAATGATTGTGATCAATTTCCAGCGGACCTACGTGCCAGAAAGGGATGTCAGCATCGACGAAGGTTTGATGGCCTACAAGGGACGCCTAAGCTGGATACAGTACATTGCATCCAAAAGAGCGCGGTTTGGCATCAAATCCTACATGCTCTGCGAGTCATCCACTGGGTACATCTGGAATTCGGTCATTTACACCAGTAAAGGCACGAAGTTCAACCCCAGGTACAGCGGCTATGGGATGGCCACATCATCTGTCCTTACACTGCTGGAGCCATTGCTGAACCAGGGATATTGTGTGACCACGGACAATTTCTACACGTCTCCGGAACTGTATGAGGTTTTGCTACAAAACAAGACTGATGCATATGGTACCGTTAGGCTTAACCGACGTGATATGCCATCTATGTTTGCCAAGAATAAACTCAAAATCGGAGAAATGGTTGCCTGGCAGAAGGGTAAGATGATGGCAATGCGATGGCGAGACAAGAAGGACGTGTGTCTCATGAGTACTGTGCACAATACCTCTACTGCCATGGTCCACACAAAAGGTGGGAAAGATGTGCTGAAGCCGCGAGTCGTGATAGACTATAATTACACCATGGGAGGTGTTGACAGAGCCGATCAGGCAATGACATTTTATCCGGCTATGCGCAAACAGCAAAAAAAATATTATAAGAAGATCTTCAGGCATCTTCTGGAACAATGCCTTTGGAATGCATATATCCTGCACAGAGCAAAGAGTGACAAGCCTCTTGTTCATTCTGACTTTATATGGAAGGTGGTTGAGCGGATTTTTGTCAACCACCAGACGCCATCAGTATCTGTGAACAGACCTGGACGTCGTGCTGTTGACGTTGTCAACCCAGAACACCTGACTGGTCGCCACTTTATGGACTACATCCCGCCAACTCCAAAAAAGGTAGCACCTACCAGGATGTGCGTGGTTTGCTGCTCAAAGAGAGATGGCAATGGAAAGAAAGTCCGAAAAGAAACCAGGTTCCATTGTCCTGATTGTGACGTCGGACTTTGTGCAGTCCCATATTTCAAAATTTATCACACTCAGGATGTTTATAGAATTTTCTTTGTTTGACAAATTTCATTATTCTTTATTACATTATTGAATAAAATTATATTAATTAGATTATAATTCATAATTTTGTGTTTCAAACAAATTACACAAATTACTAAGAATTGCAGGCCTACAATACATAACAGCAAATTTCCATGCACAAAAATTGTACCACTTTTGGTTTCAAAATTCCTGACATAATCATACCGCCAGGGAGGTTAAAATCACTGATCAAACACTGACCGTCTGAAAGAGGCCTAAGGCTGGGTTCAGACCTGAGCGTCTTTGATATGCGCGTTTAACGCGCGTTTTTTGCAATAGTAAACGCGCGTTTGACGCGCGTTTGTGTGATTGACTGCAATGTCCTATGGCCACAAACGCGCGTCAAAACGCCCCAAAGAAGCTCAAGAACTTGTTTGAGCGTAGGACGTTTTTCAGCGCGTTGAAACACACTGTAAAACGCTCAAGTGAGAACCAGGGCCATAGGGAAGCATTGGTTTTCATGTGTTGAGCGTTTTACAGCGCGTTTGAACGCGCTGTAAAACGCTCAAGTGTGAACCCAGCCTAAGGCTGCGTTCACACGGGCGATATTTCCGCGCGGGTGCAATGCGGTAGGTGAACGCATTGCACCCGCACTGAATCCGGACTCATTCATTTCTGTGGGGCTGTTCAGATGAGCGATGATTTTCACGCATCACTTGTGCGTTGCGTGAAAATCGCAGCATGCTCTATATTCTGTGTTTTTCACGCAACGCAGGCCCCATAGAAGTGAATGGGGCTGCGTGAAAATCGCAAGCATCCGCAAGCAAGTGCGGATGCGGTGCGATTTTCACGCATGGTTGCTAGGTGACAGTCTATTCACTGTATTATTTTCCCTTATAACATGGTTATAAGGGAAAATAATAGCATTCTGAATACAGAATGCTTAGTAAAATAGCGCTGGAGGGGTTAAAAAAAATAAACAAATTAACTCACCTTCTCCTCTTGATCGCGTAGTTCCCAGTCTCTTCTGATGAGCTGTCGGCTAAAGGACCTTTGGTGACGTCAGATCACATGCTCCAATCACATGGTCCATCACCGTGGTGATGGACCATGTGATTGGAGCATGTGATCTGACGTCCCAACAGGTCCTAGCCTGTAGTTCATCATTAAAGAAGTAAAGAAGAGACCGGGAACTATGCGGAGGAGGTGAGTTAATTTTTTTTATTTTTTTTTAACCCTCAATTGATCACCTACTATGCATTCTGTATTCAGAATGCTATTATTTTCCCTTATAACCATGTTATAAGGGAAAATAATACAATCTACACTACAACTAACCCAAACCTGAACTTCTGTGAAGAAGTTCGGGTCTGGGTACCACAGTCGGTTTTTTATCACGCGCGTGCAAAAAACATTGCACCCGCGCGATAAAAACTGAACATCGGAACGCAATCGCAGTCAAAACTGACTGCAATTGCATTCCTACTCGCGCGGGTTTGCCGCAACAAATCCGGACACGCTCGTGTGAACCCAGCCTAAGGTTGCCTGTACACAGTGCAGATTTGTGTGCACAAAATCTGCACAAAATCCGCACCAAAAGGGTTGTCTCATCTCAAGATTTAAGGTGCTGGTCCCACCTCTGGGCCCCAATCCTGTCTCAAGAACAGAGCCCTGCTGTGAACGGAGAGCAGGCCATACATGCACAGCATCATCTCCATTCACTGCTATGGAACTTATGAAAATAGCTGAGATAGCATGCTTGACTATTTTTGGAAGTCCCATAGCAATGAATGGAGAGGATGCTGCACATTCAGAGCCACCCCTCCATTCACCGCTAATATTTTTTTGAGGGGTGGCAATGTGTGCACAGTTTGTCCTTCATTCACTTTGGGGCCCTATTCTTCAGAAAGAAGCAGGCCCCAGAGGTTCCTATCAGTAATATACTATAAATCTCCAGATGGGAATACCCCTTTAATGGCATTTTTTTTTACTTTTGCGATTTTAGCAGCGTTTTTGGTGCATTTTTTTGCGGTACAAATGCCAGTAGCAGATGTTAAGTCAATGTCTATGGGAAAGTATGAAACACAAGGAATTTTTGCTACTGGTTTTGTTTGGGTTATTTAAGCTTTTGGCTGAAAAAAGTGGTCCTTTCTTCACACAGGTTTTTTGTGTCTTGTAAAAGACACACCATGAATTTCATGCCTTTTTCTGAGTTTCATGCATTTGTTCATTACTTTCAGTTAACATCTGGTCACAGTACATACAAAAAACTGCCAAAAGTTAGACATTTAAAAAAAAAATGAATATAAATTCTATGTGTGAAGTGACCACACAAATGTTTTTAGCTTATAAATTTTTTTTTTTCATTTTATGCATTTTTTTAAAAGGATTTTTCATCTAACTCTGTCATCCCCATTGAGAATAAATGGAGCACCAGCGCACATGCTTGACTGCTAGTACATTTGTTAGGAAAGTTGGCAACCCTATTCTCATGATCAGTGGGGGTCCCAATGGTCAGACCTCCACAAGTCAGATTTCTGTAGTGGCTTTATCTTCTATACTGTAAATAGGGGATACATTTATTTTGGAAAAACCTCTTTATGCTAACATCTGGCTACAACAAAAAACGCAAGGTTTTTCCTAAAAATGCTACGTGTGAAACCTTCCTAATGGAGGAAAATGGCAATGCATTATATTATAAGTGTTACGCAATGCGTGTGGAACTACTATGTCAACTGAACAGATTTGACTACATAAAGCCACTTTCACGCAGCCAGTGTTTGTTCTGTTTATGGTCAGTGATTTCCACCAATGACTGTGATCCAAAACTAGAGACTTCACAGAGATACAGTAGAGGCTACACCGAGGTAGGTATAATAGAAAAATTTGCACCTAATCTGTGTTTTTGACTTGTACTTGGTTTTGGCTTTAAATCACTGATCAAAACACTGACCGTCTGAAAGAGGCCTGAGGTTGCCTGTACACAGTGCAGATTTGTGTGCAGAAAATGTGCACAGAAATCTGCATTATTTTATTTGTGCTCGGATCGGCTCATGCTGAGAGGGTCCCCTACCTACGCCTATACTCCACCCCCCCAACCTAGAAGCAGCAGAGTTATGCCGGAACTGCTTATCGAAGGGTAGCCTAAAGGGGGCTACCCCAATAATGAGACCTGAAAGAAGGGAGGGCTCCTGGGTGGGTTGAAATCGTTCGAACCGACAAGTGGGGGGAGGAGGGCCAGGTTTAAATAGTGAACGCCCCGCCTCCCCTCACACAAATACGGCACTCTTAATTGCCTACCACTTGTGCTCGGATCGGCTCATGCTGAGAGGGTCCCCTACCTACGCCTATACTCCACCCCCCCAACCTAGAAGCAGCAGAGTTATGCCGGAACTGCTTATCGAAGGGTAGCCTAAAGGGGCCAAAAGAACCATGCATAGGAGTTAGAAAACTTGATAACAGAAACTACAGACCAAAACTCAAAAGCCAATGATATTTCGTATAAGGATCCGGGATATTACGTATGGAACACACGGAACTGCGACGACCCAACCGTTTGATGACATGTACTGGCACCTTATGCATGGACGCCGCCGCTGCCGCGCCCATGCGGAAGGAATGTCCTGTGATCCAGCGAGGACCGACCCCTGGACCTGTCAACTAACCTGAAAGTACGTAAGAAAGGCCGCGGTGGTTAGCCGGGCATTGACTAGTTCGAGTACGGGAGAACATGCCTCTTGGACTAAATACTACGCAGCCAAGCCTCCAAGGCCTGCATCGGACACCATCTGCTGTCCGTGGGAAAGTATCTGACCGCCACTGGTTGCCCCGGCCGTGACGTCTTGGACGAGGCCAAGGTGAGGACATAGATGGACCCGCGCCGGATGAGCTGACCTTTCCGCAGGCACCCAGCCAGCGTATTGGTGCCCATGAGCTCGCCTGACCTGAGGAATCCATGAACAGCCAGGTACAAGGCTGTTTCTACCAGAGCGCTAACCTGCGGCCCGAACGGTTTGCCCCTGCAGTTTGCCTGTCACGGCCTGAACAAGCTACCGGTAAATGGCTGACGCCCATGTCGTTTCACAACAGACATCTTGCGCAAACCCTTCAACGCCGCTTTGATCGGGTGGGCGGAGAAGAGTGACGGTAGGTCCGGATGTAGCCTGCACCAATGGTGCTGAATACCTGCCATGTATAGTTAACAATGCTATAGGACAAGTTTAATTGAGAGTGGCAAAACCCAGACGAAGCCCAATAGGTGAGTGATAGGTCCCCGGCCAGCGGCCGGGTAGGTGTTCTCATATCTCTGAAACAGGTGCCAAGCTGTCTTGTAAGCCCTCAGAGTATTACTGGCCAAGGAATTGGCCATCAGTCTCTTAGCTATGGTGAGATGGGAGACTAGTCCCAGCGCAGCTGGGCCTGGTGAGGAAATTTTTTATTTTATTTTTTTTAATCTCCATGCGTGAGAGACTCTAATGGCGGAGTCATATGTGTAAAACTAAAACGGAGAAGCCATGCGTGAGAGACTGAGATGGCGGAGTCATATGTGTAACCTAAAACGGAGAAGCCATGCGTGAGAGACTCAGATGGCGGAGTCATATGTGTAACCTAAAACGGAGAAACCATGCGTGAGAGACTCTGATGGCGGAGTCATATGTGTAAAACTAAAACGGAGAAGCTCTGCGTGAGGGACTCTAATGGCGGAGTCATATGTGTAAAACTAAAACGGAGAAGCCATGCGTGAGAGACTCAGATGGCGGAGTCATATGTGTAACCTAAAACGGAGAAACCATGCGTGAGAGACTCTAATGGCGGAGTCATATGTGTAACCTAAAACGGAGAAGCCATGCGTGAGAGACTCTAATGGCGGAGTCCTATGTGTAAACCTAAAACGGAGAAGCCATGCGTGAGAGACTCTAATGGCGGAGTCATATGCGTAACCTAAAACGGGGAAGCCATGCGTGAGAGACTCTAATGGCGGAGACATATGTGTGAACCTAAACGGAGAAGCCATGCGTGAGAGACTCTAATGGCGGAGTCATATGTGTAACCTAAAACGGAGCAGCCATGCGTGAGACTCTAATGGCGGAGACATATGTGTGAACCTAAACGGAGAAGTCATGCATGAGAGACTCAGATGGCGGAGTCATATGTGTAACCTAAAACGGAGCAGCCATGCGTGAGACTCTAATGGCGGAGACATATGTGTGAACCTAAACGGAGAAGCCATGCGTGAGAGACTCTAATGGCGGAGTCATATGTGTAACCTAAAACGGAGCAGCCATGCGTGAGACTCTAATGGCGGAGACATATGTGTGAACCTAAACGGAGAAGTCATGCGTGAGAGACTCTAATGGCGGAGTCCTATGTGTAAACCTAAAACGGAGAAGCCATGCGTGAGAGACTCAGATGGCGGAGTCAAATGTGTAACCTAAAACGGAGAAGCCATGCGTGAGAGATTCTAATGGCGGAGTCATATGTGTAAACCTAAAACGGAGCAGCCATGCGTGAGAGACTCTAATGGCGGAGTCCTATGTGTAAACCTAAAACGGAGAAGCCATGCATGAGAGACTCTAATGGCGGAGTCATATGTGTAACCTAAAACGGAGCAGCCATGCGTGAGACTCTAATGGCGGAGTCATATGTGTAACCTAAAACGGAGCAGCCATGCGTGAGACTCTAATGGCGGAGACATATGTGTGAACCTAAACAGAGAAGTCATGCATGAGAGACTCAGATGGCGGAGTCAAATGTGTAACCTAAAACGGAGAAGCCATGCGTGAGAGACTCTAATGGCGGAGTCATATGTGTAAACCTAAAACGGAGCAGCCATGCGTGAGAGACTAATGGTGGAGTCATATGTGTAAACCTAAAACGGAGAAGCCATGCGTGAGAGACTAATGGCGGAGTCATATGTGTAAAACTCACACGGAGAAGCCATGCGTGAGAGACTCTAATGGCAGATCTGTATGTGTAAAACTAACACGGAGAAGCCATGCGTGAGAGACTCAAAAATGTATATATTATAATTTTTTTTTTTTTTTATATATACATACATATTTTTTTTTTTTTTTTTTTTTCACTATCAACCACTTAAGCAGCTCCCGTATGGGCACAGCTCTGAGTACGAGCATGAAGAGCATGGTATAACGCAGATCACCTGCACGGACTAACTAACATCTTGTGCCTAAATAACCCCCTTGGAACCTAATGTACGGCCGGCAGCAGGAAGCCAGCCACCGCCTATGATCTGCTCCCCCTGACCGAGCCTAGTACTCCTTCCCCTGATCCCTGCCTACCTAACGGCACGGCGGCCCGTGCCAGACTTTATTGAAGATGAGGAGCCTTACCCCCCAGCCGCGTGGGTAGCTCACGCTGCTCCCTGGCAGAATGCACCAGTGCGGGAGGGCCGACCCACCGCCGGCTGGACACTCGTACCGCGTGGGGAGCAGCGCCACTCCCTGGCAATGTGCACCGGATCAGAGGGAGCCCTTCCTTTACCGTGGGCCCCGGCCCCCGCTGGTTTGAACCGTGTGCCGCGTGAGGAGCCGCACAGCTCCCTGGCATTGTGCGCCAGTGCGGGAGTGCCCCCCCTCACCTAGGGGCTGGTTATTGTGACTGGAACCCGCTGGGAGACTGAAGCCTAACTGGACCTACCTGTGACCGTGAAGGCTGACCTCCCAGGCCGTGGCTGACCCACGTGCGTAGTCGTGACGCAACTACCCGTAGATGCCCACCCAGTGCCTGTAGTTAACGGGAGTGCGACCGAGTCTGTGGATGTGACCGACTAGCCCCTATAGTCGTGAGGGGACCCTACATCGAGAGTAGCGGTAACGGACCATCGCCTGTAGACGTGGTAGTATTACCTCATGAGTCTGTTGACATGAGACTAATGCCTGCAGTCGTGGCCGGTCTTAATAATGAGTCTGCAGTCGTAACGGATTTGTGCCTGCAGTCGTGGCAGGGCTTTAGAGCGGGTCTGTAGTCGTGACAGACTGATGCCTGCAGTCGTGGCAGGACTTTATAACGAGTCTGTAGTCGTGACAGACTGATGCCTGCAGTCGTGGCAGGGCTTTATAACGGGTCTGTAGTCGTGACAGACTGATGCCTGCAGTCGTGGCAGGACTTTATAACGAGTCTGTAGTCGTGACAGACTGATGCCTGCAGTCGTGGCAGGGCTTTACAACGGGTCTGTAGTCGTGACAGACTGTTGCCTGCAGTCGTGGCAGGGCTTTAGAGCGGGTCTGTAGTCGTGACAGACTGATGCCTGCAGTCGTGGCAGGGCTTTATAAGGAGTCTGTAGTCGTGACAGACCTGGCAAAGCAACATTCCTATCTATACCATTATTATAATTTTTTCTTTTTTTTTTTTTTTTTCTTTTCCCCCCCACCAAAGGCCACGACTGTAGGCGCCACCCTGTAAGAGATGCGCCAGAGGCCTGGACATAATAGACCACCATCCCCCGTCCCCCAAGCCTATGCAGGAGAAAAGAGGGGGTTGGCCCCCGCATGCACCACCCCTGACTCACCTGGCGGCCATGACAGCCACGAACCCCACAGTATCGTAAGTTAGCCCACCACCTGTGAACCTGAATAACCAAGGACAGACGTGTGAGTGAGCGCACGCCAGCTGGGCGACACTTCACTCATGCCACCGCTCCCTAGCTAACCACCGGATTATTGTGACTGCGCCCGAACCAACCCCCTGACTGACCGTATGGGCGGCCCGGCTGCGTGCGCAAAGTGACGTGGCCAGCCCCCCTCCTTGAAGCCCTCTTTATATTTGATCCTTGAACATATTCTTGAACAAATTTTTTAAATATTTTTTTTTTTTTTTACTCCTGCCTTAGTACCTAGCCACTGTGCCTGAGCAGAGGAGCCCTGCACCAAGACTGCAGTACCAGTATGGGCCTGTAGGTGTCGACCATCCCCCGCACTCTCTCAAGCCAGGACCTGCTGGAGCGCAGCAAGCCAGTGATTCCCTTCTAGGTTAGAATTAACCATTGAAATCATAACTTGTTATACAGTGCACATGTCTGAGTATCTGCTTATCTCGTCTTGCCTGAGTTTGGCGCAGTAAAGAAGACGAGTTTATTCTGCAGCGGATTCCTAGACATGAATAAGCATGTCCACCTTCACAGCCTCGCTAATTGTAATTACCAGGAGAACGTGCATCAGGAGCGGCTGCGAGGGATTTGCGCTCCGCCATGTGGAACATTGCATCCCGTGCCCACCACTATCGACTATTTGTACAGGGAAAGCCGCGGCGTATTAATCGCCTATAGGTTTCGGCTTCCGTCCCCTGATCCTGCAGCTGGACCTCCGCTTACTGATTGCAGCTAATGAATAGACCCCTGTGTGAGCGGACGGCGTTTTCCTCTACGGCGGAACGTTCTGATACGGGAGTGAGTGATATATAACGCTGCGTCGTGGAGCCGACGGCCGGCGTGACCGATGCTCAGGGTATGCGAGCGGACGTCGTGACCCGTCGCTGCTGAGCCACAGGTGAGGGGTGCCTGCCTGGGGGACGCTGCATGTGGGAGCGGGGGTGCTTAGCGCAGGGCCTGGAGCGGATCGGGGTGCCTGTCTCGGGGTGTCGGAAGCGATCGGGAGTGCGGGCAGTCTCCAGCACAGCTGGGGACCGGCGGCACGCTCGGCAGCCCCACATGTTATACATAGCGAGACGGGTGTGCAAGCCACCCTGCCTACCTAATCACCGTAGCGACGAGCTCGACGCAGCCGATCCCCCGATCCTCCAGTGACGCATGCCCTTCTCTGGCACCAACCCACAAGCCGATTCGAAATCGTTCGAACCGACAAGTGGGGGGAGGAGGGCCAGGTTTAAATAGTGAACGCCCCGCCTCCCCTCACACAAATACGGCACTCTTAATTGCCTACCACTTATTGCATTTTTGGTGGATTTTTTTTCTGCAATTTTTTTGGGGGGTTTTGTTACAGATTTTTGTGCATTTTTTCTGTTTATGCAAGCAACCCCATTGAAGTCTATGAAGAAAAGCATTCTACAGAAGGTGCGGAATCACACGAACAATTGACATGCTGCAGATTGTAAAATCCACACAACAGGTCAATTTCCGCAGAGAAGAAAAAAAGCAAAGTGTAGTGTTGAAAAGTGTAGAAAAATTGCATGGAATACACACCATGTGCAGGAACCGTAAGCCCATCTGCACGCAGTGCAGAATATGTGTGGTTTTTCCAAGTGGATTTTCATTCGGAAAAAACACAACATAGTACAGTACCAAAAAAATTTATGATATTACACAAATCTCATGTACACTTTGCGGATTGTTTCCATGCGGAAATTGACCTGCATTGCGGATTTCCAAATCCGCAGCATGTCAATTATGTTTGTGGTTTTAGCTGTGGATTTCACCTTTTTCAATGGAAAGGTGAGGTGGTAGCAAAACCGCATCTAATCCGAACCATAGTTCGCAATTAGAAATTGCAAATTTTGTTGCAGATATGCTACAGAAACGCACATAAATCCACACAGAAATTTGTGCAGATTTTATTTGTGTTCTTACACACATGTGCAGATGGCCTAAGGCCTCCTGCACATGACCGTAGGTGTCCCATTGCCGTATTGCGTACCGCATTTGGGGATCCGCAATACATGGGCATCGTTCAGTGTGCATTCCGCATCACGGATGTGGACCCATTTACTTCGGAGATGTGGAATGGAAGCACGGAACGGAGTGCTTCTGTGGGGTTTGGTCCCATACTTCCGTTCCACAAAAAGATAGAACATGTCCTATCTTTTTGCGGAATGTCCGGATCGCGACCCACTGCGGCTGCCCCACGAACGGTGTTCGTGTATTGTGGCCTGAATTTTGCGGGCCGCAGCATGGCCACGGGGCGCACACGTTCGTGTGCTGGAGGCCTAAGGCTCCTTTCACACAGTCAGTGTTTGATCAATGATTTCCAGCAGTGATTGTTCATCCTAGGAGTCCCCTAGACATCAAAAGACATTGGTGTGGAGCATCAAAGGATAAGGCAAAACAATAGTGAGGGCAGGGGCGTAACTATAGGGGAAGCAGGGGAAGCGGCTGCTTTGGGGCCCTGACCTAGAAGGGGCCCATCCAAGAGGAGGAGGACTAAAAGATTTGTCAGGGCCCCCTCAACAGTATTACACAATGAAATTATATACAGTGACAGTGTAGGAAACGGATGGAACAGATGCCGGCTCTGGTCTGAGAGAGCGATCTTTACTAGCCACAGGAATGGAGGCGGCATGAAAGGAAGGGGTCTCAAAAAAATTACTGGGGGAGTGGGGCCCCATTCAAAAATTTGCTGTGGGGCCCAGTCATTTCTAGCTACACCACTGAGTGAGGGATAGGCTGAAGTCAGGGCAGGCAGAGTATGTGCAATCCAAATTTTGGTGTGGCTGTGCCACAGAATTTGCCACAAAAGTGGTGACATTTTCTGGTCTTTGTATATAATAGAAAACAGTGCTACAAACTTTTAAAAGAACTGCTTTTTTAAGTATGAAAATAGCAAGAATGTCGTTGTAAAATATATTCATATTATATAGTTTTTGTTCTGATAATTTTTTGAGTAATCTCTCCATAATACTTGACTCCATCATACTTGGACATCGTAAAATGCTATTTTTGAACTTAGCCTAACACTCCGACCTGTAATAAAATAATAGATACAGCAGTTCCTTGTAGATACTTCAAAAAGACACTGTCCACCAACACAACATTTTCTGCTCCTCCACCTCTACAAGTGATAAATTAATGGCAGCTAGAAATGGCTATTACAAAGACCATTAATCCTTCTGACAACTGATTCACATGGCCCACACTGACTATGGCTATAGATCAACCATGGTCATAATAGTCTATGTGATGTTTTGACTATATGGCAGTCATCCGTACAACAGATGCATCTTCGTAGGGGCAGGTCAATTGTGGTTGATTAAGGGGAGGGGTGGCACCAAATGGTCTGCTAAAGAAACCTGAACTGTACTGAATTAGGTGATGAGAATCAGATGACCTGAAACATTAAAAAGTATAGCATCCAATACATTTGCCATTATTCTACAGACAACAATGTCTAAAGATGTTATTACTTTGAAGCTTCTGATCACTAGTAGAGATAAGCGAAGTTTTGAAAAATTTGAAATTGATTTGTCACCAATCACTATGCTAAAACCCAATTCAGCCCATCAATCAATGGGACAGTTTTTAACGGGTGCTTAGACAGAGATACACGTACAAAGCGGTAATAAAAAAAAGTCACAGAAAAAATTGGCCTAAATGGGTGGAAATGCTCCAAACCCAAACACTGTAGTTTGTCTATAACCGGGGGAGCAATTCCTCCGCATGCAGTCTGCAGAATGGCAATCCCCAGCAAAAAAATGTGTACAATGGAGGATGCCGGGACGCAGAGGCGTCGTTAGGTCAAAACATTCGGGGCTTGAGCCCCGGATGTTTTGACCAGTGTCCCGAATGTATTTCTGTCACTGGCAGGTCCGGCCGGCACTCTAAATCTTCTGCGCTACACCGGCCCCGCCGCTCACTCCTTATAGTTAACTCTAAAAAAACTGTAATTGTAATCCTAATCCGCCTGCCCTGCCTGCAGACTTAACTTTTAACTCCGGTAACTTTTGCTCCGGTAACAGCAGGCAGTGCGGGCGTTGCTCGCTCACTGATGTCAGGCGCCTGCTCCTCCCACTAGGCGGCGCAGGCGCGTGACGTCAGTGAGTGAGCGCCGCCCGCACTGCCTGGAGAGACAGACTGAGTTAGGCCTCATGCACACGACCGTTGTGTGCATCCGCAGCCATTGTTCCGTTTTCCATTTTTTTTCGCGGACCCATTGACGTTTGGCTTCCGCGTCCGTGATCCGTTTTTCCAGTCCGTGAAAAAAATATGACCTGTCCTATTTTTTTCACGGACAACGGTTCACGGACCCATTCAAGTCAATGGGTCCGTGAAAAATCACGGATGCACACAAGATAGTCATCCGCGTCCGTGATCCGTGATCCGTGTCCGTTTTTCCTATCATTTTCAATGGAAACTTGACTTAGTTTTTTTTTTTCACTTTTCATGTCCAAAAATCAAGGAAGACCCACGGAAGAAAAAACGGTCACGGATCACGGAACAAAGGAAATCCGTTTTGCGGACCGCAAAAAAAACCGGTCGTGTGCATGAGGCCTAAGACTAGGATGAGCAAAAGTTAAAGTTGCACTTGCAGGATACGGATTACTAGGATTACAGTTTAAAATGTTAATAATGTACAGTTGTACATTCCTGTGAGCGGGGGGGGGGGGGGGGGGATCTGTGTATGGCACAGTTATGGGGAGGGGGATCTGTGGATGGCACAGTTATGGGGAGGGGGATCTGTGGATGGCACAGTTATGGGGAGGGGGATCTGTGGATGGCATAGTTATGGGGAGGGGGATCTGTGGATGGCACAGTTATGGGGAGGGGGATCTGTGGATGGCACAGTTATGGGGAGGGGGATCTGTGGATGGCACAGTTATGGGGAGGGGGATCTGTGGATGGCACAGTTATGGGGAGGGGGATCTGTGGATGGCACAGTTATGGGGAGGGGGATCTGTGGATGGCACAGTTATGGGGAGGGGGACCTGTGGATGGCACAGTTATGGGGAGGGGGACCTGTGGATGGCACAGTTATGGGGAGGGGGACCTGTGGATGGCACAGTTATGGGGAGGGGGACCTGTGGATGGCACAGTTATGGGGAGGGGGACCTGTGGATGGCACAGTTATGGGGAGGGGGATCTGTGGATGGCACAGTTATGGGGAGGGGGATCTGTGGATGGCACAGTTATGGGGAGGGGGATCTGTGGATGGCACAGTTATGGGGAGGGGGATCTGTGGATGGCACAGTTATGGGGAGGGGGATCTGTGGATGGCACAGTTATGGGGAGGGGGATCTGTGGATGGCACAGTTATGGGGAGGGGGATCTGTGGATGGCACAGTTATGGGGAGGGGGATCTGTGGATGGCACAGTTATGGGGAGGGGGATCTGTGGATGGCATAGTTATGGGGAGGGGGATCTGTGGATGGCACAGTTATGGGGAGGGGGATCTGTGGATGGCACAGTTATGGGGAGGGGGATCTGTGGATGGCACAGTTATGGGGAGGGGGATCTGTGGATGGCACAGTTATGGGGGAGGGGGATCTGTGGATGGCACAGTTATGGGGAGGGGGATAGACCGGGGATAGACCCTTCACTGTAGTTATTAACCCTATTCAGCAGTTCCCCATTCACTGAAGGGGGGACTGCTGAAAGGGGTTAATAACTACTGTGAAGGCCCCCACCCCGGTGGCGATGAGGGCGTGGCTTCATGGGATGGGGGCGTGGCTTCACGTGGGCTTGTGCCCCGGATGTCTTCAGACCTTAGCAACGCCCCTGCCGGGACGAACCACATGCACCACAAGGACATCTTACACAAAATAATACAACGTGCAGATGAAGAAATCTATATAAATACAAAAATCACTGCAAAACATGCACCAAAATGATACGCAACTGACCATACTAGCTAATTCCTCAGGCCAATGTTAAAAGCTGAGAACTTTGCCAATATCTTCCAGTCAGGAACATATCGGAGCCCCTCATGCACCACATGACAGTGTCTCAGCATGGGGTCCTACCACTAAACTGCCCGTGGTGTGTGAACAGGGTCTGAATCAGTGCAATTAACTCACAGCTAGACTATCACATGCCTCCATAGTGGTATCACCAATGCATTGTGAGGTAAAATAAAGCTGTGAGCCGCACCCACAACAGACCATGTGACACAGAAGCCGCACCCACAACAGACCATGTGACACAGAAGCCGCACCCACAACAGACCATGTGACACAGAAGCTACCAGGTGCAAAAGAACGTTACCAACAAAATAAAGTGGCACATTCCATACACATAAAGAAAAAAGTCTTCATTCACTTCAATGGGGCTATGCACATGAGCGGTGATTTTCACGCATCACTGGTGCGTTGCGTGAAATTCGCAGCGAGCTCTATATTCTGCTATATTTTCACGCAACGCAGGCCCCATAGAAGTGAATGAGGCTGTGTGAAAATCGCAAGCATGCGCAAGCAAGTGCGGATGCGGTGCGATTTTCACGTTGCTAGGTGACGATCGGGATGGGGACCCGATCTTTATTATTTTCCCTTATTCGCGCAGTGACGTCACCAAAGGTCCTTTTCTCCCAGGCAGTGTTGAGCGAACTTCTGTTTTAAGTTCGGCGTCTAAAGTTCGGCTTCCGGTTAGCGGAGGATCCTGATATGGATTCCGAATTCCGTTGTGGTCCGTGGTAGCGGAATCAATAATCGGCCATTATTGATTCCGCTACCACGGACCACAACGGAATTTGGAATCCATATCGGGATTCTCCGCTAACCGGAAACCGAACTTTAGACGCCGAACTTAAAACAGAAGTTCGCTCAACACTACTCCCAGGTCCTCAAAGAAGAAGAAAGAAGACAAGCCGGGCTGCGCGAACAAGTGGATGAGGTGAGTTTAATTTTTTTATTCTTTTTTTTTAACCCCTGCATCCCTAATTTACTTAGCATTTTGTATTAAGAATGCTATTATTTTCCCTTATAACCATGTTATAAGGGAAAATATTAAACTCTACAGAATACCTAACCCAAACCCGAACTTAAGTAAAGAAGTCCGGGTTTAGGTGTGGGTACCACATTCAGTTTTTTCTCACGCGCCTGCAAAATGCATTGCACTCGCGCGGAAAAAACTGAAGAACGCAACGCAATCGCATACAAAACTAACCCCACTTGCAGGCAAAATCGCACGATTTTCCCGTGACGCACCCGCATCCTATCCGGCCCTCACACACGACGCCTATGTAAAAGAGTCGGCTTATGCACATTTTTTCCAAGTGGATTTTGTGGCTGAAAAAAACATAGCATAATACAGTAGCAGCAAAGTGTATGAGATTAGACAAATGTCATGTACACTTTTTTTTTTTAGGTGTGGAAATTGACCTGCTGTGTTGATTTAGAAATTTACATTGTTGCTGTGTTTTTATTGTACGGATTTCACCCTTTTTAATGCAAAGGTGAAATCTGGGGAAACTCTGCATCAAATCCACACCAAAAATTGCATAAAAACCAAAACCACACCAAAACCACAATAAATACTGCAGATTTATGTGCCTTTGGCCTCATGCACACGACCGTTGTTGTGTTCCGTTCCGCAAAATGGGGTTCCGTTGTTCCATGATCCGTTTCCGTTTTCCGTGTGTCTTCCTTTTTATTTTTGGAGGATCACCAGACATGAAGGAAAGTAAAAAAAAGTCTAAGTCAAGTTTGCCATGCAAATGATAGAAAAAAACGGACGCGGATGACAATTTTGTGTGCCTCCGTGTTTTTTCACGGTCCCATTGACTTGAATGGGTCCGCGAACTGTTTTCCGTGAAAAAAATAGGACAGGTTATATTTTTTTGACGGACTGGAACCACGGATCACGGACGCGGATGACAAACGGTGCATTAGCCGAGTTTTCAACGGACCCATTGAAAGTCAATGGGTCTGCAGAAAATCACAAAAAACGGAACAACGGACAGGGAATAAAACAACGGTCGTGTGCATGAGGCCTTTTTGTGAAGTTTAGGTGCAGATTTCATGCTGATTTTCTGCACACATATCTGCACAGTGTGCAGGCATCCTAAAAGGGTTGTCCAAGATCCTCTGGATAGGCCATCAATATCTGATTGGCATGGGTCTGACATCCCTGACGACACCGATCGCTGTTCCAAAGTAGCTTCAGAAATACACAGCTCCATCCATTGTGTACAGGACGGAGCTGGTTATTGCAGCATGTTGCCCTTAAAGTGAATGAGAGCCCTGCAGTAACCAGTGCCGTCCAATACACAATGCACAGTGCAGGAGCTACTTTATTCCAGAGTGCGGGTGTGCGTGTCAGACCCCTGTCTATCAGATATTGATGGACTATTGTGAGGATAGACCGTCCTTATAAAAATCCTGGACAACCCTTTCACATGCCAGTATTTTGCAACAGTATTTGTAGGAGAAAACTAGGAGTGGATCCAAAGCGCAGAGGTAGCGCAAGGACCATAAAAAAGGTCTTCACAGCATTTTAGAACAGACACTACCTGGACTGTAAAAGTCAATTGGTAAATTCACACAGGCAATTTTTTTCACTGACCATCCATCCATTTAGGGCTCATGCACAAAAACGTATTTTTTTCCGTATCATTCCCTTTTTTATGCGGGCCGTGTGGGATTTATTCATTTAAATGGATATGCAAAAAAAACCTGAGGTTACTCCATGTGCATTGCGTTTCCGTATGTCCATTCTGCAAAAATAGAACATGTCCTATTATTATTGTCCACATTATGGACAAGGATAGTACTCTGCTGTTAGGGATCAGCTGTTCCGTTCTGCAAAATACGGAATGCACACAAACTTCATCCGTATTTTTTTGCAAATCCGTTTTTTTGCGGACCTCAAAATACATACGGTCATGTGCATGAGCCCTTAGCCTGAGTTCACATCTCCGTCAAGGAGATTCGGCAGACTGTTCTGCGACAAAGCAGCCTGCAGGATCTTGCAGGATCTGGCATTGCCGGATTTTCTACTTCACTGTTAGATCCCCATTGACTGTAATGATCCAGCCACTTTCCAACATAAATGCCCGGGTGTCGGCCGGACAAAAAGCGTTGCATGCAACATTGATGGTTACTAGAGGACACTGAGTTTGTAATCTTCAGCTTTTTTTCACTCACCTGAAAAACCGATGCCACACGGACAAATAAAACTCCCTAACTGAATGCAGTGTAAGACAATCCTGACTCCATGGATGGAAAATTGTCAGTTAATTGAGAGAACATGGTCAAATTTTCCATTGTTCATCTGAATTAGGGCTCATGCACACGACCGCATGCCCTCTGAGACATACGGTCTGTGAGCGGGCCATATGTCCCGGAGCTGCATGCATCGTGCGCACGGGAGTACACAGCATCATAGATTACTATGATGCTGTGCGCATCGGGCCACCCACGAGGCTATTGTCCCGCACTCATAATATCATATTGAATGGATCCGAAGATGCGGTGCGGAACGGAACGGAAGCATGGAACGGAACCCCAAAGAAGCCCTACGGAGTGCATCTGTGGTGTTCCGTTCCGTGCTTCCGTTCCGCCAAAAGATAGAACTTGCCCCGCGGTCGGTGCCTGTGCAGTGCGGACCGCAATTTGCAGTCCGCAGCACGGGCTTGGAGCCCTTACGTTCGTGTGAAAGAGGCCTAAACCTGCAATCTTGCCGAATCAGACAAGGGCTACACTAGGGATAAGCTAAGCTATTGTACAGCTGACCAAACACCAAGGTGTGTCTCTTGTGAAAATCATTTAACTAACATGTAATAGACAAATAGAGCTCAGCTGGAGCAGGTAAACACAGACCCGTCTTTAGGGTAGGTTCACATGGAGTTTTTGGAGGAGGTTTTCTTTCAGGTTTCAAGTGGATTCAAAAGAAACCAAAAATATAAGTGAATACTAACTTACTTAACACTTATCCTTCTTGCTGAATTCACTTCTGGTTTAGGTTTAAAACCCCATCAGAAAATAGTCCTTAAAACCTCCAAAAAAAACTTCTTTAGGCCACCTGCACACGAATGTGGGTGAACGCACATGAGATCTGCATAAGATCCAGATTTATGTGAGTTTCTGCTGCATATCCACACCAAAATCCGCAATGTCTAATTGTGGTTTTGGTGCGGATTTGATGTGGTTTTGCCACAGATCTCACCTGCTCGCATGCTATTTATTTACAAATCCGTACGGCAGGTCAATTTGTGCACGGAAAAAGTGTACATGAGATTTGTGTAATCCCATAGACGTTGCTGGTACTGTAATATGCTGCGGTTTTGATTCATGTAAATCCACGCGGAAAAACAGCACATATTTCACAAAGTGTGCAGGTGGCCTAAGGGCCAATTCACACGACTGATTTTAAAAAAAATCCAGACTTAGGCCTCATGCACACGGCCGTGCCGTTTTTTGCGGTCCGCAAACCGCGCATCCGCAAAAAACAGAAGCCGCCTGTGTTGCCTTCTGCAATTTGCGGAACGGAACGGGCACCGGCAATATAAATGCCTATTCTTGTCCGCAAAGCGCGGGCAAGAATAGGACATGTAATATTTTTTTAACGGGGCCGCGGAACGGAGCCACGGATGCGGACAGCACACGTGCTGTCTGCATCTATTGCGGCCCCATTGAAGTGAATGGTTCCGCATCCGAGCCGCTAAAACGGCGGCTCGGATGCGGACCCAAACAACGGTCGTGTGCATGAGGCCTGAGGCCTCTTTCACACTACCATATGGCTATTTCAGTGTTTTGCGGTCCGTTTTTCCGTTCCGTTTTTACGTATGGCATATACAGTATACAGTAATTACATAGAAAAAATTGGGCTGGGCATAACATTTTCAATAGATGGTTCCGCAAAAATGGAACGGATACGGAAGACATACAGATGCATTTCCGTATGTGTTCCATTTTTTTTGCGGACCCATTGACTTGAATGCAGCCACGGAACGTGATTTGCAGGCAATAATAGGACATGTTCTATCTTTCAACGGAACGGAAAAACGGAAATACGGAATGCATACGGAGTACATTCCGTTTTTTTTTGCGGAACCATTGACATGAATGATTCCGTATACGGACCGTATACGGAACGCAAAAAACGGCCCGCAAAACGGAAAATAAAAACGGTAGTGTGAAAGAGGCCATACAAAATTAGTGTGGAATACGCAAATTTTTTCGTGCGGTTTTTGATGCGTTTTTTACGCGTCTTTTTTTTTAAATCAATGCGTGTTCTGTTCATTACCAAGCTGAATTTTCTGCTTGAGGTTTTTGAAGCAGATCTGCAGCAAAAAAACATGGAAAATGCACAAAAAACGCATGGACTTATTTTGAGCTGTTCTTTTCAGCTTCCTATTCATTTCAATGGGAAATTCCGCGCTCATTCTGCCCCAAGATGGGACATGCTGCTTCTTTTTTCCACGCTTCTCTGTTAAGCCTCATTCACACGTCAGTGTACCATGGAAAGCACAAGTCCCCATTCATTTTAATGTGTGTATTCACACATCAGTGTATTAGCACGGTCCGTGGGTCAGAGTTTTTAGCACGGATGCATGCTCTATTTTGTTTGTGTTCGCGGATCCATCACGTCCATTATAAATTATGGGTCCGTGAGAACCACGGATGCAACACGGATGCCATCCATGTTGCATCTTTGTTTCATGGATCATTAAGAAAAGATGCTTTGAAAATTATTTTTCAGCTGTTCAGTGTCAGTGAAACATGGATGCAACACGGGCAGCAAAAAACGGACACCCGGACCCATCATGGATCCATCACCGACAACTTCATGAATGCATCCCTGACCACCTGCTCACGGATTTGAGCACGGACACAGATGTCTGAATGAGGCTTTACACGTGTGAAAAAAAAAAAAAGCAAGTGATACTTCCCATTGAAATGAATGGGAGGCTGTTTTGAAGCATTTTTTGGAGCCGATTTTAAGGGCTCGTTTACACAAACGTGTGAAGCCCGTGCTGTGGACTGCAAATTGCGGTCCACAATGAACGGGCACCATCCGTGGGGCAGGCGAATAGGGATCGCAGACCCATTCACTTGAATGGGTCTTCAATCCTTCTGTTCCGCAAAAAGATAGAGCAAGTTCTATATTTTTGCGGTGCGGAGGAATGGAACCCCAGAAAGCACTCCGTAGTGCTTCCCTAGTGTTCCGTTCCGTTCTTCCGTTCCGCACTGTTCCGCATCTCCGGATTTGTGGACCCATTGAAATGAATGGGTCCGCATCCGTGATGTGGAATAGCCACGGAACGGTGCCCGTGTATTGCGGATCCGCAAATGCGGTCTGCAATACGCAACGGGCATCACACGTTCGTGTGAACGAGCCCTAAGGCAGAAATGCTCCAAAATCAGCGCCAAAAAATTCTGTGTGAACTGGCCCTTAGAGTTCCTTTACAAAGAGTTTTATACCTGGAGTTTTTGGGCTAAACATGATAAGTATTTTTGTACTGTATTTTGAGGCATTTTTGCCCATGTAGTGTCTTTTAGCACCTGGCATATTTTAATGTTTTTTTTTTTACATACCTAGCATTTTTTAGAGGAAAGTATGTGCCCCTATAATGTCAATTGCTCTGTAAAGCTGTGTGGGGAAAAAGCATTGTTAAAAAAAAAAAAAGCCATGTAAAAACGCTATAAAAAAATGCCAACACACATTGTTATAGTATAACAGCTGTATTAGGGCTCATGCACACGACCGTATGTATTTTGCGGTCTGCAAAAAACGGATCCGCAAAAAATACGGATGACATCCGTGTGCATTCCGTATTTTGCGGAACGGAACAGCTGGCCCTTCATAAAAATTTACTATCCTTGTCTGTAATGCGGACAATAATAGGACATGTTCTATTTTTTTGCGGAATGGAAATACGTATATACAGAAACGGAATGCACACGGAGTAACTTTTTTTTGCGTTAAAGTATACTGTCCGCAAAAAAAAACCTAAAATACGTTTGTGTGCATGAGCCCTTATTCTCACGATAGGCCTAGATAAAGATACCCACAGAAGAGCAATGCACTTATCAGGGTAATGTGTGACACTCTAATTGCGTCACTCATCCCCTTCCCTCTCTGGTCACAGTGAATGGTCTGAGAAAGTCAAACAAGACTGGCTGCTGTGCTAAAACGCCAGACAAAGGATGAAGTTAAAGAGCAAAGTGGAAAACATGGAAAGACTTCAAAATATTATACCCAGAAAACCATCCACCCCATTTTGTACAAACCCCCCCATGTAATATGTACATATAGGCTGTTAACAATGTGCTAAAAAAATTGAGGGTAGTGTCTCTTTAAAAACAAAAGTTTTGGACACATGGATACTATCTCCCATCAGGAAAGAGTTCGGACCCTCCCTCCCCTATACACATTAGATTGACAGCCAGTTCACCAAAAATCGTTGGGTTTGTATGACATACATCTAAATAATGTGCATGGCCACCTTTACATTCAACATAAAAGGTAAAGTCTTATTATTTAGTCGATATCAATTGTATACATAAAACCAGCTGTCAAAGGAAAACTCAGTTGTTCATCAGTAGGTTAACAGTGACAATTTGATGAGTTACAAAATTATAAATCGGAGTAGTACTAGATAGTTTTCAAAGAACAAAGGGCAAGACAAGAACAAGGTCAATAACGATGGTGACAAGGTCAAGAGGTCACACAAAAACAAAAGGAAGAAATGGCAAGCAAACATTAACTGGCCCCCTACGGGAGCTATTGGTGGAATTGTATGGACTATAGATCACCGACATCCACACAGAGCGGCAGAGTTTATTACACACACAAAAACTAGGGACAATGATAGAAAATCAATAAACATAAGAAACAGTCATGATGAATGACAGTCTAATTGAAATATAACTTTTCATACTGTCCATAGGTAACAGTGTACTGTAAGAATTTTGCAATCATTTACATTGTACTGTTATCATAGACTTCTATTTATTCAGACGTTCCCTGCTGAGCCTCATGGCCACTGACAGACATAGCACTACATTAAGCTAATTGAAATAGATCCTAAGGCTTAACATGCAGGATATCTTCTGATTCTGACCTTGAAGCATGTGGTCAGTGGCTTTTATCCAGTTTTATGTGTTGTTTTATCATTTCTCACTATAATTTACGGTATACATGGAAAACAGAATAAAATGGTGGATAAATTACAGAGGACCTATGAGCAAAGAAGTGACACCATTGCCATCATTTTCCTTGAGACCAAATGTTTCGTAGTCTAGGTCGAGGGTGATAATATAAATTAAATTTTTACTATTAGCATTATTAACACGTTTCCAAAATAAACTAAATAGGAACTGGTCCAGAGCAACGTCATAATCCAGTCTTGAATTAATTATTGTTATTACTGTTGTATTGAAAATAGAAATTATTCTTCATTTTAATGATTTAAAGTATTATCATTATTTTTCATTTACAATGGTTGTCTCATGAGCACAACTCAGCTCTCCTTTATGAGCCAGAGCACAGAGCTATGATGCCTCCGTGAAGCTTTTAAAAGTGTTTGCAAATTTATTAAAATGGAAAAACTAAAACATTGCATGGACATAAGTACTCAAACCCTTTGCTATGACACTTGTAAATTTAGCACTGTGCGCCTCCCATTTCTCTTGATTATTTTTTAGATGTTCCTACGCCTTGATTGGAGTCCACCTGTGGTAAATTCAGTTGATTGGACAAGGCTTGGAAAGACAGAGCTCTGTTTATATAAATCTCACAGTTGACAATGCATATCAGAGCAAAAACCAAGTCAGGAGGAGGAAAGGATTGCCTGTAGACAGGGGCTTAACTACCACAGCGGCAGACCAGGCGACTGCTATTGGGCCCAGGGCAAGAGGTGGCCCAGTCTTAGTTGGGATTCTCTCCTCTTCTACTGGAGGTGAAAACTTGGTCAGGACTCTACCCTGTAAATCTAAAGGAACAACTTTTAGCAAATGAAACAATGGAAAAATTGCCCAAGGGACATTGAAAGGGGTTTAGGCAGAAACCCTTCTGTCCTGTGTGGGGGGCCTGGTTTGATCCTTGCTATGGGGCCCTTACTTCTCTATGTGCGCCACTGCCTGTAGAGCTCAAAAACAGGAATATGCGGAGGCACTGTGGCCTCCATAATTCTTAAATGGAAGAAATATGGAACATTCAGGACTCTTTCTAGAGCTGACTGCCCCACCAAACTAAGTAATCAGGGGAGAAGTGTCTTGGTAAGAGAGGTGACCAAGAACCCAGTGGTCACTCTGGCTGGGCTCCATAGATACTGCATGAAGATGGAATAAACTTCTAGAAAGTCAACCATCACTGCAGCATTCCATCAATCTGGGCTTTATGGCAAAGTGACGAGAAAGAAACCTCTCCTCTGTAAAATATACATGAAAGATTGTAAAAATTCTACTCAATTCTACTTATCATCTTTCGAGGAAACCAGGCACTGCCCAATACATCCCCACAGTGAAGCATCTTGGTGGCAGCATCATGCTGGGGAGTGTTTTCAGTGTCTGGGACAGGGAGACTGGTCAGAGTTGAGGGAAAGCTGAATGGAGCAAAATACAGAGATAGTCTTAATGAAAACATGATCCGGAGCGCTCTGGACCTCAGACTGGGCCAAAGTTTCCTGAAAACAAGACAATGACACAGCCAAGACAACACATCAGTGGCTTAGAGACAACTCTGCGAATGTCCTTGAGTAGCCCAGCCAGAGCCCTGACTTGAACCCAATAGAACATCTCTGGAGAGACTTGAAAATGGCTGTCCTCCGATGGTCCCCATTCCACCTGACTGAACATGAGAGGATCTGCAGAGAAGAATGGCAGAAAATCTCTAAATCTAAGTGTGCAAACCTTGTGGCATCATACCCAAGAAGACTGGACGCTATAATACCTGACAAAGGTGTTTCAACTAAGTACTGAGTAAAGGGTCTAAATACTTATATCAAAGCAATATTTTAATTTTCCATTTTCAATAAATTAGCAAAGATTTTGAACATTCTGTTTTCACATAATTATGGAGTATTGAATGCAGAGTGAGGGAAAACTTTATATTTTTTATTTTAGCACAAGGCTGCAACAAAACAAAATGTGAAAAAAGTGAAAGGATCTGAAGATTTTCTGAATTTACTGTATGTATTACATGGTTGGCCATTCATTTTGGTGTCAGTCATATTATATTTTACGTGGACAAACTGACCTGCAACACCAATGCAGAGATAAAGCAACTCCTTTAGGCCCCTTTCACACGGGCGAGTATTCCGCGCGGATGCGATGCGTGAGGTGAACGCATTGCACGTGCACTGAATCCGGACCCATTCATTTCTATGGGGCTGTGCACATGAGCGTTGATTTTAACGCATCACTTCTGCGTTGCGTGTAAATAGCAGCATGCTCTATATTGTGCGATTTCCACGCAACGCAGGCCCCATAGAAGTGAATGGGGCTGCATGAAAATCGCAAGCATCCGCAAGCAAGTGTAGATGCGGTGCGATTTTCACGCACGGTTGCTAGGAGACGATCGGGATGGAGACACGATCATTTTATTATTTTCCCTTATAACATGGTTATAAGGGAAAATAATAGCATTCTGAATACAGAATGCATAGTACAATAGTGCTGGAGGGGTTAAAAAAAATTATATATTTTTTTAACTCACCTTAATCCACTTGCTCGCGCACCCCGGCTTCTCTTCTGTCTCCTTCTTTGCTGATTGCAGGAAAAGGACCTGTGGTGACGTTACTCCGGTCATCACATGATCCATCACCATGGTAAAAGATCATGTGATGGACCATGTGATGACGGGAGTGACGTCAGCACAGGTCCTTTTCCTGCAATCAGCAAAGAAGGAGACAGAAGAGATGCCGGCTGCGCGAGCAAGTGGATTAAGGTGAGTTAAATAATTTTTTATTTTTTTTTAACCCCTCCAGCACTATTGTACTGTATTCAGAATGCTATTATTTTCCCTTATAACCATGATCTACACAACCCCGATCCCAAACCCGAACTTCTGTGAATAAGTTCGGGTTTGGGTACCAAACATGCAGATTTTTCTCACGCGCATGCAAAACGCATTGCAATGTTTTGCACTTGCGCGGAAAAATCGCGCATTTTCCCGCAACGCACCCGCTTCTTATCCGGGCCAAAAATATGACGCCCGTGTGAAAGAGGCCTTAGGCTGGGTTCACACGGGCATGACGGATTGGCTCAGGGTGCGTTCAGTGAAACTCGCACCATTTTGCAAGCAAGTTCAGTTCGTTTTGTGTGCGATTGCGTTCAGTTGTTAATTTTTTTCCGCACGGGTGCAATGCGTTTTGATGCGTTTTTCACGTGCGTGATAAAAAACTGAAGGTTTAGGCCTCATGCACACGACTGTTGTGTGCACCCGTGGCCGTTTTTCCGTTTTCCGTGATTTTCTGCGGACCCATTGACTTTCAATGGGTCCGTTGAAAACTCGGAAAATGCACCGTTTGTCATCCGCCTCCGTGATCCATGTATCTTGTCCGTCAAAAAAATTATTATTTTTTTGACGGACAACGGTTCACGGACCCATTCAAGTCAATGGGTCCGTGAAAAAACACGGATGCACACAAGATTGGCATCCGTGTCCGTAGGCTACTTTCATACAGACGGATCCGAAGATCCGTCTGCATAAAAGCTTTTTCAGAGCTGAGTTTTCACTTCGTGAAAACTCAAATCCGACAGTATATTCTAACACAGAGGCGTTCCCATAGTGATTCCCACTCGATCTCTTACAGGGGGCTGTGATCCGCACAATTAACCCCTCAGGTGCCGCACCTGAAGGGGTTAATTGTGCGTATCATAGCCCCCTGTAAGAGATCAGGGGCTGCCAGGCAGGAGGGGGCAGACCCCTCCCTCGCCAGTTTTAATTTCATTGGTGGCCAGTGCGGCCCCCCCCGGCCCCCCTCCCTCTATTGTATTAATATCATTGGTGGCCAGTGCGCCCCCCCGCCCCCCCTCCCTCTATTGTATTATCATTGGTAGCCAGTGTGCGCCCCCTCCCTCCCTCTATTGTATTATCATTGGTAGCCAGTGTGCGCCCCCCCGGCCCCCCCTCCCTTTATTGTATTATCATTGGTAGCCAGTGTGCGGCCCCCCCGGCCCCCCCTCCCTCCCTCTATTGTATTATCATTGGTAGCCAGTGTGCGCCCCCCCGGCCCCCCCTCTATTGTATTAATATCATTGGTGGCCAGTGTGCGGCCTCCCCTCCCCCCCCCCCCCCGATCATTGGTGGCAGCGGAGAGTTCCGATCGGAGTCCCAGTTTAATCGACGGGGCTCCGATCGGTAACCATGGCAACCAGGACGCTACTGCAGTCCTGGTTGCCATGGTTACTTAGCAATATTAGAAGCATCATACTTACCTGTTGCGCTGTCTGTGACCGGCCGGGAGCTCCTCCTACTGGTAAGTGACAGATCATTAAGCAATGTGCCGCACAGACCTGTCACTTACCAGTAGGAGGAGCTCCCGGCCGGTCACAAACAGCGCAGCAGGTAAGTATGATGCTTCTAATATTGCTAAGTAACCATGGCAACCAGGACTGCAGTAGCGTCCTGGTTGCCATGGTTACCGATCGGAGCCCCAGTGATTAAACTGGGACTCCGATCGGAACTCTGCGCTGCCACCAATGATCGGGGGGGGGGGAGAGGGGAGGCCGCACACTGGCCACCAATGATATTAATACAATAGAGGGGGGGCCGGGGGGGGGCACACACTGGCCACCAATGATAATACCAAAGTGGGAGGGGGGGCCCGGGGGGGGGCCTCACACTGGCCACCAATGATAATACAATAGAGGGAGGGAGGGGGGGCCGCACACTGGCCACCAATAATAATACAATAGAGGGAGGGGGGCCGCACACTGGCCACCAATTATATTCAAACTGGGGAGGGAGGGGGTCTGCCCCCTGCTGCCTTGCAGCCCCTGATCTCTTACAGGGGGCTATGATACGCACAATTAACCCCTTCAGGTGCGGCACCTGAGGTGTTAATTGTGCTGATCACAGCCCCCTGTAAGAGATCGGGTGCTGCCAGGCAGCAGGGGGCAGTCATGTACACAGTTCGTAGTATATTCTAACTTGAAGCGCACCCATCACTATGGGAATGCCTCTGTGTTAGAATATACTGTCGGATATGAGTTTCACGATCTAACTCAAATCCGATGGTATATTCTAACATAGAGGTGTTCCCATGGTGATGGGGACGCTTCAAGTTAAAATATACCATCGGATTGGAGAAAACTCCGATCCTATGGTATATTAACTCCTGACTTTACATTGAAAGTCAATGGGGGACGGATCCTTTTGCAATTGCACCATATTGTGTCAACGTCAAACGGATCCGTCCCCATTGACTTGCATTGTAAGTCAGGACGGATCCGGTTGGCTCCGCACGGCCAGGCGGACACCAAAACGATTTTTTTCATGTCCGTGGATCCTCCAAAAATCAAGGAAGACCCACGGACGGAAAAACGGTCACGGATCACGGACCAACGGACCAACGGAACGTTTTGCGGACCGTGAAAAAATACTGTTGTGTGCATGAGGCCTTACAAACATCTCTTAGCAACCATTAGTGAAAAACGCATCGCACCCGAACTTGCTTGCGGATGCAATGCGTTTTTCACGCAGCCCTGGCCCCATAGAAGTGAATGGGGCTGCGTGAAAAACGCATTGCATCCGCAAGCAAGTTCGGGTGCGATGCGTTTTTCACTGATGGTTGCTAAGAGATGTTTGTAAGGCCTCATGCACACAACAGTATTTTTTCACGGTCCGCAAAACGTTCCGTTGGTCCGTTGGTCCGTGATCCGTGACCGTTTTTCCGTCCGTGGGTCTTCCTTGATTTTTGGAGGATCCACGGACATGAAAAAAATCGTTTTGGTGTCCGCCTGGCCGTGCGGAGCCAACCGGATCCGTCCTGACTTACAATGCAAGTCAACGCAGAATATAGAACATGCTGCGATTTTCACGCATCGCAGAAGTGATGTGTGAAAAACAATGCTCATGTACACAACCCCATTGAAATAAATGGGGCCGGATTCCGTGCGGGTGCAATGCGTTCGCCTCACGCATAGCCCACGCGCGAAAAACTCACCCGTGTGAAAGGAGCCTGGTCACAGATATTTCTCTCACCCAGCATGGGTATATGTAAAATGACACCCCAAAACACATTCCCCAACTTCTCCTGAGTACGGAGATACCACATGTGTGACACTTTTTTGCAGCCTAGGTGGGCAAAGGGGCCCATATTCCAAAGAGCACCTTTCGGATTTCACTCGTCATTTTTTACACATTTTGATTTCAAACTTCTTACCACACATTTGGGCCCCTAGAATGCCAGGGCAGTATAACTACCCCACAAGTGACCCCATTTTGGAAAGAAGACACCCCAAGGTATTCCGTGATGGGCATAGTGAGTTCATGGAAGCTTTTATTTTTTGTCACAAGTTAGTGGAATATGAGACTTTGTAAGGGGGAAAAAAAAAAAAAAAAAGACAAAAAAATATAAAATTCTAGGAACTCGCCATGCCCCTCACGGAATATCTTGGGGTGTCTTCTTTCCAAAATGGGGTCACTTGTGGGGTAGTTTTACTGCCCTGGCATTTTCCAGGGGCCCTAATGTGTGGTAAGTAGGTAAATGACCTGTGAAATCCTAAAGGTGCTCTTTGGAATGTGGGCCCCTTTGCCCACCTAGGCTGCAAAAAAGTGTCACACATGTGGTATCGCCGTATTCAGGAGAAGTTGGGCAATGTGTTTTGGGGTGTCTTTTTACATATACTCATGCTGGGTGAGAGAAATATCTCGGCAAAAGACAACTTTTCCCATTTTTTTATACAAAGTTGGCATTTGACCAAGATATTTATCTCACCCAGCATGGGTATATGTAAAATGACACCCCAAAACACATTGCCCAACTTCTCCTGAGTACGGCGATACCAGATGTGTGACACTTTTTTGCAGCCTAGATGCGCAAAGGGGCCCACATTCCTTTTATGAGGGCATTTTTAGACATTTGGATCCCAGACTTCTTCTCACGCTTTAGGGCCCCTAAAATGCCAGGGCAGTATAAATACCCCACATGTGACCCCATTTTGGAAAGAAGACACCCCAAGGTATTCAATGAGGGGCATGGCGAGTTCATCGAAATTTTTTTTTTTGGCACAAGTTAGCGGAAATTGATTTTATTTATTTTTTTCTCACAAAGTCTCCCTTTCCGCTAACTTTGGACAAAAATTTCAATCTTTCATGGACTCAATATGCCCCTCACGGAATACCTGGGGGTGTCTTCTTTCCGAAATGGGGTCACATGTGGGGTATTTATACTGCCCTGGCATTCTAGGGGCCCTAAAGCGTGAGAAGAAGTCTGGAATATAAATGTCTAAAAATTTTTACGCATTTGGATTCCGTGAGGGGTATGGTGAGTTCATGTGAGATTTAATTTTTTGACACAAGTTAGTGGAATATGAGACTATGCGTTTTGCGGATCCGATCCATCTATCAGTGGATCCGTAAAAATCATGCGGACGTCTGAATGGAGCTTTACAGGGGGGTGATCAATGACAGGGGGGTAATCAATGACAGGGGGGTGATCAGGGAGTCTATATGGGGTGATCACCACAGTCATGGATCACGTCCCTGTAAGGCTCCATTCAGACGTCCGTATGCGTTTTGCGGATCCGATCCATCTATCAGTGGATCCGTAAAAATCATGCGGACATCTGAATGGAGCTTTACAGGGGGGTGATCAATGACAGGGGGGTAATCAATGACAGGGGGGTGATCAGGGAGTCTATATGGGGTGATCACCACAGTCATTGATCACGCCCCTGTAAGGCTCCATTCAGACGTCCGTATGCGTTTTGCGGATCCGATCCATCTATCAGTGGATCCGTAAAAATCATGCGGACATCTGAATGGAGCTTTACAGGGGGGTGATCAATGACAGGGGGGTAATCAATGACAGGGGGGTGATCAGGGAGTCTATATGGGGTGATCAGGGGTGATCAAGGGCTAATAAGGGGTTAATAAGTGACGGGGGGGGGGGGGTGTAGTGTAGTGGTGCTTGGTGCAACATATTACTGAGCTGCCTGTGTCCTCTGGTGGTCGATCCAAACAAAGGGGACCACCAGAGGACCAGGTAGCAGGTATATTAGACGCTGTTATCAAAACAGCGTCTAATATACCTGTTAGGGGTTAAAAAAATCACATCTCCAGCCTGCCAGCGAACGATCGCCGCTGGCAGGCTGGAGATCCACTCTCTTACCTTCCGTTCCTGTGAGCGCGCGCGCCTGTGTGCGCGCGTTCACAGGAAATCTCGGCTCACGCGAGATGACGCCAATCGGCGTTAGCGTAGCCTGGGGGAGCCGCCACGATGACGCCTTTCGGCGTTACAGTTGCGGCAAGTGGTTAAAGTATACTACTCTGTATACATTTTTGACTGTATGCCGACACTGTAGAACATATTGGATGTATACAGTAAGTACATCAAGGAATACTCCTGACATATACCTCCAAAGGAAACAAAAAAAGATGTGAACAAAGCTTTTCATAGACTTTTGTTTTGCTTTACTTTGTAATAATTTGTCCCTTCTGTAGTATTTCACAATTCTCTATCATTCCACTTCAAACAGAAGTATTTGGCATGTTCAGTGGGAATAGTTAATTTTACAATCTAAGAAAACAAATCAGCAGTGTCACCATGTGACACTTTTACCATGTTGCTGGTGTTCCAAATATTCGTTCTTTGCATCCATCATTTTTAGTAGTAACAACTCAAACAAATCTGGTGATCATACTATATCTAATATTATATTTCGCTTAATTTGTTGCTATAGCAGCTTTTCCGTAAGCTGTAATTGTCAATTGGTGTTACAGAAAAGAAGAGGGCACTATAAAACCGTGTTTACACTTGTAGCCCAGTCTCTCTGCTGTTCTCTGAATGTAGCCATATGGTAAATGCAAGTTAATTAAAGTTTTATTCTGCTCTGTAAAACCACCAGGCTTGTTGTATTGTTTTGAAACTGCAGCATACCCAATACTTTTTAGCTTTATTGCATCTACCGCTCCCCAACTGTCTTCAGTGGGCAAAATACAGCAGTAAAGGTCGCTATAGTGATATATACTGTAGAGTAGAAGTGGAAATATTGTGGCGCATCAATGAGAGTCAATGACAGGAGGGCTCCATTTCTCTTCATTTGTTTAATGGTCAATAAAAGTGACAACCTGGCTGTAATAAAATATCATTATAAGGGGCTGCCATTTGTAACATAGGTACAGCATAGATACAGGTCACATAAAACTATATGTCCAGTGATCTTGAGTCAGGTTGTGTGTTTTCATATCTTTATTTGCGTATTGTCTTTTGTACATTATGATCATTTTACTATATTGCCATGAGTAATCGATTGCTGAAAGATTATAAGACATGTAGTGTTGGAGTAAGCGATAAACAATAGCGTAACTACAGGTAAAGTAGGGGAAACAGCTGCTTCGGATCCTGAGTTGAGAAGGGACCTGGGAGCAGTGTCTTTTCTAGTACGATTCAGGCCAGGCCGAGCCCCCTTCAGATACAGTCACATTGGGGGCACGTGCCTGGCATAGGTGTACATACCAGAGTATGAAGGACCTTTAAGAAATAGTAATGGTAGGCTAAAAGATCTTTGATGTCATCATGTCACATGATTGCATGTCCTTTAACCTCCATAAGACACCAGAGGAGAAGGAGGAGAATAGACTACCTGCAGCCTGTAAGTAAATAAGTGTGTGTGTATGTGTGTGTGAATGAGTGTGTGTGTATGTGTGTATCTGTGTGTGTATATATCTGTGTCAACATCTGCTTATTCTCTATATAGAAGATAGCACCAGTGTCTTAAATATCTAGATGGGAGTGGGAGTAGTAGTAGTATATATATATATATATATATATGTATATATATATATATATATATATATATATATATACACTGCTCAAAAAAATAAAGGGAACACTTAAACAACACAATGTAACTCCAAGTCAATCACACTTCTGTGAAATCAAACTGTCCACTTAGGAAGCAACACTGAGTGACAATCAATTTCAAATGCTGTTGTGCAAATGGGATAGACAACAGGTGGAAATTATAGGCAATTAGCAAGACACCCCCAATAAAGGAGTGGTTCTGCAGGTGGTGACCACAGACCATTTCTCAGTTCCTATGCTTCCTGGCTGATGTTTTGGTCACTTTTGAATGCTGCCGGTGCTTTCACTCTAGTGGTAGCATGAGACGGAGTCTACAACCCACACAAGTGGCGCAGGTAGTGCAGCTTATCCAGGATGGCACATCAATGCGAGCTGTGGCAAGAAGGTTTGCTGTGTCTGTCAGCGTAGTGTCCAGAGCATGGAGGCGCTACCAGGAGACAGGCCAGTACATCAGGAGACGTGGAGGAGGCCGTAGGAGGGCAACAACCCAGCAGCAGGACCGCTACCTCCGCCTTTGTGCAAGGAGGAACAGGAGGAGCACTGCCAGAGCCCTGCAAAATGACCTCCAGCAGGACAAAAATGTGCATGTGTCTGCTCAAACGGTCAGAAACAGACTCCATGAGGGTGATATGAGGGTCCGACGTCCACAGGTGGGGGTTGTGCTTACAGCCCAACACCGTGCAGGACGTTTGGCATTTGCCAGAAAACACCAAGATTGGCAAATTCGCCACTGGCGCCCTGTGCTCTTCACAGATGAAAGCAGGTTCACACTGAGCACATGTGACAGACGTGACAGAGTCTGGAGACGCCGTGGAGAACTGCAACATCCTCCAACTGCCTGCAACATCCTCCAGCATGACCGGTTTAGCATTGGGTCAGTAATGGTGTGGGGTGGCATTTCTTTGGAGGGCCGCACAGCCCTCCATGTGCTCACCAGAGGTAGCCTGACTGCCATTAGGTACCGAGATGAGATCCTCAGACCCCTTGTGAGACCATATGCTGGTGCGGTTGGCCCTGGGTTCCTCCTAATGCAAGACAATGCTAGACCTCATGTGGCTGGAGTGTGTCAGCAGTTCCTGCAAGACGAAGGCATTGATGCTATGGACTGGCCCGCCCGTTCCCCAGACCTGAATCCAATTGAGCACATCTGGGACGTCACGTCTCGCTCTATCCACCAACGTCACGTTGCACCACAGACTGTCCAGGAGTTGGCAGATGCTTTAGTCCAGGTCTGGGAGGAGATCCCTCAGGAGACCGTCTGCCACCTCATCAGGAGCATGCACAGGCGTTGTAGGGAGGTCATATAGGCACGTGGAGGCCACACACACTACTGAGCCTCATTTTGACTTGTTTTAAGGACATTACATCAAAGTTGGATCAGCCTGTAGTGTGTTTTTCCACTTTAATTTTGAGGGTGACTCCAAATCCAGACCTCCATGGGTTCAAAAATTTGATTTCCATATTTTTTTTTTTGTGATTTTGTTGTCAGCACATTCAACTATGTAAAGAACAAAGTATTTCAGAAGAATATTTAATTAATTCAGATCTAGGATGTGTTATTTTTGTGTTCCCTTTATTTTTTGGAGCAGTGTATATATATATATACAGTCCTGATCAAAAGTTTAAGACCACTTGAAAAATGGCAAAAAATCATATTTAGCATGGCTGGATCTTAACAAGGTTCCAAGTAGAGCTTCAACATGCAACAAGAAGAAATGGGAGTGAGATAAAACATTTTTTGAGCATTCAATTTAATGAAAACAACGAATAAATTGAAACAGGCTGTTTTTCAGATGATCAAAAGTTTAGGACCACACCTCAAAAAAAACGCTAAACCCCCCCAAAACAGAAATCCAACTTCCAAACATGAACTCAGTAATGAGTAGCTCCGCCGTTATTGTTTATCACTTCAAAAATTCGTTTCGGCATGCTTGATGCAAGCGTTTCCATGAGGTGAGTGGGAACATTTCTCCAAGTGGTGAAGACGGACGCACGAAGGCCATCTACTGTCTGGAACTGTTGTCCATTTTTGTAAACTTCCCTTGCCATCCATCCCCAAAGGTTCTCAATTGGATTTAGATCAGGGGAACACGCAGGATGGGCCAAAAGAGTGATGTTATTCTCCTGGAAGAAGTCCCTTGTCCTGCGGGCATTGTGTACTGTAGCGTTGTCCTGTTGAAAAACTCAGTCGTTACCACACAGACGAGGGCCCTCAGTCATGAGGAATGCTCTCTGCAACATCTGGACATAGCCAGCGGACGTTTGACGCCCCTGCACTTCCTGAAGCTCCATTGTTCCACTGAAGGAAAAAGCACCCCAGACCATTATAGCGCCCCCTCCACTGTGGCGCGTAGAAAACATCTCAGGTGGGATCTGCTTGTCATGCCAGTAACGTTGGAAACCATCAGGACCATCAAGGTTACATTTTTTCTCATCAGAGAATAAAACTTTCTTCCACCTTTGAATTTCCCATGTTTGGTGCTCTCTTGCAAAGTCCAAACGAGCAGTTCTGTGGCGTTCAAGGAGACGAGGTCTTTGAAGACGTTTTTTGTGTTTGAAGCCCTTCAGTCTCAGATCCCGTCTGATGGTTATGGGGCTGCAGTCAGCACCAGTAAGGGCCTTAATTTGGGTCGAGGATCGTCCAGTGTCTTGACGGACAGCCAATTGGATCCTCTGGCTCAGTGCTGATGACATTTTTTGGGGTCTTCCACTTGACTTTTTTGTTCCATAACCCTCAGGATCATTTAAGAATTTAAGAAATTCCAAATGACTGTCTTACTGCCTCCCACCTCAGCAACGATGGTGCGCTGTGAGAGACCCTGCTTATGCAGTTCAACAACCCGACCACGTTCAAAAAGGGAGAGTTTTTTTGCCTTTGCCATCACAATGTGTGACTTCCTGACAGAAAATGACAATGAATCCACATCTTTGCACAGATTTGGCCTTTTAAAGGCATGTGGTCCTAAACTTTTGATCAGCTGAAAAACAGCCTGTTTCAGTTTATTCATTGTTTTCATTAAATTGAATGCTCAAAAAATGTTTTGTCTCACTCCCATTTTTTCTTGTTGCATGTTGAAGCTCTACTTGGAACCTTGTTAAGATCCAGCCATGCTAAATATGATTTTTTGCCAATTTTAAAGTGGTCTTAAACTTTTGATCAGGACTGTATATATAGGGCTACAACGATTAATCAAAGTTATCAATAATATTCGATAACGGGATTCGTTGTCAACGAATCCCTTTATCGAATAATCGGCCGATTCGTTGCTATGCGGGCGGGAGCGGGGGCGGTCAGGCGCTTTGTCTGCAGGTCCTTAACCGCCAGTAACTTTTATTTCAACTTTAAATCAGCGCATCTTTATTACCTGACAATGAAGCTTCAGTAACAGGCAGAGCGGGCGGCGGCGTAACGTCACTTACTCACGTGACGCGCCTGCTCCATTCATAAAGTGGGCGGAGCAGGCGCGTCACATGAGTAAGTGATGTGCCGCCCGCTCTGCCTGTTACTGGAGCTTCATTGTAAGGTAATAAAGATGCGCTGATTTAAAGTTGAAGTAAAAGTTACTGCTGTGAGCGGCGGGGCTGGGGCTGTTATGGGAAGGGGGATCTGTGGATGGCACTGTTATGGGAGGGGGAATCTGTGGATGGCACTGTTATGGGGAGGGGGATCTGTGGATGGCACTGTTATGGGGGGAGATCTGTGGATGACACATATAGCATAAGACGCTATACAGTGTCATCCATAGATCCCCCCATAGCAGTGTCATCCACAGATCCCCCCATAACAGTGCCATCCACAGATCCCCCATAACAGTGTGCCATTCACAGATCCCCCATAACAGTGTCATCCACAGATCCCCCATAACAGTGTGTCATCCACAGATCCCCCATAACAGTGTGATCCACAGATCCTCCATAACAGTGCCATCCACAGATCCCCCATAACAGTGTGTCATCCACAGATCCTCCATAACAGTGCCATCCATAATTTGTTTTAATATGGCCTTTGAACATAATTTTTGAAGTAAAATCATATAAACACCTTTTTTTTGTTGTCATTTTGGTGTTTTTCCCCGATTAATCAATGAAATTATAACATAGTAACATAGTACATAAGGCCGAAAAAAGACATTTGTCCATCCAGTTCGGCCTGTTATCCTGCAAGTTGATCCAGAGGAAGGCAAAAGAACTGAGTTAGAAGCCAATTTTCCCCACTTTAGGGGAATAAAAAATTCCTTCCCGACTCCAATCAGGCAATCAGACTAACTTCCTGGATCAACGACCCCTCTCTAGTAGCTATAGCCTGTAATATTATTACGCTCCAGAAATACATCCAGGCCCCTCTTGAATTCCTTTATTGTACTCACCATCACCACCTCCTCAGGCAGAGAGTTCCATAGTCTCACTGCTCTTACCGTTAATAATCCTTTTCTATGTTTGTGTACAAACCTTCTTTCCTCCAGATGCAGAGGATGTCCCCTCGTCACAGTCCCAGTCTTGGGGATAATTAGATGATGGGATAGATCTCTGTACTGACCCCTGATATATTTATACATATTAATTAGATCTCCCCTCAGTCGTCTTTTTTCTAAAGTGAATAACCCTAATTTTGATAATCTTTCAGGGTACTGTAGTTGCCCCATTCCAGTTACTACTTTAGTTGCCCTCCTCTGGACCCTCTCCAGCTCTGCTATGTCTGCCTTGTTTACAGGAGCCCAGAACTGTACACAGTATCCATGTGTGGTCTGACTAGCAATTTGTGAAGTGGTAGGACTATGTTCTTATCACGGGCATCTATGCCCCTTCTGATGCAACCCATTATCTTATTGGCCTTGGCAGCAGCTGCCTGACACTGGTTTTTGCAGCTTAGTTTTCTGTTTATTAAAATTCCTAGATCCTTTACCATGTCAGTGTTACCGAGTGTTTTACCATTTAGTATGTACGGGTGACTTGCATTATTCCTTCCCATGTGCATAACTTTACATTTGTCAGTGTTAAACCTCATCTGCCCAAGCCTCCAATCTATCCAGATCCCTCTGTAGTAGTATACTGTCCTCTTCAGTGTTAATTACTTTACACAGTTTAGTGTCATCTGTGAAAATTGATACTTTACTATGCAAGCCTTCTACAAGATCATTAATAAATATATTGAAGAGAATAGGGCCCAATACTGACCCCTGAGGTACCCCACTAGTGACAGTGACCCAATCTGAGTGTGTACCGTTAATAACCACCCTCTGTTTTCTATCATTGAGCCAGTTACTTACCCACATACAGATGTTTTCTCCCAGTCCGGGCATTCTCATTTTATATACTAACCTTTTATGTGGTACAGTGTCAAATGCTTTGGAGAAGTCCAGATATACGACATCCATTGATTCGCCGCTGTCAAGTCTAGAACTGACCTCCTCATGGAAACTGATTAAATTAGTTTGGCATGACCGATCCCTCACGAAGCCATGCTGATATGGCGTTATTTGCTTATTTCCGTTGAGATGCTCTAAGATAGCATCTCTCAGAAAACCTTCAAACAGTTTACCCACAACAGATGACAAAATTACCGGCCTATAGTTTCTAGGCTCTGTTTTTGGACCCTTTTTGAATATTGGCACCACATTTGCCATGCGCCAATCCTGTGAGACATTCCATGTCAGTATAGAGTCCGCAAATATCAGAAATAAGGGTCTGGCTATGACATTACTTAATTCCGTTAGGATACGGGGGTGTATGCCATCGGGTCCTGGCGATTTGTCTATTTTAATCTTTTTAAGTCGCTGATGTACTTCTTCCTGGGTCAGACAGGACACTTTTAATGGGGAATTTATTTTTACATTCTGCATGTCATCTGACAACTAATCGATTATTCAAATAATTGTTAGCTGCAGCCCTATATATATATATATATATATATATATATATAGTGGTAATGTGGACAGTGCGGGAAGGCGTGTGCATCCTATCCAGATGCCTCAGCTGGGTGAGATAACTAAAATCTGGAAAGCTGCAGTGGTCTCAGCAAAGTATAGTTTGCTGAGACAGTTTTGTATACATTTTCTTCTGGGCTAGATTTTACTTGGATTGGCGGATAGGTTTGGTAGTGGGATCTGCCTGTCCACACCCTTCCAGCACAGGTATTCCCTTTCAACTGAGGTGATCGCAGGTGAGGCCTGCTCTAATCAATGAGGGATAAAACCAACCCTCTGTGTGTTAGTCAGGTGGAAGGAAAGGCTGAGGAGGCCTGAGAATGAGAGAGAAAGGCTGAGGAAGTCTGAGTTTGGGGGAACTTTCGACACCTGCGGAGAGAAGTTCGCACGGCCAGAGTCAGACGGACTTCTGGACCAAAATCCTCCAAAGGTACTGATATTGTTGTAGTCACAGCCTGGAGGCTGCTGGACTGTTTGGGCTGAGAAAGCCGCATCTGATCACATGTGTGAACTGTGTTCTTTAGAGGTGAGTCAGAGAATGAATTCTGTATTTTGGTTAGTTATTTTGGTTGCTGTATGGTGCTAGACAATAAAGGATTATTTGGACTTCAATCCAGTTGTCTGCGAGTAATCTGTGATTGAGACCCCCTGAGAGAGAGAGAGATCCCTTACAATATGTGTATATAGAGTGGATATAAAAAGTCTACACACCACTGTTAAAATGTCAGGTTTTTGTGATGTAAAAAAATGAGACCAAAATAAATCATTTCAGAACTTTTTCCACCTTTAATGTTACCTAGAAACTGTACAACTCAATTGAAAAACAAACTGAAATCTTTTAGATAGAGGGAAGAAAAAAATATAAAAATAAAATAATATGGTTGCATAAGTGTGCACACCCTTAAACTAATACTATTTTTAAGCACCTTTTGATTTTATTACAGCACTCAGTCTTTTTGGGTATGAGTCTATCAGCATGGTACATTTTGACTTGGCAAATCTTCAAATCTGTCAGATTGCGAGGGCATCTCCTGTGCACAGCCCTCTTCAGATCACCCCACAGATTTTCAATCGGATTCAGGTCTGAGTTCTGGCTGGGCCATTCCAAAACTTTAATCTTCTTCTGGTGAAGCCATTCCTTTGTTGATTTGGATGTATGCTTTAGGTCGTTGTCATGCTGAAAGATGAAGTTCCTCTTCATGTTCAGCTTTCTAGCATAAGCCTGAAGGTTTTGTGATAATATTGACTGGTATTTGGAACTGTTCATAATTCCCTCTAGCTTAAGTAAGACCCCAGTTCCAGCTGAAGAAAAACAGCCCCAAAGCATGATGCTGCCACCACCATGCTTCATTGTGGGTATGGTGTTCTTTTGGTGATGTGCAGTGTTGTTGTTGCGCCAGACATGTCTTTGGAATTATGGCCAAAAAGTTCAACCTTGGTTTCATCAGACCATAACACCTTTTCCCACATGCTTTTGGGAGATTGTTGTCACATGCACCACACAGCCAGTACTTGTCAGATATTCCTGCAGCTCCTTTAATGTTGCTGTAGGCCTCTTAGTAGCCTCCCAGAACAGTTTTCTTCTCGTCTTTTCATCAATTTTAGAGGGACGTCCAGTTCTTGGTAATGTCACTGTTGTGCCATATTTTCTCCACATGATGATGACGGTCTTCACTGTGTTCCATGGTATATCTAATGCCTTGGAAATTCTTTTGTACCCTTCTCCTGACTGACACCTTTTAACAATGAGATCCCTCTGATGCTTTGGAAGCTCTCTGTGGACCATGGCTTTTGCTGTGGGATGCGACTAAGAACATTTTGTTTTTTCTCCCATTTTGCATGAGCTGAACTCAAAGATCTGAAAATTTTTCTACATACACAAAAGACCCATTACTCTCAAATATTGTTCACAAATCTGTGTAAATCTGTGTTAGTGAGCACTTCTCATTTGCCGATATAATCCATCCCACCTCACAGGTGTGGCATATCAAGGTGCTGATTAGACAGCATGAATGTTGCACAGGTGTGCATTAGACTGCCCACAATAAAAAAACACTGAAATGTGCACAGTTTTGCCTTACTGGGTCAGTATCTAGTGTGGCCACCATTTGCCTCAGGTTGTTGATTGTGACCTGTGGAATATTGGTCCACTCCTCTTCAATAGCTGCGCGAAGTTGCAGAATATTGGCAGGAACCGGAACACGCTGTCGTATACGCCGATCCAGAGCATCCCAAACATGCTCAATGGGTGACATGTCCGGTGAGTATGCTGGCCATGCAAGAACTGGGATGTTTTCAGCTTCCAGGAATCATGTACAGATCCTTGCAATATGGGGCCGTGCATTATCATGCTGCAACACGAGGTGATGGTTGTGGATGAATGGCACAACAATGGGCCTCAGGATCACGTCATGTTCGTTGTCCATAACATACACCTGCCCATACCATAACCCCACCGCCACCATGGGCCACTCGATCCACAACGTTGACGTCAGCAAACCGCTCACCCACACGGCACCACACACGCTGTCTGCCATCTGCCCTGAACAGTGAAAACCGGGACTCATCCGTGAACAAAATGCCTCTTCAACGTGCCAGACGCCATCAAATGTGAGCATTTTCCCACGCAATTCGGTTACGACAACAAACTGCAGTCAGGTCCAGACCCCAATGAGGACGACGAGCATGCAGATGAGCTTCCCTGAGATGGTTTCTGACAGTTTGTGCAGAAATTCTTTGGATATGCAAACTGATTGTTGCTGCAGCTGTCTGGGTGGCTGGTTTCAGACGATCATGGAGGTGAACATGCTGAATGTGGAGGTCCTGGGCTGGTGTGGTTACACGTGGTCTGCGGTTGTGAGACCGGTTGGATGTACTGCCAAATTCTCTGAAGCGTCTTTGGAGATGGCTAATGGTGGAGAATTCACAATATTTTGCGAATATTTCGTAGAATATTCGCAAATTCGAATATTCGTTAGGAGTAGTGTTGATTGCGAATTTTTGTAATACGAATTTTCATAATGAGAATTTTCGTGATGCAAATTTTTGTAATGAGAATCAATGCGATCGTGAAAACTCAGATCCAATGGTATTCTAACCCCCACGCATTCCCATGGTGACGGGGACTCTTGTCGGGGAGGAGTATGCCAAAGTGGAACAACTGTACAGATTTTTTTTAAAAAGACGAATATTATAAAAAACAAATATATTCGATATAGTGCTATATATTAGTTTTTCGAATATTCGTAATATTCTAAAACAAGAATATATAGCAATATAGCGAATATTCGATAACAAAAACAAATGTAGACCAATTTAGCTAATATAGTGTTATAATCTTTTTTTTTAATAGTTGACATTTTTTTCCAATCTGAACTTCAGATGAGAAAAAAATAACAACTATTAGACAAAGGCCTCATGCACACGACCGTTTTTTTTTGCGGTCCGCTAAAACAGGTTCCGTAGTTCTGTGATCCGTGTCCGTTTTTTCTTCCGTGGGTCTTCCTTGATTTTTGGAGGATCCACGGACATGAAGGAAAGTAAAAAAAAAAGTAGTTTTGGTGTCCGCCTGGCCGTGCAGAGCCAAACGAATCCGTCCTGACTTACAATGCAAGTCAATGGGGACGGATCCGTTTGACGTTGACACAATATGGTGCAATTGCAAACGGATCCGTCCCCTATTGACTTTCAATGTAAAGTCAGGAGTCCCTATTATACCATCGGATCGGAGTTTTCTCCAATCCGATGGTATATTTTAACTTGAAGCGTCCCCATCACCATGGGAACGCCTCTATGTTAAAATATACCATTGGATTTGAGTTATATCGTGAAAACTCAGATCCGACAGTATATTCTAACACAGAGGCGTTCCCATAGTGATGGGGACGCTTCAAGTTAGAATATACTAAGAACTGTGTACATGACTGCCCCCTGCTGCCTGGCAGCACCCGATCTCTTACAGGGGGCTGTGATCTGCACAATTAACCCCTCAGGTCCCTCCCCAGTTTTAAATTCATTGGTGGCCAGTGCGGCCCCCCCTCCCTCCCCAGTTTTAAATTTATTGGTGGCCAGTGTGGCCCCCCTCCCTCCCTCCCCTGTATTACATTCATTGGTGGCCAGTGCGGCCCCCCTCCCTCCCCTGTATTAAATTCATTGGTGGCCAGTGCGGCCTCCCCTCTCCCCCTCCTAATTAAAATCCCCCCCATCATTGGTGGCAGCGGAGAGTTCCGATCGGAGTCCCAGTTTAATCGCTGGGACTCCGATCGGTAACCATGGCAACCAGGACGCTACTGCAGTCCTGGCTACCATGGTTACTTAGCAATTTTAGAAGCATTATACTTACCTGCGCTGTCTGTGACCGGCCGGACGCTCCTCCTACTGGTAAGTGACAGGTCTGTTCTATAAGCAATGCGCCGCACAGACCTTTCACTTACCAGTAGGATGAGCGCCCGGCCGGACACAGAGAGCGCAGGTAAGTATAATGCTTCTAAAATTGCTATGTAACCATGGCAGCCAGGACTGCAGTAGCGTCCTGGTTGCCATGGTTACCGATCAGAGTCCCAGCGATTAAACTGGGACGCCAATCGGAACTCTCCGCTGCCACCAATGATGGAGGGGGGGTTTAATTAGGAGGGGGGGAGAGGGGAGGCCGCACTGGCCACCAATGAATTTAATACAGGGGAGGGAGGGGGGGCCGCTCTGGCCACCAATGAATGTAATACAGGGGAGGGAGGGAGGGCCGCACTGGCCACCAATGAATGTAATACAGGGGAGGGAGGGGGGGCCACACCGGCCACCAATGAATTTATAACTGGGGAGGCAGTGTCACGACCGCTATCCCAGCAGCAGTCGTGTCGCACCAGACGGAGGGGAAGGGGGACCCTTATCTACGGATGGGAATAGTATGGCCACCCTTGACTAACCCTAAGCTGGCACCTGTCTGCCCTGATGCCCTAGACGGGGTGTGAACCCGTGCGGCGAGCAGGATGCCTAAACCCTCAGTCACCCTAACAAGCCTAGAGTGGGGAAAGGCCGATGGGAGCACTAGTCACCATCACTCATGTCTAGGAGAACAGCAGGGGAAGACAGCAACAAACAAACTATAGCAGAGATAGACTTATCCAGTCACGAGCAGAGAAGGCGATCCCAATCACAACAGTCCACGCCGGACAAGAGCTCCACAGCAACACCATCAAACGATCTCCTTCAAAGGTCAGAATAGAACTGGAAGTAAGGACTATATCTGGCAATGACTGCAAGTGAAAGTGAAACTAATATAGTAGCTGGGAGTGGCAGACAGGACTCACCTGAGAAGGATGCCTACAAACTCCCAGTCAGGACAAAAAGGTTCACAAGGCAAAACCCGGATGACATACCCTGAACCATGGAGCAAACTCACAAGCTATCGCGAGTAGCAAGTCGCTGCGACCTTCTCCTCCCAGACCTGTCTGGATCAGTCACAGTCATGACAGTACCCCCCTTTCTACGAGGGGCCCCCGGACCCTCAAGACCAGGCCTCTCCGGATAGTAGATATGAAAAGCCCGAATGAGTCTGTCCGCTTTTATCTCTGAAGCTGGAACCCACATTCTCTCTTCGGAACCATAACCTCTCCAGTGCACCAGGTACTGAAGAGAGCGGCGAACATATCGTGAGTCAACAATCTTTTCTACCTGAAACTCAAGACTGCCATCAACAACCACCGGTGGAGGCGGTAGTGGCAATGGTTCAGGAGGTTCTACATATCTCTCAAGTAGAGATCTGTGGAAGACATTATGGATCCTTAGAGTCTGAGGTAGCTCCAGACGAAAAGCCACCGGGTTAATGATCTTAATTACCCTATAAGGACCAATAAATCTCGGACCTAATTTCCATGAGGGAACCTTCAACTTGATATTTCTGGTAGACAACCACACCAAGTCATTCACCCCAAGGTCCGGACCTTCAGAGCGCCTCCTATCAGCCACACATTTGTATCTACCACCCATTCTCTTCAAACTTTCTTGCACACTCTGCCACACTGAAGAAAGTGAAGACGCAAATCGTTCCTCCTCGGGAATCCCAGACGGCCCCCCCTCACTAAACATACAAAACTGAGGATGGAAACCATACGCACCAAAAAATGGTGACTTATCGGTGGATTCTTGACGACGATTATTAATGGCAAACTCGGCTAACGGTAAATAAGATGACCATTCCTCCTGATTTTCGGAAACAAAGCATCTCAAATATGTCTCTAGGTTTTGATTGGTACGTTCAGTCTGACCGTTGGACTGTGGATGGAAAGATGAAGAAAACGACAGCTGAACCCCTAAACGAGAACAAAAAGCTTTCCAAAATTTAGAAACGAATTGGGTACCACGATCCGAAACAATATCGGAAGGGACCCCGTGAAGCTTCACGATGTGGTCAATAAAAACCTGAGCCAGTGTGTTAGCATTAGGCAATGCGGCAAAAGCAATAAAGTGCACCATTTTACTGAATCTGTCAACAACTACAAGAATAACAGTTTTCCCCGCTGATACTGGTAGATCCGTAAAGAAATCCATTGATAGGTGCGTCCAAGGCCTGTTGGGGATGGCTAGAGGTAAAAGACGCCCTGCCGGACGAGTATGATCTACCTTAGAACGAGCACAGGTAGCACATGCAGACACAAAATTCAACACCTCCTGGCGCCACTTAGGCCACCAGAACCGACGAGACACTAATTCAGAGGTTGCCCTACTACCTGGGTGTCCTGCCAGTGTGGAGTTATGGTGTTCTTTTAGTATCTCCAGGCGTAAATTTTCTGGCACAAACAGTTTACCCGAGGGGCAGGAGGCCGGGGCGTCCCCCTGAGCTTCCAACACCCTCCCCTCTAAACCTGAGTGGGGTGAGACGTTTAGCAGACTCCAGATATAATAAGTTTTTGTGATCAGTAATCACCGTGACGGGATGAACCGCCCCCTCCAAAAAATTACGCCACTCCTCAAAAGCCAACTTAATAGCCAAAACCGTAACCGGATCCATAGTGGAACAAAAAAATACAAAGCAAAACAGCAAGCAAAAAAAAAAAAAAAAAGAAATGTCATTTTTTTTTTTTTTTTTTAAAAGGCCAGATATACTGTCACGACCGCTATCCCAGCAGCAGTCGTGTCGCACCAGACGGAGGGGAAGGGGGACCCTTATCTACGGATGGGAATAGTATGGCCACCCCTGACTAACCCTAAGCTGGCACCTGTCTGCCCTGATACCTAAGACGGGGTGTGAACGGGGTGCGAGCAGGATGCCTAAACCCTCAGTCACCCTAACAAGCCTAGAGTGGGGAAAGGCCGATGGGAGCACTAGTCACCATCACTCATGTCTAGGAGAACAGCAGGGGAAGACAGCAACAAACAAACTATATCAGAGATAGACTTATCCAGTCACGAGCAGAGAAGGCGATCCCAATCACGACAGTCCACGCCGGACAAGAGCTCCACAGCAACACCATCAAACGATCTCCTTCAAAGGTCAGAATAGAACTGGAAGTAAGGACTATATCTGGCAATGACTGCAAGTGAAAGTGAAACTAATATAGTAGCTGGGAGTGGCAGACAGGACTCACCTGAGAAGGATGCCTACAAACTCCCAGTCAGGACAAAAAGGTTCACAAGGCAAACCCGGGTGACATACCCTGAACCATGGAGCAAACTCACAAGCTATCGCGAGTAGCAAGTCGCTGCGACCTTCTCCTCCCAGACCTGTCTGGATCAGTCACAGTCGTGACAGGCAGGGGGGGCTGCACTGGCCACCAATGAATTTAAAACTGGGGAGTGGGGTCTTCCCCCTCCTGCCTGGCAGCACCTGATTTCTTACAGGGGGCTATGATACGCACAATTAACCCCTCAGGTGCGGCACCTGAGGGGTTAATTGTGCGGATCACAGCCCCCTGTAAGAGATCGGGTACTGCCAGGCAGCAGGCGGCAGTCATGTACACAGTTTTTAGTATATTCTAACTTGAAGCGTCCCCATCACTATGGGAACGCCTCTGTGTTAGAATATACTGTCGGATCTGAGTTTTCACGAAGTGAAAACTCAGATCTGAAAAAGCTTTTATGCAGACGGATCTACGGATCCGTCTGTGTGAAAGTAGCCTACGGACACGGATCACAGACGCGGATGACAATCTTGTGTGCATCCGTGTTTTTTCACGGACCCATTGACTTGAATGGGTCCGTGAACCGTTGTCCATCAAAAAAATAGGACAGGTCATATTTTTTTGACGGACAGGAAACACAGATCAAGTGGACGCGGATGAACAAAGGTGCATTTTCCGAGTTTTCAACGGACCCATTGAAAGTCAATGCGTCCGCAGAAAATCACGGAAAACGGAACAACGGACACGGATGCACACAACGGTCGTGTGCATGAGGCCATAGAAGATTATAGCACTATATTAGCTAAGTTGCTCTATATTCGTTTTTTTTCGAATATTCGCTATATTGCTATATATTCTTGTTTTTGAATATTACGAATATTCTAAAGAACGAATATATTAGTTTTTTAGAATATTCGTCTTTTTAAAAAAAAATCTGTACAGTTGTTCCACTTTGGCATACTCCTCCCCGACAAGAGTCCCCGTCACCATGGGAATGCCTGGGGGTTAGAATATACCATCGGATCTGAGTTTTCACGATCTCATTGATTCTCATTCCGAAAATTCGCATTACAAAAATTCGCAATCAACACTACTCCTAAAGTCAAAGATATTGCAGCCTTCTCATTGGCCCACAAGCTTGAAGCAGGGATGGATCATGTGTACTGATTTTAAAAAAAAATCTCGCATATTCGAAATTATGAATACATATCACTATATTCTAAATATTCGCGAATTCTCGAAGTGCCGATATTCGAGATAAAAATTCGCAATTTGAATATTCGTGATCAACACTATGCCACACCTGTGAGGTGGGATGGATTTTCTCGGCAAAGGAGAAGTGCTCACTAACACAGTTTTCGACTGATTTGTGAACAATATTTGAGAGTATTGGGTCTTTTGTGTATGTAAAAAATGTTTCAGATCTTTGAGTTCAGCTCATGCAAAATGGGAGCAAAACCAAAAGTGTTGCGTTTATATTTTTGCTCAGTGTATATATATGTGTATATATGCACTCACCTAAAGAATTATTAGGAACACCTGTTCTATTTCTCATTAATGCAATTATCTAGTCAACCAATCACATGGCAGTTGCTTCAATGCATTTAGGGGTGTGGTCCTGGTCAAGACAATCTCCTGAACTCCAAACTGAATGTCAGAATGGGAAAGAAAGGTGATTGAAGCAATTATAGAGCGTGGCATGGTTGTTGGTGCCAGACGAGCCAGTCTGAGTATTTCACAATCTGCTCAGTTACTGGGATTTTCACGCACAATCATTTCTAGAGTTTACAAAGAATGGTGTGAAAAGGGAAAAACATCCAGTATGCGGCAGTCCTGTGGGCGAAAATGCCTTGTGGATGCTAGAGGTCAGAGGAGAATGGGCCGACTGATTCAAGCTGATAGAAGAGAAACGTTGACTGAAATAACCACTCGTTACAACCGAGGTATGCAGCAAAGCATTTGTGAAGCCACAACACGCACAACCTTGAGGCGGATGGGCTACAACAGCAGAAGACCCCACCGGGTACCACTCATCTCCACTAAAAATAGGAAAAAAAGGCTACAATTTGCACGAGCTCACCAAAATTGGACTGTTGAAGACTGGAAAAATGTTGCCTGGTCTGATGAGTCTCGATTTCTGTTGAGACATTCAAATGGTAGAGTCCGAATTTGGCGTAAACAGAATGGGAACATGTATCCATCCTCTGATGGCTACTTACAGCAGGATAATGCACCATGTCACAAAGCTCGAATCATTTCAAATTGGTTTCTTGAACATGACAATGAGTTCACTGTACTAAAATGGCCCCCACAGTCACCAGATCTCAACCCAATAGAGCATCTTTGGGATGTGGTGGAACGGGAGCTTCGTGCCCTGGATGTGCATCCCTCAAATCTCCATCAACTGCAAGATGCTATCCTATCAATATGGGCCAACATTTCTAAAGAATGCTATCAGCACCTTGTTGAATCAATGCCAAGTAGAATTAAGGCAGTTCTGAAGGCAAAAGGGGGTCCAACACTTTATTAGTATTGTGTTCCTAATAATTCTTTAGGTGACTGTATATATATATATATATATATATATATAAATATGAGCACTAATACTCCTAGCCATATATTTAGGACACCGATACTGAGACAGATACATGTTAACAAAAAAACACACCATATTTTTCACTTTGTATGACACACTTTCCCTCCACCCTAAAAGTCGCGGGAAAATGGCAGTGCATCTTACAAAGAGAATACTAGTGAGTAGATGTTCGGGTTCGAGAAGTTTGGCCGAACTTTCCAGAAATGTTCGGGTTCGGGATCCGAACTCGACCCGAACTTCGCCCCGAACCCCATTGAAGTCAATGGGGACCCGAACTTTTCGGCACTAAAAAGCACTGTAAAACATCCCAGGAAAGGGCTAGAGGGCTGCAAAAGGCAGCAAAATGTAGGTAAATCCCCTGCAAACAAATGTGGATAGGGAAATGAATAAAAATAAAAATAAATTTAATAAAAATTAACCAATATCAATTGGAGAGAGGTCCCATAGCAGAGAATCAGGCTTCATGTCATAGCAGAGAATCAGGCTTCATGTCACCCAACACTGGAACAGGCCACTATCAGATATTTTTAGGCCCCGGCACCCAGACAGAGGAGAGAGGTCCCATAGCAGAGATTTAGGCTTCATGTCATAGCAGAGAATCAGGCTTCATGTCACCCACCACTGGAACAGGCCATTGTCAGATATTTTTAGGCCCCGGCACCCAGACACAGGAGAGAGGTCCCATAGCAGGGATTCAGGCTTCATGTCATAGCAGAGACTATTTTTTAGTAAAGCAATACAACCCCAACGTTTCGGTCGGTGTCGACCTTTATCAAGGGATCTGTGGCTTGGATGTGCAGGGTCTGCTCTGGGACTCCCAGAGCAGACCCTGCACATCCAAGCCACAGATCCCTTGATAAAGGTCGACACCGACCGAAACGTTGGGGTTGTATTGCTTTACTAAAAAATAGTGCGTATATAATTGCTCTGGATGGAACATTGAATTGATGTACAAAACAACTATGAATTAAAAATGAATAACTAATGAAAACGTAATTGGTGTGCCGTGGATTTTTCAAGTGAATCCATTGACGTCTGTCCTCTACGAGCACCCACCGTCTAGGGTGTGCAGATCTCAAATATTTCTTGGATAGCAGAGAATCAGGCTTCATGTCACCCACCACTGGAACAGGCCATTGTCAGATATTTTTAGGCCCCGGCACCCAGACAGAGGAGAGATGTCCCATAGCAGAGATTCAGGCTTCATGTCATAGCAGAGAATCATGCTTCATGTCACCCAACACTGGAACAGGCCACTGTCAGTTATTTTTAGGCCCCGGCACCCAGACAGAGGAGAGAGGTCCCATAGCAGAGAATCAGGCTTCATGTCATAGCAGAGAATCATGCTTCATGTCACCCAACACTGGAACAGGCCACTGTCAGATATTTTTAGCCCCCAGCACCCAGACAGAGGAGAGGGGTCCCATAGCAGAGAATGAGGCTTCATGTCATAGCAGAGAATCAGGCTTCATGTCACCCAACACTGGAACAGGCCACTGTCAGATATTTTTAGGCCCCTGGCACCCAGACAGAGGAGAGGTTCATTCAACTTTGGGTTGCCCCGCAATATAATGGTAAAATGAAAATAAAAAGAGGATTGAATGAGGAAGTGCCCTGGAGTACAATAATATATGGTTAAGGGGAGGTAGTTATAAATGTCTAATCTGCACAAGGGAGGGACAGGTCCTGTGGGATCCATGCCTGATTCATTTTTATGAACGTCAGCTTGTCCACATTAGCTGTAGACAGGCGGCTGCGTTTGTAATTACGCCCCCTGCCGTGCTGAATACACGTTCAGACAAAACGCTGGCCGCCGGGCAGGCCAGCACCTCCAAGGCATAAAAGGCTAGCTCTGACCACGTGAATAATTTGGAGACCCAGAAGTTGAATGGGGCCGAACCATCAGTCAGTGGAGGGGTGTGCACACGTACTGTTCCACCATGTTAGTGAAATGTTGCCTCCTGCTAACACGTTCCGTATCAGGTGGTGGTGCAGTTAGCTGTGGCGTGTTGACAAAACTTTTCCACATCTCTGCCATGCTAACCCTGCCCTCAGAGGAGCTGGCCGTGACACAGCTGCATTGGCGACCTCTTGCTCCTCCTCTGCCTTCACCTTGGGCTTCCACTTTTTCCCCTGTGACATTTGGGAATGCTCTCAGTAGCGCGTCTACCAACGTGCGCTTGTACTCGCTCATCTTCCTATCGCGCTCCAGTGTAGGAAGTAAGGTGGGCACATTGTCTTTGTACCGGGGATCAAGCAGGGTGGCAACCCAGTAGTCCACACACGTTAAAATGTGGGCAACTCTGCTGTCGTTGCGCAGGCACTGCAGCATGTAGTCGCTCATGTGTGCCAGGCTGCCCAGAGGTAAGGACAAGCTGTCCTCTGTGGGAGGCGTATCGTCATCGTCCTGAGTTTCCCCCCAGCCACGCACCAGTGATGGGCCCGAGCTGCGTTGGGTGCCACCCCGCTGTGAACATGCTTCATCCTCCTCCACCTCCTCCTCAGCCTCGTCCTCCTCGTCCTCCAGTAGTGGGCCCTGTCTGGCCACATTTGTACCTGGCCTCTGCTGTTGCAAAAAACCTCCTTCTGAGTCACTTCTAAGAGACTGGCCTGAAAGTGCTAAAAATGACCTCTCTTCCTCCTCCTCCTCCTCCTCCTGGGCCACCTCCTCTTCCATCATCGCCCTAAGTGTTTTCTCAAGGAGACATAGAAGTGGTATTGTAACGCTGATAACGACGTCATCGCCACTGGCCATGTTGGTGAAGTACTCGAAACAGCGCAACAGGGCACACAGATCTCGCATGGAGGCCCAGTCATTGGTGGTGAAGTGGTGCTGTTCCGCAGTGCGACTGACCCGTGCGTGCTGCAGCTGAAACTCCACTATGGCCTGCTGCTGCTCGCACAGTCTATCCAGCATGTGCAAGGTGGAGTTCCACCTGGTGGGCACGTCGCATATGAGGCGGTGAGCGGGAAGGCCGAAGTTACGCTGTAGGGCAGACAGGCGAGCAGCGGCAGGATGTGAACGCCGGAAGCGCGCACACACGGACCGCACTTTATGCAGCAGCTCTGACATGTCGGGGTAGTTGTGAATGAACTTCTGCACCGCCAAATTCAGCACATGCGTCAGGCAAGGGATGTGCGTCAAACCGGCTAGTCCCAGAGCTGCGACGAGATTTCGCCCATTATCGCACACCACCAGGCCGGGCTTGAGGCTCACCGGCAGCAACCACTCGTCGGTCTGTTGTTCAATACCCCGCCACAACTCCTGCGCGGTGTGGGGCCTGTCACCCAAACATATGAGTTTCAGAATGGCCTGCTGACGTTTACTCCGGGCTGTGCTGAAGTTGGTGGTGAAGGTGTGTGGCTGACTGGATGAGCAGGTGGAAGAAGAGGAGGAGGAAGCCGAGTAGGAGGAGGAGGCTACAGGAGGCAAAGAATGTTGCCCTGTGATCCTTGGCGGCGGAAGGACGTGCGCCAAACAGCTCTCCGCCTGGGGCCCAGCCGCCACTACATTTACCCAGTGTGCAGTTAGGGAGATATAGCGTCCCTGGCCGTGCTTACTGGTCCACGTATCTGTGGTTAGGTGGACCTTGCCACAGATGGCGTTGCGCAGTGCACACTTGATTTTATCGGATACTTGGTTGTGCAGGGAAGGCACGGCTCTCTTGGAGAAGTAGTGCCGGCTGGGAACAACATACTGTGGGACAGCAAGCGACATGAGCTGTTTGAAGCTGTCTGTGTCCACCAGCCTGAATGACAGCATTTCATAGCCAGTAGTTTAGAAATGCTGGCATTCAGGGCCAGGGATCGAGGGTGGCTAGGTGGGAATTTACGCTTTCTCTCAAATGTTTGTGAGATGGAGAGCTGAACGCTGCCGTGTGACATGGTTGGGATGCTTGGTGACGGAGGTGGTGGTGTTGGTGGTACATCCTCTGTTTGCTGGGCAACAGGTGCAAAAGTTCCTCCAGAGGTGGAGGAAGAGGCCGAGGCAGCAGCAGAAGAGGTAGCAGGGGGAGCCTGAGTGAGTTCCTTGTTTTTAAGGTGTTTACTCCACTGCAGTTCATGCTTTGCATGCAGGTGCCTGGTCATGCAGGTTGTGCTAAGGCTCAGAACGTTAATGCCTCGCTTCAGGCTCTGATGGCACAGCGTGCAAACCAGTCTGGTCTTGTCGTCAGCACATTGTTTGAAGAACTGCCACGCCAGGGAACTCCTTGAAGCTGCCTTTGGGGTGCTCGGTCCCAGATGGCGGTGGCCAGTAGCAGGCGGACTCTCTTGGCGGCGGGTGTTCTGCTTTTGCCCACTGCTCCCTCTTTTGCTACGCTGTTGGCTCGGTCTCACCACTGCCTCTTCCTCCAAACTCTGAAAGTCAGTGGCACGACCTTCTTTCCATGTGGGGTCTAGGACCTCATCGTCCCCTGCATCGTCTTCCACCCAGTCTTCCTCCCTGACCTCCTGTTCAGTCTGCACACTGCAGAAAGATGCAGCAGTTGGCACCTGTGTTTCATCATCAGAGACGTGCTCAGGTGGTATTCCCATGTCCTCATCATCAGGAAACATAAGTGGTTGTGCGTCAGTGCATTCTATGTCTTCCACCGCTGGGGAAGGGCTAGGTGGATGCCCTTGGGAAACCCTGCCAGCAGAGTCTTCAAACAGCATAAGAGACTGCTGCATAAGTTGAGGCTCAGACAGTTTCCCTGATATGCATGGGGGTGATGTGACAGACTGATGGGCTTGGTTTTCAGGCACCATCTGTGCGCTTTCTGCAGAAGACTGGGTGGGAGATAATGTGAACGTGCTGGATCCACTGTCGGCCACCCAATTGACTAATGCCTGTACCTGCTCAGGCCTTACCATCCTTAGAACGGCATTGGGCCCCACCAAATATCGCTGTAAATTCTGGCGTCTACTGGGACCTGAGGTAGTTGGTACACTAGGACGTGTGGCTTTGGCAGAACGGCCACGTCCTCTCCCAGCACCAGAGGGTCCACTAACACCACCACGACCATGTCCGCGTCCCTTACTAGATGTTTTCCTCATTGTTACCGTTCACCACAATAAGAAAAAAATTATTATGTATTGAATTCAAATTCAGGCCTTTTTTTACAGGCACCTAACACTATCAGGCTATCTACTTAGGTACCGTATTACACTAATACAGGCACAGCAGTAACCACAGATTTAGCTGAATATAAATTGTAGGCCTAGTATTTAGGCGGTGGATGACAGGTATACGTTTACGGACAGAATTAGACTTGGAGATGCACTGTAGCGTTTGAAGTTATTGAGAATGACCTTATCCGCACCTTCAATCTAATATACCCTTTTATGGTTGGATTTAAACTTGGCCTGATACAGCAGAAACCACTGATTTAGGGAATTGCTAATTTGGGAATTGTATTTCAACCCAGAAAAAAATATATCCTTTGCCAGACAGCAGACAGTATTACAATTGGCTAGCCACAGCTGAAACACCAGATTTAGGGTACTTCTATTTTGGCAATTGTATATCACCCCTCAATAAAATAGCAAGCACAGCCAAGCCCCTGATGTAGGATATAGAAAAAAAAACAACACACTATTGATGGTTAAATGGACTTGGTGGCAGCTTGTGCTGGCGCACCACAAGACACAAAATGGCCGCCGATCACCCCAGAAAAAAGTGACTGAAAAACGCTAAAACAGTGAGCAATTAAATAGCAGAGGTTGAATGATACACAGCTGTACATCGATCACTTCAGTAAGTAAATCCCTGCCTAATCTCGCCCTAACAGCAGCAGCTGCATCCTATCCCTACACTGGTCAGAGCAGAGTGACGTGCGGCGCTACGTGACTCCAGCTTAAATAGAGGCTGGGTCACATGCTGCACTGGCCAATCACAGCCATGCCAATAGTAGGCATGGCTGTGATGGCCTCTTGGGGCAAGTAGTATGACGCTTGTTGATTGGCTGCTTTGCAAAAAGCGCCAAAAAAGCGCCGAACACCGAACCCGAACCTGGACTTTTACAAAAATGTTCGGGTTCGGGTCCGTGTCACGAACACCCCAAAATTCGGTACGAACCCGAACTATACAGTTCGGGTTCGCTCATCCCTACTAGTGAGCACTTCTACTATGGAAGCGCTCACTAGTATGTATAGGTGCAGGGAGTGGGTGAAGTGCTGTGATCGCTGCCAGTACTCACCCTCCCTTGTCTTCATCTCTGGCCTGCACTGCACTGCAGGTCCTGACCGCATACAGCATCAGGACTTAGTGCACGCATTATGACCGGAAGCTACACGCAGTCAGGTGACAGTGCAGCTCAGGCCGGAGAAGGCAAGGGAGTGCGACTGGAGGAGCAATGGATCTGGAGAGGAGCGGCAGAGCAGGAGAGGTAAGTGAAGTTCTTTATTTTATCTCTGATCTGAAGTCTGATGGGGTGTTGGCATGGAAGTCTGTTGTGAGGTGTGATGGGGATATGACATGGAGTTCTCATAGGGTCCTTGCATGGAAGTCTGATGGGGGTCTGACATGGAGTTCTTATAGAGTTCTGGCATGGAAGTCTGATGGGTGTCTGATGAAAAATATTTAGTTCTTATTTTCCTCCTCTAAAACCTGGGGTGCATCTTATCATCAGGTGTGTCTTATAAAACAAAAAATACAGTATAATTACATGTATCTGCATCTCAGTATTAGTGTCCTAAATATCTAGATATTAGTAGTACTGCTCTTAATATGGGGGGACATTTATCAAGATAATGGTCTTGATTCCCTCTGGCGGGGCTAGAGGATGCAACAAATGTATGTTGAGGCACAGGCCTCTCATGAATATTTTGCCTCCTCCGGCAGTCTATGCAACATACTTATCCTCAAGATAGGTCATCAATATCAGTGGGGGCCGACACCCTGCACCCCCATCAATCAGCTATTTGAAGAGAAGGCAGCCCTCATACAAGCGATGCCTTTTCTGCTCTCCTCAGCAATTACAGTGGTGATCCATTGTATTTACAAGTATGGAGTCCCCATTCACTTCTATGGGATGGCTCAGTTCCTATGCAATTTAACAGACAGAGCTGGCCCATGGAAGTTAATGGGCACACCATACTTGTAATTACACCTGCTCACCACTCTTCAAACAGCTGATCGGTGGGGGTGACGGGTGTTGGACCCCCGACAATCCAATATTGATGACCTACCCTGAGGATAGGTCATCAATGGTAAAAAGCGGACAAACCTTTTAAAGGGGCTGTGCAGGCTGTATGTATTGATGACCTATCCTCTTCAAACTGCTGATCGGTGGGGGTGATGGGTATAAGACCTCCGCCAATCTGATATTAGTGACCTCCAGACATTATGGATACAACTGAGGCCAAAAAGTTCAGTCTCGGTTTCATCAGACCAGAAAAATCTTGTTTCTCACAGTCTCAGGGTTCTTTAGGTGATTTTTTGCAAACTCCAGATGGGCTTCTATGTGTCTTTTGCTGGAGAGCTTTCTTTTTGGCCACTCTATCATAAAGCCCAGATTGGAGGAATGCTGATTGTTGACCTTCGGGAAGTTTCTCCCATCTGCACACAGGATCTCTGGAGCTCCGCCAGATTGGTCATTGGGTTTTCGGGCACCACTCTTTCCAAGGCCCTTCTCCCTGATTACTTAGTTTGGTGGGGCAGCCAGCTCTAGGAAGAGTCCTAGAGAGAAGTAAGTAATCCTAAGAGAAGTAAGTAATGTCATAACCAGACCCTTATTTCTGATACAGTAGAAAACAAATCCAGCTCACCCTGCATGTCGAATCTCCTGTGCGCAGACCGAACCAGGTGAGTTCTTAAATCAGCAGCAGTAGAAAAGATAGTCCAGCACTTCAGAGAGTAATATCAAAGCTCCGTCTTTATTGGTTGAATTCAAAATAACATATAGTGGACCCCACAGCACACTTGCTCCTCCATTTTAATCGCGAATATCGCCACTTCGAGAATTCGCGAAGATTTAGAATATAGTGCTATATATTCATTTTCGCAAATATTCTAGATTTTCTTTTCATCTGAACTCATGATACCTCCCTACTTCTTGCTTGTGGGCCAATGAGAAGGCTGCAATGTCTTTGTCTGAGCTTAGCAACATCCCCAGCAATCAATAGGAAAGTTGCCTACCCAGCAGCAATTTTCTGCAGTTTTTTGCAGTTCTGAGAGACACAACAGTGTCATTGCTGTGCTCTGTGCTTTAGACCCCTTTCACATGGGCGCAGATGTCTGTGACTTAAGGACCAGCGCCGTACATTTACGGCACTGTGATCAGGCGGGTGCAGGAGATGCGCCCGTCCGATCCGTTGCAGGGGTCCGGCAGTCACTGAAATCACCGATGCCAGCTCATTAACCCTTGATGTGCTGCGGTCAGCGCTAAAAGCGGCACCTACGATGTCCTTGCGGGTATCGGAGCTTCCATCGGGTCCCCATGCTGCTGTGAGGGGGACCCAATGGCAGGGAAGGCAGCCCGATGCCTTACTTAGGCATCGTGGCTGCCTTCCGGGAGAGCCTGTGAGATCCAGCCCCCTGGATCTCACAGGCAAACAGGCTGTAAGTGTATTACAGTCTGTAATACACTTACAGCCAATGCATCACGATACAGAAGTATTGTGATGCATTGTAAAGGGGATCAGACCCCCAAAAGTTGAAATCCCAGAGTGGGACCAAAAATAAAGTGTTAAAAAAAGTTTAAAATATTAAATTTTACAAAAAATATGTACGTTTCAAGTAAATAAAAAAAAGAAAAAGCGTCCTTTTCCCAAAATAAAGTTAAAAAAAATTGTAAAAAATAGGGAAAAAAAGAAAAATAGACAAATTAGGTATCGCTGCATCCGTATCGACTGGCTCTATAAAAATATCACATGACCTAACCCCTCAAAAACATATTTTTTTTCATTAAAGGTGCAACACGAAGCTATCAAAATGGCGTATGCCCCAAAATAGTACCAATCTAACCATCACCTTATCCCGCAAAAAATGATACTCTACCTAAGACAATCGCTGTTATTGTGTAAAACTTAAGTATATAAAAAAAGTGTACATATTAGGTATCGCCGCATCCGTAACAACCTGCGCTATTAAAATACCACATGACCTAACCTCTCAGATGAACATGGAAAAAAAAAAACATTTACTGTCACCTTACATCACAAAAAGTGTAATAGCAAGCAATCAAAAAGTCATATGCACCCCAAAATGGTGCCAACCTAACCATCACCTCATCCCGCAAAAAATTATACCCTACCTAAGACAATCACCCAAAACATAAAAAAATTATGGCTCTCAGAATATGGAGACACTAAAACATAATATTTTTTTTGTTTCAAAAATTATATTATTGTGTTAAACTTAAATATAAAAAAAATATACATATTAGGTATTGCCACATCCGTAATGACCAGCTGTATATCACATGACGTAACTCCTCAAGTGAACAACGTAAAAATAAAAAAATTTAAACAGTGTAAAAAGCCATTTTTTGTCACCTTAAATCACAAAAAGTGTAATAGCAAGAGATCAAAAAGTCATATGCACCCCAAAATAGCAATCAAACCGTCATCTCATCCCGCAAAAATGATACTCTACCTAAGACAGTCGCCCAAAAACTGAAAAAACTATGGCTCTCAGAATATGGAGACACTAAAACATGATTTTTTTTTGTTTTAAAAATGATATTATTGTGTAAAACTTACATAAATAAAAAAAGTAGACATATTAGGTATCGCCGCGTCCGTAAGAACCTGCTCTATAAAAATATCACATGACCTAAAAAAAAAACTGTCAAAGCCAATTTTTGTTACCTTACATCACAAAAAGTGTTATAGCAAGCGATCAAAAAGTCATATGCACCCCAAAATAGTGCCAATTAACCACCTCAGCCCTTATAGCTTAAACACCCTTAATGACCAGGCCACTTTTTACACTTCTGACCTACACTACTTTGACCGTTTATTGCTCGGTCATGCAACTTACCACCCAAATGAATTTGACCTCCTTTTCTTCTCACTAATAGAGCTTTCATTTGGTGGTATTTCATTGCTGCTGACATTTTTACTTTTTTTATTAATCGAAATTTAACGATTTTGTTGCAAAAAAATGACATTTTTCACTTTCAGCTGTAAAATTTTGCAAAAAAAAACGACATCCATAAATAAATTTTTCTCTAAATTTATTGTTCTACATGTCTTTGATAAAAAAAAAATGTTTGGGTAAAAAAAAAATGGTTTGGGTAAAAGTTATAGCGTTTACAAACTATGGTACAAAAATTTGAATTTCCGCTTTTTGAAGCAGCTCTGACTTTCTGAGCACCTGTTATGTTTCCTGAGGTTCTACAATGCTCAGACAGTACAAACACCCCACAAATGACCCCATTTCGGAAAGTAGACACCCTAAGGTATTCGCTGATGGGCATAGTGAGTTCATAGAACTTTTATTTTTTGTCACAAGTTAGTGGAAAATGATGATTTATTTTAATTTTTTTTTCTTACAAAGTCTCATATTCCACTAACTTGTGACAAAAAATAAAAACTTTTATGAACTCACTATGCCCATCAGCGAATACCTTGGGGTGTCTTCTTTCCAAAATGGGGTCACTTGTGGGGTAGTTATACTGCCCTGGCATTCTAGAGGCCCAAATGTGTGGTAAGTAGTTTGAAATCAAAATGTGTAAAAAATGGCCGGTGAAATTCGAAAGGTGCTCTTTGGAATGTGGGCCCCTTTGCCCACCTAGGCTGCAAAAAAGTGTCACACATCTGGTATCTCCGTACTCAGGAGAAGTTGGGCAATGTGTTTTGGGGTGTCATTTTACATATACCCATGCTGGGTGAGATAAATATCTTGGTCAAATGCCAACTTTGTATAAAAAAAAAAGGGAAAAGTTGTCTTTTGCCAAGATATTTCTCTCACCCAGCATGGGTATATGTAAAATGACACCCCAAAACACATTGCCCAACTTCTCCTGAGTACGGAGATACCAGATGTGTGACACTTTTTTGCAGCCTAGGTGGGCAAAGGGGCCCACATTCCAAAGAGCACCTTTCGGATTTCACCGGTCATTTTTTACACATTTTGATTTCAAACTACTTACCACACATTTGGGCCCCTAGAATGCCAGGGCAGTATAACTACCCCACAAGTGACCACATTTTGGAAAGAAGACACCCCAAGGTATTCCGTGAGGGGCATGGCGAGTTCCTAGAATTTTTTATTTTTTGTCACAAGTTAGCGAAAATGCCGATTTTTTTTTTCTTACAAAGTCTCATATTCCACTAACTTGTGACAAAAAATAAAAACTTCCATGAACTCACTATGCCCATCAGCGAATACCTTGGGGTGTCTTCTTTCCAAAATGGGGTCACTTGTGGGGTAGTTATACTGCCCTGGCATTCTAGGGGCCCAAATGTGTGGCAAGTAGTTTGAAATCAAAATGTGTAAAAAATGGCCGGTGAAATCCGAAAGGTGCTCTTTGGAATGTGGGCCCCTTTGCCCACCTAGGCTGCAAAAAAGTGTCACACATGTGGTATCTCCATACTCAGGAGAAGTTGGGCAATGTGTTTTGGGGTGTCATTTTACATATTCCCATGCTGGGTGAGATAAATATCTTGGTCAAATGCCAACTTGTATAAAAAAATGGGAAAAGTTGTCTTTTGCCAAGATATTTCTCTCACCCAGCATGGGTATATGTAAAATGACACCCCAAAACACATTGCCCAACTTCTCCTGAGTACGGAGATACCAGATGTGTGATACTTTTTTGCAGCCTAGGTGGGCAAAGGGGCCCACATTCCAAAGAGCACCTTTCGGATTTCACCGGTCATTTTTTACACATTTTGATTTCAAACTTCTTACCACACATTTGGGCCCCTAGAATGCCAGGGCAGTATAACTACCCCACAAGTGACCCCATTTTGGAAAGAAGACACCCCAAGGTATTCCGTGAGGGGCATGGCGAGTTCCTAGAATTTTTTATTTTTTGTCACAAGTTAGTGGAAAATGAGACTTTGTAAGAAAAAAAAAATCATCATTTTCCACTAACTTGTGACAAAAAATAAAATATTCTAGGAACTCGCCATACCCCTCACGGAATACCTTGGAGTGTCTTCTTTCCAAAATGGGGTCACTTGTGGGGTAGTTATACTGCCCTGGCATTCTAGGGGCCCAAATGTGTGGTAAGTAGTTTGAAATCAAAATCTGTAAAAAATGGCCGGTGAAATCCGAAAGGTGCTCTTTGGAATGTGGCCCCCTTTGCCCACCTAGGCTGCAAAAAAGTGTCACACATGTGGTATCTCCGTACTCAGGAGAAGTTGGGCAATGTGTTTTGGGTTGTCATTTTACATAAACCCATGCTGGGTGAGAGAAATATCTCGGCAAAAGACAACTTTTCCCATTTTTTTATACAAAGTTGGCATTTGACCAAGATATTTCTCTCACCCAGCATGGGTATATGTATAATGACACCCCAAAACACATTCCCCAACTTCTCCTGAGTACGGCGATACCACATGTGTGACACTTTTTTGCAGCCTAGATGCGCAAATGTGCCCAAATTCCTTTTAGGAGGGCATTTTTAGACATTTGGATCCCAGACTTCTTCTCACGCTTTAGGGTCCCTAAAAAGCCAGGGCAGTATAAATACCCCACATGTGACCCCATTTTGGAAAGAAGACACCCCAAGGTATTCAATGAGGGGCATGGCGAGTTCATAAAAAAAAAAAAATTCGCACAAGTTAGCGGAAATTGATTTTTTGGGGTTTTTTCTCACAAAGTCTCCCTTTCCGCTAACTTGAGACAAAAATTTAAATCTTTCATGGACTCAATATGCCCCTCAGCGAATACCTTGGGGTGTCTTCTTTCCAAAATGGTGTTATTTGCCGGGTGTTTGTACTGCCCTGGCATTTGAGGGTCTCCGCAATCATTACATGTATGGCCAGCATTAGGAGTTTCTGCTATTCTCCTTATATTGAGCATACGGGTAATGGTAACGAGATTTTTTTTTTCCGTTCAGCCTCTGGGCTGAAAGAAAAAAATGAACGGCACAGATTTCTTCATTCGCATCGATCAATGTGGATGAAAAAATCTCTGCCAAAAAAAGAAAAAGAGGGGAAAGGCGTCTGCCAGGACATAGGAGCTCCGCCCAACATCCATACCCACTTAGCTCGTATGCCCTGGCAAACCAGATTTATCCATTCACATCAATCGATGTGGATGAATAAATCATTGGCAGGATTTTTTATTTTTTTTTATATATACAAAGTGTTTGCCAAAGCATATGAACACCGCCACCTCCTCAGCTCATATGCCTCGGCAAACGTATCTTTTACTGCAGAGGAGAAATCTCGTCTTGCAGGCCGCATACACCGACTTGTGTGTAATCTGACAACAGCGCAATGCTTCTGTCAGAATGCACATCAGTGCTGCAGCTGGTTCATCGGTTGGTCCACCTGGAAGGTAAAAAAAACAAAACAAAAAAGAAAAAACCAGGCCGCAACACAATAAATTTTATTAACTTTATAATAACTTTTGAACAGAACATATAAACTTTTTTTAAACTTTTTGAACTGAAGTTAACTTTTTGCTTACCTTTTTTTAAATTTTTTTTTACCTTTTATAGGACAAGCCTCTCCTTCCCCATGGGACAATGTGCAAAGCGCAAATCGCCCAAAGATGTGGCGAAGTACATTATGCACTTTATCCCAGGTGAAAGGAGAGGTTTGCAGTAGCTGTGAGTGTAAGGGCCCTAATAGCCCTGTGTGCCTGTCCTGTGAGATGCAATCCCTATGCTAAGTGTACCTGTGTGTGGTACTTCCGGAAACACTCTCCAAAGCATAGGGCAGGGTGGTCAGGACAGTCAGGACAGAAATAGCAGGTGTCACGCCTTATTCTACTCCTGCTATAGACACAACATCTTTTTCGGGGTGACGGTTGGGTTGAGGTACCAGGAACGACACTGGGGAAATGTCGCTCGTGTAGACGGCTAACTACACTGGTGGATGGTGCCACGGAACCTTCTGGATACAGGAGGTTCTCGATGATCTCTTCCTGAAATATGAGGAAGGATCGTGTTCTCCCAGCCTTACTGTAGAGAACAAAACTATTGTACAGAGCCAATTGAATTAAATATACAGACACCTTCTTATACCAGCGTCTGGTGCGTCGGGAAACTAAATACGGAGACAACATCTGGTCATTGAAGTCCACCCCTCCCATGAGCAAATTATAGTCGTGGACACAGAGGGGCTTTTCAATGACACGGGTTGCTCGCTCAATTTGGATTGTCGTGTCTGTGTGAATGGAGGAGAGCATGTAAACGTCACGCTTGTCTCTCCATTTCACCGCGAGCAGTTCTTCGTTACACAAGGCAGCCCTCTCCCCCCTTGCAAGACGGGTGGTAACGAGCCGTTGGGGGAAGCCCACGCGACTAGTTCGCGCGGTGCCACAGGCGCCAATCTGTTCTAGAAACAAATGCCTAAAGAGGGCCACACTTGTGTAGAAATTGTCCACATAAAGATGGTACCCCTTGCCAAATAAGGGTGACACCAAGTCCCAGACTGTCTTCCCACTGCTCCCCAGGTAGTCAGGGCAACCGACCGGCTCCAGGGTCTGAGCCCCCATAACAGCATCCCTGTGTAGTGAATGACTTCTAAAACAGGGGCTGGGGGCTGGCATCTGGTGCTGTAATGGCAGCGGGGCCCGGTGCAGTCACTGTATTGTATTACACCGGGCCCCGCTCACTGTAATAATCATATCTAACTTGTAGGCAATGTTAAAGTATAGAAATCATGTGCAATCCAGCATGTAGCACTTACTAAACTCCCGTAGCAGGCAGGAGGCCGCGCGGCTGCAGCGTAACTCTGTACGTCACGCGCCTGCTCCTCTCACTTTATGAATCAAGCAGACCGGCCCCCTGCCTCCTACGGGAGTTTAGTAAGTGCTACATGCTGGATTTCAGAGGATTTCTATACTTTAACATTGCTACACGTTATATATGATTACTACAGTGAGCTGGGCCCGGTGTAATAGAATACAGTGACTGCACCGGGCCCCGCTGCCATTACAGCACCAGATGCCAGGCCCCCAGCCCCTCCCCGCTGATACACCACTGACCGCGCTATGCAGCATCGCTGCGACGGTGTATCAGTGTAAATGGCAGCATTCGCCCCATAAGATGCACTGGCATTTTCCCCCACTTTTGGGGGGAAGTGCTTCTTATACGGCAAAAAGTACGGTATATAAAAAAAAGTATACATATTAGGTATCGCCGCATCTGTAAGAACCTGCTCTATAAAAATATCACAAAACCTAACCCCTCCGGTGAACACCGTAAAAAAAATAACTGTGTCAAAAAAGCTATTTTTTTGGTCACTTTACATCACAAAAAGTGTAATAGCAAGCGAGAAAAATGTCATATACACCCTAAAATAGTACTAATCAAACCATCATCTCATTCCAAAAAAAAATTAGCCCCTACACAAGACAGTCGCCCAACAAATAAAAAAAATACGGCTTTCAGAATTTGGAGACCCAAAAAAATAATTTTCTTTCAAAAATGCTTTATTATGTAAAAGTAAAACAAACAACAACAAAAAATAGTCATATTTGGTATTGAAAAACCTGCTCTATAAAAATACCACATGATCTAACCTGTCAGATGAACGTTGAAAATAACAAAAAATAAAAACTGTGCCAAAACAGCTATTTTTTGTTACCTTCTGCCTTATCCTGTAGTTTCCAAAATGGGGTCACTTTTTGGAGTTTCTACTCTAGGGGTGCATCAGAGGGGCTTCAAATGGGACATGGTGTCAAAAAACCCGTCTAGCAAAATGTGCCTTCCAAAAACCATATGGCATTCCTTTCCTTCTGTGCCCTGTCGTGTGCCCGTACAGCAGTTTACGACCACATATGGGTTGATTCTGTAAACTACTGAATCAGGGCCATAAATATTGAGTTTTGTTTGGCTGTTATCCCACTGCTTTGTAACTGGAAAAAATGGATTAAAATGGAAAATCTGGGGGGCGGAGCCTGTCCGTGCTCCTGAATGGCCGCTTGAAACTGCTCCTCATCCGAGCTGGCAGTTAAACCCTGTAATTAGCGCTGTACTCGATCAAATATGGGGAAACTCGGCAAGGACAAGCCCAAAGATCAAGCATACTCGACACCGGGTCACATGAAACAGCCTGACATGGATAAATATCTGAAATCCAAAGCTCAGAATGCAAGCGTCGGTGTGGCCAAGATGGCGCCGCGCGCCACTCAGAATTCAGATATGGAAGACCTTTCAGAGACCGTCAGCATCTCCGATGCACCCGAAGCTGGATCCCGCCGTCGGGCCTCCCCCATCTCAGAAACTACGCTTCGGGCAGTCCTGGAATTGGCGCTATCGCCGTTAAAGAAAGATTTTGCGGACATTAAGGTGGAGCTGAGAAACCTAGGCAACAGAGTGGTTGCTCTGCAGAGCACCCAGGAGGCGATCCTGACCCACAGGGAAAAAGTCAGAGATGCACTCAAAGCCCATACAGACCTGCTTAATAAAGCATACCTACGCCTAGAGGACTAGGAGAATCGCAGCAGAAGATGGAACCTGCGAGTCCGCGGTCTCCCTGAGTCGTTTGCACCTGATGCACTCCAGTCGGCCGCGCGTGAGATCTTTGCTTCACTACTAGGCCAAGACAGGGTGGAGAGAGTTGTTATAGAAAGGATCCACAGGGCTCTGAGACCTGCGCCGAAACCAAACGAGCCACCACGTGATGTTATATGTGGACTTCTGAGCTACGTAGATACATCGGCTCTCCTAAAGGCAGCCAGAGAAGAGGCGCAGATCCAGTATGAGGGTAGCTCCATCCTTTTCTTCCAGGACTTAGCGCCCTCCACCCTCGCCAAGCGCCGCGCCTTGCGCCCACTGCTAGATGCGTTGAAGTCTGTGTCTACGCCGTTCCGCTGGTTGCATCCGTTCAGCTTATCCTTCACTAGGGACGGGAGGAAAATCATCATCTGCACTCCTTCCGACCTAAAACTGGCCTGGGACATCTTGGGTATCAATCCTATAGCTATACCCTCTTGGCACCCTGCGGATCACAACATCCCTCTACCTGTGTTGCCTTGCCCTAATGCCTGGCAAAAGGTCCCGCCTGGAAAAGCAGACAAAACCAGAAGAGGACGTTGATCATCCTTTTATGTTAGGCCCTAAGATGAGCCCTCATCTTTTTCTCTTTATTGAAATGTAGTCTGTCTCAGATAGAGAGCTTACTGTTACCTGTAGCCCCCCCTTTCATTCGCAGGCACCTTTAACATATATTTGCCCAGGCAACATGGCTGACTGTATGTTAGCCTGCTGTCGACCTGAACCCTCTCCCCAGGATTGGCTGAGATTGGGTTGCTATGTCTGAAAGGGTCAGGTTTGCAGTGGCTGCCCTGATATAGGGCTCTCTGGGCTGTCTCAGTGATATACTGTACTTTGTTGGGCGTTCCTCTACGCCATTTTCCTAACCCACTCCATGGCGTGTTTGCCATTTTGGTTTCATGTTCCCTTAGGGTTTACTGCTAGCACTTTACCTCGTTCTAGGTACTTCTTTTTCCTGATGGTTTCCCTCGAACCCTCGGGTGCCCTGCGATTCCCCCCTCCTGAGGCTTCCCCTGGCTGTGTGTTAAATAGGGGAACTACTCTTCCCCTCAGGAGCTTTGCAGGACGACTGTTAGTATTTTATTGTGTGTTCTGCTTTCTGTACCATCCTCCTTGTAGTGTTACTCAAACCTCTTTGTCATTCCTTAATCTTTCTCCCTCTATCCCTGTCCTTCTGCTATTAATGGAGGGATCTCATAGCAACACTTTACTACTCTCACACTTACTATTATGACATCTATTGTAGTTTCATCGTTGAACGTTAGAGGCCTGAACGAACCGAAGAAAACATCCCAGATTCTCTCACTCTTATGTAAGGCCAAGACCTCCATCGCCTTCCTGCAGGAATCCCATTTCAGGACGGGTAAGATCCCCACCATACCAGCTAGGCAATTCTCCCAGTGGTTCCACAGCACTTATGCCTCTTCCAGCAAGGAAGTCAGCATCGCCATACGCAGGCAGCTTCCGTTCAGGCATGTCTCCACCATTACTGACCCCGAAGGTCGCTACCTATTTGTGAAAGGTACCATAGCTGACACCACACTAACACTCGCAAACATATACGCACCAAATAAAGGGCAAGCTCGGTGGTTACGCAACTCTTAATGCAATTTAAAGAGGGCATGGTCGTCCTGGGATGGGATTTTAACCTGCCATTAACACTGGATCTAGACTCTTCCTCTAAGTGCTCACAGATCTCACATAAACTGTTGGGCCGCCTGAAAGCCACCCTAGATGAATTGGGGGTGACAGACGTATGGAGAACTCTCAACCCCATGGGTATTGACTATACATTCTACTCTCACGCCAAAGCCACTTTTTCCAGACTTGACTACTGTAACGGTCACGTACACACACACACACAGGGGGGAGGATAGTGACCACTGCGCTCCACCCTCACCCCTGGCCCTGCCTACTTGCCTCACGAGTCCTGATGACAGGGGACAACTGGACGGCAGTCCCTAACTTAGGATACGTGCGGGAAGGACAGATAAGACAAATAACGGATAGTGAACAGACCCGGTCAAAACCAAAAGGACAACGCAGTACAGAGGGATAAGCAAAGAATGGTCAGGAAAAGCCGGGGTCATAAATACCAGGAGAGTCGAGAAGTACCAAAGGAGTCCACAAAAAATAGTCAGGTGGAAGCCGAGGTCAAAATACCAGGAGGGATGCGCAGTACAGGAGGAGCAGGCAAAGGATCGTCAGGGAACAGGATCAGGTAAGTATACAGGTATCCAACAAACGCCAGGAACCTAAATTAACAGGCAACCTGTGGCCAGCAGGCTGCCTGTATTTATAGTGGGGAGTGAGGGTCATGTGACATGGCCAGCGTCACATGATCGACAGACCGACCAGTCGAGCACCGAGTGATCAGCTCGGCACTCAAGGCAGACCTAGGAGCAGGGAGCCTCCCAGCTAGCAAAGCAGCCCTGGGACCGAGGTCAAACACAGATCCTTGCTCCCAAAGCTAAGCAGCAGGTCTGCGGCTGATGGGAGACCGAGTGCGCCTTCGGCACCCCGTTACACTACCCCCCCTTTTACGAGGGGCCACCGGACCCAAGATTTCAGGCGATGGCCTTTCAGGGTGTTCTAAATGAAATTTTCGAACAAGTCTAGGAGCATGAACCTCCCTGGCAGGTACCCAAGATCTCTCTTCAGGTCCATACCCCTTCCAGTGAATCAGGTACTGCAAGGAATTACGCCCCTTCCAACATCCACTATTTTAGACACCACATACTCGACAGCATCATTGTCACAGTCGACCTTTGACTGTGACCTTCCGTTCTTGCTCGTTCTGCGCTCCTCGCTGAAGTTCTGTTCCTGTGTGTCATTTGTGGTTCTTTATGGGTTAACTCCCCTGTGTGCTTATTTGGAGTTAATACTCTGTCTGCTCCATGGGTGTGGTCTCTCTGCTGCACCCATGGAACCTGTATATAAGGCTGAGGTTTCCTCAGTGCTGTGTCAGCTCTCCTGGTGTGTGTTGTCTGTCCTGCTCCTGGTTTGTACTCTCTCTCCCATGCTGCTGACCCATGGGATCTGTGTCTGTCTGTCTGTGCTCTGTGAGTTTCCCTACTTGTTCATTGATGTCTTCTTTCCTGTCTTTCTGTTATCTGTTCTACCAGTTATGTTTTAGTTACTTTGTGTTTATTCTGATGTCTGTGTTCAGCAAGCCTTTGCAGCAGAGTGGCATGACAAGGCCATGCAGTTTACTACTGGTGGAGCAAGTCCTTCTCTGCTCATTGCCACTCCTGCTCCCTTGCGTGAACTCCTGCTCGTATTATTAGCTCCCCTGTTTTGTATTTATATGTCTGTGTTCAGCAAGCCTTTGCAGCAGAGTGGCATGACAAGGCCATGCAGTTTACTACTGGTGGAGCAAGTCCTTCTCTGCTCATTGCAACTCCTGCTTGTGTTATTATTTGCCTTGTTTTGTATTTACCTGTCTGTTATGTTTGCCTATGTGCCGTCGGTACCTTCTGGTACCTGTTGTCCATTCGCTCCTGCTGTCACTGTCTAGTTCACGCTCCAGAGTGGACCCTGGCAACTTCCTGCGGCAAAGTCTAACCCTACCATCTAGGGCTCTAGTGAACACCAGGAGTTGCTTAGTCATGCCCCTCTGGAGTATTACTAGACAGTGGCGCAGTGGGGGTTTTCTCCCACTGTGCTGACGGTACATAGAGCTCATGTTTTCTCTGTGCTGCCTTTCATGTTTTTGTTTGTGCAATAAACTCTTATGTGTCTGCACCTGATTTCCGTTTATTGCTTGACGACGCGGTGGTCTCTCCTGGGACCTCCAACTCGTGACAATCATTAACAAGAACCGGCAGAGGCGAGGCTTTCGATGGTACTACCAGTTCAAAATATTTTTTAAGTAGAGATTTATGGAACACATTATGAATGTGTAATGACTCGGGCAGCTCCAACCTAAATGATACCGGGTTAATCACCCCCGTGATCTTATATGGTCTAATAAAACGAGGAGCAAACTTTTTAGAATCTACCTTAAGAGAGAGATTCTTGGAGGACAACCATACCTTATCCCCAACCTAAAAATTCACCCCCCCTTGAACGTCTCCTATCGGCCTTGAGTTTCTGAGAACTTTGAGCCTTTTCTAAGTTCGATTGAACCCGGGCCCAAACTGTGCACAGTTCAGAGGAAAGCCTATCCGCCTCAGGGTTAGAGGAGGAGACGGATGACCCAGAATGAAAACGGGGATGGAAACCATGGTTACAAAAGAAAGGTGAAACCCCAGCAGAAGATCTGACACGGTTATTCAAAGCAAATTCAGCCAATGGAAGAAATTTAACCCATAATTGCTGGTCATCAGCAACATACAACCTCAAGAATTGTTCCACAGACTGATTAAGGCGTTCAGTCTGCCCATTACTCTCAGGGTGGTAGGCAGAGGAAAAAGACAATGAAATTTGACATTTTTGACAGAAGCCCCTCCAGAATTTGGACACAAACTGCACACCCCTGTCAGATACAATATTTTCCGGGATACCATGCAATCGAACAATTTCTTTCACAAAATTAGACGCCAGGGTTTTGGCATTCGGGAATTTAGACAGGGGAATGAAATGGACCATCTTGCTAAACCTATCGACCACTACCCAAACCACAGTCTTACCCTCCGCCGGCGGTAGGTCAGTTATAAAGTCCATCGAGATATGGGACCAGGGTCTACTGGGAATGGGTAGGGGTCGTAGTTTACCAGCAGGGCGAGTCCTAGGTGTCTTGTACCTGGCACAAACCTCACAGGCTGACACGTAGGACTTGACATCCCTAGTTAGAGTGAGCCACCAATAAGATCTAGAAACCAGATCTTTAGTGCCCTCAACACCCGGATGTTCACAAAAGGCAGAATCGTGACACTCACCCAACAGCTGGAGACGAAATTGTACGGGAACAAACAACTTATTTGTTGGGGTGGATACCGGTGCCAGATGTTGTTCAGACCTAATGCGAGCCAAGATATCCTGGGTTAGAGCTGCTATGAAGATTTTTGATGGAAGGATGGATTCAGGTGGTACCTCAGTAGGTTGAAAAGCATGGAAGCTCCGAGATAATGCGTCCGCCTTCACATTTTTACTTCCAGGCCTGAACGTAATGGGAAAATCAAAACGAGTAAAAAACAGAGCCCATCTGGCTTGATGGGGATTCAACCTCTTAGCAGACTCGAGAAACATAAGGTTTTTATGGTCAGTGACAACAGTTACACAATGCCTTGCCCCCTCCAGAAAATGCCTCCACTCCTCAAATGCCCATTTAATGGCCAGCAGCTCCCTATTCCCTATGTCGTAGTTTCTCTCCGTGGGAGAGAATTTCCTGGAGAAGAAGGCACACGGTCTCAGGTTAGTGAGGCTAGCAGGACCTTGTGAAAGGACTGCTCCTGCGCCGTCCTCGGACGCATCCACCTCCACAATAAAAGGTCTCTCCTGATCAGGCTGGATCAGAATAGGAGCGCTACTGAATGCCTTTTTTAATTTTTCAAACGAAGAAATGGCCTCAGTAGACCAATTCTCCAAATCTGCCCCTTTCTTAGTAAGGTCAGTCAACGGTTTAGCAATTACAGAAAAATTCATAATAAATTTAGATAGTAATTGGCGAAACCTAAGAACCGTTGTAAGGCCTTTAAGGATGAAGGTCTTACCCATTCCTTAATTGCTAGTACCTTACCAGGATCCATCTTGAAGGCGTGAGGAGTCAGAACATGCCCTAGAAACAGAATCTCCTGTACACCAAATACACATTTCTCTTGCTTAGCGAATAGCTGATTCTCCCTCAACACCTCTAATACTTGTTTAACATGAGACACATGGGATTCGAAGTCAGGAGAGAATATCAAAATGTCGTCAAGATAGACAATAACAAATTTACCTAAGAACTCCCTAAGAATATCATTCATAAAGTTTTGGAACACAGCTGGGGCATTGCTGAGTCCAAAAGGCATCACCTGATATTCAAAGTGTCCTGCCGGAGTATTGAACGCCGTCTTCCATTCGTCTCCCTCCTTAATTCGGATTAGATTGTATGCCCCTTTCAGGTCAATCTTGGAAAACCAGGTTGCCCCCAGAACCTGGTTAAATAAATCTGGAATCAATGGGAGGGAGTATCTATTCTGGACAGTGATTTTATTTAATCTCCGGTAATCGATACATGGCCTAAGACCACCATCTTTTTTCTTAACGAAGAAAACCCCCGCCCCCATAGGAGAGACAAAAGGTCTAATTATGCCCTTTACCAAGGCTCTCCTTAATATAATCTTCCATGGCCTTGCGTTCGGGCTTAGAAAGATTATAAATTCACCCCTTAGGAAACTTGGCCCCCTCTACTAGCTCTATAGTACAATCATAAGGTCTATGGGGGGGTAGAAACTCCGGGGTTAGTGATGAGAATACATCAGAATATTCTTTAACAACAGAGGGTAAAGTATCAGACTTTACTGAGACCCCAGCCTGTACCACGGACAAGCACGAGTCACACTTAGGCCCCCATCTCACCAACTCCCCCTTGGACCAATCTATAGTGGGGTTATGTAGTCGGAGCCAAGGCAACCCTAGTACCACCTCAACCGGTAGGTTCTCCAGGACTAAAAGGGAACATCTCTCTGAGTGGCACACACCCACGGTTAGAGAAATCTCTGAGGTACATAAGCTCACCGTACCACCATTAAGAGGAGTAGCATCAATAGCCATGACATGGATAGGAGTTGGTAAAGCAAACATTGGAATATCCAATCTTACAGCGTACTCAGAGTCAATAAAGCTGGCCGCTGAGCCAGAATCAATAAAGGCCTTACCCGGCCATTTATCTACCCCCAGAGAAATCGTAATGGGTACCAAAAGCTTACATTTAGAAAAATCAGGGTGTACCTGGTCTTTAGGTTGCCTTGCCTTAGGAGACTTGACAGAGAGGACCTTCTTAGGACACTGGTTGATCCAATGGTCAGGATCTCCACAGTAAAAGCATTCTCCACGTCTGCGGCGAAGATTCCTTCGGGTCATACCAACCGGCATGGGTTCCTCGGTGGAGACCTCAGCGTTGTCTCTGGGATAGGCCTCTGGCTGGACCACCATCTGGGAAGAGAACTGTCGTTCCTGTCGTCTCTCTCTAACCCGTCGGTCAAGTCGGACAACAAGGGCCTGTCGGTCAAGTCGGACAACAAGGGTCATCATCTCCTCTAAAGTCTCTTGAAGTTGATAACTGACCAGAAGATCCTTTAAATTATCAGACAGGCCTGGCCTGAACTGACTCTTCAGGGCTGGTTAGTTCCATCCTGAGGGGACACACCACCTTCTGAATTAGGTGCAATAATCCTCCGCAGGTAGATTGCCCTGAACCAGTGCCTTTAGAGCCGTCTCGGCTACCAGAGCCCTGTCTGGTTCATCATAGAGGGTACCCAGGGCCTGAAAGAACCCCTCCACAGAAGTTAAACAACTGGCGCCGGCAGGTAAAGAGAACGCCCAGTCCTGGGGATCACCCTGTAGTCGGGAAATGATAATGCCCACGCGTTGACTCTCGGGGCCAGAGGACACGGGGCGCAAACGGAAGTAAAGTCTGCAACTCTCCTTAAAAGAGAGAAACTTCTTCCGGTCTCCAGAAAAGGGTTCTGGGAGCTTAATCTGGGGCTCAAAATGCGGACTGGAGGCCTGAGGAGTGGAAGAACTTTGCTCTAACTCAAAAGAACTGAGTTTTTCCCCTAGCTCCTGCACCATCTGCGTCAGATTAGAGACATGGTCAGTCAGGGTCACCAGAGATTTCATTATACAGTGGTTTTTGGGCCTGTTAATCTGTAACGGTCACGTACACACACACACAGGGGGGAGGTGTCACCACCAGACATCTGAGAAGCTCTGACAGACGTCCTTCAGACCCTCCTCCTTGAAGTTCCTTTTGTTTTGCTTTCATTTTCTCATCTCGTTAGCCTCTCTCAGCTGTCATGTAGTTGCACTGATTGCATCCCTTTAAATCCCTTCCCATACTGCTTCACTTTGCGGTTTATACAACTTCCTGGAGTGTATGCATGCTGGATGCTTCTACTGAGTCTTCTACAGATAAGTTTTGTTCATTCATTTGTATTTTCCTGTTTGCTGGATCTCAGGTGACCCTGAATCCCTCCGTATCAAGTGTAGGGAGCCGTTGGTCATGTCCCCTCACTATTATAGGGTGTTCAGGTGTTATACAGTCGAGGTACGAGGATATGCGATCTTCTACCATTGAGAATTTTGCATAGGCTGAGCAGTTAGGGAGAGAGTCAGGTCTGTTGCAGGGCTCCCCCTTTTGTTCCTTAGTTTTGGATCCAGTCAGTCGGATCTTCCTTTTGTGTCTTCTTGTTTGCTGTACACCTTCCGTGACAGGAGGATAGTGACCACTGCGCTCCACCCTCACCCCTGGCCCTGCCTACGTGCCTCACGAGTCCTGATGACAGTCCCTAACTTAGGACACGTGCAGGAAGGACAGACAAGACAAATAACGGATAGTGAACGGACCGGGTCAAAACCAAGAGGACAACGCAGTACAGAGGGATAAGCAAAGAATGGTCTACACGATTTCCATGTAGATACTAGGTTAGTCTCTGTACCCCACAATCCCCAAAACTCTAAGTCCTGGCTCAAACAATTGTTAGATAGAGATTCCCTTCCCAGAAATCTGTTCTCCCTCTCATATAAACCGGCCTTATCTTGTAAACCTCCAACTGTCCATTTTCTACAAGCCTGGGAAAAAGAACTCTCCATCACATTATCTGACCCGGAAAAAGCATTTATTCTAACCAACTCCGACGGCTTTAATAGATGCATCAGAATACAAGAAAATTTGTACAAATTACTCACCAGGTGGTACAAGACGCCGGAATTTCTTCATAGTATTAGCCCCAATATATCGGAACAGTGCTGGAGATGCGGGTCTGGCACGGGCTCGCTCGCCCATATATGGTGGTCTTGTCATCATATTCAAACCTTTTGGAAAGAAATTAATGAGATAATCAACCGGATATGTTCCACGTCCATTTCACTAGATCCCAAATTATTTCTACTTTGGTGCTCATCAGTCAGCTTTACCCCTTCGAAACGCAACCTTCCCACTATGCTTATCACTGCTGCTAGGTTACTCATACCCTTGTAGTGGCTAAAGGATTTTCCCCCTCCTACCGCGGCCTGGATAGAAAAAGTGGATCAGTTATATCGTTTTGAGGAACTGGCCCAATGGGAGACTCACTCTCGTTCAGCCTTCCTGAAGATTTGGGGTCCCTGGAAAGCATATAGGAAGTTCCCATGGGTATGAGACATTTACCAGGGTCGAGGCTCACTTACCTTTGGGAAAAGTACACCCTCCTCTAGGTTCATGTTAGAGGATCTTCGGTTCGCTTCGTTCAGTCTTGATGCGTTTCATCCAGCTTCGTTTATGGCCTCCCAGCGTTAACGACAGTGGTACTGTGCATATTGAGATCTCTAACTGCCATGAGTTTCAAGTCAGCTTGCCAATCCCTCCATTCGCTCCACCTTCTGATTATAAAGGACAGCCTTCCCTTCTACCTCTCCCCCATTCTCTGACTCGTTACCTTACTCTATTCCTCTTCTTTCATCTCCCCTCTACCTTCTGTTGTGGTGTCCACGACGACCGAATATGTCTTAAGTGATATGCTATGGCTGGTAAAGATACCTATGTTGGTGTAACGGTCGCGTACACACACACACAGGGGGGAGGGAAGTGACCACTGCGCTCCACCCTTACCCCTGGCCCTGCCTACTTGCCTCGCGAGTCCTAATGACAGGGGACAACTGGACGGCAATCCCTAACTTGGAGTAAGTGCAGGGATGACAGACAGACAAACAACAGGACGTGAACGGACCGAGTCAATACCAGGAAAGCTGCAAAGTACAAATGGAGCAAGCAGAGAATTGTCAGGAGAAGCCGGGGTCATAAATACCAGGAGAGCAGAGAAGTACAAGAGGAGTCCTAAGAGAGTAGTCAGGTGGGAGCCGAGGTCACAATACCAGGACGGAAGCGCAGTACAAGAGGAGCAGGCAAGAGGATGGTCAGGAACAGGATCAGGTAAGTATTCAGCAGTCCAACAAATAGCCAGGAACCTAGAAATTAACAGGCAACCTGTAGCCAGCAGGCTGCCTGTATTTATAGTGGGGAGTGAGGGCCATGTGACGTGGCCAGCGTCACATGACCGACAGACCAACCAGTCGAGCACCGAGTGATCAGCTCGGCGCTCAAGGCAGACTAGGAGCAGGGAGCCACCCAGCTAGTAAAGCCGCCCTGGGAATGAGGTCAAACACAGAACCTCATTCCAAAAGCTAAGCAACAGTTCTGCGGGCAATGGGGGACCGAGTGCACCTTCGGAACCCCGTGACAGTACCCCCCCTTTTACGAGGGGCCACCGGACCCAAGACTTCAGGCGATGGCTTTTCAGGGTGTTCTAAATGAAATTTACGAACAAGTCTAGGAGCATGAACCTCCCTGGCAGGTACCCAAGATCTCTCTTCAGGTCCATACCCCTACCAGTGAATCAGGTACTGCAAGGAATTACGCACCTTCCTGACATCCACTATTTTAGACACCACATACTCGACAGCATCATTAACAAGAACCGGCGGAGGCTAGGCTTTTGATGGTACTACCGGTTCAAAATATTATATACAGAAGAAAGGGGAGACCCCAGCAGAAGAATTGACACGGTTATTCAAAGCAAATTCAGCCAACGGAAGGAATTTGACCCATAATTGCTGGTCATCAGCAACATACAACCTCAAGATTTGTTCCACAGACTGATTAAGGCGTTCAGTCTGCCCATTACTCTCAGGATGGTAGGCGGAAGAAAAAGACAATGAAATTTTACATCTTTGACAGAAGGCCCTCCAGAATTTGGACACAAACTGCACACCCCTATCAGAAACAATATTTTCCGGGATGCCATGTAAACGAACAATCTCTCTCACAAAAATAGATGCCAGGGTTTTAGCATTTGGAAGTTTAGACAGGGGAATGAAATGAACCATCTTGCTAAACCTATCGACCACTACCCAAACCACAGTCTTACCCTCCGCCAGCGGTAGGTCAGTTATAAAGTCCATCGAGATATGGGACCAGGGTCTACTGGGAATGGGTAGGGGTCGTAGGTTACCAGCAGGGCGAGTCCTAGGTGTCTTGGACCTGGCACAAACCTCACAGGCTGACACGTAGGACTTGACATCCCTAGTTAGAGTGGGCCACCAATAAGATCTAGAAACCAGATCCTTAGTGCCCTCAACACCCGGATGTCCACAAAAGGCAGAATCGTGACACTCACCCAACAGCTGGAGACGAAATTGTACGGGAACAAACAACTTATCTGTTGGGGTGGATACCGGTGCCAGATGTTGTTCAGATCTAATGCGAGCCGAGATATCCTGGGTAAGAGCTGCTAAGAAGATTTTTGCTGGAAGGATGGATTCAGGTGGTACCTCAGTAGGTTGAAAAGCCTGGAAGCTCTGAGATAATGCGTCCGCCTTCACATTTTTACTTCCCGGCCTGAACGTGATGGAAAAATCAAAACGAGTAAAAAACAGAGCCCATCTGGCTTGACGGGGATTCAACCTCTTAGCAGACTCGAGAAACATAAGGTTTTTATGGTCAGTGACAACAGTTACACAATGTCTTGCCCCCTCCAGGAAATGCCTCCACTCCTCAAATGCCCATTTAATGGCCAGCAGCTCCCTATTCCCTATGTCGTAGTTTCTCTCCGTGGGAGAGAATTTCCTGGAGAAGAAGGCACATGGTCTCAGATTAGTGAGGCTAGCAGGACCTTGTGAAAGGACTGCTCCTACGCCGTCCTCGGACGCATCCACCTCCACAATAAAAGGTCTCTCCTGATCAGGCTGGATCAGAATGGGAGCGCTACTAAATGCCTCTTTTAATTTTTCAAATGAAGAAATGGCCTCAGTAGACCAATTCTCCAAATCCGCCCCTTTCTTAGTAAGGTCGGTCAACGGTTTAGCAATTACGGAAAAATTCATAACAAATTTACGATAGTAATTGGCGAAACCTAAGAACCGTTGTAAGGCCTTTAAGGATGAAGGTCTTACCCATTCCTTAATTGCTAGTACCTTACCAGGATCCATCTCGAAGGCGTGAGGAGTCAGAACATGCCCTAGAAACAGAATCTCCTGTACACCAAAGACACATTTCTCTTGTTTAGCGGATAGCTGATTCTCCCTCAACACCTCTAATACTTGTTTAACATGAGACACATGGGATTCGAAGTCAGGAGAGAATATCAAAATGTTGTCAAGATAGACAATAACAAATTTACCTAAGTACTCCCTAAGAATGTCATTCATGAAGTTTTGGAACACAGCTGGGCCATTGCTGAGTCCAAAAGGCATCACTTGATATTCAAAGTGTCCTACCGGAGTATTGAACGCCGTCTTCCATTCGTCTCCCTCCTTGATTCGGATTAGATTGTATGCCCCTTTCAGGTCAATTTTGGAAAACCAGGTTGCCCCCAGAACCTGGTTAAATAAATCCGGAATCAATGGGAGGGAGTATCTATTCTGGACAGTGATTTTATTTAATCTCCGGTAATCGATACATGGCCTAAGACCACCATCTTTTTTCTTAACGAAGAAAAACCCCACCCCCATAGGAGAGACAGAAGGTCTAATATGCCCTTTACCAAGGCTCTCCTTAATATAATCTTCCATGGCCTTGCGTTTGGGCATAGAAAGATTATAAATTCGTCCTTTAGGAAACTTGGCCCCCTCTACTAACTCTATGGTACAATCATAAGGTCTATGGGGGGGTAGAACCTCCGGGGTTGGTGATGAGAATACATCAGAATATTCTTTAACAACAGAGGGTAAAGTATCAGACTTTACTGAGACCCCAGCCTGTACCACGGACAAGCACGAGTCACACTTAGGCCCCCATCTCACCAACTCCCCATTGGACCAATCTATAGTGGGGTTATGTAGTCGGAGCCAAGGCAACCCTAGTACCACCTCAGCAGGTAGGTTCTCCAGGACTAGAAGCGAACATCTCTCTGAGTGGCACACACCCACGGTTAGAGAAATCTCCGAGGTACATAAGCTCACCGTACCACCAATAAGAGGAGTAGCATCAATAGCCATGACATGGATAGGAGTTGGTAAGGCAAACATAGGAATACCCAATCTTACAGCATACTCAGAGTCAATAAAGCTAGCCGCTGAGCCAGAATCAATAAAGGCCTTACCCGGCCATTTATCTACTCCCAGAGAAATCGTAATGGGTACCGAAAGCTTACATTTAGAAAATTCAGGGTGTACCTGGTCTTTAGGTTGCCTTGCCTTAGGAGACTTGACAGAGAGGACCTTCTTAGGACACTGGTTGATCCAATGGTCAGGATCTCCACAGTAAAAGCATTCTCCACGTCTGCGGCGAAGATTCCCTCGGGTCATGCCAACCAGCATGGGTTCCTCGGTGGAGACCTCAGCATTGTCTCTGGGATAGGCCTCTGGCTGGACCACCATCTGGGAAGAGAACTGTTGTTCCTGTCGTCTCTCTCTAACCCGTCGGTCAAGTCTGACAACAAGGGTCATCATCTCCTCTAAGGTCTCTGGAAGTTGATAACTGACCAGAAGATCCTTTAATTTATCAGACAGACCTGACCTGAACTGACTCTTCAGGGCTGGTTCGTTCCATCCTGAGGGGACACACCACCTTCTGAATTGGGTCCAATAATCCTCCGCTGGTAAATTGCCCTGAACCAGTGCCTTTAGAGCCGTCTCGGCTACTAGAGCCCTGTCTGGTTCATCATAGAGGGTACCCAAGGCCTGAAAGAACCCCTCCACAGAATATAAACAACTGGTGCCAGCAGGTAAAGAGAACGCCCAGTCCTGGGGATCACCCTGTAATCGGGAAATGATAATGCCCACGCGTTGACTCTCGGGGCCAGAGGACACGGGGCGCAAACGGAAGTAAAGTTTGCAACTCTCCTTAAAAGAGAGAAACTTCCTCCGGTCTCCAGAAAAGGGTTCTGGGAGCTTAATCTGGGGCTCAAAATGCGGACTGGAGGCCTGAGGAGTGGAAGAACCTTGCCCTAACTCAAAAGAACTGAGTTTTTCCCCTAACTCCTGCACCCTCTGCGTCAGATTAGAGACATGGTCAGTCAGGGTCACCAGAGGATTCATAATACAGTGGTTATTAGGCCTGTTAATCTGTAACGGTCGCGTACACACACACACAGGGGGGAGGGAAGTGACCACTGCGCTCCACCCTTACCCCTGGCCCTGCCTACTTGCCTCGCGAGTCCTAATGACAGGGGACAACTGGACGGCAATCCCTAACTTGGAGTAAGTGCAGGGATGACAGACAGACAAACAACAGGACGTGAACAGACCGAGTCAATACCAGGAAAGCTGCAAAGTACAAATGGAGCAAGCAGAGAATTGTCAGGAGAAGCCGGGGTCATAAATACCAGGAGAGCAGAGAAGTACAAGAGGAGTCCTAAGAGAGTAGTCAGGTGGGAGCCGAGGTCACAATACCAGGACGGAAGCGCAGTACAAGAGGAGCAGGCAAGATGATGGTCAGGAACAGGATCAGGTAAGTATTCAGCAGTCCAACAAATAGCCAGGAACCTAGAAATTAACAGGCAACCTGTAGCCAGCAGGCTGCCTGTATTTATAGTGGGGAGTGAGGGTCATGTGACGTGGCCAGCGTCACATGACCGACAGACCAACCAGTCGAGCACCGAGTGATCAGCTCGGCGCTCAAGGCAGACTAGGAGCAGGGAGCCACCCAGCTAGTAAAGCCGCCCTGGGAATGAGGTCAAACACAGAACCTCATTCCAAAAGCTAAGCAACAGTTCTGCGGGCAATGGGGGACCGAGTGCACCTTCGGAACCCCGTGACAGTTGGGCTCTGGACATTATACTACAACTATCTGCTCCACCCCGCCTTAGGAACCCGCAGGATACCTGAACTTTGTTTGGATCCGCTTCAGGGGCCCTTCTGCTTGCTATATGTCTCTTGACTTAAAAATGCACTATTCTTGGTCGTTGTACACAGTGATTTTTCTTGTTTGCTATTATTTCTCAATAAAAAGAGATTTAACCCCAAAAAAATGGAAAATCTGGCAAAAAAGTGAAATTCTGAAATTTTATCTCTATTTTCCATTCATTCTTGTGGAACACCTAAGGGGTTAACAAAGTTTGTAAAATCAATTTTTTATACCTTGAGGGGTGTAGTTTCTAAGTTGGGGGTCAGCCCTACACTACATGTCTTCAAATGTGACATGGCAGCTTGAAATTATCCCAGTAAAATCTGCTTTCCAAAAACCATATGGCGTACCTTTCCTTCTGCGCAATACCGTGTGCCCCTACAGCAGTTTACGACCACATATGGGATGTTTCTGTAAACTACAGAATCAGGGCAATAAATATAGAGTTTTGTTTGGCTGTTAACCCTTGCTTTGTTAGTGGAAAGAAATTTATTAAAATGGAAAATTTGCCAAAAAAGTGAAATTCTGACGTTTCATCTCCATTTTCCATTAATGTTGGTGGAACACCTAAAGGGTTAACAAAGTTTGTAAAATCAGTTTTGAATACCTTGAGGGTGTAGTTTCTAAAATGGGGTCATTTTTGGGTGCTTTCTATTATGTAAGCCTTACAAACTGACTTCAGACCTGAACTGGTCCTTAAAAAGTGGGTTTTGGAAATTTTCGGAAAAATTTCAAGATTTGCTTCTAAACTTCTAAGCCTTCTAACGTCCCCAAAAAATAAAATGGCATTCACAAAATGATCCAAACATGAAGTAGACATATGGGGAATGTAAAGTAATAACTATTTTTGAAGGTATTACTATCTATTATAAAAGTAGAGAAATAGAAATTTGGAAATTTGCTAATCTTTTAAATATAGGGTAATTTTTTAAAATAAATAACAACAAAAAATTTTGACTCAATTTTACCACTGTCATGAAGTACAATATGTGACAAGAAAACAGTCTCAGAATGGCCTGGATATGTAAAAGTGTTTTCATCACATAAAGTTACACATGTCAGATTTGCAAAAAATGGCCCGGTCTTTAATGTGAAAAATGGCAGGGTCCCGAAGGGGTTAATACAGAATGCAAAGTCCAATGTCAATTGAGGGTTAAAAAATAATAAAAACATTACTCATCCCATCCACTTGATCGCGCAGCCGGGATGACGTCAGCGAAGGTCCTTTTGCAGGTCCTTCAAGAAGAACAAAGAGGATCCCGGCTGGGCGATCAAGTGGATGAGGTGAGTAATGTTTTTATTATTTTTTAACCCTCATTTGACATTGGACTTTGCATTTTGTATTAAAGAATGCTATTAGTTTTCATTAAAACATGTTATAATGGAAAATAATAAAATCTACAGAACACCAAACCCAAACCCGAACTTCAGTGAAGAAGTCCGGGTTCGGGTCTGCGTACCACTTTCAGTTTTTTCTCATGTGCGTGCAAAACGCATTGCACTCGTGCGGAAAAAAATTAGCAACGGAACGCAATCGCAGCCAAAACTGACTGAAATTGCGTGCCTACTCACGCGGGTTTCCCGCAATGCACCCTGAACGCATCTGGCCCGCACCCGCGATGCACGTGTTAAAGAGGCCTTACTGTGTCATTACATTAGTTAGTTAGCTTATATATATATAATACAGATAGTTAGTGGGAGATAGTGTCAGGTTAAATCATGATATAGTGTAGTTGCAGTACAGTAGCTTTCGGGGAAGCGGCTGCTTCGGGGCTGGAGCTGAGAAGGGGCCCGGGAGCAGCAGCAGGGGAGGGGGAGTGGCCATCAGGGCCCTATTAAATTCTTTTATTAATTTTTCGCTATTCCACTCTTTCTCTGATGGTGGTGGGGGGTTCCTACTGCTGCAGCATCTTATGAAACAAGAGGAGAGGGAAGAGAGGGATTCTCCTACCTCTCCTCTGCTGAACTTTGTTATATGATTGGTGGAGCAGCAGTGGGCGTAAGCTGCTGCTCCACTAATCGTTCAGATGGACCCTGGATGTGCTCTGACATCCCGCCCTGGAGGCATTATCCAGTCACTGTTTAGAGGCATTATCCAGTCACTGTATGGAGGTGTTATCCAGTCACTGTATGGTCGTGTTATCTGGTCACTGTATGGTCGTGTTGTCCAGTCACTGTATGGCGAGTTATCCAGTCACTGTATGGAGGTGTTGATTGGGAGCCAAAACCAGGTGTGGTTCTAAACACAGAACAGATGCAGATCTCTCCCTTATACCTTATGTCTGTGTAGGCTCCAATCCTGGTTTTGGCTCACAATCACTGATGGAAATCACTGACCAAAACCCTGACATGTAAATGAGGCATTAGTCGTGTACTCCACAAATTTGGCCTTTATGGAAGAGTGCCAAGAAAGCCATTTTTGAAAGCAAACCAAAAGGGTCCATTCTCACGTCCGTGGAATGGGTCCGCATCCGTTCTGCAATATCCGGAACGGGTGTGGACCCATTCATTCTCAATGGGTCAGGAATGGATGCGGAGAGCACACTATGTGTCCACAGCTCTGGAAAAAAATAGAACATGTCCTATTCTTGTCCACAATTGCGGACAAGAATAGGCAGTTCCATGGGGGTGCAGGCCGGGCATATTGCGGATCCGCAATTTGCGGATCCGCAATACACTACGGACGTGTGAATGGACCCTAACAAGTCCCAGTTGCAGTTTGCCACACACCATATAGGGGACACAGCAAACATGTGGAAGAAGGTGCTCTGGTCAGATAAGACCAAAGCTGAACTTTTTGGCTTAAATGCAAAACGCTATGTGTGGTGGAAAACTTTGGGGATGCTTTTCTTCAGCACAGACAGGGAAGCTGGTCAGAGTTGATGGGAAGATGGAAGAAGGGCAATCCTGGAAGAAAACCTGTTAGAGGCTGCAAAAGACTTGAGACTTGGGGGGAGGTTCACCTTCCTGCAGGTCAATGACCCTAAATATACAGCCAGAGCTACAATGGAATGCGTCAGATCAAACCATATTCATGTGTTAGAATAGCCCAGGCAAAGTCCAGACCCAAATCCCATTGAGAATCCATGGCAAGACTTGAACATTGCTATTCACAGATGCACTCCATCCAATCTGACTGAGATTGAACTATTTTGCAAAGATGAATGGGCAAAAGTTTCAGCCTCTAGGTGTGCAAAGCTGGTAGAGACATAACCAGGCATGGGATTCAGCCGGTTCCCTCCAGTTCTCCAGATCTGGTTGTTAAAATTACAGCCGAAACGGAGAACCGTGTTGCTGGCTGAATCCCGATCCGGAGCTCGGCAGCAGCAGAGCAAGGGATAGGCGTCTCCCTTTTCTGCTCCTCTGATCAGTAGTCTATCAGAAGCTGGCGCAGGCGGAGCGATGACATCAACGCGTCCGCCTGAGCCGAGATTTGTACTGCACAGGACACAGGCCGGAAGAGGCCTGCATCGCTGCCAGCATGGAGGTAAGTATTAGTGGGTTTTTTTCTTTTATATGGCGCGCTAGGGGGGCATCAACTGGGGGAATTACTGACACATGATGGGGAACACTTTGGGGGCATTACTGGCACATGATGGGGAACACTATAGGGGTATTACTGGCACATGATGGGGGACAATATATGGGCATTACTGGAACATGATGGGGGACACTATGGGGCACATTACTGGCACATGATGAGGGATACTATAGGAGCATTACTGGCACATGATGGGGACACTATGGGGGCATTACTGGCACATGATGGGGGCATTACTGGTACATGATAGGGGATACTATGGGGCATTAGTGACACATGATGGCTTATACTATGGGGGCATTACTGACACATTATGGGGGATACTGTAGGACAATTACTGACACATGATGGGGTATTCTATGGGGCATTACTGGTACATGATGGGGGACACTATGGGGGCATTACTGGCATATCATGGGGGACACTATGGGGGCATGACTGGTACATCATGGGGGACACTATGGAGGCATCTACTGGCGCATCCTGGTGGACACTATTGGGGCATCTACTGCCACATCATGGGGGACACTGGGAGCATTACTGGAACATCATGGGGGACAGTATGGGGGCATCTACTGCCACATCATGGGAGACACTAAAGGGGCATTACTGGCACATCATGGGGGACACTTTTGGGGCATTTATACTGGCACATCATGGGGGACATTATGGGGGCATCTACTGGGGGCATTTAAACTGGCACATCATGGTGGACACTATAAGGCATTTATACTGGCACATCATGGGGGAACTATGGGGGCAATTATACTGGCACATAATGGGGGACTATGGGGGCATCTACTGGGGGCATTTACACTTGCACATCATGGGGGCATTTATACTGGCACATCTGGGCTATCTACTCGGGGGAATTTATATTGGCACATTATGGGGGACTATGGGGGCACCTACTTGGGGCATTTACACTGGGACATCATGAGGGACACTATTGGGGCATTTACTGGGGGGCAGTTATACTGGCACATCATGGGTGACACTATGGGGGTATCTACTGGGGGTATTTATACTGGCACATCATTGGGGACACTGTGGGGGAATCTTATACTGGAACATTATGGAAGCACTATGGGGTTGGAAGGGAGGGGAGAACACTATGGGAGCATATTAAATAGGCACATTATAGGGGCACTTTGGGGAAAGGGAAGGAGCACTATGGTGGCATCTACTTGGGGAACTATATAGGGGCATTTTATACTGGCACATTATGGGGGACTCTATGGGTAAGGGGAGAGGAGCACTATGTGAGCATTATATAGGGGTATTTTATACTTGCAAACATTATGGGGGCACTATAGGGATATTAGCTCAACAGGGGGCACTAAGAGGGGGAATTTTTTGAACTGGCACACAGAACGGGAGCATTTTTGAACTAGTGCACATTATTAGGGGGCATTTATTGTACTGGTGCACATTACTAGGGACATTCTTTGTACTTGTGCTCATTTTAAGTGGCCAGTTTGCCACCCACAGTAATACTGCTCCAAAGTTTCACCATAGTAATAATTCTCTGCCAGAGTGCACTTAGTAGTAATAATGTCCCCACTGTGCCCCAGAAGTAATAATGCTGCCATAGTACCCATAATAATGACAACCATGTTCCCCATAGTCTCCCAGTAGTAACAGGCGGACATAATGTTTTACACTTTTAGTGTCAGGGGTACTATTTCCTGGGCGCAGTTATTTGCAGGGCAGTGTCTGTGTGGTACTAGTGTTATCAGGGGGTGTATCTGTTTCTGCTGGTTAGTATTGGGGAGCACAGTGGGCACAGTACTGGGGGCACTATCTGTGTGGTACTGTCATTTTCAGGTGTGCAGTTTCTGTAATATAGTATTGGGGAGCACAGCGGGCACAGTATTAAATGTGGCAGGATGAGTTGTTCAGAAGGTAGGAGGATGGAAAAGTAGTAACCTAAGATGTCTTTTTGTCAAACTGCAGATACGAGTGATGGGTGAAAAATTATCATGGCGGTCTGGTCTGAAAGGAGAAGATGAGGAAAGAGAACATCTACATCAGAGAAGAAGTCACTGGATGTAAGAGGTATGTGGCGCTGTATTGTGGATAGCACTGAATATAATCTGCATGCAAATATGTCTTTAGTGCTAGGTACAAATGTGTATGAAATGTATATGGAGTAGGTAAATCTACTGTAAGTGCACCCTATATGGGTGTATATTGTATATGTGATTATGTGAGTGGTGTCTTTACTATATAGTCTGTTTAGATAGGCATACCTCCCAACCATCCCAGATCTGGCATAACTACTGTGTGGGGGGCACAATGGAGACTAGGCAGATAGACATTATGTGGAGTTAGAGGTGTGGGCCAGCGCTTTAAAAAACTTGTTGTGACGAGCTTTGCACACCTCTGATAGTTTAGCTCCTTGGGCTTTTTGAAAGTTGGGTGGTATGTGTGTGTAGTGTATATATGGTGTATTTATGTATGTGTACCATTTATATGGTGTATTTATTTATGTGTATGTCTGTTGCATATACAGGTGAAACTAGAAAAAATTAGAATATCGTGCAAAAGTCCATTTATTTCAGTAATGCAAATTAAAAGGAATTGCATTAATGCAGCTTAAAATTAGAATTTTGTGAAAAGGTTAAATATTCTAGGCTCAAAGTATCACACTCTAGTCAGCTAATTAATCCATATCCCCTGAGCAAAGGGTACCTCAAAATTGTGACTTTGGGGTTTCATAAGCTATAAGCCATAATCATCCAAATTATAACAAATAAAGGATTGAAATAACTCACTTTGCATGTAACGAGTCTATCTCATATGTTAGTTTCACCTTTTAAGTTGGATTATTGAAATAAATGAACTTTGCACGATATTCAAATTGTTCAAGTTTCACCTGTATATTGTGTATTTATATATAAACATGTGTCGTGACGCCGCATGCCTGCCGTTGAGTAGAGAACCTGTAAAATTTTAATCCCACCCCTGGACATACCCCAAAAGACTTGCTGCTGTAGTTGCAGAGTGGCTGAATACAAATGCATGCCACACTTTCCAAATGTAATATATATTTTTTTTTAAACCATGTATCATTTTCTTTTTATTTCACACATACTTACTACTTTGTGTTGGTCTATCTCATATAATCCCAATGAAATACCGTGAACAAATGTGGAAAAGTTTAAGGGGTATGAATATTTATTCAAGGTACCGTATACACATACATACAGCATTAGTAAACTTTGCAATCTATATATTCAATGTTTGCAGAGTCCTGTTGCATTGAGTTTGGCACTACAAAGAGTTGCATTTTTCTGGTCACTTTGATATATTTATTACAGGCTAAAGGTGTCAGTTGGCATTAATGGTTTGTTTTCTTTTCCTTTTTACTTTATTGTTCTTTTTTTTCCCTACACAATAATTAGTGTCAACAGATATGAGGAACGCTGGGGTTAAATGAGGAATAATGTAATATAAATGTAATATGAAGCCATGGTAACATACTAAACATTTTTAATTACATTTGCAATTACAATATAGATTTAGGATTATGAGGAAGTCCAATGGCACTGTAGGGAGTATGTCTATGCTCCTGTGGAGCTTCAGCCATATCCTTTGTATTACCAGTTAGTGGCACATATTAATGCCAAGTATTCAACACTTCCCTAATGGGCAGCTCCCAGAGATAGATTTAGTGAAGACAACCCAGAGGAAATTGAATATGGGATGCCGGAAACGTATAGTTTCCCTGCAGAAGACTTTATCTAATGCAACTCAGAAACCTATTTATTCCTTGTCTACTTCTGACAAATCAAGGATCTGGAGTTCCATAAGGGGAGTCTCCAGCAATACTGTAATGAATGCAAATATTGATGTTACAGGACCGGCACAGCTATATATGTTGTCCTCTACCTCTTCCAGATACTGGCAACACAGGTATGGGAAGCATTATGTACTGGTCAAACAAATGAAGTATCCATAATAAATAGCCTGAACAAGAGCAATATGTGTAATGTTTGTTTACACAGTCATATAGCATTAAATAACATTAATCATAAGAATAGTAATATGCATAACCATTATTTTTATAGGCATGACATACTCAGAGGCACTTTACAAGGGATACAAAATAAGTACCAAAAAAGAAACAAATAGTGAGCAATACTTATACAAACATTGACCCTAAATTTACAGTATATATATATTTTTTGGAGTAATTGCCGGATGATAAGAGTTAAAAAGTACAGTAAGATAGTCATCTACTTGTCACTAGTTTTATAGAATGCTATATACTATTGATTTTGTTTTACAACTGAGGATTATTATACAGTCAGTGGCCTGCGTACTTGTAATTGTATTTTTTTATGAGTATATTGACTTATTATGCTTTTTATGTCATAGCTTACAGAGGTCAAACTGTGTCAGCTTACTTGCTTATGCAAAGCTATCAAGGCTATGATGATCAATATGCCTGCACAGTAGTATTGCTCTCCACGCTACGAGCCAGGAGGTAGGGCACATTATTTTATGATATCTTAAAGGGAACCTGTCACTTGGATTTTGGGTATAGAGCTAGGACATGGGTTGCTAGATGGCCGCTAGGACATCCGCAATACCCAGTCCCCATAGCTCTGTGTGCTTTTAGTGTGTAAAAAAAAGAATATGATACATATGCAAATTAACCTGAGATGAGTCCTGTCCCTTAATTTGCATATGTATAAAATCTTCTTTTTTTTACACAATAAAAGCACACAGAGCTATGGGGACTGGCTATTGCAGATGTGCTAGCGGCCATCTAGCAACCCATGTCCTCAGATCTACAGTATACACAAAATCCCGGTGACAGGTTCCCTTTAACACTATACATTAGATCCCATATTACATAGGGACTATCTCCAACATACAGCATGGCACTATACAGTAGTATGCAAAATATGTTTGCCTCCGTAATACAAAGCCACGGGTCTGAGACCTTAGGCTCCACTCCTGGATTTAGAAAGTAAATTATTGTAGTAAAACCACGTTTTGAGAACATTGCCTACCTGCAACTACCTGCATCCCTTTGCAATAACATCTATTCTTATGACTTGATATTGTGTCATTCCTTTATTATTCCTGCTAGAAGTTATGAATGAATTGACAGTCTGCAATAAAGTTCCCTCTGGTTGTTACCAGTTGGAAGTGTGTCCCTGTACAGTCTGACACTATCCAATCAATTCTGCCAGTGACAGACTGTGCAGGGACACATCCCAAACTGGTAACACCCATCAGGAATAATAGACATGTCATTAGAGGTTACAGGTCCTCTTTATCTGTCCTTAAGATGACTAAAGACTTGAAACTATTGCCCATGGCTCTCCTCTATGTCTATTGCTTGGAAGACATTGGATATGTTGGATTTCAACCATTTGTATACTAGTATTTTGTGCTAAGGCCACTGGAAACACCTGGTAGCTACTTATCTTGTTCTCCATATAGTTTGGCCATTTTTGGCCATCAGCACCTTGATATGCCACACCTGTGAGGTGGGATGGATTATCTCGGCAAAGGAGAAGTGCTCACCAACACAGATTTAGACAGATTTGTGAACAATATTGGAGAGTAATGGGTGTTTTGTGTATGTAGAAAATGTTTCAGATCTTTGAGTTCAGCTCATGAAAAATGGGAGCAAAACCGAAAGTGTTGTGTTTATATTTTTGTTCGGTGTATATCAGGGGTCAGTACAGAGATCTCTCCCATCATCTATTTATCCCCGTGACTGTGACGAGGGAACATCCTCTGCGTATAGAGGAAAGAAGGTTTGAACACTCTGTAGTGCTTCCATCGGACATTGCCTCCGATCCGCACCGCAGCTCAAGATTACGGACCCATTCAAGTGACACATGACCAGCTGTTTGCAGGCCGCATCACAGGCCACGACCGGCAATGGCCTTAAAGAGGGGCCTGGATGTATTTCTGGAGTGTAATAATATTACAAGCTATAGCTACTAGAGATGGGTTGTTGATCCAGGGAGTTAGGCTACATGCACACGACCATATGTGTTTTGCAGTCTGCAAATTGCGGATCCACACAAAAAAACAGATGACATCCGTATGCCATCTGTTTTTTTGTGTGGATCCATTGTAACAATGCCTAAAATGGGCAAGAATAGGACATGTTCTATTTTTTTTGCGAGGCTACGGAACGGACATACTGATGCGGACAGCACCTTTTTTGCGGACCCATTGAAATGAATAGGTCCGCATCCTATCCGCAAAAAAATGGAACGGACACGGAAAAAAAAAAATGTTCGTGTGCATGTAGCCTTATTCTGATTGCTTGATTGGGGATGGGAAGGAATTTTTTTCCCCTAAAGTGAGGAAAATTGGATTCTACCTCACAGGGGTCTTTTTGCCTTCCTCTGGATGAACTTGCAGGATAACAGGCCGAACTAAATGGACAGATATATTTTTTAGGGTGGGTTCACACTAGCGTTAGGGATTCCGTTATGGCTTTCCGTTATAACACGGTTATAACGGAACATAACGGAATCCATAGGATGGAATGCAAAACTGAAGCCTTTAAGAGGCATTCCGTTTTGCTCCGTCCTAATAGAAGTCTATGGGAAAACATAACCGATCCGTCTGGGTCTCGTTATGCAAGACGGAAAACAAAGTCTTTGTTTTCCGTCTTGCATAACGGGAACCAGACGGATCCGTTATGTTTTCCCATTGACTTCTATTAGGACGGAGCAAAACGGAATGCCTTTTAAAGGCGTCCGTTTTGCATTCCGTCATTATGCAAGTATATGGGCAGCAAAACGGATCCGCCCTTTCGTCTTATGGATTCCGTTATAACCGTGTTATAACGGAAAGCCATAACGGAATCCCTAACGCTAGTGTGAACGCACCCTTACTATGTTACAAACTGCATTGTCATCCTCCGGACGATGATGGGAAAAATACATCTACAGTAAATCGCTGATCCACCACTTTTTTGTCACTTCACTTCCCCCAAAATTTTTTATAAAAAGCGATATACACTTCAACATGGTATCAATAAAAATTGTCCTGCAAAAAAAGGAGCCCTCACACTGCTTTGTAGGCATAATAATAAAAAAGTTACTACAGTCTTAATATGGTGGTGCAAAAAACAACAACTTCACGTTATTAAAATGCAAAAAAAACTATACAAATGTGGTATCATTGTAATCATACTGACCTGGAAAATGAAGGTAACAGGTCAGTTTTGCCACATAGGAAACTCTGTAAAAACAAAACCCATAAAACTGTGGCGGAATTGTGTTTTTTTTTTTATAATTCCACCCAATTTGAAATGTATGCAACTGTAAATGGTGACATTAGAAAGTAAAAAATCCACCCCTCATATGCAGAGGTGTAGCTAGGTTTTCAGCACCCAGGGCAAGGGTTCAGCATTGCGCATCCAACGAACCCCCCCCCCCCCCCACACACACACACACACACACACACACACTCTGTTGCAACAGAAATTCATACGAGGAACGAAGAGTTCAGCGGCTACACTAAGCCGCTCCTCTAACTCCACCCAATGCATAACTATACTCACCCAGTCCCACTTACCTAATAAAATATATCAGAGGGTACACAGCAGTACCAATACACCTTGCAATAAATGAAAGAACCAACTGGTCCTACCACATCCAGGGTGTCGCTGGTGTGTTGGCGTGATGTCCACTGGATCCGGAACAAGGTCCCTGTGGTAATAAACAAAAAAGAATAATCACATAAGGAAGGGATGGTAACTGTCCATGTTAAGTACCTAGGAGGGGGCACTGTGCTGGCCCTGTAAGACTGAGCCATCCCAATACTATAGCAGAGTAATCTAGGACATTGCTTTCCCCTTAGTGCTACCACACAGTACTAATGCCCACATTGTGCCTCCTTCACAGCAGAAATGCCCACATTGTGCCCCTTCACAGTAGTTATGCCCACCTTGTGGCCCCTTTACAGTAGTTATTCCCGCCTTTGTGCCCCTTCACAGTAGTTATGTCCTCATTGCTGTCCCTTCACAGTAGTTATGCTCATCTTGTGGCCCCTTCACAGTAGTTTTGTCAACCTTTGTACCCCATTATAGTAGTTATGCCCACATTTGTGCCCCTTTACAGTAGTTATGCCCACTTTTGTGCCCCATCACAGTAGTTATGCCCACCTTGTGGCCTCTTCACAGTAGTTATACTCATCTTTGTGCCCCTTCACAGTAGTTATGCCCACCTTTGTGCCCCTTCTCAGTAGTTATGCCCACCTTTGCGCCCTTTCACAGTAGTTATGTCCTACTTATGCCCCCATGTGCGCTCTCCAGCTACATAAAAAAAAAAAAACAACACAAATACTTACCTGTTTCCCAGATGATCGGGCACATCTGGCGTTCCCAGGATTTGAAGCAGGACGTGGTCACAAATACACATTGCACTGCTAGCTGTGCAGAAGGCTGATTCCCAGGCTTTCACTGCTCCTCCCACAAAGCCAGAAGTGAGACGTGCAGCCTGCTGAGAGCGCCGAAGATCAGCTGAAAGGTGAAGCAGGGAGCGGACGGCTCCCTGCTTCCCCTTGGAAATAAACCGCCCCGCGGGGGAGCCACCCACCCTAGCCTCTGCCTCCAGGGCAATTGCTTCGTCTGCCCCTTCCTCGCTACACCCCTGCTGCTATGGCTACATGAATGGAAAAATTAAAAAAAAGCTATGGCTCTGGAAAGAATAGGAGTAAAAGATTTAATTAAAAAAAATGGAAAATGGCCCATTCCTTAAGGGGTTAAAAAAGAAGAGAAATTGTATCTGTCCTTTATACTTTCTTTTCTTTTATGATTCACTCCTGATTTTTAGTTCTAAAACTGTATCAGGAAACCTGAGCAGGTGGCTGCACCCTAAGGGTTTTTTTTTTTGTGCGTTTTAAAAGTTCTGAAGAAATGTATCATTCATCTTTTCAAAGTGATTGTCCTCCCATTAGAAAATGTATATGTAAATATATTTGGGCGGAGGCAATACTTTGTGCTGGAAGCATGCACTTTTGTATGTATATTGTTCTAAAAGGGGTATTGTAGTACAAGAAGTGAATGCACAAACCCTGTATCGTCCTCATAAAAAGTTCATATGAGCATGTCCACACCCTGCAACGAGCAGATCGCTCTCAAAAGTGCACTTAAAACCGACTTTCTGTTACAACTTAATAGTTGTAGCTGGAAAAAAAAAGTAAGCATGTTCTGCATTTACTAGAGCTTAACACCCACCAGCCTCCATTCTGACTCACCAGACATAAAAGTCTTCTTCTCTCATCTCGGTTGTGTTTCCTGAACATGAAGACAATTTTTAACCTGCATGGAGAGGAGTGTTTGTCTATAACAATGGCCCTATCTAAGCATGTTTCATTAAAGGCTTAGCCGTGTGTCAGGCTTCTGTCATTTCTCTCTAAGAATGTGCTCATCCACACTAGACTAATGCTATTAAAACAACGTCCTTTATACACCCAGAAAATGTCTTTATATAGTAAATTTCTCTGACTGAAACTACTGTTAACCGACTATTTTCTCTTACACATATAGCACACACATGCTGACCTACACTGTGCGCAGGAGATTGCTCGCCATGTTGTTGAACATTACAAGGGTTGTCTCACAGAAAATGGCATTTATCGTGTAGAGAAAGTTAATACAAGACACTTACTAATGTATTGTTATCATCCATATTGCTTCCTTTGCTGGCTGGATTCATTTTTCCATCAAATAATAAACAACGCCTTCCCATTGGTTACGGCCACCATTGCAGCACAGAAGCCAACGCCTTTTCCTATAGTGTGCAAGCTGAATTACAGAGTGGTCGTAACCCCTGGAAACGAGCAGTGTATAATGTAATAGAAAAATGAATCCAGCCAGCAAAGGAAGCAATATGAACAATCACAATACATTAGTAAGTGCCTTGTATTAAATTTCTCTACATAATAAATGCCATTTACTGAAGTGACACAACCCGTTTAACTTTTTCGCAAGTAAGGGACAAATGTGAGTTGTGTCGAATATCTGTGAGTAGAAAGAGACATGTCAGGTTACTGTTGTCAGAAGATGTGGATACAAAGACCATGCATGAGCAGGCAGTCCTCTGCTGGGTTTCTACCACCACCAATTTCAGTTTGAGCTTAGTTCACACCACATCCATGCATATCTCACATTCAATTGTGCTGAAAAGTCAGCTGTGATCAATACAAGTGCATACCTGCCAACTTTTGGAAAACACAAAGAAAGACAATATGTGCTGCAATTTTTTTAATATTAGGCCACACCTCTAATGCCGTCAAAAATATAACTATACTCACCCGGTTCGCTTAATTCCCCCACATAGTAATTATTCTTCCTTTGTGCCAGCACACAGTAGTAATGCCCACATTATGCCCCCTTTACAGTAGCTATGTCCACATGTTCCCAGTTCCCAGTAGTTACGCCCACATGTGCCCCCTTACAATAGCTATGCCCAGATGTGCCCCCTCACAGTAGCTATGCCCAGATGTGACCCTTCACAGAAGTCATTCCAGATATCTGCCCACTCACAGTAGTTATGCCGAATAATTAATATGCCCCTCACAGTAGTTATAGCCAGATATGTGCCCCCTCAAAGTGTTTACAGCCAGATATGTGCTCCCTCAGTTTCTATGCCCAGATATGTGCCCTCTCACAGTAGTTTTGTCAGATATGTGACCCTTCACAGTAGTTATGCCAAATATGTCCACCTCACTGTAGTTATGCCAGATTATGTATACCACTCACAGTAGTTATACCAGATATTTGTCCCCCTCACAGTAGTTATGCCCAGATATGTGTCTCCTACACAAGTTCCTCTGATGATCACAGCTCAGCGGCTGGCGCTCCCTAGCAGACAGGATACTGTTATACATTGCGATGCTGTGTAGGAGGAGCAGAGGCTGATTCCACCTATCCTCCTATACAGACCAGTAGAGTGATGTGGCAGCGCATAGTGTCGCTGCTGGGAAGCGCCGGCAACAGAATGGTGAAGCGGGGAGCGAATAGCTCTCTACTTCACCATTACAAGCAACTGTATTTGCACCCTATGGACACAGAGACAGCTGACTGCGGGACATACCTTAGCTGTTCTGGGACCGCAGGACAGCCACTGAAATCCAGTACTATCCTGCTGGATGAGGGACGGTTGGGAGGTATGCACGTGTATGCAAAAAAAAAAAAAAACAACAATAAACTGCATTGTATACATTTGGAACCCTTTTGGGACCAGGCTATTATTTTTTTTGTTTGTTTCATTTATGCGTTTTCTTCCTCACCATCCAAGAGCCATGACTTTTTTACTTTTCCGTTCACAAAGCTGTGTGAGGGCTTGATTTTTTGCGGGATAAGCTGTACTTTTTTAATGGCACCCTTTAATTTACAATATCTTATAATAATAATCGGGAATACATTTCCTTTGGAGGTGGAATTAAAAAGTAAAATGCAATTTTGCCAAAGTTTTTTGTTTTTTACTACTTTCAATGTGTTCTAAAAATTACATGATGACCTCATTCTGCAGGTCAGTATGATTAGAGTAATACCAAAAATATACAGCTTTTGCATTGCCATATTCTGACAACTATTTCATTGTTGTTGGCTTGTTTTATGTTGGGCGATTTGTAGTTTTCATTGTTACTATTTTGTGGTATATATGACTTTTTATCACTTATTTTTTTTTTTTCCATGGAGCAAAGTGATAAAAGACAAGATTTGACCATTTTGATATTTTTTTCTTTATAGCTTTCACTGTTCAAAATAAATTCATTTATATTTTAACAGTTTGGACATTTTTGGATGCAACAATGACAATTATGCTATCATTTTATTGTTTCAAATTGGAAAAAGAGGTAATTTGAACTTTAATTATTTTGTTTTTAATTTTTTATAATTAAAGTGGCAGCTCTTAACAGGCATTTTGGGCTAGTTTCACACTAGTGTTAAAAACATCCAGCGGGATTGTTCCGGCAGAGAACAGCCTGCTGGAGCTCTCTGGATCTGGGATTGTCGGACTGTACCGAATGCCCACTGGCCCCATTAACTATAATGGGGATCGGCAGAGATCCAGTGGCAACCCAGCAAATCTGCTGAGGATCGGCCGAACAGAAAACGATGTGCACAGAGGTTTTTCTCCTGTCAATTCTCGGCATTTTTTCCAGGTTGCAGCCGGATCTCTTTAATGCTAGTGTGAAACTAGCCTAAGAATTGCAGGGCTTGGCACACACAATGTCACCGCAGGAGGGGGGCAATTGGAGGTCTGAAGGAGCCCCCTTCCCCTGACTAACCTCTCAGATGCTACAGTCATTATTGACCCCGGCATCTAAAGGGTTGAATAACCAGGGTCAGAGTTATCTCCGATCCTGGCCACTGCAGATGGGTATCAGCTGTATTACACAGCAAGCGCCTGCCGCATATGGAGTGGGTTTGGATTGTGAACTCACTCCATAAACTCCTTCCGACAGTTACAATCTAGTGCACAAAGGACACAATGGGAGACATATACAGACATTTGCTTATGTTTGGGGCCTAGCGGACCATTTTAAACTGCCACCTCTTCTGACATGTCTGCTTTAGGCCTCTTTCACATGACCGTATGGCTTTTTCCGTATTTTGCAGTCCGTTTTTCGTGGGATCCGCTGTTTCATTTTTTGTTTCTGTTTCGTTTTTCCATATGGCATATACAGTATACAGTAATTAAATAGAAAAAATTGGGCTGGGCGTAAAATTTTCAATGGATGGTTCCGCAAAAACTGAACTGATGCGGAAGACATGCAGAGTACATTCTGTATGTGTTTCGTTTTTTTTGCGGTCCCATTGACTTGAATGGAACCACGGAACGTGATTTGCGGGCAATAATAAGACATGTTCTATCTTTCAACGGAACGGGAAAACTGAAATTAAATGCATACCGAGTACATTTCGTTTTCTTTGAGGAACTATTGAAATGAATGGTTCCGTATACAGAACGCAAAAAACGCCCCGTAAAACGGAAAAAAAAATGGTCGTGTGAAAGAGGCCTTAGTAACACCTTGCATTTCCTATGCAACTATTCTGGAGCATATTTTTTTATAACTCCGCATTGTGTCATTACTCAATTACCCATGTAAATATATAGATACATTTTCTTGTGAAAGCAGTGTGTCCCTACAGTCTGCCACTATCAGCACTGATTGGACAATGTCAGACTGTGCAGGGACACCCCCCCAGCTTGTAACACCCAGTTGGCAATTTATTCATAAGCGTCTAGCAGAACTAACAGAGGAGTGGAATAGCAAAGTGTCCTAAGGGCGTTTTACAGCGTTTTAGTTTTCCGGTATTGAGTTCCGTCACGGGGGCTCAATACCAGGAAAAAACGGATCCGTTTTAGGCTACATGCACATAACCGTATGTGTTTTACTGTCCGCAAATTGCGGATCCGCAAAAAAAAAACTATGACATCCGTATGCCATTCGTTTTTCTTTTTGCGGATCCATTGTAACAATGCCTAAAACGGACAAGAATAGGACATGTTCTATTTTTTTTGCGGGGCTACGGAACGGACATACTGATGCAGACAGCACATGGTGTGCTGTCTGCATTTTTTGTGGACCCATTGAAATGAATGGGTCTGCATGCGATCCGCAAAAAAAACGGAACGGACACGGAAACAAAATACGTTCTTGTGCATGTAGCCTTATCCTAATGCACTCTGAATGGAGAGCATTCCATTCAGGATGCATCAGTTCAGTCCCTCTTACGTTTTTTGGCCGGAGAAAATACCGCAGCATGCTGCAGTTTTCTCTCCGGCCAAAAATCCTGAACACTTGCCGGAATGCCGGATCCGGCATTAATTTCCATTGAAATGCATTAATGCCGCGCAGACCTTTAAAAATGAAATAAAAATAAATACTGGATCCGTCTTTCCGGATGACAACCGGAAAGACAGATCCGGTATTGTAATGCATTTGTGAGACGGATCCGCATCCGGATCCGTCTAACAAATGCATCCGTTTGCGTTCGGATTGCTGGATCCTGCCGGAATCCTCTGCCGCAAGTGTGAAAGTACCCTAAGAAAAGATGCTCCAGAATTGATTGATCGATTTCATGAATGCTAAAACCAGAATGCTAGGAGAGCATACAGGTCCTTTCTCAGTATACTGTATGTGAAAAGTCATTTTAATAGTAAATGTTGATAGCACAAAGTATTAGTTGAGAGAATATGTCTCAGTAATGCCACCAGGATATTGTAAGTATTTTTTTTTTAATATTTTTTATTTTTAAATTATTTGATTTTTACATCATTTTCTTTGGACAGGGATTCAAAAATCGAATCTGATGTATATTTACTTCAGATTTGACACCACAAATACTTGAAAAATGTAGGTCTAGTAGTTGTACCATATAAGGTATCTAAGCACTTCCTGCCAACTCTATAAGTAGATGGCTTTGTTCCTGAACTGTTTTTTTGAAGGCTTAATAACCCCTTCCTGACTAGCGCCATAGATGTGTGGTACTGCAGGAAATGTATGGATCCTGGAATTATATAGAGGGATCCACATGGGATTATAATCATCCCATTAGCTTGGGTATAGTTGTGGCGGGAAATTTTCCCGCCTAAAAGTGTGTATAGGTGAGCTAAATATAGTTAGTTGCTGGGGGGTTTGGGGCAGAGGTAAATTATTGGGTCATTAAGTGACCTATGGGGTAGTGTTGCTGGGCAGGGTAGCCTGGGATGCCCAGCAACAGTTGTTCATTGGTGGGACAGTTTCAGGGCCCCCCTTGGTTAGGGCTATATAGTAGCGGTAGCAGGCAGTGTTAGGCTGTCATCTCATCAGCGTCTGGAGGAGGTGCTGCCCCCGCCCGCCCTTCCCTGTTGAAAGTTCGTTTTGTTTGTCACGGCTGCTTTATTAGAAGGAGGATGTAAAGTCGCTCACTGAATTGGTGAGCGGACGAGTTAAGTCTGAAGTTTAGGCCGAGCTTATGGCTGGTCTAATTATTTGTTTATGAAGTTATTGGTTTATATTGATACAGTTGAATTTTGGATTAAGTTAATCTTTAATAAAGCCGGCCGTGGCCTAATTTATTCCACCAAAAAATATTTGTGTCCACGTGTTTTATTATTATTTATAAGAGTTGGAGATGTGTAAGTAATCTTATGGTACATTCATATGATTTATAATCCCATGAGTTTCCGACCAGCATCATAATAGTACGGCAGGCTGATCGAGCAGGCATAGGAGCTGTGCTTGCCCAATCAGTGGCAGGGTCTCAGCTGTTACTGACAGCTGGGCCCTTGCTGTACCCTCTGGCATTGGTTAAAACTCCAATGCCGGAGGATTCATTTCTTAGATACTATGGTCAGCAGTGATGGTCAGTTTGCAGTGTTCGCCAGCGAACACATGCGGGCTGCCTTCTTTAGTAAGGTAGACTCACCCGTTCGGCGATGCACAGGTAAGCCCTCACCTGTACCTGTGCCGGGAGCAGGTCTGAAATCAAATGCAGTCACCGAGAGCAGGCATTTCTGAGAACAGCCGCCAGGGGCCTTCATTGAACTGCCTGCTCCCGGTGACTGCATTTGATTTCAGACCGGCTCCCGACACAGGCACAGGTAAGGGCTTACCTGTGCATCGGCGGACGGGTGAGTCTACCTTACTAAAGATGGCAGCCCACATGTGTTCGCTGGCGAACACTGCGAACTGACCATCACTGATGGTCAGTACTGACGAGCACATCTAAGGGGTTTACAGAGGGAGGGAGCTCCTTTTCTCACCCCATCGGCTTCCTGCAATGCAATTGCAAGGTGCCGATTGCTGCTATGGCAGCTTGAGGCCTTCCAAAGGGCTTGGGGCCTGTCAGCTACGGAAGCCTATGAAACTGACAGTTCCAATACGGTGTAATACAATATTGCACTGCATTGGAGAAGGGATCAGACCCTGGAAAGTCCCCTAATGGAAAAAAAAAAGTTAAAAATTAAAAGTAAATTTTTTTTTTATAAAGATAAAAAATAAAGTTTTCAATTAAACAAAGCGCCCCTTTTCCCTCATCTAGCCACTTTCAATTGAAATAATAATAAAAAAAGGCGATGTTTCCCTTCTGAACTCTGCAGCGTGCCCAAACAGCAGTTAACATCCACATTTATGGCATTTCAGTACCCAGAAGAACACGCCTAACAACTTAAATTAAAGGTGTGTCTCACATGGCAAACGCTGGGCAGGACATATTGTGCACTGAAATGACATATATGTGGAAAACTTGCAGTTTTCACTTTGCACATTTCACTGCGCCCTAATTTCTGTAAAATACCTGTGGCATTAAAATGCTCACTCCACCCCTTAATACCTTGACAAAATGGGGTCTCTTCCTGGGGGTTCCATTAATTATTTCACCCCATAGCCTCTACAGGTGTCAGGACAAGATGCGTAAGTAACCACATTGAGCATCAAATGCGCATGGTGCTCTTTTACTCCTGAGCAAAAGATTAGGACCGCATGCACAGTGTTTCTATAACCAGGAAGCACAATATAATGAGAAGAGGGCTACCTTTTCACACTGGCAAACGATGGGCACAACATATTGGGCACTGAAATGGCATTTTTGTGTAAACATTGCAATTTTTAATTTGCACCATCTGCTGGGAATTACCAGTCATTTTTCCAAAACACTTGTGGGATGAAGAATGCTCACTACACCCCTTGGTAAATTCTGAAGGATGTGGTTTCTAAAATGGATTCACTTCTTGGGGGTTTCTTTTTTTATTTAATCTCAGAGCCTCTGCACTTGTTGATTTCTGCATTGCAAAGGGTAACGTCCACAGTGGGAATTTACAGTGTACACTGACATATTGGAAATCCACAGGTCAGTTTACATTGTGGATTTTTTCAGTTTCGTGTGAAATGAGATTTAATAAAATGTCATCCGCTTTGCAAGCACAATAAAATGTTGATTTGCCGCACATCTACAGCGGCAAATCCACAGTGTTCATGCCTTGTCTGAATATACCCTTAGGCCTAGTTCACACGAACGTATGACTTTTTCAGTGTTTTGCGGTCCGTTTTTCACGGATCCGTTGTTCCGCTTTTGTTTCCGTTGTGTTTCCGTTTCTGTTCCGTTTTTCCGTTCCGTTTTTCCGTATGCTATATACAGTAATTACATAGAAAAAATTGGGCTAGGCATAACATTTTCAATAGATGGTTCAGCAAAAACAGAACGGATACGGAAGACATACGGATGCATTTCCGTATGTGTTCCATTTTTTTTGCGGACCCATTGACTTGAATGGAGCCACGGACCGTGATTTTCGGGCAATAATAGGACATGTTCTATCTTTCAACGGAACGGAAAAACGGAATGCATACGGAGTACATTCCGTTTTTTTTGCGGAACCATTGAAATGAATGGTTCCGTATACGGAACACAAAAAAACGGCCCGTACACTCGCAAAAAAAAACTTTTGTGTGAACTAGGCCTTAGGATTAATAGGTGGCATGGCAATTTTATTCTAACATATAACAGTGCTCCTTTCACTTTTTATTATACACTTTATTTGGCTTATAACATGTGAAGAAAAGTAATATCTTAGTCCTTTATTTCTGCCTAATAGCAGAATTAGGCCTCTTTCACACTACCGTTTTTTTTTTTCCGTTTTGCGGTCCGTTTTTTGCGGTCCGTATACGGTCCGTATACGGAACCATTCATTTCAATGGGTCCGCAAAAAAACGGAATGTGTTCCGTATGCATTCCGTTTCCGTATTTCCGTTTTTCCGTGCCGTGAAAAGATAGAACATGTCCTATGTTTGTCCGCAAATCACGGTCCGTGGCTCAATGCAAGTCAATGGGTCCGGCAAAAAAACTGAACACATACAGAAATGCATCCGTATGTCTTCCGTTTCCGTTCCGTTTTTTGCTGAACCATCTATTGAAAATGTTATGCCCCGCCCAATTTTCTCTATGTAATTACTGTATACTGTATATGGCATACGGAAAAACGGAACGGAAAAACGGAACAGAAACGGAGACACAACGGAACCCAAAAACGGGACAACGGATCCGTGAAAAACGGAACGCAAAACACTGAAATGGACATACTGTAGTGTGAAAGAGGCCTAAAGCTGACAAACAGGTAGAGTGGAGCAGGCAGGATACACAAACAGTGGGTGAAGCCATCTGGAAAAAATGCTTACATAATGCAAGCCTACAGCTCCCTTAGTCAGAGCGGATTCTTTGCTACACTGTATATGTAATTAAAGTTTTGAGGTGGAGTCCACATATGAATACTGGATTCAGCATACACCTCCTCCGCTCTGGATGTTTATGGTGGAATCACTCTCCTTTTTTAAAATAGCTATTTCCATTATTAGAGCCAATGATTGATGACAATAGATAAACTCTAAAGAAATGTGTTCCTTCTCAGGCCCAAAAGTGCTGATTTACTACACTTACAACAACCAAAAATGTGAAACTAAGAATAAATCAAGAAAGGCTTCAGTAATTGCTTTTTTCAGGGTGAACGCAGATGAGGTATTTAACCTATGATCCCTTGCTAAAAATACAGTAAACTGTGTCTTCAGATCAGATCAGAACACTTAAAATCAATAGCTTGTCAGGAAAAAGTAATAATAGCAACATTGTCTCTTTAAGAAGTGCATTTTCTTTTAAGTGCGTTTGGCTATATTTTATACTGTGATATTACGTGTTGCTTAGATGTGTACTCAGTAGCACATACGCACTGCGGAGCTTCCATTTCTTCCTTTTCCCCTGTGAGAATGTTATATTGGAAAACAAAACAAGACCCTCTTAAACCAGAGGGTATTTACAAAGCTCACTTCCACCCATTTATGTAGCTGACTTTAATCCCCTTTCTGGCATTGTCAGAGGAGGCATACACTTTCCCTCCCCCAGGACAATAATACATCCAGAAGTACTAGAGTTATAGCAGTGCAGCAAATAGACAGAGCCATCCATTTCCATTCACAGTACATGCAGCTGTTGCCTTCAACCTATTGAAGCCATGGTTTTCTGTGTAAAGAGATTCCTAAAATGAAATTTGGAAACATTTCATTATCATCAGTTTATGAGAGGTTTAACCCTTAGAAATGCAATGAGGGGAAAAGGAAGAAAAAATATGAAATCTCATACTTCTTGGCATAAATAAAGTTTACTTTATTCTATGGGTTCACTATATCACTTTATTCTATGCTCCACTACCGGCTCTGCAGCTCTGGGGTGCACTCACATCAAAACCCTGTCACATGTTCTATGATCACCACTGTGGGTCCAACCACTCTGTGGGGTCTGAAAAAGAATTTTAAGAATATGACAATACTAAATATAGAGTTTTTTTATGCTTTAGTACTTTCGCTCAATAAAATCATTTTATGGGGGGGGGGGGGGGGGGAAGTTTTATGTCGCCACCTTCAAATAACCTTTTTCCAGGATAAATATATGTTTTTGTTTCCTTTTATGAAATTTTTTAAGGGAATGGAGTAAGGGAAAAACAATAAATCTGCCACCCAAGTTTAGGATTTCTTTTTACAACATTTTTCATGCAGTATAAATAAATTGTATTAACCCCTTAGGGACCCATGACGTACCGGTACGGCATGGATCCCGAGTCCTTAAGGACCCATGACATACCGGTACGTCATCTATAGTTCCGATCACCGCCGGCGGGCGGTGATCGGAACACGGTGCCTGCTCAAATCATTGAGCAGGCACCACGGCTAAATGCGTGGGGGGGTCCCGTGACCCCCCCGGGCGGCGGTAGTCAGCGGTGCCATCGGGTCCCCATGGGGCTGTGGGGGCGACCCGATGGCATGGAAGGAAGGCATCGCGCTGCCTTCTGGTGAAGAGCCTGTGAGATCCAGCCTCCTGGATCTCACAGGCCGGAAGCTGTATGAGTAATACACACAGTATTACTCATACAGCCAATGCATTCCAATACAGAAGTATTGGAATACATTGTAAAGGATTAGACCCCCAAAAGTTCAAGTCCCAAAGTGGGACAAAAAAAAAAGTGAAAAAAAAGTTGAAAAAATAAAGTTTTCCCCCCAAAAACGTCATTTTCCCCAAATAAAGTTAAAAAAATTTGGTAAAAAATAGGGGGGGAAAAAAAGTATACATATTAGGTATCGCCGCGTCCGTATCGACCCGCTCTATAAACATATCACATGACCTAACCCCTCAGATGAACACCGTAAAAAATAAAAAATAAAAACTGTCCTAAATAAACAATTCTTTGTCACCTAACATTACAAAAAAAGTGTAATAGCAAGCGATTAAAAAGTCATATGCCCCCCAAAATTGTACTAATAAAACCGTCACCTCATCCCGCAAAAAATGAGACCCTACCTAAGATAAATCGCCCAAAAAATATGGCTCTCAGAATATGGAGACACTAAAACATAATTTTTTTTGTTTTAAAAAAGCTGTTATTGTGTAAAACTTACATAAATAAATAAAAAGTATAAATATTTGGTATCGCCGCGTTCGTATCGACCGGCTCTATAAAAATATCACATGACCTAACCCCTCAGATGAACACCGTAAAAAATAAAAAATAAAAACTGTGCTAAATAAACCATTTTTTGTCACCTTACATCACAAAAAGTGTAATAGCAAGCGATCAAAAAGTCATATGCACCCCAAAGTAGTTCCAATCAAACCGTCATCTAATCCCGCAAAAAATGAGACCCTACCTAAGATAAATCGCCCAAAAAATATGGCTCTCAGAATATGGAGACACTAAAACATGATTTTTTTTTGTTCCAAAAATGATATTATTGTGTAAAACTTACATAAATAAAAAAAAAGTATACATATTAGGTATCTCCGCGTCCGTATCGACCGGCTCTATAAAAATATCACATGACCTAACCCCTCAGATGAACACTGTAAAAAATGTTAAATAAAAACTGTGCTAAATAAACCATTTTTTGTCACCTTACATCACAAAAAGTGTAATAGCAAGCAATCGAAAAGTCACACGCACCCCAAAATAGTGCCAATAAAACTGTCATCTCATCCCGCAAAAATCATACCCTACCCAAGGTAATTTCCCAAAAACTGAAAAAATTATGGCTCTCAGACTATGGAAACACTAAAACATGATATTTTTTTGCTTAAAAAATGAAATCATTGTGTAAAACTTACATAAATAAAAAAAAAGTATACATATTAGGTATCTCCGCGTCCGTATCGACTGGCTATATAAAAATATCACATGACCTAACCTGTCAGATGAATGTTGTAAATAACAAAAAATAAAAACGGAGCCAAAACAGCTATTTTTTGTTATCTTGCCTCACAAAAAGTGTAACATAGAGCAACCAAAAATCATATGTACCCTATGTACCCTAAACTAGTAACAAAATTACTGCCACCCTATCCCGTAGTTTAAAAAATGGGGCCATTTTTTTGGGAGTTTGTAAAATCTGTTTTGAATACCTTGAGGGGTGTAGTTTCTTAGATGGGGTCACTTTTATGGAGTTTCTACTCTAGGGGTGCATCAGGGGGGCTTCAAATGGGACATGGTGTAAAAAAAACAGTCCAGCAAAATCTGCCTTCCAAAATCCGTATGGCATTCCTTTCCTTCTGCTCCCTGCCGTGTGCCCGTTCTTGTGGAACACCTAAAGGGTTAACAAAGTTTGTAAAATCAGTTTTGAATACCTTGAGGGGTGTAGTTTATAGAATGGGGTCATTTTTGGGTGGTTTCTATTATGTAAGCCTCGCAAAGTGACTTCAGACCTGAACTGGTCCCTAAAAATTGGGTTTTTGAAAATTTCAGAAAAATTTCAAGATTTGCTTCTAAACTTCTAAGCCTTGTAACATCCCCAAAAAATAAAATATCATTCCCAAAATGATCCAAACATGAAGTAGACATATGGGGAATGTAAAGTAATAACTATTTTTGCAGGTATTACTATGTATTATAGAAGTAGAGAAATTGAAACTTATGGTAAAAAACTGGTATTTTTTTATAAATAAAAATGAATTTTTTTAACTTCATTTTACCAGTGTCATGAAGTACAATATGTGACAAAGGAACAATCTCAGAATGGCCTGGATAAGTCAAAGCATTTTAAAGTTATCAGCACTTAAAGTGACACTGGTCAGATTTGCAAAAAATGGCCAAGTCCGTAAGGTGAAATAGGGCCGAGTCCTTAAGGGGTTAAACAGGTCATTACAATTGTGGCATTACAAATATGTATACAAAAATAGCAAATATGTTTTAATAGTTTACTATTTTTAATAATAAATTTGTTTGAAAAACATGTTTTTTTTATTATGGAAATATATTTCTTTGTTAATAAACTTTCTTTTAATTAGTCCTACTAGGGGACTTGAAGCTGCAGTAACTTTATTGCATTTGTGCTTTAATGATTTGCAATACTTAGGGGTGATATTTATCAAATCTGCAACGCCAGTTTTGTGGTGTAAAAATGCAATGTTGCATATAACATTTTGTGCCAAAATGTCTTACATTTTGCAACTTTTGGTGACGTGCTCCTTCTCACGCCACTTTTAGAAGTGGCATGAGAAGTTGGTCAGGTTTTGTCAGTAGATCACGTTTAAATCACATTTATGAAGTGCGACTTTTTAAATGTCCCAAAAAAGCCATAGCCTGTAGCAACTCCAGGCCAGGTAACCCGCAGGCATACTATCACTAAAATAAGCACAACAACATTACACTTCCGTTAAAATCCATGCACCAAGTAAGCATAGCAACTCCAATCCTAAAACTAACTTCAAATACACCTACAATGATTATTCCCCCCTTAGTATCTAGAGATGAGCAAATCGATTCTAAACTAAATCGGGTTTTCACAAAGTTTTAGCAGTTTGCTCAGAATGAATCGCGCAAAATGGCGCCAGCCATTTTACATTTAAAATTCAGTACACTAGTCAGGGAAACAGATTAGGGAGGATGAAGATGGAGGATCACATTAGCCAAGGGAAAGTCCTAGCAGCCAGTGGGCTTTCCCACAATGCTTTGCATTCAGCCTGACAGCCAGTCAGAAAGGAGGGCATTGACTGGTCTAAAAGGTTCAATGCGATCTCTGAAGCACAGGCGCCTTTGTGAGCTCAGCCACTGATGTGACAGAACATCTGCAATAGACACACAAGACAGCCATTTTCTTGTGTTGCAGGGATTGTGAAGAACATAAATTTAGTTAGGTAGATTGAATTACTAGGTAGAAAGTTAGGTTTTATCATTAGGTACAGCAAAGGGGCAGTTAGCTGTGTTTCTTACAGTCAAGGCAGCTGGAGCTGTTCATAACTTCATGTGTCTTCATTTAGTAGACTAGCAAGGGAAACAAGTCAGGGAAGAAGAAGATGGAGGATCATATGACCCAGAAGGGGACCTGGCCATGGGGCTTGTCCAGAATGCTTTGTAGTCAACTTGACAGCTAATCCGGAGGGAGGATATTGGTTGGTCTATCAAGCTGCATGTTAGCTCTGAAGCAGAGATGCTATTGTGAGTTCACCCACTGTTGTGATAGGAAGTGTCTTCCATGTTTCTGACAGACCACAATTAGTCACACAAGACAACCATTTTATGGTCTTGCAGGGACAGTGTAGGGATTGTAAAGAAGATATATTTATTTAGGAAGATTGAATTGCTAAGTAGAAAGTCAGGCTTTATCATTAGGGATAGCATAGAAGCAGTGAGTGTGCTCTGTATCTTACAGTCAGGACAGCTGGAGCTGTTCATAACTTCTTGTGTTGCACTGCACAAGACATACATATATAAATACAGCACCAGAACCAAGGTCGGTACATACACTCACCTAAAGAATTATTAGGAACACCTGTTCTATTTCTCATTAATTCAATTATCTAGTCAACCAATCACATGGCAGTTGCTTCAATGCATTTAGGCATGTGGTCCTGGTCAAGACAATCTCCTGAACTCCAAACTGAATGTCAGAATGGGAAAGAAAGGTGATTGAAGCAATTTTGAGCGTGGCATGGTTGTTGGTGCCAGACGGGCCGGTCGGAGTATTTCACAATCTGCTCAGTTACTGGGATTTTCACGCACAACCATTTCTAGGGTTTACAAAGAATGGTGTGAAAAGGGAAAAACATCCAGTATGCGGCAGTCCTGTGGGCAAAAATGCCTTGTGGATGCTAGAGGTCAGAGGAGAATGGGCCGACTGATTCAAGCTGATAGAAGAGCAACGTTGACTGAAATAACCACTCGTTACAACCGAGGTATGCAGCAAAGCATTTGTGAAGCCACAACACGCACAACCTTGAGGCGGATGGGCTACAACAGCAGAAGACCCCACCGGGTACCACTCATCTCCACTACAAATAGGAAAAAGAGGCTACAATTTGCACGAGCTCACCAAAATTGGACTGTTGAAGACTGGAAAAATGTTGCCTGGTCTGATGAGTCTCGATTTCTGTTGAGACATTGAAATGGTAGAGTCCGAATTTGGCATAAACAGAATGAGAACATGTATCCATCCTCTGATGGCTACTTCCAGCAGGATAATGCACCATGTCACAAAGCTCGAATCATTTCAAATTGGTTTCTTGAACATGACAATGAGTTCACTGTACTAAAATGGCCCCCACAGTCACCAGATCTCAACCCAATAGAGCATCTTTGGGATGTGGTGGAACGGGAGCTTCGTGCCCTGGATGTGCATCCCTCAAATCTCCATCAACTGCAAGATGCTATCCTATCAATATGGGCCAACATTTCTAAAGAATGCTATCAGCACCTTGTTGAATCAATGCCACGTAGAATTAAGGCAGTTCTGAAGGCAAAAGGGGTCCAACACCGTATTAGTATGGTGTTCCTAATAATTCTTTAGGTGAGTGTATATCCAGCACCAGAACTAAGCTCTATACATAAATACAGCATCAGAACCAAGCTCATTACATAAATTTAGCACTTGAAAAGCAAATAAGTACAGCTCACCTGTTGACAATTTTTTCGATGCACTGAACCACTATGGACTTAGGCTCCATTCACACGTCCGCAAAATGGGTCCGCATCATGGGGACGGAATGTGCTGTCCGCATCCACATTTGCGGATCCGCACTTCCGCATCCGTGCTTCCGTTTCCGGAAAAAAATAGAACATGTCCTATTCTTGTCCGCAATTGCGGACAAGAACAGGCATATTCTATTAGTGTCGGCAATGTGCGGTCCGCAAAATGCGGAACGCACATTGCCGCTTTCCGTGTTTTGCGGATCCGTGGCTCCGTGTATCCGCAAAACAGGTTGCGGACGTGTGAATGGAGCCTTAGGGCTCATGCACACGACAGTATGGTTTTTTCAGTGTTTTGCGGTCCGTTTTTTACGGATCCGTTGTCCCGTTTTTTGTTTCCGTTGTGTTTCCGTTTCCTTTCCGTTTTTCCGTTCCGTTTTTCCGTATGCCATATACAGTATACAGTAATTACATAGAAAAAATTGGGCTGGGAATAACATTTTCAATAGATGGTTGAGCAAAAACGGAATGGATACGGAAAACATACGGATGCATTTCCGTATGTGTTCCGTTTTTTTTGCGGACCCATTGACTTGAATGGAGCCAAGCACCGTGATTTGCGGACAAGAATAGGACATGTTCTATCTTTTCACGGTACGGAAATACGGAAATACTGAAACGGAATGCACACGGAGACACTTCAGTTTTTTTTGCTGAACCATTGAAATGAATGGTTCAGTATATGTCCAGCATACTGAACTCAAAAAACGGCCAGTATACTGAACGCAAAATACTGTCGTGTGCATGAGCCCTTAGTCTGTGACACATATAGAGAAAAAAAATTACAGCATCAAATTCCAGTAAAATTGCAGCTTTATTGTGTCCAGTATAACATCCAGTACAGGTACACATCTGAGACAGGTATGAATAAGGGAAAACTTGGTTCTCTAAACATGTAAGCATTGTATGTGTACCTAAACTGTATTTTATACTGGATATAAAGCTGCAATTTTTACTGGAATTGGATGCTAGAATTTTTCTCCTCTATAAATTTAGCATTAGAGCAAAGCATGGTACATAAATACAGCACCAGAACCAAGCATACTAAATATACCTAGCACTAGCTCAAAAGTAGGTCAATACAGATACCATTTGCATAGTCAGATCAGCTCTTGCCATATAAGTTTGTAAAGTGTGAAACTACAGCTACCAGTATGGCCTTAACAGGTGTAAAGGCAGGGGTGGGATTCAAGTTAACAGGTTCCCTACTCAACGACGGCATCACAACACATATTTACATATACATACACCATATATATCGCAAAACACATACACATAAATATACCATATACATGATACACATACATAAATACACCATATATACACTACACACACATACCACAAAACTTTTAAAAAGCCTAAGGAGCTAAATTATCAATCAAGTTTTTTTAAAGAGCTGACCCACACCTCTAACTCCACCCAAAGTCTATCTGTACATGTCCCATCCTGCCTAGTCTCCATTGTGTCCCCCACACAGTAGTTATGCCAGATCTGGGATGGTTGGGAGGTATGCATATCTAAACAGACTATATAGACACTACACTCACATAATCACATATACAATATACACCTATATATGATACACCATACAGTATATAACTTGCATATAGGCTACACTTACAGTAGATATACCTAAACCATATACATTTTATACAGTAGATATACCTACACCATATGTTCATACATCCAGTGATGTCTCCTCTGATGCAGACGTTCTCACACAGATAGTGCCCTTCAATAATTGTTGGCACACAGTGCCCTAAAATAACTGTGCCAAGCAAATACAGGGAGTGCAGAATTATTAGGCAAGTTGTATTTTTGAGGATTAATTTTATTATTGAACAACAACCATGTTCTCAATGAACCCAAAAAACTCCTTAATATCAAAGCTGAATATTTTTGGAAGTAGTTTTTAGTTTGTTTTTAGTTTTAGCTATTTTAGGGGGATATCTGTGTGTGCAGGTGACTATTACTGTGCATAATTATTAGGCAACTTAACAAAAAACAAATATATACCCATTTCAATTATTTATTTTTACCAGTGAAACCAATATAACATCTCAACATTCACAAATATACATTTCTGACATTCAAAAACAAAACAAAAACAAATCAATGACCAATATAGCCACCTTTCTTTGCAAGGACACTCAAAAGCCTGCCATCCATGGATTCTGTCAGTGTTTTGATCTGTTCACCATCAACATTGCGTGCAGCAGCAACCACAGCCTCCCAGACACTGTTCAGAGAGGTGTACTGTTTTCCCTCCTTGTAAATCTCACATTTGATGATGGACCAAAGGTTCTCAATGGGGTTCAGATCAGGTGAACAAGGAGGCCATGTCATTAGATTTTCTTCTTTTATACCCTTTCTTGCCAGCCACGCTGTGGAGTACTTGGACGCGTGTGATAGAGCATTGTCCTGCATGAAAATCATGTTTTTCTTGAAGGATGCAGACTTCTTCCTGTACCACTGCTTGAAGAAGGTGTCTTCCAGAAACTGGCAGTAGGACTGGGAGTTGAGCTTGACTCCATCCTCAACCCGAAAAGGCCCCACAAGCTCATCTTTGATGATACCAGCCCAAACCAGTACTCCACCTCCACCTTGCTGGCGTCTGAGTCGGACTGGAGCTCTCTGCCCTTTACCAATCCAGCCACGGGCCCATCCATCTGGCCCATCAAGACTCACTCTCATTTCATCAATCCATAAAACCTTAGAAAAATCAGTCTTGAGATATTTCTTGGCCCAGTCTTGACGTTTCAGCTTGTGCTTTTGGGCACTCCAGTGATGTTGCAGCTCTGAAATATGGCCAAACTGGTGGCAAGTGGGATCTTGGCAGCTGCACGCTTGACTTTTCTCAGTTCATGGGCAGTTATTTTGCGCCTTGGTTTTTCCACAAGCTTCTTGCGACCCTGTTGACTATTTTGAATGAAACGCTTGATTGTTCGATGATCACGCTTCAGAAGCTTTGCAATTTTAAGAGTGCTGCATCCCTCTGCAAGATATCTCACTATTTTTGACTTTTCTGAGCCTGTCAAGTCCTTCTTTTGACCCATTTTGCCAAAGGAAAGGAAGTTGCCTAATAATTATGCACACCTAATATAGGGTGTTGATGTCATTAGACCACACCCCTTCTCATTACAGAGATGCACATCACCTAATATGCTTAATTGGTAGTAGGCTTTCGAGCCTATACAGCTTGGAGTAAGACAACATGCATAAAGAGGATGATGTGGTCAAAATACTCATTTGCCTAATAATTCTGCACGCAGTGTAGTGTCCCTGATACTTATAGTGTAAATATTATGTCCCCCAATCACTACTGGGGGACTATGGGGGACATGATTACTATTATGAGCACTATGGGAGCATAATACTTCTGGGGCACAGTGAAGACATTATGTCACGATCAGTGTGGGGGAGGAAACTCCACACTGAACACAGGAGGTAAGGGGAACAGTAACTGGGCCTGGAAACTAGGGAAGAAACAGATCACCTCCTAGGCAACCCTAATCCGGGCCCTGACTAGATAAAACAACAGGGAATATAGCAAATACAAACAAACGTGACACTTAACTTCTGTAGAGAAGGAAGAACAGGAACACCAGAGAGGATCTCACACCAGCTCAGCCAAACCCAAATTAAGCTATCAACCGCATAGTCAGAAGGGTGGGGTGAGACTATAAAGGGTAGAAGTGATGACCACTGAGCAACAGCTGAGAAAAGGGAAGTGGTCATTAACCCTATCAACACTGAATCAAGAGAAATCAAGGAGGCTGTTAGATTCCTCCACGCTCAGCCAATCTCCTTGATTTCCTGACATCAGTCACCTGAGGAACCATGACACATTATTGTTGGGGCACTGTAGGGGCACTATTACTACTAAGTGCACTCTGGCAGAGAATTACTACTATTGGCGGGACTTTGGGGAGCACTAATACTGTGATGGGCAAACTGGCCACTTAAAATGAGCACCAGTACAAAGATTTCCCTTTTAATGAGCACCAGTACAAAACAATTCCCCCTCTTAGTGCCCCCAGTTGAGCTAATGTCCCTATAGTGCCCCCATAATGTGCTTATATAATATGCCCCCATAGTGTTCTCCCCCCACCCCATAGTGTCCCCATAATGTGCCAGTATAAGATTCCCCCATAGTGTGCCCTATAATGCGCCAATATAAATGCCCCTTCTTAGTGCCCCCATAATGTGCTTATATAATTTGCCCCATAGTGTTCTCCCCCCTCCAACACCATAATGCCCCCATAATGTGCCATTATAAGATGCCCCCCATGATATGCCAGTATAAATGCCCCCATAGTGTCCCCCATGATGTGCCAGTGTAAATGCCACAATAGAAGTGCTCATCTCCAGCCGCAGCCAGAGAGCACTGGATCTAGATTCAGCCGGTAACACAGTTCTCCGATTCGGCTGTAATTTTAACAACCGGATCTAGAGAACCGGAGGGAACCGGCTGAATCACATGCCTGTATAAAGGTATGTTAGAAGTTGTTTCACAAAAGAGAATGCATCATCACGCAGTAGACCATACAAGCTACTACAGCACTGATCAGAAGCAGTCAATGAAAGAATAAACATTTACAATTGGTAATTTACAGGTGATGTCTCCTCCAGAGTTTTTCTCTTTACTTTTCTTTCCATCCGGTTCAGACCATCATGATGACTTCTCCCGGTCACAACTTGCCTCTGCAGAGTTTTCCACCCAGATGGCTGCACCCTATATTGGAACACAAACTCTGCTCTGATTACTGCCACAAACTGTGCCTTAAATTTAATAATAGCACACACTGTGTCCCTGAATACAATCATGTTACATACTATGCCCCCTAAAAATAAACCACCACACACAGTGCTCTTAATGGTAGTATGCCATATAAATTGTGCCATATACTCCGTGCCCCCATGTATACTGCCACATCCTGTTGTCCCTTGCATATATTGACTTGTGCTTTGTGCCTCTCTACAGTATATAGTGCCACATGTTCTGTGTTCCCTGTATATAGTGCCAAGTTATGTGGACTTTATATACTTGATATAGTGCCACTTGCTCTGTGCCCCCCTTTATATAATACCAGATTCTGTGCCCTCTTTATATAGTGCCATGATCTGTGCTCCCTTTATTTAGTATATCTTGCTCTGTGCCCTCTACAGTACCTATTTCTATATGCCCCATACTCCCTCTAGACTGTGCCCCCTATAGTGCCACATGCTTCTCGCCTCATGCTTTGTTCCCCTATACTGCCTCTTGCTCTAGACTGTTCCCCCTACAGTGCCTCTTGCTATGTGCCTCTAAAGTGCCTCTTGCTCTGTGCTTCCCAATCATGTCTCTTGCTCCGTGCCCCCAATTGTGCCTTTGCTTTGTGTCCCTGTGCCCTCCTATACATACTCAACTGTCACTGGTCCCAAGATGTTATTAAGCAACGCAGGTCTGTCCTCTTCTGGCCAGGCCTGCATGTGCAGAACTCTGTAGGTAGGCTTGAGCGAATCGAATCATAGATCCGAAGTTGATTTGTTCAAGAACGTCCTTGTTAATGCATTTTGCGTACATCATTAACATGTATTGGCTCCGTGTAGGCAAAATTCGGACGAAGTTGCAAGAGACTGGTGAATTACTACTGCATTCCTATCTGCATATTCAAAAACAACAACTGGCTGGTACCTCAGTAACAAAGCCTGCTTTAGTTTTCTATTTTAAAATCAATTATATCTGCGCCCTATGGATGCAAATACTGTACAATTGAGCTCTGGGGCACCTGGAAACCATTTGCATCAACCCTGTGACTGGGGACCACACGACACAGACCCCTACGGCCAGCCCTTTTTATGAGTAGATGAGCAGATCATAACAAAGGAATGATATTTCTATTTTTTTCCCAAAAAATCTACATAGGTGTAATTTTCATAAACAGTATATATTTATTTTCCACTAAGTACTTTTTCCTATGAACTTTAAAGGGAACCTGTCACCGTGAAAATGTAATGTAAGCTATAGGCAGCAGGTTATAGAGCAGGATGAGCTGAGCAAATTGATGTATAGTTTATGGGAAAAGATTCAGTAGAATTTATACATTTATATTCTTTTCATTCTGGGCTTTGAAGTAAAGGAGGCGGTTCTATCAGTGATTGACATCTAGCTCTGTATGCACAGTCATAGAAGGAAGGCTGTCAGTCACTGATAGCTCCGCCTCCTTGACTACAAAGCCCAGAATGAAAAGAATAAAAATGTGTACATTTATAAGTTCTACTAAATCTTTTTCCATAAAACTATATATCAGTCTGCTCACCTCCTCCTGCTGTATAACAAGCTGCCGGCAACTCAGACACCATGTTCAACGTGACGGGTTCCCTTTAAAACTGAACAACTTTCTTATAAACATTACTAGTCACAGGATATCAAAGCTTAGTTTACCATAGTCACTAATGTCAATTATGGCTTAGTAGCAGCCAATATATTGTCTAAATGTAAATATATATATTATATTATCTTCAATGTATGACATGCTCCAAATGTGGCATTTTAATAAGTAGACTTATGTTTTGTGACGTTTAGTTCCACTCCAGAGTTACTTTTTATGGTTTTATAGCAAATGCATCAAGATTGCAAATACTTTATTAAAGTGAATATTTGCACATTAAATATTTCAGTAAGTGCAGTTTTGGTTTTCTTGCTTTTCACCATTGCACATAATTCTAGTTTGGTTCCCCATTTAAACCATTTTATCTTTACTCGACTGTTTTTATGTGGCTTGGCTAAATTACAAGTTTAGTTTTCAGTTAGAGAATCTGAGGTCTCTTTTAAGAATTGGTCTTCTAATCAGCTGTGCCCAGTATAAATTGCGTAACTTAGTTTTTAGTCTTCAATTATGACAAAAACAGTTGCAGATACCACACGTTTTGCATTTGTATTTAACACATTGGTGGCCAGTGCGGCCGGCCCCCCCTCCCTCCCTCCCTTGTATTTAACACATTGGTGGCCAGTGCGGCCAGCCCCCCTCCCTCCCTTGTATTTAACACATTGGTGGCCAGTGCGGCCGCCCCGCTCCCTCCCCCCCTAATTAAAATGACCGACCCCCATCATTGGTGGCAGGAGAGAGTTCCGATCGGAGTCTCAGTTTAATCGCTGGGACTCCGATCGGTAACCATGGCAACCAGGACGCTACTGCAGTCCTGGCTGCCATGGTTACTTAGCAATTTTAGAAGCATTATACTTACCTGCGATGTCTGTGACCGGCCGGGCGCTCCTCCTACTGGTAAGTGAAAGATCTGTGCTATAAGCAATGCGCCGCACAGACCTTTCACTTACCAGTAGGAGGAGCGCCCGGCAGGTCACAGACATCGCAGGTAAGTATAATGCTTCTAAAATTGCTAAGTAACCATGGCAGCCAGGACTGCAGTAGCGTCTTGGCTGCCATGGTAACCGATCGGAGCCCCAGCGATTAAACTGGGACTCCGATCGGAACTCTCCGCTGCCACCAATGATGGGGGGTCGGTCATTTTAATTAGGGGGGGGGGGCGGTGGCCGCACTGGCCACCAATGTGTTAAATACAAGGGAGGGAGGGGGGGCCGGCCGCACTGGCCACCAATGTGTTAAATACAAGGGAGGGATGGAGGGGGGGCCGGCCGCACTGGCCACCAATGTGTTAAATACAAGGGAGAGAGGGAGGGAGGGGGGGCCGGCCGCACTGGCCACCAATGAGTTAAATACAGGGGAGGGAGGGGGGCTGCACTGGCCACCAATGAGTTAAATACAGGGGGGGAGGGAGGGGGGGTCATGTACACAGTTCTTTTAGTATATTCTAACCTGAAGCGTCCCCATCACCATGGGAACGCCTCTGTGTTAGAATATACTGTTGGATCTGAGTTTTCACGAAGTGAAAAATCAGATCTAAAAAGCTTTTATGCAGACGGATCAGCGGATCCGTCTGTGTGAAAGTAGCCTACGGACAAGAATGAAGGACGCGGATGGCAATCTTGTGTGCATCCGTGTTTTTTCACGGACCCATTGACTTGAATGGGTCTGTGAACCGTTGTCCGTCAAAAAAATAGGACAGGTCCTATTTTTTTGACGGACAGGAAACACGGATCACGGATGCGGCTGCAAAACGGTGCATTTTCCGATTTTTCCACGGACCCATTGAAAGTCAATGGGTCCGCAAAAAAAAAAAAACGGAAAATGGAACAACGGCCGCGGATGCACACAACGGTCGTGTGCATGAGGCCTAATGCTCAGTTTTCCTGCACTTCATTGCAGCTACATGACATTTTCTGCTGTGTAGGTTCCCTATCCTGATGACATCATGTCTACATCTGAGGCGTGGCAAGGCTTGTAAGACTCTTACCTGTCGACACAACATCATCAATGACCTTGCCTCTGAGGACGGTGTTCTCTTGGACCCTGCCCTATAGACATGATGTCAGCAATGATGTGTCTTGGGGCGGGGTTTTTCCAGCAGGTCTTCAAGCAGGCTTAGATCTGTGATGTTTGAAGTGGGAGGGGAAGGAGAGGTAGAGACCTGATGCTACAGACACTCCCCGTCTTCTACAGGGATGTACACACAGGTGACCTAATGTATAATAAATATACGCTTCTGGCGTTAAAGTCGCAAACTGCGTGTTTGCGACTTTTTCAACACCACTTGCACACAAAAATTTTTGCGCAAGTGGTGTTTCTCCACCGCCTTCACCACTTTCCCTAAAGTGGGTGGCCTTGCCACATTTATCATCTTTTACACCAGTTTTCTGAGAGCTGAGGTCATTGGAATATTTGTAGCTGGACATCTGGTTCGTAGCCCAATGTTGTGCAAACGCCTTCTGCTTGTGTAGAAACTGTTTGTCACCCTAGGCTTGGGATGTGATGTCTAATTTCAGTTAAGAATGGTTCACTGCAGTACACACCATTCTTCTAATCAAAGGATCTGTCTGTGTAGAGATTTGCATCTCTGTGCAGCTCTTGTTGTCATTCCAGTTTGTCATTGTTCACCCAACTACCGGGACACACAACATTGAACAGTGCTGACATCTCGGCCTAGGTTTGTAGCAATCTTCCGGAGTGATAAATCAAGGTCTCTCAGTTCAAGCATTCTGGCCCTCTAAGGGCTTGTTCACACGATCCTGCCGCATTTTGCGGTCCGTAAATTGCGGATCCGCAAAACACGGATGCCGCCCATGTGCCTTCCACAATTTGCAGAACGGGATGGTCGGCCCTTTATAGAAATGCCTATTCTTGCCTGCAAAATGGACAATAATAGGACATGACTCATAATTTTTGCAGGGCCACGGAACGGAGCAACGGATGCGGATAGCACAAGGAGTGTTGTCCGCATCTTTTGCGGCCCCGTTGAAGTGAATGGGTCCGCACCCGAGCCACAAAAAATGCGGATCGGATGCGGAACCAAACCACGGTCTTAATTTGAACACGTGGCAAAAACTGGCCTGTCAGCAAAAAGGTGTCACGACTATGGTTATGGTCGTGACTCTTAGATCCGCATGCAGTTGCCAGCGGCCAGGATTGTTGGTTTGCCGCAGGTGAGGGCTGTGAGCTTGTTGCCTCACGTGTGGTTGCCGCTGGCAACATGATGTTGTTGGCAGTGTAGCAGCCTGAGCTGGTTTGCTAGGCGGCTCGCTGTCAATGCATGCGGTTGCCTCTATTAACCTGTGATTGTATGTGTGCACTTTCCCTGTTTGGTGTGCATGGGGCTTTAGTTGTGTGTGCATTTCCCTTTTAGTGGCTTCACTACTCTGTTTGGTGTTGGAAGGGTTAACTCCCTTCCTAGTGTGTCTGAGTGGGTGTGGCTGCTTGGGCTATTTAGCTTCCTCTGGAGACCTGTAGCTGAGGGGTACTCCAGCCATGATGTATGCTGGAGTCATCCTCCTGATCTTCTTATCCCAAATGTCCAGTGAGGGCCACCCTTGTGGTCATAAGTAATGTTTAGATGTTATGCTTATGTTCCTGTGATGTCTCACCTTTGCAGCTATGGTGTCCTGGTTTCCTGTGTGATTCGTGGTGTGTGCTGTGTCCTTTTGTGTTTTGTGTGGACATCAGCACTTGTGCGCGGGTTCCAGTCTGTGTGTCTGTGGCAGGTAGGAGTGGAACTGCTTTCACTTACCTGCCATATCCATATGCTGTATATGTACTCCTCTCCTTGCAGCTTGGCCAGTTGAGACTCCTGTTCATCTGTTATGTGAGGGAACAGGTCATCTTACTCTGCTCCTACTCCAGGGATTTCCTGAGGGCTAGTAGGGACCCGAGGTTCCGGAGTATGAGTCCTCCTACCATCTGGGTTGGCTCATACGGTTAGGAGTCAGGGTCAGAATTAGGGACGTATTAGGAGGTGACCTGCTCCCTGATCCTGTCGTCCTGGCCTAGCAGCTTCCCATTATCCCTTTAACATTGCACGGTGGGGGGTTTCCCCCACTCCTCACCGTGACAAAAGGAGTCATCACTCATCACACAATCCCACACAACTTTTTCCGATTTTTGAGGTTCAATGTGGCTAAAAAACTTTGATTTCAATCTGGCTTTTATGCCCCTCTCACATGCAACAGATTGGAGCTAGGTGCTTAAAAATTTGATCATCTGTAGATCTTAACAATACCTGCCACTTCTTCAATTTGCACAACCTTATGGCGTGTCCTTCTTGGTGTTGCAAATACAATGTTGAGGAGTGTATTTCCCATTCTCCTGTTTGAATCCTTAAAGGGTTTGTCCAAGATAATTGCATAAATAAATAAATAATAATAATAAAATAATAGCCTAAAATTAAAATTGATGTTACACTCACCCTTTCTCTACCGCTGTTCTCTGTGGCACTAGTCCGATCTTCCTGCCAATACTTGTTTACAATCTGAAGCAGTGATGTATCTGCATGTGGTATGTGACCGTTCCAGTCAATTGCTCTCATTAGCAGTTTGACACCGAGGATAGCAATTGGCTGCAACAGTCACTTGTTGTATACCTGCATGCCACTGTGCATGTTGCAGGAGTATGGCACGTGACAGCTACAGACAATCTTTGCCCCAGTGTAATGCCTCATTCACAGTGTTTGGTCTCATGCACACGGCCATTGGGCGGCCGTGGACGTATTGCGGCCCGCAAACGGCGGGTCGGCAATCCACGGCCACTGGCCATGTGAACCCTGCATCACGGATGCGGAATGGAGTCACAGAACGGAACACCGGAAGCACTACGGAGTGCTTCCGTGGTGTTTCTTTCCGTTGTTCCGCACCTGTCATGTCATATATTTTTGCGGTGCGGACAGACCACGGACCCATTCAAGTTGAATGGGTCCGGCCCGCTGCACGTATGTTGCCCATGCATTGGGGACCTCAATTAATGTAAATTAATGCCGGATCCGGCATTCCGGCAACTGATCTGGAATTTTGGATGGAGATAATACCGCTGCATGCTGTGGTATTTCCTCCATCCAAAACGCAGTTCATTGACTGAACTGAAGACATCCTGATGCATCCTGAACGGATTGCTCTCCATTCAGAATGCATGGGGATAAAACTGATCGTAACTCAGTGCCGTAAAAGAAAAATGTGAGTGTGAAAGTACCCTATGGCCCCTCCGTGCACCACTCATTCTCATAGCACCCTCCACTTAACCTTAATGTTTAAGTATCTGGTCTAGGGTTTGCATTCATTTTAGGCTAATTTCACACTGGTGTTTTGGTTTCCGTTTGTGAGATCTGTTTCAGGGCTCTCACAAGCGGTTCAAAACGGATCAGTTTTGCCCTAATGCATTTTGAATGGATAAGGATCCCTTCAGAATGCATCAGTTTGCCTCCGTTCAGTCTCCATTCCGCTCTGGAGGCGGACACCAAAATACTGCTTGCAGCGTTTTGTTGTCCACCTGACGATAATGTAAGTAAATGGGGACGGATCCGTTTTCACTGACACAATGCAAAACGGATCCGCCCCCCATTGACTTTCAATGGTGTTCAAGACGGATCCGTTTGGCCAATGTTAAAGATAATACAAACGGATGCATGCGGTTGTATTATCGGTGCAGATCCGTATGTGCAGATCCATGATGAATCCGCACCAAACGCGAGTGTGAAAGTAGCCTTAAGGCCTGATCTATGGATGGATATGTCATTTTTACTTAGAAATGTGTGTGATTTGCCACTGTTATTCCTCCTCCTTATCTTTCTCCTTGTCAGTAGGATGCATGTAGTCTATTACTGACTGTCAATGATTTCTGGACAACCCCCTTCCTTTGTCCAGGGGGATGGTAACATACAGTTGTCTATTTATTCTTACATTTCCAGGAGGAATAACTGAGAAACTCTACAATGTATACAAACACAAATATTCACTGAAACAGACACGTTAGGAAAGGTGGCAGCTCCACTAATTGTTATGTATTGAGCCTGTAACTGTGCCCCTGAAGTCTGGTGTGCGTGCAGTATGTGGTCACAGTATGGTGGTATTATTGGTTATAATTATGCTTGTTTAGTGGTAGTGTACTAACTGAAAAAGCAACATCTTCTCTTCACTAATTAAAAAGTTAATACAGTGGCTCACCCTCCTTGATCTCTAGATTCAGGTGCACTGTCTATGGCACATCCACTGCCAAAATGTTAATTAAAATAGTATATCAATCTGGTGACAGGCAATCTAACATCCGGAATTATATGCAAAAATGATATATATATTATATCAATTTATTTAATAATATCACAATACAATAAAAACGATGATAAACATGATTAAAAATAATGTAAAAATATAAACATTTTATAGTTATTTCCTCTTGATTCTAATAATCTCTCTTATCAATCACATTTTATATATATATATACACACACAATGAATTTACAATTAAAACAAGTAACCCTTGCTTTGTTAGTGGAAAAAAATTGATTAAAATAGAAAATCTGCCAAAAATGTGAAATTCTGAAATTTCATCTCCATTTTCCATTTATTCTTGTGGAACACCTAAAGGGTTAACAAAAAAAACCTCAATATTTATTGCCCTGATTCTGTAGTTCACAGAAACACCCCATATGTGGTCGTAAACTGCTGTACAGACACACGGCAGGGCACAGAAAGAAAGGAACGCCATATGGTTTTTGGAAGGCAGATTTCCCTGGGATAATTTTAATCTGCCATGTCACATTTGAAAACCCCTGATGCACCCCTAGAGTATAAACTCCAAAAAAAGACCCCATTTTGGAAATTACAGGATAAGGTGGCAGTTTTGTTGGTACTATTTTAGGGTACATATGATTTTTGGTTGCTCTACGCTGTATTACACTTTTTATGAGGCAAGGTAAGAAAAAATATTTGGTACCGTTTTTATTTTTTGTTATTTACAATGTTCATCTGACAGGTTAGATCTTGTAGTATTTTTATAGAGCAGGTTTATACGGATGCGACAATACCAAATATGTATTCTTTTTTTGGTTGTTTGTTTCAGTTTTACATAATAAGGCCTCTTGCACACGACCGGATGGCTTTTTCAGTATTTTGCGATCCTCCGCATTGCCAATAAAGTGGGGAAACTGTAGGAAAGATGGAGTGTAGTTTGGTGGGTACTCTGTACCTTCTGGAAAGGACTTTGAACCCTGGTTCGTGTATCTTGCTTGCAATGGAGATCTTATGTGTAAATGTGTATAGTCATTCTTTCTGTTCTGGTGTCTCTTTCCCAATTAAGTATGTAGGTTGGAGGCGATTGGTTAGGCGGTGAGATCAACAGACCATACAGTCGAGATGTTGCGTGTCGGATTACGCCTCTTGTCTCGCAAATTTGTTCAAAGTCGGTTTTGTCTTTTATATGTAACCGTTGGGGGTAGTGTGGTGAGATAATGTTGTAATGGTTGGGATTGCCAAGTCGTCAGACTGAGTGTATCCGAGGTGTCAGTAAGAGACTGAGGGGAGAGCCATGAATCAGACTCAATGAAATGATGTGCTCTAAACTTATTGTCCATCAATAGTCTCCGTAACGATCCGTGCTCTAGCACAGGGGGGAACATGGGATTGCCCAAAATCGGGTACATCGGTGAGGGGGGCGGAGAGATGCCTGAGCTTTCCAAGATAGAGGAAATATTGTGCGATGAATTTGCGCTTCTAGTGGTGTGTGGGACCCCAGCCATGGCGTTATGGCCAGTGGGGTGGGTAGGAAGGATTGATCCACAGTTACCCATTGTTTATTTGACTGGTGGTGACACCAGTCTACTACTCTCAGGAGGTATGTGGCTTTGTGGTAGGCAATGAAATCTGGCAAGCCTAGGCCTCCTCGAAGTTTGGGTCGGAAAAGGACAGATTGGGCTATTCTCTGGGTTTTCCCTGCCCATATGAAGCGTGTGAGGGCTGATAGTAAAGTATGAAAGAATAATCTGGGGATGTGTATGGGCATGGCTTGTAAGAAATAAAGTATTCTAGGTAGAATATTTATTTTAAAAATCGAGATTCGTCCGAACCATGTAAATGTGCCCTTGTGCCAGCGGTCTAAGTCTGCTTTTATTGCCCGAAGAAGAGGGGGGTAGTTCACTGAGTAAAGATCAGATAGGTTGGAAGTTAAATGTATTCCCAGGTATCTAAGTGAAGATCTCGTCCATTTAAATGGAAAGTTATCCGCCATTTCTATGGCCAGTCTCGGGGGGAGCGTAATGTTAAATGCTGCTGATTTTTGAAAGTTTATCTTAAAATTTGATAATTGCGAGTAGTGTTTAAGTTCTTGCAAAAGATTCGGAATGATATGCTGGGGTTGGTGAGGAAGAATAGTAGGTCATCCGCGTAGGCGGCTACTTTATGTGAGGTTCCCCGAATTTGTAAACCTGTTATGTCGTGGTTAGCTTTTATGTGGCCTAGAAGCGGTTTCAGACAGAGCATAAATATTAGGGGAGATAGGGGACACCCCTGTCTCGTACCATTTCTTATAATAAAGGGCATTGAAAATTGGCAGTTAACCTTAACCGATGCTGTGGGGTTAGAGTATAAATTGTGGATACGGGCCATCCCTGTCTCACCCAGTCCCACATGTTTCAATGTTTCAAACATAAACATCCAATCTGGCTGGTTGAGAGGAGAAACATGGGCAACTTGGACGTAATCGCATGGAATATCATATTTATTGACCTAGTGGTGTTATCTTGGGCCTCCCTCATGGGCATGAATCCAGTTTGGTCTAAGTGAATGATTTGTTGCAGGTACGGGATGAGGCAGGCAGCTAGGATTTTGGAGAATAATTTTAGATCAATATTGATAAGGGAAATGGATTGGTAACTTTGACATTGAGATGGATCTTTCCCTTCCTTGGGGATGACAGTGATATGAGCCCTGAGTGTGCCGGGGGGAAGGATGCGAGTTGAGTCAAACGAGTTAAAAGCGGACAAACACTGCGGGGACACTATAACAATGATAGATTTATACTACAACAAGGGCAGGCCGTCCAGGCCGGGCGCTTTGCCTGTTTGGGAATCCTTGATGGCCGATGTCAGTTCAACAGCCAATAGGGGGGACTCTAGGGCGGCAATTGCTTCCGTGAAAAGGCGACTAAGATCCGAGGCTGATAGATATGTACAAATCATTGTATATTTGCTTCTGGGTTCTGAGCTGTGGACGATTGTAAGTTGTATAGTGATTGATAGTATACTCTAAAAGTTTCAGCTATCTTTTGGGACAGTGTCACCCATTGACCAGTACTATCCATCAAAAACGGTACATAAGAATGTTTTCTGGCCTTGCGTAATGCCCGTGCTAGGGTCTTTCCGGGTTTATTCCTGTGTTCATAATAGTGTCTGCGACATTTAACTGAGGTCGCTTTTGCTTTAGACATACACAGGGATCATACATGTTACCTCAATTGGATAAGTTCCACTCCTACTTGTGTGTCCAGAGTGGATTTATGTTGTTGTTCTAGATTGTATATTTTGGATTTGAGGTTGGTGAGTGCCGCTGTTCTTTTTTTTTTGAGTTGGGTCCCCATCTTTAATGAATGTACCCCTGATAAAGCATTTGTGTGCCTCCCAGACAGTGAGGGGGTTGCTCTCTGGAGCTATGTTAAGTGAGACGTATTCAGTCAGATCTTTCCGGATCACATAAACTAACCCCTCAGGTGAACACCGTAAAAAAATAAAAAAATAAAAACGGTGTAAAAAAGCAATTTCAAACCATCAAAAAGTCATACGCAAGGAAGGGGGGCATGGCTTCGGCATGGCAGAGTGAAGACGCACGCACTCAGAGCTCCGTGATTAGCAGCAGGAGAACCATAGGGGAAAGCGCCTCTACCACCACTAACACCATGTCAAAGGGGAGGAGGCCCAGGAGTCAGTCCGTGGCCCCTCCTGAACACTTCATCGGCAGGTACCTGCAATCCAGACCACCAGAGCCGACGCACATAAAGGCGGCAACAATGGCGGCCCCAGCAGCAGCGCTACACTCCTCAGCTGTGTCGTTCACTCCAGCAAGCACACGCCACAAGCCCGCTCAGGACCAGGAGGAGATGCGCTTACCTCCACCTCTTGCATCTACCCCACTGCATAGAGGGGACCACCAGGGTGAACAAGGGGACAGTGGGACCTCTCCAACACATCGGGCGTCCGACAACAGAGATGACCAGCAGAGAGAAGCCAGGCCAGCAGCGTGAGGGGTTAGTTTATGTGATATTTTTATACAGCAGGTTTTTATGGATGCGGCGATACCTAATATGTATACTTTTTTATTTATTTACGTTTTACACAATAACAGCATTTTTTAAACAAAAAAAAATAATAATGTTTTAGTGTCTCCATATTCTGAGTGCCATAGTTTTTTTTATTTTTTGGGCGATTGTCTTAATTAGGGTCTCATTTTTTGTAGGATAAGATAATGGTTTGATTGGTATGATTTTGGGGTGCTTATGACTTTTTGATCGCTTTCTATTACACTTTTTGTGATGTAAGGTGACAAAAAAATTTCTTTTTTGACATTGATTTTATTTTTTATTTTTTACGGTGTTCATCTGAGGGGTTAGGTCATGTGATATTTTTATAGAGCAGGTCGTTAAGGACGTGGCAATACCTAATATACACTGCTCAAAAAAATAAAGGGAACACAAAAATAACAGATCCTAGATCTGAATTATTTAAATATTCTTCTGAAATACTTTGTTCTTTACATAGTTGAATGTGCTGACAACAAAATCACATGAAAATTAAAAAATGGAAATCAAATTTTTCAAGCCATGGAGGTCTGGATTTGGAGTCAAACTCAAAATTAAAGTGGAAAAACACACTACAGGCTGATCCAACTTTGATATAATGTCCTTAAAACAAGTCATAATGAGGCTCAGTAGTGTGTGTGGCCTCCACGTGCCTGTATGACCTCCCTACAACGCCTGTGCATGCTCCTGATGAGGTGGCGGACGGTCTTCTGAGGGATCTCCTCCCAGACCAGGACTAAAGCATCTGCCAACTCCTGGACAGTCTGTGGTGCAACGTGACGTTGGTGGATAGAGCGAGACATGATGTCCCAGATGTGCTCAATTGGATTCAGGTCTGGGGAACGGGCGAGCCAGTCCATAGCATCAATGCCTTCATCTTGCAGGAACTGCTGACACACTCCAGCCACATGAGGTCTAGCATTGTCTTGCATTAGGAGGAACCCAGGGCCAACCGCACCAGCATATGGTCTCACAAGGGGTCTGAGGATCTCATCTCGGTACCTAATGGCAGTCAGGCTACCTCTGGCGAGCACATGGAGGGCTGTGCGGCCTTTCAAAGAAATGCCACCCCATACCATTACTGACCTAATGCCAAACCGGTCATGCTGGAGGATGTTGCAGGCAGCAGAACGTTCTAGTGTCCATGCTCTGGACACTACGCTGACAGACACAGCAAACCTTCTTGCCACAACTCGCATTGATGTGCCATCCTGGATAAGCTGCACTACCTGAGCCACTTGTGTGGGTTGTAGACTCCGTCTCATGCTACCACTAGAGTGAAAGCACCGCCAGCATTCAAAAGTCACCAAAACATCAGCCAGGAAGCATAGGAACTGAGAAGTGGTCTGTGGTCACCACCTGCAGAACCACTCCTTTATTGGGGGTGTCTTGCTAATTGCCTATAATTTCCACCTGTTGTCTATCCCATTTGCACAACAGCATGTGAAATTGATTGTCACTCAGTGTTGCTTCCTAAGTGGACAGTTTGATTTCACAGAAGTGTGATTGACTTGTGTCACGGAACCATGAACCAGACGTACAACAAGAGATAAGTGAAAATAAGAAGGCTTTATTGAAAATAAAGCTGTAAAGCAAAAGTCCAAACGAATGGTGAAACCGAAGCAGAGTCCTTGAGAGGCCAGAGATCAGGAACCAGAAGGGTAGTCAGACGAAGCCAGGATCAGGAACCAGCAGGGTAGTCAGACGAAGCCAGGATCAGGAACCAGCAGGGTAGTCAGACGAAGCCAGGATCAGGAACCAGCAGGGTAGTCAGACGAAGCCAGGATCAGGAACCAGAAGCAGCAGCAGTCTTAGAAGCATGTGAACACAGGAGGACCAAGCAAGGAACTGAAGCCACAGACCTCCTATATATATGAGCTAGGCATCCAGCTCCTCCCAGTGGGAAGGAGGAGCCGCAGGGTGGAAGGCTACAAGAAACCCAGAAACCAAGATGGCCGCCAGCACATGTCAAACGAAGGAGAACAGCAAGAAGGTAAGACCATGACAGTACCTCCCCCTCAAGGGCCCCTCCTCCGCGGAGCAAAAAACGGTTTCTGAGGGAAGCGTGCGTGGAAGGCTCGGAGCAAGGCAGGAGCATGGACATCTGCGGAGGGAACCCAGGAACGCTCCTCTGGACCATAACCACGCCAATGGACCAAAAACTGCACCCGACCGCGGACCAGGCGTGAGTCCAGGATATTGCTCACCTCATACTCCTCATGATTGCCCACTCGGACCGGACGAGGCCGAGGAACCGAGGAAGTGAAACGATTACACACCAGTGGCTTCAACAGGGAGACATGAAACACGTTAGAGATCCGCATGCCAGGAGGAAGCGCAAGGGCATAGGCTACCGGGTTTACCCTGCGAAGCACTCGGAAGGGACCAACAAAGCGAGGCGCCAGCTTGGGAGTGGGCACTCGAAGGTTGAGGTTGCGGGTGGACAACCATACACGGTCTCCGACCTGGTAGGAAGGAGCAGGCGCTCGTCTGCGATCAGCCTGGAGTCTCTGGCGCTGCGCAGAGGCCTCAAGGGACTTCTGGATCTGTACCCAAGAAGCACGTAGGACGGAAAGGTGATCCTCCACAGCCGGAATATCCTGGGGAGAGAATACCTCCAGTAACACGGCAGGTTGGAACCCATAATTGGCCATGAAGGGAGACGTCCCAGAGGAAGAGTTCACCGCCGTGTTCCTGGCAAACTCAGCCCAAGGCAGAAGGTCAACCCAATTGTCTTGGTGATCGGAGACATAGCAACGAAGGAATTGCTCCAAGGCCTGATTGGATCGTTCTGCGGCCCCATTGGACTGAGGGTGGTAGGCCGAGGAGAAGGAGAGATGAATCCCCAACTGGGAGCAAAAGGCGCCAGAACCTGGACACAAACTGACTCCCCCGATCCGACACAATCTCCTTGGGCAAACCGTGCAACCGGAAGACCTCCCTGGCAAAAATCATGGCCAACTCTTGTGCAGAGGGTAACTTCTTGAGAGGAACACAGTGGCACATTTTGGAAAACCGATCCACAATCATGAGAATGACCGTATGGCCTCGGGATGCAGGGAGGTCCACAATGAAATCCATCCCCAGGTGTGACCATGGGCGCTCCCCGGTGGCTATGGGTTGCAGAAGGCCCAACGGAAGGTGCCGAGGGGACTTACTCTGGGCACAAACGGAGCATGCCGCTACATATGCGGCGATGTCGGAACGTAGGGAAGGCCACCAGAACAGACGTGAAACAGCCCAGGACAGCTGATTCTTTCCAGGATGCCCCGCGGTCTTGGAGTTATGGTAGGTTCGCAACAACCGAGTGCGCAACTCCTCAGGCACAAAACATCTGCCGTTGGGTCTCCCAGAGGGAGCACCAGATTGAGCCGCCAAAATCTGCTCACCCAGGGGAGAGGTCAGGCTGGTGCGAATGGCGGCCAGGATCTGATTCGGAGGTATGACCGAAGTCGGAATCGACTCCTCCCTGGACAGCTCGGAGTACTGCCGTGATAGGGCATCCGCCCTGATGTTCTTGGAACCGGGTAGGTAGGAGACCACGTAATTAAAACGTGACAAGAACAGAGCCCATCTGGCCTGACGTGGTGTCAATCTCTTGGCCTCAGAAAGGTAGGTCAGATTCTTATGGTCCGTCAGGATGAGAACCGGAACCACCGAACCCTCGAGCAAGTGCCTCCATTCTTTAAGGGCCTGCACGATGGCCAATAACTCCCTGTCACCAATCTGATAGTTGCACTCCGCGGAAGACAGTTTCCGGGAGTAAAACCCACAAGGAAGCAGAGGACCCTCTGGTGTTCTACCCTGAGACAGAAGGGCGCCTACTCCCGTCTCAGACGCGTCCACCTCGAGGACAAAGGGCAACCCAGGGTTGGGATGCGACAGAATCGGAGCCGACACAAAAGCGGACTTTAGGGCCTCAAAAGCTCGGATGGCCTCGAGCGGCCAGACCTGGGAATTACTGCCCTTCCTGGTCAGATCCGTGAGAGGCTTGGCCAGCATGGAAAAGTCCCTGATGAACTTCCGATAATAATTGGCGAAGCCCAAAAAGCGCTGCAGGGAACGAAGACCACTGGGCTGGGGCCACTGTAAGACAGCCGAAACCTTCTCAGGATCCATGGAGAACCCCTCAGCGGAAATGATGTAACCTAAGAAGGTTACCTGGGATCGGTGAAATTCGCATTTCTCAAGCTTACCGAACAGCTTGTTCTCTCGTAACCGTTGCAACACTCGTCTGACATCCAGAATGTGGGCCTCCATGGATTCAGAATATACCAAGATGTCATCCAAATAGACCACCACACACTGCTGCAACAGGTCACGGAAAACATCGTTGATGAATTCCTGAAAGACTGCGGGCGCATTGCACAACCCAAAGGGCATAACCAAGGATTCATAATGGCCGGTCCTGGTGTTAAACGCGGTCTTCCACTCATCGCCCGCCTTGATCCTTACCAGGTTATATGCCGCTCTCAGGTCGAGTTTGGTAAAGACCGTGGCCCCTTTAAGGCGATCGAACAGCTCGGAAATCAAGGGTATCGGGTAAGCGTTCTTGATCGTGATGTGATTGAGACCCCTGTAATCGATGCAAGGCCTCAACTCACCGCCCTTCTTTTTCACAAAGAAAAATCCAGCCCCTGCCGGGGACGAGGATTTGCGAATGTGTCCGCGTGAAAGCGCCTCCCTCACGTACTCCTCCATGGCCTCATTCTCCGCTACCGACAGTGGATAGACTTTGCCACGAGGAGGAACGGCACCAGGTTGTAACTCTATGGCACAATCGTATGGGCGGTGCGGAGGTAGGGCAACCGCGCGCACCTTATCGAATACATCCCGGTACTCCTCGTATTCAGGAGGCAACAGAGAGTCCGAGGAAGTACACAGCAACTTGACAGACCCATGGATGCAACTAGCCCCACACTGCGGTGACCACGAGAGGATCTCGGCCGATCTCCAATCGAAAGTCGGATTATGCTTCTGGAGCCAGGGGTAGCCCAAGACCACCGAGTAGTGTGGAGACGAAATAACCTGGAGGCAGACCGACTCTCTGTGAACGGCACCAATGGCTATCCCCACTGGAAGGGTCTCATGAGTCACGTGTGACGACAGAAGGGGTCTGCCGTCTATCGCCTCAAGAGCCAGTGGGGAACCTTGAGCCTGCAGAGGAATGGAATTGGCGGCAGCGAACACACTATCAATGAACAAACCACCAGCACCAGAGTCCACCAACGCCTGGGTCGTCACCGAGCCCCCGACCCAGGAGAGGACAACAGTGATCAGTGGTTTGTCAACACGGGAAACCGGGGACGAGGAGACTCCACCCAAGATCTGCCCCCGACAGGACCTCAGGTACGAGCGTTTCCCGGACGGTTCGGACATGCCAACCGAAAATGCCCACCGAGACCACAGTACATGCATCGACCCTCGCGTCTCCGGAGTACCCTCTCCCCCTCGGACAGGCGAGCAAACCCCAGCTGCATGGGTTCACCCCCAGACAAGTCATCCCCAGGAGGCGTGGGAGGAGAGGGAGGCACGGGTGGGACAGCAAACGTAGGCGCCAATCTGTTAGAAGACCTCCGCAGGCTCTCCTTAAAGGAAGGTCTCTCCCTGAGTCTGGTGTCAATCAAAATCAGGAAAGAAATAAGAGACTCGAGCTCCACTGGTAGGTCCTTAGCTGCAACCTCATCCTTCAAGGCATCCGAGAGACCATGAGAGAAAGCAGCGACCAGAGCCTCATTATTCCAGCCCACCTCTGCTGCCAGGGTACGAAACTCAATGGCGTATTCAGCTACGGATCGTGAACCCTGTCTGATGGACATAAGGAGCTTCGCAGCAGAGGCAGCACGAGCCGGCACATCGAATACCTTCCGAAGAGAAGCAACAAAACCGGAAAACTCGGCAACCACCGGATTGTTGTTCTCCCATAAAGGGCTGGCCCAGGCCAAGGCCTTGTCCGAGAGCAGCGAGATCAAGAAGCCCACCTTTGATCTCTCAGTAGGAAAGGCATGTGGCAGCAACTCGAAATAAATGCCCACCTGGTTAAGGAAACCTCGGCACTGAGTTGGCTCTCCCCCAAAGTGCTGTGGAAGAAGGGCAGAACCGGTCATACCCCGAAACACCGCAGGCGCAACAACAGGTGTCGGGGTAGACTCTGGCGCAACAACCGGAGCGGCAGTAGGAGCGACAACCGACCCATCGGCAACGGGAGCGAAATGAGCCGTGCGTTCAAGCAGGGTTTGCAACGCCACAGCGAACCGACCCAACAGGTGATCCTGCTGATCAAGTCTGGCAACCAGCATGGGTAGCGAGGATGGCCCTGTACCGTCAGAACTCATGGCTTGGTCCTAATGTCACGGAACCATGAACCAGACGTACAACAAGAGATAAGTGAAAATAAGAAGGCTTTATTGAAAATAAAGCTGTAAAGCAAAAGTCCAAACGAATGGTGAAACCGAAGCAGAGTCCTTGAGAGGCCAGAGATCAGGAACCAGAAGGGTAGTCAGACGAAGCCAGGATCAGGAACCAGCAGGGTAGTCAGACGAAGCCAGGATCAGGAACCAGCAGGGTAGTCAGACGAAGCCAGGATCAGGAACCAGAAGCAGCAGCAGTCTTAGAAGCATGTGAACACAGGAGGACCAAGCAAGGAACTGAAGCCACAGACCTCCTATATATATGAGCTAGGCATCCAGCTCCTCCCAGTGGGAAGGAGGAGCCGCAGGGTGGAAGGCTACAAGAAACCCAGAAACCAAGATGGCCGTCAGCACATGTCAAACGAAGGAGAACAGCAAGAAGGTAAGACCATGACAACTTGGAGTTACATTGTGTTGTTTAAGTGTTCCCTTTATTTTTTTGAGCAGTGCATATACTTTTTTTATTTATTTAAAGGGTTTGCCTGGGTTCAGAGCTGAACCCGGACATACCTCCATTTTCACCCCGGCAGTCCCCCTGACTTGAGCATGGGAGCAGTTTATGCTCCGATGCTCTCCTTTGCCCTGCACTAAATCGCCCAGGGCAAAGGCATTTTTTGGAGATCCGGTGACGTACCGGGGCTCTACATGGGGCTGCCAGGAAGCCTGGTGACGTCACCGGCACTGATGGGCGGGATTTAGTGCTGCCCTAGCCAGTAAAACAGCTAGGGCAGCGCTAAAGCCCGCCCATCAGAGCCGGTGACTACACCGAACACACTGCTGGGCGGAAGTTTCCGCCCGGCAGTGTGTTATGATAAACAAAAGAGCCCGTGCCCTGCGCAATGTAGCGCAGTGCAAGGGAGTGCATCGGAGCATGAGGTGCTCCGATGCTAGCCTCAGGGGGGATGCCTGGGTGAAAATAAGGGTATGTCAGGGTTCAGCCCTGAACCCGGACAACCCCTTTAAGTTTTACACAATAATATAATCTTTGAAACAAAAAAAAATTATGTTTTAGTGTCTCCATATTCTGAGAGCCATAGTTTTTTTTATTTTTTGGGCGATTGTGTTCACCTGAGGAGTTAGGTCATGTGATATTTTTATAGAGAAAGTTGTTACGGACGTGGCAATACCTAATATGTATACTTTTTTTATTTAAGTTTTACACAATGATATCCTTTTTGAAACAAAAACAAACAAACATTTTTTAGTGTCTCCTGTTTTTTGGGGGGACGATTGTCTTAGGTAGAGTCTCATTTTTGCGGGATGAGATGACGGTTTGATTGGCACTACTTTGGGGTGCGTATGACTTTTTAATCGCTTGCTATTACACTATTTATGATGTAAGGTGACAAAAAATGGCTTTTTTGACAGTTTTTTTTTTTTACAGTTTTCACCTGAGGGGTTAGGTCATGTGGTATTTTTATAGAGCAGGTTGTTACAGACGCGGCGATACCCAATATGTCTACTTTTTTTTTCTTTTTTTTACATTAAACACAATAAAAGCATTTTTGAAACAAAAAAAATCATGTTTTAGTGTCTCCATAGTCTGAGAGCCATAGTTTTATTTTTTGGGCGATTGTCTCAGGTAGGGGCTCATTTTTTGCGGGATGAGGTGACAGTTAGAGTGGTACAATTTTTGAGGGGCATACACCTTTTTGATCGCTTGGTGTTGCACTTTTAGTGATGTAAGGTGACAAAAAAATGTTTTTTTTTAACACAGTTTTTATGTAATTTTTTCAAAGTGTGTTCACCTGAGGGGTTAGGTCATGTGATATTTTTATAGAGCCAGTTGATACGGACGCGGCGATACCTAATATGTCTACTTTTCTTTTTTTTTCCCTATTTTTAAAAAACCTTTTCTACTTTATTTTGGGAAAAGGGCGCTTTTTTTTTTACTTGAAACTTAAATTTTTTGGGAAAAACTAGATTTTTTTACTTCTTTTTTCACTTTATTATTTGTCCCACTATGGGACTTCAACATTTCAGGGTCTAATCCCTGTTTCAATACAGCACAATACATTTGTATTGTGCTGTATTGAACTGTCAGTGTCTTACACTGTAAAACGCTAACAGTTGCCTAGGAGACCCAGCCCTGGGGCTGGATCTCCTAGACTTCCGTAGCTGGCTGTCCCGATGCCTGTTCAAGGCATCTGGTCTGCCATAGCAATCATCGGGTCCCAATCACCGCAGCACAGGGACCTGATGGGGATGTACAAGCTGCCGCAAACCCTCTGTATGCCACAGTCAGCGTGACCGCGGCATACAGGGGGTTAATCCGCCAGCATCTGTGTTTTTACCGATGCTGTCAGTATCAGCCGGGCCCCTGCTGCTGATCGCGGCAGCGCGTGTGGGGCAGCTGGTTAACCCTAGGACGAGAATGCTAGTCTTAGTGCGTTAAGTATCGGCCAGTTAGGATGAGCATTCTCGTCCTAGGTCGGCAATGTGTTAAAATCTGCAGCATTTCAATTGTTTGTGTGATTCTTCTTCTTCTGTAGAGTGGTTTTCCCAAAAAACTTCAAAGGTGTTGTTTACATAAACAGAGAATCCTCAACAAAAAAAATGCAACAAAGCCACAATTAATAGTGTGGATTTATGTGCATTTTTGTGCAGTTTCTGAGCAGTTTTTCTGCAGGTTTTCTGCATACCAATCTGCACCGTGTGCAGGTAGCCTTCTTGTGTTGATGGTGTGACTTACATAGTTAAGGGCCCATCGAGAGGTGTGACAAAAGCAAAATTTGCTGAAGCATGAATTGTGTGCCACTATTTTTCTGTAATCTGTGTGTGGGGTGGTGATATGTGGCTGGTCGGGTTCGTGTCAGGACTGCTTTTAAGACCCAGTCAGCTCCTGCCTTTAAGTGCAGGAGAATGCTCATAATACTATGTAAGGTTGTATCCCTGTCTAGATATAGCATAAACTTGAAGACTGTGGTAGAATGAGTGGTAGCTCCGGTTACAATACAGCACTGGGACAAGATATTACTGTAATTAGTGATAACTGAAGTTGGTTATTATTAGTTCAGGACAGGCAGTGGAGAGCATGCAGTGCCTCTACAGGTTGAAGGAGGAATTGCGTATGGAATGAAAGGGTAAACCACCACCAGATAAACAATGTAATAATTTTTTACAGATTATTTTTTTTTTTTTGTATTTTGTTAATACTAGGACTACTACAGTACACAGCTCTGTTACTGATACATTATGCTATTATAAAATAGCTCAAAATATTTCAAGCAAAAGTTTTACATTCCCCACCCTGTTATGTTCTGCCTCCCAAAATGCAGCACAGCTGCAGCCTACAGTTTCTAAAAATGGATTGAAAGGGAAACTGGCCAAACCAAACTCTGAACCACTGACATGTGTTACACTATACCAGTGATCTAAGAGGCAAAACCTGGACCCTAACAAAGCTTCTGCAAATTGAGCTTTTTATTTATCCCCTTGTATTATTTTATTTGTGCCACACACTTTCACAGTTAAGAGGTAACATATGTTTCAAGAAAACGAAAAAGGGAACTATAAGTGAAACTATTTTAAACCTTGAAAGTATTTATAATACACATAACGAAATAGAATACATATATTAGTATATTCTAACAGGTACCTTTACAACAATTTACTCTCTACAAAAATGTATTGACATGCACTAGTTGCACAAATTACATTTTTAAATACCATGTGTGCAAATATTTCATTCAGACACACCTGTCAGGGCAGAATACACCCTGTAAACTAATTTGCATAATAACTGAATTGTCACACAGATACAATAAAATAAATGGTTTATCACGTATGTCACAGTTTGCCATTTAAACAGATACCTGTCATTTTTTAAATCAAATATTAACAACCTACAGTATATGTGAATATTCTATGTAATTTTTTTAAATAAAAAAACCCCACACTGGTTTTCTGGATATAATTTTTTGAGGTCACTCAGTGCATTCTACTTCCTGTCCTGGCTCTTTAACTTCCTCTTTTGATTGGTCTTTTAGCATGGCAAACAGTCTTGTTTAACTTTTTCATCCAAGCCGTTCACTGCGGTCAGAGAGAGCCCCCCCAGTGACTCAATTAGAACATCATATATTGCACTGAGAAGTGCAGTGCTCTTCTGTGGGCATCTTTATCTAGACCTATCAAGAAAATAGAGCTGTCATACTATCATCCTGGAGAGAACATCGAAACCCGGCGGCCTACAAAAATGCAGGCCTGCTTTTACCATAGGAAAGGTGCCAGGGGTGTAGGTAAAGGCTCATGGGCCCTGGTGCAACAGTTCAGCTTGTTCCCCCCTTCCCTCAGTGCTTTGTGGCCAGGCGCAGGACCCTGGGACAGCCTTCGTGCTGCCTGAGGCAAAAAATAAAACAGCACCCCCCCATGCCAAATTCTTGACCTAACCCCTGCCCTCCAGCCAGAGGTGTAGAGGTGTAACTTGACCAGCATGCACTTTATATAATACCAGTGTCTTCTTATGTGGCCCCCTCAGGCTCCTGGGCCCGGTAGCGACTGCTACTTCTGCACCCCCTATAGCTACGCCCCTGGTCGGTGCACCTTTTCCTCCCTTGCCATCTGCAGGGGTTACCAATGAAACCAAGGGTGGGGTATAGTCTGAATAGCTGAAGAGAGAGAGGGAGAGAGCCCAACAATACTTCTCCTTCTCCGCAGGTTTTACTGGTAAAGCACCTGCTAGATAGGATCACATGACCAGATCTATGCAGGTCCTCAAATCAGAGAAAGGAGCTGCAACGTTCCACACAGCAGAAGGGTCTAAGCTACTATACAAGTGTCTGGAGTGTGGTCTGTATATTTTTAGGCTGTCAGTTTTGAGGTTTGGGTCTATATTTGTTTAGAGAGTCTGACCTGTATTTGTATGTATTCTGGTGTACATATTTATTCAAGGGCCTGGTCTGCAGTTCTGTAGTTTTTTAAATTGTTTTTTGTTTTTGTTTTTTTTACAGCATACACAGGACTATGGCAATATCAAATTTACTTTTTTTTAAAATGTTTTACAACTTTTAAAATGTTATTAAGGACCAGTCAACTCTCCTGACATGTTTGGTTTAGTAACTACTTGCATTCCCCATGTCATAACAATCTAGAGCATCTATTCTTATGACTCTGTGCTGTGCCATTGCTTTATTATTTCTACTAGAAGTGTATGAATTAATTGCTGGCAGCTTGCAGTAAAGGTCCAGATGGATGTTACTAGTTGGGCGTGTGCAGCACTCATTGGACAGAGTCAGACACACCCACTACTGGTAACACCCAGCAGTACCTTTACTGCAGACTGCTGGCATTTGATTTATAAGTTTCTAGAAGGAATAATATAGGAATGGCACAACATAGTCATTCAGCTGGATGGGGGAGAGAGGAGGGGCCGGTGTCATGCAAATGCGGCGGGGCAGTGCGGTCACTGTACTCCGGCCCCACCGCTCACTCACTTCCTTAATGCTTAAACATTTTATAAAAATAGCTTTAATTGACGTTCCGATCCCCAGCCCCATCTGTACTACAGTACTTACTAAATGTCCTGTAGCAGGAAGAGCAGGGCGGGCAGCCGGCCGGCCGTAACTCACTGACGTCATTCATTCATAAAGTAGGCGGCGCAGGCACGTCACGTGACATCAGTGAGTGTCGGCCGGCCGCCCGCCCTGCTCTCCCTGCTACAGGACATTTAGTAAGTACGGGATCGGAATGTCAATTAAAGCTATTATTAAAAAAAAATGTTTAGGCATTAAGGAAGTGAGTTAGCGGTGGGGCCGGAGTACAGTGATCGCACCGGCCCCATCGCATTTGCATGACACCGGCCCCTCCCACAGGTCTATCTATGGTATATTAGGGCATCTGTGGATGCCACTATTATGGGGTAAGGGATATGTGGATGGCACTGTTATGGGGTGGGGGATCTGTGGGTGACACATATATAGCAGTGCCATCCACAGATCGACCCCCCATAACAGTGCCATCCACAGATCCCCCTCCATAACAGTGCCATCCACAGATCACCACCCCATAACAGTGCCATCCACAGATCACCACCCCATAACAGTGCCATCCACAGATCCCCCCATAACAGTGCCATCCACAGATCCCCCCCATAACAGTGCCATCCACGGATCCCCCATAACAGTGCCTTCCACAGATCCCCTCCATAACAGTGCGTCATCCACAGATCCCCCATAATAGTGTCATGCACAGACCACTATTAGTTCAAAACCCACCAAGAGCACACCAATTTTATTTCTTATTTTCCTCCTCAAAAACCTAGGTGCGTCTTATGGGCCGGTGCGTCTTATAGGGCGAAAAATACGGTATATGATAAATAAAAATCTCCCATTTATTTCCCCCCCAAAAAATTGTGAGAAGCAGTAGGTTACATTAAAAATTGAATGTAGAGACCTTATATTTCTCCTTTTTTTTTACATAGAGCTTGGAAACAGAAGACCTTTATCTTCCTGAATAAGTCCACAGTCCTGTAGTCACCACGTAGGAGAGCTTACTACATATGGATAAATATAGCATTGGCCTCAGTAATATATTTGTATGCTGCAGTCACCTAAACTCCACCTAGTGGTAGCTAGAGAAAAATTATTATTTAATTGTGAAGGGATCTATAAAGGGAAGCATTTAAATTTCACAGTCCATAAGAGAACAAAACTCTGAGCCCATAAAGATATATTATGAAATCATTTACAGATTTGTATAAATTAAAAGGTGTTAAAAAAGATTATTGGTGAGATTTATCAAAACTGAAGGAAAGAAAAACTGGCTTAGCTGCTCCTAGCAACCAATCAGGTTCCACCTTAAATTTTTCAGAACTCCTTTGGAAAATGTAAGGTGGAATCTGGTTGCTAGGGACATAGTAAATTATGGCATATCACTAGGATATACAATAACATACTGATTGGTGGGATTTCCACCTATGGGAACCCACAATCAAAATTGTAATAGGGCAGTAGTGCTAGCCACTCCAATTTTGTTTGGTCAGGAACATAGTTGTATAAAAGAGCCCCGAACTCTATGTTCTAGAGATTAGTGGTCAGCCCTCCACCAACAAGCGTGTTGTGGCCAATCTTAGTGATAATATTTGAGCACCCACATGTTGAGATATCATAATCAAGAGATGTACCACTACCACCACTTACTATGATGGAAAACCCATTTAAAGTGTAACTGTCATTCTTGTTTTTGTAATGTGCAGGGACAGCGATACTGACCATTTTTGTAAAATACCTGAATTACTGAAATCGTACATTTCTAGGCCAATTTTGTGCCTTAGCAATGCTCCCTGTCCTCTGTTTACTAACTGTTGAGTCATGCTCCACACTGATTGCTGCTGTATATATATAAATATGGAGAGAAGCGGTGAGGGCAGCAGCAATCAGTGTGGAGCATGTCTCAACAGTTAGTAAACAGAGGACAGAGAGCATCCCTAAGGCACAAAATTGGCCTAGAAATGTACAATTTCAGTAATTCAAGTATATTACAAAAATGGTCAGTATCGCTGTCCCTGCACATGAAGAATGACAGTTACACATTAATTCTGTAACTTTGACCCAACAAGCATATTTCATACTTTCCACAGCTGGAACTTATGGCATGTCTGCTTTTTCAGTAACCCTATGTATCTAGGGATAATGCACATAGATACAAACCAGGTGGAAGCAGTCATGGAAAAAAATAATCAGTTTTCGTTCCCCTTTTTTCTTACATCCAGATATGTACATGGTTTCAGAAATCAAATGTATGCCTTAAACTAAAGGATGTTTGCTGATATATATTGTGGGGACTCGCTCTGGTAGACAAGATTAGCGGACGCAGTACAGAGGCAACAACAGGTTCTTTGGATCAAACAGTTCAGTGTTTTATTCACACTTTAGGCAAGTGACAAAACAAGCAGTCATATCCAAACAAAAAGTCACCTTGCGGTGTTGGTGGTAATTCACACCATGCGGCAATTCTGCCTCAAAGAGTCCTTGAGCATAGCAGCACCAACCTGTTTTCATGCCAATCAGGTAGCAAGCCTTCATCCAGACACAAGGCTCCCAGATCCCAACACAGAGACCCCGATTCTGAGTCCAGCTGCCTATTTAAGGACAGTTAGGGGCTGCCAAAACCCGGACCGGCACTTAAAATCCGGTCCGGTATTTGACCTCACCTGGCAGTAAGTCAGCCCAGCAGCACATGCTGGGAGGAAAATACCTGTTTTCCCAGACCAAACCTCTCACTGTGTCACTATATATATATATATATATATATATATATATATATATATACATACACAGTATATAATGTAAGCAAACTAGACCTTATGTAATCACCCTGAAATGTTATATACAGATATAAGTAAGTTTCTGCATTTGCTTGGCGAGTGGTGCCTGCCACTGTAAACCTGCTGTCTACCCACCTCCACTGTATCACAGACTGATCATAAACCTATTTTACAGAGGCAGCTTGAACAGGTTTTCATGCTAATTTCATTGAAGCACAATGACTCCTGTAATTCAATAAAACACAGTTTCAACAGGATCTGATGCTGTGTTCAGTATCTGGATAAGAGTCCTGCCACCTGTTTGTACCACCATATATACGGTAAGAAAGGGAATAGGTAGTGTCCTCTCTGTGTACGTCTAGGAGCACAATATGCTACAGTAATAGTGTTGAGGCAGAGGGTGGTAATATAGAATAAGTGCAATTACAATATCTGCAGGTTTCTGTGGTTTGTATCAAGTCTAAAGGGCTCTCTATAGCTCTATACAAGATGATAAAAGTCACCCTACTGTATTCTATTATCACTGCATTATTAAAAAAGGACCCTACACCCATATGATTTCATTATACAGGTATGATTACACTCAGGGACATAACAATGACTCATGGGGCCCCATAGAAAAACTTGTAATAGGGCCCCACTCCACCATGACCACCTTCAGTAGCATGTTCAGAACATGAGAAGCTTATGATTATGTTGATTTCCCTAAAGTGCAGGGATAATGCACACAGTGATGTCACAATAGTAGGACAATGTGCACAGTGAAGTTACAGCACAAGCATAATATGCACAATGATATCACTGCAATAAAGCTCACAGTGATATCACAATAGTATGATAATACGCATTATGATGTACAGAAATAAATCAGTGATGTCACAGCAATGCACTCTTCCATTGTCCATATCCACATATAATTGGGCCCAATGGCAGCAGCTATACCTGCTACCCATGATTACACTGGTTATATCCCTTCATATTATACATTTTTCCTGCTGCCAACTCAAATTCTGAAACCCTACCAATGATGAGATTAGTTACAAATCAATCTGCACATGACAAGTGTATTGGACTCCTCCAGTAAGCACAATTTGCATAGAGACGACTTCAGGGCTTTAAATAATAAACCAACATTAGATATATAATAAATATATGTACTGCATAAAAAAAAAGGTATTTTTACTCAGCAGCCCCCCACCCATCCTACAAGCTTCGATTCAAAGCAGGATGACATACTCAGGAAGGTACACTGCATATGGTTACAAAAAAAAGTAGTATTTTCTAATTATTTCGCTACGCCACGTAAACGCCATGCCATAGACAGCTGCTTCCCACACAATAAAACCTATACTGTACTCGCCACAGAATCAGTGCACTGCTGCCAGGACCTCAGCATGTGTATAACACAATGAGTCGTATGTCAAGCAGGCCGAGGTCAAAACTGTGTATACAGGGTGGATTGTAAAGCCGCAGCAGAGGCATATCATAGGTACATTAAAATGAGGGCAGGAGACTTCTGCTAGGGGAGCACATTGAGAGGCGTCGTGGAGCAGAAGATGAAGCGATTGTTTTTCCCATTCGCAGTGTAACACTACACAGCGCTGCCTTGTTGCTTCGAGGGAGATGAATGTTAATCTGTAGCGACAGTTTCCCCCAGATATTTTATGACACTGATGTCCGCCCCTCCTATAACGCCTGTTCACTGTCTTTTCATGCCCTGTAACAAGAACCACCGCCTTCGCACATTCATTCGCTGCTTATACACATGCATAGAAATGCCCCTGAAAGATGATACTGTAAACAAGACCCTGAGATGGGATGTATGTAGCATTCATATTCCACACTCGTCTGCTAGAAGAGAATCGGTTCATTGTTTACTATCATTTATCATTACTCGTGTGTTTACTGTACATTATATACGTATATAGCACAATATTATTAGATATATATATATATATATATTTATATAGATGATAGATTAGATAGATATGGATTAGTTCTTGTCAGCTACTCGTCCAAATATAGGCTAAACGTGAGCCATAACCGTATAGAGTGGCATTAAATAGGATGATATTGAGCTGCTGCTTGTCTGCTTTAGTTGCCAGGTTTAACGCTGCCCCCTCCTCCATCTAACAAATTTCTGAAGCTGCTATGTAAGCAGAAACATTCCTTCCTTCCCTGGGAGTTTGGTGTGGTTACTAACATAAACACAGTGGAGAGTATTCCCTCTCACCTATGTCTATTCATGTCTCCTCCCTGGTTTGTACTGCTTCCTATCACAACCCACACAGCTCACAAAGTATACAGTCTGAAAATCATCATTTGTTTAGAAAATAAATCCCATCTGCTACTACAGTGCCAGGGATAGGTGGCTACAAATATACAATGTACAGAGAGAATTGTATCCATGTGTAATCCATACTACCCAGGAACATGCATCTGGAATAAGAATATTTATAGAGCGCCAACATAGTCCACAGCGCTTTACAATCAGAGCAAACAAAATCAGACATTACATAGCAACAAACAAGGCAAGAGAAGTAAGGGTCCTGCTCCCAAGAGCTTACAATCTAGGACACATCTGGATAGAAACAAACAACAATGATATAATAATGATACTTCTCAAAAGATAACTTTTCATATATTTTAGTAATAAGATATTGACTATATGAAGGTCATGTTTGAAACTTGCTCCTCTTCTGAGAAAACACATAGGTGTTCATGTGCTAATGATTGGGTTCAGAATGTGGTGGAAAATATGCAACAATTTGGCTCATTTCTGGTGCATATTTTTGCATCTGATTTTAGACATTTTATAAAGCAAAGTCTAGAAGGCATGGTTAGCGGGAAACAGGGCTTGGTTTTAGAAATATAATACTGTGCGCTGCTGTAAAGTTAGACAAAACTGTCTAGTCATGCCCCCAAGACTGTCTAGTTATGCTTATGCTGTCGTCATTTTAGAGAGGATTAGTAAATCTGCCCCTGTGTGCAGGGCCGGTGCAAGGATTTTTGCCGCCCTAGGCAAGATAAAAATTACCGCCCCCCCCCCCCTTATCAGATGATCTGCCCATATCATGACATCACATATGTTCCACCCCTTTCTCAGCTTTTAAATTAAAAGAACTGCTATGTTTCCCTTACGGTTAATCCAGCTTCTATGTAGCCGTCTCTTTTTGCGGAACGGAATTGCGGACCCGGATCCGCAATTCCGATCCTGAAAAAAATAGAACATGTCCTATTCTTGTCCGCAATAGCGGACAAGAATAGGCATATTCTCTTAGTGCCGGCAATGTGCGGTCCGCAAAATGCGGAACGCACATTGCCGCTGTCCGTGTTTTGTGGATCCGCAAAACATACACGGATGTGTGAATGGACCCTAAATGTGAGGTAAATTAGTTTCCAATGTAGTATTAATAACTAAACAATTACATAATAAACATATTGCATTGTCTACTTACCACCAGGACAATAAGATGATCTGGAATCTGGCTGCAGTCTGGATCTTGGTCTGGCTCTGGGGACTCCCTTGTCACTCTCTTCTCCCCCCCTCCCTCCCTCCCTCGTCACTCTCTCCCCCCCCTCCCTTGTCACTCTCATTTCCCCCCCTCCCTTGTCACTCTCATTCTACCCCCCTTGTCACTCTCATTCTACCCCCCCTCCCTTGTCCCTCTCATTCTACCCCCCTCCATTGTCACTCTCATTCTACCCCCCCTTGTCACTCTCATTTTACCCCCCCTGTCACTCTCATTTTACACTGCCCCCTCCTCCCTTGTCACTCTCATTTTACACCCCCCTTGTCACTCTCATTTTACACCCCCCCTTGTCACTCTCATTTTACACTGCCCCCTCCTCCCTTGTCACTCTCATTTTACACCCCCCTTGTCACTCTCATTTTACACCCCCCCTTGTCACTCTCATTTTACACCCCCCCTTGTCACTCTCATTCTACCCCCCCTTGTCACTCTCATTCTACCCCCCCGTCACTCTCATTTTACACCCCCCTCCCTTGTCACTCTCATTTTACACCCCCCTCCCTTGTCACTCTCATTTTACACCCCCCTCCCTTGTCACTCTCATTCTACCCCCTTGTCACTCTCATTCTACCCCCCCTTGTCACTCTCATTCTACCCCCCCTTGTCACTCTCATTTTACACCCCCCCTTGTCACTCTCATTTTACACCCCCCCTTGTCACTCTCATTTTACACACACCCCCCTTGTCACTCTCATTTTACAACCCCCTCCCTCCCCTCCCTTGTCACCTCTAGTGTAGCGTGGCCGAGCTCTGTTTGGTCCGCGGTACAGGAGCATTTGTTTCTTGTACCCGGCCGGACAGAAAGGAAGTGCACACTAAGTGAGCACTTGCTGTCAGTCTGGCCGGGTACAGGAAACAAAAGCTCCTGTACCGCGGACCGAACAGAGCTCGGCCACGCTACACTAACAGCAGCAGTAGCACAGAGCAGACACAGCAGGCGCAGGCAGGCTGTGCAGCACTGAGCCGACGGCTGGAGATTTTTTAGAGCGGCAAGTGCTCAGGAGGCGCAGCATGAGGGGCGCCGCCGGCCGGCCGCCCGAACTTATATAACCAACTTTTTTTTTCTCGCAAAAGGGCGCCCCCTGCTAAATGGCACCCTAGGCGACTGCCTAAGTCGCCTTACTGGTGGCGCCGGCCCTGCCTGTATGCTACCAAGCTCAGTATAATGACCACCAGTGTCTGACTGGGGTACTTAGGGCCCAACAGTGTTACTGATTCTGTGGGCCCACCTTAGGGCTCCTGCACACTAACTTACTTTTTTTCCCATGTCTGTACCGTTCACTTCACTTCCTTATAATCCCTATACTGCGATTTATGCATACATACTGTAATTAATCATTTTGGTTCAGCAGATTATGTTAAAAACGTACTTTTAAAATATGCAAATTAGCTTGCTACCAGCAAGTAGGGCGGCTACTTGCTGTTAGCAGCCGCATCCTCCTATCCTAAAGACGCCCCCTCCGCACGTTGATTGACAGGGCCAGCGGACGGGATCTCTCTCTGCTGGCCCTGTTTGCATTCAAAATCTGGCGCCTGCGCCGTACCTGTCTTCAGTCGGCACAGGCGCACTGAGAGGCGGACGCTCGCTCGGCCGCTCCATCCTCAATGCGCCTGCGCCGATGACGTCACATCTACACCCGGCGCAGGCGCATTGAGAAGGGGGACGCTCGCTACAGTGTAGTTTGGAATCCAAATGCGTAAAAATGCCCTGTGAAATCCTAAAAGTACTCATTGGAATTTGGGCCCCTTTGCGCACCTAGGCTGCAAAAAAGTGTCACACATGTGGTATCGCCGTACTCAGAAGAAGTAGGGCAATGTGTTTTGGGGTGTATTTTTTACATATACCCATACTGTGTGTGAGAAATATCTCTGTAAATGACAACTTTTTCCATTTTTTTATACAAAGTTGTCAATTTACAGAGATATTTCTCTCACCCAGCATGGGTATATGTAAAAATACACCCCAAAACACATTGCCCTACTTTTTCTGAGTACGGCGATACCACATGTGTGACACTTTTTTGCAGCCAAGGTGCGCAAAGGGGCCGAAAGTCCAACGAGTACCTTTTAGGAGGGCATTTTTAGGCATTTGGATTCCAGACTACTTCTCACGCTTTAGGGCCCCTAAAATGCCAGGGCAGTATAAATACCCCACATGTGACCTCATTTGGAAAGAAGACACCCCAAGGTATTCCGTGAGGGGCATGGCGAGTTCATAGAAGATTTTTTTTTTTGCCACAAGTCCGCTAACTTGTGACAAAAAGTTCAATCTTTCATGGACTCAATATGCCCCTCAGCGAATACCTTGGGGTGTCTTCTTTCCAAAATGGGGTCATTTGTGGGGTGTTTGTACTGCCCTGGCATTTGAGGGCAATCATTACATGTAAGGCCAGCATTAGGAGTTTCTGCTATTCTCCTTAGGCCTCATGCACACGACCGTTGTTTGGGTCGGCTCGGATGCGGACCCATTCATTTCAATGGGGCCGCAAAAGATGCAGACAGCACTCCGTGTGCTGTCGGCATCCGTGGCTCCGTTCCGCGGCCCGGCTAAAAAAATATAACATGTCCTATTCTTGTCCGCGCTTTGCGGACAAGAATAGGCATTTATATTGCCGGCGCCCGTTCCGCAAATTGCGGAAGTCAACACGGGCGCCTTCTGTTTTTTGCGGATCCGCGGTTTGCGGACCGCAAAAAACGGCAAAGTCGTGTGCATGAGGCCTTATATTGAGCATACGGGTAATGAGATTTTTTTTTTTCGTTCAGCCTCTGGGCTGAAAGAAAAAATAAACGGCACAGATTTCTTCATTCGCATAGATCAATGTGGATGAAAAAATCTCTGCCAAAAAATGTGCAAAAAAAAAAAGAAGGTGCGATAGCTAATAAAGATCCAAAAAGCTCAAAAGTGATCTTTATAGCGCCGCAGCGATTTTACGGTGTTTTTGCAGTGATCAGAAAAAAAAAATTCTGTCACTGCGGTGGGGTGGACTGAACGCAAGTGTGCGCACAAGATCAGGCCTGATCGGGCGAACACTGCGTTTTTTGTAGAGCCTAAGGTGACCCTAATGTACTGATATAGATCTGATTGCGATCAGTCTTGATCACTTACAGATACTATATAGTACTCAGCGACTAATCAGTGACTGCGGTGCGGTGGGCTGGGCGCTAACTACCTAACAAGTAGCTAACTAACTGGCAGTGATAAGGGACCCTTAGGCCCCATTCACACGTCCGCAAATCTGTTCAGCATTTTGCGGAACGGAATTGCGGACCCGTTCATTCCTATGGGGACAGACTTTGTCCCGCTCAGATCCGGAATTGCGGATTTGCACTTCCGGGTCTGCAAAAATATAGAACATGTTCTATTCTTGTCCGCAATTGCAGACAAGAAAAGGCATTTTTTATATAGTTCTGGCAATGTGCAGATCCGCAAAATGCGGATAGCACATTGCCGGTGTCCGTGTTTTGCAGATCCGCGAATTCGCGGATCCGCAAAGCACTTCCGGACGTCTGAATGGAGCCTTACAGGGGGGTGATCAATGACAGGGGGGTGATCAGGGGGTCTATTTGGGGTGATCAGGGGTTAATAAGGGGTTAATAAGTGACAAGGGGGGGGGTGTAGTGTAGTGTGGTGATTGGTGCTACTTACAGAGCTGCCTGTGTCCTCTGGTGGTCGATCCAAGCAAAAGGGACCACCAGAGGACCAGGTAGCAGGTATATTAGACGCTGTTAACAAAACAGCGTCTAATATACCTTTCTGGGGTTAAAAAAAATCGCATCTACAGCCTGCCAGCGAATGATCAGCGCTGGCAGGCTGTAGATCAACTAGTTTACCTCGCGATCCTGTGAACGCGCGCTCCTGTGAGCGCGTGTTCACAGGAAATCTCAGCTCACACGAGATGACGCCAATAGGCGTCGCTGAGCCTGTGTGTGCCGCTGCCCGGATGCCTATCGGCGTTACGTGTGCGGCTAGTGGTTAAAGGTTTTCTTTGGGTGTAAAAAAAAAAAAATTAAAAAATAAATAAAAATCTGGCCCAAAATATGTGTCAAACTAAAATAGAAATGCTCGCCTGATAAAGGACCCTTTTCTAGTTATGCTCTATCCACAGGATCAGGGATAACTAAATGATACGTGGGGGTCTGAACGCTGGAACCCCCACTGATTCCCTTTCTTGATTGAGTGGCAGATCGAGCATTTGCCCTGCCACCCCATCCATTCTCTATGGAGTCGCTGGAGATGGCAGAGTACAGCGCTGGCTATTTCCAGTGGTCCCAAAGAGAATATATGGAACAGCAGGGCATATGTGTGGCCTGCCACACCATCAAAAAGGGGGAACAGGACCCGTTCCTAGGATCAGTGGGGGTAGTAGAATCGGACCCTACTAATTATATAGTTATGCCCTATGGTGTGGAGAGGATAACTTGAAAACCTGGACAACCCCTTTAAATCCTCCACCACTCCACCACCAGTATCTCTTTACATGGCAGCAGTGATTCCTGAAAATACGGAATATGATCACTACCGCCATGTAAACCATACGTGTCAATACTGGAGAATATGACTCACTGTGCAGAATTTTAAAGTCATAAAGAGGAGCAACATGCGCAAAGGGAACAAACGGAGGGTCATAACTGAAACAGAGGCAGGGTAATAGTGGGGATCCTGGAGCAGGGGTAACTGGAGAAGACAGATTATTTTGTAAACTGGGATTCATAAAACATAACATTTACTAGATCATTTAAAATATGGTGGTTACCACTGGGTGAGAGACAACAATTAATATACCTCCACTATTACAAATCACGAAAAGTGAAAAAAAGGGTGGGTCTTACCACGTCTTGTGGGATCCACAACCAATGGAGGAAGGTCCAGGCCGTTGGTGATACCTGGTACCAGCGTGACCAAGGTGCTTGTGTTTAGGTGGCACTTTAAACCTCCTAGTACACCCTATTATGGCTTTTCTGCCTACATGAGGGCTGGGGGCTGTTCTTATTGCCTGCCTAGCACACATGGAGCACCCGCCCCGACAGGGGCGAACCCACACCGAACCTTTCCCTCAGTATGGGTCTAGTATTCTACGTAACCCTAATTACAGAGCCCTACACGCCATGTTTCAGTCTTGCTTTTCAGACATCATCAGGGGACTTCACAACAGTATTCAGGGGAAATGTAAGATCAAGGTCGTTTTAGCCTCGTACCTTCACTCTCGATAGTGGGTAGTTCTTATCCATGCCGTATCATGGGAAGTGTCTCATGTCAGCTTGTGTCTCACCTCAAACAGTGGTTATTTGGGTGAGCAAACCAGTATCTCTTTACATGGCAGCAGTGATTCATGAAAATACGGAATATGATCACTACCGCCATGTAAACCATACGTGTCAATACTGGAGAATATGACTCACTGTGCAGAATTTTTAAGTCATAAGTCCAACCCCCTTTGCAGGTCACAACCTTTAACAAAGCCTAAGCAAAGGTGCTAGAGGAGCAACATGCGAAAAGGGCACAAACGGAGGGTCATAACTGAAACAGAGGCAGGGTAATAGTGGGGATCCTGGAGCAGGGGTAACTGGAGAAGAGGCAATATTAGCTGTGCATTTAGAGTGGGGGGATCTGGAGCTGATGTATTTATGGGGGTGCACCTAAAGCAGAGGCATTAGGGTCGCCTGAGGCAGGGTAATAGTGGTGATCCTGGAGCAGAGGTATTAGGGGGGGCAACTGGAGAAGAGGCAATATTAGGGGTGCATTTAGAGTGGGGCAATTGGGTGGCATCTGGAGCAGTGGCACTAGTGGGGATGCACCTAAAGCAGTGGCATTGGAGGGAACCTAGTGCAGAGTCCCCCCAATGCCACTCTGAACTCTGCAGAGAGCAGCACACATACACAGATCTGAGTCTACTATAAACAAATCCCCTATTTCCCCCTTACAGTCTCCTACAGCTCACTACTGTCACACACCTGAGAAATTAACCCAGCACTGCAGAGGAGTCCTTATCTCCAGCAACCACAGTTTTCTGACAGCAGGGAGGGCAGAAGGATGGCCAGACATGTTCTCTCCTCCTTCACTGCCAGCAGCTCGGGAAGTTTAGAAGATACTGCGGGCCTCCTGTACAATTTACACCAGTAGGAGGCTGCATCACTGGGCGATACTGCCACCTAGTGGCTACAATAATTATCTCTCCTGAGAAACAAGAGAAATAATTACTCCTCCGTCTTATCTCCAGGCGCAGGAGATGGGGGCCTGATGCCCACGTTCCCAGAAAGAGAGCAAGGAGGAGTTGTGGCCAGGAGCCCAGCAACATTTATCTTCTTTTACGTTGGATTTCTGGCGTATAGAAAAACAGATATCTATGCCACAAGGGGCTGGCATAGATACCAGTGTAGGCACATGGGACAGGTGGTGCTGCACCTAATTTAACCATTGTACTTTTTATGCACTGAAAGTTGATTAAAACTATCAATTAATCAAGAGATCAGTTATACCCTGAATAAATATCACCATGTTTAGTATTAATCACCTATTGTGGACATAGGAATGTGTTTTAATGTAACCTTACTTGGACTTTGACTTCTACAGTTGTTAAGAAGAAAATATTTGCTATATTTATGTACACACCACCTTATCATTGCAACATGTGCACAAGTTTTGCCTTCATAGGTAGTGATGGACGAACATCGGCCGGGATGGTTCGCAAACGCGCGTTCGCGATCAAATGTTCGCAAATTGTCAGCCACCAAATACTTACTGGAAGTGTACAAATAGTCCCACACCATGGACAGTGACATACCAGAGGGGGATCACTGGCAAAAATTCCTACAAAAAATATGTATTTTAATCAGGGGCCATTTTTATGCGTCTTAACGGGAAACTCTGCCCTGCTGGAGCCTAGAAATTTTTTAGTTTAGGCCACGGGAGTACAGGCTCCAAAAGTCGAGGGGTTCCTCGCTTCTCAGAGCGTCCACATCGGCCGTTAACCCGATGTAGTCGGACACCTGTCAGTCTATGCGTTCCCTGAGGCTGGATCTGGAGGGCGGCTGTCGATGGGTTGGCTGCAAGAATGATCTCATATCCGAAGTGACCAACACATCTTCAAACCGCCCTCTTCTTGCAGGCGCGGCAGGATTGGTACCCGCACCTGTTTCGCTATGGGTGGAAATTCCTCTGCCAGCGCCCACAGCAGTAGAATGCAGCATCTCCGGCAGCAAGGCCTGGAAATGCTACATTCTGCAAGCCCTCTGTGATGCTGGTAACATGTCTGCCATTTTGTGTTTGTACCGGGGGTCTAAGTACGTTGCCACCCAGTACAGGGCCTTGCCCTTTATGATTTTTATACAGGGGTCCCTCTTCAAATACTGGAGCTTGAAGGTCCCCATTTGCACTAAATTGGAAGCGGTGGAGCGCCCTGGCTCCTGCTCATTGCCCAGGAGAATGTTGTCCTGGGTCTCCTCCCCCCATCCATGGACAACACCAGGAATCCCCGAAAAGTTTAAAGTCCACCTCAAAGCCTGCTCTTCTTGCTCCTACTCCTCCTCTTCAGACTCCTGCTGACTTGTCTCAGATGGAGTAGCGCCCCCCGGGAATTGATTCAGCATTGCGACTTCCTCATCTTCCTGCTCCTCGACTGCTTGATTAATAACACAACCAAATGCACGCTCCAGAAAAAAGGCATAAGGTACTATGTCACTGATGGCGCCATGGCTGAGACTGACCAGTTTGGTGATCTCATCAAATGGCCACAGAAGTCTGCATACGTCGCGCATGAGCGGCCACTGGCGCGATGAAAAGAAACCAAGCTCCCCAGAACCTGTCCTGCTGCAGAGTTCGTACAGGTAGTTGTTAACAGGACGTTGCTGCTGAAGCAGCCTTTCAAGCATATACAAGGTGGAGTTCCAGCATGTCGGGCTGTCACAAATAATTTGCCTGACGGGCAAGTGGTGTCGCCGCTGAACGTCAGCAAGGCGAGCCATGGCCGTGTAAGATCTTCTAAAATGGCCAGAGATTTTCTTGGCCTGCCGCAAGACGTCCTGGACCCCGGGGTATTTGGCAACGAATCGCTGCACGACTAAGTTCAGGACGTGTGCCATGCACAGCACATGTGTCATTTTGCCCTGTTTCAGCGCGCTCAGCAGATTGCCACCATTGTCGCACACCACTTTACCAACTGTCAAATTGAGTGGAGTTAGCCACTGATTGGCCTGTGACCGCAGAGCTGAAAGCAGTGCAGGACCCGTGTGGCTCTTGGCTTCCAGGCACAACAGCCGCAGCACAGCATGACAACGTCTAACCTGGGACGTCGAATAGGTTTTGGGGAGCTTGGGGGTGCAGCAGAAGAGGCGGTAACAGTGGAAATGGAGGAGTCAGCCGAGGAGGAGACGCAGGATGGAGTAGGAGGAGGAGAAGAAGAGGCAGGGCTGCATGCAATCCTTGGCGGTAACACCAAATCCACAAGGGAGCCACGGGTTACATGCTTGATGGCCGTCAGAAAGTTCACCCAGTGGGCAGTAAAAGTTATGTACCTTCCCTGTCCGTGTTTGCTAGACCACGTGTCTGTGGTCAGATGTATCTTGGCACCGACACTGTGTGCCAGAGATGTATTCACTTGCCGCTGAACGTGGCCATATAGCTCTGGGATGCCCTTCTGGGAGAAATATTTCCTTTTGGGGACCTTCCATTGCGGTGTGCCAATGGCCACAAATTTTCTAAAGGCCTCCGAGTCCACCAGTTTATATGGCAGTAGTTGGCGGGCTAGCAGTTCCGACAAGCCAGCGGTCAGCCGTTGGGCAAGAGGGTTATCCTGCTTCATCAACTTTTTACGCTTGAACATTTAGGCCACGGAAGCCTGCCTTCTGCCAGATGAATGTGATGATGGAATGGTGGAAGGTGGAGTGAAGGACAAATGGGAGGAGAGAGGAGAAGGAGAAGAGGCAGTACATGGAGCGCCAGGAGTGTGGCTTTGTGGGTTCTGGCGGTGTTGCTCCCATTGGGCTCGGTAATGGGAGGCCAGGTGCCTTAAGGCGGTTGTCCCTAGGTGAGTGTTGGGCTTACCACGACTTATGCGTTGACAGCACAGGCTGCAGATGTAAACACTATTGTCAGCAGCTGACACGTTATAAATAAAAGCCCACACTGTGGAACCATGTGCCGGTGTCCTGGGAGTGCCAGAAGTGACCGTGCATGGTGGATGGCTCGCTCCAGATACATTTTCAGTCTGCTTTTTGCCTCCTGTGCCCTGTGAGCTCTGCCTGCTTCTCCTCCTTCTCCTCCCTCTCTGCTGCTCCGTCTCTCCCTCTGAACTCCCCTCCTCTTCCTCTCTTGTGGGCACCCACATGACGTCCATCGACACTTCATCATCGTCACCTTCACCACCACTGACATTAGAGATCTCGGAGTAGGCAGCAACAGCGGGGACCTCCTTCCTTGGGCTGATCTGGGTACTGTCGTCAGACCGCTGGGTGGCAGCCGTTGCTACCTCCTCTTACTCATCCAATGTCAAGAATGGCTGCGCATCGGTAAGGTCTGGGAATGGATGGGAAAATAATTCCTCTGACAAGTGGAAGGGCTATGGTGGTGGTGGTGGTGTATTTGGGGGTGCATACAGCAGAGAGTGAGAAGGGTGCAGATACAGAGGATGAGGAGGGTGCAGAAGCAGAAGGGTGAGTGAGCCACTCAACCAACTCTGGTGCGACCTTTGAAGTAAACGCACGCGCCTTCTCCAACTTCCCACTTAGGCTCCGGCCTGGTGCACCTGCCCGACCCCTACCACCCCTGCGGAGCGGCCTGCCTCTTCCTCTGCCTGTCATTTTCAAAATGACCCAGTGCCTAATGCCCTAGAGAAGAGCAGTATTTGTGGAAGTAGGTATATCGCAGGTCTCAATCAATATTTGGTGGAAATAGGTATATCGAACCCCTTAATCGGTATTTTGTGGAAGCAGGTATATCGCAGACCTCAATCAAATTTGGTGGAAACAAGTATATCAAACCCTTTAATCAGTATTTAGTGGAAGCAGGTATATCGCACCCCTCAATCAATATTTTGTGGAAGCAGGTATATCACACCCCTCAATTATTTTTTTTGCCACAACAGTTATATCACACCACCCTGTTTATTTGGGGCAACAGGTATATCGCTGCCCTCAATCAGAATTTTGTGGAAGAAGGTATATCACAAACCTCAATCAGTTTTTTGGGGGCAACAGGTATATCACACCAATTGCAATTAGTTGTTTCAATAGCGTTTGTCCCTCTCTATAGCTGCGGTATCGCAGCAGAACCGCATGCAACTGCTGCACAATACAAATAATGCACTATAATATACTTTCTATGTTAGAAAGTATAAGTATATCACACCCCTCAGTATATCGCACCTATCAATAGCACACCTATACCAGTCTGTAAAAGGAATTTTGTGGCCCTATTAGCTAGCGTTTGGTGTCCCTAACAGCCTGTCCCTGCTCCACAAAGCAACCTCTCCCTACACTGGCAAAACACAGAATGTAAAATGACTGTCAGATCGGGTTCTTTGATAGGGTGGGGGTGTGTCCATGTGCTGAAACTTCTCAACTGGCTGTCCTGTCCCACCTGATGGATGTGTCATGGGTCAAAGTTTGGCGCAATGCAAAAGAATATGACACCGGCGGACATTGCCACATGTTCGCATGTTTGGCAAATCGCGAACGTGCAAAGTTCGCTGCGAAACGACTGCCGGGGGCGAACCACATGGCCATCTCTATTCATGGGAACTGAAAGTTCCTGATAAACTTGGAGCAGGACGGGGACGTACCGTATGTCCTCTGAACATGACTGAATTCACTAAAAATGGTATTAGGAATCAATATATTTGGACAGCAATGGGTTAACTTTAGAGCAAACTTTCAAATTCTGTACTGATTTGATTATATAGCTACATGGGAGGTTGAGTGTTTGTATTACAGAGCCAAATATCATCTTTCTGCCTTCAAGCAAAGATTTGAATGATAGAATTCTGCTTGCAGGCACCACTTGGAGTCTAGAAGCTTAGTGCTTAAAGGCTATGGAAACTTTCGGGGCAATTTTTTAAACTCATTGAGGTCTAAAAATAATTTTTTCACTAAGTCTTTATTAAAAATGTTCACCTGTTTTTTTAAATACAGAGGTTAAAAATGAGTCTATTTGCAAAGTATCACTTCTCAGTTCCGTCAGTTGACGGCTCATGTTTAGCCTTATCTCTGATCTTTTGACCTCATATTGTTTGACTCTGTGGCTATTCAGAGTATTTGGAGCTCGGTATCAAGGAAACAGAGTTCAACATAAATTCATATCTGACTACATACAGGATTGATTCGTATAGTGGCACGTCCCCACTGCAGGGTGCAAACAAGCAGTAGCAGCTGGACAAGACCAGGAAGGGGTGACCATACTGAGATTTTTTATTTTAAGCAATTATAGGGCTTGTCTGAGATTACTGATTACTCCTTTAAGACTGGCATTTTAATGCTTCATTTCTGAGAAGGAGTTGCTTAGACCTGTCCCTTTTTTCATTTGCAATGCTCCGAGGAGTGAATAAGGATATTTTTCACACTTTAGAACCAAATAAAGCACTTGATAACAGAGAAAATGATTAAATTACATTTTTTGTGGGGCTCATGCAAATAAAAGCGTTTCTAAGTAGATTAATGGAATCAAGCTGGTGTTTGACTGCAGACTTGATGAAATCTCCTCTTTATCCACTGTTCATAGAGTTCTCTAGAAATGTCAAAGAACAGTAGCCACAACTACTGATAAAAACAACTGCACTTTAATGTAACCTGAGCATTTTCTCTTCTGCCAAACTGAGACAGCAAGTACATAATACAGATGCTTGATCATATTGCCATGTACTAAACTAAGTAACGTGTAAGAACACAGCCCAGATGGCCTACATTCAGCTGTGTAAATATACTACAATGCACTTCTATATGAAATGTATTGTAGGCTTAAAAATTTTAATTATGATCATTGACCCCTTAAGGATCAGGACAGTTTTAGTCTCAGAGACCTGAAGAATGTGTCAATCACGTCAGCTTAATGTAGCCGCTGTAGGCATTGTTATATTATTTATTTATTTTTGCTTTTTCTTAAGGTACCATTCTATGGTCCAAAAATATTTGAATTTCACTTACCGGTATATTAATTTTCAATTTGCAATGCAAAACATCAAAACGTTTAGTAGTTGGCACTGGTATTGGTGCTGGATGTGTACAAGGGTTTAAAAAAGGCTTTCGTGTCACTAGACCATTGTCCCGTACAGGGCACTGTTTACATTGGCTGAAGCTGAGACATCCCATATTGGCACATACCTCTACAGCACCTCACTGACCAATAGCAGTCACATGACATATTTACAAGCATAGGACCTTACTTCCGTTTAGGAGAAGCAATTTTGCCATAGTGTGCCAAAAAGTTAAAGGCTCTCACAGTTATGTGCATTTAACCCCTTCTACCCCGGGCCAGTTTTCATCTTCCTGCCCAGGCAATTTTTGGCAAATCTGACAAGTGGTAATAACTTTGGAACACTTTTACTTATCCAAGCCATTCGGTGCCTGCCCGATCACCATGACGTAATAGTACGTCAAAATGCGGCAAGTGACTTGCCGCCATGACGTACTATTATGTCATGTGTCGGGAAGGGTTAAAGGTATTGTCAGGATTAGAAATACATGGCTACTTTATACGAAAAATAGATCCACACTTGTCCATGGATTGTGTCTAGTATTGAAGCTCAGCTCTATAGAAGTGAATGGGGATGAGGTATAATACCAAACACAACCCGTGGACAAGTGTGGTGCTGTTTTTGGAAGAAAGTAGACATTTTTGTCTAGTCCTAGAGAACCCATTTAGGTAATTCCAGATAGTAAATAGGAGGTTTTGTAACGACGCCAGTTGTGCACAAGACCAAAGAAGTACACAATACAACAGCCTGGACAATATGACAGCACAGCAACAAAACACATCCCAAACACAGCAAGAAAGACTGTAGAACTACAGATCACAGAATAGACAAAAACACACTAGACTAGAACAAGATACAATTGATTAACTATAGATCTCATGATACAGAACAAAGTATAAAATTTCTGGAAGGAAATACATTTTAGCAAATGTTATACTGAGCAACCAGAAGACTGAGGGCTGGATATATAAAGGCCCAACAATTAGCTACCCCACCCTAATTATACAGCTATCAAACTAGGAGATAGTTATATAATTACATAGTACTGTTGTTCAAATGCCCATCAAGTTCAACCAAGGAATGGGACAGGATGTGAATGAAGGGGTGTGGAAACCAGAATCTTACACATTTACATAAGTGGTAATGTTATTTACTTTTAAAAATTATTTTCCAGATGGAGGCAGTGCCCCCTTATTTGAAGGAATATTACATGGAATAGCTTTTCACCATATTTTTAGTAGAGGTTATTTATGTAAGATAATCAAGTCCCCCTTAGACTCCTCTTCTCAAGACTAAATAAATGTCACTCTTGTAATCCTTCCTCACAACTAAGACTCTCTATGCCCCTCAGTTTAGTCGCTCTACTTTGTACTTTTTCTAGCTCTAGGACATCCTTTATATGAACTGGTGCCCAGAACTGAACTGCATATTCCAGATGAGTCTGCACCAAAACATTTCTATCCTGCAAGTCCATGCCTCTTTTAAAACATGACAATTTCTTGTTGGCCTTAGAAGCAGCTTATTGACATTGCATGCTGTCATTTAGTCTCTAATCTACAAGTACACCCAAAACCTCTTTTACAAGTATTTTTTTTTTTACAAGTTTTACTACCCTAGAACATATGTTGCAGGTTGATTATAAATACCCAGGTGCATAGTTTTACATTTATCCACACTGAATCTCATTTGCCAAGTGGATGTCTAAGGCTACTTTCACACTAGCGTTCGGGTGTCCGCTCGTGCGCTCCGTTTGAAGGGGCTCACGAGCGGTCCCGAACGTATCCGTCTGGCCCCAATGCATTCTCAGTGGAGGCGGATCCACTGAGAATGCATCCGCCTGCCAGCGTTCAGCCTCCGCTCCGCTCAGTGAGCGGACACCTGAACGCTGCTTGCGGATCCGTCCAGACTTATAATGGAAGTCAATGGGGACGGATCCGCTTGAACATGACACAATATGGCTCAATCTTCAAGCGGATCCGTTCCCCATTGACTTTCAATGTAAAGTCTGAACGGATCCGCTCAGACAACTTTCACACTTAGAAAATTTTCTAAGTTTTAATGCAGACGCATCCGTTCTGAACGGATGCGAACGTCTGCATTATCGGAGCGGATCCGTCTGATGAAACATCAGACGGATCCGCTCCGAACGCTAGTGTGAAAGTAGCCTAAACAAGTCAACTTTTCATTTATAGACCTGTTTGATAAACTGCACAGTACTACATCGCTTGGTGTCATCTGCAATCCCAGATTCAGATGCAAGGCAGTTGCATAGCAAGTGCCAAAACAAAGTTAGCTACTAGGTGAAAAGGAAACAACCAGGAAATTCCTGTTGCTCTTAACTGTTCTAGCTCAAAAATGTTGTAGAATTAAGAGACCTGGAGAAACTCGCTAAGAAAGTCAAGTGCTTATTACAGTGAAATGAACAATAGAAGTGATTGGGAGCAACAACGTCCGGGCAGACAACTTTATTTATTTTCCAAATCAGATATGCTTGTGTGAAACTAGCCTACATCTAATTTGTGACCTGCACCTTTTTATTACATATACTACCAAGATGATCAAAATGATGGTTATTTATTTTGGAAAAATATGTGGTGGTGACCTAATATGTATAGTGGTGACCTAATATGTATGAAAATATCAAAGGCGAGAGAGCTGTCTTATACAATACTTATCCCATACCTAGGACTATAACTGTGTCTCAAGGAAAGAAGATTTCTACAAAAACACAGATGAGGATTCTTGACTTAAGAGCAGTGAGACTCTGGAACTCTCTGCCGGAGGAGGTGGTGATGGTGAACTCACTAAAACAGTTTAAAAGGGGCTTTCAAAGTTATAATGTTAAAATACATACTAGATTTCTGGAGAAGGGTTCGTGATCCAAGGATTTATTCTCATTGCCAGATTTAAAATCCAGAAGGAATTTTTTTCCCGTAAGGCTACTTTCACACTAGCGTTCGGAGCGGATCCGTCTGATGTTTCATCAGACGGATCCGCTCCGATAATGCAGACGTTCACATCCGTTCAGAACGGATGCGTCTGCATTAAAACTTAGAAAATTTTCTAAGTGTGAAAGTTGTCTGAGCGGATCCGTTCAGACTTTACATTGAAAGTCAATGGGGAACGGATCCGCTTGAAGATTGAGCCATATGGTGTCATCTTCAAGCGGATCCGTCCCCATTGACTTACATTGTAAGTGTGGACGGATCCGCTCGCCTCCGCACGGCCAGGCGGACACCCGAACGCTGCAAGCAGCGTTCAGGTGTCCGCTCACTGAGCGGAGCGGAGGCTGAACGCTGGCAGGCGGATGCATTCTCAGTGGATCCGCCTCCACTGAGAATGCATTGGGGCCAGACGGATGCGTTCGGGGCCGCTCGTGAGCCCCTTCAAACGGTGCGCACGAGCGGACACCCGAACGCTAGTGTAAAAGTAGCCTAAGATGAGGAGAATTTGTTTCACAGGAGATATTGTGCCTTTCTCTGGATCAACACTGTAGGATATTAGGCTAAACTAAATGGACTTAAAGAGGTATTCTGGTTATATTAATCTATCCCCTATCCTGTGGATAGGGGCTAACTATTAGATCGGTGGGGGTCCTACTGCTGAGACCTCCAATGATCACAAGAACAGGGGCCCCATACCCCATGGAGCCCCCAAAATGAACGGAGGGGCTCGTTGGGCATGCATGCAGCCACTCCATTCATTTCTGTGGGAGTTTAGGAGATAGCCAAGTTACTTACCAGTGATATCTCCTTTGACTGGAGGCATTCTCTTTCCTTTTTTTTCTCAGTCCTGCACAGATCGCTCTGATGTCGTCTCCTGACCACAACTTATTTCTGGATAACTGGACACACTGAACACACCTATTTAGTAATAATGCCTCCTTTTATGCCCCTACTTAGTAATCATCCCCATTTAGGCCCCGGTCCCACTCAGTAGTAATTTCCATTTCGGCCACAGTAGATATAATGTCCTCCCCCCCTGTAGTGCCATATATACATATAATGCCCCCAAGTAGTGCCATCTTTACATATAATGTCCCCCAGTAGTAGCCTCTGTACATATTATGCCCCCCAGTAGTGGCCTGTTTACATATAATGCCTTCAGTAGTACTGTCTTTACATACAATGTACCCCAGTAGTGGCCTCTTTACATATAGTGCCCCCCCCCCCCCCCCCCCCCCAGTTGCAGCCTCTTCATAATTAACCCCTTCCACCCTGGGCCAGTTTTCAACTTCCTGCCCAGGCCATTTTTTGCAAATGTGACAAGTGGTAATAACTTTGGAACATTTTTACTTATCTAAGCCATTCGGTGCCTGCCCGATCACCATGACGTAATAGTACGTCAAAATGCGGCAAGTGACTTGCCGCCATGACGTACTATTATGTCATGTGTCGGGAAGGGGTTATCTCACTTTATGTGGTAATAACTTTGGAACGCTTTTATTTATCCAAGCCATTCTGAGATTGTTTACTTGTGACACATTGTACTTCATGAATTTGAGTCTATATATTTCACCTTTTATTTATGAAAAAATCCCAAATTGACCAAAAATTTTGAAAAATTCGCAATTTTCAAAATTTATATTTCTCTACTTTTAAAACAGAAAGTGATACCGTACCTCATAAAATATTAATTACTTAACATTCCCCATATGTCTACTTTATGTTTGCATCATTTTGTAAATGTCATTTTATTTTTTTAGAAATTTCCAAAACCCACTTTTTAAGGACCAGTTCAGGTCTGAAGTCACTTTGTGGGGCTTACATAATAGAACCTCCCTATAAATGAACCCATTGTAGAAACTACACCCCTCAAGTTACTCAAAACTGATTTTACAAACTTTGTTAACCCTTTAGATGTCTCACAAGAATTAAAGGAAAATTTCACTTTTTTGTCAGATTTTCCATTTTAATCAATTTTTTTCTTTAACACTTCGATGGTTAACAGCGAAACAAAACTCAACATTTATTACCCTGATTCTGTGGTTTACAGAAACACCCCACATGTAATCGTAAACTGATGTAAGGGCGCACGGCAGGGTACAGAAGGAAAGGACTGCCGCATTGGTTTACGGAAGGCAGATTCTGCTGGACTGGTTTTTAGACACCATGTCCCATTTGAAGCCCCCCTGATGCACCTCTACAGTAGAAACTTCCAAAAGTGACCCCATTTTGGAAACTAAGCGATAACATGGCAGTTTTATTGGTACTATTTTGGGGTAAATATGATTTTTAATCGCTCTATATTACGTTTTTTGTGAGGCAAGGTAACAAAAAAATTGCAGTTTTGGCACTGTTTTTATTTTTTATTTTTTACAACGTTCATCTGACAGGTTAGATCATGCACTACTTTTATAGAGCAGGTTGTTACAGACGCGGTGATATCAAATATGTCTACGTTCTTTGTTTGTTTCAGTTTTACATAATAAAGCATTTTTGAAAAACAATTATGTTTTTGTGTCTCCATTTTCTGAACGCCATATTTTTTTTATTTTTCTGCCAATTGTCTTGTGCAGGGGATCATTTTTTGCAGGAAGAGTTGATGTTTTTCTTGGTACCATTTTTGGGTACATATGATTTTTTGATCATTCATTATTACACTTTATGAGGCAAGGTGACCAAAAATTTTTTGTCACAGTTTTTATTTATTTCTTTTTACAGCGTTCACCTGAGGGGTTAGGTCACATAATATTTTTATAGAGCAGGCTGTTACGGATGTGGCAATACCTAATATGTATACTTTTTCTTATTTATTTTTTACACAATAATAGCATTTTTGAAACAAAATATTTTTTTTTTGTGTCTCTATAGTCTGAGATCCATAGTTTTTTTCTTTTTTGACCGATTGTCTTAGGTAGGGGCTCATTGTTTGCGGGATAAGATGATGGTTTTATTTGTACCAGTTTGTGGGCATACGTTTTTTTGATCACTTGGTGTTGCAATTTTTGGGATGTAAGGTGACAGAAAACTGCTTTTTTTGGTACAGTTTTTTTTTTTTTACTGTGGTCATCTAAGGGGTGTGATATTTTTATAGAGCTGGTTGTTGGTGATACCTAATACGTATACTTTTTTTATTGATTCCACTTAAACACAATAATTGCATTTTTGAAACAAAAAAATTATCCATGTTCTGAGAGCTATATATATATATTTTTTTTTTTTGGGCGATTGTCTTTTTAGTACAATTTTGGGGGGCATACACCTTTTTGATTGCTTGGTGTTGCACTTTTTGTGGCTTTTTACAGTGTTCACCTGAGGGGTTAGGTCACATGATGGCTTTTTTTTTTATTTTACTTTTTTTACGGTGTTTATCAGATGTGGTAGATCATGTGATATACACTGCTCAAAAAAATAAAGGGAACACTTAAACAACACAATGTAACTCCAAGTCAATCACACTTCTGTGAAATCAAACTGTTCACTTAGGAAGCAACACTGAGTGACAATCAATTTCACATGCTGTTGTGCAAATGGGATAGACAACAGGTGGAAATTATAGGCAATTAGCAAGACACCCCCAATAAAGGAGTGGTTCTGCAGGTGGTAACCACAGACCACTTCTCAGTTCCTATGCTTCCTGGCTGATGTTTTGGTCACTTTTGAATGCTGGCGGTGCTTTCACTCTAGTGGTAACATGAGACAGAGTCTACAACCCACACAAGTGGCTCAGGTAGTGCAGCTTATCCAGGATGGCACATCAATGCGAGCTGTGGCAAGAAGGTTTGCTGTGTCTGTTAGCGTAGTGTCCAGAGCATGGAGGTGCTACCAGGAGGAAGGCCAGTACATCAGGAGACGTGGAGGAGGCCGCAGGAGGGCAACAACCCAGCAGCAGGACCGCTACCTCCACCTTTGTGCAAGGAGGAACAGGAGGAGCACTGCCAGAGCCCTGCAAAATGACCTCCAGCAGGCCACAAATGTGCATGTGTCTGCTCAAACGGTCAGAAACAGACTCCATGAGGGTGATATGAGGGCCCGACGTCCACAGGTGGGGGTTGTGCTTACAGCCCAACACCGTGCAGGATGTTTGCCATTTGCCAGAGAACACCAAGATTGGCAAATTTGCCACTGGCGCCCTGTGCTCTTCACAGATGAAAGCAGGTTCACACTGAGCACATGTGACAGACGTGACAGAGTCTGGAGACGCCGTGGAGAACGTTCTGCTGCCTGCAATATCCTCCAGCATGACCGGTTTGGCATTGGGTCAGTAATGGTGTGGGGTGGCATTTCTTTGGAGGGCCGCACAGCCCTCCATGTGCTCGCCAGAGGTAGCCTGACTGTCATTAGGTACCGAGATGAGATCCTCAGACCCCTTGTGAAACCATATGCTTGCGCGGTTGGCCCTGGGTTCCTCCTAATGCAAGACAATGCTAGACCTCATGTGGCTGGAGTGTGTCAGCAGTTCCTGCAAGACGAAGGCATTGATGCTATGGACTGGCCCGCCCGTTCCCCAGACCTGAATCCAATTGAGCACATCTGGGACATCATGTCTCGCTCTGTCCACCAACATCACGTTGCACCACAGACTGTCCAGGAGTTGGCAGATGCTTTAGTCCAGGTCTGGGAGGAGATCCCTCAGGAGACCATCCGCCACCTCATCAGGAGCATGCACAGGCGTTGTAGGGAGGTCATACAGGCACGTGGAGGCCACACACACTACTGAGCCTCATTTTGACTTGTTTTAAGGACATTACATCAAAGTTGGATCAGTCTGTAGTGTGTTTTTCCACTTTAATTTTGAGGGTGACTCCAAATCCAGACCTCCATGGGTTGAAAAACTTGATTTCCATTTTTTAATTTTTGTGTGATTTTGTTGTCAGCACATTCAACTATGTAAAGAACAAAGTATTTCAGAAGAATATTTAATTAACTCAGATCTAGGATGTGTTATTTTTGTGTTCCCTTTATCTTTTTGAGCAGTGTATTTATAGAGCCAATCGTTATGGATGCGGCGATACCTAATATGTGTGTGTTTGGTTTTTTTTTGTTCTATTTTTTAATATAAAATCAGAGGAAAGCGGCGTTTTTTTCTTTTTTTACTTGAAACGTTATTTTTGTAAAAAAAAATAATTTTGTTTCAGTTTCACCACAGTGTTTTTTTCCCCATTTACCAATACAAGACATGGAAAATTAAATGGTTCCATTAAAAAATACAACTTTTCCTGCAAAAAATAAACCCTTGTATGGATATATGAACAGCAAGTTTAAAAGGTTATGGCTCTTGGAATGTGGGGTGGAAAAACTAAAATTAACCTTGTCATTAGGGGTTAATTGTTTAATAAACTGAGTTAAAAAATATTAATTCATCAGAAATCTGGGGAGTTGCTCTTTATATTCTACTTTGCCTGGGAGTGACTGACATGGACATACTGGGAAACTGGGTGGGAAGGGGGCCCATACTAAGTTTTGCATTGGGTCCCTATGAGATTTGTGTACACCGCTGTGAAATACTGATATAAAAGTCTAAAGGGGTTATCCCATGACTGATGTAAAAAATGAAAATAGGACATCATATGGTACATGACAATCTATTTCTAACAAAGCTAGAACCAGCCCTGTACCTCACATGGATGCAGAGATCTCCCCATTCATTGCTCTGCTAGATTTATATCAAGCTGACAGCTCAAGGGGAGTGTCTTTTCTCCTGCTGCTAAGGGTGTGTGTCTCATCTCTCCCTATCATAGCTCAGGAAGCAGTTGAAAGATGAAACTGAGCATGTGCGGCCTTCTCAGTGAGCAGGTTATAGAAATAAGAAAAAACAAACAGCAGGTGGCGCTATACAGAAACATTTAGTTGAATAACTCAGTGGCTATGCAAAATTTTTAATTAAATGCAATTACAAAAGTATTCAGATCCAAGGTGATGGTTTAAAAACTGTACAATATTTTTCGTGGGACAACCCCTTTAAAGGAAGCATTTGGATGCAATTGCTGCTGTTAAAGGCGTTCAACCAGTTAATAAATATTCAGTGAAGGTTCACACTTGAGCAGCATTTTACTTTAATATTAATATTACAGGTTATAGGTACTAGATTTCTGGAGAAGGGCCGTTGATCCAGAGAGTTATCTGATTGCCATATTTGGAAGGAATTTTTCCCTTATAATAGGGGAAATTGGCTTCTACCTCATGAGGGTTGTTTGCCTTCCTCTGTATAAACATTGCAGCATAATAGGCTAAACTGTAAGGACGTACAGTCAGGTCCATAAAAATTGGGACATTGACAAAATTCTAACATTTTTGACTCTATACACCACCACAATGGATTTGAAATGAAACAAACAAGATGTGCTTTAACTGAAGACTGTCAGCTTTAATTTGAGGGGATTTACATCCAAATCAGGTGAACGGTGTAGGAATTACAACAGTTTGCATATGTGCCTCCCACTTGTTAAGGGACCAAAAGTAATGGGACATAATAATCATAAATCAAACTTTCACTTTTTAATACTTGGTTGCAAATCCTTTACAGTCAATTACAGCCTGAAGTATGGAACGCATAGACATCACCAGACGCTGGGTTTCATCCCTGGTGATGCTCTGCCAGGCCTCTACTGCAACTGTCTTCAGTTCCTGCTTGTTCTTGGGGCAATTTCCCTTCAGTTTTGTCTTCAGCAAGTGAAATGCATGCTCAATCGGACTCAGGTCCGATGATTGACTTGGCTATTGCATAACATTCCACTTCTTTCCCTTAAAAAACTCTTTGGTTGCTTTTGCAGTATGCTTTGGGTTATTGTCTATCTGCACTGTGAAGCGCCGTCCAATGAGTTCTGAAGCATTTGGCTGAATATGAGCAGATAATATTGCCCGAAACACTTCAGAATTCATCCTGCTTTTGTCAGCAGTCACATCATCAATAAATACAAGAGAACCAGTTCCATTGACAGCCATACATGCCCACGCCATGACACTACCACCACCATGCTTCACTGATGAGGTGGTATGCTTAGGATCATGAGCAGTTCCTTTCCTTCTCCATACTCTTCTCTTCCCATCACTCTGGTACAAGTTGATCTTGGTCTCATCTGTCCATAGGGTGTTGTTCCAGAACTGTGAAGGCTTTTTTAGATGTCGTTTGGCAAACTCTAATCTGGCCTTCCTGTTTTTGAGGCTCACCAATGGTTTACATCTTGTGGTGAACCCTCTGTATTCACTCTGGTGAAGTCTTCTCTTGATTGTTGACTTTGAAACACATACACCTACCTCCTGGAGAGTGTTCTTGATCTGGCCAACTGTTGTGAAGGGTGTTTTCTTCACCAGGGAAATAATTCTTCGGTCATCCACCATAGTTGTTTTCTGTAGTCTTCCGGGTCTTTTCGTGTTGCTGAGCTCACCGGAGCGTTCCTAATTTTTAAGAATGTGCCAAACAATTGTTTTGGCCACGCCTAATGTTTTTGCTATCTCTCTGATGGGTTTGTTTTGTTTTTTTTCAGCCTAATGATGGCTTGCTTCACTGATAGTGACAGCTCTTTGGATCTCATTTTGAGAGGTGACAGCAATAGATTCCAAATGCAAATAGCACACTTGAAATGAACTCTGGACCTTTTATCTGCTCATTGTAATTGGGATAATGAGGGAATAACACACACCTGGCCATGGAACAGCCGAGAAGCCAATTGTCCCATTACTTTTGGTCCCTTAACACGTGGGAGACACATATGCAAACTGTTGTAATTCCTACACCGTTCACCTGATGTGGATGTAAATACCCTCAAATTAAAGCTGACAGTCTGCGGTTAAAGCACATCTTGTTAGTTTCATTTCAAATCCATTGTGGTGGTGTATAGAGTCACAAATGTTAGAATTGTGTCAATGTCCCAATATTTATGGACCTGGCTGTATGTCTTTTCCCAGCCTTACAATCTATGTTACTATTGTGTCTGTCTGGTTCCAATAAAGTGTTTGTTTTTTTGACTGATGCAGATGGGAACACAGCCTTAGGAAGTCTGAGAAACATATATAAAAGCACTGTAGATGACAATATCCATGAAAAATGTCACCAGTGTTACATACAAATTATTAGCAAGTCAACCTTTAGGCCTGGACATAGTGGTGAGTCATTTACAGAGTGCGGTAGGCAGAGATGTAGTGGTAATGCAGAAAATAGCTTCAGCCGTAAAGAAATAAGGACAGAGAATGAACATGAAAAGGGAGGTGAAGAAGGGCAGCATTGGACCAAAGTCCCTTGGGCCCAGCAGAGGAAATGATTCTGAGGACCTTAAGAGCCATTTTACTAGGGGTATATTATTATCAGAGCTTACCAAAGGATCCTCTGGTCAGGGGCGGACTGGCCATAGACTCTACAGGAATTTTTTTTACTGTGGGCCAATGCTCAGGGGGCCACCCAAGCCCTCCTCAAGGCCACTGTGAAGATACATGCTCTCAGCATTAATTACGGTAGGAGGATAAGGTGCCCTCCTGAATTCAACTGTATAAATGTCCTCATTATGGTGATGTTGCAGCATTTTGTGATGTTTTGTGGTATTTGGTTCTACTGGGGTGTTATTTTGTGCTGCACTACAGTATTACTGGCCCACTGCCTGCTTGTGGCTTGTGTTGGCCCTGCCTACTTATGTTCCTCATCTTCTGTCAATTTGGACTTACCCACATCAAGGGGCCACTTTTAGTTTTTTTCCAGGGCCTCTTTAAATTCCCAGTCTGCCCCTGCCTCCGATGTTCTGGCAGGCCAGTCCAACCCTGAGAAAAGGGGTTGATGAAGGTAAGACATGGGTTACACAATTCACTGCAAAAAATGCACCAAAATGATACACAACTGACCATACTAGCTAATTCCTCAGGCCGATGTTAAAAGCTGAGAACTTTGCCAATATCTTCCAGTCAGGAACATATCGGAGCCCCTCATGCACCACGTCACGGTGTCTCAGCACGCATGGGGTCCTACCACTAACCTGCCCGTGGTGTGTGAACAGGGTCTGAACAGTGCAATTAACTCACAGTCAGACTCTCACATGCCTCCATAGTGGTATCACAAATGCATTGTGAGGTCAAATAAAGCTGTGAGCCGCACCCACAACAGACCATGTGACACAGAAGCTACCAGATGCAAAAGAATATTACCAACAAATTAAAGTGGCACATTCCATACACATAAAGACAAAAACTCCCTGAAAAAAGTGGCCTAAATGGGTGAAAATGCTCCAAACCCATACACTGTAGCGTGTCTATAACCGGGGCAGCAATTCCTCCGCATGCGGTCCGCAGACAACGGCAATCCCCGTTTATTTTTTGTCCTTATGTGTATGTAATGTGCCACTTTATTTTGTTGGTAATATTCTTTTGCACCTGGTAGCTTCTGTGTCACATGGTCTGTTGTGGGTGCGGCTCATAGCTTTATTTTACCTCACAATGCATTTGTGATACCACTATGGAGGCATGTGAGAGCCTGGCTGTGAGTTAATTGCACTGTTCAGACCCTGTTCACACACCACGGGCAGTTTAGTGGTAGGACCCCATGCGTGCTGAGACACCGTGACGTGGTGCATGAGGGGCTCCGATAGGTTCCTGACTGGAAGATATTGGCAAAGTTCTCAGCTTTTAACATTGGCCTGAGGAATTAGCTAGTATGGTCAGTTGCGCATCATTTTGGTGAATTTGCAGTGAATTGTGTATGTATATTTTTTCATCTGCACAATGTATCATTGTGTGTAAGATGTTCTTGTGATGCATGCGGTCCGCACGGGGCATCCTCCATTGTACACATTTTTTGCTGGAGATTGCCGTTGTCTGCGGACCGCATGCGGAGGAATTGCTCCCCCGGTTATAGACACGCCACAGTGTCTGGGTTTGGAGCATTTTCACCCGTTTAGGCAGGGGCGTAGCTATAGGGGGTGCGGAGGTAGCAGTCGCTACCGGGCCCAGGAGCCTGAGGGGGCCCAAAGACCCTTGCGCCCCATAAGAAGACACCAGTTTTATAGAAAGTGCATGCTGGTCAAGTTATAGCTCTGGCTGGAGGGAAGGGCTTGGGTCAAGAAATTGGCATGGGGGGGTTGGGGGGGTGGTCTACTGTTTAAATTTTTGCCGCAGGCAGCATGAAGGCTATGTGCTTCCCTAACCACAAAACACTGAGGGAAGGATGGGGGGGAGCAAGCTGAACCTTTAGACCAGGGACCATGAGCCTTTAGCTTCGCCCCTGCGTTTAGGCCACTTTTTTCAGTGAGTTTAAGACATGGGTTACAAAGAGATCTTTCCTAGTCAGTTTCTCAGTAGAGTTTAAGTAGACCTGGTTCAGTTAGATCAGTGGCTACATACAAAAATATCAACACTCAGGTTTTTAATTATTCATCAAATTTTGATAATAGCTATTAAAGAGGCTCTGTCCCCACTCCTGATATATTTGTTTTAGTAAATAGTATTCCACATAATACAGTGCTTCTCAATTATTTTCTGTCATGCCCCCCCTAGGAAGAAGAAAACATTTTGCGCCCCCTGCGCGACTGTAAATAGTATTATTTGTCTATAAAATTGTTATAAGTACACCTCTGCATAACACTGTATCCTTATTAACGTATAAGAGAATAAAAAAAGAAAGAAATGTGGATCGGACACACACTTATGGGGGGATCTGTGGATGACGGACACTTATGGGGGGATCTGTGGATGACGGACACTTATGGGGGGATCTGTGGATGACGGACACTTATGGGGGGATCTGTGGATGACGGACACTTATGGTGGGATCTGTGGATGACGGACACTTATGGGGGGGATCTGTGGCTGGCACTGTTACAAGGAGATCTGTGGCTGGCACTGTTATATATGTGCCATCCACAGACCCCCCACCCCATAACAGTGCCATCCACAGTGCCCCCCCAGCCCATAACAGTGCCATCCACAGACCCCCACCCCTTAACTGTGCCATCCACAGATTCCGTGTGCCCGCCGCCGCCGTTTAAAGTTATTAAACATGCCCCCCTCACTCCTAATAGTACCGTATATCCGAATTTCTTCTGTATAATGCCGGCAGGCGGGCCGGGCGGCCGGCGCGTCCCTCAGTGACGTCACTTGTCTGCGCCACCTGCTTCATTCATAAAGCAGGCGGCGCAGGCACGTGACATCACTGAGGGACGCGCCGGCCACCTGGCCTGCCTGCCGGCATTATACAGAAGAAATTCGGATATACGATACTATTAGGAGTGAGGGGGGCATGTTTAATAACTTTTAATTCAATAATACATTTTATATTAGTATACCGGAGGGAGCGGTGGGGCGGGGCTATAGTACAGTGACCGCACCGCCCCACCGCTATTGCCGGCCCCCAGCTCCTCCTCCCAGTCCCTCCCCCGGCCCCCGCTCCGTACATCGCGTCCAGCGCCTGCGCCGGCCTCTGATCAAACGGGAGATGAGCGCTTCCACAATGGAAGCGCTCATCTCCCTGCCGCATATTACACTGCGAGCTGTCGGCCGCCCGGCGCCCCTGTTGCTATGGCGCCCTGTGCGGCCGCACAGCCCGCACAGCCCAAAGGCCGGCCCTGAACGAGCCCCCCTTTACAGAGCCTGGCGCCCCCCCTGGGGGGCGCGCCCCACTATTTGAGAAGCACTGACATAATAGGACAATTCTGGAGCATCTATTCTTATAACTCTGACCTTTGCCTTTATTATTACCAGTAGAGGTTTATGAATACATTGATAACTGGCTGTCCCCAGTTGGGGTGTGTCCCTGCACAGTCTTATACTGTTCAATCAGTGCTAACTACATAGGGACACACTCTTCTGACAAGGGAAATGGTAACAGCCAGTTGTTAATTTATTCAAAAATGTATACAGGGAATAAAAGAGAAAAGACACAAAATAGTCATAAAAAATGCTCCACAATTATTATTTCATGGGGAATCAAGTAGTTACTAAGACAGACATGTCAGGAGAGGTGACAGGTCCTCTTTAAAGATCAAACGAATTAGCCATCATATCTAAGAGCAAAATTGGGCTTTAATTCATGTTGCATTTGGGGGGATTTAACCCCTTCATTTAACCTCTGTAATTTAGCTGTAAGGAATGAAAGCTAAGGGATCTACAGACAGACATTGTTACAAGTAATATCCTCTTGATTTAAAATCGTCTTCATAATCCCTTCATTAAGTTTGCTATGAATGAAGGGGATCATTTAAACCTGATATATGCAATGCACCTCGGATGCATGCCCGGTCCTGTGTGAAATGGTTGTCACAGTTTTTCTCACCACCCCTAAGGTAATGTAAGCACATACTGTGAGGCTCCAGTGCTAAACCACTGAACGATTAGTGAACAGTGTATTCAATCTTACTGTCTGTTTCACAGCTACAAACAAAATCTAGCTTGGAAAACACAGCTATCAATAACTTGTCATATCAGGATAATGTAATTGGGTCTACAGCGCTACACAATGTATCTGAAGCATCTAGGTTTACAAGAAGCTTCTTGACAGTGTTGAGAGCTCTTGGAAAACCTGCTAAGAAATTATGCTTGTTATTAAGAATTGATCAATAAGTCATTTCCATCTTCATGTCCTTCATCTGTGTATGAGGCTGGCCACTCACATTACATAAACTGTGGCCGAACATGTTAATTTAAAAAGGGACAACAATCTAATATGTATGGGGTCCTCCAGGCCGGAGGAGCTTCGCGACAGCTTTCTCCCTTCTTCAAGTTTAGGACATATGTATGTGTATGGGGAGTCAGGAGAGATAGCTGTTAATCGAACATTTATATCTACTGTGCATGGCCAGCCAAAGGCAAACAAAATAAGAAAATGTTGTGGTTCCAGCTGACCCACTGTGGAGTCCCCATGTCTGTGCCTGGACACCATGTCAGTTGCATGAAAGTAGGTCCAGCACCAGGTCTGTAGAGATGGCATTAAGGATCCTGTACGCATGAGAAACACGTAGGAAAATGCAATTTTGAGAATTAGAGTTGTTTTCATCACTAGCGAAAAAAGTCCAGCTCACTCAATCCGTAAAAGCAAATAAACAAGGTCCTTTATTGGATCTTCTGGGTCAGAAAAACACGGTACGTAGACATAGGCAACGATTTTTGGATCTAAACAAAGCGATCCTTCCTCATGGTTGTCTTAATCACGTTACAAAAAAGTGCTGATTTTTATCTTTAGACCTGGCTCTGGACATACGTTCTATCATTGGATTATATATGTGCCTAAGGACTCATATACAGTATATGGTTGTATTAACCACTTCACATCTGGGCCATTTGCCCCCTTCCTGACCAGGCCTAATTTTGCAAATCAGACATATCTCACTTTATGTGGTAATAACTTTGGAACGCTTTTACCTATCCAAGCCATTCAGAGACTGTGTTCTCGTGACACATTGTACTTCATGCTAGTCATAAATTTGAGTCAATATATTTCACCTTTAATTATGAAAAAATCCCAAATTTACCAAATATTTAGAAGAATTTGCAATTTTCTAAATTTCAATTTCTCTGCTTTTAAAACAGAAAGTGATACCTCATAAAATATTTATTACTTAACATTCCCCATATGTCTACTTTATGTTGGCATCATTTTGGAAATGTCATTTTATTTTTTTAGGATGTTAGGAGGCTTAGAATTTTTGAAGCAATTCTTAAAATTTTTAAGAAAATTGCCAAAACCCACTTTTTAAGGACCAGTTCAGGTCTGCAGTCACTTTGTGGGGCCTACATAGTGGATACCCCCATAAATGACCCCATTGTAGAAACTACACCCCTCAAGTTACTTAAAACCGATTTTACAAAGTTTGTTAACCCTTTAGGCGTTCCACAAGAATTAAAGGAATATGGAGATCAAATTTTTTAATTTCACTTTTTTGGCAGATTTTCCATTTTAATCCAATTTTTTCTTTAATATATCGATGGTTAACAGCCAAACAAAATTCTATATTTATTACCCAGATTCTGCGGTTTACAGAAACACCCCACATGTGGTTATAAACTGCTGTATGGGCACACGGCAGGGCACAGAAGAAAAGGAGCACCACATGGTTTTTAGATGCCATGTCCCATTTGAAACCCCCCTGAAGCACCCTTACAGTAGAAACTCCCAAGAAGTGACCCCATTTTGGAAACTAGGGGATAAGGTGCCAGTTTTATTGGTACTATTTTTGGGTACATATGATTTTTTGATTATTCATTATAACACTTTATGGGCAAGGTGACCAAAAAATTGGTTGTTTTAGCACAGTTTTTATTTATTTATTTTTACAGCGTTCACCTCATGGGTTCGGTCAAGTGACTATTTTATAGAGCAGATCGTTACGGATGTGGCGATACCTAATATGTATACTTTTTCTTATTTATTTAAGTTTTACACAATAATAGCATTTTTTAAACAAAAAAATATGTTTTAATGTGTCCATGTTCTGAGAGCTATAGTTTTTATTAATTTTTTTGCGATTTTCTTACGTAGGGGCTCATTTTTTCCGGGATGAGGTGACTGTTTTATTGGTACTATTTTGTGGGACATATGCCTTTTTGATCACTTGGTGTTGCACTTTTTGTGATGTAAGGTGACAAAAATGGCTTTTTTTGACACAGTTTTTATTTTTATTTTTTTACGGTGTTCACCCGAGGGGTTAGGTCATGTGATATTTTTATAGAGCTGGTTGTTAAGGACACGGCGATACCTAATATGTATACTTTTTTTTATTTATTTCACTTTAACACAATAATAGCATTTTTGAAATAAAAAAAATGATGTTTTAGTGTCTCCATGTTCTGAGAGCTATAGTTTTTTTGTTTTGAGTGATTTTCTTATGTAGAGGCTCATTTTTTTCGGAATGAGGTGACGGTTTTATTGGTATCATTTTGTGGGACATACGTCTTTTTGATCACTTGGTGTTGCACTTTTTGTGATGTAAGGTGACAAAAATTGCTTTTTTTGACACCTTATTTTATATTTTTATGGTGTTTATCGGACTCGGTCGAATATGTGATATATTTATAGAGCCGAAGAGTCACGGATGCGGAAATGCCAAATATGTCTATTTTATTTTATTTTTTCTATTTAAATTTTTTTTTTTTTTATTCCTTACTTGGGGTATTTTTTTTTTACATGTGAAACCTTTTATTTTTTATTTTTTTAACACTTTATTTTTGTATTTTTTTATTTTACACTTTTTGTCCCCCATAAGGTCATTCAAGACCTCTGGGGGACATTTAACTTTTTTTCACTGTTGATTTCTCCTGTAACTGGGGCTGACATAGTAGCCCCAGTTACAGGGGAAATACACTCCCCAGAGAGGCTGTACAGTGGTATACTGCGATGTACAGCCTCAGTGCAGGGCTGATCGAGGTCTCTGAAAGACATCACAGCTCCTGCACTAACCCTGCTCCGGCGGTCGCATAGCGCTTCCTACTCTGTATACACAGCGCTCAGTGAGCACTGTGTATACAGCAATCTAGAAGGCAGGGACACCTGGGCACTGTCCCTGCCTTCTCTAAGGGTTGCCCTGCTGTCACATTAGCGTGCAGCTGCAGTTTCTTAATGGACATTCAGGAACGTCCATTCAAAAATATAGAACCACCTCCTGGACGTTTATAGTCAACGGGTGGATGGGAGGTGATTAAAGCTGTTTTATATAAAGCCATAATAGGGCCTTCATAGAGGTGCATGAGCCTTCTAACGTACAGCATAGGTTTTCCTGTTAGATTTATAATAATTGTGGAATGCTCCTTTAGACTCCATGGGGGTGATTTAGGAAACTGGTGTACAGTAGAACTGGCTTAGTTGCCCAAAGAAACCAATCAGTTTCCACTTTTCATTTCTCAGGGCTCTTTTGGAAAATGAAAGACGAAATCTGAGTGGTTGCTAAAGGCAACCAAGCCAGTTTTCATTTACAGTTTTGATAAATCTCCCCCATGGTTATATAGAGACATGTGGAGATTATTTATCAAACTGGTGTAAAATAGAACTGGCTTAGTTGTCCATATCAACCAATCAGATTCCAACTTTCATTTTTCACAGCTCCTTTGGAAAATGAAAGGTGGAATCTGGTATCTATGGGCAACTAAGCCAGTCCTGCTTTAAACCAGTTTGCTAAATCTCCCCCCATATGTACAGAAGTATTGTTCCACAGAAAAATAGTTTCTGAGGAAGAAATTCCCCATACATATGGAACCCAGCAGAACCTATACGGGGGCTCTGTACAGTGGAGTGAGGCTGCTTCCTTTCACTGCCATATAGACTAAGGCCCTAATGTATATAACTGTATTACAGCTGTGCACAGCCATCAAGACATATGGAGCCATATTCCAACAATTTGAGCCTTCTATGGGACCCTTGTATACATCCATATGTATTTTCTGTCTCATTTTGTATAAATGAATTAACGAAAAGGCCAGATATGTCAACCAGGCCCACTTAATCCCAAAATTAGGTAGCGTAAATACTAATCCCGTAGGACAGAGGGATAAAACTTAACATTTAATAGTGATGCAATCTAAAATAAAAAAAATAGACACCAGAGGAGGAGCCTCTACACCAAACGAAAAATGACAAGACAGCCCAGCGGGCAAAAATGTACAAATATACACAGTGTGACCAGGAGGAAGTAAATAAAAGGAACGTTCTCACCCGATTGGAGTTCAGGATGTCTCATGAGGAGGACAGGTGGTGGAAGCGGTCCTTTGATACTTGTTGATTCACACTGGAGAGGATAGGTGAATATGCCCCTTCAAAGTGGGTGGGTGACAGGGTGGTTAACCCTAGACAGCCCTGAATGGGGGGGCAGGGGCTAGTATGCCCTACCTATCTATACGGGGAACTTGCCCCGCAAGGAGCGTCCCCGTCCGGATACCTGACGCTGTGGGGACAGATTCCCTAGTAGTCCCTAAAAAAAGCTTTTTTTAGGGACTACTAGGGAATCTGTCCCCACAGGGTCAGGTATCCGGACGGGGACGCTCCTTGCGGGGCAAGTTCCCCGTATAGATAGGTAGGGCATACTAGCCCCTGCCCCCCCATTCAGGGCTGTCTAGGGTTAACCACCCTGTCACCCACCCACTTTGAAGGGGCATATTCACCTATCCTCTCCAGTGTGAATCAACAAGTATCAAAGGACCGCTTCCACCACCTGTCCTCCTCATGAGACATCCTGAACTCCAATCGGGTGAGAACGTTCCTTTTATTTACTTCCTCCTGGTCACACTGTGTATATTTGTACATTTTTGCCCGCTGGGCTGTCTTGTCATTTTTCGTTTGGTGTAGAGGCTCCTCCTCTGGTGTCTATTTTTTTATTTTAGATTGCATCACTATTAAATGTTAAGTTTTATCCCTCATTTTGTATGAATCCAAAGCAAAAAAAAATTGTGGCTTGCTCAATCAGATGTATTGCAGTGCTATTTTCTCTACACTGAAAATACAGAACAACACGCCATTGACACACATTGCAAGAAAATGGATTTTCTATGAAATCCCGCAGCATGCCATTTATGGTGCAGATTTGCAGGGGAGCGACTGTATGTGCCATTGTATAGTCCCTGCACAAGTCTCTGTGTGGATAAGGCCTTACTATCACTATCATCATTAAATAGGCTACATTTCAGGCAAAATGAAGAACTGCAATTCATTCTAACAAGACATCAAAGCTCCCGCACATGCGTGACTGGTTTATTGGAATTGATTTTTTGCTGAGGTTTTGTAATCTAGAAATAGGAAGTTACATATCTGGTATATCGCACAAAATTGTGGTGTGAAGTTTGAATGGAGCTGTAGAATGTCACTTACTGGTAATGGCTATCTATAGTAAGACTGTACCAAGGGTATACTCATAATGGTGGTTGAAACGGCACTACTACATCATGTAGCATATGATAGTTGTTTAATATTTCATTGGATTGCCACTTTTGTTTCTGTACCATTTTAAATTATTGATTTAGCATTTCAAGTCACTGTGGTGGAATAGTGCAATGTCCGTATCTTCTGAACAAGAGAAGAAGATTTAGACGTTTATAAATGAACTTCTAAAATGTAGAAAGCTGTGGCAAATCAAATGATATGAAATAAATGAAGATTCACAAGACTGTAACTAGAACAAAAAACATAAAAACATAGCATAGGAAATACGCTGCTAAAAAACGGGGGTTAATTCACTGAGCACCTGAAGCATTAACACTCTGTAAGAGAGGTGTTCAAACTGTAAAAGTCCTTTAATTCATCAGTGTGACCCGATGGGTGTCGAATTATCATATAATCTGAATTACTGGATGACTATAGAAACATACATAATAATAATAATCTTTATTTATATAACGCCAACATATTGCGCAGCGCCTTACAATTCAGGGGTTCATGTACAAACAGTCATAAATAACATAGCAACAGACAAGTCGAATATTACAACAAGAGGAATGAGGGCCCTGCTCGCAAGAGCTTACAATCTATGAGGGGATAGGGGTGACACAAAAGGTAGAAGTGCTTGTTATGTACGATAGTCCAGCCAACTTGGGAGAATAGGGGAGCAGATATAAAGCCACATGAACCGGTCAGCAGCCAATATACGAAGTGCTTCTGGGTGCAGTGGAGGCTTAGCTTCAGGGAATGATAAATGGGCTATAGGAGGTTAGATCAAGGGAGGTGATAGGCCACCCTGAAAAGATGTGTTTTTAGCGAACGCCTAAAACTGTACATGTTGTGATTAAGCCTGATTTCTTGGGATAGGGCATTCCAGAGAACCGGTGCAGCTCGGGAGAAATCTTGGAGCCGGGAGAGAGAGGTTCGGATTTTTGTGGAAGTCAGTCGTAAGTCATTGGCTGAACGGAGAGCATGGGAAGGGTGGTAGACAGAGATGAGGGAAGAGATGTAGGGTGGTGCAGCACTGTGGAGGGCTTTGTGGATGAGGACGAGCAATTTAAATTAGATTCTATAGTGTATGGGTAGCCAGTGCAATGACTGACACAGGGCGGAGGCATCAGCGTAGCGGTTGGACAGATAGGTGACCCTGGCTGCTGCATAAGGCTAGGTCTACACAATGACATTTGTCGCGCGACAGATAGGGCACAACTACACTGCAACATTTGTAGCGCAACATTTTGTTGCACCAATGTCGCGCAACAATTTTTATAATGGCAGTCTATGGTGTCGCACTGCAACATGCAACATGTTGCGACTGCGACGCAACAGTCGCAGAAAAATCCATCTCGAATAGATTTTCTGCGACTGTTGCGTCGCAGTCGCAGCATGTTGCATGTTGCAGTGCGACACCATAGACTGCCATTATAAAAAATGTTGCGCGACAAATGTTGTCGTGTAGACCTAGCCTTAAGAATAGATTGGAGAGGGGAGAGTCTGGTGAGGGGGAGGCCAATTAATAGTGAGTTGCAGTAATCAAGGCAGAAGTGGATCAGGGCAACAATGAGAGTTTTTGTTGTTTCCATAGTGAGAAAGGGGTGGATACTAGAGATGTTTTTGAGGTGCAGACGACATGAGCGGGAGAGAGATTGAATATAGGGGGTGAAAGAAAGATCAGTGTCAAAAGTCACCCCGATACAGCGGGCGTGCTGCCTAGGAGTGATGACGGTGTTGCACACCGAGAGGCAGAAATCAGGTTTAGGTAGTTTAAGTTCAGTTTTTGAAAGATTTAGTTTCAGATAGCGAGAGGACATAATGTTAGAGACGGCAGAGAGACGGTCACTAGTGCTCTGTAATACAGCAGGTGTGATGTCAGGGGATGAAGTGTATAGTTGTGTGTCATCAGCATAGAGATGGTACTGGAAAACAAATCTGCTGATGGTCTGTCCAATTTGTGCTGTGTACAGGGAGAAGAGGAGAGGGCCTAGGACTGAACCCTGAGATACTCTAACAGCGAGGGGGAGAGGTAAGGAAGTGGAGCCAGCAAATGATACACTGAAAGAGCGACCAGAGAGATAGGAAGAACACCAGGAGAGGGCGATGTCCTTTAGGCCGATGAATTGGAGCATGGCGAATAGGAGATGGTGGTCTACAGTGTCAAAAGCTGCAGAGAGGTCAAGGAGAATGAGCAGAGAGTAGTTACCATTGCATTTTGCTGTCAGGAGGTCATTTGTCACTTTGGTGAGGGCAGTTTCTGTCGAATGCAGGGGGCGGAAACCAGATTGTAGTGGATCAAGGAGAGAGTGATCAGAGAGATAGCGGGTAAGGCGAGAGTAGACCAGACGTTCCAGGAGTTTAGAGATGAAGTGAAGATTGGAGACTGGTCTGTAGTTAGTTGTGCAGGATGGGTCGAGAGAGTTTTTTTTTAAATTAATGGAGTAATGATAGAATGTTTGAAAGAGGAGGGGAAGATACCAGAAGAGAGGGAGAGGTTGAAGAACTAAATTGTACCTGAATTTAGTTCTTTTGCTCAGTCCTCTGTTTTTGGTCTTGTAAAAATTCCAAATTACATTGCATTCTTGTGCTGCAACTGATGTACTGAATTATCCTACTTTCTGGACTACTGGATGCTGAGTTAAAGGGGTATTTGTCACGGATGGTATACAGGAAACAAGACAAAACCATATAAACAATGTCTCTCTGGATCCACAACTAAGGAACAATGGAAGACCCCTGCAATAGACCTGCCGCTCTCCCTCACTGCTCAGCCTATGCGAACACCCCAAAGGTGGATGGGCGCATATCCACGTTCCTCGGCTATCTATTACCTGAAGACCCTACAATAGTGAGGGGACACGACCACCGGCTCCCTACACTGACACGGAGGGAGTCAGGGTCACCTGGATCCAGAAAAGAGATAATCATAAATACATAAACAGCACTTAACTTGCAGACGACTGAGGACTGGGAACTGGGAACTGGGAACAGCATGCACACACACTCCAGGAAGTTGTATCAGCTGCACACTACTGCATTATGGGGAGGAATTTAAAGGGCAGCAATCAGTCCGACTGCATGACAGCTGAGATAGACTAACGAGATGAGAAACTAAACCAAAACAAAGAAATTCAAGGAGGAGGATCTGAAAAGCTCCTATGAGCGCTTCTCAGCTGTCTGGCTGTGACAGTACCCCTCCCTCTAGGAGTGGACTCCGGACACTCAGAGCCTACCTTCTCAGGATGGGACCTATGGAAAGCCCTGATGAGACGAGAGGCCTTAATGTCCGTCACTGGGACCCACATCCTCTCCTCAGGACCATAACCCTCTCAATGAACGAGGTACTTGAGGGAACCATGGACAAGACGAGAATCCACAATCCTAGAGACCTGAAATTCAAGATTTCCATCAACCATAATCGGAGGAGGAGGCAAAGGCGAGGGTACAATAGGTTGAACATAAGGTTTCAATAAGGACTTATGAAAAACATTATGGATCTTCCAAGTCTGAGGAAGATCAAGACGGTAGGCAACAGGATTGATGACAGACAGGATCTTGTAAGGCCCAATAAACCTAGGACCCAACTTCCAGGAAGGAACCTTCAATTTGATATTCTTGGTAGACAACCACACCAGATCACCAACATTCAGGTCCGGACCAGGCACACGTCTCTTATCCGCCACACGCTTATATCTCTCACTCATGCTCTTTAGATTATCCTGAATCTTTTGCCAAATAGATGACAAAGACGAGGAGAATCTGTCCTCATCAGGCAAACCAGAAGAGCCCTCTCCCGAGAAAGTCCCAAACTGCGGATGAAACCCATATGCACCAAAAAATGGTGACTTATCAGAGGACTCCTGACGACGGTTATTTAAAGCAAACTCAGCAAGGGACAAAAAAGAACACCAATCCTCCTGATTCTCCGCCACAAAACAGCGCAGATATGTCTCCAGATTCTGATTGACGCGCTCTGTCTGGCCATTCGACTGTGGATGGAAAGCAGAAGAGAATGACAACCGAACCCCCAAGCGAGAACAGAAAGCCTTCCAGAATCTGGAAACAAACTGCGTGCCCCTATCAGAGACTATGTCTGAAGGAATCCCATGCAATTTGACAATGTGGTCAATAAATGCCTGCGCCAGCGTCTTAGCATTGGGCAAACCAGGAAAAGGGATAAAATGCACAATTTTGCTAAAACGGTCCACCACCATCAGAATCACAGACTTCCCCGAGGAACGAGGCAAGTCCGTTATGAAGTCCATGGACAGATGTGTCCAAGGACAGGAAGGAATGGGCAAAGGAAGGAGAGGACCTGATGGCCGTGAATGAGGGACCTTGGCACGAGCGCAAGTCTCGCAAGCTGCCACAAAACCCTCAACTGACTTACGAAGCGCAGGCCACCAGAATCTCCGAGCAATGAGATCCAGTGTGGCTCTTGCCCCCGGGTGCCCAGCAAGGACCGTATCGTGGTGTTCTTTAAAAATCTTGTGTCTCAAAGCGAGAGGCACAAACAACCTCCCAGGAGGACAAAGATCAGGAGCTTCTGACTGGGCTGCCTGCACCTCTGCCTCCAATTCAGGAAAAAGAGCAGAGACCACCACACCTTCAGCCAAAATGGGACCCGGGTCTTCAAAATTCCCACCTCCCGGAAAACGTGACAGGGCATCTGCCTTCACATTCTTAACCCCAGGGCGGAACGTAACAACAAAATTAAACCTTGAAAAGAACAAAGACCATCTGGCCTGTCTCGGGTTCAGACGCTTGGCTGACTCCAAGTAGGCCAGATTTTTATGGTCAGTAAACACGGTAATAGGGTGTCTGGCTCCCTCTAGCCAATGGCGCCATTCCTCAAAAGCCAACTTGATGGCCAACAATTCCCTATCTCCCACATCATAATTTCTCTCTGCGGAGGAGAGTTTCTTTGAGAAAAAGGCACACGGTTGCCATTTGGCAGGAGAGGAACCCTGAGACAAGACCGCACCCACCCCTACCTCAGAAGCATCAACCTCAACTATGAAGGGTAACGAAATATCAGGTTGTACTAGGATGGGAGCGGAAGCAAAACTCTCCTTGATATTAGAAAAGGCCTTACGCGCCTCTACCGACCAGGAAGAAAAATCTACCCCCTTTCTGGTCATATCAGTGAGTGGTTTAACAACAGAGGAATAATTCAAAATAAATTTCCTGTAATAATTGGCAAAGCCCAAAAAACGCATCAGCGCCTTCTGATTCTCAGGAAGCTCCCACTCAAGCACAGCACGGACCTTCTCGGGGTCCATGCGAAAACCAGAAGCGGAGACAAGAAACCCCAGAAATTGGATCTCTGGAACCGCAAACACACATTTTTCCAGTTTCGCGTATAATTTATTCTCCTGCAGGATGAGCAAGACCTGACGTAAGTGTTCCTTATGAGTCTTGAAATCAGGAGAAAAAATCAAAATCTCATCCAAATACACTAATACAAATTTTCCCATTAAATGATAAAAAATGCTGTTGACGAAATGCTGAAAAACGGCTGGGGCATTCATCAAACCAAAAGGCATAACCAAATTCTCAAAATGGCCCTCAGGGGTATTGAAAGCCGTCTTCCATTCGTCTCCTTCTCTGACCCTAACCAGGTTGTATGCCCCTCTTAGGTCTAATTTGGAAAAGACTTTAGCCCCAACAACCTGGTTAAACAGGTCCGGGATCAGAGGAAGCGGATAAGGATCACGAATAGTGATACTGTTCAGCTCCCTGAAATCCAGACAAGGTCTTAAAGAACCATCTTTTTTCTTAACAAAGAAAAAACCAGCGGCAACAGGTGACTTTGAGGGTCGTATGTGTCCTTTTCTCAGACTCTCAGAGATATAAGCACGCATAGCGACCCTCTAAGGTTGAGAGAGATTGTATAAACGAGATTTAGGCAGCTTGGTGCCTGGGATGAGATTAATAGGGCAATCATACTCCCTGTGCGGAGGCAAACCCTGAACTCCACTCTCAGAGAAGACATCCAAAAATTCAGAGAGGAAAGGTGGTACAGTCTTAGTAGAAACCTCAGAAACAGATGTTATGAGGCAATTCTCTCTGCAAAAGTTACTCCAACCATTTATTTGCCTCGCTTGCCAATCAATGGTGGGGTTATGTTTAGTGAGCCAGGGTAGCCTCAACACTAGAGGAGTAGGCAAACCGCTAAGGACGAAACATGACACATCCTCAACATGAGCATCACTCACAATTAAACGGATATTGTGAACTATGCCCTTTAATGATTTCTGAGAAAGTGGAGCTGAATCAATAGCAAAAACAGGAATATCTTTTCCCAAAGTGCATACCTGGAAACCATGAGTTATTGCAAATTGATTATCAATGAGGTTGACAGCTGCTCCACTATCCACAAAAATCTCACAAAAAATGCTCTTGCTCTCTAGCGCCACCCTAGCAGGCAGGACAAAACGGGAACTACAAGCAAACGGGAAACCTTCAATTTCCGCCTCAACCCTGCCAGTAGTAACAGACGGAACATTTTTAAAAGATTTTTTCCTTTTTGTCTCTTTATTGCTCCCAGAAAACTGCCTGAATCTCCTAGAGGGACAAACATTTGCCAGATGATTTATACCTCCACAACAAAAACAAACCCTCCCCTGCGGGCTGAATCTTCTATTGTCAGAGGCAATCAACCCCAGCTGCATGGGCTCCTGCTCAGAAGGGGCTGACAGCGACTGAGACCCCTGTGCACAGAATGAGACCGCTGCACTGTCCCGGGACTGAGTATGACAGGAAGGAGAGATCTCTCCTCTCTCTCTAAGACGCCTGTCAATACGAACAGCCTGAGACATAGCAGAATCCAAGAAGGTAGGTCTCTCATGAAAGGCAAATGCATCTCTCAATCCCTCTGAAAGACCATAGCAAAATTGACTTCGGAGTGCAGCATCATTCCAACCCATATCTGCTGCCCATCTCCGAAATTCTGAGCAGTATATCTCTGCGGATTGTTTACCCTGGCATAACAGACGTAGTCTAGACTCAGCCAGAGCAATACGATCCGGATCATCATATATCTGACCCAGGGCTAAAAAGAATTCATCCACTGAACCGAGGGGCCGTGCCCCCTCCGGCAGCGAAAAGGCCCAGGACTGAGCGTTACCCCTGAGCAGTGATAGAATGATCCCCACCCTCCGTTCTTCATCACCAGAAGAATGGGGAAGAAGGCGAAAATGGAGTTTGCAAGCCTCTCTAAAACGCACAAAATTCTCACTACCCCCGGAGAACGTATCCGGGAGCGAGATCTTAGGCTCAGCACAAACTCCATGAACGCAAGCTGAACCGGTCACTTGAAACTGAGAAAAAGTCTTACGGAGATCAGCTACCTCCAAAGCAAGACCCTGAAAGCGTTCAGCCAAAAGTGAAACCGGATCCATGCTTGAGACGGTTTTGGCGGCTGATAATGTCAGGGATGGTGTACAGGAAACAAGACAAAACCATATAAACAATGTCTCTCTGGATCCACAACTAAGGAACAAAGGGAGACCCCTGCAATAGACCTGCCGCTCTCCCTCACTGCTCAGCCTATGCGAACACCCCAAAGGTGGATGGGCGCATATCCACGTTCCTCGGCTATCTATTACCTGAAGACCCTACAATAGTGAGGGGACACGACCACCGGCTCCCTACACTGACACGGAGGGAGTCAGGGTCACCTGGATCCAGAAAAGAGATAATCATAAATACATAAACAGCACTTAACTTGCAGACGACTGAGGACTGGGAACTGGGAACTGGGAACAGCATGCACACACACTCCAGGAAGTTGTATCAGCCGCACACTACTGCATTATGGGGAGGAATTTAAAGGGCAGCAATCAGTCCGACTGCATGACAGCTGAGATAGACTAACGAGATGAGAAACTAAACCAAAACAAAGAAATTCAAGGAGGAGGATCTGAAAAGCTCCTATGAGCGCTTCTCAGCTGTCTGGCTGTGACAGTATTCTCTTCTTCCCTTTTCATACTTACCTTCCTTGAGCGCGACGTTCACTTCCTGGATTCTTCTCCCGGCCGGGCCGCGCTTGCGCAGAAGACTGAAGATTTTCTCCCGGCCGGGCCGCGCAATGTCCTGAACGCATGCGCGTTCGCGGCTCTGTACTATACTGGCCAGGAAAAAGTCATCATGGCGAATGCGCATTCAGGACATTGCGCGGCCCGGCCGGGAGAGAATCTTCAGTCTTCTGCGCAAGCGCGGCCCGGCGGGATTCGACAGGAGAGGTGGCTGTAACCAGGGGAGACCAAAGACAACATCAGGTAAGAGGGGACTTATTTTCTAAAAAAGGGTGGGAATTGGCTAATAACAGGTATTTAGAAAAATTATCACTGTCAAATCATTAACAGATTTAACAGTGATCATTAAGATGAGAATACCCCTTTAAGGGGGTTTTATTGCACAGCCCCAGAAAGTAAATCTTGGGAATTGCAGATGACTGCTACTCTTAAAAGTGGGGATATTGTAAGAAACATCTAAGTAGAGTAGGAAGTCAGTGGGATTTAAATGGACTTTAACTTCACACAATCTGCATGCTTAGTAAGGGTCTTTTTGCACTGTGTTAACACTGTACATTTACCATATGTGCTGGGTAAATTCCTAGCGCGTACATTAAACAGATCCATAGATGCTATTCATCTGATGGAGGCTGAGTGTTTTAGCCTCCATTGGGGTCGGTATCTGTAGTTAATATTTTTCTTTACTGTATGGGATAATGCAGCAGACTGTGGTATTCCACACGGGCAGTCATTACTACACAGAATAAAATGTTCTAACATGTGTGCCAATGGATGCCACTAAACACATACATCCAAGGTTTCTGTCATGGAAATCCTGCTGGCAGAAACCTCAGATGGACACTGCATAATTCGGTATAAAAAGAGCCAAAAAGATTTCTTGTAAATGGAGGAAATTTAATAGCAAGGCTTCATGGACTCGTGGGCTTGCAGATCATCATGGAATATGTGGGGAAAAAAACTCAGTGTATGGATGTATAGGTACACTATGGGTCCATAGTTTTCTGTCGGTGCCATATTGGGGGTCCCTGTGACACAGATTCTGGATTCTGCTGTGTACATGGGGTCTAAATGTATCTTGCTACATTGACAACCTATTCTGAGGATAGGTCATCAATATCAGATCTTTGGGCGCCCTAGTGCTGGCACCCCTACTGATCAGCTATTTGAAGAGAAAGTAGAACTCCTATGAGTGTTCTGTTCTCTTTTCTGTTTTTCTGCTCGCCGTCCACATTACAGCGGCAAGTAGGTATAATTACACAGCTCCTCCATCACATGAGGTGGAAGCCAATTTTCCTCATTTTTGGGGAAAAATCCACCTAGACTCCAAATCAGGGAATCAGAATAACTCCCAGGATCAATTACCCTTCTCTAGAATTCTAGTAACTATCACCTGTAATATTACACTCTAGAAATACATCCAGGCCCCTGTTGAACTCTTTTAGTGAATTCACCATCACAAACTCCTTTGACAGAGAGTTCCATAGTCTCAATGCCCTTACAGTAAAGAATCCTCTTCTATGTTGACGGAGAAACCTTCTTTCTTCTAAATGTAGAGGATGGCCCCTTGTCACAGTCCAGAGTATAAAAAAATATTGAGAGAGACCTCTCCTCAGCTGTCTTTTTTCCCCAATGAAATAACCCCAACTTTGATAAGCTTTCTGGGTACTGCAGTCCACCCACTCTATTTATTACTTTAGTTGCCTATCTTGCTCAAACTCTACTATGTCTTTCTTGTGCATAGGTGCCCAATACTCCATGTGCTGTCTGAAGGAAAAAAATAATTTGGAACCAAAACCTGCTCAACATTTATGAATGATGAACTATTCCAGCAGTGAGCTTGTCACGGTAGGGAACAGCAAGCCCTGTACTCCTGCCTAGCACTGTCTCTATATAATTGTATGATCCACCCTAAATGGTAGCCCACAACTGGATGGCAGTGCAGAGTCAGAATCAGAAAAAGGAAATCAGGGAGACAAAATATCAATATCTGGAGAGTCTAAACCAAACCAGAGAGAACCAGTAGCACAAACCAGCGGTAGCCAGAGATCAAAACCAGGAGATCAAGTCAAATCCAAGGGGTCAAGCACAAGTCGGAGTCAGGGTACAAGCAGAGGTCGGGAATCTACCAGCAATTTCACAGAAAAGGCTAGTGTGGCAATCCAGACCAATCACAGGCAACAGAAGGTTGCCTTTTTAAATATGCCGGGCTTTCTGGTAACGTGATGTGCCCAGCGTCACGTGACCATTGACGTCAGTATGCCCAGCGAGAGCGGCCTCTGATTGGTTAGCGGTCCCTCACCTTAGCAACAAGACAAATCAAGGAATAAATCTGAGAATGCATTGTACATAGATTCCTCCCAACACCACAAACACTGAATGGGGTTCTGAAAGGGCAGAGGGGCATAAGCTGCTATCAGACACCTCTGTAGGTGGCTTATGTCCCTTTAAAACACAAGGATCGGTCAGTTTCCCTCCAGTTTCCAACAGAGGAAAGTCAGAAGATCACCCATACACACTGGATGATTGTCTGGTCCCATCAAAACTGAAGGGTTCA